>NC_137454.1:97628897-99086476 GCF_964235325.1 Thermobia domestica
GTAGAGGTGAGGTAGTTGATCCTTATCAAGCCACTGTCTTTTGTGAACGATACTGTCTGTTATAATTTTGTCTATAAAAGAATCAATTTTTACCCATGAGAGCAAACTTACGGCGATTGACATGCAACTTCTTTATTTCATTCACTGAGAGTGCGAGGTACCCATACTCCTAACTTGCTGACTGTTCCTAATTTCTCCTGGTGATAGCAAACAGTTGATTGTGATGTATTCAACCTTTCTGCTATATCTCTTGTTGAGTGACGTGGAGTTTGCTCCAATATGGTCTTTCAAAGGTTGAATACATCATGTCGTCAAGGTCGGAAGGACGTCCCACCCTCGGTTCGACTTTTAAGATCGTATCTCGAGAACGGAATTTGGCAAACTAATTGCCCAATCGGTTATTAGTCCTTCACTATACACTGCATATTTTTCAGCATCTTAGAACTTTCACCTTGTTTAAAGTACCAAAGTATCAGATGACGAATATGCATTTTTGCACTCTCTATTTTAGGGGTTAGGAACAACAGTTTAATGTAAAGTGCACCAGAGAAAACAGTTGTCAGAAGACTAACTAAACCCTTATCTATTTAGTGAAAGCAAAAACTCGTTTGTCCTGGTGATTCATTGTCGGTAGATACAAAAGTACATTCTACCTAGATGCATCGGAAGTTATTTATGAGTCGACCTAATACAATTGACACATTTTGTTAATGTTAACAGTCACTAATCTTATATGTGCCCCTGGGAACCCAAAACGGATGATTGTTTTCCCGGAATTATTTCAACAACCAATCATGTTACCTTCGTCTGCCAGACACTAATGAAAAGGTTCCGACTTAACTTTTAAAAAATGTTTGCAGTCACCTACACATGCTAACACAGAACTTGGCAGTCCGTTTCTGTCCAATGTAAGGTTTATGTATGTTCAAATCTGAGAAATAAAGCCAAGTAACGCCGGACTACACAAAAACGGAGCAAAACTGAATTGAACCGCACAGACCGTAATTTTTAAACGTGATTCCAACCATTGTTATTAGATACAGTTCTTTGTAGTAAATTTCTTAAGGAGTTAGTGTCCTTATGATAGAAAATAGAAAAGCAGCCACGAGTTGTTTCGTATTCTGTAGTATTTCTGGGGAAACAACTATTTCCCAGTACTAAAGAGTCATGTTAGGTACTATATATACTTAAGTATATAACTTCTTTACCAGTTTATACATTTATTAGAATTCTTGTGGTTTTGCGAGATTGGTACTCAACTACAGAAGTAAATATCCAATATCGTGATAGAGCTTTAACCGAGGATTAAAAGTATTTGTATTTTCTGAAAGGGTCTATCTTCTTGATACTAGTTGAATGTTTTATCAGTATATACATACATGAATTAGAGATAATCCAACTATCAATTCAATAGTCAATTGTTTTAGTGTTTGCAAAAAATAAAGTGTTAGAGGAGGTTATAACAACTTGTTGTTAACTGAATAATCACGTGAGACTAGCCTGAGATCTTATTAGATACATATTTAAAATGTGTAGAGATGCTCTAAATGAAGGTGGTAATCAAGTATCAAAAGAAACCAGATTGTCATTGATTATATGTGCACTTAAAGGGAAGTGTTGTTTGGATCCTAAATTCAAGTGGGGCTATACTTTGTAAATGATGAGCATTCTGTAAATAATAATTAAACGTTTGATGCATACATCCAAAACATAACACTAAGCTCTTCTCTTATCCTGTTCAACTTACTATCTTTAACAGAATTCCTCCTATTTACTTGTGAACATAAATGTATTGACGATTGGTCCAAGCTGCATGTCTGTTGTGTCCCATACATCTCTTCTCCGTGTCTGTCATCCATCTCTGTATGTTATAACAATAATAAAAGACTTGAGTCTTTAACTTCTTTCATGCCTTATTTGCTCCTTTTTGTTGATTGACTCATTTCCCATACGAGAAGAAGAGAGTATTATCTTACATAACCATTGCCTGGAACAATCTTTTGCCATTCACTCCTATTAATGTCTCGTGTCACATTTTTCACGTAGAAATAAAGAATTAGTCAAGCATAGTTAATAAATAAAAGTTTCTTCGAGATTAATGGGTAAGTCTTTTTTTCTTTTAACGTAGACTTAAAAACGGGTCTTACAAGGTACATTCGCGAAGTGTCCCCTCGGGATTCGTGTAAAGTTGATTCAAATGCAGAGCTCTCCGCAGTTCAGTGTGTATTGCACTAATTTTAGCGGCCCATACCGGTAATTTGCATATTTATGGATCTTCATATATATATATATATATATATATATATATATATATATATATCTGGAATTCAATCATAAACTACCATAACGCTCGGACACAAAATTGCTTTTAGTTTCTTTAGATGTATCTGGACATGAATGTGGGCATATGCAAAACAAATTGGATCAAGCATTGCTTCTCGGACACTTGTTGTCCACCCCGGCCACCATCTTGGATTCAACTGTCGTTTTTTCAAATGGGAATAGGTGCAAATGATACGTCAAATTAATGTACAATTTTCTTGGAAATTCATTGGTGTAGTGAGTTTGACCGTAGCTTGTACCGTTTGCAAGGTATTTCATGTTAAATGTGAACTAAACCACGAATATTGAACTAAATAGAAAGTTGTGCATGGCGCCGTGTGTACATGTAATCTTTTACGTGATTTATCGTTGACGAAATGCTCTCTGAACGTACATACATATAGACACAGACGGAAATTGTAGGTCTCCACCCAAATCTGGTCTATTAGGCATTTTGACCGTAATACAATACTTCCTTGTTATAGTGTAACATGGAAGTAATAACAATCATTCACAGAAATGTAATAAGATTATGTAATGAGTAATGAGTTGTAATGAATTTGTTGATACCTACAATATTTTTCCAGTTAAAAATTGTTTTGATTTGTCAGCATCAAAAACGTAAGCGTAACTGATATTACTCTGCAATGTCTATTCGCGAAGTGCCTGGAGGGATTTAATAAGGTACAAGTTACGAAAAAATTCACTACAGTGAATTTGCCAGAAAATTGTACATGATTTTGATGTATCACTTACACCTATTCCCATTTGAAAAAACGAAAGTTGAATTCAATATGGCGGGTCCAAGATGGCGGCCGGGTGGATAACGTGTCAGAGAAGCAGTATTTGAGCCAATTTGTTTTGCATATGCCCACATTAATGTCGTTACATCTAAAGAAACTAAAAGCAATTTTGTGTTTGAGCGTTATAGTAGTGTATGATTGAATTCCTGATATATAAAGGCCCATAAAAATGCAAGTTACCGGTATGGGCCACTAAAATTAGTACAATGCACATTGGGCTGCGGAGAACTTTGCATTTGAATCATTTTTACACGAGTCGCGAGGGGACCAGGGTTGGCTGGTTTAAACCAGCTGGGTTTTTCAAAAAACCAACTGGTTTAAACAAACGAACAAAAAAAAAAAAAAAAAAAAAAAGTAAAAGTGTAAGTGTTCGTAAAATTTTGATGAACGCACATTTGTGGGTTATCACGTTTCACTCCCGTATATTATTCGTATTATATTCAAATCTAAATTCCCCATTCATTACTCTAGAGAGATTATACTACAATAGCAACTTTTTTATATACAAAAGTTTATAATTTTTTTTTTGTGATTTTTAATAGTTATTATTTTATGCAATTTCAATCAAAGAAAAATTCTAAATATTGTTTCGTTTTACTATTGATAAAATACATCGAAATGACGTACTTTTTTTTAGGGGGGGGACACAAACCCCACGAGAGGCATTGAAATCAGAACATCTTTGGTATCTATTTATGTATAAATATGTCAGAGCCAAAGTGGACTCAAATAATTTGTATCTTTATTCACTTTTCTTACTGATATGCAAATTAAGTTGTTGTATTTCTGTAACTTGAACTAATAAAAGTCGTAGTGAAGTAACTTGGACTAAATTAGTTCTTCTGTACTCTGCAGTACTTTGAAATTGTCCATATGTAATTCAGTATAATGGTTTCACTTGTGCAGCTGTTTTATCTTTTTGTCCTTCTGAAATGACTCTTGACAACTATATTAACAAGTATGTAAAGATCAGTACAACCCATTTTTATCAGGAGTCCGTGAGTGAGTCAGCAGACGTATCGCATTTGTAGCCAACTAGTCCCGGTTTCAAATTCAAATGGAGGACAATTTTTCTTGGATGTAAGCCGAGAAGCGGTTTGGATTCCGCTTTAAGCCTATGTGATCCTTTCCAGTATAACCGGGTTGTTGCATAACAACACCAAAGCGAAACAACTTATTTCTGTCCATATGTGATATAAATACATAGAGCAAATTATTTAAACGAAAAAACCTGGTTTAAACAAAAAAAAAAAAAAAAAAAAAAACGTTTAAACAAAAAAAAAAAGTTTTCTTTTCAATAAAAAACATGGTTTTTGCCAACCATGGAGGTGACACTTCGCGAATGTACCTTGTTAGATAAACACACTTAAATACATGTTGTTGTACCAGGACTTTGTCAAGTCCTGAGATGAAATGGATATTAATTTGCACCTAGTTAGTATACATTCTTTGTTTCTTGGTCAGTGTTCAATCAAATATATTAAAATCATAATTTACTCTAAATAATCGTTTAAAAAAACATAATTGTTTCGTTATCTCGTAGTGTGGAGCAGCCAAAGCACTGATAGCTTACCCTACTTATACGATTGAATAAAATGTAAAGGTCGGAACTGCTCGGGATAACCGCCAAAAAAGTAATAACTAAAGGTATATAAAAATAAATAAAAATACTGAAGAAGATTCATACGAATTTTATAGTTTTACTATTTAAATACTTCATGTATTACTGAGAAGAAATTCAATACACATGGCAATTAGGCATGCAATCAAGAGGAAACACCTCTTAAATTTCTCTTCCTCTGTAAATTATGTCGAACATTAGTCTACTTTCTCCGTTTACTGAAGGTAGATTGGCCGTGTGTTAGCCTTCTAATGTTTGCTTTTAGCGACGAACCAGGTTGTAATATCTATCTTGCTATTTAATCATTATCAATATCAAATCCAGTTTATTGATGAAAAGTTCCTTCATATTTTGTTCTGTATTTTTTTCTTTTATTTTTTAACCCATTAATCTAATTTTCTTCTTGGCGCCAGAATACAAGTGCATGTTTCTCTATATGCTTTTATTTCTATTACTATTTATTTCAAGATCGGTATATTTCATTTAAATTCTTCATAGCACTCGAATCTTACAGTTAAAGCCTGTTTTCTTTCTCCTTTTATTGACAATAAATGCTACATGAGCAGTTAAAATCTGTACGTTAGGATCCATTTGGTCAAACAACAAAATTAAAATATTCTATTCTTTTACTTTTGATCATGTCTCTCTTACGTATCTTCTTATATACTTAAATTTACTTTCGTCTCCTACCACTCCCAACGATGCCCATCAATGAAATGAAATATTGTGTGTGTGTGTAAATTTCGAAAACAGGTAAGTCTAGTTATTTTGTTCCATTCCAGGATGTACTGCAACGATAAAGAAAATTAAAGAAATTCATCCTTGGTGCAAATACAAAAGCAGCAATTTAAGGTTTTTGGTAAAACAACTTATTAAAGTCTTTGTAAGATACCGATGTAATAGCAGAAGAAATGAATATAATAAATTAATGTAGCATAATTTCCATAAATAAACCAATGTTCGAAACGAAAATCTAAAAATGTCATTAGTTACTCTAGTAAATGAACACTTTTTGGCCCTAACATGAATATGGCTCAGGAGAATCGTATTAATGATACAATAGAATTCCTAATGAAAATGTAGCCTTCACCACTAGTCTAGTAGATAGCGCGTGGTGCATGCGGTCCCGGGTTCGATTCCCGGTGGGAGGGCACAAAAATTTAATTTCACAGTCATTCATTTTCATTAATTATCCTTCTCGTTTAGTCTAAAGGGCATACAGTGGGACATTACATTCAACATTTCATTTCATTTCTAATTAAAATGTATGAAGTTAGACAAGTTAAATAGAAGAGTATGTTAAAAGATGAATTTTAAGTTTATTAAATGTTAAATAAAATAGAAATATGAATTTAATATTTTGTTAAAACTATGAATGTGTCGTCTTAAATCAGCGGAACCTTTTCTTATTTATTTGCCAATAATTTTGGCAATGGATACGCCACTATAAGTATTCTGTGTTTGAATTACCTGTATTTCTGTGTGGAAATAATTTATATATATATAGATTCTATTATTATTATTATTATTATTATTATTATTATTATTATTATTATTATTATTATTATTATTATTATTATTATTATTATTATTATTATCGATTTATTTATTACAACTGTCTTGAATATGTTACAGGGAAAATTGGAGATAAAATATATTCGCTTTATTTAATTTATTATTCTTTTTAGGCGTATACCATAATGGTGAGGAAAGGACCAAATCAAGATCCAAATCCAGCTGTTATTGAAAGAAGATATTCAGATTTTCTGAAATTATATCTATCACTGCGGAGAGATTTTCCGCAGTTAATGACCACCGTAACGTTTCCCAAAAAGGTATTACTTGGTAATTTTACACCTGAATTGATATCAGAGCGCAGTGGGTTATTTGAAGATCTTTTGCATCACATAAGTCAAAATACTCAGCTGAAAACGTGCAATACTTTTACCACATTTTTGTATGAACAAGAATACCGAGAAGCCAAATGCTGGATGAAACTGTCCAGATTTGAAGAATCTGTACCTCTTTTAGAGAATACATTTTATCTAGTAAATAAATTGTACACTGACCGACATCCGAAAGTAATGCTCACACTATGCGAGGTAGTTGCATGTCATTTTGCTATAGACAGTTTTAGTGAGGCCGAAAAGTTTGCCGAATTGGCGCTGCAGCGATTTGAGGCAGTTAGTGACGCAGATATTTTAGAATACTACGTCCCATTTTTGCAGCTTTGTGTGAGGTTGTGGTGGGCCTTGGGGAAGGATAAGAGAAATTTAGAAGCTCGATTGTTGGATTTAAAACAAAAGGGAGTTAAAGTAGATGGTTGTCCCAGTCTTCTTGAGGCATTGCGGGATAAATACATCTAAAAAATAGTATTCTTTAGCAAATTACAGGTATTTTCAGTAGTTTTTTACTACTGTGCCTTACAACCTAAATTAAAATGCTACATTTTTTAAAAATATATACAAGCTATTCTAAACTAGCGTTGCTCATTAGGCTGCCAAAGAGTAAAACAATTTTCTGGGTACAGAATAAAGTATTAAAAATACATTTTGTTATATCTAGTCTAATTGAGTATCATATACGAAACCATCTACATGTATTTTTTTAAGCAGTATATCATATTTTTCTTTATAATCATTAATCGAATTGATTGCAGTGTTCGAAAGTATAATTGATTTTATATAGTAATTTCGTATTGCTATGTGGAATCTCCGGAAATACTCCCTTGTTTTGAACTTTTATCTTAATCCTCTTTTATATATTTATTTTAACAGGCAACTAATATGCCTGATACTCTGTGTTGTGTATTATATTTGCTTTTAATTTGTGCAATATTGTTCGACATGTTACGTATCAAAATAGTTACCATTTATTGTGCCAGGTTTTGTAACCTCGTAGTTCTTCCAATACAAAACTGTGTCAAATTTCTGCTGAAGTATGTTGAGGAAAGTACTTCTTTTTCTATAGTTTTTCTAAATTAATTTGTACAGTGATTTTTTATGTCTACCTCTTTAACTTGAAATTCACGTGCATGTTTGTCGTTGGTTATTTATTTTATTTCTTTCTCGCAGATGTATATCTGTGATTACAAGTAATTCTGAAGTTATTGTAACTTTTCCTTTCAATAATTTGTTTTAATTAAATGGAGAGCTATGATTACTTTCATTTTCACAGTATCACTAAACATGAAATTGGCTCTTCATTTCATAAGTGTTCATACCAGCCATATTTTCATTCTTGGTTTGATATTGAGAGGTTGTGTGAATCTGCTTCCAGAGTATGTAGTCATGAGTTTCTGTTTTAATTGATGTCGGTTATATTGAGCGAATATTGATATGCTATTTCAGATTAGCCTAATGAAACCAGTGACAGAAATTTCCCGTCAGCTTTTTACAACGTATTGTTTCTCTGAAATATAATTAAATAAATACATTATTTTTCTTTTCGTTCATTTACAACGGTAGTACGTTTTTTGTGCTATTTAAATTTGTAGAATAATTTGTTTACATTCGGTACATAAAAGTCATTCAGTGATTAAAGTATAACTCTGTATACGAATTATAAGGAAAATTTAAGCTAACAAAGAGCTATATTTTGTAGTAACTGTCAGTTAGTATTTTTAATGTTGAATGAAAATAATTTCTACTTCAGGAAACTAAATAAACTTGAGTATGTATAGTTTATCACTCAAAATCAGAAATGCACTTAATCTTTCATTGCAGACGAGTTCTCAATATTCCAAGAATATCCCCTCTTTTGTGGAACTACGAAGATTTTTAACAAATTTATTATATCTTCACATTATTGATTAAGAAAAATAAAGAACGCGTACATAAAAAAAAAGGAAAATAACAAACTCCTTTTCCTGTTCCGTTACGTGTACGAAAATAGAAATTGAAGTCGTGAAACCATTAATTTAAAAAATGTTTAAAACTATCTTGGATTTGTAACTAGTTATTTCTTTTGTAGAATTCTGGCTCCGAAATGTAAATTTCAGAAGTTTGATTTAATACTAATTTAAAACCTCGTTTTAAGTAGAAATCTCAAAAGGAAAAATTTTCCTTCGAAGTGCCAATTGACCAATATCCGTAGTTTGTTAGTTCTGTAACTAACTATAATCTCCGTGATACTAAGATGCAGGAAAAGCTCGAAGAGATTACATATAAATAACATAGACAATCTCTTTCCTAATAAAATGACTAATACAAGCTCTTACATTTCATTTGCTAATATCATCATAATTAGCCAGATGCCAAGTCAATCATTTTACACACCTTGAAATATATTAAATTTAATTTGAAGCAATAGAAACACAATCCTTGAATATCAGTATGCATGACTTTACTTGAACAGAAAATAACAAATATACGTATGTGAGAAAGAAATCAATTCCACATATCAATATCAATATATATATATACATAAATGAAAGGGAAGAATATGATCTGGTTGCTATTTAAGCTTTTTAGTCGCACTATGATTAATTTTAAAAGGTAGATGCTTATCCAGCAATAAAAAAAGACCTTACCGCATGTTCAAAATTTAAGGTAGTGATATAGTTTCCATTTCGGTTTTCAGCCACAGTTGTGTACATAGAAGGAAGAAATTTAATACTATTACTCCATTACTTATTTACTTTCCAATTCCATAGTGAATAAGTAAAGATTTGATAATTCATACAGTTAATACATAATTTTACGCTGTGTTGTGCATTTATGGTGATAGATTATATATACGCTCAAAGATTTCAGTAGTAGCACGTCATATATTTTTCCCTTTGGTTTTGTAATGTGTTAGCTTGAAGTTCTCCTTTGAACATCATTACCATATGTAAAGTATACATATTGATAGATTGAAGTTATGTATTCAATGAGATAGCTTTATTTTATTTGTACTATTTTAAAAATGTGATGCGATTTTACCTAATATCATGTTTAGTAATTGAAAGATCATTGAAGTAATAGATAGTGTAAGTATTGTTTATATTTCTTTCCTTGTGTATTTTAAAAGTAAATAAAATTTTATACTAGGAAATGTAACTTCCGTGTAACATTCACAGTGGTAATGAAACTGAATTTATCTCTGTAGTAGAAAAGAAAAATACTTATTTAGTAGTGGAATTAAGAAACTGATTTGGATGTTGAAACGTTAAATTTTTCTGTACTGTTGTTAACTTTCTCATTATAAAAACGATATACTAATGCAGACTTGCCAAGTTTCTCTTAAATGAATCTCAATATGGGTAGTCACCTTTGTGTTATTCCCAGTGTTATTGCACATCGTTATTTCCAGTATTCGTGCAATATTTCATAATAGCTTTCTTGTGGTGTAGAGGCGCGGAGCTTATCGTTGACTGACCTTAAACTATGTTGAAATCATTTTCAAAAGTACTAAATGATCTCTTGTGCATGCATGCTTACAAATATCATCCCTTATTTGTTATTCAAAATTTTAGAGTAATTATACGTGTTAAATTTTCAATAAATATAATTCTTTCTTGTGTTGAACGGAGACACAATCGTATTTAATAGTAACAACAGCCAATAGCTTGCATTGCAATTATATTTTATAAATATCCAAAAATGTACACATATTGCTGGAGTATGTTCTCTATCTTTTGAGATGTTTTCTAGTATCGTTATATATCAGGTTTAAACCTTCAGATTAAGTATATCTGTTTAAATAATATTCTTGCTGTAAATAAATGCAAATAACCGTTCAGCACTGCATTCTGCTTTTCTTGTGTAATATTTATTTTTTCAATGATCGTGGACTATGTGTATTCCGTTTGTTTTGACCCAAAAGTCTGATCTCTGCTCTGTTTCTATAAGGGAAGACACATTGTATGTATTTATATAAGAGAGAAATAGTATTAATCTAATGTCTTTGCTTGTTTATCTTATTATAAGATGCATACATTATACACGTATAACAATAGTCGTAGCGTGTACAAACTTCGCAAGTAGCTCGATTTAAATGTATTAACTTATTACATGCTTATATGTAATGTAGATACTTTTTTTTTTTTTTTTTAAATAAGATTATATAAGGTATTATTGTGTGTTCATTTTCTAAACAAATAGAAGTGATAATTATCTGTTTGAATGCACAATATTAATTAAAAACGATTAGTATTTTGGAACCACATATTAATTGCTAAAATAGAACAATTAAAATGGTGCCTACATAGTGGTGCTTGATAAAGTGAAACAATGTGACTTATGTATGTATGTAATAGCCGTGTTGTCTGTTAAGTGAAATTTAAAATATTTTGGCAGCTATTATAAAGAAGAGCGTGTACAGAAAATTAGAATTATTTCATCTAACAAGAATTTTTTTTAAAAAATCTGTATTTTTACATAGTAACTATTTAGATGTATGTATTTGTTTTTTTAAATAAAAAGAAATATTACCGTACAATTTAATGGACGAATTGTAAACAATATAGTTGTGGTTGTTCAGAATTATGTCAACCAACTGTTTATGACGAGGTGATGTATTGTGGTATCGATGTGTTACTGTACTATAATGCTTAGTCGATAAGATGTGGCTAAAGAAGAATTTTTCGAGATATATATATATAGTTTTAATTTTAATGAAAGAGGAAGTAAGACGTGCGCACTTCATTATTTGCTTTCCAACGTACACTGCACATTATTTATTAATGCGAATGTTAAAATTATCTATAATTTATTTTAGAAACTCAGTAATAAATAAATAAATAAGTAAAATAATATATAGTAATCATCCGTATTATAATGATAATGCTAGTTTAAAGATGTATCAGTAACTACGAATATTTATTGCAGATAATTTTTATTTGAAATTTTTAGTTGCAGTATAGTAATCTTGCTTATACAAGATCATTTTACTTTGTACTTTTTACACTTACCAGTACGTACAATAATTTGCTTATACCAGTATACTAAGATGATGATAGAACAAATAGAGGCAGTATTTACGTGACACTGGTATATTTGTTGTATTATTCAACGTTTATAAAAGCACAACATAATTTGATACTAGTAGTCAATAGTTAGACGGCTGACTTAACGAAGTACTTTATTTTTAAAGAAGTAAATGATACTTGACCATCATAACAAGAATAAAATACAGGAAAACCAATGATAAAGTAAGTAGAATAAGACAAAATGTTGCCTCAATTGCTTTCGAACGAACAAGTATAACTATAACCAATATATTTCAGGTATTAGTAATTGATGTCCATTATCAGGACAAAAGAAAGGAAATTGAAAAATGGGAGTTAAAAACACACAAGTAAAAATTGTATTTAAGTTTATAAAACAGAGACAAAAGAATTGAAAAATATATTCCAATAAAAATATTGTAGTCTAGATACTTTAGTTTTCAGTATTTGTAGTGCAGTATTTTTATCTAGTAGTTTGTGCATTACGGATTGAATGTAGGAATGGTGGTTCGCATTGTATTAAAAATGAATCGGAATATATTAAAAAAAGATTACTTCAATGTCACTTGGATACGTTTTGGGACACTTCGGGCTCCAATCAAAAGGTGTATAAAACAAGTAAGTCTAAACTTACGAGCCCAACTCTGGGCTCAGTAGGTTCACGCTCAATAAGTGAACTCGAGCCCTTGTAAGTAAGTAGAGAGCCAAAACCTAAAATCGCAAGAAGGCGAGCTCCAATGAGATTAGTAAGCGCTAGCCTCTTTAATGATAGTGAGTCCAAAATTGATTCCAAAATGGTCATCTATGGTATGAAAGTAGTACGAAAACCAATAAACTTTATGAGATGTGAGTATCACTAAAATCAAACTAAAATTACTACGAATATCGTGTAAAATTTGCCGGAGCTCCTCGTGGCTATGTGGTTAGTATGTACCTTTTTTAGGCGAGATACCCAAGTCGATTCCCGATGGGAGTCACGTGGGTCGGATCCCATGTTAAGCTGTAGGTCCACGTCTCGTGTAGCCTCACTACTAACAGGGACGCAAAACTCGAATCAATCAATCAACCGTATAAAGTTAATGTGTGTACCATACTACTCTTGCAGAGTTGCCATTTCCTGGTAACTGTGCTTGCCTTCTATATTCCGCAAGTAAATTTACAATTGCACTCCGACTTTTGTCTAACTATCCATAGTCCAGCTTAATTGCGTATTTTCTTTCTTGCCTTTTTTCTTCTTTGAAAATCCCTTCTTCATTTTCATATGAATATTGTTATTAGACTTACGCAATTTTTTATATTTATGTTGTGTTAGCTATTATTTCTCAAGTGTTGTATCAGCACTGAATCTCCAATTCATTTTTAATACCCTTAACATGCTTTGTAATTCTAATTGAAGTATTCCTTTTTCTGTTTCCTACTAGTGTAGAATTCATTATATGAACAGAAACAACAAGTTTATAAAGGAAGTATTTGCTTACTTCTAAATTGTAAATTCTAATAGCTGTAGAATCACTTTGCTGGATATGGTAAATAGTTACTCTTCAAATCTTCTGGATTTAGAGATACACTGTATTAAAAAATTATTATATACTCGAAATATACAAATTTTAGAGTCAAAGCTAATAAAAGAGCTTTTAGATATAGAACATGTATACCTTAATTCGAGGACAAAATATAGTTTTATCAGGACGAGCTATAGGAATTCCTTATCCTCGTTACTTGCAAGTAATATTTTACACCAGTTCGAATCAGATTTTCTGAAAGATTGAAAAATCAAGTTTTATAGATACTGTATTACATAGCTGGTATTTTGTTCATTTAGAAAAATGAAAGTCTATTAATTTTTATGAAAAGTTTAGGATTAATCTAAATTCAAAATAAAGAAAGAAGCACGGATTTACTATTTTCACATTTATAATAAATTTCACACAAAAATATATAGAAAGTCAATAAATATGAAAGAAACATATGAAAGAAATTTTCTTCACAGGATGTGTTTATATTCAGAAAAAAACAATACGAGGAAGAGAGGAATTAGTTACAGCTTTGAAATCAGAGAAAAAAATGGGTATTCATCAACTGTTTAAGTAAGTTGATAATGAGGGGTCTTCTCTGTCACATGACAGAGTAGTTGTCCAAAATGAATAGCACGAATTAACAGCTAGTTTACAGACTACTTGTAAAATAGTGGGATGGTGCATTAAGTTTCGTGTTCGTGTAATGAACCTTATATAGGAATTAAAAAGGAACATTGCAACCAGAATCAAAGAGCTTGTTATAAAAATAAATTTACAACATGGATTGTCACGGTATTTAAAAAAAATAAATACACGACAAATATAATCACAAGTTTTGTATGAATGTAATTATAATAATGGTTCAAAAATAAAATATACTTTTTTCATGTAAAAGAAATAATAAAAGCTAGTAGTCTGGAGTCGGGAAGCTGTGTCTAAAAGGTGAAACCCAATGATAGATTTATTTTGCAAAATTTAAGGTTACACAATTATCGGGAAGTAGCGACAACCCAGGGTATTACGGTAGCTAGACAGTGGACTCTTCGCTATCCTCAGTGTGGATTCAAATTTTGCTTTTGATAATATCCAAAATCTCTGGAATATGTTTATTTATTCTTCTTTTTCTTGATTTTTCCTTATATACTCCTCCTGATGCCTATAGATAGGGTTCGAGGTGTCCCAATATGTGATTCATATGATTAAATTCTGAATATTGAGTATGATTTTCGTTTCTCGGTAAATTTCTCTTACTCTTTCCTGTCTCGGTTTTATACACATCATCATAATGCAATATATGTCTCTTGCTGTTAACCTTTTTTCGCTGATAATAAACACCGGTTAGTAGTCGAAATGTAATGGTTGCAGTGTCACTTATTTTGTTGGAAAGCATTGGAGGTTATATTTTATCTTGTCTATCTATTTTATTTATAGTTGACCACTTTGTGATATGAAATTGGCAGACTAAAATCTAAAATAGAATGTGTAACAGTGCTAAGCATTCTAATGTGTTAGAAAGAACGGTATTGGATTGACATGGCTGTGAAGATGGTCATTAAGGGACCCATACACGCGCACACATGCATGAAAAACTGTCCAACTTGCATGAAAAATGATAAAATCACAGGCAAATTGGTTGTGTGTCGTTCATGCATGTTGAATGTTCCCAAAATCTGTAAACTTGCACGATGGATTTGCCATTCTTCGTGCAAGTTTATCGTGTATGTGCTCGTTCATGCAAGTTGGTTATTTTATATTTAGGTCAGCCAGTCACGACAGCGGAAGAAATCACGTGCGTTATATGACAAGGGATTCTGTGCGTAAATTTATTCAGATGTACAAAGAGCGTTAAAAGGAGGATAAACACATAGCGCTCCAACTATAGAAGAGAGCACAACAAAACGAGAAAAATCAAATTAAGTAGTTCTGCCACTGATGAAGTTTACATGCCGAAGTTATGATACTACGATGAACTTTCATTTTTATCTGATCAGGAAGAAACAATGTAAACAGAAACAACCTAGATGAACATATCAGTGATGAAGTACGGTGTGTGACAGAACGTCTCTCCTCTCTTTCTAATCTATTTGGTCTACTTAGATCGCTTGCTTTTCAATTTCTTCTTGTTGGACAAAGCTAGTGCAGTTGCAGAAAGTAAAAGCACGCGTTTCTTCGTCCTCCACATTTCTCAAACTAACATTTGATTCATTCTTCTAGTAAGTTAGGCAGCAAGTTGGTACGTGTGTTGGCAAAAAGTTCTTCCAATATGCATAATGAAGCAAATCTTTCTTGCAAGTTGGTCATGCAAATATGTGCGTCTATGGCCCCCTTATTGCTGTACGTTTATTAGCGTATGAATTAAGAAGTATCACGGATATTTACAAATTAAAAAAGAAAAAAAAGTATAACAATAAATTTCCTTCGCAGAAGCTATTTTATGATAGTTCAGTTAAATATATTGTAGTCAAGTCCAGTAACCATTTTAATAATGTATAGATATCCCACTCAAAACTAATCTGCGTATCTTATCGGCATTTTCGGTAGATTTACTTATGAATAAAATCTAGAGAACATTTAAGTGACCAAATTGTAGCAATAGTACCCTTCAGTCGAAATGGGAGAACACTCAGGTATTTTATTTAATTCCCAAATAATCATTGCGTCTCAGCTTTTGGCATGGAGATTAAAAGCAGGTAAAATAGCTTTAAAAACATCAAGGAAATTAAAAGTAAAGAGCAATGTAGAAACATCTCTTATTATAGTTGCTAAGTTCTTTTGTAAAGTGATGATTTAATTCAATGCAGAACTGAGTTTTCTTTTGTTTGAAAGTGTAGATCGTCAGATAATATTAATGTTTTCTTCATTATTATTTCTCTTCCACGGAGTATCGAGAAGGGGGTTTCCGCGGTGAGTGTGAAAGCGTAAACGTCTCCTATAGTGAGCTGCCGAAGAGAAAGTGGTTAAAGTGGAAAATTCTCATCGTTCACCATACAAACACTTTACACATAATCATGAAAACATTTACATATATTCATAATTACTCTACACGTACTCATTTCATTTATTTTTCACTTTATGCAACATTTTCACCCTGAACATCTGGGTAACTGGCCCTCTTCTTCCCGCTTTAACTCCTTCTTGCTTTTGACTATTTTCACACCTGATTATGACTATACATCTTTTACCTGGATTCGACTAATTGTTCTTTCTATACTTTAACCTACATAACTAACAATTTATATTTAAATACATATTTCTTACTATATATAACAGGTAATACGACTAGAAAGTCGACCATTTGTAAAATTCGTTACAATTTCAGTACAAGTAATTCAGTTTATCCACATTTTTAGCATACTAGGCTTAAAGCTGATGCTCCTTTAAATAACACCGATAGCGGTGAAGAAGACAAGATACGACAAGAGTATCGAGAAAATTGTTAATGGACATTAAGGAAAACGAACTAAAATCAAATAATTATTAATATCCATACCATATCTTAGTATTGTCACAATACAAACAGCTGTAAATCAACAATGTCCATCACGACAAAGCGATACTATTTAAAGATTACCTAATTTGTCCTTTTTCAAATCAAAATGTTTCATAAAAGTGCTTTCGATGCGAAATCAATTTTCCTACATTTATTTTGCCAAATAAGATTTTTTATTCTATCACGTAAATATTGCTTTTATTTCTATATCTCAAGAATCTACCAATGCATTATTGTTTCATATATACATTACATTTGTAAAGGAAATAATGGTAGAAAAAAGAAAGTAAAACTTGTGCACTTCAAAATTGAAAAATGAATAATTTAAAATCTAATAAGGAACGTAGAACGTTTCCAATATTTTTAACTACTTGGCGGTCATAATCAGCGCAAACGGACGAGAAACTGGCCTTAAAACGTTAGGTATTGTATTCTATAAAGAAAATATAAATTATTGTATCAGTACAAGAACATTTTAATACATCAAAGCAAACTATTACTCGTGCGATAGCGGAAAGAAGTTTTGTTGTGTGTTGCATAGGATTTTTTTTTTTTTTTTTAATGAAATAATTTTCTTTAAACTGTTCACAAACTGTCACAATATTACGAGTGGTGATTATATTCAATGAGAAAAAGCAGAAAGGCTATTACTCACCGCAAAAAAAATATGTAGCAGAATTTTCTTCTTCTTCTTCGCAGCGCTTTCGGAAGATGCGACTTCCCTCTTCAGCCTGTGGTAGACTTCAAAAAGGATAAGAAACATGAATGAAGGTTAAAAATGGTTAAAAGGTTAAGATATGTAAGATCTGTCAAACATTAAAACACACGGGAATATGTACAATGTCAGTGAGTTTCTGCTTTTCTGCTTTTTCTCATTTACAAAATATTACTTTTTTACTTATAAAATAATAATTTTCTTTTTTGTCTGTTACCTTGATAATGACTACCGCCTAAGCAGTTGAAATATTTGAAAATCGTTTTTCTTCATTTATGGAATTGTAATTATTTTAATTTTTAACTTTATTATTTTTTTTTCTCTTGCACAGTTGTATTTCACTTTATGTATACACGCTTACAAGTCAAAGCAATTAGAATCATTTCCTACTTTGTACCTGTTATTTTGTATACTGACTTTTGTGCATTATAGATGACTTACTATTTTCTTTGTTCGTGGGCTGCTGTACACAGAGTAAGAAAGCAAGGATCGTTAAAATTTAAGGACTAAACCTTGGTTTGGCAAAAGTGAAACAATTGATATTATATGGGTGCAATATTAAAGTGCAATAAAATTAAGAATCCCAGTGAAAATATTTTAATACATATTTTTTGTTGTGAAAGTGTTTTTAGTTATTTTTAAATTTATTTATTTATCTGTTTTAAATACCTAGTAATATTTATTTTTAGCGTATTACTTCTTATTCTTGTCTTATTTGTTTTTCCAAATATCCATCAAAGCGAGTGAAATATGAGGTTGTGAATGATTAAGAGTGGCTAAATTATCAAATATACGAACACGTTACTGTTGATTAATCATGTTTAAGGGTCGTGAGTCCCTTGGGGATACTTCTAGCAGGAAAGAGTGAATTTTTAACTTGAGATTCAACTATTTTCAACTGATAATCCATCTATACTATTGTAAGTGAGTAAACGTGACTCATTTATCAACGACCAGGCCATAATATTAGAGCTAGAGCCTTTCTATTTCAAGCCTGCCCTCGGAAAATGTGTGAAACGTACTTCGACCTCATCCCCATTTGTCTCTTACGAAGGAAACCATCTCTTTGCTTTGGGGGAAAGAACTGAATGACCTCGACTGTGTTGCCAATTTGTCATTCAGTCGTTTGGTCTTGGCGAGTGAAGATCGTAACTTATTTAGAATGACTAACACGACAGTGGACAGTGAAGCCCGTGAAATAATTCAATGTAGGAACCCTGTCTGCGTGAAACTATTAAAGAATTGGCCGCAGCAACTTGTCCTTCTTTCGAGAGAGGTACCTGGCCCTCCAATGCAAACATTGATTCCAATGCAAACATTGATTCCAAAGTGCTGATGGATGGTCGGATACAGTTTTGCCTCGGGAATTCTCCTCTGTTCACATGTTTATGTTATGAAGATTTGATTCCATCCCTCTCGACGGCAGCCTCATCCGAGAACAGAACTGATGACAGAAGTAACACGGTGTTAGTAGCTTGTGTAATGAACTAATGATAGAAGCCTTCCGTTGGGTGAAAATTGGCAGCTGATAGTTTCTATACTCTTGGCAAATGGTATAGAACACTGCACCCTTGTGGAAAACACAACCAACAGCAGCGCCAGCAATGGCATACTTGAAATAGAAACGTGACATTTGGACAGAACATTCTCTTTGTCGCAAAAGCAAGGGATAAGATTTTTTTTTAATGTCCTAAGAGAATAGTTTCTCACGACCTCTTAAAGTTAGTGAGGTGAAACTTGGCATATAAATTTCTCATTAATTATAGCTCAACGCGTGTGTCAACATTTTCAAAAGTTCTGCTCCTAACAAGGAAAGCGGGAGGAGAAAACTTATATTATTCAAATTTCCGATACTTTATTAGGAAGAAATCCAGTGTGAGGATTCGGTTAAGTTGGAGATGTGGAATTTGATATATGATCTCTTGTTTAAGAATAATGGAATACGTGTTTCAGCGTTTTTGAAAATTCTGGTCCTAAAGGTAGTCAAATTCTACAGTATTCAAATTTCCGGTTTTATATTCATTAAACTTGATTCTTCCTATGAAAAGAACAGATATTTCTGCTAGTGATAAATAATTTCTAGACAATGTTACATATTCTGCATGTCTGTTAAATAACAGAACGACTAATCTCTTGATAAACATTATTTTCCATACATTTTGAGAGAAATTTTATTCAAAGTTTACTCAAAAGATTTCCATTACCAGAAGAAAAGCTGCGTTCTTCAATAGATGAATCTTATGATAAACATGTTAAAGATACGTGACTTAAACGCTTTATAAGATATGTGACTTTTTTTCTGATGGAATCCAACTTATACGATGTATCTATACATATAGTCACAAAACAAAAAAAGTTTTGGGTGTTTTTGAAGAGTGTTACTAAGCCTATATCTAATTCAAATTGTTGTAAAAAAGTATGAAGGAGGGCTCTGATAGAATTAAAGAAATATTATGTGTAAGTGCTTTTTAATTAATTTAAAACTTTTGTAACATGAGTTTCTGTAAAGTCAGACGTATCTAAATTAATACTAATAAAGTAATCAGTATTTAAATTAATATTGAAAAGTATTAATATTAATAAAAAATAAAACTACTCGTCTTTAGGCTTTCTGTGTTTACCAACATACGTAGAACATTAGTATGCATCTAATGATATTAAGTTACTGAGACTGTTTCCTTTGCTATATCGTATTTGTTGTATATCACTGCAATTTTTCACCTAACTGAAAGTGATAAATACTTTTATGTATTAGATAAGCAGTATTAAGTTGTTATTCACTTATTGATCTTGTGAAGAAGTTTACTGTTATCTGTAACAGTTAATTTCAACATTCTGTTCGTGCTTCAACGACTTTAGTAGCGAGATAGAATCGTAATCATTATTCATTTCATTAATTATCACGAATAGACATGTATCGTGAAAGTTGCTGAGTTCAATTGTTTAATAATGGTAACAGTTTATAAAGGAAATAAAGTGATTTGCCAACTACTTAGATTCTTCCATGACGTCCCAAACTGCATCTTAGAAAATGAATATCATAGGATTATTATTATAATTCTATATAAAACCGATTAGTTGTTTGACATTTGTATCAGTAGCACTGATTAGATTAATGCAGTTTGTGCCAAAACCTAAATAGTCACATAAAGTCATTCTTGTGTAGCTTTATCTTTTTCAATGCATTTTCTTTTTGTGTAGTAATTTTTGTTTAATTACCAATTTCTATGTTACTTTTGGTTTACTTGTTTAATTAACTCTGTTATATATATATATATATTTCATGTTGTATATATATTAAGTTTCTCAACGATTGATAAAGTACTAGTACTTTTGTGCGTGCTGGCACAATATATCGCTTCTTTGTAAATGCTCGCTCGTAGTTATGATAATGTTTCATTAATAATTTTTTTAAATCTTCGTCACATATTTACCTCTGTCAAGATATAACGAATAATTACAATGTGTTCTTTTCGTTGTATATATTTCTTTCCCAAGTACTTCAAATTGGGATGTCATATCTTGATTCCTCATACAGTTTTTTTTAAGTAATAAAACGGTGAGTTAGTCGAATCCATGTTACTCTTTTCTGTGTAGTCTGTGCGTATAAAAATTTAGATTCGGTTGGGTTGTAATTAAAGGGTTGTATGCAAGAACCAGGTAGTTTTATTTAAAGCGAATTTTAGATTTTCACATGTTCCAGTAGGAAAAAATCACTCTACATTGTGTGCAAGAATCATGTGAATCCGATGATTATGTTCAGTGTTGTAATGTAAAAGGAGGTACCTAATACAGTGTTCATCGTGAATTTAGAGCAAGAAGCAGGCAGCTCCAGAAAAATTTCTAAAAGTGGACATACCTGGTTCTTGCATTCAACTCTTCAATTGTTAAAAGCATGAAATAACGAAACACACAATGCATAAAATTTAATCTAATTAAGACCATTTAGTTTCTTGTAAATTTCTATAGTGATATAACAAAAAGAATATACAGTAGATGTTTCTGCAGTGTGATTGTTTTCTGTTTAGATTTTCGCCATCTATCCATAAAATACACTATTTTAATAATATATTACTGTTTCTTGATAACTATAAGGTATTATTTAAATTGAAAAAGAAAATCAATTTTTAATAGTTGCCGTATTTCTGGCTGTTTTATTAAATTTCGTGCTCGAATTTTGGCTTACCGTTATAGAATTACACTGTATTTTGACTGATGAAACAGGTAAACTATTAACAGAAGTTTAATCTTTAAACAAATACGATTAATTGTAAACTTAATTCCAAACTCTGTCATATTTGGTCGAATTTTATATACATATATTCAATTATTTCACAGTGTAACTAAACTGCTACCTCAGCTTGGTTGAATATATGAATGAAAATAAGAAGAAAAAACTTTTTATACGGACAATAAAGAGAATATGAATTGGAAAGGTTGTGGAACAATGTAAATGACCGGTATTCGATATTTTTACTTTGTAAATTAAAAATGCTTTATCACGAGTTGTAATTACTTGTAATGCAACGTAATATTAAAAAAAAAAGCTGCAAAAAACGAAATAAATGAGTGTAATTACATAACTAGTTATATTTCTTTCTATGTTACCTTCACTATTTATTTATTTATTTATTTGTTAAAGAAGCGAATTAGTGCAACATAGGCAGAATTCTTTCAGGAACTGAAGCAAGTAAAGTTAGTCATTGTCGGGGAACTGTACGGCTCGATAAGATGATCCTCAAAAATTCCAGCGCAAACATTGATTCCAAAGTGCTGATGGATGGTTGGGTACAGTTTTGCCTCGGGAATTCTCCTCTGTTCACATGTTTGTGTTAATGAAGATTTGATTCCATCCCTCTCGACGGTAGCCTCATCCGAGAACAGAACTGATGGCAGAAGTAACACGGTGTTAGTAGCTTGTGTAATGAACTAATGATAGAAGCCTTCCTTTGGGTGAAAATTGGCAGCTGATAGTTTCTATACTCTTGCTGCACCTTTGTGGAAAATAGCTTACATAGTCACATTGCTTATATTTAGCTGACGGGGCCACTTATCTTGCGCATGAGTCCTTCATAAAAGTTCCTCTCTATCCGATGTTCGTACAAAATACGAAGTCAATCACCATCGGCATGCACAGAGTTGAGATTCAATTGCACAGATACGATGATAGACCATCAGAAATGCCTTACGGTACAGATCTTAGCAAATCGCTTATTGGTGGGACCAACTTCAGAAATATCAAAGTCCATACAAACCTTTAGTGCTTTCTAGAAGCACTAACGAATAGCATTAATTTTTTGTTAGTGCTTGAAATTGGGGCAAGTTCACCGTGCCCTCCAAAGATATTGTACTTGTAGCACCTACACTAATGAAGTACTAACGTTAGGGGTTGGTGCACTAAGAACCCCTAACAATTGCACTAGAAGAGATCATTAGTGCTCTTGAGTTTGACAGAAATTTGATGCAATGAAAAATTTCCCATAAATTTATTATGTGAGTTTCGTGACATGTAATTGGCCATAACTAAACTAATAGTGAAGTACTAACTAAACTGTTAGTGTTTTCTAGAAGCACTAACAATGCACTAACGAATGGCACTAAGTTTTTAGTTAGTGCTTGAAGTGGGGGCGCTAAGTTCACTCTGGCCTCAAAAGGTATTTTAATTGTAGCACCTATACTAATGAAGCTTTAACTTTAGGTGTAGATGCACTAAAAAGCACTAACAATGCACTAATGATTGCTCTAGAAGAGATCATTAGTGATTTTGAATTTGGCAGAAATTTGATTCAATGAAAAATTTGCCATAAATTTCTTGTGAGTCTCGTGATATGTAATTGGCCATAACTACACTAATAGTGAGGCACTAACGAAATTGTTAGTGCTTTATAGAAGTACTAACGAATGGCACTATTTTTTCCGTTAGTGCTTAAAGTGTGGGCGCGAAATTCACGCTGACTTCCCCAAAGGATTTTTTACTTGTAACACCTACACTAATGAAGCACTAACGTTAGGTGTTTGTGCCCTAAGAAGCACTTGCGATGCACTAACACAGGTAATTAGTGCTTTTGAATACGATGGGAATTTGATACAATGAATAATTCCCCATGTGTTTCTTATGGGAGTTTTTTAACAATTGGCTATATCTACACTAATGGTGAAACACTAACGAAACTACTTGTATCTTCTAGAGGTACTAACAATGCACTAACGAATAAAACTAATTTTTTCGTTAGTGCTTGTAGTGGGGGCTAAGTTCACGCTAATTTTGAAAGTTTTCTTTACTTGTAACATTAGTGCTTCCTAGTGCACCAACACCTAAGTTTAGTGCTTCATTAGTGTAGGTGCTACAAGTAAAAAACCTTTGCGGGCCAGCGTGAACTTGGTTCCCACTTCAAGCACTAACGAAAAATAAGTCCATTCGTTAATGTATCGTTAGCGCTTCTGCAAAACACTCATAGTTCCGTTAATGCTTAACTATTGATGTAGATATGGCCAATTATATGCCACAAAAATCCCATAAGAAATTCATGGGGAATTTTTCATTGCGTCAAATTTCCGCCAAAATCAAAAGTACTAATGACCTCTTCTACTGAAATAGTTACTGCTTCATAGTGCACTAACACCTAACGTTAGTTCTTCATTAATGTAGGTCCTACAAGTAAAAAAATCTTTGGAAGCCTTCATGAACTTGGCGCCCCCACTTCAACCAATAACGAACACTATTAGTGTAGTAATGGCCAGTTACATATCAGGAAAATCACATAAGAAATTTAAGGAGAGTTTTTCACTGTGTCAAATTTCTACCAAATTAAAAAGCACTAATGATCACTTCTAGTACAATCCTCAGTGCATCGTTAGTGCTTCTTCGAGCACCAACCCCTAACGTTAGTGCTAAATTAGTGTAGGCGCTACAAGTAAAATATCTTTGGTGGTCAGCGTGAATTTGCGTCCACTTCAAGCACTAACAAAGTAATTAGTGCATTCGTTAGTGCTTCCTGAAAATACTGACACCTTGTATGAAATTTGATATTTCTGAAGTTGGCCCCACCAAAAAATTTGAATAAATCCCAAAATGTGGTAGCACTAACGTTAGTGCTTAGTGCATTTAAGTGCACTAACAACGCTATAAGGTTGCAGTTAACCCCATGTTTCTACCTGTATTCGTATATAATTTGATATTTCTGAAGTTGGCCCCCCACCAAAAATCTTGAATAAATTCCAAAATATGGTAGCACTAACGTTAGTGCTTAATGTGTTTAAGTGCACTAATGATGCACTAACGATTGCCGTTAACCCCATGTTTCTACCTCTATTTGTATAGAATTTGATATTTCTGAAGTTGGCCCCCCCCACCGAAAATCTTGAATAAATCCCAAAATATGGTAGCACTAACGGTAGTGCTTAGTGTGTTTGAGTGCACTAACGGTGCACTAACGATGTGCAACGTTTGGTGTAATTTGGGAGAGGTGGGGGGGGGGCAACTTCAGGCACGTTAAAAGTTGCTTTGCTCAGCATTTGTATTTTAGTGTAAGTTATTGAATATAGCAAAGCTAGTATGAATCAGTTAGTTATAATATTTTAATTAAAAAGCTAGAAGATTATTGATTTCAGGATATGAGCTTGAAATTGTTCAAGACGTGTGTTTAGAAGGAAGTGTCTATGCAAATGGGGAATACTCACAAATAACTGAATTAAGATGGGGTGTACCTTAAGGTTCTGTTTTGGGACCGTTAATTTTTATTTTGACAGATGATCTACCAGAAAGTATCGGTGCCAAATCAATCCTGTATGCCGATGATACAATTTTTCTGAACACAGACAACAATTTATCAGATCTTGAGGAATAAATCTTTAAGTTTTACGTCCCACGATTATGCCGGTTAAGCTAAAGAAGACTATGCACCCGAGGTAAACGCTCTACTACTGAGGGAGGCGTACAGAAGCTCAAAACATGGGGCGAGCGTCGCGTCAAACAGCTTGTCACAGCCAAACGAACCGTTAGTGTTTGGGAATTACGTGACCAATACAATGTTGGATGCACAACCCCCATGTCCCACGCAACTATACGGCGTACACTGACACTCATTCAGTTTCACAGCGACTACGCACTCGTCACCGCGTAGTTGCTCGGGCATAGGAAAACGCTAATTGGACCATGGATAATTGGAAAAGGGTATGTTGGTCCGATAAATCACTGTTTGTACTACTTCTCTCGGACGAGCTACTTCTCTCATGTGTGTCGCCAACAGCACGAAGCTATGGATCCCTGGTGTATGGTGCGTACTGTACAGGCAGATTGGGGATGCTTCTGTTGGCGTGAACTGGGACCGTTAGTGTGCATGGACCACAGCGAGACGTCCGTTGTGTACCTGCTGGTGTTAGAGAATCACATATCCCTATAATACAACACTTCTACCCACATGAAGATGGCATTTTCCAGGACGGCAACGTATGCTGCCACCAAGCCAGCACTGCATTTTCTTGGCTTAAGGAACATTTCACGGAGCTACAGTATATGAATTGGCCCCCTAAGTCACCGGATGTTAATCCTATAGAAAATTTGTGGGATGTTACGAAACGAGCCCTTTGTACCGTGACTCCTCCACCATCTGTGGGCTCATTGTGGGATGCCATCACGCCGTGTTCAGGCCGTCATCTGAGCAAAAGTGGACGAACAAAGTATTAGGTAGGTGGTCGTAATTCAGTGAACACTTAGTATAGTTGCTACAGTTTTGAATATCATTTCCGTAAATACAAGGAACACAATAAATAAGAAATCCATCAATCACTTCAACTGGTTTTATTTTTTGCTTTGATCAAATGCAATATAGCCATAATATACATGGTTGGACACTTTTTCGAATTTCTCATTATAGTAGTTATAAATCCACTCCATCCTGGCTGCGACTGTAATCCAACAAGCCATATAAGGTTTCGAGGAAACAGATATTGTGAAGATTGGTCCGTAAGAGATCTTACTTGTTGAAATTGACTTTTCTTCAATGACTATTGAAGAAAGACCTGTATTTCACTTTTTCATTGGATATGAGTACTCTCAGGTAGTTGCGGTGTTATAAAAGACTTAATTGAAATTCTCTTAACTGTTATCTGAGTTTCGACACAATGAATCCCTCCCATAGTACGAAAAGTACAATTGCTATCAAGACTTCACACATTTACGTCAGCATTATCAAAAACATGTCGGAGAAAGCCATCTGAATGAATAACTGGGGAGCCAGCATTAATGATCAATGTTAGGTAGATTGCAGCTTCATGGTAAGATGCTCGTACTCTCATTGATGAACTATGTTTACTGAGCAAGGCTTGTCTATATTATATGGGTGACGAACTATCTAGGTCTTACAGCAAATACGAGAGCGTGATTTATAAAAACACACGTACTTTCAAATTTCTGGGATTCACTTAAGTTTCGTTTTTTGTAACTTGTGATGTAAAAATATCAAGACTTTCTCGAATAAGACTTTTGCCTCCTGAATGAACCTTTTAATTACGGAGCCTTTTTAAAAATAAAGCCTGGGATACGGCGCCAATTTCTGCAGTTGCCTAGTATGTCTCCTGAATAAAACACATGCAAGTGCATATATGTGATACCCAGAAAGTTAAAAAACAATTAGGTTTAGTGGGCAAACTGCAAGGTATCTATAAATAGTTACTTCGTATCCCAAGCCTTATTTTTAGGTAACTAAATATAGTTACTTCGTGTCCTAAAGGTTAATTGTATTCTTAAAATTTGCACTTTCTTAATACTCTTTCTCCATAACTTTTCATGCACATCACCTATACTTTATACACTAGCTTCACAACTAGAATGTACACCATTTTTACAACTACAGTGCCTACGTAAAGTTCATTTCCACAAATTATACAAATGAAATCAAAATTATTCTTTGCTTTTTTATATTAATGTTGCTCAGGTAGCCTGGAACAATATAAAATTACTACAATCTTGTCAATGTAATATCAAAATAATATGGAAATTCAGGTTTAAAATTAGAAACATTACTTTCTACTTCCTCTTATTAATTACGGTAAGTGATATTAACAAAAAAAATAGTAATATTGCCAGCTCGAAAATGTATAATCACAAAACGATATAAAAAATGATGTATTTTAAATTGAAGTTTAGTTTTTGAAACGAAACACATTGGGTTTTTATCCAGGCATATTACATAACATATTTCATACATTAAAAAAATTAACTGTGAATAATCATATAGTGATTAAACATCAATGCTTGCACTCCACTTGAAAACTGCTATTTTGCAGTTAAATCTAACGTAAACTTGTCTGTAGATTTTTTAAAACATCAAAATCTAAACTGATTATGAGTAAGTAATTAAAAGGTTAAGTTCTACTTAAAGATAACAAATTAGAATACTAAAGACATACTAATATATGCCTACATTTCAAATTATAAACCAAAATCTTACAGAAAAAAGAACCTACTAGATACTGATTAAGTACTTCTCATTTCCACTGCACAAAATCACTTAGAACATACAAACTTCATAAATCTCCCACTGAAACTCAAGGCCGCCGATTTCTCTGTAATTTTGGGGGGCCCATTCATAAAATATATATATATAACAATACATATAACAATAAAAAATACATATAAAAATATACATATTCATAAAAATATATGGGGGCCTACACGAGCTCTGGGGTACGGCGTGCGCGTAGCCGGCCCAGCAGGATGACTTTCCGCACCTGCAGTCATTTGGTAAGAATTCTCTGGACATCGTTCCCATTCCTATAAACCTACTAAAACGTATATCATTTTAAAGCTAATAAAACACCATCAAGCTAAAAGTTTTATTTGAAACATTTCGTTGCAACGTTATCAGCTTTTTAGTAATAATAAACATGTTGAACATTATATTGAAAAATTACTTTTTCAGCAATTTATTTCAATAACGCCGTATATACTTACGTTAGCTAAAAAACACATAAGGACATAATTTAAAGAACGTAATGTGAGGAAGCTAGCTTCAAAAAATAATATTGATACGAGCTGGCATAATCGAGTTCTTGATGTTTCAATGTAGATATGCAAATTTGTGTTTAAAGCCGTGGGGAGGAATACAAGAGGGAGAGGGTTGGGGACTTTTGAGGAAATACTCCCCTTATGATGTTGTAATAACTGACAAAGTTGCAGCTTGTTACTAACTGGTTCCGACAAAAGCCTAATTTTTTCCTTTATTGACTGGACTAATATTGTGTCAAGCCACGAAATAGTTTGAAAATAATGGTTTTCTACTACACACATACAAGACGAAACAAATATTATTTACTCTAAAAGGTTGCCGTAACAAATATGCGGATAATACGAAAATTCTTGATATTATGCTAGATAATAAAATTTTCTTGGAACCCCTTCATGTAAAGTATGTATGTAGCAAATTATCAAGGACAATGTGTTTATTACGATGCTTAGAAATCACAGTACCAAACTGCTTATTATGTATTATTTAAAAGTACATTATCGTATGGTTTAATATTTTGGGGTTACAGTAGTCACATAAATGATGTGCTATTACTTAAGAAAAAACTATTAGAATAATTTGTGATGTGTCCAACAATGAGAATTGTAAACCACTGTTTGCCAAGTTAAAAATTATGACTGATTAATCTGTATATTTATATGGTTTTAATCTACACGAAATAGAACGTTTCCGCAATTGTTTATAAACAATAGACATGCATATATTAGATAGTGTGAACAAATTAATAAACCGTACTCTAGACCAGGGCGCAAAATTTCCGGTCGCCATTGGCGACTAGAAATTTAAAGCTGGCGACCAGTGTTCAGTACGAATGGTTTCTGACTAAACTCACTGGGCTATGCAGTTTCTGTTTCGCACGAAAATAATTGTCACTGAGTGAGAGAAAATGCGGAATGTGAAGTCTTCACAACGGACATAGAAAATGAAGTCTTCACAACTTTGCAATTCGTCCCTCCTTTCCTTAAGGACTTAAGGACATTGATTCGAAAACCGCAGTCGACAACTGGTACTTCAGTGCAGAGAGAGAGAGCGTCACACAAATGTGAAGTCTTAAGGCAACATATTTTTTAACGTGTATATGAATTCAAAATTGATTATGCTGAATCTAATTGTCTAGTTTTGAAATTTTATGCCCTGATGTAATGTCTTTCTTTATTAAACCTAAGGCAGTGGGTGGGGGGAGGAACTCTCATAATTTGTACTTGAGAGATACTGGCGACCATCATTTTTGGATTGGCGAGTGCGTCTGACAAAAATTTTGCTCTCTGCTCTGGATTATCTAAAATTAAATTTGATTTGATCTAATTTGTGTTTAGCGTCTCTTTCAACAGCGAGGCTATATGAGATGTGGACTTACAGCGTGACGTGGGATCCGAACCACATGAGCTTCCGGGAATCGAAGCTGGGTCTCTCACGACAAAGGCGTGCACACTAACCTCTGAGCCACGTGGGAGCTCTATCTAAAATTAAAGAAAGCTATGTAAGTGCAGGTATAATATTTATAAATATGTTACCAATCTACATGTATCATTTGTCTATGATTAAATTTAAAACTACTGTACTAGTTTTAGTAGAGAGAGAGAAAAAAAAGGATGCTAATACCAAATGTTGCGTTGAACTTGCAGTTAAACAGAATTTTTCCAGAATTGTTCTGATAGAATTTTCCAAGAGTTGTGTTATATATTTTAAATTATGCTTTATGCTTTATTTTCTAAAATTATGTTTTATTGTGCTTTTAAAATTAGTTTCTTCTGGACCCTTAGACAACTGCAACAATGCACAAGGTACCAACCATATGTGTAAATTGCTGTTATGCTTTATATGCCCTAATAATGAATAAAGAAAAATTTCTTAGACCAGCTATAATACTATACCGTCAAAAATTCTTTTATATCAGTTTTCCGTTCCGTAAAAAGTGCAAAAGAGTTAAACTGAGTAGACACAAAAATAGCCAAGTAGTAACCTCAGGGCGTTGCTTTAACACCTGTTTAAAAACAGTATATGTTTGACGTGTGTAAAGTCCACCCCCCACTTTGAAATTTCGACTCGAAACCGAAGCCAATAATTCGTTTTTTTTGTTTGTTATTGATTGTTCTGAACAAAAAATAGTTTGTTTCGAAAAACGTACGGAGATTTTCACAAAATAAAGTTTGGGGGACGGGCAACTTCATGCTGGCCCTTCCACTTTCAAATTTGTCCGTCGCACTTTTATAATTTTTTCAATTTAAAGTCTGTAAACTTGATGTGTTTACAATTCATGCTAATGCAAATTGCTATTTATCCTTGCACTAAACTGTTGTCATCACAATACGAAGCGTGTTTCTAAATTATCAACGTTACGGCAGTCGTGTTCATCGTGACGGGGCAAAATAGTCTCAGTACTGACGTCCCCATTAAACATCAACCAATGAGTCAACCAATCAACAAATTATCAATGTAAATCTTTAACCCACTGGAGGGCCGTAACTTGTGGGTGGTAGGGGGGCAACTTCCCCTCCAGAAGAGCTCCCCGCTGTTCGAGGGGGGCTCTTTTTAAGACAAAATTTTCTTAGTCCATATGCGATACGAACATGAAATTATACATGAAGCATCAATCAGGTTCACTACATTACATAAACAAAACAGCAAACAAAAGGTAAATAAAACAAAGATGAGCCATGGGCCCACTTCATTTAAAAAAAATGTCTATTAGAGGGCTCTAGAACTAATATTTATTTGTATGGCTTTGGAATTTATCAATATTGTACCCTTAATTAATTTGTCATGTATGAAACAGGCCCAGGGGAGTAACTAACGGTCCCGCCGACTTTGCCGTGTTGGAGGGCCCACAGGCTCCGGAGAGCTCATAAACAGTAAGAGAAAGATGTAAGGAAGGGTGCCTATTTTCGAATTTTGCGGGAGCCCAAACAACATTTTCTAAGAGTTCCATATATTAATACTTGCACCTCCAGAAAAAAAATCTAAGTTACAGCGCTGACCCACTGCATTTCTTTAATTAAGCTTTTTCTTCAAACAAGCTTATTCTATTGTGTATACGTAGAAAAATTGGAAAGATACAGTACAACCACAGTGTAAAATTTATGACGAAGGTAATTTAATGTTTTAAAAAATGCGACTTGAAGTGAGAATAACTGCATGGTGTCCCGACAAAACGTACCAGCGACAAAACGTACCACTTGAATTTTCGCGACAAAACGTACCACTTTTGACGACCTGTCATAAATGACAACCTGTCATGGATTAATTAAAGCATTTCTGATATTTATTCCACGACAAAACGTACCACTTATATAAATTACAACCTGTCTTGGACTAATTAAAACATTTCGGATATTTAATCCGCGACAAAACGTACCACTTCAAGCTTTTTTTTTTCAGCGTGTTCACAGATTATTCTTCAGATCGAACAAACTTCTCTTAAAGGTTCTGTACGTGACAAACGTAACATTAAACACGTTTATCAGCGAGTAAGAGAACACGAGTCTTCCAAAATACATTAGATCAATGTGGGTGCTTACATATCTAACAAAAGAGAACATAATGTTAAGAAACTACTTCCTCACGAACAGGTAAAACAACGGCAGTATAAGGTTGACAAGAACAGACAGGAATTGTATCGAGTTGTCAAAGTGTGGAAACTCATTGGTAAAAGAGGGCTCATTTACAGAGTAAATGTAGCAGCCTATAAACTGAAAGACACAGCTATAGATCATGGAAACTTTTTTGGGTATTATTCCTTTCTTAAGCAAATTTGATCTTCCGCTTAAAAGTAATTTAGATAAGGTCACCGAGAAGAGTCATATACGAGGAAGTAAGCAGGATAGTTGTCGCATAACTTTTACTAAACACGGTGAATTATGTTTTGAATGCTATCAACACACTTATCAGAGAAGATATTTCGAAAGAAGTCTCTCAAGCTTCAATATTTTCTGTTCTATTATACACTACTCAAGATATAGTAGTTTCAGGCCAGTGCTCTGTTGTTTTACGATATGTTCTTAAAATGGTTGTTAAACAAAGTATTGTTGTCATTGTAAAATGCATATCTACCACAGGCCAGTGTCCTTGCGGTTTACTGCAGGAAATTCTGCAGAAGTTGAACCTTGATATTAAGAAGTGTATTGGAAATTCAACCGATGGCTTTAGTAACATGGAAGGACAATATTCGGATTTTTTCAATTCACCTATGATCAGTTACACTGTGATTCAGTTGATTTTGAGTTTAACGGCCCTTTTAGCAGCGAGGCTATATGAGACGGGACATGTTGATTTACGGGAAATCCGAAGCACATGAGCTCCTGCCAAGAAACGAACCCAGGTCTCCCACGACAAAGGCGCATACGCTAACCGCTTAACCACTAAGAAACTCAGTTACACGTGTGGTGTTACGTTCATATACTTAATCATGTCGTATGTGATCTGACAAAAAATTGCATTGATTCTGTGTCATTGTTCTGCTGAATGACTGTGCGATATTTATGCGTGAGTCTTATCAGCGAATGGACATTTGGAAGATCAAATGTTAACAAAGGCGTCTTACAGTTATTGCGGAAACAAGATGGTAGAAAACACACTGTTTTTCAGAAAAAGTTTGGTCATTTTTCGAACCCAGAAAGTACTTTGTATATAGAGTTGACCATAATAATTAAGAAAATTGCTTCTACAGAAAATATCAAACCAAAAGCTAGGTGTAAAGCGAAAGGATATATAAAAGATCTTCTCAAGTTCAAAACAACTCGGACAGCACAAATATTCCTTAAGATATTTCAAGTGACGACCTCTCTGTCAACCTATCTCCAAATAGAGGGTGCTGCTAGTGTAGTCCTATCGGATGGTGCAGACTACTCTGTTCCAAGTGAAAGAGTAGAGAGATGATCTTGAATCCGTTAAGAATGCAGCATTAAGCTTTGCAGAATGGGCCAATAACAAATTTGAAGACTTAGAACGTGATTTTTTTTTTTCTATTGACCTGTCGACAATTCGCCTTCAGAGATGGACAAAGATTTTCCTGTAAATATGAAGATGAAGCTGCTTCTATCCAATGACCAGGAATTGCATCGAAGCATTCAATACAATTTTGGACATGGTAGTTTCTAGCATTTCTTCAAGATTCAAGAAGCAATGTACTTTATGGATTATTTGGAAACTAGCCACTTCAACCAAGTAACAGAACTTCCAGACGTGCCCTTCGATAAACTTACATATTTTCTGAAAAACTTCAGTAAAGAAGTTTCCAAGGATACTATAAATGTATTCTCTTGGACTTTTGAAGGACGTGGATATCCTTGAAAGTCAGTCTTGATGACGAGCACAACCGAGAAAAAATGACTGTTCTGATGGTGCAAGTGATTCAGAATTAGGATAAAATACATTTGTTTACAAGGAAAGCGAATGCAAAACGTGTTGCAAAATTGTCCAATGTGCTGCTTTTTAATTTTGCAGAATTGTAAATTTTGCAGTAATACTTATCCAGGTTTCCAGCATACAAATTTTTATTGACTTTGCCCGTAACTCAGGTAACATGTAAAAGAAATTTTTCAAAACTTAAATAAACTGAAATACATTAAAAATAGGATAACGAGTACCATGTCTCAGGAACATTTGAAAACATTTATGTTGATATCTATTGAAAAAGATTTATTAAAAAATATTTCGAATACAAAAGTGATAGATACAGTAGCATCAAAAACTAGTACACTAAAACATCTGCTAATTTTGTAATATAGTATACGTTCTCCTTGAACTTCATATAATATTTTGAACAATTCAGAATAATATACTGATGAAAGAATATCAGGTTTTAATTGTCAATTGTTAATACTATTGACTTACTGTAGAAAGAAAACTGCAATTGATTTGTGACATTGAGATGCTGGTGGCCCTTGTGGGAGAAAGCGCCCGCGTCCCTCTAATAATGCCTATCCGTCTCTGGTCCAAAGCCTGGATAAAGTGTGATGGAAATCAGCAAATATTCAAATATTGCATATGCAAGATTCTTGCTGGTCTTGGTCTGGCGAGAATCTTGCAGGTATTGTCTTGGTGTTGCGAGAATCTTGCAGGCATGGTCTTAGCCTTAGCCTTAGTCTTGGTCTTGCATCGCTACTTTTCTCACCAGCAATCTGTTCAACTTTTAACCTTATTTTGGCCGATATATATGTACTTATATACCGTCCTATCAAGTGGTACGTTTTGTCGCCTGTCATTATTTGATGACTGATTAGAAGACTCTTCACAAGTAGCCCTCCAGGCAAGTGGTACGTTTTGTCGCTTGTCATTATTTTAAGTGTTTTTAGAAAACCTTTCACAAGCATCCCTCAGGGTAAGTGGTACGTTTTGTCGGTGGTACGTTTTGTCGCTAGTACGTTTTGTCGCGTATTCTAACTGCATACGAAGAAATTATCTACTTGATCAAACAAATGTAAACGTTTAAAGGACATAAAATTAGTAGTGTCAGCAGCATCATTTACAAGTTTATTTTAAATGGACACGTCATCCTTCTTAATGCAAAAAGAAGAAGAAGAAGAAGAAACATGAATTATAACACAACGTCAAGTATTCGCAGGCTTTCAGATCTAGATAGTGTTATTCCAACTACTCTAGTTGCCAGTAGGCACCCCTTTAGCTGATGCGGTACTTTCAAGGAAAGGTCACGCAGTGGCTCCGTTGAGATCCGAACGAGGCAATTGTGTTTGCATTTGATATGTCATAACTAGACGAATCCCAAAGCTATACGTGCCACCGGGCTGAATATCGTGAGTTACAACATATTTTATCATGTAAGAACTACAAAAAACTTATCTGGCAGAATAGTTTGAACCGAGTCATTTGTTCGGTAACGGTTGGGTAAGTGGAAAACTCGGCCAACACGCATCCCATCACTTTAAACGACAAACTTTTTGCGGTAGAAACCTTGTCGTAGGGTCCCAGACGGGGTCCAACGCAAAATTTCCCAAATGACAAGGGGGGTTAAGTGGCACATCATTTGAAAGCTGTTGTATAATGAAAGAAAATGCAGCAAGTTTCGACTCTCTACAACAATCCTGTGCAAAATGGCGATGTGTCAAAGTGTAAACAAAAACTTAATTGAAAATTCCATGGTCACCCCTATAAATTGGAAACGGTGAGACAAATGTGAAAATAGGAAAGGAAGTGTGATATTATTTTCAAAGTACAACGATTTAAGTGAAAACGTCTTGTCCCAGGGTCCCCACGTGGTCCCAGGTAGGGTCCAACTAAAAAGTTTCAAATGGCAAGAGAGGTAGGACATCGTTTAAAAGCGCTTGTTAAGTGAAAGAAGATGGAGCACGTCTCGACTTTCTACGACAATCCTGTCCAAAATTGCGGTGGGTCAAAATGTAAACAAAAGCTTAATTGAAAATCTATGGCCACCTTGAATCCAAAATGGCCGCTTAAAACCTATATCGAAAGGATAAGCATACTAAACTGCTGAAGCTAGGAAAACAAATCTGATATTAATGTTGATTAGTAACTGACTAAAACTGCAAAATGTTCAAAAACGCGACATCTTGAGTTCAAAATGCCGCACTATGTATCGAACGCATGTCCAGCTCACACCACTGGTGTTGGAGAAGCGAACGTTTATGGTTAATAGTAGATATCCACAAAATATCAAAGAGTATAATATGTAATCCAATATGGATGCCAGCGTGAAAAATGAATTTGTATATAAATATATTGTTTCTTGGAATACTGTGACCAAACCAACAACGTTTCACGCAGCTCGGTATACTGAAATGACTTACACATGTTTGGTGCTACTCGCCAATCTTGCAAACAGTGGCGTATGTAGGGGGGGCTTCCGGGCTTAAGCCCCCCCCCGGAATCTTACTTATTATAGTAAAGTATATGAAATATCTTGCAGAATTTTAACATTTTCAGGCAAAGCCCCCCCCCCCCCGAAAGAAAATCGTAAATACGCCACTGCTTGCAAATGAATGTTGTTTTTTTTTTTTTTTAATTTTTGGTATTGCTTGAAGTATTGCGATCAAACCAACGAATGACATACAAATGTATCCATTACGAATACGTTACAATAGAGCGCCAAACCTACTGATGCAGCAAGTTCTTTCTGTATGAACTACGTATGACAAAATTAGAAAAATATCCGAAGGTATTCAACTTTTGGTTAGGAGTATGAGTAGGAAGTCAGAATTGTGTGCTAATCGCATAATCGTTATATTCAAGTAAATAATGTCTAGAGAACCGCGACGAAAGTGCATTAAGAACAAAACATATATGTGTTGTTACAGAATGAAATAATAGTTGAAGTGAATCGAAATTCGATTGTGCTTTAGTCTTCCTAGAGTATTATTTCTAGATACATAATAAGAAAAATAGAGATTTAGATTTGTACTGTTATGAATGACATAGGTTTTAAGCGGCCATCTTGGATTCAAGGTCCATAGTTTTTCAATTAGGCATTTGTTTACATTTTGATCCGCCGCAATTTGGACAGGGTTGTCGTGGAAAGTCAAGACTTGCTCCATCTACTTTCATTTAACAAGATCTTGCGATCGATGAGCTTCTTAACCTCTCTTACCATTTGAAACTTTTAAGTTGGACCCCACCTGGGATCCTGTGGGCGCCCTGGGACAACACACTTTAACTTAAATTGTTGTACTTTGAAAATATTGCTACACTTTCTTTCCTATTTTCATATTTGTCTCACCGCTTCCGATTTATAGGGGTGACCATGGACTTTTGAATTAAGTTTTTGTTTACATTTTGACCCTCCGCCATTTTGCACAGGGTTGTCATAGAGAGTCGAAACTTGCTGCATTTTCTTTCATTTTACAACAACTTTCAAACGATGTGCTACATAACCCCCTTGCCGTTTACAAAATTTTGAGTTGGACCCAGTCTGGGACCCTGCGAGAACTCTGGGGCAAACATTTTTAGCCGAAAAAGTGTGTCCTTGAAAATGATTTGATACGTATTGTTCGAGTTTTCCATTTACCCAACCGTTTCCGAACAAATGACTCGGTTCAAACTATTCTGCCAGCTTTGTAGCTTTTATATTACAAAATATGTTGTAACTCACAACATTCCGCCCGGTGGCACGTATAACTTTGGGATTTGTCTAGTTATAACATATCAAATGCAAGCACAATTGTCTTGTTTGGATCTCAGCGGAGCCACTGCATAACCTTTCCTTTTTAGGTTCGATTCCTAGTGGAAGAGAAATGCAGTCATTTGGAAATCTAAATGAAAGGATATTTCTGGTTTAAAATCCTTCGATTTTCGTTCCGGGGATTCGATGATAATTCAGGAAATTCTTCAATGAAGAAAATGACGGAATACGGGAGGAAACCCAACAAAATATCACATACACTATATTTCTCCACCACAAAGTTCACTTGTACGGGTTGAGGTCGAACCTTGACTACCAAGCACAAGGCGCTCTAATAGTAAGCTCCACATGGTCTCCAACGTTTGTCTGGATTCCATGTTTTAACTAGGGATGCGCACGAGACAAGATTTGAGGCTGTCTCGTCTCGAAAATGTGCTGCAAATGTGATGTCGACTCGAAAAATGTATTCTTTTCTATTGGAAGAGCTGTGTCTCGACTCGAAATTTGTCAGGAAAATTCTGTCTCGACTCGTCTCGTGCGCATCCCTAGTTTTAACATTAGTGCTGAAAAGACATTGAACTGCTACATAAAGGTAAAAGATTTATCTTTTTTTTTAACATTGACTAACAGGCTTTTACATGTTTTGGTTATACTAGCGAAATACAAGTCTTGACTAGATTTTGAACAGAAGTATAGTTCCTTCGAAGTTAGTCAGTATGTATGAAGCATTAAATATCCCACCAAAGTTTTAATCAAATAGACTCCTCGACAACTAAACGTCTTGGTCGACTCAGATAGGTACAATTATTACCTAATGATGCAGATTCATCAATCAAAATTGAAAGTACTAAGGCTAAACTAATGATCTAATCCCAGACCAAGTGTGTTTACCATTTTAGTCCGTTAAAGGAAATGAAATTAAATTTTTAATTTTTACGTCCCACGATTATGCCAGTTAGGCTAAAGGAGACGGTGATGATGAGTAATGAATGGAATGACGAAAGTGGGAGGAAACGAGAGAACCCCAAGAAAACCCACGCACACGATGTTTGTCCACCACAAAGTTCACTTGGCGGGGGCTTAGTCCGTTAAAGGATAGCTACTCAATTATACATATCCTGAAAAATGTAACCAGCCACTTGGAAGTGTAGAGCGATTTTTCACATTTACAAAATAGTGAATCAATAAGTAATTCGTCAAAGTTTATTACGAAAAGAAAAACAAGTATAGCTGTGGAATAACATTGCATTGAGTTTGTTGCAAGTGTATACAATGAAAAGAATTATTTTACTTTAACAATAATTAAGTAGAGAAAAGCCATCATCATTATAATAACTAGTAGAGTAGAGGGGGCAAGAGTACGTGGGGGGTAAGGATACGATTCCCTAAAATCAGGTGAATATATTCGCGTATGGCAATAATGCGTCACGTGGAGTTTGATGTTAATGGCGTCTAGAACCTAAACAAGTTTGAGTGTGCTGCGGCAAACTACAAGCTATCTAGGTAATTATTTATGTTTTTCTAATAGTTTGATATAATATTGGGACATAAGTAGTTAATGAATAACTTACACGTTTTTTTTAACGATTTCAAAGTAATATAAAGCGCTAGTTTCTAACACATCCATTGTTTGACAGGATGGAGTAAATTGCCTTTCTTCCAACAGTTGGCTGTACAACATCACGGGAAAGTCAATTGTTTAGTGAGGGGGCCAAGGGTACGCCAGGGGTGCCCACAAGGGGGGGCTATGACGCAAATTGCGTCATTGAAATATTTGGGGGGGTAAAAATCTATATAAATATGTTTGATGGGGGGATAAAATTAATCGAAAAGAAGATTTTTTCATGGACCTACGGATAGACAATTGGGGGGGTGCGTCATGGACATAAGGGGGGGTGGGCACCACTGGGTACGCAGATACCTAAGAATCCAATTTGATTTAGATCTAACAATCAAAAAAGAATGTAGATTCCGTTGTAATAGAGAGTGACGGCAAACTTTACGAATACTGGTTCCCATATGTAGCCTCTAACGTTAAGAGTTCTGAAGAATCCTGATATTTTCTTATGTACGAGGGATAAATTGTTATTCTAAATACCACTTCTTACATAAAATATCTAAGATGGTGTTTGAGTTTTCGAAACAGATAAACGTGTGAGATAGTTAAATCTGCAGTTATTGAATAACATTACGCTTGCTTATTTTATTCAGGTTTCAGAAATGCTACGCTTTGTCCTCTTTTATCTCCAATGTCAGTAGTTTTCAGTAATAAATTTCAATGGGCCTTATGCAGAGTCATTCTGACGCGTGATTAGTGCCATACTAAAAATTCGACTACCATATGTTTCCTGAAGTAGTCAGTCCTTTAGTAATCATACGTTAAAGTGATTCTGCATAAGGCGGTATCAGTCCAATGATTGGTATGTGATCCTATAAAGATATATGAAGCTAACCTAACATTTGACAATATGTAGCTTCATCAAAGATAGGTCGAGAAGTTTTCAAGTTACCCTCGTAGGTGACAAGCATTCTGTAACTCATGGAATAAACCAAATTTAGAAATATATTTTTATAAAGGGTCTAAATAATATCTTATTTTTTTGTATCCTATGCATTCCAATAACTGATTTAAGGATAATTAAGGATTTTTCTTTTCTTTTTTTAAATGAAAATCTGCAACGTTTTTAGGCACAATAAAGCCAGTAGGCCTATTTACCTAAGAAATGGAGGACGAATTAGTGGAATATATCACATTACTGGATATATATGGAACATATCATATATCTGGAATATATCACAGGAATATATCTGGAAAATATATATGACTGGAATATATCACATTCTATGACTTAGCTTTAAAAGATTTAAGAAGAATGGCATACAATTTTGCTGAGCGTAACTAGTTGCCCCATATCCTTTAGCCATGCGAATCGAATGGCAGGAAGAGATTGGACAGAGTCTTTCCGTCGTAGACATATGACTATTGTTTTGCGACGCCTTCAAAGACTGGTCTGGGCAGAGCTCGTGGTTTTAGCAAGCCACAAGTTGAACGCTTTTTTAATTGTCTAAAAGATCTTGTGGAAGAAAACGGCTTTTCTCTACGGGATCTACAGCATGTACGAAACTGGCATAAATACGGTTCCTCATAAAGTTCCAAAAGTCGACTAAAAATCAGGTGTGAATAAAACTGTATCTAGTGATTTTGGAGTTAACATAACAGCTGTTTCCTGGTGAGTGCATTTGGTTCCTTTATTCCCCAGATATTTCCCAGAAAATGAATGAAACAAGAATTATTCGATGGCTCGCCGCCGAGTTCTGTGGGAATGATATCTAATTCTGGTTCATCAACTCACAACTTTTCGTAGAATGGTTATATTATTTACACCAACATGTGCGATCAAATTCGGTTACGAAAACGGTATTGTTACTTGTTGACAATCAGACCTCTCACATTTCAATCGAGGCGATTGATTTCTGCAGGCAAAATGGGATAGTGATGTTGAGTTTACCACCCCATACCAGCCATAATTTGAAACCATTAGATCGCTCCTGTTTTTGACCCGCTGAAATCCTGGTATTCAACAGTGTGTGATAAATGAATGAGGAATCATCCATCCCGTCTAATTCCAAGTTGCGAGTTTGTTTACTGAGGCTTACTACAAAGCTGCAACCATTGGTATCCAGCCTTCAAGAATCTGGAGTTGTCCCACTGAATCCAGATGTGTTCACAGAAGAAGATTTTCTTCCCTTTATTGTGGATGTGGTAGATTTAAATGTAGAAGCCAGCTCTGAAGATGGAAGCATTCCTGATGCAACAAATCAAGCATCAGACCTGAATGGAGCCCAAAATCGTTCATCGGATGATTCACTGGAAGTAAAAAGGGACCCATGCGGCGCATCCAGATCAAGCACTCCTTTGCCAGTTGCTCGTCCTCCTCCATCTGTTACCAAACCTACAAACAGTAACGCTAGATCCTCACTAGAAACAAGCAAGAGCTCATGCGGACTGTCCACTTCGAACACTCTTCAGCCGTTTACTCGTTCTCATTCATCTGTTACCAAGCCTTCAACCAGTAACGCTGGATTCTCACTAGAAGCAAGCAAGAGCTCATGCAGACTGTCCACTTCAAACTCTCTTCTGCCGGTTGCTCGTTCTCATACATCTGTTACCAAATCTTCAACCAGTAACGCTAGATCCTCACTAGAAACAAGCGAGAGCTCCTGCGTACCGTCCATTTCGAACACTCTTCAGCCGGTTGCTCGTTCTCATTCATCCAGTGGCGGCGGTTGGACGTTAAAAGTGGGGGGGGCAAGACATGATCTTAACAATTGTATATCAATGTTGGATTTCCTGGTTGTTTCTAACAATGATTGATGAAAGGTTGCATAACTAACAGGATACTATCTTTTTTCACTTAAAATGCCGTATATCGTATTTCTGTTTTATTAAGTAAATTCGTAAGAGCAATACATGTAGGTACCTAGCCCTTTATACTCTTAAACAACGAAAATACAAGAAGAGATTTGATTCCTTGCTCATGAATATCTTACAATTTTGTCTTGCAAAACAAATAAATAGAAAGGATAATATTAATCATAGTAATGAATAATGATGCTTGTTTTGCAGAAGTTATATTAAAACTGGGAATTAATGAACAACTTATACTTTTAATTCCACACATGCCATTAAATGAATGTTTTTACTCTTAGAAAATGAAATACAGTAAGTACTGCGAGCATATGCTATGACATTTAAGGCAATATGCAATTGCAATATTAACTGCTTTGAATTGCAATTAAAACGCAATTCCTGTAGCTTTCTTAACTCCACGGGAAGACAAATATCCAATACGTACTCACGCAACGGCAAGTATCATATGGCACTTTTTTTTTTTTTTTAATGAACCAGTAACACATACAAAACCTTTACCAGGGTGTCCACATTCTTGTAAATAAGTGAAAGTCAGTGAAAGGTCAGGGAAGTAAAATGTGTCAGGTGAAGTCAGGGAAATGGCAGATTGGTCAGGGAAAGTCAGGGCAAAATCGATTTAGGTCCGATGTTCAATTACTGAATTTATGAAATACAGTTGACTTCTTTACTGTTACTGGATGCAAAATGTACTGTTCTCTGATATAGTTGTTGAAACTAATTTTCTGCGAAAAACACATATCTAACTGCATCCTGGCATATTTGCTCAAAAGAGTAGACGCTGTTCTAGAAGAATTGCATAGTGCCAAGAGGATATCTGAACAAGTGGCTGAGAACGCAAAGAAATAGTATCTCCAGCTCACAGTAAAAGCTCAGAATGAAGAATTTAAAGAACACTCGAACGAATTCATAGCCAATGATAGAGATTGTATTGGACTTGATGAGTTTTTTACTTAGTCTTAGGAAATGGGAAGAACTTCGTTGACTTATGGTCAGTTATGAAATTGTTTTATCTTCTTTCACGGAAACGCATTTTTTGAAAGTGGTTTCACAATAAATAAAATTCTCGTTGTTGACAACTTACAAGAAGAATCTCTGGTGGTTCAACGGATCATATATGATTCTGTGATGAGAATAGGTGTATTATCAGGATTAATAATTACAAGAGATATGATAAATTCAGTGAGAAGTTCAATGAGACAATATCAGGTGTATCTGGAAAAGAAAAGAGAAATAAATGTTGGAGACGAGAAGAGGGGAGAGAAACGGAAGATTCAGCAACAACTAAAGGAGCTGGAGGAAGAAGAAAAGAAAATTAAAGTGCGGAGACAACAAGAAGGATATTCATATCAATGAGAAGAAAACTATGCGAGAAAGGATGAAAACAAATTTCTAAATGTGTTGCATTTAACAACTGTCCCAGCAAAAGTATGTGTGTCTGTGTGTATTTTTTTAATAATCAGTAAAATCATGTATGAACTGTTTATTACTATAGGCAATATTATAATGCTGTGTAATTGGTATTATAATGTGTAAGCACATAATGTGTAGTTTTTCATATCTTAAGTACTCTGTATACTGCACACTTCCGTTTGTAACTTTACATTTTGTGTAATATGTAGGCCTAATCAATATCGGCCTAATGCATATGTTTGTAAATTTACATTCCTTTGGAGAGAAAATTGAAAAAAGAAAGAAACAGAAGCGGAAGAGAACAAGGCCAATTATGGGGAGTGTGGAGGCTGGAGCTTCTTTCTTTTTTCTATATTTTTAAGTTATTCAGGGGTTAGGGAAATCTGGAACTTTCGTCATGGAAAGTCAGGGAAAAGTCAGAGATCCTTTCTCCAAATTGTGTGGACACCCTGTTTACATTTCCAAATGAAATTATATAAATTAGGGCGTCTCTTCAAAAAAGTGGGGGGGGGGGCAACTGCCCCCTCTTGCCCCCCTAATCGCCGCACATGCATTCATCTGTTACCAAACCTTCAACCAGTAACGCTGAATTCTCACTAGAAGCAAGCAGGAGCTCATTCAGATTGTCCATATCAAGCACTCCTCTGCCGGCTGCTCGTTCATCTGTTACCAAACCTCCAACCAGTAAAACTGGACCTTCACCGGAGGTAAGCAGAGGCCCATGTAGACCGTTTACATCATACACTCCTTTGGTGGTTATCAGTTCTCCTCCGGCTGCTGCCAAGCCCACAAGCAAAAATCTCGATCTTCTCGAGGTCAATCAGAAATTCTGACAGCCTCTCTTTTCAAGGAGAACTTACTTCTGAAACGGCGCCCTTCAAAGAGCAAAGGCAAACATCAACTTGTACCAAGAAAGCTACAACCGAAGATAACTCCTCAGGTCAGTGAGGAAGTAGTGTACGAGTGTTCATTATGCAATATCATCTACAGTGATCCACCAATAGAAGACTGGATCAAGTGCGCAAGATGCCATGAATGGTGGCATGAACAATGCACATCATTTGAAGGAGTAGGTACCTTCATCTGTGATAATTGTTAATACTTTTTGGGTGCGTACTCTTGCCTCTTTGATTTCGTACACTTGCCCCACATATAGGGGCAGGAATACGAATTTGAACGTTTTCATTTTATGCATTATAGTTTCTCCAAGGACAGAGGTATATAAAAGTTGAGTTCACATTTCGTAAAGGAGAGTTCAAGTTTTGTGTTCCATGTAAAAGTTTTTCGTTGTAACTGTTATTTACCAAAATATATAAGTTTAATTGAAATTTGCGTACTCTTGCCCCCTTTCCTCTACCTGTATTAATTGGTGGCCACAGATCAAACCAGTCGCCAGTTGGACAGTGGCCACCGGTTACTATTTGCTACCAAAATATTTGCCATCCTGTTAGGTATTGCTCAATACCAATATAATCTCTCTATGAATTACGGTTCCCGAGATATTGCTTCTTAAATTTCTGGAAATCGGCCATTTTTTGACCAATATTTCGGGAACGGTAAAAGTGACGCGAAAAATTTAATCACTTTCTCAGATAGTTTTTGATGCTCCATCGAATGCTGAATTCAAATCGAATTCAGGGTTCAAAGTTGAAAAAATCGCAAATAACGGACAGACGGATAGACAGACAGGCAAACAGACATAGAGATTCAGTAACAAACTTTTTTAAGTTCGTTGATAATCAATTTTGTTATATAATATGTTCATCATTTTTTAAGGAAAATATTTAAATTGTTGAATACATAGTTAACAATAAAATGACTTTTTTTTTATTTGAACTAACTATGCTCTTTTATTTGTATTCTTTTCTTTCCATAGTTCGTTGATAGTTAAGTTCGTTATTATATACATTTCACATCTCTACTCATAAATATCATTATAACTAACTTCGAAAATATTAATTACAAAAACGTTTTATAGTCTCCTGGGATGTGGTTGCAAGGCAAAAAAGTAGAAAGAAGATCCGTGATTCCATATACAATGAAGTAGAAGAATTTGGTTGGTTATCTTGATCAGAGTAGGGATCTATAGAGCGCTATGATGAAGGGATTGGCTACTAATGTGGAGGCAACATTACCACGATGCTTCTCATCTTTCTTAATCTGCTTATTGCGTTCTGAACTTTTGCACTCACAGGTACCTCCTTTGACAAATTTAAGGCCTCTGTAGTAATACAAGAACTTCTTACAGGCGTCATATTCTTCATCTATAATTTTCGGATTTCTTTCCGCAATCACGAGCTATATCAAAATGTTTCTCATGCCGATCTTCGACGATCATGAAAGCCATTTTACACTCTGTCTCCAGGACATTTTACGGCTTCAGTTCCTAGGCCATCTCAATTCTTGCACACATCATCAGGGATAGTTTCTATATGCGTACATAATAAACGCTTAAATTCAACATTAGCATGTGATTTATACAGTGTTAGAACTAAGACAAGGACAACGAATACGAAGGCAAATGTATTATCTATAATGAATTAAATCTCTTTTTCAACACAAATAATCGATGCAGTTGTTTCTAAGCATTGTCTTCTAAGATGTTTGCTAAGAGAAAACTAAAATGCATTGTTCAAAACTAATAATGTTAACAATATCAACATGTGTAGTAGCTACGTTATTTTTTTATCATCATTGTCGTATGATTAATATTAACCGAAACAAGACCTTCAAATTTTGATTAACCAAAATTGCAGGTCAGCGGATAATATCTAATTCGTAGTCTATAGCCTCGGTGCTGAAACGGAAGATAAACTAAAATAAATAAATAAATAAATAAATAAATAAATAAAAATAAAAAAACTAAGAACTTAAAACTACTTTTACTACGATAGATATAATAGCGCTTCTAAAAATTAATAATAATAATAATAATAATAATAATAATAATAATAATAATAATAATAATAATACTTCCAAAGTATGCTATACAAAGCATCAAAATCTTATAGAACAGCTACGTCCGGTATCGTTCCGTTTGTTTCTCGATATACATCAAACAGGGGCTTCATTTGGGAAGGGCAATTGTCATCAATGAGATTGAAAAACATATGTTTTTTTTTAATAAATTGTATGCTAACATATTAATGACTAATGTGAAACTCTTGGTGTCGGTGAACAATCTTGCCACCCTCTCCTGGTGAAACCTGAAATAACATTTCTGGTATCACAACAGAAATGGAAAGAGATTTCAATATATGGTTTTCGGGAATGAAATAGGTTTCCTCTCATTCGTTAACTATCTATTCAAATAAAAAATGGTAGAAATAAACCATTGCCGATTTTAACGTTCACTGCCTAGAAAAAAAGAAAGAAAAACAACAGTCAGTTTGTTGGAATTTGAACAACTCAAGAAAAGCTATTATCTCTCTACCTACATTACCTAGAAGAAAACGAAGTAATAGAAATTTACTTGTACTGTACACTTCTAGATACAGAACTTTTGCCAAAATTGACTGAAAAAACGACCACAAGTGGCAATTGGCAATTTCCTCCTCCACATGGACAATGCACTACCACACCGTGTTAATCTTGTGACTTTATTCTCGCGTGACCACGATATTGAACTTTTGACACACCCACCCTTCCTTCTCACCAGTTTAGCCCCGAGTAGCTTATGGTTGTTCCCAAACCTCAAGCAATCTTTTCGTGGACGCCATCTTTCCAGTACATTGTTCCTGTTAAGTGATATTTCCTCCAAAAATAACTGAAAGTTTTTTTTTCTTTTTTTCTTTTTTTGTGGCTCCATATACGTTTCATCAGGAGGTAATGAAGTCGTTTTGGGAGCTAGTCAATGAAACACTTCAATGGGTGTAGTGTGAAAACCGTAATTAACCGACTCTAATCTGCACTTGTTTACGTATGACTTCAACACAGGTGCAGAACATTCTGAGATTTTGAAGATTTTTTTTTTCAAAGAGTGTTCTTTTCTTGTGGTCTCGTGAAGTTTCTTAGGATGTAAGAATAGTCTCAGGAGTTAGACCATGAAAGTTTTCAATGGCTGACATGGCTGACAGTTTTCATTATTAATTTTATGTTTGATCATTTCGATAAAGTTCCACAGATTTTGATGATTCTTTTACTGTTTGAAAGAGTATTGGTTCCGCGTAAAATTCATAAGGATCTAACAACATCAAAATCTATGTAAACTTCATAAGAATATAACAACATCAAAATCTATGTAAACTTCATAAGAATCTAACAACATCAAAATCTATGTAAACTTCGTAAGGATCTACCATCACCAAAATCTATGTAAACTTCATAAGGATCTAACATAATCAAAATCTATGTAAACTTCATAATGATCTAACATCATCAAAATCTCGGAACCTTGTGGTTCCGTGTAAACTCCATAAGGATCTAACAATAATCTTCAAAGCTATACTGTGAAACACTTTAACGGCTGCTATAACCGATTTCATTGGGTGTGTGCATATTCACGTGTAACTTCAACATAGCTGTACCGATTTTGACTATAATTTCTTTTTAGTTTTAATGAGTATATTTTTTCGCAGGTTCCAATATATTTTATGAGGATCTCATTAAAGTTTTTGGAGTTAGACCCTGAAACTCCCCAACAGATGATAGTATTAACATCGCGTTTGTGTTCACGTATAATTCCGTAACGCTTAGACTGATTAATATAAAAGTAACCAAGAAAGTTCTGTCGCTTTTTGTGGAGGTCTCTGTTCAATTGACCCTCACACCGTGAGTTAAATGCAAATGGAGATAAGGCGAAGGTCAGTTGTTGGTGTAGGTATATCCAACATACTAGATGGTTGTGGCAGTTCAGTTACACTGTGAACTTGCGTAAGGACAGAGTGAACATAGGATCTCCACAGAGCGTCATATGGGCATTATGCTGTGCGAGTTCAAACTGGGGTCAAACGCCGCTGTAGCGGGGCGGAAGATATCCCAGGCCTTTGGTTAGGGTGTCGTGACTACGCGGACAGTGCAGCGGTCGTTTAGGAAATTTAAGGACGATGACGAAACACTCGAAGACGCGCCATGTGCAAATTAAAGATCTTCAGGCAGCAATTGAGGCGGACAGTGGCCAGACATGTGAGGAACTGGGACTACAATTCAGTGTGAGTGGAGAAACCATTCGGCAGCACTTCTATGAACTAGGCAAAACACTACAAGTTGGATCGATGGGTCCCACATGATTTGACTCCGGACCAGAAGGCAACGCGAGCAGACACATGTGTTTCTTTGCTGTCTCGTCTGAGGAACAAGCCATTTCTGGACAGGATGTTGACATATGATAAGAAGTGGGACCTGTACGAATCTCCATGGCGCCGTCATAATTGGTTAGCATCCCATGAACTGGTTCCAAAACAGCAGAAACCGGCACTGCACCAAGAGAAGGTCCTAATGTGTATTTGGTGGACTGCTAGCAGCATCGTGCATCTGAATTTGCTACCAGCTGGTCAGGGTGTCAATGCAACTGTGTACTATCAGCAATTAATCCATGTTCAAGAAAAAACTCAAAACTCTGGAGCCAGCACTTCTGAATCACAAATAGGTCCTCCTGTTACAGGGTAACGCTAAGCCCCATGTGGCTAGGATGACCCGGGACACCATTCCACTCCTTGGATGGGAAACAATATTGGATCCGTCATACTCCCCGGAAATTGCACCGTCCAATTATCACCTGTTTCATTCCTTGGACGATCACCTTAGAGGACGCCAGTTCAAATCCCTATTAGAGGTACAAAATGCACTTGATACCTTCGCTTCACGGCCCACCAAGTTCTACCGCGATGGAATCCATGGCCTTCGAGAACGTTGGCAGAAGGTCGTCGATGCTGATGGGGACTATTTATGATCTTCCAAGTATGTCTTAGGTGACATATTAATGTTCAAAATTGGTGGGTGAAAAAGGAACAAGACTTTCTTGGTTACCTTTATATAAAACATTATATATTATTAATAATATATGTAGGGTTTATATTAGGGTGGTTCTTACATTTCGACTTCGGTGTTTTGAGTCTCACCTCTTCAATTAGTTCTATTTAATATTAATCAATTGAGCGATTTTTTCATGTGTATATTTGGTCTTATATACCTTCGATATATATATATTATTATCAGAGCTACAACAAAATGTAAGAAGTAGGAAACGTTGAAATTTTATACACAGTACAGTAACGATCAGCAATACTTTTGAGGATATTTGCCAAGCCGTTTCAGAAGGTTTGTGTCTGTCAGACCTTTTGAATAAAAAGCCTGGAGCAATTGTCATGTCCCGATGGTTGGCGACAGCTTCTCGCATTCTCCATTATATATTAGCATCGAAAATCCCGAAGAAGCACTTCGTTGACTTGCACAGTATATCAGCAAAGTATGTGTACGAGTTCGGTTTGAAATAAAGTGAAATTCTTTTCTCACCAACGGGACGCGACACTTGTGGCTACTTGCTCGATCTGCATCCATTCTTCCAGAGGAATTAAAAGCAATGTATATATTGTGATTAATTCCAACGCTTACTTTGCCCATCCGGAAAACTTGTTATTGGCAATGATCACCGACAGGGGCCAGGACATCCGAGTTTTAAGATGGAGAAGAATACAAATGTGTCGCCAGAGAAATAGATCAAGTCTACGCGAATTCGTTGTTCCGAAAGTAAACTTAGAAGCAAGTAAATTTCGTGAGATGATCCATTGCTTCTCAACGGATGTTACTAAGTCACTATTAACGATAGAACTTTCTTCGAGCCAGATATAAGAAAATATTAGAACGACGGCTACAGCTTCTGAGGAAATTCGATGTTTTTCGTGCCATACGCAAGCGGTGGAGAGGATGATAAAACTAGTTACAGAAGCGTGAGCATCGGTATGTAGAGCTGATTAAGGAGATAGCTTTATCAAGGCAAAATTAGTCTCGAAAAGTAATGAAGAAGTTTCACTCTAAGCAGGACTATCAAAGGTTAATAAGCCAAAAAAAGGAAGCAAGTAGGTGGGCGTGTGGAACTCGATTTGCAACTACCTCCTCGTAAAGGGTTTTGAGGAGTTTCGGAGTGTATGTGTCGAAACGAGCTAAAAGCTGCAAGGGAAGGTTTGTTAACAATTTTTCATGACTTACTATATATTTATAATGTGTTTTGAAAGCATCAATACAATTTCTTCGTCTGATTATAATTTTTAACACATAGGAACAATATCGAATCTCATTTTTTCTCTCACGTTTTATTTTCAGCCTCAGAATGCTTCAGTGTGAAAAAGAACCAAACGTTATAGCTGTGCAGCACGATTTTCTTCGCAGTGTCGTGCGGGTTGCATAACCGCAGCTATAAAAATATTCAAGTCCCATGAGGCAAAGGAAGGGGTTGACCAAAAAAAAAAAAAAATGCCTGTGTACTGTTTACCCGCGGACATTAGGTCTCTCGACACTTCTGCGCATGACAGAAGTAGAACAGTCCACTACAAAAAATAGGTATGTGTAGGTACAGGCAACAAGTGTTCGTTTTCTCCTCTGAGAGCGACTCTGGGGGCGAGAGAAAGAAGGCTGGAAGTTTAAACATAGTTGCCAAGCTACATAAATTGGATCCAGATCAGCAGTACTTTATAGTCAGACGATGATGTCACGCAGTGAATAGAGCGCGCGCATTTTAAATGCAACCTGCTTTGTGTTTTTACGGGCTTCCATATTCGGTTGATTGCGCAAAAGACTCGCGCGAGGACATAATCTATTGTCTTTCTCTACAGTAGACACACGTTTGTGCTTGTGCAGTTTACTGTTTTTTCTAGTTCTTTCTCTCACCTGTTTCGTGTTTATGCTTGCGCGTGTGTGTTGTGTGTGTGTACGTGCGTTGTTTTGTGTATATTTTAATATGATAGAGCCAATACCGTCAACCAGTGCTGGCGTGAAGAAATACTTACATGGATTTTCTCGGGGTTCTCCCGTTTCCTTTCACTTTCTTCATCCCACCATTTCATTCATTTCTCATCATTAGTCTCCTTTAGCCTAGCCGGCATAACCGTGGGACGTAAAATTTAAGATTTCATTTTTTTATTATTCATAAAATCTTATCAGCTATAGTTTTGATGCCGGGTTGGTAACACTGTTCAAACAAACCACCCTCGCCAATAACCAATGCCTTCCTTCCTCTTCTTCTTTTACACTTCTCTCCTTTCATTAACATAGACTCTCCTTGGCACTCTGCCAACTGGAGGTCTCTGCCGAATGGGCGAACAGTATACTACCATTAACAAAAGGCAACTTTTCCGTAACCCTGCTAATCGAAATTTAAAAAAGAAATATCTGTGCATTTTTTGCAGCACATTTTTTGAAACACCATTTGCAGCACATTTTTTTCGTAGTGTCGTGAGGGTTGCATAGCTGCGGCTATAAAACTATTCAAGTCCCACGAGGCAAAGGAAAGGGTTGATATGTATCAAATACTTGTCAATGTGGTTTCCTATTTGGCTCCTTTTTCTCTTGATGTAACTGAAAGTTATACGCGCAAAGGCGGAGATTTTGTGCAAAACCTTTTGCACTGTTGATCTCACACAATATCGAGTTTACCTTACGACTGCAAACACCTTATGACTTACTCGGACTTATTGCGAATACCTGACGCACCTCTTCAACATATTCATCTGAAATGGATGACCTGGCACTGTACATTTTTTATAATACAATTCCTTTCTCTTCGAACTTACCTATTCACTAATAAAATCCTTCGTCTGAGGGGCTCTCAGCGGTATACTGTTGTGAATTTTTGCTGCACTTATGTTAACAGATTTTAAATCCAAAGCCATAAGAAGCGCACAGAGTACGAAGATATATTTATTGAACCAAGTTATGCCTTGCACTTTCCGGATTCCCAAGTTAGTGCAATGTTGCCGAGATTTGATTGATAGTTGTCAGTTTTTTTTTTTCTTTTAGAACACAAATAATATATGTTGTAGCTTTCATTCATACTAAGAAAGGAAGTTGTAATTAATCAATTAATTAATCAATCAATCAATCAAGAACAATTCATGAAAGACAATTATTAGAATTTTTGGTCAAAACTCCTTTTTCAAACTGGTGAAAATGCATATGTATGAACGTCATATGTACACTGTCCATGACTAACGAAATTCACACCACAGAATACGTGTGTAGTAGGCGTGCTGATAGAAGTAAGGAAGTTGTAGGACTACACGACGCGGTATGGTTAGACGGTCCCGGGTTCGATTCCCGGTCAGTACTTCCGAATTTTCGACGTCCACCCAGCGTCGTGAGGATAAACTGGGGAATCACGTGAATGAAAGACGTGACAGCCACTGGCAGGGCGACGCAGCGCTCTGACCACGTAGTTCAACCATAGGCTGACAGATGCGTTGGAGCGACTCACACGCTGAAATGGACTGTTACGCCAAGTAGGGTTTGGTTTAGTATGTGAATGTAGTGTGTAGATTATAGTCTGTGTCTTGAACGTCAAGACAACGCCTACTCTGTATTACGTAACTTCAAACATGGTGGTATAGTGGGATTACGAAAGACCGGGTGATGGTTTTGCAGAGTTGCTGCTTGCGTGGGTGATCACGTTATTGGTTCATAGGTTGACTATTTGATGGGAGGAGAAGAAGGATCTCACAGCAGACATGGGTCCCGATCACTCACTCTGCGATGCAAATAAGAAACACCATTTGGGCCACCTAACAAGTGCAATCAGAACCAGCAGAGCTCTACGCAGCACGAACGCACGAACTCTAAATAATGAATTGACGAACGGAAGTCTGCGTGCCCGCCATGGGCGCCTGCAGGATATTTTCCAAAGGGGGGCAAGACACACACACACAAATGCTAGAATGAAACTCAACTAAACAAAACTTCATTGCTGTCAGCACCACGGCAGCAAAAGAAACAACAAAGAGTGAAATTATCTTTTCAACTCAACTGACGGATACCATCACTCAAAATACCTAGCATTGCATGCAGCATTAGGCTGAATATAATTATTACTGAAAAAAATATGAAACATCACATGAGGGAGAGAAGTAGATTACAATCATGGGGATGGGTTTGATTAAATTTTGTTACTCTAAATCATTTAGTGAATGTTGATTTTAAAAGTATACTATTGTCACCAGAAGAACCTATAAATGTTAACCTTTTTCGAAAATCCAGGGAGGGGCAATTGCCCCCTCTTGCCCCCTCTGTGGGCGCCCATGGTGTCCGCCTTTCTCTCGCACTATTATCCCTGACATCTAGTCCAAGGTTACTAGAAGGTTACTAGAAGGTCTAGTCATAGCCGAGAACGTCTTCGGTGATGTCGAAATAGAACGGAGGAGGTGGTATTCAGCGATGAACAGCTGTGTGAGTGTTTGTAAGCGTGCAGGTGAGCAGGAAGATCCTGCGTGTGTTCACACTTGCCATACAGGGCACACACTCTGCATCCTGGTATGAGACGATAAAGGTACACATCCCGTGATCGTCTCTGGTCTTCATTCAGGGGGAGTATAACTACTGTATTGCGTCGTCAATCATCTCCTCAACCTTATCTGGATATTTTATGGGACCCCATTCTTCAGCAAGATTAGGAGTATTTCCATACCTCTAGAGAATCCAATGTGATCTACTGTATATGGTATACACCTTCCACCCTCGCTAGCAAAGTATCCAAATCTAAGTCCTATCGAGTATATGTTGAACATGGATAATTTTAGCAGTTAATTGTTACGTCCTAATATAACAATTTTATCCCTGACTTTAGTCGAAGTTGAAAGTGGGTCAACATTATCTTCTTACATTGTTATCTTGCAAGAATTGCATGAAACGCTACGAATCATTTAGGATGTCTGAAGAACATTCAAGTTTTGTTCAATGATTAAAAAAAAAAAAAAAAAAGGACAGAAAGAAAGAATTCGATTATGCAGTTTTTACGTCTATGAAGATTTTGGATAAGTTTACGGACAGTATAAGGAATCAATTATGCCATTCTTTGTGAGTAATGAGTACTCGGAACTATTTTCTTTTCGGGAGTTTCTCATTGAGTTCAGATTACAGTAATGCATGAAAACTGATATAATGAGCGTCAAATGTTTTATAACCAGTTAGTAATCAGCTTTTACACACAATTACAAAACACGTTACAAAAAGAAAAAGAAAAAAAATGGAAGCTGGTGTTTTGAGATATCCTTAAAAGTGTCACTTTGGGAGGCAAATGTCCATCCATAATCCTTGAGTGAATAGCCACGTGAAATTTGTCTACAAGTTACAGACTCGAACGGGGTGGGTGGTGTTCATCAGCGCTCTGTTGGCGTCTATTACGAAAGCAATCACTCGCAGAGCATCTGAGGAAGTGCGAAGTGTGGCGTTCACTCTTTCGTTTCGCTTTTGTTAGTGGCTTTTATGGATCTGCTGGAGTCTTTCTGACTACTTATCTGTGATAACGTAGCTAAAAGCTCTCACAACACTTTACACAAGCTTCTTCACATGGCACATTTTACAAGAAACAGACTCAAAGTTGATGAACCATTTTTCACCCTCAAACGATAAAATGTCTGCTTTTATCTAAAAAACTCCACTCTTAACACAGTTTGCAGAAAGCCATTACTTTTTCTCCAGCGTTCTGACGCTTACTTCCTTCTTAAAAAAAAAAAAAAAAAATCGTAATAGCATTGTTTTCGTATTAAAATTCTTATAAGTACTTGAGTAAAATTTTAAACGTTAGCAATAAATCTTGCTTCGTATTTTAAGAAGACATCTAAAGTAAAATTACATTACTCCAAACTATTCATAGTGTAACAACTTATAGATTCTTACAATAAATTTGTTCCAAGAAATTTAATCTTCATTAATGAAGTGTTAAGGGTAATTTGTTTAAGAATGTGTTTAAGTTACCAGTAAATATTTTCCAAAATTGTATGATGATAATATAATGTGTGTTTTGTAAGAAAACAACACATTTATTTTTTCGAAGAAATAATTTTTAATGTTCTGAAATAAATTATTATTATTATTATTATTATTATTATTATTATTATTATTATTATTATTATTATTATTATTATTATTAGTAGTAGTAGTAGTAGTAGTAGTAGTAGTAGTAGTAATAATAGTAATAGTAGTAGTAGTAGTAGTATGGCTGGTTGAGTAGTTTTACCCAAAACATTTTGGGAATAGCATAACAGTGTTAAAGTCAGCGTTCTTTCGCTAAAGCTGGTGACTAACGATGATTTCTTGTCAGCAGGTTGGCGGGAAATCTGAAGATTACAATGATTGGATCGTTATATAATTCTACAATAATTGCTGTTGATATGTTGTTTGCAATACAGTATTATTACAAATGTTTCCCCCAATTACAAACCTGAGCAAATCTGGCGTAACAACACTCAGACACGTAGAAGCTGTATCAACGGAAACGGAAACGCAAAAAGTTTTATTTTATGGTACATTTAGTTTATGATACATTTGGAACACATCATATGTTCAATGTGAGCTCCCTTTTCACACGACATATATCTAGCCTGTAGCCAATTTCTTGCCGTACACGTTATATCATTGTATGATCCACTAATGCAATGGTCTCTGTAATGTTAGCACGAAGACACTGGATTGTAGTTAGTAAAAGTAGGCGATACACGTGCTGTTTGACAAAATCCCAGAGAAAAAATCACAGTCACAGATCAGAAGAACATGGAAGCCAACTCAAACGTTCACTATTATGCACTACAAGCACTCCCAATCCATTTGTTTTGTACTCGCCTATTCAGAAGTAGTCTGACATCTTAATGGAAATGGGATGGTGCGTCATCACGTTGATAAATGAAACTGGGGATATACTGTTCCAGTTATAGAAGAAGCCTTGTTTGTAACATTTGGAGACACGAAATCTCCGTAACTGTATTAGAAGAAACCGCTGTAAAGAAGAAACGGCTATACATCTTTTCATGGCTGATATCACAAAAATACTCACTTTAGGGGAGTCGAGTACATCTCCACACATTTAGGATTTCCAGATCCCAGGTCCTGACCTTATGTTCGTTCATTTTGCGTAACATCAGGTGACAGATGTCTTCATCACTGAACACAAGTAATTATGCGAAATCATCAACTTACATTGCTATTTGCATCTCTTCGCGGAAAGACTGTCTCTTGATGTACTCGTCCGATTTCGGGGCATGCAATAATTGCATACAGTAAGGATGGAACCGCAAACGCTTTTTTTTTTCCCCCATAAAGTTGGTTGAGGAATATCTCATTATCAGCTGGTTGCTATGCTGGACTTCTGTGGATTTTGTACAAAACTTTTTTCAAAAGCTCCACAGTTGCCTCGCTTACTGGTGGAAGGCCGGTTGACTTTGCCGGCCGGTTGAGATAAAGATTTGCAGGGACAGTAAGAAAAATTGTGTGAAAAGGATTGAAACGGAAGTTCCGCTATTGACTGGGTAGTTAAAATTGTGTCAACATTTTATTCTTCGCGTTTATTTTTGAAATGTTAAAAGTGATAGAATACTAAAAGAAATTAATATCTCATCTTAATGATCCACTAGTGGTAGACTTTCTGTTTTCTCTCACTTACTATTCGATTACAGAAATTACAAATGAATATATATATTTTTTTATTGTATACTCTTCCATGTATGCACATTGAAGAGTACAGTAAACTCTCGATTATCCACGTTCTTCCTTTCCTTTTTTCTTTCTTCTCTTTATGTGATGATAAACGGAAGTATATAAACTTCAATCACAAATAAAGAAGAGGTATTTTAACACATAAAAAAACACAGCTGATAGATTCTTTGTGTGTGAAAAAGTAAACCAACAAACAGAGACGTACGCAAAGGGTGGGTCCTGGGGGTTCGGATCCCTCGAAATTTCGACTTTTGTATAAATTTAGTCTAATTTTAGGGGCAATTTTAGGAATTTTAATACAAAACACCTTCATATTGAGTTTGGACCCCTCCCAAAATAAATTCCTGCGTACGCTACTGCCAACAAACTTATAGAAAACTACCGTTTATTATAAGTCATCATTATAAGTCATAATTGTATGCATAGGCCTCCTACCGTAAATTTGATTTTAAAAAACACCCAAAAGCAATTTCATGTTGATTTGTATCATTTTTAGGTCATCTTGAAATGCATTATCATATACATGCATTGTTATATGATAATTTATTTACTTCTTATATCATACAAGTTTTGATATCTTTAATCATAGAGAATGCGATATCGTTTCTCAAGAACCTCTGTCAATGGTTTAACTTCTGAAAGCCCCTGAACTCGTAAAAAAAATTTGAGTGAGGGACGCCGCTGATTTTTTGTTCAAAATAATACAATACCCTTACAATATTTGGATTATAGTTATATCAATGTATTTTCATTTTACATATGTATGCTTGAGTAAACTTATTTACTATACGTTCATTTATTTTGACATACAAAACAATAAGGTACACATAAATATTCTCTGATAATGAGAACAAATAAAAAACCAAACACCATATAATTTGCGATAATTCATTCAATCTTCTTTCCTGTCTTCGTTGATTGGAGTATTTTCAACTTTAGAGCCTGTTTTCAATAAATTAATGACGAAAGAGAAAGGAAAATGGTAAACTCTGACAAAGGAATGTTCCAAGTTTTGACCTTGAGGTTCATAAAATGGTACAAAAAAAAACTAAAAAAAAAAACGTTTTTCTTCAGTATTAATTTTTCACAATGTTGCCATTACTTTCAAACCCTGAAGAAATATATGTTGTACACCGAACCACAAAAGTATCTCCCCTCTAAGTGCTCTAATTCCATTACTTGAGGTCCAGGTCATTTGCAGTTGTGAGAACGCCTGGACAGATGCAACCCAATTTGCACGTAACTTTTCTCAGAACTGACAGCAGTTGGTAGCCCTCAGTCACGTCTTTATGCAAGTAAAATTGTGAGTAGATGACACACGAAACAGTTCTCCATTCTAAGATGAATCTCTATGGTTTGGATAGTGTTTTCCAAAGAACACCATATATTAATCTCAATATTGCTCTATATGTAATGTATTATTTCTTTACATATTCTAGGCTTAGAGAAATAAAAATGCTGCATGAATCAGTAAATCCTTGAAAGTAGCTGAAAATATCAAATCTAGAACACTGCAGGTAATAAATTTGTAAATGATTGCCGCCATTGAAAGACCTTCCCCAATTCTCCTCATTCCAACATCCTTTTCTTTCTGGAGGAGAGAAGATCTTGCTTTTCACACTAAGTATGTATTTTAATTGAAATTGAAATATTTGTAAAAGTTTCAACCTGGCCGGTATTCGAACCCGGGTCCGCCAAATAGAAGTTCAATACGCTAACCACTTACCTTCCGCGTCACTTCATCTTTCATCTAAACTATTAGCTAGTCAAAATCGTTGCATGTACGACTAAACAAAATAGTAATGCTCGTATAATGAGACGTTTCTTATGAGTGACAATCATTCGAGTGACAATCATTCGAGATTTCTTTCTTTAACCCAAAAACAAGTTATATAGACAATCAGGAACATACACGTTCTTCAAGTTAAGGCTACATCATCGTTTTCAGCGATGGTCCCGATTTACAGTACAATTCATCTTTACCTTCTAGTTTCCAAGGAAGAAAAGAGGCTAGAAATTGATTTGATATTCTTTGAATTATATCAACACGTGTATTAATAGTGTGTGCTAGTTTATCTAACATAACTACTAGTTTATTTTCCTATCTTTGTATGAGGAATTGATGGCAAAGTGTGAAAGTAGAGAACTGCTATTACAGCAACACGGGTTCGAATTTATTTTACCTTCATTGGAAGGTATTGTTTACGTATTGTAATTCTGTCATTTCTTTATTATTATTATTATTATTATTATTATTATTATTATTATTATTATTATTATTATTATTATTATTATTATTATTATTATTATTATTATTATTATTATTATTATTATTATTAATACAAAGTCGAGATTTGGCTACATATTTTATATTTTATGAATTTTCTGATTGGATTTTAAGTCTTTTTGTTGAATAATCAATACACTCCATTGTAGGTTGTTTGGGGGAGGGAAATATCATCCTGTTGCTTTTTATTTGTTTACTTGCACACTACACCAAGCTGAGTGAGTAAAAAATGGATGAGATCAATAAACTTTGCGTATTAACAACATTTAAAGTATCAGGTTGTCGGAAAAGTCAGTTGTATTTCGGCAAAAGATGAGAAATGATGATTTGTGGATATGCGAGAGCTGTTCGGATCATGTAATAGTTATGTCATGAATAGCTAAGCTGTTGAGCGTTTTGTGTATTAATATTGATCTTTGTTTGGTTTGGTTTTCAGATTTGATCAGAGATGGCGTGGGTCAATGAAAACTTGACACACGACCCACTGACCCACCACCCACTGACCCACCACCCACTGTGACCCACTCTGTTCACGACCCACCATGACCCACCACTCACCGTGACCCACTCTGACCCCCACCCACCATAACCCACTCCAATCCACCATGAACCACTGACCAACCAAATCACATCGTCATCAACTCTGACACATGATCCACGGCCTCTTCTCTACCGGATAAACAGTAATAAGACCAAATTGTGAAATTCTAACTTATCTGAGATTGAATTTATATGGTCAATCGCTCAAGCACCACTCTTACAATAACGGTGGATCTGACTTTTACGATATAAAATGATAAAGTGTTTATCATGGGCAAAATTACGATGAATTTCAATTAAATTATCATGGTATAATTATTCCCTTGTTAAATTATCGATACTCTTAGTGGAAAAATGAATGAAATTTGAAAGTCCCAAATCATGGTAAGTAGACCAACGTACAGAAGCTTACATTACAAATTTTATGTCTATTTTTCTCACAATTTTGTTGGTTGATTGCCCTGTGCTCTAAGCGCTCCATATAATAAACAAGCTTCAGCAATTATTATAGTAGAAAGCGCATGTCAAGCATATGTATATGTGGTGCGAAGCACTGGTTTTTTTTTGTTTCCCAACTTGTTTCTCAACTAATATCGATCGTTTTCGATTATTTTACAAACTACCCCACTATCAATTTACCATATATAGAAAGTGCCGCCCCTCCCCACAAAGCAGAATTTTAAAAAATGCTATGAGACGTTGTGTTCATTTTAAATAAAGAATTAATATACTGAATTTCAGCTCCATAAGTTTAACGGCTTGTGGGATATTCAATTTTTTCCGCAAAATTTCGGATCCCCATTATCCCGTAATATTATTATAATGAAAGTGATATGATAACATCCCAGTTTGGATTAAGGTCTAACTATATACCAAAAGTCATTTCATTTGACTGCAATTTGGCTGTGAAGATTAGGCACACATAATTACATTCAATTTTTCATGTAATAATTTATATATTACAGTGATTCAAAAATATATTTCTTCCAATAGTTAGCAACTCTAAAATTCAGAGACTGTGTGTTTCGAAAGCCAAGTAGTAGTATACGTCCTATTGCTATTATTACGATTTCAAATATCAATACCCAAAAATGTCTCAAGTTCTTTTTCACTTAGAGTAAACAGAATCATCTCCGTAAGTAAACAGAAACAAATGAAAAAGGGAAATGGAGGCCTTGAAAGTAAAACGTGGACAAATTGACCAGTGTTCAGAGGCATATTTTTAAATCACGCTTGACCCTACTCAAAGGAGCTAAACACGCGGTTCTGGTTATTTGGAGTTATCCGTTTCTCGCCACGTACCATAAATATAACAAAAATCAAGTACCTGTTACTGGCAGTCTTCGTGGCCCAGCGTACTAGCGCAATATGCTAGTAATTATAATTGCTTTTAGTGTGGGTTCAAACCCGGGCGAAGGAAAGTTTTTTTATTTTTATATTTTTTAAATTTTCAAAACACTTTTTTCATTAAAATAAGATGAAAATAATACTCAAAAAGTGATTTCTTTACGTGTGCAGTTTTGCTATATAAATCCACAGTATAAGTAGTAGTAGTAGTAAGAGTAGTAGTAGTAGTAGTAGTAGTAGTAGGAGGAGGAGGAGGAGCGGGTTAGAAGTCCCGCAGGGCTCGTTTTGTTCCACCTTGACTGTCATGATATAAATTTAACTCCAACTGCTTCTTCAATTTTCTTCTCCTTCAATTCCAACAAAGTGACAATTTTCTTCTATTACTACTATAATACACAATACGTACACCAGAATGTTTGGACAATCCCAAGCTGGAACCAATCAGAAACGTGTTTTTAGTTTCTATGGCTAGGATCGAGGGTGGAAAAATTATGCTGTTCAGAAGCTGCTGTTTACAATGCAGTGAGCAGAGTGGGTTGGTGGGTCAGTGGGTGGTAGATCACGGTAAGTGGTGGGTCGTAGTGGGTCACGGTGGGTGATGGGTCGCAGTGGGTCACATTCTGTTGACCCACAACCCACTGACCCACTCAGAAAACTCAATCCATTTGACCCACTGACCTACTCCAACTCTGGATTTGACAACACAGAAGATGGAAGACCAGAAATTGCATGTTCACCATTCATTTTATTATTTTACTTCATGCAAGTGAAGTAGGCGCGAATAGTAATTGTGATTTTTACTGTCCTCAATCTTTCTATATTTTTGTCACTATTCTTAAAGAGTTACTGTAAAAAACTGTAAAAGTGAGTAAAACGCGTAAATATAGGAAACAAGGTACTGATGAAGGTTCGTTAAATTAGTTAACTTTAAAAAATAATTCAGTGCCCTGAAACACCAAATTCCAACCAATATGAGTATCTGTCCAATGTAGTGCTGTGAAAAATCAGGGGCCGAGGGGAGGGCATACGGCAGGGCCTCCGTACATATCAGTTGCCAATTTAAAGTTGAATTCTCTGGACTATTCTTTCTGCATAATACTTTACTATTTTATCATGACTGAAGTCAGATAGTTTCAGCATTATTACACTGGAATCGTAAAAGTGTGTAATTACTGAATTCACTGCACATCTAGTTTTTTCCTTATCCCAGAACAGTGATGTGTTAGAGTAGTGGCTTAAGCGTTAGTTTCATAATACTGGGGTCACGAGTTCGATTCCGGCTGTGGCAATTAAGGAAATTTTTATAATATGCAATATTGATACTTCTGATGTATACGAACATGAAAAATATTCCTTTTTTTGGGTCTAAGAGTTGAGACGACTTCCTTTACAGGTGAAATGCCAACAACACAAAATTACGTCATCCTTATCAAACTTCATTCGTAAATGTCTGGGAATGAAACGTGTTTGGGCAAGAATTGATGAATACATAAGGGCTAAACACGTCCTTACTGCTGTAGTATGGGCCAAAAATAAGTTCCTAGTTGTTCACAAAATGCAAACAGTGATCGAACTTACAACTGTAGTCACGAGAATGATCCTATTTAAGATGTCACCTGACCTTTCTACTTAGAAGAAGAGCGAAACAAAATGCATTACTCTTATCAGCTAACAAATATTTATATTCCATTTCTTGTTGTTATAAAATGATAATTCTATCCGTAAATCCTGTGGTCGTTCAACGTACAAGGCCGTTCAACGAGCACATTGCCTGGTAATGATAGGAGCACCCGCGTCTTTTACCTGCAAAATATTTTTGATGAAACTAGTTGATGGAATCTAGGGATGCAATTAGAAACGAAACACTTCGTTCGACTTTCGAGAATATATTTGCGAATTATACATTTACAAAGTTAAGGAATGATATTCTGAAAAAAGGAAAAGAAAAAAATAATAGTCAGCTACTTAACTTTCGGAAACTGCTGGGTTAATAGTCCACTTTCATTCTGTTGGTTGTACCATTTTCACACACAAGTTCAGCACTGCCACTTTGCAATAACACATTCCAAACTAGGATCTTCTACGGGCCGCCTCCTCCGCTGCTGCCTGCCGGACTCGAACCAAAACGAAGAAAGAAGAAGGGCGAGTCATCCTTGGACTGCACTATATAGGTAGTAGACAGCACGTGGCTAGGAGTGTTGCCAGATCCCACGCCTAGAACGTGTGGTACCAGCTCCTACCACACGATGGTGCTCCCAGAGGACGCCATCCATTGGACATGGCGAGAACTCACGGTTAAGCTCTGTGAAAAATTTGTTTAAAACACAACATTTAGCGATTTTGATACACACACTTTATATACACAGTCAGTACATTTTCATACCCCATACGCAGATGAAATTATTGGAGATTATCAGTGCGGATTTAGACGAAATCGATCAACTATCGACCAAATATTTACCATTCGCCAAATACTCGAAAAGAAGTGGGAATACAATACCCCGGTACATCAACTATTTATTGATTTTAGAAAGGCTTACGACTCGGTTAGGAGAGAAACATTATACAACGTTCTTACAGAACTTGGAATACCGAGAAAGCTAATTAGATTAATTAAGATATGTTTAAGTGAATCCCAAAGTAAAGTCCGGGTAGGAAAATTTTTGTCCCCGAGCTTCCACGTCGAAAATGGCCTGAAACAAGGAGATGCGTTGTCGCCATTATTATTTAACTTTGTGCTGGAATATGCCATAAGGAAAATCAAAGATAGCAACCAGGGCCTACAGTTGAACGGCATTCACCAGGTTACGGCATATGCTGATGATGTAAATTTAATAGGGGATGATAGGAGAACAGTAGAAATAAATGCAGAGATCTTATTAAACGCTTGCAGGGACATGGGTTTAGAAGTAAATGCAGAGAAAACTAAGTACATGGAAGTGCGTCGGAACCGTAATACGGCAAATTGCGGAGGCGTTAAAATATTAAATAATGCTTTTGATTAAGTGGATACTTTCAAATATTTAGGATCAATATTAACAGACGAAAATCATATTCACGAAGAAATTAAATGTCGACTAAAAGCAGGGAATTCGTGTTACTACTCGGTTCAAAATCTCTTGTCGTCGCGAATTCTGTCGAGGAATTTGAAGCTTAAAATATATAAAACGATAATCATGCCTGTTGTTCTGTAATCTTTGCGAAACATGGTCGCTTACTCTGAGGGAAGAACATAGACTGAAAGTATTTGAGAACAGGATCCTGAGAAGAATATTCGGACCCAAGAGGAACGAGAATGGGGAATGGCGGAAGCTTCATAACGAGGAACTACATAGTTTATACGGTTTACCCAACAGTGTTAGGGTCGTCAAGTCTAGGAGGCTTAGGTGGGCTGGTCATGTAGCTAGAATGGAAGAAAGTAGAAACGCTTTCAAAGTCTTGACTGGTAGACCCATAGGAAAACGACCATTAGGAAGACCTAGGCGCAGATGGGAGGATAATATTAAGATGGATCTCGCAGAGATAGGAATACAAAGTAGAAACTGGATGCAATTAGCTAAGGATAGAAGTCAGTGGAGAGCTTTTGTGAACGCGGCACTGAACCTCCGGGTTCCATAGGCCATAGAGTTAGTTAGTTAGTACATTTTCACAGTTGACCGTAATTTTTTTAACAAAGGATTATAATAGTAAAACTGAACACACATACACTAGTAATAGTACCATAGTTCCTACTATTTTGTCCGTCGTATCATATATTTACTGGTAAGGTCTCCAGTTTTTTTAGACACTGAAACTCACGAATTCCGTTTAAACTACGTAACGCTGTTTTTCTTTTTTTGCTGTCACTGACACAAATTCTCCTGAAAGTTAGGAAGCGTATGTAACCCATAGATTTTTTTGTCGATAACAAGTTCACAGAAAACTTGACACTTTGGGGGTGTCCAATTCACGTCTAGGCACTTCATACTGTCAGGAATTCCATTCAATTTTCAAATATTGCACTAATAAACTTCCTTATGGTAGCTGACAATAACTTTTGGGAAGTGGAAAGACGACGGGAAATGGTGCACGGAGAGAGAAGTAGAGGAATTTTCAAGATATGTTTTGTATATTCTCAATCTTCTTCTCAAGATGTCGAAGTGTGTCCCCTTTCACGCATTTTGCAGCGAGTTTCAACCAAGCCAACTTGGTTGAAGGTGATGGGAGCCACAACTTCATATTGTGCACGCTATGAGTTCCTATTGATTGCCCTGTAAGCGCGTCGCAAAGCTCGAATACTTTGGTGCCTACTTCTCTGAAACAAAGATACGGTCCCCGAAACAGATCGAAAAACTTCGAAATTTTTCGTTCAAGAAAACTGCTCGTCGGGTGTTGACGGAGGAAGACTAGATCGAATATTTCAACTTTCCTTATAATGTCTTCTGCGGCATTGATCCGTTCATTTCGCCTGCGCTTGCGATCTCTTCTTCTAAAGTCTGCAAGAAGTAGCTTGCGATCCCATGTTTCTGTTTCATCCTTTGGACTGTGGTTATTCAGTGGGACTTTAAAATATTTCTCAACATCCCGCACGGGATCCTGATTAAGGTGCAGTTCGGCGGGAGAAATTCCCAAGGATGCTGATACTGAATTGTTAAGCAGTATTACAATTTGTGCAACATATTCTGGCCATTTTTCGTGTCTGTCTGAGCAAAACAAACGGAATAAACGGGAAATGATCGAGTGTTCCCTCTCTACCGGACTACTTTGAGGATGATATGGGGAACAGTGTTTTATTTTGACACCATGTTTCTGCATGACCTCAAGAAAACGTTTCGATGTAAACTGTGCTACATTATCGGTCAAAATAATTTCAGGGGTTCAGTGAAATAAAACGACTCCAAATGACTGGCAATTGAAACACTAGTGGCAGACTTGAGACAGTATGCTTGCAAATATCTTGTATAAACATCTAACACAGTCAACAGATATTTTTCGCCTCTGGGTCCACGAGGGAGAGGGCCATACAAATCACACGAGACCAATTCACCTTTGCGAGAAGGTGTAATGGATTGCATAGGCAGAGCAACTGGAATTTATAAGATTTGGTGCGCATGCAGATCACACAGTCCCTCACATAATTACGAATGTCTCGACTCATTAAGGGCCAGTGAAACGCTTTTGAATTCAGGCTGAAACATCTATCTCGACCAAAATGGCCATTGTTATGGTAACATTCGATTACTTTGCTGACAAGAGCAGGAGGAAGACAAATTCTCCAGCGTTCCGGGAAATGGAAATCTCTTATGAGTAATACACCATGTTCCAACTTATATTGGTCTTTCCATTTTCGCCTGCTAGCAGCAGTGGGGACACAACTTTCTTCACTCTTCTGACTCGGCGTAAGGAAAGAAATTTTATCCGCGTACGCTGGGTCTTCGCGCTGCATTTCAATTAATTGTTGCGTAGATACGTTGAGGACGTCCTCTCTTAAAACTTGAAGGGCGTGTGCGCGAACTATTTTCTGTTCGGGGGTTGGCAATACGCGCGTAAGAGCGTCTGGGTTATCATTCAGCCTACCTGGGATGAATTCGACGTCAAAATGGAATTTCTGTAACTGCAGAGACCAACGCAACAAACGATTATTCCATGTTTTTATTTTCTGCAGATACAGTAAGCTTTTGTGATCACAGCGGATTGTAAACGGGTGTCCGTCCAAATACGATTCCCACTTTTTTACTGCGTATATGATACTAAGGCATTCGAGTTCAGAGATCGAATAATGGGATTCACTGTCAGTTAATAGCCTATTGACGTAAGCAATCACTCGTTTGTCTTCTCCTTCATACTGATAGAGCACTGCAGGAATCGCCCGTAAATTTGCATCAATTTGCAAGTAGAAACGTTTCTTGAAATCCGGATATGATAACATAACATCTTTGATGACGGCGTCTTTAAGCTGTGCAAAAGATTCATCGTGAGCACTAGTCCACTGCCATTTCTTCTTTGCTTTGAGAAGATCATACAAAGGAGAAGCAATGATTGCGAATCTTTCTATAAAGCGAGAATGCCACGAGATTATGCCTAATACGTGTCTAAGCTCCTTAAGATTAGTGGGTTTGGGAAGAGCGTTGATAGATTGCACGGCATCCGGGTCTTTCCTGTATCCACTAGGGGAAACAATAAAACTAAGGAATTTAAGTTCAGACACAAAAAATGAACATTTTGCAATGTTGAGAGTCATGCCAGCTACTTTTATCTTTTCAAGGAGAGCGTCCAATGCACTCAACTGATCGTCTGTCGACTGACTCACCAAACAGACATCATCAATATAACGAATTATACTACACATTAAGTTTCTCCTAGAACCTGCTGCAAACACATGTTTAAGGCGCTAGAACCATTTTTCTGACCAAAAGGCAACGAAGTGTATTGTAGCAATTCTCCCTCAAATAAAAACGCGATGAAAGGGCGGGAGTTTTCAGTAAGATGTAGTTGTAAATAGGAATTGCAAAAATCAAACGAAGAAAAGACTACGTTACCATGGAAACGAGCTAATAGATCTTCCATACGCTCTGATCTAACATGCTGTAACGGTGTTACTTCATTTGGCGCCCTTAGATCCACTACAAGCCTACAAGATATACTATCGGAGCCAGGGGGAGGCTTTTTTGGAACAACATGTAAAGGATTCAAATGACAAGACTTACTAGGTTCCAAAATACCCAATGATTTTAATCTGGATATTTCCTCTCTTACCGCATCTCTATATTTATGAGGTATGGGGTATGGGCGTCGAACGATAGGCCTTGTGGCTTGAATACCAAGATCATACTCGAAATTAACACACTGTCCTGGGAATTTAGCAAACACTTCCCTGTGCGTCATCAAAATATCTAAAAGATGCTTCTTGTCACTTCCGGTAGCCAGTTGAGACCGGGCTACCGTTTCAAAAATCTCCTCATCAGATGCAAATAATTCAGGGCACGCATGAAAATCCACGCCTCTACCATTGAAAATGCTTCCACCCTGATTTTCTTTCGCCCTATTTTCATTAACAAAACGCGACACAGAAATATTGCAAATAGTTTCGCGATCTACACTCAAAACTTCTTCATAGTAGGAAGGATCACTTTCGTCGCTTAATGGTTCCTTGTTTAAAGAATCCATATTGTCATTGACGATTTCCACAGGAGGGGATGTTTCAACGCTTTGTATGTCTATCTTATTCACTGGTTTCTGAGGGTCAGCCACAGGTAGAAGCCTACAAATAGCTTCAAATTCAGCAGTGAAAAATTGTACAGTCTGATCACGAAAATTAAGTATTGAGCGTAACTGAGACATTATGTCTAACCCCAGAATAATATCTTCTGACAAGTCCGTTACTACAAGAAAGTGTGCGAATAGCTCAATCTCACCCAAATGAATAGGTAAAAGAACTCATCCCTTGACTATACTTTTCTTTCGGGCTGAAAAATCGACAAGAGTGACGTTAGGTGCTGGTGTGAGCCGTGGCGAGGAAACAAATGAACTAACACTTTTCCAAACCCTTTCCTTTATCAGTGACGCATCGGACCCCGTGTCCAATAATGCAATATAATCTTTCTGCAAAACACGCATTTTAATACGAGCTGAAGCGTCACGCCTTAAAAACTCCAAAGTCTGTTCACCATTTCTACTCTGCTGCTCATCACTCACGTCATCTTCATCGTAAGAGAGATCTGCACGCTGACACAATAGTGCAGCCCTTACCTTATAAGTAACTGAATTCACACTTTCTTGTATTTCTGAAGATGAGGGATTGTTCTGACTTGAAAATGCTGGACCCGCGGTAACCCTCTTACCCGAGCCATTTACTAGTTTAAATTATCATTGCGTGAAGAATTCTGAGTTCGTTGATTTGTGTCAGTGGATGTTTCGTTCGTACGAGAGTGTTGCGTGTCAGGATCAGGTGAGTTGGAACGATCAGACCCCAAAGAATCGGAACTCCGTCGTGACTGGTTGCGATTCCGGTTCCGGTTCCTCCGACGAGTTCGATTGCGCGATTCTGTTTGGGAATTATCTTTACGAATATTGGCGGTACGCCGTTCCACCTGACGTTCACCTTGCCAACGCGACCTGTAAGGCTGATTCTGGACCTGTGACTGTCGGTTATCCGTAGAATGACTCTAGTCGCTGAATGCATGCTGCAAAGTCTGAGAATTTTTCGTGATGAGACGCAACCAAGTAATTTTGAAATCTCACTAGCAAAAGTGGAATCAACGATGAAATGATTTCTACCTCAGAGATGGATGGGGATAAGGCTTTCATTTCTTGAAACCTACTCATAATGAATGATTCGACTGATTGATGTTTTCCAGAAGAAAATTTCTCAGTTCGCAGGTTGGTTAACTTATTCGCGACAACAAATGTATTCTGATAATGACTCACAAATTCCGTACGAAATTGTGCAAATGTCACAAATTTCTCTTTGTTCAGCATAAACCATCTCAGAGCATCCGATTCTAACACAAATTCGACCATTTCTAAGTATTGAGACGAATGGATGCTTAAAAACTGCATTTCCCGCTCAAATTTCTGCAAAAATATAGACGGCAAAACGTCTGTGGGGGAGCCTGAAAATTTTGAGAGAGATTTTAAATCTGACAAACTCATGCGAGGGGGACGCTGAGAACGAACGCTCTCCTCATTGTCATGTTCTGAAATCACGCTCTTATGTACCTCGTCTTCCACAGAATGCTGGGCCTTTATCAGCTGCGGAGGTGAATACGAACGGCTGGGCCGGGAATCGGGTTGTGCTTGTTCAGACGTTTGCAGGGCAGTACTTCCGGAAGTGCTAGCGGTAGAGTGTGAATGTAATTGTCCCGACTGTTCTGACGGTCGATTCCCTCCATTAGGATTAAAGGGGTTAGGCACAACCTGGGAGACAATTTCTTGCAAAGCACGCATCCGACGGTTTGTCTCGACCAGATTAGACTGCAAATCATCGTGACTCAGTTGAATACTCTCAACCTGGGTCCTTACATCACACAAAGCCGCATCTACGTACTGCCCAGCCTCATTCGCCGTTGTTCTTGAATAGTGCATGGCTTTCATTGAAAATTGCTTCGCACAATCTCGAATTTCGCACAAAGATTCTCGGAATTTCTGTGCCTCATTTTTTTGTGCTTCGCTCTCACGCTCTACCCTACTGTTTAATTCCTGCACTTGACTCTTTAAACTATCGTGGGCAGCAACTTGCTCTTGCACAATTCCACGAATGACGCTAATCTCTTTCTTAATTGTTTCTTGTGCACTACTTAAGGCCTGAGCATTACTATCTAGCGTTTCTCGAAGTGATGATATTTGCTCGGAAACACCCGTGAATTGTGCTTCAAACTTCTGTGACAATTTTTCTTGCTCTGCACGCTGAGCAGCTAGAATTTCTTCTTTGAAAGCGTCTAAGATACTGGTTAGAGCAGCAGAATCCATGTTGCTTGTATCTCTACCGCTACGTAAACGCATAAACTAGTACGTATAGAAAGGGGACAATGTATATACAATGGCACGCAAGACTCACATAAAAAAAAACTTACACGGTTAGATGATAGCAAATCTAGTTTCTATAAACAACAAATAATGAATATGCATAGTCTCTAAACGACATATAGGCACTATTAAAAAAAACTAACCAAAAGGCACAAAAATTACAATAACCATTTGAATAAACATAACCATATATATCTAACATAAGTGGGCACAGGTTAACTAAAGAGTATTCAAAATACACAAGTAGTAATGTAGTTATCCGAAAACTCGTATATACTGTAGCAAATCCTGCCTTGTACAAAAAAAAATGAATTACGATTCATATAAAGAACAGAGAAAACAACTTAATATTTAGACGAGTTTATGGATAATACTTTACTATGGAATACCTACACACAAATAAAAATGAAGCAAAAATATCTACAACACCTGTAAAATTACATGCCTGCAAACCACAGAATAGGTAATCGCGAGCGCAGGAGACTTGATTTAATTTTACCGCGAATAAAAGAGTAATTACCCTAGTAAACCTCTGGAACCTGGTCGGTACTGAATCCAAAAGAAAACTTCATGGCCGCGTGCATATTAATATTTCCGTGTTCAAAGAAAATGATATGAAGATACAAGCTTCACGATCCATACAAGGGGCCACACCTTTTTCTCAGTAAACTTTTAAGTGCAAGGCGCCAACTATACCATGCGACGCACCGATATACTGGAACAAAGAGTCACGCGTACACAAACAAAGTCGGGCATCCCAATTCATTCGTCGCCCACGAGATTCCATCAACCCGTAGAAGATCCTAGTTTGGAATGTGTTATTGCAAAGTGGCAGTGCTGAACTTGTGTGTGAAAATGTTACAACCAACAGAATGAAAGTGGACTATTAACCCAGCAGTTTCCGAAAGTTAAGTAGCTGACTATTATTTTTTTCTTTTTCTTTTTCTCAGAATATCATTCCTTAACTTTGTAAATGTATAATTCGCAAATATATTCTCGAAAGTCGAACGAAGTGTTTCGTTTCTAATTGCATCCCTAGATTCCATCAACTAGTTTTATCAAAAATATTTTGCAGGTAAAAGACGCGGGTGCTCCTCTCGTTACCAGGCAATGTGCTCGTTGAACGGCCTTGTACGTTGAACGACCACATGTTAAGATTATGAGACTCAGTGTTCGTGTTCTTTTCTTGCTTGCTCGACAGTGCTGAACTTGTGTGTGAAAATGTTACAACCAACAGAATGAAAGTGGACTATTAACCCAGCAGTTTCCGAAAGTTAAGTAGCTGACTATTATTTTTTTCTTTTCCTTTTTTTCAGAATATCATTCCTTAACTTTCTAAATGTATAATTCGCAAATATATTCTCGAAAGTCGAACGAAGTGTTTCGTTTCTAATTGCATCCTTAGATTCCATCAACTAGTTTCATCAAAAATATTTTGCAGGTAAAAGACGCGGGTGCTCCTCTCGTTACCAGGCAATGTGCTCGTTGAACGGCATTGTACGTTGAACGACCACATGTTAAGATTATGAGACTCAGTGTTCGTGTTCTTTTCTTGCTTGCTCGACAGTGCTGAACTTGTGTGTGAAAATGTTACAACCAACAGAATGAAAGTGGACTATTAACCCAGCAGTTTCCGAAAGTTAAGTAGCTGACTATTATTTTTTTCTTTTCCTTTTTTTCAGAATATCATTCCTTAACTTTCTAAATGTATAATTCGCAAATATATTCTCGAAAGTCGAACGAAGTGTTTCGTTTCTAATTGCATCCTTAGATTCCATCAACTAGTTTCATCAAAAATATTTTGCAGGTAAAAGACGCGGGTGCTCCTCTCGTTACCAGGCAATGTGCTCGTTGAACGGCATTGTACGTTGAACGACCACAATCCATAAACGTAATAGTATTATTACGTTCATGTGGAAACCTAACAAACATCTGACATACTGTATATCATTTCTGTTCCTAAGAATATCATTGACTATGTTACGTTTTCTATTTTTCTGTGGAAATAATAATAATAATTACTAATTACCACGACGGGTTTTGAACCCAGGTAGCTGCAAAGGGTGTTTCCTGCTTTCACAATTTTCTAAAAAACAAATTGCTCCACCCGGAATATTTTTCGCCAATGGCACCTCATGCTCTTTCGACGTATTCCAAACACTACGGGGACACAAACACAGAAATACTGAGGACAGTTAAAATTCCGACTTTGCTCTTCAGAGGAATTCGAACACCTAGTGGATTGCGCCTCATGATCAGAAGTCGAACGCGCGAGATCACTCGGCTAGTGCCACCGGCTCAATTTGCCATAAGTTCCTCTTATAAATGTATGAAAATAAACTAGTAGTTATAGAACATAAACATAGAACTTTCTATTTCTACACGTGTTGATACAATTCAAGGAATGTGAAAATAATTTCTGTTGTCTTTTCTTCTTTCGAAATAAGAAGTTATGTAAAGAAGAAATGTAATGTAAATCGGGACAATCCCTGAAACCGATGACGTAGCCTCATCTTGAAGAACGTTTCGTGATATTTTCCTCATTGACGAACGTCTATATAACTTGTTTTTGAGTTAAACAAGGAAGTCTCGAGTAAGTCATCAAGACACTATAACAAGCATTTGGATCTTGTTTATATTTTTTCATGAAACTATTTTAACTAGGTATTAGTTTGGGTGGAAAATGAAGTGGTGTGGTAGGCGAGTGGTTAGCGCATTGAACTTCTATTCGGTAGACCCTGGTTCGAATCCTGGCCAGGCTGAAACGTTTTTCAAGTGTTTCTGTTTCAATTTCAATTTCAATGCATACTCAGTGTAACAAGCAAGATCTTCTCTTCCCTAGAAAGAAAAAGATGTTGAAATGAGGAGAATTGGAGAAGGTCTGTCAATGGAGACAGTCATTTACAAACTTATTTCCAGCAGTTGTTCTAGATATGATATTTTCGTCTAGTTTCAAGCATTTTCTGATACATGTGTGATCAGTATTTTTATTTCTTTGAATATACTGTATATAATGAAATAATACATTACATAGACAGCAATATTGAGATTAACACATGATGTTCGTTGGATAACACGCTCTGAACCAGAGATATTCATGTCAGAATGGAGAAATGTTTCGTGCGTCATCAACTCACAATTTTACTTGCACAAAGATATGACTCAGTGCTACCAACTGCTGTCAGTTCCGAGAAAAGTTACGTGTAAGTTGGGTTGCATCTGTCCAGGCGTTCTCTCATCTACAAATGACCTGGACCCTAAGTGATGGAATTAGAACACTTAGGGGGGAGATACTTTTGTGGCTCAGCGTACCTAAGGGTATTACAACATTTTGAACAAAAAATAAGCAACGTGTCACCCCAAAATGTTTAACGATTTTTTAAAATATTCAACACGCGAAAAACAAGAAAATGAGCATTGATTAAAAAAAATGTTCACACTTACACCTAGATAGTATCTATAAACTGTGAAACTTTCAAATTTTTTGGACGACTCCCACTAGAATTTTTATATATATATATATATAAACCTGAGCATGTATGATACAATAGATAATTCAGTAAGGTGCGGAAGTTGGGGTCGAAACTTATTTCGGAGTGATTTTAGGTCAGAACTAACATTTTGGGTCAATAACGACCCAATTTGGATCAAGGGCCGATTTCACTATATTACTAGGAAAGGCTCTTTATGAGGAAATTGTGATACAAACAGTTTAAAATCCAATCTTACTTTATTTTTTCGTAAGGTAATCAAGAACAAATCGCCCACCGCACATTTGAATCGGACAACTCAGGAATATGAGCGTCACTATTGTGGACGACCAAAGCTAAACTTTTATCCACTTGATCCTTTCTATTTCAAATTATGCAAACGGATATCCATCGACCTTTACAGATTTCGGTCTGCATAGCATATGTAAGTCCTTTCAGTCATATATGAGTGATCTCAAAATATTTTGGAAAAGTAGGCACTTGAAGAATGGATACTAGGAAGGAAAGAATCAGCCCCTGATGAGTATACAACCACCCATAAAAATTCTTTTTCGTTAATATAAACAACAACAATAAGTTCTGGTGGTAAGGTATTATAAACGTGTGTTTTAGAGATTTCTTAAGTTTTTTTTTTTAATAAAAACAACCACCATTTGGAAAAGGATCCTGCACAATCCTTATGGAAATTGGATTTCGGTGGAATTGCTTGAAACCGTGATATGTTGTAGAGGTTGTGATTCTGAGAAAAAGTCTCAACGGGCACAACCACCAATCACTAACCTTTTTGGCATTACAGAGCAGGGGCGGATCCAGGGGGGGGGGCGATCGCCCCCCCAGAAGAAGGAACTTTCTTATTTTATATATATAAATAAAATCCATCCCAAAATTTGGAGCCCTTAAAAGTAGCAGTATGACAACTCACCGCCCCCCCCCAGAAGTCGGTCCTGGATCCGCCCCTGTTACAGAGTCACATTTTGAAAACAGCCGAAGGTAACGATATTCTGTATTTCGTTGGAAATGACTGAAACCGTGATATGTTGTAGATATTGTGATCATGAGGAAACATCTCAGTGAGGAAACAACCACCAATCACTAACCGTTGGCCACTACTGGGTCACTTATTTGAAAACTGCCGAAGATAACATTCTGGATTTCGATGGAAATGACTGAAACCATGATATGTTATAGATATTGTGAGCCTGATAAAGAGTCTCAATGGGCACAACTACCAATCACTAACCGTTTCGCTATTACACGGACACTTTTTGAAAACAGCCGAAGATAACGATATTCTAGATTTCTGTGAAAATGAATGTAAGTGTGATATGTTGTAGATGTTGTGATCCTGATGAAAAGTGTTTAGTTGTCGCTACCGAGCAACTGTAAGTCAGTTGGTATAACATTTGTTCGCATTTGGAAGGTTTTGGTCCGGGCCGGCCATTATGGTTGGAGTTTCCCGGGGTTTTCCTTTGTTCTGCAAAGTTAATATGTTACCTATGCTTAAATGGTGTTGGCTGCTACTCTCCTCATATCTTCTCCAGATTGTGTTATCGCTTAAGTACCTCATCCCTCCTATGTGACGGGCTTAGGTGAAAGTTGAAAATCTGTGCAAGAAAATGAAAATGCCATTTGTTGCTAATATCATACCTGCTCTCTACTGTTTGGTGTGCAGTAACACTAAGTTAGCAGTCTGAAGGAGTACCGTGCCGTGAGGGGGAACGAGCAGGTCAACGGCCTCGGGCGCCGTCGTAAGGGGGCACAAAATTAGGGAGAGGAAAAGGAAAAAGAGGAAAAATTACTTGGAATGTATGTATGGGGCGCAGTCGGATACTCTCGCCCTGGGCGCTGCTTTTCCACGGAACGGCACTGGTCTGAAGACAAGTGGATTGATACAAACGTTCTGACTGCCGTTTTCCAGTTCTTTTTCACAAACGAATGCTCTGATAGTACTTGAACGACGGGCCTAGTAATTAACGACTCTGTCTCAGTATTCGCCTTGTACCCTTGACTGGACAATTGCATCCATCACAGTCGTATAAAGCAGTATAGTAATACCAACGAAACGTCAGTGTAATCATCAGATTTACTTTCAACGAATAAAATCCTTTGCTATCAAAAAATACACATACTGTGCGTATGTTTCACTAAATAGCCACAGATGGGTGTTCGCGTTCATTCGTGACTTTTCTAAGCATGAAAAAATCGAAACCTTTTCACGATTTCATGCAATTCATTATCTTAAGCTGTTTTCAAAGAAAAATGGCTCTGTAGGGGCTAAACGGTCAGTGATTGCTGGTTGCCCCCATTTTGACGTTTTCCAGGACTACAAGATCTACAACATATCACGGTTTCAGTTATTTTCACCGAAATCCAGAATATCGTTATCTTCGGCTGTTTCGAAAAAAGTGGCCACGTAGTGACCAAACGGCCAGTGATTGATGATTGTGTCCATTGAGACTTTTCCTCAGGATCACAATATCTAAAACATGTCATGGTTGCAGTCATTTCCATCGAAATTCAGAATATCGTTATCTTTGGCTGTTTTCAAAAGTGGTCCTGTAGTAGCCAAACGGTTAGTGATTGGTGATTGTGTCCATTGAGACTTTTTCTCTGAATCACAATGTCTATAACATATCACGGTTTCAGTCATTTCCACCGAAATCCAGAATATCGTTATCTTCGACTGTTTTAAAAAAAAGTGGCCAAACGGTTAGTGATTGGTGGTTGTGCTCATTTTGACTTTTTTCCATGTAGGGATGTCAACCGGCTTAGCTCGGTTCAACTGAGCGAACAGCTCGAGCCAGCTTGGTTGAGACGAGGCACCGACTCGGCTCAGTAGGCCATCGTCTCGAGCCGGCTCGGTTGGGGCGAGCCATCAGTTCGGTTTAGGTGGGTGAGCTGTTGGCTCGGCTCGATAGGGAATGAACTGTGAGCCGAGCCGCTATAGCCGTTTAGAACCCTAAACCCGGACCAAGCAGTTTTGAACATGTGTGACCGGCGCCCTCTAACTTTTAATGATTTTAGGTTCGAGCCTGGATACTTGCTCCTCCGGAACTCAAACCCAGAACCTCGTGAACGATGTCCTTGCTTCCTAGACTTCACGACTACCGAGGTCAGCAGTCAACTAGTTTTTAGTATTCAGATACAAACAACCTATTTTTCATGTTTATACACATTGTTGTTATAATAATAATAATAATAATAATAATAATAATAATAATAATAATAATAATAATAATAATAATAATAATAATAATAATAATAATAATAATAAAATAGTGTTATAGTAGTAGTAGTATCATTGACAATAATTATGTTGTCTATGTACTGTAGGATATGTTCTACTTGAAGAAAGTACTTGAAACTACACACTGCATTTGGCTCGTTTTGGTTCGACTCGACTCGAAACTCGAGTAAAATTCGAGTCGAGTTGGAGGATATTTTTCGAGCCGAGTTCTGAAGTCGAGCTCAAAGATGTCTGTTTCCAGTCGAGTCGAGTTTCAATGAAAACTCGCTCGAACTCGCTCGTGCCCATCCCTACTTTGGACCCTTCTCAACAAAAACATATTGGTGCGCGCGTGTCTTCGAATTACTTATGTAATAGTGTACAAAATTTAATAATTTCTCTACGTATATACAGTGTCGCACCCACTGGAGTGTCCACCGAGTCCAAACTCCCACCCAAAAGTTCCTAACTAAACATAGCTACATGTGTACACTTTCGCAAGAAAACTATAGTTATTTAACAAGGAAATGATTGATGTAGCATGCAAATTTACACTTGAACTGCTCTTTTTCTCTTATAAAACCAATTTAGTTTTATTATTATTATTATTATTATTATTATTATTATTATTATTATTATTATTATTATTATTATTATTATTATTATTATTATTATTATTATTATTATTATTATTATTATTATGAAAATATTAGGGAAAGGGAAAGTATTTTACAATTACTTATCGTCTTTTCGGGCGAAGAATAATGCCCGTTCAATACTACATAGGTGTAGTGGTTTGTAGTATTGGACCCCCCTCCCGAAAGGTTTGACCCGTAACAACAAAAATTTCTGGGTGCGTCTCTGTGTGTATATATATATACCAAGAAAGATCTTCGCTGCATTAACTCATGTTTGCATGTCTGAAAAGGTCCGTTTTTAACATTTACACGAAGTATTTCAAAATGGTGTTATTTTTAGTGGGCAGATACTTACCGGGCACTCTGTGTATAGGTGCTGATTCCGGTTTTGGAATTATTATTATTATTATTATTATTATTATTATTATTATTATTATTATTATTATTATTATTATTATTATTATTATTATTTTTTGGCTTGTAAACTTTAGAATAACGGTTGTGTAAAAGAGAACAAAGTTCATTTTTACGCAAAAGCTATGTATCTATTTTGTGAATTGAGTGGTTTTTTTTATGATGATGACGTCATTTGGAGGATTCTTATCATAATGGTTTAAACTTTAAACAAAGAAGGATTTTGACCACTATCATATGTTTAATTACTGAACCGCTGGACCCAAACGCTTAAAATTTGTTGTATGAAAAGTTTTTATTTCAGAGAATACAAATATAATGTTGTCTGAAAGAATTCAATACGGTTCGCGCGCAGGTGGTACTCCTATACTTCTTTAGGTTGATGCAAGAAATATGGATCCTACAAAGATATAATGTTCAAGGTTACGCTAAACACTAGGCTATCTGTCTACTTACATGGAATTAGGTTCTAGAAAAGGATCTAGTTTCAACGTAAATTGAGGTGAGTTTAACGTCCTTTTTCAGCAACGAGGCTATATGAGACGGGACCTACACATTAACGTGGAATCCGAACCACATGAGCTCCGGCCTGGAATCGAATCCGGGTCTTCCACGCCAAAGGCAAGTACTGTACGCTTAGCACAGAGGAGTTCGTTGCAACGTAAAAAAGTAAATGAAATTATAGGAAATTTTGAATTAGGAAAAGATGCATATATAAACTTAATGCATATAAAATTCTAAAGGGTAGACGCCAGGTTAAACACTGTCTACCCTGTCTCCCTTTAAGTCTCGCCACTGATATGGTTGACACAAAGTGGTTGCTTTATATACAGTATTTTTTTTTCATAACAAAATATGAGTACATCATTGATTTGCACGAATTGTATATGGGTGGTGGGGGAAAGGGTCCAAAAATTATTGACTGCCGCGGTGACATGTTAGTGTATCATTTAATTATTACTAACAAGGAATCATATCAAGACAGCATAAGCTACATGTAATTCCATTTGCTAGAAAGAAGAAGTACTTCTGCCTTCATTTGATATTTTCAACCTAGAACCGCGTCGATGGTTCAGTGACTTTCAGATACTTCATTGCTATTTTCTGCTTCCTAACACTTTCTTCATACTGTCTTAGGAGTCCTGTGGGGGATGTTTTCTTTCTCTATTTCCCCCGTTGAATTTTGGACGCTCTTTTAGGAGAATGTTGGACGTAAAAGGATTTTCAGTATTTATTTGTTGATAGACGCTCAACTGTGTGGTCAAGACGAGGCCCAACTAAACCCCTTCTTGACTGATGGCCTGGGATCGAAATTGTTAAAAAGAGCCACTCAGAAGCGATGAAGATCACATCAATTTTATTCCCCTTCCGCTGTCCTTCCTCTTCTTCTTCTCTTTTCGATGGGAACCTTCTTTGATCCAGCTAAGTCCTCTCCATAAGCTTACTTGGGGTCGTTGCAAATGTGTTTGGAGCCAAGAAGCGAATCTTTTCGCAGTGTTGCCCATACTAAATGTGAGCAACTCACTAAACTGTGAAGAAAAAGAAAATTAAAAGTTACGGTAAATTTCACGACCAACTAGCACTTATTAAAAGTCTCAAATATGGTCCTAAAAGATATGCGTAAGTGATTTTTTCATTAAAAGAAAAGTTAGTTGTAAAACTTGTAATAATCTATTTTAGAAAAAAACTACGGTTCGTATTTGGATTGTGTTATTACGTAAATACGAGTATTATTGTGTTGATCGAGGTGACTTCTGTTTTGAGTTTGGACCACTTGCACAAAAAAGTCACCTAAGAGAGATGGGATACTCAAGCATTTTCTTTTTTGCCTTGGATTTAAAAATATGAAATTGCACATGTTAGCGACTTTTGCATCATATAGTATGAATCTGCCCTCCACTTGCAAGTTTATGCAGAAAAATCAGTAGGCTTCCCTCGAATTACTGGATGTATATAAACAAAATTTGATACACTAGTGCAAAACTAAAAATGAATATTCAGAAATGGTATCAATCAATTAAATTTTATTTACAAGTTCCATCGGTTGAAAAAGCACAGGGTCTTAACTCCTACATATATAAGTGGAATGTACAAGATATATCAGTAGTTATTTACCCTCCTCCAGTTTCAATGCAGGTCCATACACTTGCAAGGAGGTGCCGCCTGTTATCTTGAAAAATGATGTGCCACTCTTTTTCCACCAGGTGATGCAGTTACTCATGGTTCGTCGCTGTATTTGCAGACTCGACCAGACGACGTTCAATCGAGCCCCGCACATGCTCAATGGAGGACAGGCCAAGGAAAGTGACACCGCAATGAAGAGTACATTGGATAACACGAGCAATGTCTGGGTGGGTATTATTCTTTTGACAGGGCAAATTTCCCTGTTGGTACGGAAAAAGCAAGAGTACGGCTTGAATGTTGCTCTGGACGTACGCTGCACTAATTAATGCCTCCTGTATGAACAGCAGCGGCGAACAGTATTGTGGGCTATGATACCTCACATCATAATGTTTGACATCGGTTCTGTGTTGCTGGTGAATACTCTGTGAAAGGTGTAGTTCACCCAGATGCTCTAATTTTAATTGTAGGAGCTAATCTTCTATGAAGGAAGAGCATAGGAAAGCTAAATAAAGAAAAATATTTTAAAATAATAAATAAAATTATTCTTCAACGTAAGGTCAATGTCATACTCTGAAACTACTATCATAAGCGCTGAGTCAGAACTGGTTTGCATCACTAAACACAAAGATGCACAAGACGTCTCTTCAGTTACTCCTTTCGCGATACTATTCCAGGCGATCTGTACGATGACGAGGTATGAAGGGAAGTCTGGTTAGAAGCATTCGTGATCATAGTTCTACGTCCAGCAAAGTGTTTCAGAGAATCCTAGCTGACACTGTGGATGCGATATTGATCCTACTCTGCAATTACAACTCATCTTTTGCGGATTCCTATGTGTGCATCCAGATACGTTACAGACCAAACAGAGCTGACATGTGTGTTCACTTTTCTAGGAACAATGGTGCCAACATAGAAGCACAGCAAATATATCCTGTGCGACATGATAAGGAATTCTGCGGAACCCCTACCAAATTTCCGAAGGCTTGCCATAAGCCATTGATCAAACTGTTAGTTGAACGAACTGAGAAACCTACGTTGTGCTGATATCTATCCAATGTTTATAACTAAATTGATGCACAATACGCCGAGGAAAAACTTTACCCCTTTCTTCGTATTCCACTAACCGCTTCTGCAGGCACAGCGTTTCCACGACCATTTCTTGCTTTCTATTGAGTTCACTACATGATGTTGTTGATAATCACGTATGTAGCCCTTAACCCACGCAAATATGGCGCTTCTATGTTATTTCCTTCTCGATGTTCATCTTTCATTTTCTACTAATGCATATTCAGACTTTCTTGAGTCATAAAGTAGGAGTCAATCAGTCCTTTGTATTTATATAATACGGTAAGGCTTTTTTGATCATTGGATGTAAATACATGATATTTGCTACATTGAAAATTTTTTTCTTTTTTTGCATCACGGATTTTTTTGCGCATTATATACAGTACAACCTTGAATATCAAACACAGTTTTCGGGGTATTTCTCAGCTCCTACTCAACCGATTGTATGATAAGCTTCTAGGGATAATCAGCTTACTAATGTACATTTATATACATGCAATTATACGTAACATTGGCGTAGAGAAGAATTGAAAAACTTTGAGGTTACGGAGATAAGATGTTTAAGTTATGCAACACTGATGAGAAGCCCATGACTTGTCCTGGTCACCAATTCGACAACCGAAGTACAAAGAATAAGCAATTTTTTTGCAATGTTACATATTTTCTTCCTTTGTGGTTTGGGTGTAAATCTACCACTCAAAAATTATCCGGATGATTAATATACATTCGGCGTGAACCAACTAGTTTCATTTTATACTAATAACTCAATTGATACATCGCGAAGAGATCATGCCGACAACACATTGATATGCGTTGAAGAAATTTTGTTAACAACTCTGAATTCTGACACCTCACATAGGATCTGTCTTTCTTTGCAAGGGAAGGAGAACGCGATAAGACGATGGAGCATAGGTTTTCTTACTTTGAATCATCTATGTGCTATTTGAACGAAAATACACAGTGATGCGAGTGACCAAATAAATGAAATTTTTATAACCTAAAGGCTTACAATTAGCGTTGCCAATTTAGAGATTTTGTCGCTAAATCTAGCGATTCGATAATATATTTCAGAGACAAGATTTGTTTCGTTTACCATTGTTAAACTAGGTATTGTACTTTTGAAATGTCGTACAGCGAATTAACTAGCAATATTTCCATTACAATTAAGGTTTCTAACGACTTTTCGCAGTACGTTTAGTGGCATTATTATTAATGTCGTTGGCAAGACTGCTGATAATAAGAGAGCTTTGAGAGACATAATGTCCTTACATCAAAGTATTTTAAACTTCTATTCTTCGATTCTTGATGGTTAATTGGGCTTATTTTACGTTCTTCATTTCAATAAATTACATGTATGGGCGAAATATAACTCATGCAATATCTCAAAACTGTGTCGCGATGTGCAAAAATTGTTATCATTTTCGTTTTCTACGCACCGAAATCATTCAGAATCACCTATTATTTTTCCGGAGGTAAAAATCGTGTTGGGCAGTGTTTAAAAGTTAACATTAACAGATTTTGTCAAAATAGTAGCAGCGACAGTTGGATAGGAGGAAATTAGAAGGCAATTAGCTGTTTGTAGGACCTTAGTTTTAGTGGTTTGGAAAAAATACCTTACTACAATCGGCATCACCTCTAAGAATTAGTCTGACTTTTTTAATTACTGGTCTTTTTGTGTCTTTTATTTTATTTCATTTTTATTGTTTCTTATTAAATTTATTTTGTAGACGTAGTTATCAATTTTACGTTAATAATTGGCAATTATCTCTGTACGTGCCGCCAGCTGCTTCCATCAATTTTCGAAATACGAAAGCTAGGCTTATGTAAAACCGCTAAGTTAGGTAGTACATCAGGAAATGTGGCAAAACAGGAATAAGGAATTGGATTTATATATGTCAGCTGTTTACTGAAGTTTAATAACAAAATGTTGCACTGTTGCTTTCAGGGAGCATAATTTTGTGAACACAACGTTTGTTTTGCTCGAAAGCAAGAAGAAAGAAAGAAAGGTACAAAAGTGCAAATGCAACAGACTATCTTTAGGTCACTGATTATGTTTTTGCTTTTAATACTAAGTGCAGCTCAAAGCTGTGTTATGCCAGGGTTTAAAAATAAATAGTATTTTTGTGGGTTGAGTCTGGTATCTAATACGAAGCGCGTCCAGAAAGTTATTTTCCCTAGAACGGAAAACACAAAGAAGACACAGTGCCTTGAACAATATTCCCAGAGATACAGCACAGGTGACACTATTTTTCATCATATTCACCACTGGAATTCAACATATTCACCATCACATGGTTGATGCACTTGTCTTAAATTTTGGGAGGGGTACATGAACCAATCTCTTAAATTTGGGAATTGTGAAAAGCAAAATTTAGTAAACATTCTTTAAGACTTTAGCTCATTTTTTTTGTAAATTTAAATGGTTCACGTTGACCACTTGCATGGGTAAACCATTACCAAAATTCAAATTTGAGGATTATGATGTCATCGAACATAAGAGACAGTATTTTATCATATATCATATGACTGAGTACAAGACATATTGTAAGGTCATTGTTAGAAAGTTATCTTTGTTCAAATCTGTTATCAATCAATCTGATTGATTGATACCTATCTCTAACTTCAAATTTTGGGTTTGACACCTATTAATGTACTATACCAACAATTTTACGCTTTGAATGTTAGGATTGTAGTGGTAGTCTAAGGTCACTGGTGAAAAAGTTATTCTTGGTGCAAGCTGATTGGTTGGTCACTTTCAAATATTAGTTTAAATTTTTAAAATGTTTTTTTTAAAGCTTTGTTTAAATTTTTTTCGATCAGTTTCAAAACCTTTTTCTTAGTTCGAAAAAAATTTGAACCTTAGTATTGTAGTTACGACAGTCTTTGATGAAAAATTTTGGGGCTTGAACCTGATAGGTAATTACAACAACAATTTCACACTTTGAATCTTAGAATTTGTTCTAGTTGAATAATTGGAAACCGTTTATTTGTTATTCGAATATCCCTAGTTGAAAATTGAATAAAGTTTGACAGCCTTATGAAATATCATATAATAGGTTAAAATTTTCAAATTTTGAATTTTTGACAATTTTTTACCTGTAAAAAGGATAAACTGGAACCTCCAAATTTTACAGAAATATATATTTGAGTTCTATAGAACAGTTACAACATTTTGTTTTTTCATAATTTCTAAATTTAAAGGTGGGCCCATGTACCCCTTCCAAAAAGTAAGAGGAATGTAAGGTAGTATGTCCTATACAAAAGAACAAGCTGCTGTACTCTACTATATAACTGTATGTTGTAAGCCTCATCAAAGAAGATAAAATTAAGTCTATAACCGACCACGTGGCAAACACATGGCAATACTAATATTCGCCATTTTTTTTACCCAAAGCATTAGATAAGCAGAACTACTCAAATTTATAGAGGTATATATTCGAGTCCTAGAGAACATAAGGTAATAAACGGTTCTCGAAAAGTTCCATCCTCATCAAAACTGATAAAATAAGTAAAAAAAAAAAAAATCACCTATGTTTAATATTTTGGCATTTTTATCCAAGAAAGGGAACAAGATGGACCACTCAAACTTAGAATGGTATATTTTGTGTCCTAGAAATCATCTACCAAATTTAAGAGTTGGTTTTATGTACTTCTCCCATTGTACTCATATAAACTCCCATCAAAGTGGATAAAGTAAGTCGAAAACGTCCTAAATTTATATTTTTGGCAATTCTTTTATCATGAAAGGAAACGAAATGGACCACCTCGAACTTACAGAGGTACAAATTCTGGTTTTATAGTAAGATACCAAATTTGTAAATTTGGCGATTTCCAAAATTTAAGAATGTGGTCCTATGTACCCTTTCTAAAATCTAGGGGTAGGCCAATGTATTCCTACCAAAAATTAGAAAGATTGGCCCTAGGTACTCCTGGCCCATGGTTCCAGGAGCACAAAAATGTCCCTTCTGAGGCTAGTACTACTAATAGCTCGCTTCCTGTTCTTTTTGCCTCTACTACTTCTACTTCTCGGAAATTTGTGACATCCTAGATATCTGATATTTCCTCTCACACTACGCTTGCTGCATCTAAGAATTCTGATCCTTAAATCATAGTCTAACGAACCTTTGAAAATACATGTTGGCCGTACTGATAGTTTCAAGCCAACGTCACATTATTATCCCTCACAATACATCTCTGACATCAATTAAGCCAGAATATACATCGTCGTCTTAATGATCCTGTTCTCTCTAAGGAAAAAACCGAAATCTCCATCAGTTTGCAAGCCACTGTCAATTTCGCAGAAATTTGATATGGTGGAAACAACTGATGGATTGCGAGTAGACGGTAGTTGACTCTTTATTCAAGGTTTGCCTTAAGTGTGATTTTGCCATATGCCGTTTCTTCCTTGATCATTAATGGTAGCACAAGTCACCATGAAGAATAGAAACAACTTTTCTCTGACCACTCACCAGCTATTATGTGCTTGGAAGAGAATAATTTTCAGCCGACGAAGTCTTTTATATTTTCATTTTATACGCTCTGCAGAAATGATAAATACATTGATGGTCGGATGGTCGACGTGTTGGCAACGATTCCATGGGTATATCAGACGCTTCCTATTGCAAGCATAAACTTCATTTCTCGTTAGCAAGCAGTTCTAGGAGAGATTTTCTCCTTGCCCGATTACAATTTGCTTCTTGTATATTCCTCAATCTGAAAAATGTTTACGGCAGTAAATTTACTTCAACTTAACCAACAACTTGAGCCACTAATGATTGTTGGAAATCTGAATTATACATCATCTGTGGGGGCCATCAGAACTGGTTATCGTGGAAACCAGGTAATTGGCCAACATTTCGAGAGCTTAGTAAATTTAATCTTCCAGATGCCTCTTCCGTATATGCTTATGCAAAGTCATTTGAACTTTGCGTTATGGATGCTACCCATGATGCTATTCCACAATCGGAGATGGTAGTTCGCGATGACAAGTGACATTATGTTTTGCCGAAATTCATCAGGCTATCTTGGCTCTACGACTTACTCTTACCACGTTTAACCAGCTTCCAACTACTGAGAATCTTCAACAGTTTCGCATTCTGTGGGATTTAGCCCAGTATCTTATTTAATTTCAGAAGCGCAAAGCTAGATAAACTGTTTATTCCATTAGTAGTGGAATACCTAAAGCTACTGTGCTCAGTAAACGGTTACAGTTCGTCTGCTGTATCAGTTAAGGTGTGTTAGAGAATAACCTCAAAAACCTCAAAGATAGTCAACATTTTGACCTGACACTTTTCTTCTGCCTCTGAGTCTGTACACTATTCTGTTAAGATTAATCTCTTTTGTGCTCGTATCGAGTGGAAGTCTTTTAATTTCCGTGCTCAATAATGGGAATTAATATATTGTTCCCTTCAATGCCTTACGTGAGCTATATATATGTATATATATATATGTAAGTTGCGCAAGATGCCGCGTGATAGTTATTTTGCGTTATAACAGCTGTTTAATCTATCTGGATTGAGAAGACTTTTCCATTTGTCAGAGGCTCTGGTCCTTCCAATTTTGAAACCAGACAAAGCCTCAACGACTACCATGAACTAAAGACCCATAGACCTCACGAGTTGTGTCTGTAAGCTCTTTGGGCACATGCTAAATAAGAGTCTGGTGCAATATCTGGAAACAAATTCTCTTATGACCAACCTTTAACGTGGATTTTGTTCTTTCAGGTCTGCTGCAGATGACCGTGATTATCTCAGAAACCTGGTTTAAGAAAGCTTTCTTCCATACGAGTACCTGGTTAGTATATTCTTCGATTTACGAAAATATTATGACACAACTTGATGTTACGGTATATAGAAGTCTTCATGAGTCGGATCTTCGTGATCTTATGCAGAGTTTGTAGCAAACTCTCTGAATGAACTGATTTTAGTGTATGTGGACTCTAGTCTCTCAGAAAAATTTTTCTTTAAAAAAATGCCCTCCAAGGCAATGTTCTTACTGTCACGCTGCTGTCACCGTCAAAACAGTGTCGCAGATCCAGGCTCCTGTTTCTGATCTATTCTCCGTAGGTAATTTCATTGTTTATTCTCACTCCCGATACCTTCGTGGTATTATTACACAGCTCCAAGTATGATTAAATTGTCTTGTTCATTTGTCGAATGCAACATGCCTTCTGTTTTCTGCTGTGACTGAAAACCCTCAGTGTAAAATTTTGCCGCCGAGAAAGTTACCTTTTTGACCCAGACTTGTACCTCCGTGATGGTTTTTGATACGATTTGACCTTTACTTAACTTGGAAACTGTACATTTGTAATCTCAAGTAATCTTGTCTCGAAGCTCTTATTTACTTTTGTACTTTTTTCTACGTGTTTGTGGTTGCGATCGTATGGTTTTGATACGATTATACCTTAGTCCAATCTGGTTCAGGTTAGATCATGGTTTTATTGCTCATACCTCTCTTAAAATAATTTGACTGTTCATCGCCTGGGACTTGAGCTAGGTACTAATGCTTTCTAAACTTAGACCCTACTTAGTCCTGTTGTAGCGTTTATGTGGCTATCCTAGTTGAGCGAGTTTTCAAAGGGAACAGGAAATCTAATCTCATTCCTTGCGTTAAGGACAGAAGTATTATAGGCTTAACCAAAGAAGAGGATTGTGATTGTTGACACCATCAGGATGATACCCTGAGGATTGTTTGTGAGGAAAACCGTAATTCACTGAGAGATGATGCACGAACAAAACGAAACGCTGTTCATCTTGAAGATGTGTTCTGCTGTTGGTCAAGGTGGAATGAGAAACTTGCTGACATTTAGTTAAGGATGAAGCCTATTTTCAGCACTGAGACTGCATGAAACGTGGATGTACAACTTAAGTTGGAATCTCAATCATCATAACGCGTCCAATACTCTTCAACTAGAAATCAAAGCCAGGACAACGTCACGCTCACGAGCCATTAGACTAGTGGAAAGGGTGTGACACTTTTTCAGTTGCTGATGATTCTAAACCACTTTTTATCAGTGCATGTCTATTACCTTATAAGTTGTTAAACTTGTTTATGGCTCAATATAATTCGAGTGTCACTCTTGGGACTATTAAAATTATACCTAGGTAATAATGTGATTATGAGAGAAGCAGAGTTAGACTTGAGAGTTGCGGGGCTCGATTGGAGCAATTTTGCGGAGTTACAAAAGTTTTAAGCTAACTTACACCAAGATTTCTGGAATTATATATACAATACAATCCTATTTCCCATGGAACCCGAAACATTTGCAAAAGCTCTCCATTGACGTCCCTAATAACCTAGATCTAGTTTCTACCTTTTATTTCTGCTTCTGAGAGATCTATTTCTTAATATTGCCTTTCTATCTGCGCCTAGGTCTTCCTATATAACAGTCTGTCCGAGTAAAATACATACCAATAAGAAATTTGAATAACTTCAGAACCAATAGTGGTAGAATCATCTAGTTTTGTTTTACGGAAGGAGGAAAGAACAGAATTTTATACCCAGTAGCCAATTGAACGCAATAGGACTTCACGCATGCGCACTATTGAAGATAAAATGGGCATCCTTTCTGTTCGTCAGAAGCTAGAGTACCATTTCTGGTTTGCAGAATTCAAGTCCCTTGTAACCGTATAGAGTAGATTTAGACAACAATACGGACAGGAACCACCATATCGAAATCCAGTGTTAGATGGAACAACAATTGCTGGAAACTAGCTCTGTGTTGAAAAAGAAAGACAATGAAAAAAAAAAACGTGAATGAAGAAGGAATGGAGACAGTTCAGGAAGCCTTTCAGCGAAGTCCACGCAAATCAATGAGTACAAAACTGCGAATCTCGCATTCAACTGTTCATGATAACGTGCATAAAAGGATATGTCTCAGAGTCTACAAGCTACTTCCCTTAAGTGATTTCCTTAAAAGGGTAGCTTTCTCTCACGAAGCGATCTTCCATACGTCAAGTAAGATGAATAGGCATATTGCAGGTGAGCAGAGAAAAATCCACATCAGTTTGTAGAACATGAACACAACAGCCCAAAATTAAACGTGTCATATGCGTTGACTGAAAATTCTGTCATAGGTCCATTTTTTTTCTTTGAAGAGGCTATAATTACAGAAACTTGAATTACTTCTTGAGAATCAATAACTCGAAAATAACTGGTAATGTTGAAAATTTATGATTTACCTCATACAATAGGTATACATGTTCCAAAAAGACGGAGGTCCTCCACATTGTCCCTGTTGCGGGAGAGAATTTCCAGAACGATTGGATTGGAAGGGGAGGTCTTATTCAGTGGTCATAGAGATCGCTCGACTTGAACCCCTGGATTTTTTATTTGGGGGTACTTGAAGACTTGTGTGCCAGACCCAAGTTCAAGATTTGGATGATCGAAGACAGAAGTATTGATGCCTGTGGATCCATGATACCTCAAATATTACGCAACACCTGAAGGGAGATTGAGTACTGCCTTGATGTTTGCCGAGCAAGAAAAGGGGCACACATGGAGGTACACTGAGGTGAGGTGATTGAAATTTTGTGGTGAATACAAAATTCTAATGTTTCCTCTTTCCAAGAAACAAAACCGGACCATTCTATCATTATTGGTTCTATTCAAAGTTCTTATTGGTATATTTCATCAGGACACACTGTATATTATAGACTTTGTATCTCTGTGGTAGAATGCGAAACACTCAAAATGCACAGTTAAAATGCTTCAAAAGTGCCTACGATTATGTAGATCAAACAAATGTCAGTTACATTTCTATATGCTGAACCTAGAGATTTGATATTTGAACAGTACATAGATTTTGTAACGTAAGATACCACTAAGGAAAGATTTTTTGGAAATTAGATGTGGAAGGGGAACCTAGGGGTTGCAATTTTCATAAGAAGATACTTCGGAATTGCTTAAAATTAGAGACGGGCCAATCCATGCCAAGTGATCGAGAAAAAAGAAAAATTGCCGCTCGATCTTTTCAAAAACATCTAATTTTTTCATGAATGTTTATACTATATCAGGGTACTTCAAAACCACAATTAATTATTTTTTAAAACATCTCGTGGCGACGAAGCTTCTGCTTCCATTTTGTGTTGTCTCGATTTTAGGCGTTTTCGTTGTTTTGAATATCTCAGCACGTGTTTGTCCTAGCAAATTGAAAATTGCTGGGCGTGTCAAACTTGTGCAGAGGTAAAACTTTGCCCTCTTAACATTTTTGGCTAAAGCCACTACAAAGGGGTGAAATCAGGGCCTATAGTAGCAACATTGTTGGACATTGAAGACATGTTTGGGTAGAGGAAGCAATTGACGTAGAGGTCTGAATTTGTGTGGGCATATAGGCCTAGTCCAGGGTCATATGTTTATACTAAAAAAATTGCAGACCTGTAGCTGCTCCCAAAGGCCTGAAAACATATCGTAAAGTTGTTGAATTATGCCAATTTGGCATATTCCACTGTCCAATATCTCCAATAGGCCTGGATAAAAAATCTGAAATTTTGGGAATAGTTACTCCTTTTGCATGCCATAACACATGACAAAGCGCGCTTTGTGTTTTTGAGCAGAAGGGGGGTCAAAGTATTAAGGAATGACGTCATACTCTAGGAATATGTGCTGCTGTGGGTGATAAGATAGTGAGTCACAACTAGAGGAAATAAAGGAGCTTGAGGGCCTTAACTGGACTAGTTATTCATCCTACTTTAACTTATTTCTCAACAACGAATTTCCAGTTGAATTTATGAAGAAAACTCCTCCTAGAATATGACGTCATTCCTTAATACTTTGACCCCCCTTCTGCTCAAAAACACAAAGCGCGCTTTGTTGTGTCTTATGATATGCTAAAGCAGTATATATTCCCAAAATTTCATCTTTTTTTTTTTATCCAGGTCTATTGGAGATATTGGACAGTGAAATATGCCAAATTGGCATAATTCAACAACTTTACGATATGTTTTCAGGCCTTTGGGACAGCTATAGGTCTGCAAATTTTTGAGTAAAACATATGACCCTGGACTATATGCCCACACAAATTTAGACCTCCACTTCAATTGCTTCCTCTACCCAAACATGTCTTCAATGTCCAACAATGTTGCTACTGTAGGCCCTGATTTCACCCCTTTGTAGTGGCTTTAGCCAAAAATGTTAAGAGGGCAAAGTTTTACCTCTGCACAAGTTTGACACGCCCAGCAATTTTCAATTTGCTAGGAAAAACACATGCTGAGATATTCAAAACAACGAAAACGCATGAAATCGAGAAAACACAGAATGGCGGCAAAAGCTGCGTCGCCACGAGATGTTTTAAAAAATAATTAATTGTGGTTTTGAAGTGCTCTGATATAGTATAAACGTTCATGAAAAAATATATTTTTTGGAGATGGTGGAGCGGCACATACTTCATCACTTAGAATGGATTGACTCAGATGTGAAATGTGATATTTAGACTTTATTTAAAATAATTAAACACATGTTTGATATTCGACCCAGAAGGGAAGAAAAAGTGGTAGAAAAGAAAAAAGAGTAGGGTCTGCAATTTTTATATTAAGATGTCAAAATCTCAGACTTGAAAATTTGTTTTTAGAATATTCATTTGAAATAACTAAAGAAGTATTCCAGCAAACTTTCAAACTTGAACTAGAAGGAAGAAAAAGGAGCGGGTTTTCAATAAGACGCCGTACTATATGTGTTTGCATTCCATTTGGGACTTTAACTTGAGACGAATTCAATACGAGAAAGACGCAAAAGAACGATTGCAGAATATGCTAACACACGTTGGGTGCATATGCTAATTTTAACATAAAATTGTCCTCCCAGGAAGTAATCGAAAAGCCAAAAGAGGTAGTGGGAGAAATATCAGGGAAATATGGTGAGGGAGAACAACTTTCATACTGCAATTCTGAGTCTACACCATTCTTTGTATGACAAATGAAGATATCATGTCTCTTGGCCATTGCTGGATGCTTGCGGACAAGTTTGACGTGCATTTCATTGAATTCAGCACTATAACAATCTGCATTGATACTTCGTCTGAGAAAGACATGATGGTTCACTCCCACCATAGATTTCAGCAACAACACTTGCAGACTTTGGAAACCGGGCTGACGTTATCACAATCCAACCATTGTCCGGCTTTTATCCACTTTTCATCTGGAGTAACAATCCGATTTAAAAAAAAAAAAAAAAAAAAAAAAAAAAACTTCCTTACACTCACAAGAAGACTTACGGAAGTGTCGTTCACCGATTTGAATGAAACTTTGCATACTTGTAGAACATCGAAAAATAATTGACACGTATTTTTTTTTATTATTTCGGCAATGGTGCTGATTTAAGGGTAGAAACCACCCTTTGAACGGTAGGGGTGGTCTCTAAGCATAGACAGAAAATAATCATTTAATGTAGAAGAAAACATACTGCCAGCAGGCACGTAGCTAAGGGGTGGGTCCGGGGGATCCGGATCCCCCTTCGGATCCAGAAATGAAAATATTAAGGAAAGATGAAACAAAAGAAACGGGAAAAAGATGAATCAGCGTCAAAAATATAAAGCTACAGCAAGCGTTTGGTTACTCATTCTTATGAGGAGCTTTGTGTGGAGGAAACGGAGGGGGGGGGGGGGGAGGTCAAGTTGAAAATGGATATTATTGTAACGAAGCATTCCGCATTTCATCTATCTCCATGCTAATCCTATGGACTAGAAATGACGATCGATAAACCGGTTCAATGAGATAGACTCTCAGGTAGAACTTAACAAATGTCTAGAATCACCAATAATATAAGCCATTTTGAATTTCGCGGCAACACTAATCCATTTTATAGGATGTCTTTACTCCCGAAAGAGATCTCGTTGCTATCCTTGAAGGCATTAAACGAAGATAAGAAAAAGAAGAAGACAAGTAGAACCGAGTTCGAATGCTCTCGGAAAACTATATCTTTTTCAATATTTTTTATATTCTTTTACTCAAGATTTCTTCATAGTTTTTTTTCTTTTTAAAATACTTACTAACATATCCCCATTTTATTGTCCTAAAAATCCAATATGGGTACGTTGCCAGTAAAATAGTTTAGATTGATCGATCCCGTGGTGTGTAACCACAATATTTCATGTCACGCCCCCCTCCCTCCCGCCTAAACGAACGAATATGTGTTGCCAGTAAAATAGTTAAGAATAATCAAGCCCCTAGTGTGATAACCACAGTATTTCGTCACGGACCCCCCTATTGCAAAACGGACCCCCCTATTTCGGCACGTGCCTGCTGCCAGTGGGGGTTTAGAACAGCTGATGCAGAATCTGACGTCAAAATTACAAAATTCAAAATCTCGGATCTAATACGGTGATTACAATTACAAAACGTCTTCTAGCTTGAAATGCTCTGTAGTTAGGCAAGAACAATCATAGTTGGCAGGGGTTACTGCGAGAAGGTTGCTGACCGATTTGAAACCCCTTTCTTATGTACTTTAACGGGATACTTCATTAAAGTGCTCTCTGCACTTCTCACTATATCAGAATTTGTTATCGTCAATTGTTATGTATGAATTTATATATATATATATATATATATATATATATATATATATATATATATATATATATATATATATATAAAAGGTTTACAGTAATGATATTCCGCAAAAAAAAAGTGTGTGTTGTATAAACATCGTTTAGACCACGCAAACTATTACGGAAATAACTGTAAACAAATCGCAAAATGCTGCAGAACCTTTGAAACAAAATGTTACGGAAATTTCAAACGCATGTAGCTTTTCTTCCAAATAACCGCCTTTTGTACCACGTATATCTAATAAAATTTGCAAATCTGGGAGAGAAAAAAAAAAAACGATTATGAATCTGTGATAGAATCTTAATTATATTATTACGAGATGTAAATTTATGTTATAGATGTAGAGAAGTCTCAAGAAATTTTTCCACGGCCTAAAGAAGAACAAATCAAGAAGTTGAATTCTACCAGTTGTTCCTGGAGGAAGGGTTTCTATTTTGAGGTACTAGCACTCTTTTGTTCTTAAAATAGGTCCAAAAGTTGATGGATTGTGATCACTCCACGAATCAGATAACAAAATGGACTTTACATTAGACAATGGAGGAAAAATCTTTTGAAACCATGATCTCACAAGACTTCTTGTTAATTTTTCCTAATTTGATGCTTTCAAAAGGACATTTTCAGATTTAAAAGGTCGTTTTGGACTATAGTGTGAGGCAAGGGGACTCACTTCCACAAGCATTCCGTTAAAAATACGTACATAAAGGAGTTTCAAATCGGTCAACAAGCTTCTTGCAGTTATCCCTGCCAACTATGATTGTTCTTGTCTAATTACAGAGCATTTCAAAACGGATCCACCATTTTGAATTTTGTAATTTTGACGTCAGATGCTGCATCAGCTATTTACCCCCCCCAACTGGTAGTATGTTTCCTTCTACATTAAATGATTGTTTTCTGTCTATGCTTGGAGACCACCCCTCAAAAGGTGGTTTCTACCCTTAAATCAGCACCATTGCCGAAATAAAAAAAATACGTGTCGATTATTTTTCGATTTTCTACAAGTATGCAAAGTTTCATTCAAATCGGTGAGTGACACTTCCGTAATTCTCCTTGTCAGAGAACTGCACACCTCGAGATAGTGATTCTTGTTGGACGGTATCAAGTCATATGGCACCCATAAGTTCATTGAGTTCATCTTTTTCACCTTACCTATTACACGGAGCGGCTCAAGACAGTAATATGGTGCATTTCTAACTCATTTGCAATAACACAAACAGTGTTCCGAGAGTTAGCTTCGACGGTGTTCCTGACAAGCTCGACCGAACATGTTGTTGGTCAGTGTCCATGGGTCACCTGAACGAGATTTGATAAACCAACAGAGAAAGATGCGTCCATTCACCATTTCTAGCCCCAATGCACTGTTTTTTTTTTTTTTTTTTTTTTAAGTAATGATGTTTAGAATGTCCCAGCTTCAATTAGAAACACCACTCGCAATTGTGTTCTACACGGTGCACTTTCATAGGACTTTATTCAACAATGTAACATCTGGTGACTGTCTGGGTATCCTAGTCTGTTAGCTTTATATGGAGAGAGTTTATGATATTAGATGCGTGATCTTTGTCCATCCTTGTGTTGTGAGGCTCAGGTGAATTTCCTACCAATAATATCAAAGCAGATATTGCGTTGCACCAACCTAATTGTAGTAGGAATAGGTTAAATTTAAATGAATATTATCCTACAATTTTGTAGCACTAATAATTCTTATTTGCCTAAGAAACTACTGTAGGAAATAACTTTAAAATTAGTTGAGTCCATTGCCCTGAAAACACAACACGTTGCGCTGTGTTCTTTTATTATAATAATAACTGCTGTTTCCTGTAAAAGTAAATAATTAAATAAAGAAATAAATGTGCCATTATAATTTCAATATGTAGTTGTATGTATTTCACAAGTCTAGAATAGATTCAACACTCAAGCCCGGAACTCTCTTAGGTGCAGGATCTAATTCGAAGTAATCGGTCCTATCGGCCCGATCCTGCTTTCTAGTTTAATATCCAAGAACAGGAGCTAAAAATAAAAGAATAAACTAACAGTGCTATATGGAATAAACTCCTGATGCAAATAATTTTGCATCTAAATGGAATCATAAAAATAATATGTGTATTTAATCACGTGTATACATGTACCAAGTTAACAAAGAGAAATTGCCTTAGCAACAAAGAAGTAGACTTGGCAACACTGTTGTTACTACACAGGAATTAGGGAATGGAAGGAAACATAGCCATTAAGTGAGACAGAAATGGCACCATAAAAAAATAGTGGGAAAGACAGAGTTTAGAAAAGAAAGACGTAAACGATGTCCAAGAAATAAGAAACCACAAAATGCGAGTTATGTGCTAAATGTTGTCATACTTTCGGGGAGGATTTTCGCTAACGTCTTTCGCTTCAAACGATTCAATACATTTTTGAGGAGACAAGATGTCTTGGAACATGGATTGGTAGGATTCATTTTTATTATTTTATTTTCGAACCAGGAGCGAGAGAGAGAGGAGGGGGGAAGGAAATAAGGGGAGAGAAGTGAAAGAAATATATATTAGTGGTACTTTCGGCGCTCTAATGTGGTAACTGCACCGCATTGCAGAAGCTGTTAAAGGCTACGCCATCTGCCGTCAAAGTTCGGAACTATCACCACAGACAAAACCACGTCGAAAAGAAGATATCATTCGAAGAAGAAATAAAAAAAAAGGAAGAAAGATATTGCAAAAGAAAGGTAAAAATAGGATACATTTGTCTAAAACTGGAAAGGAGTAAATTTCCCATTTTTTCTTATCTTATTATTTTGTAAAACATTCAACTATGAATGAAAGCAATCTCAAAACGTACTTTCGGAAACAAATATTATTTCTTTTCTTTAACGATGTTGAATACCTGCGCCATCTTTGTTTTTTAACGTGTTGATTTACATAGGGAATCATTTTTCGGTGTTTTATTTCAAATTATGTGAAATTTTCGATGGTTTGATTTTTTACTGACCTTCTTTATATCTATGTTCCTTAATTCGTGAGAATTAAGTTTTGTTACATACAATCTTAAGCGCTGACTTACTAAAAATAATACAAAATTTTCAATTTTTCTTTTTAAGTGAAAGGAAAATGAAATGAAAGAAATCTTTTAGTTTTACGTCCCGCGTTATGCCGGTTAGGCTAAAGGAGACGGTGATGATGAGTAATGAATGAAATGGTGGAATGAAGAAAGTGGGAGGAAACGGGAGAACCCCGAGAAAACCCATGCACACGGTGTTTGTCCACCACAAAGTTCAAGGCTGGGATCGAATCCAGGACCCCAAGCACCAGAGGTAAACGCTCTACCACTGAGCCACCGCGGCCCATTAAGTGAAAGGAGATAATGAAATGCAACTTATCACAATCATAGATGATCGTTATTCTATGATACAAATATGAACCTGAAGAATTTTCAGTGTTGCCATTTATAAAAATTAGTGTTGCCAGAATAACAACCCCCCAAAATTTAAATTAAGGCAACGACTAGAGGAACGAACTCAATTGCATTTGATTACGTATCATGTTGTCTTGGCATCCTGTTAACTACTTTTAAATAACAACATATTTAATTTTAATAACTATATGTTAAAACTATTTTATTTGTTACAAACTAAATACAACTGTTATTTAAAATGTAATTCACACGATACCAAGCCAACATGATATGTAATCAAATACAGATGATTTCGTTCTTCTAGTCGCTGCCTTAAGTTAGACTTTGGGTTAGATGTTATTCTGGCAACACTGTAATTTCTATGGATTGCAACACTGAAAATTCTTCAAGTTCATATTTTCCGTTATAGAATAACATAATCTATAATTGTAGTAAGTTGCATTTCATTATCTCCTTTCACTTATGAAAAACAAGGAAAAGAAAAATAGTAAATTTTGTATTATTTTTAGTGTCAGGATTTAAGATTTAAGAATCAAATTCAGCTAATTTAAATGATATTAAATTGCTAGGTAACGCAAAGAATGTTTGAAAATGGAAAGAGGACATCTAAATAGATTTGAAACAGAAATCAATAAGACCAAAAATTCCTCTTTATTTCAAAAAAAAGAAAGAAAAGAAAAAGAAAGAAAAAGAAAAAAAGAAAAAAATAATAAAAAAAATCAATGTTGCTAAATAATAAAAGGTAGCATTAGTTACTGAACATTGTTAATAGTAAAATGTCACTGTGATGATTTCATATTGAATTAAATATTATATCCAAGTTTGTTTGTTACTTAACTCGAAAAAAAAAACCCTTTTGATTGTGACACTATAATGAATAGGGATGCGCACGAGTTGAGACATGTCTCGAATCTCCTCTCGAATCCGAGTCGAGATTCCAGTCGATACACACTTTGTAAAATTCGAGACGAGTCAAGACAAACGTATTTTTCGACTCGACTTTTCGAGTCGAGACACGAGTCGAGTCAAGACTGCTCGTAAAAATCTCGAATGTCTCGAAAATCTTTCCATAACTTTTAATATTATTTTGAAGAAAGTATTCACTAAGAAACAGCTTTGAAACCAATTCCAGCATTTATTACTTTAGAAAGGTACAGAACGCATAAACTTAACAGTTAATCTTTCGAGATAAAGATTTAATTTTCAGCTCAATTCAGTCAATCAAAACTACAATTAATGTCATGACATTTGATTGTACCTCAAATATAATAATAATAATAATAGTAGTTGTAGTAGCAGTAGTAATTGATTATCTAGTTTGTATAAAACTATTGGGATAAAGTGAACTTCATAAATTCTCTGAATGAGCAATTGGCAGTCTATAGTAATTTAGCATAGTTATAATTATTGTGTTTCCGTTCCCATAAACGCAATAGGGCTACATAACTTCTGGATTATTCGCTTCCCAAACTATTTTGAGGCTTTAATATGTTGCACCATATCACGAGTTACGGTAATATATAATGTAACATTTGTTGTATATACATCACATATTATGATTCGAGACTATTTTAAATAGTATAATACAATAAATGAACTACTTGGGTGCCAAGAACTAGTACAGATAGGTGTATGTACCTTTCACTTCTATAGATAGGTATTTTCAAAAGGATTTTTTATAAACACTAAATTATAAAACAATATACTACATACAGTAGTAATGGTTTTGGTTCCCAACATAAAAGAAATTTGGATTGTTCATGAGATATTGAACTTCAACTTTCTCTCGTGGCTGATGTGGGCTATAACGATAAGTAGTGCCCTTTGGCGACAAGTGCCCGTATATTAGCGCCACGTAATTTAAGTAATTAGAAGATGAACAAATATATTTTATATAAATATAGAGTTTAGTTGTTGAAATTATATGTTACGTAAAAACAAGTATAATATCTAAATTATTAATCTAATTTAAATGTGTTTACAAGTGGACTATAAAATAAACGAATTAGTTAAATTTCAAACTGTGTTATCACGTTTAGTGTTATAAAATAGTGGACTTGGGAGAATAATAAATAACGAAAATTACCGTTATATAAAAAATGGTGCCGTTACCAAGGGATTGTTTACAGTATTGATTCGAAGTTTAGTCGAATACATTCATATTTTTAAGAGGTAATACAGTTTCAAATAACTTACATCACGGATTACCATCTACTAAGAAATAAAAAAAGAATATATATCAATATAGATATATATTCGAGTCAATATATATTCGAGAATATATATCAATATGCAGATCGAGTGTCGTCCAACGACAGTGAAGAATCACAAATATTATCAGTAGGATCTAATGTCTCAACATGTACTCACACGGAAAGTTTTTTTTCAAAACCTCTTTTCCAATCTTTACAAGATAACTTGAGTTCTCAGTTAAGTAGTTTGAAAAATGAAATGAACGATAACTTAAGTACACAACTTAATAATAAATTTGGAAGATTAGAGGAATACATAGACGAGAGAATTAGCCAATCAAATAATCAATTGGAAGAACGAGTATTTCGTAAATTAGAAACCACACAACAGACCTTTCAGCAAGATGTGGGAAATTTGAAGAAAACTATTAACGAAATTCAACAGCAAATTGAACATAATCGCAATCATATTCAAGATTTGCGAAATGAAGTAGAAATTGTCAGGAATCAGAAACATATACAAACAACACATGTCTCAGCCACAAATAACCAGGTCGAAGGTGATGTGCCCTTCCATGGGAATTTAATGATCAACGAGAAGTAGTAGTAGCGTCTGATTCTGTCCAGGAATCTAGCCTTCAGGTTTCAAATCCAGGAAGAGCGAGTAAAAATAACGGATGTGCCTCGGTGAAGGATATACAGCAAACTGGGAGCGAAGATCAAACTAGTAGCGACAGTGACAGAGGGTCGATGCGAAGAATTAGCCACAGGAAGTATAATCACAAAGTTTATCACAGTAACTCTAATAAGAGGAATAGTAATTTACTCTTAAAATTAAGTGATATTAAGTCATTTACTAAATTTAGTGGAGAAGTAGATGATATCCCAGCGAGCTCATTTCTAGAAAAAATTGAGGCTGAATGTGATGTAATAGAACTAAGTAATGATAAATATTTGTAAAGTTATCCCACATATTCTTACGCCACCTAGTTCCATTTGGTTCGATTCCATCAAAAGTACACTACGTTCATACGAAGATTTCAAGTTAATCATTTGCAAAATTACACAAAAATACTGTGTGTTAGCGAATAAAGATGCTGAAATAAGGAACCGGAAATACGATCCCAAGATTGACAAAAGTATCTGATTTTGTTGTGTCTGTATATAATAATTTAAAGCTAATTAATCGGCACCAACCTCATTCCAGAATTATCGCATCTATACGCGTGTTGTTGCCATTTAGATTAGAGCAAATGTTGTTGGCTAGTCAATGTATGAGTTTTAGTCACCTCTTATTTATAGTGCAGACATATGAAAGCATGTTGGTGCACAATAGTAACTTCTCTAGGAATCAGCATGCGAATAACACAGTGAAAGGGCAATCCAATTTTACAGTATGTAAAATTAAAGTCGCTAGTTTGGATAACTCTTATCAATGCGGAATCGTGGTAACATTAAAAATAATAGACTGAATAGGCATGGTTCGCGTGTGTATTACAATCAGAACCGTACGTTGAACGTCCCAAGATTAACTGATACATCTAATAATCAAGTCAGGCATAATACAAATGTAAGGTCTATAAGGGAATGTGAAACACAATATAGATTTATTGATTGTTCCGAAAATACGTCTTTAAACTAGTAAATGTTGGTTGGAACGGTGTTAATTCCACGTCAGCAGAAATCAGACATGATGTAGATTTCTTGATGCGTCTCCATGATTGAGGAAGAAATAATATGATAGATAATAATAATAATAAAACTATTCCTAAAGTTTTAGAAAATATTCACTCAAATCAATATATACCAGTGCGTTATTGTTCTTGGAATTTTAATGATAATGTTGAAGATGATAATATCATGAATAACGACATGATATTTTTTACATCATATAGTACTGCCCGAATATAAACTATGGTAAATTTCACTTATACACAAGCATTAATTGATACTGGGGCCTCGTTTCATTGTTGCCATATTCATTTTGGCTAGATTTAACGAAGGATATTTCTCATCCTACCCTACAAAAGGTCGATAATTTGTTTCTTGTTGACTATACTGGTAAACATAAAAAGAATCAAAGGAAAAACACAAATAATTATCACGTTGCAAAGTTTGGATATTAACATCCCTATCTTAGTAATTTCTGAATTAAAGAAGAATTTATTATTGGGTTTAAACTTTCTTACACAATTAAAGGCAATTTTAAGTTTCCAGAATAAGACATTTTCAGTTCATACGATAAGAGATAAGGTTATTCTGGACTTAATTCCAGAAACAGAGAATCTTATAGATTCAGTTCAGCTTATTGATGATTTTAATATTATTGATATATGTATTTCTGCAGAAGGTAATCCAGAAAACAATAACTCTGAATTTACATGAGATAATATAATAAATAATGAGACAAGTATAAACCTAACAGGGAGCTCCTCCGTGGCTAAGCGGTTAGCGTCCGTGCCTTTGGCGTGGGAGACCCGGGTTCGATTTCCGGCGGAGCTAATGTGGTTCGGATTCCACGTTAATCAGTAGGTCCACGTCTCATATAGCCTCGTTGTTGAACGAGACGTTAAACTCAAAATCAACTCAAACCTAACAGGCAATCAAGATGTTTCATTTTATGAAACTGTTGACAAAATTGCAAAATCTTCATGCATAAAATATCCTCATTTTATTCACGAATTTAAATGTATCCTTATCAAGTATCAAAAGGTATCTAACCAACCGGGATGTTGTAAAGATTTCTCATATTCTATTCAAGTGGAGACTGAACATCCGATTGTTTCCAGACCCTATCTTATACCTTACAAATATAGGGAAGAAGTTCGAAGGCAAATTCAAGAGAGGTTAGATAACAGAATAATACGTCCAATCTCAAAGTATACATTTGAATCCGATTCATGTCGTACCTAAGAAGGATGAAAAACGTCTCCGGATAGTTTTAGATCTCAGATAGTTAAACAAGTATATCAAATTACAAGTTAGACATCCTCATATTAACGAAATGATGAGCTTGTTGCAGGGAAACTCTGTATTTGGAAATCTTGACTTGGTATCAGCATATAATCAGATATTATTAGATGAAAACTCCAGACAGTATACTGCATTCTCTTTTGAAGGTCAGTTGTATGAGTTTAATCGAGTAGTATTTGGCTTAAATAATGGAAATACTGCGTTAGCCACATGTTTAAATCAAGTATTAGGACGAGATATAATATCCAATGTGATAAATTATGCTGATGACATTTTAATAGTAGGCAAAACACCAAACGAGTATTTGAAATGTTTAGATGTCGTGCTAGAACGTTCAGAAAAGGCTAGCCTGATCATTAATTTACAAAAATCAGTATTTTTTAAAGATTCTATTGAATTTCTGGGGTATATTATTAATTCAAATGGGACATGTTTCTTAGAAGCAAAGGTTCAAACTATCAAGGATTTGCCTCAACCTACTAATTTGAAAGAGACACGTCAGGTTCTAGGACTGTTCAATTGGTTTCGCAAAGCTATACCACACTTCGCTGAAATTGCAGAGCCCTTATTTAGTATTACTAGAAAAGGGACTTCGTGGCGTTGGTGTGAAGATCAGGAGCATAGTTTCCAAAAGTTGAAAACCTGCATAGCGAATAATATAGTTTTAAATCATCCGAATTTTGATTGTATATTTTATGTTCAGTGTGACGAATCTATATCCGGAATATCTGGAGTATTGTGGCAACCTAATCCTACCGATAATGAACCTGCGGTCATCCATTGTATAAGTAGAACTTTGAAAAACTCAGAAAAAGCATATACAACGACAGAAATTGAACTATTAGCAGTTCGTTTTTCTCTTCAGAAGTTCGCTCCTTACCTAATCGGACTACACTTTGTTGTTCTGACTGACCATAGTTCGTTGAGATATATTTAAAAAGTACAAGAATATAATACACGTTTATTACGATGGTCTTTAGAATTGCAAGATTTCGATTTCGAAGTTAGGCACATAAAAGGAAGTTTGAATGGCCCAGTAGACGCACTGTCTAGACTGTTTCCAAATAAAGGACATAGAACTTTGTCCATACATACATTTAAAGTACTATAGGACAAGATACCGCAGATTTTTGTCGAAGATTTAGTAGATTAACAGCGGGAATGTCAAGAATATGCCCAAATCATACAGCATCTGACATCGTGTGAAAGCAGATGTAATTGTCCTCGCAATTGGAATGTACTGTACTAGATGGTGAATAATGCACTTTTAATGAAAGATTTTAAATTTTCATCTCGAAAGAAAATATGTGTACCACCACAATTCGTACCTCATATTTTCAAGGCATATCATAATGATTTTAGACATCTAGGATTCTTGAAAGTTTATGCACTGATTACTAAATCGTTTTATTGGAAGGGAATGCAAAGTCAAATAAAAACATATATTAATGATTGCGAAGAATGTATTAAGATTAAACAACTGCCAACCTATTTATAGGCTAATGTTATCGATATTACCGGAAAACCCTCACGTTCGGATTTCTGTCAATTTATATGGACCACTACCTAAAGCCAAGACGGGTGACACGTATTTACTTACTGTTATGGACATCTTTTCAAGATATTTGGTAGTTTATCTATTGAAAAAGGCAACTTCTTCTGCTATTGTGCATAGAATTTTAAATTTCTATATCCTCATTGTGTTTCTGTTGAGCATATTAGTTGTGATAATGGAAGCCAATTTCGTTCTAATGTATCTCTTAGAGCCGTGAACAATGCTAATACGAGGGTTGGAACTTAAATAGTGGCAACACTGCTGTGGAGACACTATGCAATGAAATGTACTAGTGGCGCTGATAACGCACGTTGTTGACATCTCTACCTAACCTCCGAGAAAATAGACTCGTCCGTCGCACGTCACTGACAGGCGCACAAGCGAGGGAAGCACAGTCACTTGTGAGCGATCGGTCTAACGTAAAGGTGTCACTAAGTTTTCGAAACAGGAACAACGGACTTGGATAAAGATTGAATGTGCCAGAGGTCGTACAGCAAGACAGTGTCATCAAGGGCTTCAACAGGCGTGTGGGGAATCGGCATTGCAGTACAGAACAGTGAACGGTGGGTAAAAGCCTTCAACGAAGGTCGGCAAACTGTGGCAGACATGCATCGGGCAGGTCGTCCTAGCGTCTCTGAAGAATTGCAAGTTGTTGCCGCATAAGTGGACAGTGATCGACGCCTGTTGATTCGTGAGCTCGCCCACGAAACCGGATTAGCGCATACGACTGTGCTTCGCATCCTGAAGGAACGCCTGGGCATGCGCAAAATTGCATCACGATGGGTTCCTTTACGTTAGACCGCTCGCTCACAAGTGACTGGGTTTCCCTCGCTTGTGCGCCTGCCGGTGACGTGCGACGGGCGAGTCTATTTGCTCGGAGGTTTGGTAGGTATGTCAACAACGTGCGCTATCAGCGTCACTAGTACATTTCGTTGCATAGTGTCACCACAGCAGTGTTGCCACTATTTAAGTTCCAAATTATTAAAGTACATTTCGTGACACCATATCATCCGAGCAGTTCAATAGTGGAAAATCCACATCGTAGCCTGGGAATGTTATTTCGACACTTGTGTAAATTGAAACATTCAGATTGGATTAGCCATGTAACAGAAGTCATATTTTTTCAATTATTCTATTTCTGAAGCTCTTGGCGTTGCTTCAGCAAATCTTCATAACGGCACAGATTCATTAATCACCGTTGGACAGCACTTCGGAATTAAGTTAGATGAAACGAATGAAGTAGACTACTCAAAACTAATTAGTATGGCACAGTCAGTGTTGGGAAGTAACGTAACGCAAGTAACGCGTTACATTTTTCCAAAGTAACTGTAACGGTAACGCGTTACAAATTTTTAAGTAACGTACCTAGTTTGCGTTACTTTTTTCGCGTTACATTTCGGATGAGTAACTACTATATATGTATATTTTTTTCGGAAATAAATGTTTCTTTCCTGTAAGTGAATTTCTCAGAATGGAACAATGGAGCATGAACGATGTCAAGGACCGACGATTCCTGCACTGTTCGCCTTATGACCTCTAGCAATAAAATTTGCATGTAAAACCTGTTATCATTTTCATCTTAATGTAAGGCGGAACGGAAATCTCGATGTGCATTTTCCCGTTTCGCCTTACGAATTTTAGGTTGGTAGGCTTGCAATTAAATGCATAGATACAATTTGATTTGTTTATTTCTACAACAAAATATAGTGCCACTTGCTGTTTTTGAAGATGAGGACAGCCTCAGGGAAATCACGTGTACTGATTGCAAGCACCTGGAAGATTTTGTCTTAGATTTTGACAGCTCGAAATCAATACATTCAGTGAGTCTATTTTACTTTGATTGGTGTTTTTATAAAGATGGAGAACAAAGATATTTTATCGTTCAAACATTTGAAAGAATACTTTTTCTTAAAGGCTGAAGATGGTGGTGAACAGAATTTAAAAGCAAAGTGGTGCCCCGGCTTGAAATATTTATCAACAACTAGGGTGCCATAATTAACGACATACAGTAAGGGGTTAATATGAATAAACTGTGTTCTGATGAGCAGGCCTACTTTATTGATGTAATGTTGATGGTATGTAATATTAGAGTTCTTTTAAATCAGTTTGCATATCCTAAAGTCCCGTTGATTATAGAGTTTGGAACAACTAGCTTTAAAAAGCAAGTATCGATTTTAGAGTTTTTGGCAAGTTTTGACTCACCCACAGTTCATGTGCTCTCATTTTGTCTGTTGTAGTGTAATGTTTCTCTATATTCTGTATTTTTAAATTTACATAACAACATTGTTATTATTATATAATTAGTTTAGCAGAATAATAATAAGCAACCATTTTTCTAACGCTAGGGATGGGCACGAGTCAAGCTAAAACTCGACTCGAATCCAAGTTGAGTTTCGAGTCGAGTCAAAAGTAATATTCTCGAGTCGAGTTCCGAGCCGATTTCCTGTTTTTCGCGTCGAGTTTCGAGTCGAGTCGAGTTTGATAAATGGCTCGCTCGCTTTAACTCGTTTTGAAATCATGGCCTGATTACACTGGAAGGCGAAAACCATGAGAAATGTAAGCTAAGCAGTAATATGGAATACTTTTAGTGTTGCTCACGAGGGGGAACACTGCTCGCGTCTCGATAGCGAGACTACAAGAAATTTTTATAACAAGCTTAGCTCGGCTCGGCTTAACAGAGCCTATGGCTCAAGCCGGCTCGCTTGGGGTGAACCATCGGCTCGAGCTGGCTTGGTTGGGATGAGCCATCTGCTCGGTTCGACTCAATTGAGCGAAGGGCTCTAGCCGACTCGGTTGGGTAAGCTGTTGACTCGGTTCACTTCTCGATTTGGGTCGATAGTGAATGAGCTGTGAGCCGAGCTGCTCGAGTCGTTGACAATTCTAAACCCGGGCCGAGCAGTTTTGAAGATATTTGGCTTGTGCCCTATAACTTTTAACAATGTTTGGCTCGAGCCCAAATACTCAACCTAGACCCTCAATCCAAATTCAGAAGCTCGTGAACATATCCTTGACTCCTAGACTTCACGACTACCGAGGTTGGCAATCAACTACTTTTTTAGTATTCAGATATAAACCGCCTATCTTTCATGTTTATACACAGTGTTGTTATAATAATAATAATAATAATAATAATAATAATAATAATAATAATAATAATAATAATAATAATAATAATAATAATAATAATAATAATAATAATAATGAGTTGTGGGACTCGACTCGACTCGAAACTCGACCCGAATTCGAGTCGAGTTGGAGGAAATTTTACAAGCCGAGTTCTCGGGTCGAACTCAAAGATGTTTGTTTCTAGTCGAATCAAGTTTCAAAGAAAACTTGCTCGAACTCACTCGTGCCCATCTCTACGAGTAACGCAGTATGTCATTTTAGTCAATGTTACATTACATTAAAATGTTCATATAGTTGTCAAGTAAAAATTTGTTCTTCCATTTACATAAATCGATCCAGAACGTGCAATAATAATAATAATAATAATAATAATAATAATAATAATAATAATAATAATAATAATAATAATAATAATAATAATAATAGCGGTAGTAATAGTAGTACGGAAAACTGAAGTAATATTTTTTCACATATTCAAATTTCGGACCTAAAAGTAACGCGTTACTTTCGAAGTAAAGTAACAGTTACTTTTTGAGGCAAGTAACGCGTTAGTAACGCGTTACATTTTAAGAGAAAGTAAAGTAACTTATAACGCGTTACATTTTTACAAGTAACTTACCAACACTGGGTACAGTATCGTCGAAAGATAAGGTTTGATTGTCGTAACAAAAAATGAGCAACAAGCTAATAAACCGAAAATCAAGGGCAGTGATCTTGTATTCGTTCGTTTACATCCACAACGCGACACATCTTTGGGGAAAATCTCAAAATTTTATGATTTATATGCAGGTCCCTATATAGGCATGAAACAAATTAATCACAAAGTATTTGAATTATATGATGCACAAACTGGTACATGTTTTGGTCTACGTAATGTCGATGAATTAAAGATATGGAAGCTCTCGAAGAGTACCAAAACTAAGTATCTACAACATGTTAGAAAAGTTACCTCGGAAGACATACTAAATAAATTAGATCTGAACTAGATTAAACCATTATTTATATTAATAACCAACAGAAATGATGTCCTTTTGTTCATGTTCATACGGTTTGTTATGTATCAAACTATTTTACTTATCATGGTTCATATGTAATTTTAAACTAGTTTGTACATTGATATAAGTAGGTTTAGTCAATTTTTCAAATCACTTTTATATTAATATACGAGGTTTAATCAATTTTTCAAATCACTTGTATATTGATATACGAGGTTTGGTCAATTTTTCAAACCACGGTCCAGGATTTTTTGTAAAAATAGTATTTCGGAATATTTGAAATACATTTTATACAATTCCCATTCTTTCAGGAGCCATCTATATAACGATAAGTAGTGCCCGTTGGCTTCAAGTGCCCGTATATTAGCGCCAGGTAATTTATGTAATTAGAAGATGAACAAATATATTTTGTATAAATATAGAGTTTAATTGTTGAAATTGAATGTTACGTAAAAACAAGTATAATATCTAAATTATTAATCTAATTTAAATGTGTTTACAAGTGGAATATAAAATAAATGTATTAGTTAAATCTCAAACTGTTTTCACGTTTAATGTTATAAAATAGTGGACTTGGGAGAATAATATATAACGAAAATTACCGTTATAGTGCGTATATTTTAATATCGTATATTTTATCTCGACTTGAATCTCGAGATGTCTCGTCTCGAATCCGGGTCGAGTCGAGACACGAGGTCGAAACAGAAACATAGTTTCGAGTCGACACAGAAGTAGAGACAACATTTTCTTGAGACGAGTCTAGACAAGCTTAAATCTCGACTCGACTCGACTCGTGCGCATCCTTAATAATGAATTAGATTGTAATTAAACATTCTGGAAACTAAAATTTAAAAATAAAATGATTGAGTGAAATCCACTATTTCAAGTAGAAAGACTACTATATTGGAAAATTACCTTGATAAGGTAGTAGGTAGCAGGCCCATAGCCAGTCCAAAAATGTATGGGAGGTCGGGGGAAGTTAGGTGGGTCCGATCCAAAAATATAGTTCATTATCATAATATAGTTCATTTGCAAGCCTTCCGTTAAAATATAAGGGAGAGCCCTGCCCCATTCGCCCCCGTGGATACGGGCCTGGTAGGTAGAGCAATTTGGCACACGATATTTTTTCCGATCTTTTTATTATTAAATTTTTGTTCTGTACAATATAACACAAAGTCACTATAAGTATGCTTTTAAGACTAATACGTATGTAGTTTGGTTACTTGGGTGTTTTTAGGCCCAGACAGCCAAGGGAAATATTTTCACAGAACTTCAGGCAAGCTAATTGGAAGTGGTTTAGGATTTTAGTGATCTGGGCAAGTAAAGAGAGGTTGGTGTTTTGCAGTGGTCCAAGCAAGTTAAGCGGTTAGGTAAACCACAGAGCTCCAGGCAAGGTAGGTGGACAGAAGATTTCAAAGCTTCAGGCAAGCTAAGAGAGGAAATTCGACCAGCCAAAACTGCAGTCGATGGAGAGGTCTCATATGGTGTTCTTTTACCTTTTTTTAAATGCATGCAACAGTAAGCATGCTGATCAAGAAATTTGTGGAAACAGGGTCCGTGGCCAACTATGGAAAATCAGGCAGGTCATGCATGGCGACTGACGAAACAACATCAATAACAGTATTGACAGCATTTAGGAAGCACTCGTCGTTTATCCTAGGAAAGTGGTGTATGTTGTACGTCCATCATGCGTATTTTGTCCCTGCATAAGTGACACTCATTCAAGCTACAAGTCTATCAGTACCTGTTAGAGAATGACTCCGATACGCGTTTGGAATTTGCGAAATGGGCAAGAGAGCAAACACGCCAACATCCCCGTTTCGCCTACAATGTCTTATTCACAGATGAGACTAACTTTAATGTTTCTGGTGAGGTGAACAAACAGAATGTTCGCTACTGGTCGGACACCAATCCCTATTGGTATGAAGCATCTACTGGCATTCCTGGAAAAGTGATGGTTTTGTGTGTGTGGGACCCATATTGTGGGTAATTTGTTTACCAATGGTACCTAGCAATCGACTATCATCGAATGTTGCAAGAAGATATCTTGCAATCTCTCCTATCCGAAGATGGGACATTTCCTGCCTTCTACCAACACGTTGTGCCCCTCCCCATTATGGAAATTGCATTCGTAAATATTTGGATGTGCAGTTTCCCAACTCGTGGATCGCTAGACGTGGTGTTGTGGAGTGGCTATCATTTTCCCCTGATTTCACTCCCTTAGATTTTTATCTTTGGGAACATCTCAGGTCCCCTGTGTATTCAGGGAAAATTCGGGATATTGACCACCTAAAGGAACGCATAACAAACTTGTGTGCAAGTTTACCTGAAAGACTTTGATCAAAGTTTTGGATGAATGGAGGAAAGAATGAATCTGACTCAACGGAATGGATACCGCATTGAATACATTCTTTAATCGGGAGAAATGTACCTGTACTACTAACCTACAGTGTTACTTTTGCAATTCTTTTAAAATCCTGCCTTTTATATGGGTGTTTCCACACTTTTGAACTACCCTGTATATTCAAGTACTTAGGTGTAGTGCTAATAGAAGACAAGAGAGTCAAAAAGGGTTATAAAAGTAAGTTTTATAGTATCCAATATTGATTACTTCATATACTAGGAAAAACTTCAATTACCGCCTACTAATGTCGATGAAGTTAAAGGAAAAATTTGCGAAAGGGTCTTCCTTGAACTCCGTTCTGATTTAGACCAAGGGTATTACAATTTGTCTCCTGATTTTCATTCATTTATTTTTTAAATATATATTCTTAATTTATCACCATCCTTAATATGAAAGTTGGTTCATGACGCACAGAGAAAAACATCTGAGATTATTTTTAAAAAACAAAAATGAATCTAAGTCTTAAGGACAATAAAAAAATTAAATTTTTAAATCAACACAATATTGAACATCACAATAGGTAAAGATCACCAAATGCCTTGTAAATCGGGACATGGCTCACATAGGGTATCAATTAACAACTGAAGGATTGATTTGCGTACGGCATCCGCTGGTGAAACAAATTTGAAATTTTACAGGAGACTTTTATTTTTAAAATTTTCGTGTAATATTTTGCGTATTATATTGGTTAGTTAGATAGTATATGGGTACTACAAACAATCTAAATTGCAGAATATAATCTGTAGCTAAAACATGACAAAAATTAAGCAGGAAAAATGTCCTGTAAAATTTCAAATTTGTTGCATGATGAATTAATTTCCAAATCAACTGTTTTCACATGAGGTTTTGCGTGGAATGTGTCTAATCGTAAAGCCTGGGAGAATGAAAAAAATTGAATAGACTTAGAAGGGGAGGATCTTTGGGAGATGAATAATAATAATCAAAAGTGGATTGGACTGCTAGAATGTTGTTTCTAAAGCAATGAACTTCAGGTAACCTAGAGCGTAGAGTTAGAATTAGTATAGTCGTTCAACAAACTTAATTACATGAATATCCTATTAAAAGAATAACTAAAATTCAATTTATTTCTTTTCTTCTACATTTTTCATTTATTGGATAGCCTATTTAGAGGCAATTCACGGCCTACTTAGCATAATTAATCATACCTGGAACTCAGTTATGATCTAGACCAGTGCTATTCAACCGGGGGTACGTGAACTTGTTTCCGAAGGTACGTAATGCTGCTTTATGGGGGTCTGCTGGAAATGTGTGTTGACAGTTCACTACAAATGAAATTCATCATCTTGTCAATTTGTGACTTGTATTTATGCTCGAAAAGAGTACAATGAAATTAGTGACAGTGTTATTTCACAATTTCTTCCATTTCCATCAATATATTTGTGTGAACAAGGTGTCTCTGCATTAACATCAATAAAAACGAAGCACAAAAATTGCCTGTATCCAGAATTAGCTCTGATCCTCGCACTCTCAAAGATTCGACAGGAATTGAGAGTTGGTGTCCCGGAAACAAGCTATCTCATTAGCAGGTTAGTTCTAAAGTTACTTTTAGTTTTTTGAATTTTCAACATTGTCCTCAGTGTACGAATTATGAGGGAGGGATGAGCGAAAAATCCTCCTCAGTAGAACTGGATGTCTCCCATATGTTTCGAAATTTCCCATGTTAGTGTTTACAGATGTGTACTTTATCCTCCTGTAAATAATATTTTGATTGGCACACTGATTGTATTTTTGTTAGGTCCCTATTTGACCCCTTTTTTAATCAATAGAACATGTGTATTAAGTTTAATAAGTTAATTTCGATTTAATTTCTTTTAAACAGCTTCCGGGGCACACAATTGGATGGCGAACTGTGTCTAGGGGTACGCGAGAAAAAAAAAGGTTGAATAGCACTGATCTAGGCCAGCGTTTCCCAACCGGTGTGCCGCGGCACACTGGTGTGCCGCGAATGGACTGCTGGTGTGCCGCGAGGAAATTGAAACAAAATTATTAATTCTAAAGCAACTCAATTGCAAGACATAGGAAATAAATGTATATTTTTGTATTTCACATGACTATGAATTTCTACCATGGAAAAAAATTACTGTAATTATAATATATTATTCTACATCTATTACTGTGTAGCAGACAGTATTTCGGCTCGTACACATTTCCACGGTTAGCTGCTATGTTACGCTTCGATTGAGAGTCATACTAACACCGAGAAATGGAAGCACTTGTACGGTACGCGTCAAGTGAACGTTCATAGAACACTCGTTCGCACCTGAATGACAGAACAACACTTTGTTCAATAAGTGTGTTTTGACTTCGACGCATCGCAAGCTTTGTGATTGCAATAATATGCACCGGTTTTGGTTAAAACAGATAAGTTAAAAGTACAAGACATTTTCTTGTTCGTTCGTTATTTAGTGTTCTTAGTTCTTAGTGAAAGGTTGGATACAGTTTTCGAAAAAGAAAGCGTATTTTTAAAAATCTGAGTAATATATTTCATTGCGATTGTTTTCTATTTTAAAATTAGAATAAAAAATAAGCATAATGAATTAGCATAGGGGAAAACTAGTGATCGATCTTTCATCTCTGTGAGAAAGAGATCAGTAATTACAGAAAAAAAAATTACCACGGTATTTTATATTTGCAAATAATAATAATAATATTTATCAGTGTGCCGCGAGAATTTAAGTTACACCCGTAGTGTGCCGCAAGTTGAAAAAGGTTGGGAAACGCTGATCTAGGCCATAATTACAATTCGTCTTCTGATTTTGCTGTTAGCCAGCGAGTCTTAAATTATCAGCGACGAGAAGAGACGAAAGTAAAGATATATACGAATCGACAAGCTGTACAATCATTATACAGTGACGAATTCCCATCGGAGTAACGTAAAACGTTTGTGTTGAAGCACACACAGAGAGAATGGATCGTTTCGTTTTCCAATTGACCTGATTGGAGGAAAAGAGATTAGATACACTATGTAGAGAAGGGGGAAAGGGAGATCGTGTTTATGAGCATGCGGTGGCCATTGAGAGGATTATCAATGGGTGGGAGGAAAAAGAAAAAAAATCATCATAGAGAACATTTCGATAGGTTCGGAGGGAGAAAGGTTGCAGTGGGAGAATTAGAAATTGAAAGAAAGAAAAAATTAGTTTTAATTATAGATTGAGTAACAATTTTTAAAGTCTTTTATGAATGCTTCCATTTCGGCGTCTGGGAACGAGACACTCACTACTGCATCATTATTGAGCCATTAGTTAATAATTCTAGCTGCGTGTCTCCCATTAATAGTAAGGCTACGTGCTACATTATAAGGAACCTGTGAGTTAAAGTACTCGGTGACCAGTTTTGAGAAATTGCTTCCGCGAACTTTTACAGCATCACTTATTATGACGTCCAGGCCATACACCTACATCTCTTGCTTTCTCTTTCAAGCTTTTTTTCTTTCTTTCCTTACTTTTTCTTGGTTGATTAATTTTCATCCCAAAGTGCCACCACATCTACGCCTTTCCTTTGATTGGTTCTCACTCATCGCAGTCTCCACCCACCTATAATCACAACTCATTACCGTAAACAATGGAGGCTTGATGCTGTTTATGTAAAGGCATTGATGATGGAGGAGAGAGGGGGGCTTCAATGTTAGATTGAAAAAAAAATGAACGACAAGCGCCACCTGTTGTTGTTGTTGCTGCACAGTTGTTGGGCATCAATTACAGTCACCCTCGGTTCGAGAACTAGTGAGGTCAAAGGTCAGCAATGGTATAATAAGTAAGACTTTGAAAGAGACCTGCTTGCTAAGTTTTTTTTTTTTTTTTAAATATAGCAAATGCCGTAATTGATCACGCATACAAAGTTGGAACAACAAACACATGAGAACAATAGCAGATAATAACATTGACTATCCTTGATTTTCTCTTTGTCTCAGCAACAATTTGCTATTTATTTATTTGTTTATATGTAAGAGTTCAAATTGATTTTGTATTGTGAATACCGGCTACTAACCATCTGTTGCTCAACATGAATGCTATTGTGCAGACTCAGTAAGTGAAATAATGTTTTAATTTGTGATTTTTCTTTTTAAAAATTAGTATTCCAGATGAAGACTTCGATCATCAAAGAAAGAAATAAAGAAATGAAGCAACATATAAAAAATCAAAATGTTCTAATGTTAACTTTATTATTATTATTATTATTATTATTATTATTATTATTATTATTATTATTATTATTATTATTATTATTATTATTATTATCATATAAGTGCTTCTTTCATTAAATTTAATTAAGATAATTAAAATTTTAATAGACTTGAATTGAGTAAATTATTTGTAAAAGAAATGTTGCATTTAATTTGGAGATTGCTCCTAAAATATGAACATGAAAGAAAAGGCAATTTTAGCCATTTCTTTTGTGCTCAGCTTTCTGTGCACTTACTTTATTGACAATACTGCTTCTAACATTTGAATAATTTTCAACGAACTTAAAAAGTTCGTTACTGAATTCTCTATATCTGTCCGTGTGTGTGTGTGTGCCTGTCTGTCTGCTATTTGCTATTTTTTTTTTTTTTTCAATTTTGAAACCTCCATTGCATAGACTATCAAATACACTTGGAGAGTGCTCATCGGTTTCTATTTAGTACCAAAATGGTCACCATCCTCTTAGGTATTAATTAACGCCAATATAATCTCTCTATGACTTACCGTTCCTGACATATTGGCCAAAAATAGTTCCGATTTTGGGAAATTTAAGGAGTCCTATCTCAGGAACCGGGAAGTCATAAATGGATCATATTGGTGTTGATCATTACCAATATAAACATTTTGGTATCAGATAGTAACCGTTGGCCACTGACCAAATGGCCACTAGCTAACTGGCCACCGTTCCTCAGATATTGGCCCCCAAAAGTTCGAATTTCTAGATATTTAAGCAGCCATATCTCGGGAACCGTAAGTCATGGGGAGATGATATTTTGCGAATTTTTGCGAGAAAGAAAATAAGGTGCGGATAAAAAAAAATTACTTTTGTATGTAATAACAATCACAGTTATCCTTTCCGCTTCCTCTCTCCATGCTTTTTTATGTTCATTCTGGCAATGCTCTTGGAGCATTCTTAGCTTGTTTTATATTTGAATACTGGAACAATGCATTTTTCAACTTTTATTACTTCAATATTAAGAGAGAGAGAGAGGGGTAGAGAGAAGAAGGAAAGAAAGAGAAAAGAAAAGAAAGAATATTGAGCAAGTGTTATTATTCAAACCAAGATTTGCCTACATCCAACACATTCGTCAAACTTTCTGAGGCACTTTTGTTTAAAGACATAGCATTCCATTTTCTAGCTATGGACGTAAATCACGATTATTATTATTCGGGTAACAGATCTAGACAGTTGCTTTATTATTATTACTATTACTATTATTATTATTATTATTATTATTATTATTATTATTATTATTATTATTATTATTATTATTATTATTATTATTATTCGGAGATTGTTTTTCTTTGTCTTCATGCTTCTCTGCATACCTTAGGCTACCCAACTATCCCTATAGTTGCACACGAGACTAGAAATATGATTTTCTCGTCTCGTAAACTTTGTAGAAGTTTCGTCTCGATTCTCGAAGAATTCTTTCCCTCGCACGTCTCGTTTTGTAAATGTATGTAAAAAATTTATACCCTGATTCCCACACCCTAATTTCATCTAGAAGTTACCGGAATTCTTTTGAGTCACGAAAGGTGTGATATAACCAGGGACTTACGCAGGGGTGCGTCCTGATTGTCTGGACCCCTGAAATCCCGACTTTTCTGTAAATTTAGTCTAATTTTAGGGGTGATTTTACAAATTTTAATATAATTTATCCTTATATCGACCCCCCCAAATTCCTGTATACGTTTCTGGATATAATATTTAAACTGTATTTATTATTGGAGTATATTCTATAATGACTTTAAACGTTGGGAAATGGTCTTTATTGTGTTTATATAATCAACGTATTAATTTTTAATGTTTATACTATGAACCATATAACAGTAAAACAGTGTTTGAGATCTACGACTTAGATGAAACTAGTGAAATTCCGCGTCTCGTCTCGAATTTAGAAAAATACTTCTCGTCTCGTCTCATCTTCGTGAAATTGCACCTGAACAAATCTAAAGTTCCATATTTTTGAAACGCTGTTTTGCCTTCATTTAATCCTAAGATAAATATTGTCATTGGTGCTCTCACGTGCTTTCAATGCGCTTGGATCTAGGTTCGATTCTCGTTGGGGTTCAGAATTTTCAATTGTCAGTCAATTGGACAGGCTACATGAATTAAGTGAAGTCTAGTATTTCTAAGTCACAACGGAGTGGTAATGAGAGCAGATATGTTGACCATACAGGCCTTCGGGAACTGAACTATTATGGAGGTTTTTTAGATTAGACTTCTTAATAAAATTGCAATCCTCACCGAGTTGTCCTAAAATATTATAATAATAGGAGCCCGTTATTTAGTGTATCAATGGTGTTCTCCATAACCATTTGATGCCTACCATATTAATTAATTAAGCTGAGAACTTTGCGTGTCTCTGATACCTTATTAAATGCTTTTCTAGGGTTAGATAATTAACAAGGGTTAGATTCAGCAGAAATGTTGTGAGATAGATTGAAACAATCATCTGTGATACCACTTGATGATCGAACAAAAGAGCTTCCTCGTACGCGTCTTTGCCGTAGAGATTCCATGTGGTTCGGATCTCACGTTAAGCTGTAGATTCACGTCTCATATAGCCTTGCTGCTGAAAGGGACGCTAAGCACAAAATCAATCAATCAATAGATCAAGTGAACATAATAAATATAACGTTACTGATTAGGAAGAATAATCACCGATTAAATAACAATTCTACAAAATCCAAAAAGACTGCTATCATGTAAGCCCTTCGCTATTTGGCAAGCTTCCTACTTCAGAAAAACCGTCCTACTAGTTCAATTAAAAAATACCTAAAATGACCCAGCAACAGTCATTCACGTTTCGGCTGGTATAAGTCTACACATATTCGGAGAATCTAAAATAATAAACATTCTCCAGCAAGGTGAAATGGACATGAGATTTGAAACATGGAATATAAGAAGTCTCCGGCAGGCACGATAAAATCCGTAACGAGTGCGTCAGAAAAATACAGATGGAACTAGTAAGAGTTGGGGAAGTTAGATGTTATTCAAAGGAAGCACTGAAATCCGGAAACTTTGCGTTCTTTTGCGGGGAAGGAAATAAAAATCATCAACTGGGAACTGGGTATTCCTTTCACAAACGAATAATATCAGCAATTAAGCTGGTTGAATTTGTTGCTGATAGATTTTCTTTTACAACTCTTAAGGGTCGGTGCTATGATATAATTGTTCAAAATATAGATACAAACTGAAGATAAGGATGACGATGTAAAAGAGAGTTTTCACAAAGAAGTAGAACAGATATTAGACCAACATATGAAACATATGAAAACATATGATAACATATGAAAATTCTCTTAAAAGATTTCATTGCGAAGGTAGGACGAGAGGATATTTTCAAACCAATTATAGGGAATGGAAGTTTGTATAAGGAAAGAAATGACAGCAAAGTTAGACTTGAGAACGCTGTAACATCCCAAAACATTATCATAAAGAGTACAAAATTCCCGCATCGCGACGTTCATAAATATACTTGGACCTCACTAGATGGAAAAGCACATAATCAAATTGAACTAATAGCTAGAAGAAGACAGTCAAGCATAATTGATATTTGGTCGTTCAGAGGATCTGACTGCGACACTGATCACTACTTGGTAGCACCATTAATTGGAGAGAGACTATCGCTGAATAAAAGAATTATTCAACGTCTGAAAACAGAGAGGTTTAATTTAAAGAAATTGGAGGAGAGTCAGGTGAGAGCGGAATACCAGATTGAAGTGTCGAATAGATTCTAGGTTTTAGAAGGTTCCGAGTGCAATAATATTGAGGATACTTGAGTTGAAATTAGGGATAGCATTAAAATTTCAGCAAAAGAAAAATTGGGACACGCGGAAGTATATAGGAACAAACCATAGTTCGAATAGGAATGCGCTAAACTAGTAGAGAAGAGAAAACAAACAAAACTGCGTTGGCTACAAAATCCGAATGTTATAGATGCACAAAATTTTGGTGGCATCAGGCAGAAGACTTCTGGCAGAGAGCATCTTGAATAGATAGACATATTTCTTTGACCATTTACTTAACTTGCAGCAAAAACTTATGTTCGTGGGGAAAGTGACATACATACAGCAGAAGCTTATATTCCAGAGCTTAACTGAAACAAGTAAAAATCGCAGTAAAGAAATCAAAGAACAAATATCCAGATGTAGACGAAATCCCGACTGAGTTAATTTTAGCTGGAGGGGAAAATTTGTGGAACAAGATACACAAACTCATTCTCCTTATCTGGAACAAGGAGGAATTGCCACAAGACTGGAAAGAATCAGTCATTGTTCCAATTCACAAGAAAGGCGATAAAACTGATTGTATTACCTATCGAGGCATTTCTCTGCTGTCAGCATCCTATTAGACCTTCTCAAACATCCTATTAGCAAGATTGACCCGATACGTAGATGAAGTTATTGGAGATTATCACTGCGGATTTCTGCTAAATCGATCAACTGTCGACCATATATTTACCATTTGACAAATGCTCGTAAAGAAATTGGAATACAATACCCCGATACATAAATCATTTATTTATTTTTGAAAGGCCTACGACTCTGTTAGGAGTGAAACATTGTAGAATATTCTTGCAGAATTTGGAATAACCGAAAAAGCTAGTTAGATTACTGAAGATGTATTTAAATGAATCCCGAAGTAAAGTCCCGATAGCAAAATTCTTGTCCACGAGCTTTCACGTCGAGAATGGCCTGAAACAAGGAGATGCGTTGTCGCCATTATTATTCAACTTTGTCCTAGAATACGCTATAAGGAAAATCAAAGATACCAACCAGGGCTTAGAGTTGAATGGTATTCACCAGGTTATGGCGTATACTGATGAGGTAAATTTAATAGGGGATATAGAAGAACAATAGAAAGAAATGCAGAGGTCTTATTAAACGCTTGCAGGGACATGGGTTTAGAAGTAAATACAGAGAAAACTAAATACATGGAAGTTCGTCGGGATCGTAATACGCAAATTATGGATGCCTTAAAATATCGAATAATACTTTTGATAAAGTGGAATGTTTCAAATATCTAGGATCAATATTAGCATATGAAAACCATATTCACGAAGAAATTAAATGTCGACTAAAAGCAGGGAATTCGTGTACTTATTCAGTTCAAAATCTCAGGTCGTCGTGAACTCTGTCGAAGAATTTGAAGCTTAAAATATATAAAACGATAATCATGCCTGTTGTTCTGTATGGTTGCGAAACATGGTCGCTTACTCGGAAGGAATAACATAGATTGAAAGTATTTGAGAACAAGATCCTGAGACGAATATTCGGACCCAAGAGAAACGGGAATGGGGGAATGACGGAAACTTCATAACGAGGAACTACATAATTTATACCATTACCAAACATTGTTAAGGTCATCAAGTCTAGGAGACTCAGGTGGGCAGGTCATGTAGCCAGGATGGAAGAAAGTAGGAACCCTTTCAAAATCTTAACTGGAAGACCAACCGGAAAACTACCATTAGGAAGACCTAGGTGTGGGTGGGAGGACAATATTAAGATGGATCTCCCAGAAATAGGAATACAAATTACAATCTGAATCCAATTGATTAAGGATAGAAGTCAGTGGAAAGGTTTTGTGAACGCGTTTTTGAACCTCCGGGTTCCATAGGCCATAGAGTTAGTTAGTTAAAAATAACGAAATTATGTAAATGGTAAAATGCGTTCTTTAATGAAAATTTTCTTATGCATATCCCTTGTTTATTCGGAACAGGACTGAAAAAGAGTGACTTCATAATCAGATTTAGCACAGAATGACCTTTAACTTCCATCCATCAAGTTTTAGTCGCTGGTATCTCCAATGTGAAAGAAGTGCTATAGAAAAGAAAAGATAATGCATGCGTCCTGGTGGCGTTCACGAAGACAAATGTGTTTTGACAATACACTTGGGTACTCGGCTATCATACAACATTAGATTTCTATTCAATTCAAGATGCGAAGTTGCATGGTAATGGCGACACATGTCACGATGTGTTAATCCATTTCACCTCGACAAGATATTTCTAGTTTTGACACTTAAAAAGTGTGTTTAAGATAATATAACACAGATCCTCTGTCATGGATAGATTTTCCATCATAAGGTAAATTACTTAAAATAAACCTTATCCACTAATAAGAAATAATTTTTCCTGCTTTCTCATTTGATTTTTCTGTTAAACTTGTATGACTGCTAGCAGAATTACTATCGTTGGGGTTAGAACATATATGTTATATTATTTTTATGTGTGCTGATGAAAGTGTTACGTAGTATAGCCCAGGAGACGAGAAGTACACTCGAGACGAGACGAGACGAGGGATTTACGAATTCTTCCAAGTCTCAGTACTAAAACATTATTTTAGTGTTACATACAGAATAGTATAAAATCATAAATTGATAAATCGATTGTGCGAATACAATGACTATAATTTATCGACGTTTAAAGATGCGCAAGTCATTATACAATATACTCTAATAATAAATTTGGTTTGAATATTATTATGCTACAACCTTCATGCATTTCTCATGACGCGAAATGGTTCTGATAATTCTACATACTTTTTTAAAAAAAATAATTCAGGGCATAATTTTTGTACGTAAATTTGCAAAACAAGAAGTAAAAAATTTTCGGAAATCGAGAAGAGACGAGACTCCTACAAAATTTATGAGACGAAGCAAGAAACCGTTATTTCTCATCTCGTCTCATTTCGTGGGAAACATTAATGCTACGCTCAGGACAGATAGCTATCTGAGAACTAGTTTTGATCGTTTATATTTTTGAATATTTTTGGAATGGTTATAGTAATTGGTTTTGAGTAATGTAAAGATTAAGGTAATCTGTGTAGGTAATAATCTTGGCCCTGATTAGAAGGAATTGAAGGGACATTGGATTTGAGTATGTACAGTACATCTGTATCTAAATAATGCATATATGGGAAGATGTGAATGACGAAGTTATGAGGTAGACAATCTTGTTTAAAATACGTATTTATAGAGGTATGTGGATGACGAAGCTGAGGGATTCATCTGCTATCTTTTCATCACCATCAATCATTTTCATCAATTTTTACATTAAAAATTACTTGAAAATTATTCATTGTAGCTTTGGAAAATTCAAGATTACTAATAACACTCCAACTGACCAATGATAATCTGTCTGAGGAAGGCTATGTTACATAGCCGAAACTGTAACACAAATATATAATCTTAAAATATATATATACTGCTTTGGTCAGTTGGAGTTTTATTAGTAATCTTAAAAATTACTATATTACAAAACAGTTACTGGTTACAACAAAATTCAGTGATATAGCTGACTGGGACATACAGGGCCGGATTAAGGGAGAGGCTTAAGGGGTTATATCCTCGGGCCTCCAGATGGGGGGACCAAAAATATTAAACATATTCCCTTAATTTCCCTACTGTACCTTCACAGAAATGTATTATCCGAATTCACCAGGGGCCACATATTTTTTTCTAGCCCCGGGGCTCCAGATAGGGTAATCCAGCCCTGGGGACATAGATATAAATCTCAATTGAAGTTAAGAAAGAAGGCGAAATTGTGTGTAGAGCGCGGTCTTCTAATGTATAAATATGTTGAGATTACGAAATGGATATGGGCTGTTCAATAAGTAATGCACAACATTTATTTCACGCAATATTACCTGTGACTTAGGACGTATACATACATACATACATACATACACACACACACACACACATATATATATATATATATACATATATATACATATATATATATCGTCGTACAAGAGACATACGGGCGTAACTGAAAATTCGGCCATTTTGAGATAAGACTACCAAGCCACTAATTTGTATGCGCTCTTTGCAATAGACATACTGGCGTATCTCTATTTCGTACGGTTTAAAAGTTAGTGTGATAAATATAAGCATCATAACTAACATTAGGCCTAAATCGCAAGAGACATACAGACGTATCTATACTTACGTCTGTATGTCTCTTTTATTCAACTGTTAGAGGCAGAGACATAGTGGCGTATCTGCACTTACGCCCATATGTTTCTTAACTCAAAACTCGTTCACTTTATTAGAGAGCGGAGACATAGTAGCGTATCTGTTATTTTGTATATTAATCACGGAAGCTCATTAACTTGTATTGTTCAATTTATCTAGATTTTTAACTTCTACTAATTCTACTGTTGTAAAACATTAACATGATTAGCCATTCTATGAATTGCAAGGGGTGTGGAGAGGTTGGCAATAACAACAGCAATAGCTCTCTGTATTAGCATTCTTGTGCGAAATCCACAGCTGTCTGTATTAGTATTGTTGTGGAAACATAAATTTAGCTGGTGTGTATTTGTACTGCAGTGTTAGTGTGCGAGTTTATGTTGGACTTATGCGTTCTTTTTTACTTCTACAACAGTTAATAATTTAGAAGAGGACAATACTCATTGGTATGATCTAGTGTGAATTCCTGTTCATAAAAAATTACTACAAGAAAATGGATTGTGAAAGTGAAGACGTTCCTTTAGCTTCCTTTAAGAGCAGACCTAACAACAATAATGTTAATAATAAAGATGCGGAGTTGGACTTAATGGGTGCCAATCTAGACTTGGATCCAAATTATGTTCCAGCATACGACGTTGAGCCTTGTAGGAAAACAGTTTACTCGATTTGTGATAGCTGCGGCTATGTTTTGTGTGAAGATCATTTTACTGTGGGTTCTTGCGATAATGGACATTCCGTAAACAATGCATCGTGCACACAACCTTCTAACTATAATGATAATATTCAGCCTAAACCTACAAATCCTAGGGATGATCAATGTGCCACTTGTGAAATTGGTGAATGCAAAGAAGAAATATTTGCAGCATGTCCACTATGTTTTCGTTTTCTTTGTTTTAATCATCCTGATAAAGTTCTGTGTGCTGATGACCACCAGCTGAAAGCGAAAGGTACAGAAACTCCCAAAACAGTTAGGCCTAAGAAAAAACCATTGGCACACCCTACAGTTAATTTGGAGCCAGAATCATTTGAAGTAGATGGAAGCTCAAAAGAAGGCGCCACTATATATCTTGCTCTAAATCAACTTAAAAATAGGAACAATAAAAAGATGGCAAAAGAGCAAAGGAATAGAGAAGAACAATATCTAAGTGTAACGACAAAAGAGTGTTGCAGCTAGAAATGTACTTAGAGAAAGGTGTAATGGCGAAGTATGAAAAAGATTTGCGTATAAGTGTTCAGAAATTTCTGATGAAGAAAGACAACAAATAATGACTTATCTCTATGGAACTGGAAACCTCCAACTGCAGAGGGAATACATTGGAAGGTATGAAAAAAAAAAAAAAATCCACCAAGAGAAAAACAAGTGAAAAAGAACAGCCTCGAAGATAATCTACTTTTGTATATTGTTTGCCTAGACAAGGGATTAAAATTTCTGTATGCAAAAAGTTTTTTATAAACACACTATGTGTATCAGAAAAGATGGTTATGTTTTCACTATCAAAAATAAAAGAATCCGGGGTTTTGGAACGAGAAAAAAAAAAGGAGGTCGCCCGAAAGTTTTACAGACCAGGACAAAACAGTTCGGGATGCAATTATTAACCACATTAACCGTTTCCCACGTCTAGAATCACATTACTGTAGGGCCTCAACTTCAAAGCAATATTTGCACCCTGACCTGAGTTTATACAAAATGGTCGATATGTTTAAAAGGGAAAATGAAACAAACAATATCAAGACTAGTTACTACACCTACTCAAATGTTTTAAGGGAAATGAACCTTGGGTTTCATCACCCAAAGAAAGACCAATGTGGGCTACGTAGTGCCTACACAAGTGGCGACCCCAATGCAAAAGCCGAGCTGCAACAACGCACCAAGCCCATATTGCTGAAAAACATGCTGTGAGGGCCTACAAACAACACGTAAAGGATCATCTTTTAAACGAGTCCTGTGTATGTGCCAGTTTCGATTTACAGCAAATAATACTGCTCCCTACAGCTGCAGACAGTAAGCTCTTCTACCATAGAAGACTTACAAATTTCAACATGACTGTTCATAACATCGCCAACAAATATTGTTCTTGTTACGTGTAGCATGTGGGCTTAGGCCGAAGGGGATAACGTGAGATCGCGTCATGTGTGTATTACTACTTAATTGATCTTGATAAGAATGTTAAAGAGGTATTTTTGTTCTCTGATGGATGCAGTGGTCAGAACAAAAACTCTGCCATTGCTACAATCCTACTTCATGTTGTAAGCACTTCAAAAGGTATCAGATTTATATCACTAAAATTCTTTGAGCCATATCACGGCCAAAATGAAGGTGATTCTGCGTATAGTGCAGTAAGTTCAGCATTAGGTACTGCTGGTAATGTCAGTGTACCTTCTGAACTAAAATTTATTGTACGTCTCGCACGCAGAAGACATCCATATGACGTACACAGTATGGAAAATTCAGATTTTTTTTAATTTCATGGGCCTAGCCAAAAAAAACTACAGATTCTTTACGTACGTATAGACGATGAAAGAGGAAATGTGAACTGGGCTAGTATGTTCGAGTACATGGTTTTGAAAGAAGAACCTTGTAAACTTTTTTTCCATACAAGCCATGTGGTCAGTTTGTACAGCAGTGTGATATTGCCCAGAAGTGACATTGATCCCAGTTCAAAGCCAAGGAGACTATAAGGACAACGAACCTAAATTGAAAAAAGACAAATACATTGATTTGATGGCGCTCTGCAGTGGGCCAACACCCATCGTTCGGGGCGAAGACAACGTGCTGTTTTACCAAAAAAAAAAAAAAAAAAAAACACTTGCGCCATGATTAATTTCAATTGAAAACTGATTGTCTTCAACCAGCATAATGAAGATGGAAATTTTTCATTGCCAGAGTTTGTTAGGCCTATTGTGTTTTGTTCCTACAGTCATCTTTTTCATATTTTTTGTCCTTAGGCCTAACTTTTTTTTACATGGTAAATTGAAAATGTTTGTTTAGTAGTTAATTGGCTAGTTTAATTTATGTTTTTTAAATATTCACATAGTAAAATTTTCAGATAAGAATCTTAATTTCAATTTTATTTTAAGATGTTCCTGTATATTTTAGTTAATAGGCTAAGTTTCAGACCTAAGTTGATTTTCACATAGTATCTAGTTAAAGGCTTGGGCCCACATTGATTTTTACGTTGTGTAATCCTCGTTTATGTTTTTCATGGTTTGTACTTAATAAATTTAACAAGCTAAAATACTTTTGTTTCTTCCTTTGTCATTATGATGTCACTTCCGTTCACTTTGTTATCTCTCAAATTTTTTACTTACCCCCCCCCCCCATAGCAAAGACATCACCTCTATGTCAAAACAGTTATTTTACAGATTTAGAACAGTTTAGAACTTGAAAATTATTGGGCGTAACTAAAGTTTTGATTTTTTTTGTTTGATACATATAGGCGTATCTGCTTTCACATGCCATTTTGAACGGATGTTAAAAACAAAAAAAACAAAAAAAAAATAAATAACACGCGTACTTTGATGTACATATCTTAAGGTATTATGTGCTACAATTTTGTTTACTTAGGCCGCTTATATCTAGATTTATAACATCAAACATAGGTACATGTTTCTTAAACCTGCTCTCCTGAAAAGTTGTCAGTATACAGTTACGCCCCTATGTCTCTTGCACGACGATATATATATATATATATATATATATATAAAGAAGTACTTTGAAGTTTGCATCGTAGTCAGCAGTTGTGGATCATGTGTATCTCTAGCGGCAGAAGCATAAACTACTGAGAACATGTGGCGAGTGTGTAACAGTCGTCTACTTACAAAGTGCAAAGAGGTACGACGCTAGGGTCACCTAGAGACAAAAGTTTAGGCTGTCTTGTCTCGAAAAGGTGTCTTGAATGTGATGTCTAGTTTTCGAAAGTGTATATTTTTCTATTAAAAGAGCACTATCTCGTCTCGTCTCATGGATATGATCAGAAATAACATAAGAAAAGAAACAAATATGGATTTAGAGGAAGTCATTGGCCAAACTCATATTAAAACTAATTCTTTACATTGACTACGCGCTCAGCTTAATTCTTCGTTCTCATATTATTTTAACAGTGGACAGAATAACACTGATAAGGTCGGTACAGATTACCAAGTTTTTTAAGGGGGGGGGGGGGTAGAATACTACTATGTAGCCAACTTCCAATTCTTATAGCCGTTTCATCTAACTCTCAATTAGAACCTATAGTATGTATGTATTATTGGTCAACTTGAGAAACTTCATGTAGTTGTTGGCAGATAAAATTAGTCCAATAGCTTTTAATCAACTAAGTGGACCTCCTAGTAATTCAATACCAATGTCACTTATACCAGCTTTGTATGAAATAGGAGCATATTGAAAGAATCAAATTGTACAATTAAGTTATTGCCAAATGACTCATATGGATGGTTAAAATAGTCCGCAATTCACTTTTATTTTTGTTGGTTTATTTAAAGTCCCTGTCCACTGTAGACCCGAAGTTATATGAGACCGAAGTTGGACTTAAAGCTTCACGTGGGATCCTAATAATGTGAACTTCTACAATGAGTCGAATTCAGATCTCTCGCCTCGAAGAAGCGAACACTAACTACTTACATATAAAATAGGTCTCAAATCTGTTGTTCTGTTGTACGCATGAGTGAAAAATAGTACAAGGTGAGTCAAAATGATGTTTCCGATTTCTATTATTATTATTATTATTATTATTATTATTATTATTATTATTATTATTATTATTATTATTATTATTATTATTATTATTATTATTATTATTATTATTATGCTTTTAATAACACGTATGTAAACAGAGTACACTGATTAATCAACTCAAAAAGGTTTTTTCTAATATACTATAAAAATTCAATATGCGATCCGCTGATTACACGAGACACATTTAGTCAATAATCAATTTTCTGCCATACGGTACCCTTTTTAACATGTCAGGGTCGAAATCGGCTACAGTTGCAGTGATACGCTCACGCAATTCAATCACAGTTGTAGCAAATGGCGGCACAAATACCCTAATTTTTTTTACAAAAATACCGTTGAACCAGGCCCGTATCCAAGGTGGGTCTGGGGAGGGCCAGGACCCCCTAATTTTTTGCTGGCCCCCCTAAAGTTTTCACGTTAGGCTTGCAAATGAACTATAATATAGTGATGAACTATAATATGGTTGGATCGACCCCTAACTCCTATCGCCCCCCCCCTACATTTTTGGGGTGGCTACAGGCCTGCGTTGAACTTGCACAACGGATTATAGACGCATGAAAACCAAGCGTACAATCAAGCGTATGGTTTCTGTGGCCTGTAGAAACCATATTGCTCACTTCGATTGAACTTGCTCCTGGTGGACGTTCACGTCCCTACGCCTCTGCAATATAAAGAGAGAAAACTTTTTAAGATTATATTCCGGGAAAAAAATATATTAGCAAGGAAATCTCATTATTGTTCGAATAATAAATTAACGAAATCGGAAACATCATTTTGATACACTCGGTAATAGACAGAAGTGATTTTTTAAAAAAGTTTTTTTTCTTCTCTCAAAGGATTGGTTGAGGTATTCATTGCATGAACTGCCGAAAATTTCTATTAACGTTCATTTCCTTAATTTTTCGTGTGTGGTTAATTATTACACATATACAGTAGATATGGAACTGAACTAAACATGTTGCCAACATATTTAATGTATACGTCTAGGCCAACGAATTATAATATACTTTTTCTGTTGAGTTTTGCTACTTATCTTCTTAACAAAACATATAGCTTTTTTTTCTGTATAAGTGTGTGCCTAGTCGGAGTTCGGCAGCTGTTTCTTATAAGATAAAAACAACAGAAAACTCTTCTTCATGAGCAAACAAAAAATAAAATAATAACTTTTAAATAAAACTGAGGCACTCTGTTCAGTCCTTTTTGTAGTAACACTTATTGTTCACCCGTCATTTCCAAAATTTCCAATGCTAATGCAGTCACGCCCCTGAAAAGCTGACTGTTTACCCTTAACTTGCAGATGTATGCATATTCACACGTGCTTATCTTTCACTTTTCGGCGTGGGTTCCTTTTCCGTTATCTTTCTCTTATACGTATTATATATACTACACACATATATATTCTTTGGACGTGTTAACTTTAACTTTTACTTAATAAAAACAACTTACAAGAACATTTTTTCCTCTTACCTCTCAGCTAAGTTAAAAAAAAAATAAAGTTGTTCATGCGACATCATCTTTCATTGTCAAAATTCCGTGTCTTCTAAAGGTTTAACAACGTTGGTGGTCTCTAAACAAAACGAGTGGAAAAAGACAAAACTTATTCGAGCAGAGTAATTACACTGTTAATTAGGAAATGAATTAAAAATGTATTTAAACTTATTAACAACGTGAATGAAGAATCAAAATCTAAAATATTGCTTTCGATTTTATTACAAGAGATATTTTTTCTTCCTCTATATGTAGTAGTTTATTCACTGCCAAATATAATTGTATCTTCTATTTACTTTGATCGTCTAGTTCTTTCTCACAAGCAAGGCTTTGTATTTTAATCTGTTGCAGAAGCTAAGGTGCGCATAATAATAAGCTTATTTTTGTGTCCCAACGATAAACAATATAGCAACTTTAAGACATTTTATAGCCAATGGTGGCAAATTGTTTAGTCATGAAGCCAATAGCTAGTTTACAGTAAGCAGAAACAATATATTTACTACAATATTGTATATCTATTTTATAATTTCTTCTATTTTTATATCTTGATTTTGGGTAACGGCGAGTAAAAATACACAATCTATGGAGTAAAAGAAGAAGAAGAAAAGAATATATATGTTGTTGATTCAAAATAAAAAGAAATAAGATTTAATCTTAGTAGCTGAAGATATATGTTGATTTTATGAGAATAAAGGTAATAGTGATATAAATTGTCGTGCCTGATTTAATGTGATTTGATCGTTTTTATATATTTTAAGAATTACACGGACTGTGGGCTGAAATGTAACGTAAAATATATGTATAATATAAATTAATCAGTACATTTTAAATGGTGGTTCCAATATACTTTACATTTTAGATGGTGGTTTACCGCCCAGGAGTATTGAGATTAGTTTGAAGTAAAGTAAAGCTGTCTCAGCATAGAGTTCAACACGGAGTATGCTTTACTCAGAAGTGGGAAAAGAATTTATAGAAACATAAAAATGAGTGTGTCTGGAAATGAAAATATGAATAAAGAAAGTGGTGATATAGAGATACATGGTACGAACTCATCAACAAATGTAGCTGATCTTATAAGACAGCTTGGTTAACAAATATCTCAGCAACAGTAAAAAATGGATACCAAGCTAGAGCAAATACAGCAAAAAATAAATACTCAGCTAGAGCAAATGTTCCATCAAATAACTCAATCCATAACACATCAACTAACGCAACAAATGGACAATAAATGTGAGCAAAAATTTCAGCAAATGGGTACTTGATTTCAACAAATAGATACCAGATTTGAACAAACTACACAGGTTATGACTCAGCGAATGGATGATAAATTTGAGCAAATAACTAAGCAAATGGACATTAAAATGGAACAGATTTTACATAGATTCACTGTTGTACAAAGTTTGGTTGAAGTGGTAAAAATTCAAGAAGAAATACAACCTATCAAGGAAGTAATTCATATTGTAAATGGTAAATCGGAGTTGCTCGTTAACGTACAATATGTGCAACCAGACGAAAATGCAAAAGGAGAAGAGTACAGTCATCATCTTAACCTTCCTTTGAAAACACTGACTATTGTATTAACTATGATTTCAGCGTTGAAGAGGAACACAATAATCCATTTCTTCTACAGTTGCAGTCGAATGATCCGTGCACTACGACAAGCAGGATTACCAATCAGATGACATCTATGACTACATATAGTGCATCTAAGACAGATAATTGCCTATTCAACAAGAAACAGACTACAATCAGTTCAAAGGATTCGGATGTTGCTGGTTATAATATTACGAATGAAAAGAAATTAGATGCGGAACGAACTGAAAGTGATGCTGATCTGGTTCGTCAGCGAGTGACGATTTATGTTCATGGTCGACAAGATTGGGAAAGTCAGTCGATATTGCAAGTTAATACTAACCGAAAACATGTTAATTGTGCTCTTGATGAAAGAGTGTAATACAAATGTAGGAAGCAATGTTAGATTCAATTGTACCGGTAATACAACCAAATCTAATTTCCGAAGAAACAAAAACATTAATCGGGCTACGTTTTGGAACCAGATAAATAGTAGATCTAATTTACTTCAAACGGGATTTCGTAATGATTCTCTAGATGGCAGAAATTCTCGAAATAAAAACCAAAATTCTATTGAAGTAAAGGACATGCCGTACTACTTTCATGATTGTGTAATTCAATGCAACCTAACCGAATTCTTTAGTGATGTAACTTAAGCTAACGTTGTGGCGTCCGAGAAAGTATATTCAATTGATTTTGTTTATTTTCACTTTGAATACAATTATAATTTCATTTGTCATTCATATTTCGTTTGAATTCTATGCAAATAATAAAAATGATGAATACTAGATTTCAGCACGTTGTGATATGAATACGAATATCGTTTACTAAAAGTTATGATAGATATGCTTGAATAAATAAAATATGTTATACGATATTCTAACTCACATAAACTTTGCTGATTTATAATATAATATTTTCTTTACTTGTATTATTTCTTGTTATATTGATTATTTATTTCATTTTGTGTATTGTTATAATTTCTTTGTAATTCGTACTTCTTCTGAATTCTATGCTATTTACATCTATGCATTGATACAAATATTGTTTATCAAAGCTATGTTAATTATGTTCAAATAGAAGAAATAGGTTATATAATATGACAACATATACTGAGTTGATTCGTCAATGAGCTCCCATAATATTGATTTAAAGAATCTATTTTTGGACCTAAATAATTGATAAATTGATCATATCCTTTTTAATTAGTCCTTTTTGTCGATAATTTTATGCAATTAAAATGGAATTAATTGTTAAATGAATATAAGAATGAGATAAAATGAAATTAATATATATGTATTGTAATTTATGTACATGACGGCTATTCGAAAAGTAATGTAACATTATATGTAAAATTATGTAACAACCCAGGATTCTTTCTTAAATTGTAACCAATTTAAGAAGTCCTCGTCAGGAGCCATATACACAACGATATTGTATATCTATTTTGTAATTTCTTCTATTTTTATATCTTGATTTTTGCAACGATGAGTAAACGTACACAATCTATTGAGTAAAAGAAGAAGAAGAAAAGAATATATATGTTGTTGATTCAAAATAAAAAGAAATAAGATTTAATCTTAGTAGCTGAAGATATATGTTGATTTTATAAGAATAAAGGTAATAGTGATATAAGTTGTCGTGGCTGATTTAATGTGATTTGATCGTTTTATAAGATATGATAAAATATTATACGTTTTTTTATAATAATGTACTGATTAATTTATATTATACATATATTTTACGTTACATTCCAGCCCACAGTCCATGTAATTCTTAAAATATTCAAGAATTACACGGACTGTGGGCTGGAATGTAACGTAAAATATATGTATAATATAAATTAATCAGTACATTTTAAATGGTGGTTCCAATATACGTTACATATTGACTATATGATCTTGACTCTTGGGAGTGAAAACAATTCAAGAATACAGTAGAATTAAAATCAGTTGCACGATACTTTTCTTTAAAAATTTACTTCGCTCTTTTTCTTGTCTTACTTAAATTTTTAGGAAGTTGGTTTACCAATCGAAACTTCTTTATATTGGGTGTTCTAAAAATGGCGCCCACGGACAACAACGCGCTATTTTTCAGTTTAAAATAAGGCGAAAAGTTACCAATGTTGTACTCTCCGAGGCCTCCTTCAGCTGCCACGGGGAATCAAAACTTTGCGTATGTGGCAATGTCGCATATTAACTTCAAACCTTTAGCATCGTGCTACGTATCCATCAAACAGTTACATCCATTGTTATGTTAATACGTGGTGCTAGTATCAATGTCTATCAACTTGAACTGCCATCTGGAAAGAATCAATGTAATTATTTGATGGATTAGTAGATCTACTCTATATTTTTTTTTATCTGTTACCTTGCCATATACTATAATTTGCGTCTCCAAAGGAGGACAAGAGATGTATACAATTATGTATAATTTTCGCTTTATTTTAACTTTTAGAATAGTGCTCTGTGGTCCGTGGGCGCCATTTTTAGAACAGCCAATGTATTTACTCCGTATGTCTGTTCTTCCGTTCGGCAGACAAAAAGTCTAAAGAACTACTTGATGAATCACTATCAACTTTCGTCACAGTGTAGAGGATCAAAAGCTGTGAATCGGGTTCTTTGATGGACGTGATTCATCCAGTTGATCCGAAGATATAAATGGACCTTCCATGTGTTCCCATAGTGAGTTATTTTCTTGGTAGTATGGAACCCAATTGTAACTAAAGGTCAGGTTGGTTGCATACCATCCAGTTACTTTCAATATTCTTATCAAACTTCTTCACATGGCTTACGTGTCACACTGCTACTTCTCGAATTTAATATATTAAGTGGAATTATTTCAAGTTTTTGCTAAAGCATCGTTCAGTTTTACGTGAAGTATTAAGAATACTTCGGTTTCTGTAATTGGGAATTTATTTAAATAGTTAACACATAATTGTTAGTGAACATAAAAATTTGATTAACTCACATAGTACAGTGCGTTTTATTGGTCATGTGTCATTGCTGGTTGAGCGGCATGAAATCTATTGGAAATGGTAATATATTTACAATACTTAAAAAAAAAAAAAGAGCGTTAGTAGCATACCAGTAAGTGTTAGAATAAGGGAGGAAATGACAGATGAAAGTGCAATTTGAAGGAGAGTTCGATAGGAATGCTGTCTCTCGACATTATTTAATATCTATCTAGAAGAGATAGTAAAAAAAAAAGAAAGAAAAAAGAAAAGAAAAGAAAAAAGAGACTACGTAATGAAGACAGGATTTCGAAAGGAGGTAGAATCTTTAGGTATATAGATTTATCAGATGCTATGACCCTTGTTGCGGAATCTGAAAAGAAAATCAATAAGATGTTAGAAAACTTGATGAAGGGCCAAGGGCGCCGGTCCTGGAAAGGGGGCGTGGGGGAACGGCCCCCCCAAAACTCACGTGGGTCCCCGCATTGTATTTATGAATATACAATATTTGGCATAATTTGAATGCAATTTGCCTTAAAATACTCATATATATGCCTTCTGCATCTGAATGCCCCCACCCCCAAAATTTATAGAAAAATCGGGCCTTTGGGAAGGGCTGTGGAGAATATGGGATGAAACTTTGTAATTGGAACGAAGCAGTCGGTGTCAAGTATAGAAATAGGAGGGAAGAAAATAGAACAGATCACTATTTTCGATACTTGGGTAGTGGTATTAGCGATGATATAAAGTGCAAACGTGAAACAAATGCAAATATAAGAAATGAAATGAAATCTTTGAGTTTTACGTCCCACGGTTATGCCGGTTAGGCTAAAGGAGACGGTGATGATGAGTGATGAATGAAATGGTGGAATGAATAAAGTGGGAGGAAACGGGAGAACCCCGAGAAAACCCACGCACACGGTGTTTGTCCACCACAAAGTTCACTTGGCGGGGGCTGGGATCGAACCCGGGACCCCAAGCACCAGAGGTGAACGCTCTACCACTGAGCCACCGCGGCCCCCGCAAATATAAGAGTGGCAAAAAAAAAAAAAAACCTTCAGGAGGAAGAAAAAGAATCGATCTATTTTGTGGAACCTTGAATAAAGAGTTGAGAAAAAGGCTTATAAAATGATTCTTGTGGAGTATTGTATTGTATGGAGGGAAATATAAATATTATGCAAAAATTGTGGAAAAACGATTGGAAACTTTCGAAATGTGGGTGTGGAGAAGAATGGAGAGCTGGGTTGGGAGGGAAACGAATGAGAAGTTGTTATAAATGGTGGAGGAGAAAATTGAGACGAGGAAGAGAAACTAATTGGGACATTGGCTAAGAAGGAACTGAATCATGAAGGATGTACTGGAGCGTATGGTGGCAGGAAAAAGAGAGAAAGGGCGAAGGTGGCCACAATTGATGGGCGATATCAAAACCGCACGTGAAGACGAAGAATTTAGCGGAAGACCGAGAAATATGGAAGTTTCTCAATTGCGTTAATGGACCTGTCAATAATGGTAGAATACCTATGATAATGATGATTTACAAACGTTGCAGCTTCGTGCAGTTAGTCATTTTTAATTTTAAAAAAATGATAGGATTATTTTGTAATGAAGATGCTTGTCTGAACAGAAATACAAAAACTCGAAGGTGTCATTACTTTCAGATAAGTACTGACATGCATCAAAATTTAAAATGGACTAGTTTTGGACAAACATGAAGCCACACTGCAAAAACTGAAACAGGTTATGATATTCTTTTTAAACTGTGCATGAAATTCAAGCTTCACTTAATCGCACTTCAAAATGACGCACACAGAAAGCCTTCTCCTGCTGCGACGCCATCTTGGGAACGCGAATTGTTAGTTGTACATGAGAAACTTCGACACTTACCGCTGCTGATAATATAGGTAGTGCCGATGTACCAGGTAAGGTGAGGAAAAATTGTTATTATTTACTGAAACCACACAAATTTCTGTATTTACTCTGTATGTATAAGATGTAGGTATATGTAGCCATATATATCTTTTATATTTACATACATATTGCAGTTTGCCGTTTAGGCTTGGAGGCTGTTGGAATGCTCCTGGAAGAGTTTTTTTCTGAGAATATCTAAAAAAAGTTTACATTATGGTAACTGGTAAGTATGATTATCAGTTTCAAAGTTAAGCTGTCTTTCTTATGTTTGAATTTTGATATGATTGTGTCGATCCAATGAAATTTCAATCCGACAAATTGTCACCTGAGCTTCGTGATGCATCAACACATTGTCCATTACTTTTAGTGTCTCGTGAGCAGTGGCGTATTTACGATTTTGTTTCGGGAGGGAGTTTGCTAACTTTCGGGGGGGGGGGGCTTTGCCTGAAAATGTGAAAATTCTGCATAATATTTCATATACTTTACTATAGTAAGATTTCGGGGGGGCTTAAGCCCGGAAGCCCCCTAAATGCGCCACTACTCATGAGTGTGCATATTCTGATCATATAATATAAAGACTTTAAGCTGGAAGAGACATTGACTTTCTTAACAGTCATATTATTTGATTTACGTATTTATTCTTCAATGCTTCCTTTGGGCCACGGTGACTCAGTGACTGAGCGTTCACCTTTGGTGCATAGCGTCCTTGGTTCTGTCCCAGTTCGCACCAAATGAACTTTGTCGGGGACAAACACCGTGTGCATGGGTTTTCTCGAGGTTCTCACACTTCTTCATTCCACCATTTCATTCATTTCTCATCATCACCGTCTCATTTAGCCTAGCCGGCGTAATCCTAGGACGTCAAACTTAAAGATTTCATTTCATTTTATTTGACTGCTTCCTTAGTACTAAATGTAGGCTCTCATCGGGGAAGGAAAGAGTAAGACAGTGCACACTCTAGTTTGTGTTAAGAATTTGTCTACTGTTTCTTGTTGAACACAACGTTGCAAGATAGATGCTTTTTGTTTCTTAAGCTTTAGATTTAAATATGATTGAACTATCGCGATACTAGCACATCTACATAATATTCATTTACATTTCTTCCGATGTTGACTTGATGGCGTTTCTTTAACCTTATATGACAATGGTCACTATCTTTGCACGTTTTGTTTATAGCACGTGTAACATCCCCTCTTCTGTTTCTTCATTGTAGTCATCATCATCTTCATCACCATTTCCGCTTCAGAAACATAAGACGATCGTTATGTTGTTGGTAGTTTCTCACGACTGCATTTATGAAAAAGAGCCAAGAAAGATTTTTTTTTTCTAAAGTTTCTTTAGCCAATTTCCTAATATACGCATAGCGTTTCTCTTATACTTGTATTTTTTCTTTCTCTTCTGTATAAGAAAAACAGTAAATGAAAAAAGTTCTAAATGAGATGGAAGCAAGTGTGTAAGTGGTATGTTACCCAAATGAGAATGGATGCTGTAGGGGTGTTAAAAGATGCGGAAAGAATGACATTCAAGATGACCCTTCTTTTTTTTTCTTTACCCTTGTTTCTATTAGCACTATTACATTCATAATTTACCAATGGGGGAAAATAGCCCAAGCCCTTATGTGCAGCACAAAAATCTCCGCTTCTCGGGGGAAGACAAAGAAGAAAACACTCATTTACGCTAATTTAATTAAAACGATTAAGTTAAATGAACAAAATGAAGACACTGGGTCCTTTTTTTTTCTTCGCTCCTCACATTATTTTTTTCTTTTAACCCGGGCCCCCTTGTACAGCAGCATGTATCTCTACAAGGATTATCTTTCTGTACAGGTACTTATTATTATTTTAACCTCTAACAAAACTGGTGATCCTAGAAAGGTAGTAAGCGCACCAAGGGATGCCTTTAAAGAAAGAAAAAAAAGTTTGTGGTAGTTCGAGCCTATCACGCCTTCTCCAGGTTAATTGTCTGCTTGATTAGTGTACAAGGGATCCCCAAGCCACACATTAAGACAAAGAAGAGAAAAGGAAAAAAAAAAAGAGTCCAATTAAATTTATGCCGGGAGGACACCTCATTCGTCTTTTTCCTTACTTTTTAAAGAGAGGTGAAGGGGGGGGGGAGAAATTGAGAAAAGGAGGAATATTTTCCTCATTCCTTGTGTGTGTGTGTGTGTGTGCACTTCTTTGTTCCCCTTCTCTTTTCTTTCTATCTTCGTATTCCGAAAGATACGTACTTTTCTGCTTCGTTTCCGTAGCTGAGTTGTTTGGTATGCTACTTGTCCCATTCAACTAATAGCATAGGAAGGTAATTAAGGTACATTGGAAAAGCGGGATTCCACGAGAGGAGGGGGGGGGACTCTGAGGAGAGGTTTAGTGGCGTATTGAGAGCATGCAAAGAAGATGAGTTTTCTGTTTTAGAAAACGGGAAAATTGGGAAAATGTTAGTTAGATGAGAGGTGAGGTGCATATGGTGGGTAATGGTGTTAGCTTGGAGTCGAAGGGTGACTGTAGGGGAAGGAAGTTTCAATAGGCAGAAGAAAATCCCTAGGATTTCGAAAACTAGAAGCGTAGCGACAGAAGATCTAAGAAGAAGAGGAGGAAGAAGAAGAAAGATCATAGTCTTTTCCTTCTTTCGACCTCATCCTCTCGCCATTTTAAGTACTGGGGGTGGTACTTTCTAACGCCACTTCAACGCCGCCTACTGAGGAAAACTTTAATTAACTCTAGAGTGCTGTGTGTTCTTCTAAGGGATCACCAAGGGATCAAGGTAACGAAATGAGAAGTTCACCGGAGCAAAGAAACGAGAAATCTGGCTAGAGTTGAAGGATCATACGATGCCCATGGGCCCGATATCCGATACATCGAGACTTCTAATGTGTATGAATAAAATAACGAAGGAAAAAAAGTATATAAGGGAAAAAAAAAAGAAAAAGAACAAGTAGTTAACTGCACAGACTACTTACTGCTTTTTTTCTTCATCATCATTGTCTTCTTCTGCTTCTTCTTTGTATGTTATCTTATCGATATGATCGCTACAGAACACATTCAATCCTAATTATCTTTACAGCATCACTTTAAGCGACAGTTTGCTATATGCATAACCTTAGAGATGCAAAACGGGTACTAGACCTCCCCTGAATTTTTCCTCTTCTTCTCAGAAAAAAAAATGATTATAGGATTGAGACAAAGGGCGACGGCAATTTTCTATTTAGTTTTCCCAAAGATGCAAGAGCTTTAGGAAAGGGAGCGATGAATACAAATACGTTCAAGTAAATGTCTATTTTGATCTTTTCAGATGGAAACATAAGATTTCTATGCAAATACTGACGGACAACTAATTTCTTTAGATATCTTCTCTTTCTCATTTTCAAGAAAATTACGAAGTAGTAAGCTAACAGAAATAGTAAAATCTACAATCTTTAGACTGGAAAGAAAAGGCATCAAATTGTGTACTTAAAACGTACGAGAATTCTGCCATATCTGGTTTGCTTGTAAACTCATTGGGCCTTATGCAGAGTCGTTCTGACCCGTGATTAGTGTCATACTAAAGAGTTCAACTAACGTTTCCTGCAGTAGTCAAACCTTTAGTATGACGCTAATCATACGGCAAAACGACTCTGCATAAGACCTGTTATGTCTATCTCCAATAGAGAAAGAAAAAAAACTTGAAATTTTAAAAGAACAAAAGGACGTACACATTATTCTCAAGTCATGATGAAAGTTTTCAACAAATCTAATATGTTGAAATCCCTTTTGGGGGATATTTGATTAAAATATTTATCTTTTTCGATAGTCACAAAATGGCATCAAGTACTCCAAAATATGTGAACGTGTCACCACCAAAATAAGACCTGTTGTTTGTTTGTTTGTTTGTTTTTCACTAATATGTATGGTGAAATCAGGTAATTCCGTGATTCAGGTAATTTTGTATCTCGTGATAATTTTTGTGAGTTTTTTGTACAAGAAGAAAAGAGAAGGACAAGCTGCTAGTTTCTTCCGAGCAGATGGCACAAGGTTTTTGGAAGCTGTGAACAAATTGGCGGCTTACGTCCCACAATTATGCTGGATAGTCTAACGGAGATGGTGATGATGAGAAATGAATGAACTGGTGAAATGAAGAAAGTGGGAGGAAACGAGAAAACCCGAGGAGACCCATGCACACGGTGTTTATCCACAACAAAGTTCACTTGGTGCGAGCTGGAATCACACCAGGAACCTCATGCATCAGAGGCGAAGGCTCTACCACTGAGCCACCGCGGCCCCTCTACTGCACTTTTAAGGCTGGCGGAAGGAGGAAGATTCTATAGTTTAGACGTTTTCTTTTTGTTGAAATCCCTATGCTTTCTCTCTACTCTTTTTCTTAATCTGTTACTTTTTGATATTGCTTTAGGAGGTTTCTGCCTTCTGAAATTATCATTAGAAAACAATTCTGATCAAATGAATTGAAGCTTGTATTGGTCAACATTACGTGAGGGATGGATGTTATGACTTCAATAATTCTGCACCGTAATGCTGCGATGTCGTTCACTGGTATTGGGTAAACCTGGTCCTTGACATACACCGTAACCCCAATTGAAGAAATCCAATGGTGTTATGTCCGGTGATCACGGAGGAGGCTGTTTTATGAGACCATCACGTCCGATTCATCTTCCTGGAAATGTAGTATCCAAGTAGGTATAGACCTTTAACCTACAATGAGGTGGCGCACCATCTTGTTGGAAAATAAAGTCTGGAATGTCCTGAACCTGTGGCACAACAAATAACCGCAACATATCAAGATAGATATTGACTGTGATCGTCTTTTTACTGTAGAAAAAAGGTCATATGATTTTATTGTGCATAAGACCGCACTACAAGTTCAGCTAAGGGCTGTCTTTGACGGTTTCAAACATAGCGTGTGGATTCTCGAACATCCAGATCCTAGCATTGTGTCGGTTGACAACACTGTTCAAATGAAATGTGGCCTCATCTGAGAAAAGGATATGTTTCCGATAGTCAACATCGTCCTCGATCTCAGAAAACATGGCAACAGCAAAGTCATAACGAGCACTGTAATTCGTTATTGGTTGTAGGAACTGCACTATCTGGACTTTGTACGCAAGGGAAAAAAATATGTTTATGTAGATGACGTGCACTGATGTCTTAGGAATCTGCAACTCACGTGAGGCTCTGCAGACTGACTTCTTGGGACTTCTCATGAAGACGTCTCTTACTATATGAATTGTCTGTGTATTAGGTCCAGGCCTGCCTGACGCTACCTGTTTCCTTAAACATAGCATACCACATCTTGATGCTTTTAACATCTGGTGGCTATCTATGGTATGCTGTCTGGAATTGCCTCTGGATTGCTTTTGGTGACTGTGTTTCGTGATACCAGAGGACACATAAGACTTTCCCCTGGTTTGAATACAGCGTGGTCCGGAAGTGAGCGTACCCCTAATAGTACTTCTTCGAAGACAATGTTAATGGACATTCTTACCTGGAGATGCTTAATGTGTGGTTGATGCCTCAACTGTAAGAAAATGGTATCAAAGACACTGTGTGATACAGGAGGATGGAGCACCAGCGCACTTCGTGATTCACTTGCGCAATTACCTGAATCAGACCTTTCCTAGCCGCTGGATTGGAAGAGGTTGTGCATCTTCACCAGTTTCCTTTGCTTGGCCTCCAAGAAGTCCCGATCTGACGACACTAGACAATGCTCTCTGGGGTTTCATAAAGCAACAAGTAAGACACTCGATATCACACAACGCAGGAATTACAAGCAGCTATGGAACACGCCTTCACCCTCGTGACTCCGGAGTATCTCCGCAAAACATCTGCGAGAACTTGGTGCAGAATTCAGATGTTACGACATGGATGGTGATCATACCGATGTTTATGACTCTTAAGACTTCAAGGTAACTGTGTACAGACATTCTACCATAACTAACACTATACTGTTGAAACTAAAGGGCGGTGCGCCCACTTCCGGACCACCCTGTACATATTTCAGCAAATGGTGTCCGATTCTGCTGTTGTTACGTCACTGGGTCCTAAAACAAACAAAATAACTAAGTATGTACACAAAACCTTGAGAATGTTACATGCAATTCAAGTTAAACATTATTTGTCTAGTGCCATATTTTATGTCTTAAGAATGTTTGTAATCAGGGAAATAATTCTGGGACATCCGATATATCTTATATAATACGAATCTTGAAGTTATATCATTTGTCCGTATCCCAGAAAGTAGGACATTTTCTTTCCATTTTTCCCATTTTCCAAAAATCCAGCCGGGCTAATTTAGAGCCCGAAAAAGAGAACATATTATCATAAGAGATTATCCTAGAACCTAGAAGTGTTTGAGCCACTAGATTAGGAAATCTCCTTACCATTGATTTATAGACAATACTAATCATAACCTTTAATTTTTATATCGTCATATGTTCAGTTTTCTAACATTTTGTAATCAAAATTGCTGCCAGTAGTTTAATGAAAGACGTCGTACCAATAGAAAGACGGTTATTTCCACGCACAATCCAGTCAATCTCAATAAACTTCGGATTTGGTTACAGCAACATGTGTTATTATTATTATTACTGCATCAGTTATCTCTCATAAAAACTAATGTGTGAAATATCTTATATAAGACGAAAGAATGTCATCAATGTATTAAATTTTAGTCACCTTAAAAGTTATTTTATGATGGAGAAGACTGTTGGAAAAAAAACTCCCTATATCCTTCGTAGGTAGGCAAAAAAGAAACAAAAGTTTTTTTTTTCTTCTAAAGCATTTAGGTGTATTCCCCAACAGAAAAAAAACTTTTATCTCTACTGACTTATTAATCGAAAAGACTGCTAATTGAAGGTAAGTGTCAGCATATTGAAAAAATAAAGCAGACAAGACAGGTTCAAATTTAAATTCAAATTTAAATTTCAAGATTGTTCAAAGCTTTGCCTACCGAACTCTTGGGACCGAAAGATATTGACATGACATCCATACTTCAGTTGTAAATTCTCATATAAATAAATAAATAAATATTATATATATATAAACATCAAAGCCAGGAATAGCATAGTACATAATGAAATGAGTTCTCAAAAAAGGATTAGGATTAGGCTTTAGGATTTCTGAGCTTTCGGCATCTACGGCCATATTTGCACGTCAACTTAGAGCATACTATTCGGGAAAAGGGAAGGAAGAAAGGATTGGGGAAGGAAGGAAGTGGTCTGGTACCTATATGTTAAGTACCACCCCAACATTTGCCTGGTGTGAATAAGGAAAACCCAGTAAAACGTCATTCAGGACGGCTGGCCTGAAAAAGCTGTTTACCTTTTCGAACGAGTGGTCTCACAGGGAATTCAAACCCCTTTTCATATGTTCACATTTTTACATTAAAAAACAAAACTTTCACCCTAGAGCAACTAAACGTTGAATTAGAAAATATTTCAGCTTAAAATTTGAATTTCCACCTAAACTTACTTCTTTAACTTTAAATTTTCTGATTAGTTTTAGCTAATCCGAAAAAAAATACTAATCAAAAAATGTATGTCCTATAATAGAAATATATATATATATATATATATATATATATATATAAAAAAAGTAGGTAATGCACGTATCAATATTTTAAGACTGAACCTTTACATCACACACAAGTCAATTTTGTAAATTTCTCACATTTGTGTGTGGGGAATTATATCTTATACAAATACTTGGAAAACATCCTGCTTGTTTGTTTTATTACACTCGTAAAATTACCATAGAAAGAAAAATGTGGTTAAGGATAATGGAAAAATACAGCAAGATGAAGTTAGATTGCCAACATTCATTCGACAGGAGTTTTATATATAAAGTTGAATGTTGATCCACACTCATGAATTGATATACTTCTAGGTAACTGCGGGGACGTAACTATAAATTATTTAGATTTTTGTATGCGTATGCTAACAAGGAAGATAGCAGCGGCGCCAACTTGTGTATAACTTTGGAGGAATGCGTTCAGAAATATGTGTTTCGTTATTAGATATCCAAACAAAAGTCCAGGCAGAGACATCTAGATCCTGAGTTCTTCCAGGATTTGGGGGCCACGGGTCCCATCGCCCCCTAGTATCAGCGCTGGTATAAGGTTTTAATCAGAAAGCCCCTCAAGTTAGACAACCAAAACTGCAGTACGGTGCTCTAGGTTGCATAGCATGCAGCTCGTGTGTACTTCTGTTAGTTCCGTTTAAAAAAAAAATCCTCGTCTACAGAACTCCATTTTTGATTTCTGATTTCTGATCATATTGAATTAATTTAGCTTGAGTAGACGTTTCATATGTATATTATACACACATAAATATAGATCTGTATTCATTATTTATATTGTGTATTCTTTATAATGTGTATAAGTAACTTATACTTTTGTATAATAAATCTACCTGTATTCATTATTTCTATTCACTCCGATCTCAAACGTTATATGCCGTACACATTAAAAGGAATTAAAGTCTATTTTAATTTCGTTTATTTTAATACAAAATACATGTCTATTCTTTTTTGTTGTAGTTTCCGTCACAAGATTCTGCATTATAGTTTCAGATATAATACCAGCCATTCTCTAAAATGACAAAAAAAAAAAAAAAAAAAAAGTTGTTTTGATAGATCAACTTCTCTGTTTACAAGACTACTTGGTTTTGAGAACTTATGTTTTGACACATAACGTTGAATAAGTCTTATGATTCACTACGGGCTCGCCCACGGAGGGGGTCCACCAGGTTCGGATCTCCTCCCAAAAAACTTCGTAACTCGACATACATTTACAATAGAACTATACTTGTTTAGCAGAGGAATTATTTGTGTAGCATAAAGATTTGATCCTATTCTTCATCTGTACTCTTTCTTATAAAAGTAATCTAGTTCTACTATTTTTTCTGAGAATATAGGTGGCAGCACTTAACAATCATTTACCATCGTTTTGGGTGTAGAATTACACGGGTTCAATACAATATAGACGTGATGTCTTGTAGTATTGGTGCCTCTCAAACTTTGGACCCCTTCCAACAAAAATTTTTGGATACGCGCCTGTGATTCACTACTTATTAAGTCATCATTAAAATACACCTACCATTAAAAAAAAAGGTCCAAAATGTAATTGGCCGGAATTAGAAATGTCTACTTAAGTTAAATTAATCCAGTTATGACCCCAAAATCACAAATCAAAAATAAAATTCTGTAGACCAGGATTTGATTACGGAAGTATATCACGGATCCTGGACTATCTATAAGCAGTGTTCAATAATCAAAGAAAAGCTAATCAATTTGGTGCAAATTTATATTATGAATCATTAGAATAATTGGAGTCTACCTGAATAGTTAATGTTATCAACTATTATGTAAAAACATTATGTATGATGGTCACCAACTATTATGCAGGGTTGAATTCAGGGGGTAGCCCGGGGGGAATCTCCCCCCCGAAGAAAATTCATTCCCCCCCGGAGAAACAAAAAGTTTCGGTCACAAAATCTAGAAATTACTTCACCCAATTATTTGCTTTCTTTCCGTGTACGTGCAGACGAAATCTGATCTCTCAATATACATATAAATGACGCAGAACCATTCTATATAAATATTAAACACGTAACATCTAAGATAGAACACCAAATAGTCAGTAAAACTTATATTTCTTAACTCTATAACCGAGTTTGGCAGAACATGAAATTGTTAACTGTTGAAGAAAGGTTTGTATTTTAGTAGGTACTATACTCTCGCCCTATATTATATATTAGTATTTAGCACTAGCACAGATTGAGATAGGAAAGGGAAGATAGGGAAGATCTTTCGATCATTCCATATGATCTGTGATGTCAGCAGATTTCAGTTCTTGAAAATGTACAGTTCTTGCATTATTTGAAATAGAGCGCCTAAATCCCATTTCTCCCATCGGAAGTAACAGACGTAAATGTTTTTACGATTGTTAAATTAAACACACTTTTCTTTAATTAAAAATAATTCAGTTAAAGGGTGAGATTCAGAGTGCGTCATTTAGAGGGATCAGGAAGGAACAGTTATCCCTCCTTGGTTAGAGATTTATTGAGAATTTATCAATATGATAGTAGTATATGAGTAAAAGATTGCTATTGAAGGTGATGAAGATCCTGCTCAGTGCCGTGCCATGGGGAAGGGGCAAGCGGGGCGACGGCACCGGGCGCCGAAGTAATGAAGTAATGGGGCTGTTAAATTCGGGAGGGAAACAGAAAAGAAAAGGAGAAAAGAAAAACAGGAATGAAACACGTGCACATATATAAAATCAAAGGAAAAAAGTAATGAAAAGTGCTCAAAATCAAGGAAAAGCAGGGTTTACTTTTTAAAATTTTCTCATGTTTCACGGCTGGTCTGTCGACCTCACTCATATATATATGGGTGCCATCGTATACTCTCGCGCCAAGCGCTGATTTTCCACGACACGGCACTAATCCTACTGAAGATTTCGTAAACTAAACTATTGATGCAGTGAAGAAACCAAGACTAATATGCTTGATTTAGAATCAGAAGTATGAGAAAGGATGATAACTTTTTGTTAAGATATTCCTATGTATGTTTGTTTTAGGACAAAAAATATTTCAGTTAATTTAAATCTTTTTAAAAACTTCTATATTGGTAACAAATAGTAACTACTGAATATAGGAAATAATAATAAAAATAGTTACTGTAAATAGCAGTTAAAGTTTAGTGTAAAATATTTTTGCCAATCTTTATTTAATGTTTTAGATAAAATTAAACGATTGTTTTTTTTAATTATAATCTCTCATTGAATATTTAGCAGCAATTAGTCCAGTGTGCGAATTGAAAAATTTTCCCAGGGGGGATGAATTTCACCTATATGCGCACCCCCAGTCCTCCCCCATATATATATATATATATATATATATATATATATATATATATATATATATATATATATATATATATATATATATATATATATATATATATATATATACACTAACAAGTACAAAACAGTTGAGATGTGAGATCTTTCATAAATTTTCACTCAAGTAATATTTAGGTTAGCTACGCAAAGTAGACCTACTTATCTTTATGTCCACTTAAAAATACTCCAGAGGGGGAAAAAGTTATCCCTGCCAGGGATAAAATTTTTCTTCTCCAGGGTGGGAAAGATTTTTGTCAGGGGGGAAATCCCTGGCATCCCCCCGCCAATTCGCACCCTGAATTAGTCTCAATATTAGGTAAGATGTGGATATGAATGGAATTGTTAAATATGCTGCTTTCTTGCAAAAATACAGAAAAACAACCCTCCCCCCGAGGAGTTGACATTCCCCCCCGGGTGAAAATGTCTGAATTCAACACTGCTATTATGTATGATGGTCACCAACCTATTTTCCCATTTCGGCATTTTTTGTTGTTGTTAATAATTGGCAGAATTACATAGCTTTTTGTTAGCGACAGAAGATTACGTTCTTTCCACATCAAAAAATAATAAAATAAACTGAAGTTAAATGAACATTAGAGAACGGGTATGTTCAATTGATATTGATTTTAAATTGAGTTGAGTTGACTTTAACGTCCCCTTCAGCAGCGAGGTTATATGAGACGTGGACTTACTGATTATCGTGGAATCCGAACCACATGAGTTCCCGCCGGGAATCGAACCCGATTCTCGCACGCCAAAGGCCTGTACGCTAACCACTTAACCACGAAGGAGCTCTGTCTTTAAATTGAGTCAAAAAATTTCGCAGTGTATAATAATTAAACTTTGTGTATTCACACATGAAAGATAAATATAAGTAACCAATTAAGTAACATTGCAATAAAAGCTAATTTGTTTGCAAATATAGCTTAAGCTAATTTTTCCTTTATCTGTTCTCTCCTGTTAAGTGAAAATTATAGACACATTTTAAAATTTTCCGTACACTGATATTTTCATCCTGCAGAAATATAACATTATAGAATCTCGAGATATTTTGTGTACGAGTATTATTAATTCATACAAATCCAATCAGAAGTTCGACAAGTTCATTTTTGAGCACCATAGTTTGAATACTATGGGACCTAATTCAAAGAACTTTACATACGGTAATATAAAGAGTACTAGCAGTCTCTCAATGTACTACTTCAGAATTTGCAAATACGAATATTTAGGTAGAACCAGGAACTTATATAGTAGGTGGATCCTAGGAGTCCGTACCAATCCCCTCGAAATCCCGACTTATCTGTAAGTTTAGTCTAATTTTGGGGGTAATTTTGCAAATTATAATATAATTATCTTCATATTGAATTTTGATCCGATGAAAATATATATACGTATGTTTACCTGTGAGACAAAGGATTACGTTTTAATTCATTTGACGATTTAGTTTTCTATTCCACTGTTTCAGGATAAGCATCTTCAATAACTTAGTAACGAACAAGATCGTTTTAAAAACGAACTAAATTAAGATAACAATATCTAATTGTTTTTAATGGAAATCGATAAAAACTCCAATTAGGGAAATTATTGCCGACATCAGTAAATTATGTCGAACACTTTGCTTCCCTTTCTCTAATATTGAGAACAGGGAGGGTCACGTTAAGAGAAGGGTAAAGGGTGGTGAGCGGGGGGAAGAATGGAAACAAATTGCATACTTGTTAAAGTGGCTCATCGCGTTTTGTGTGTCTCAATCTGAGGAAATTACACGAGAAAAACGAAATACGTGTTACTGCCATCTCTGGGGACGATGGGTAGATGGAAAATTAAGAAGGAGAAAAAAATGTTAAAAGACAGAGAGAGAAAAAACGGAGGAGGAGGGGGGGGAATAGACCTCAAGATCGCTTTGTAATAATGAAACACAATGTCACGCACGCAGAACAACAGAATACAACAGCATGCACATACATACATAGAATAGATTGTACCAAACTCATCTTGCGTTCTGAAAAACTTTCTATTCAATTAAAGTAAGTAACTGGTTTTTACTGGTGGTTTCAGGAAGGAAGGTTAAGGGGGGATATGCTTCAGGAGAGGGAACTGAACTAGTGTCACGAAAACAGAACAGGAACAATGATTGCTTTATTAATTTGATTGTAAAAATCTGTATACGAAACCAAATATTTCTTGCTATAAGCCTTTTTAAAATTGTTTTTTACTATGTCAGTATATCCAAGAACTCAATTTAGACTGTTTTTCTCTTTTAAATGATTATATTATGATGGCTGTATATTATGAAGAAATTAGTGTATAATTCTGGGATTTATTAGCAGCTTGCTTTGTTTTTATTTTTTATTATTATTATTTAGTTGAAAAAAAGCAGTAAAATTGTGCACAAGATGAAGTCAGCTGTTTGGTTTCAAAGACACTACAATATTCGACCTAATTACGACCCTATCTTCATTTTACTATCGCGTGGCTATCTTTTTGTTATTTCTGTTTTGCGCTCAAAAATGTGTTCGTGTTCTTCTCTTCAGCTTCTTTTTTAAATATTATTTCTACCTTATGATCTGGAATTAATATCACATGATGTTCCCATTCAGAAACCCCCTTGTCTTTATCCATGAGTCAAGTTTTATGGAGTTATCCATCCATACCAGGCATTCTGTTTCTTCATATTATTCCTTTTTTTGTTTCTGGAAACAAAAGACGATCAATATATTATCATTTTGGGAAGCATTATAAATTAAGCCACAGGACAGAAAGGACAAAAAGAAAGAAGAAGGAAAACAGAGTTACTATCGTTTCTGCTTAATGAAATTTTTTAACATAAAAAGGGAACAAAAAATAAAAAGGAGGGTAGAATAGAAAGAAAAGAGTATAGCTTATACCGCATCCATAAAGATCAGGGACAGCTTTTCGATTCTCCATAATTTGGTACAAGGGCACAAGATGATAGTTTGAGTTCATGTAAGTAGTAGTAGTAGAAGAAGAAGAAGAAGAAGGAAGCGATGAAACCAAGTGACTGCTGCACAAGATGTTGTAGATCAGGAAAGCCGCTGAAGTAAAAATGTTCGCCTCCCCCATTTCCTTATGAAGGATTAAGGCTGCTTTATTGGGCAACTTCCCAAACCGTTTGCTTCGTGAATTGATGAGCAAATTTCTATTAAATTTGACCAAGGAAGACATAGTGCGTGTGAGTGTGTTTGTTTGTGTGTGTGTGCGTATAGAGATGAGGAAAGGTGGCGGAGGAGGATAAGGGGGATTTTAGAGGTGGAGGATTGAAGGGAGAGAGGAGGAAATGAGGGTGATATGGTTGTAGAGGAATCACCAGCTGGAACAGATTAAGGTTTTGAAATCGATACACACAGAGTATGGAAAGTTGCGATATTAGCAACTCGGGATGTTGTTTCTATCGCAAATCATATATCTAGGGAGAGAGAGACAGAGAGAGAGAGAAAGAAAAGGGAACACATATACACTACGCCTACAGAAAGGACTCAATGAAACACAAATTATATATGGTTTTGTGTACAATATGAATTTTGCTATTTGAAATTTCTTGTTTAAATGTGAACTTAGGCAGAATTAGGGTTGCTAAATATCCGGGCATATCCATAGTGCCAGGATTTTTTTTTTTAAATACGGGAGAATTGCCGAATTTAAACCGTCTTCTAGATTAGGAGGATTAAAATTTTAAAAATAATGCAGATATTGAAAGTATAATGGGTGAGTACAACCACCAGCAAAAGTGACTCCTCCCTAAGTGCTTTAATTCCATTAATTGGGATCCAGGTAGTTTGCAATTTGTAAAACGCCTGGACAGATGCATCCCAACTTACACGTAACTTTTCTTGGCACTGACAGCAGTTGGTAGCCCTCAGTCAGGTCTTTGTGCAAGTAAAATTGTGAGTAGATGACACACGAAGCAGTTCTCTATTCTGAGATGAATCTTTATGGTTCAGAGTGTGTTGTCCAATGAACACCATATATTATTCTCAATATTGCTGTGTATGTAATGTATTATATCAATATATACTGCATGTTCAGCGAATTAAAAATACTGACAATACATGAATCAGAAAATGCTTGAAACTAGGTGAAAATATCTAATCTAGAACAGCTGCTGGAAGTAAGTATGTAAATGATTGCCTCCATTGACAGACCTTCTTCAATTCTTCTTATTCCAAATTTTTTTCTTTCTGGAGAGAAATTCTATTCGGCTGACCTGGGTGCAAATCCCGGCCAGGTTGAAACTTTTTCAAATGTTTCAACATCAATTTCAATGCATATTCAGTGTGACAAGCAAGATGTTCTCCTCTCCCGAAAGAAAAATATGTTAGAACAAGAAGAATTGGAGAAGGTCTGTCAATGGAGGTAATCATTTACATACTTATTTCCAGCAGTTGTTCTAGATTAGATATTTTCGTCTATTTTCAAGCATTTTCTGACTCATGTGTTGTTAGTATTTTTATTTCTCTGAACATACAGTATATAACAAAATAATACATTACATACACAGCAATATTGAGAATAATATATGGTGTTCATTGGACAACACGATCCGAACATAGAGATTCATCTCAGAATGGAGAACTGTTTCGTTAGTCACCTACTTTACAATTTTAGCTGCATAGAAACCTGGATCAGAGCTACCAACTGCTATCAGTGCTGAGAAAATTTTCGTGTAAGTTGGGTTTCATCTGTCCAGGCGTTCTTACAAGTTCAAATGACCTGGACCCCAAGTAATGGAATTAGAGCACTTACGGGAGGGAGGTACTTTTTTTTATGGTGACTGTACTTGCTTGCAGAAGAGGAAAGGAATTCTTTGAGAACATTCTCTCGTAACGTGCACACCAGTAGAGCTTAGAACAGTGAAGGCGTGGGTTGTTGATATCTTTTGTTGTTTGGCATTCGATTGCAAGTGGGTTTGCATCAATAACAGTCAAGTATCAACCTTTAGGTTTATATTAACAACAAGTGTATTGTTTTAGCTACAATATAGTGTGTGCATTAAGCTTAGAAACTCGTTTTTCATTTTCAACTTACTAATTGGCTAATAGACTTTTGCGTGTTTCTTGCATCACATAGGTCCATTGAAACTAGTTGTTTCAAATGATTTCTTGAACGTTGTATGAATATTAAGAATTAAACTATAGTATCCTGATAGGCTAAAAACGTAATGAAAATAAATTTTAGCATTATTCTGAGCTCGAGGATGACTGAAGGAGAATCGTGTAGAAAATGTCTGAAAATGAACTGCAAATGGCCGTTTAAGCTTGATTTGAACTTGATATTAATGAACCACACACGTTTCAATTGATTTCGAAAATGATCCATTCTACGCGTTCTCCAACTTAAGAAACCAGTTCCAATAAAGGCAACGATGGCATTAGTTTCATTTTTCTGTAATACATACAACGTTACTGAGTAAGTTTCTGGTAAAGATAAATGTGTCATAATCATAAATGCTAGTCTAAGCGCTTGTAATTTCATTCATTATTTTCTCATTTCAACGTTTCGTTGCTGGTGTATACGCGGAAAATGTGAAGCTGGCCCAATCTAGGCAACTCTTCCCTACATTTTACGGACTAACGAACTAAGACTAACATTTAAATTAATTGTAATTAATTATTTACTATTTATACCTTACATGTAGTACTTAATTGTTATTAGTTATATTGTAACAAAAGACTAGGTTTAAATTCTTTCCATTGTTGAATCTGTATTGTCGAATCTGTATAGCAACACAACCTTCATGTAATGATTTAAAAGAATGGGTGCGAAGCTTAAAATTAGTTCCGACGAAAATGAACTGCACAGTGAGTTTTCTGTTCAGAAATCCATAATATTTACAAGGATAATAATAATAATTCTAAATTGTGGAGTGCGTTTTTCAAGAAAGCAGAGGCACTAAACTTGACATAAATAATCCAGTATGTTCTTGGGATACCAGTCGTGATGCACATATCGAACAAATGTTAAGTGTAATGAAAACTTTATGATCAGATGGTAGAATGTTAACAGAACTTGTGATTGTCAACATTTTCTCTTAGATAAATTTGAAAGTAACAAAATAATTCTATAAAACAGCAAGGAACTCCAAAAAATATGGATAATAAGGTAGGCGTCTACAATCACTAATGTTTTGTATTTTCATATAAATTGGCAGCGCAAGGGCGGATCCAGGGGGGCGATCGGGGCAATTTACTCCCCCCCAGAAGAGGAAACTTTCTTATTTTACATATAAATAAAACTCATTTCAGAGTTTGGAGCTCTTAAAAAAGTAGCTCTAAGTAGCAGTATTACAACCCACCGCCCCCCCCCAGAAGTCCGTCCTGGATCCGCCCCTGTAGCACAATATACGTTTGGCTAATATTATAGTAAGCGTTAGTAGTTAGAAGTGTTAGAAGTTACCGTGGTATACATGTAAAAACATGTAAAAATAACATGTAAAAAAATTCTTCCGAATATCTGACCCCGATTAACACAAATGGTGCTGCTGGTCTCTGTCCTGCTTTCAGTTCAATATGTCAATTCTAGGCAGAATTATTCACTGAAGATACACACTGTAAAAAATGAGGTGTTGAAACAACACAAAATGACTACCACTTTAGCGTGTTACTTGTGTGTTAATTCAGCACCAAGATTTTTTTAAACTGTTAAACCGCAGACGATAACGTCGTCTCTTCGGGAGTGATATATATGGTAAACATTGGTTATGATTGATACACATATATGGTCTATGAGATTCGGCTACAACAACAATAAAGAAAGTCACTTTATTCATACACAGGTGAATTATTATTGTTGTTGTGAAACATGTGATACAAAACCAGAAACATAGATATGAATGGGGAAGGTTGAGATGTAAATGCTGAGGACAGACAGTGGTCAATGTTTGGTTAAACATAAGGAGTATTGAAATAATTAAAGGTATGCTTATTTGAAGGGCTGAACGAATAATGAGATGAAGTGCATGGACGCCACAGTACATAGGGAAGTGTTAGTATTCACAAATGAGCTTATCTTCTGTGTTGGGGGCTACTGAACACTGATGGCAGACATGGGGGAAGTCCTTGTTAGAAGGAAACTCACTGTGCATACGATGTGTATATGTGCGGATTGAATTCTGATGGATGATAGGTAGCGAAGAAATGGTGGTCAGGGTGTTCCGGATGCTTCTGGCCATAGATAGAGAGTAGATGCCTCAGTGGAGGATAGTAATACTTAGGCGAGGTGGAAAAGCTACTATCAAGATATATAGTGTCCATAAGCGTATGGGGCTGAGTTCTCCATTTTTTATCTATGTAGCGGGAGCGAAGATCTTCCAGATGGCGTGTGATGTGCAGAAATGTGATTCTTTCGTATAAGAGACGTGTGGGACTAGGCAAGCTTATTCGAAATGCGAGTCTCAAAGCGTGGCGTTCTATAATACGTAGGCTCTCGTAGAAATCGTCATTCGCACTAACCCAGGCGGTGTGACCATGAGTGAGACATGGGCGAAGGAAGACCTTGTAAGTGTTTAGGACGGTATCCGCGTGCAGGCCCCAGGTAGTACCAACCAGGCGTTTCAATAGATTTAAACGGTTTTGTGCTTTCTCCTTAATAGATAGAAGGTGAGGTTTCCAAGATAATTTGGCATCAAAGACTACCCCCCAGGTATTTAACAGTAGTGCTGGGGTGGATGGGTACACCTACGTTAATAGCGAGTAAGGATAGATTGCGGCGTACTCGACTGCGTCTCTTGTTTGGAAGTATTACTAGGGCTTGTGTTTTGGTACAATTCAGTTTTAACTTCCATCGATTGCACCAGTTGCTAAAAGCATCTATAGCTTTTTGCAGAGAAATGTTGATTTGGTGCATAGTTTTGCAACAAGCCAGGAGTGCAGTATCATCTGCAAATGTGAAAGTGTAAATAGGCTCAGGCATCACGGGCAGGTTACTAACATACAATATATATAATAATGGTGATAAGGCTGAACCTTGTGGGACACCAGTACAAGGAAAAATTGGATAAGATAAACTATTATTAATTGAGATATATGCGAGACGATTCGTAAGAAAGTGGTACACCATACGTATATATGCGGCCGGAAGATCGAAGAAGTGTAACTTATATATAAGACCATTATGCCACACGCGATCAAATGCCTTTTCAAGATCGAAGAGAAGAAGGCGTGAGGGTGCAGTTCTATTATAATGGTTCGTGATGATGGTGCTAAGACGTAACAAGTTATCGAGGAGGCTATGTTCAGGACGGAAACCTGCTTGGTGTTTAGGCAACAGATCATGAATTAACAGTTGGCTATGGAGTCTCCGGGCTATGATGCGCTCAAAGATTTTCCCAGGTGTGGAAGTGAGCTGAATGGGCCGATAAGAAGCTGGATCTGTTTTATCTTTTTTAGGTTTCAGAAACATAAGTACTTTAGATACTTTCCAATCAGGTGGATAGTAGCCAGTTCTGAGGACAAAATTGTACAGCGTTGCCAAAATATGAAGTAAAATAGCAGGACCTTCTTTAATATGGCGGTAGGTAATGCCATCAAACCCTGGTGCCGTGTTTTTCTTGTGACGTATCACGTCTGTAATAATCCACTGGCGTTATTGGTGCCGTTAAAGGATGCTGATCATTCAGAGTATGGTCCATGTTAATTCCAAGGTACCCATTATGAGGGTTTGTATATCTAGCAATGCGCCTGTAAAGAGTCGGTTCATCTCGAAAAGAGGGTTCTGGCGTGAAGGTGGTCTGAAGAACTTGGGCAAAGGCATCAGCTTTCGCAGAGTCCGTGGTAAGTGCAGAATTCTTGTCGAGTAGAGGATAGTGAGGAGTGCTGGTTTTCTCAATTAGCCGGTTGAAATGTTTCCAATACTTAGTTGGATGACTCTCCTCTGCTAAAGCATTAACTGTCTTTATCCAGTTGCGCTTTTTAAATGCTCGGATGTAATTTTGAACCATGCGAAGATACTAACGATGAAGTCGCAGTGTGGCTTCATTACGGCTGTGTAGGTAATCCTTGTACGCTGTTCGAGCTAGAGGTATGAGAGAGAGATAGTGAGGTGGTAGTTTAGGCCGGTAAAGATTACCTGTGGTTTCTGGAATGTGATTTGCACCGCTGATTTGAATGCTTTGCGTAATGCGATCTAAAGTCATGTCGAAAGTAGAAATGTCAGATGGAAGTTGAATATCTGCTAGTGCGTCGTGTATATCCTGCCGGTACATTATCCAATTGGCACTGTCAAAATTTGGCCCAGAACGGAGAGTTTCTTGAGGTGGTTTTGATCCATTAGGAAAAACTATGTGTACCTTTACACGACCATGATCGCTACCAATAGAATCAAGAACACTGGCATCAAGATATGGGATTATATTAGATGAGGCAATTACCACATCAGGAGTTGTATTAGAGGATGGACGAGTTGCTCTAGGCAGTGGGCAAATTTCGCCGTTCGTGTGAGAAGTAATGAAATCAGAAAATAAACGTTTTTCAGTAGCATTTCCAGCACCAAGACATCGCCTTCCGAGCATATCGGAAATAACTGGTTACTACCTGAGAGAATTTGCATTGGTATTTATCGTTTAATATCAGCAAAGCTTTGCGAAATATCTTTGGCACTTATGGCAAGTAACGAATAATGTTCTATGTTTTCTGTAATCGGTCACAATAATATTGTTGTAAACATGTGAATCGTCTGACAACAGTTACATAGGCAACAGTTCTGCCATCTTATGTTCATATATGCTAAAACACAAGAATAACAGATGAAGAAAACAGATGGAAGCACAGCTATCTGTGTAACTGTTGTCAGATGATTCACAGGTTTACAACAATAACATTATGACCGATTACGGAAAACATAGAATGTTATTAGTTACTTGCCATAAATTTGAATATGTTTCGCAAAGCTTTGCTTATACCAAACAATAAAAAACAATGCTAATACTTACAGCCAGTAACGAGGTATTTCTGATATGCTCTGAAGGCGATGTAGCTGGCGATGCTCTGAAGGCGATGTTGAATTGACACACAAGTAACACGCTAAAATGGTAGTCATTTTGTGTTATTTCAACACCTCATTTTTTGCTGTGTAGAAGTCCTTTCAGCTCAAAAGTGTTCATAAAACCACCGTACAACAATACCTGGATCCTCTTTTAATGAAAATAAAATAGAACACTTCTCTTTCTCCAGGTTTACGAACATCCCCTAGACCAGAGATCACCAAACCATCGATCGCGAGCTACTAGTAACTCGTGGGGATATTTTTGGTGGATCGCGTAAACGCTCAGGTTGGCTAACCTTGATTTCTCCACTTGAAAGGCAATAAATAAATGTAAGATTAAAAAAAAAGAGAGAGAGTTGGTAGTTCTTTTGGTTGATTAGCTTACACTGGGATTTAAAAACGGTAGCTCAGAAGCTTCATAAGTTTAGCGACCACTGCCCTAGACCGTCAGACATTATTGTTATACAAGAAATGACTTAAATCTCTTACCGCACAAAAGGCACAACCTTCTAACGGCTACTGGCTCTTGGCTGGAATAAGTACTTAAAAAAAAGAAGAAAAAGTGTTCACTAGCTCCACTTTTAGACTTTGAACATACCGATCACAAGTATTGGAAGTCCTGTCCGCCTCCCATTCATCTGTTGAGAGATATGAGAGTGAAAACAATACATAAAGACCATGATAGACGTAGAATTCATAATACCGTTTATTTGATTTAATATTTAGTATAATGTCTCTTTCAGCAGCGAGATTACTGTATATGGGACGTGAACCAACAGCTTAACGTGGGATTCCGATCACATGAGCTCCCACCGGGAATCAAACCCGGATCTCCCATGCCAAAGGTGCGTACACTAACTGCTTAGTCAGAGGGAGCTTATAATACCGTTTACATAGGTTTCTCAACTATGGGTTGGAAGGTTTATCAACTATAGCTTGGAACCAGTGGCGTATTTAAGGAGGGCTTCCGGGCTCAAGCCCCCCCGAAATTGTATTTTCTGTATTAAAGTATATGAAATATCTTGCAGAATTTTCACATTTCCAGGAACAAAGTTAGCCAAGGCCCCCCAAAAACAAAATCGTAAATACACCACTGGTTGGAACAAATATCTGACGAAAGGTCTGTGCATACTCATTTATCTGGAGATGAGTTAAGAAGCAAGGAACATACTTGTTACCAGACAGATTTGTAAAAGAAAAAACGACATACTATTATGAACAATTAAATTTTGCAGAAGTATCACTACCATCATCACAAACACACACAGACAAAAATTTTAATTGTGGGATATTCTACTTAGAAAAAAATGTTTAGGATCGTATTTAGTGGATAGAAAAATTAAAATTTTGCTTCTGCTAAAACTAGCAATGAGGTACTTTTTATATTTGTTTAGAACGTTTTTAAAGAATTTTCAGAACAAAGAAGAAAATAAATTCCATGAACAGAAACGACAATAACACAAATTGTTTTCCTTACTTACAACCTCTATTCGGAAGAATAGTTGTTGAGATTTTTTTTTTAAATCGGTATTTTTCCTGAGGCTTGAAACTGCGATAAACATTGCGAATACGATAGTTACAAACTTGCATTTATTTATTTAACTTTTATAACCAACGTAACGTGTATTCACTATTCAAGAGACAGAAGATTGAATTCCGGGATTTTAACTGTCCCAGTGAATAAAAGAATTCCTCCGGGACAAGATATAGAAATTCCTGGTTAATCTTGCCTAAAATCGGGACAGTTGGGAACCTTATATTTGCAGCAATTTGATATCTCAAATCACTCCGGAAATATGATAAACCTTGGTCAGGTTTACAACACTACTTAATATTATTTCATTATGAGAATTTGTAATTAGAAGTACGAAAAATTGTGCTGTAATATTATAGAAGCAAAGGAGACCAATAATCATTAAAAACGTCTAACAATAAATATGTAATTATAAGAAATATTTCAATCTTTAGCCATGTTTTTCATATCTCCGGAAAGGATTGAATTGTTGTAAACGGCATTATGATTTACATATCTATTGAAAATAATCTGTTTGGGTGTGATACTTGTCTAATCACATTTTCAAAATAAGGTCTTCTCAAACAAAACGAAACAAAACAAAATCAGCTTAAATTTACAATACCTTGTAACTGTGTTCCTACCCATTCGAAGTATATCATATCATGATTCCAAGGTACAATACAATGGGTTGCTTGCACCGTCCATCTCACTGGCGTTGTTACTGCTGTAGACCTCCAACATTTTTATGTTTGTGATAATGTAATACTGAATGTTATATTCTGTTTTCGCTTAATTATGTAATAATCTGACGTAGATCCATATGAAAAATACAATTTCTTGCTGGGTTGGCAATACTGCTAATCCAATAATATTCCAGAGTATGAAAAATAATGTTCCCTATAGATATTTGTATCGTATAAAGTTACAGTGTTTTTTTTTAAATTTTATTTTATTAGTTTAAAAGTTACAATGGCGTTCCAAGATAAATGGTCCACTCTGTACATTTAGGGTTGAAAACGACCACTTTTAAAATAAACTTAGCTCAACTCAAACAGAGCGCTGTAAAATGTAAGCTAGCTTACGATTAAAAGAAAGAAAGAAAAAATCGCGCTCAACTCAACTTCGTATTGGACCTATGCTCACAATAAAAAAGAAACTATATATATATATATATATATATATATATATATATATATATATATATATATATATATATATATATATATATATATATATAGTAAACATTTGTAATCAGATTTTTAATGTTTTAAACATAATTTTACAAAATTTAAATATTGCTCTATCTAATTCTGAAATAAATTGAACTCTTTTTAGGATGAAGTTTCAGATTCGGAGCCACTCTCACAATTACTGCTGCCGTTTTGAATTGAATTGACTTATGGCGATAATTAAATCTTGATTAATTCTCCCTCACATGTTGAAGATTGTTTCTTCCGGGTCTTCCACAAGCATCAAATCATCGAGTCTGAAAAAGTAAGTAACGCTTCTTTCTGTTGGTTGGGCTTTTGGAATCAGCGTGTGTTCAATTACAGCCGAACTATAAATGAGTACCTTGTATATACTTGGAAGCATAAGCTAGCAAGGATATTCCTCCACAAACAAGTTTGCTGTGTCCAGATCATAAGTGTGAAACTTTTCTATTTCGTGGCCAATAGAAGTAACTTGTAGCAATATTTTAAATCTTTTGGTTACATTGACTTCAATGTCACAAATGTTTGCAGACATCCCTTGATTTGCAAAGAAAGATCTATGAATATTGCTTTATTGATTGTTCCAAATGCTGACTTTGAATTTTTAGAATAGTTAGCCCATTTACTTCTTGAATTAATCGTGAATGCCTTTCTTTCTTTCGACAACATTTTATTTATTTACTTTTATTTTCTGCATCACGAACTTGCCACATTTTAATATGTAGTTTATAGCTAAGGTGTAGAAGACACTCGAAGAATTTGATACGTAAGTACGTGAAGCACCGACAATTCAAATTCCAGTGTTGATGGATTCAGCATTTCTTCACCTAGAACTTTTTCAATGTCATCTTTTTGTCCCAACCTATAGAATCAAATGCAATATATTGAAAGATCACAAACATGCACAGCTTCTACTAGCAGAAGTACTGAATGTTGTAAGTGGACATTTTTAGTTGAAAAATAGAAACAAATCTGGTACTTAAGAAACAAAGACATATCATATATGGATTATTGGTTAAAATATGAAAAAATATGAGACAAAGCCTCCATCCTCAAAGTTTTTGGTATCTCTAATTTATAACTAATGGAAACTTAACAATTGGCTGATCTAACTCAGTTCTTCCGTTGGGTTAAGGCCTTGACTTTATACCTAAGTGAATAATGTTTACGTATAAATCGACTCTGGCGATTAACCGATTAGTATAAACACAAGTGACGGTTGAATTTTTTTAAAAAATAAATAAATTTACTATGTTTTTCTAAAAATTTTTGTGCACGGATAATATGTTTCTAAGTGACAATATTGATTATAGTGTGACAAGTTCTTGAGACATAATTAGATAGAATTTTGCGATTGTGAAATAAAAACCCCGAGAGCTCTACATCTCATTACCATTTTTCAATTTCAGAAAGATTAAAATAAATATATTAAATGAATAATATTAATATAAAGATGAAGAATGGGAAATGTTTGCGATTCTGTCACCCAAAACAATGGCTTATAGAAAATTATATTTTTGCTCAAAGAAAAAGAAATGAAGTCCAAATCTAGTGGCATAAGCAGATTTCAACCATAATCCCTTTGCGTTCTTCGTAAGGCTTTGAATACAAGACAAATTATTTCCGCCATGCTGCAGTGATGAAAAATTGTCTGTGTGATAAAATATAAGAAAAAAATATATATAACAATGGGATATCTTTTTAGAACACTCACCTGGACATATATTTAAACCTAGTTGCTTCCCTTTACCATAAATATATTTTTTTCCCTGCCTTCTGTCCCGCAGTCCTCTCCTCTCCTCCTCCCCGCCCAGACCGTGAGCATAATATATTTCAAAACTTTGTTTCCAAGTTATTCGGTCCGACATTAACCATACAACCAATTAATCTACTCTTCCTGTGTGCTCCGCTCACACATTTATGCCAAAAGTGTAAATAACTCCGGGTCACGTTCTCTCTCGCTGAGGATAACAAATGGCTGACAAGTTTGTATCAGGATCTATTACGAATGGATTGTCGTTGCTACGTGACGTTGTTTCGCGATGAGGGCGCTCTTTACTCTTCAATGCACAATAGATGTCGCTAATGTGTTAATGTTACTTTTTTCGTTCTTTCTTTCTTCATGAAACTGTAGAATAAATGTTGATTTTGCATGTTGGCTTAGCAAGAAGCTTCTGCAGAATGACTTGTGAACAAAGAAAAGTATGCTAATGTTAATTTTTTTCTTAAAAATTAATCAGAAGTTAAACACTCTACACTGCCCTGGCATAAGTAAATAGACACCCGAAAATGAGGCTATATGCATTACTACGCATCAGTGCATAGAAGTAACCATTTCTGATGCTGGAGTTACAGGTCTTTCATACATAGAAACTAAGTTGCGCCAATAGTATGAACTGAAATATAAACCAAGGAACTGATAGCAGGCACGGACACTTTTTTCTGTTTTTTTTTTTTCAACGCCGACGTATTTTCTCTGTAGTGGGACGAGGTTGCCAGGACACAAGAAATATATAGTAAATAGGCTACTAGGCTATATTAGACGTAGATCAGTGGTCATAAATAAAACCACAGTACCTACCATCGGGAATTAAATGCGGCCTCCTGCACAGGAGTAAAGTTCTAAGCACTTAGCCATAAGCAATCCTACCGATGTAAGGAATGGCTGGAAATCAGATGATTAATATAGAAAGAACCAAACATACTAGACGACTAGTTAGCTCCCATGGGTACGTTTCACTTTACAGAAAGATCAGGATTATACAGGTAATTTGTAAAAGAAACATGCAACAATCTCTTCCTGGTATCTTATGCGTTCATCACATGGATGATATTGGAATTTAACACAAAATATAGGAATAGTCTATAGTTGTTTTAAGACAATCGGGAACTCCAGTATATAGTGTAAAATAAGTAGGTCTAAATTTTAAGCGATAAACCAATGGCGGATCTAGAGGGTAAAAGCTGGGGGAGATCAGCCAGTACCCAGACTATGATAGGTATGAATACACTTTCAAAAATATATAAATAATAGGTTAAATTATTTTGTCACTGAAAAACTGGGGGGCCTAGGCCCCCCGGCCATGACCTAGATCCGCCACTGCTATAAACAATTGTGCATTTTTCGTCTCTGATTATTACGCTCAAGCTGAGCCGAGAGCCAGGCTTGCAACTTTTGACATTACCGTTGGGAAGCGATAGTCCAATACGACTAGGATGTTCGCTTTACAAACATGCATAATAAGTCATTACCCATTTGCTGATGTTACAATCATCAATTTATATGCAAGCAATAAATAAATTAGTACAAGGCATACTATCTTGAAGAGGGCAAGATAAAACAGCACGTACATACTGGGTACACACTCACAGGAAAATGAGTTAACGAAAGATAAAGCAAATTTGATCTATTTCGTGTGATGGGAATATAACATCTTTTTTTATTTTCTTCTCCCTTTTAATATATTCGTGACAATACCTTCCTTTGTCCCTCCTTTGTAACGTGACAATCAGGTCACCTACGTGATTTGGGAGTGCAGAAGCCACATTCACAGCCAACCACTATAGAAGTCAAATGTGCCTATCAGTTTGTGTCTACAGAGATGAAAGCGTTCGACCGCTGTGTGGACCGCCCTTTAACCACGAAATCAACGAAATGAACAATACCGAATGAAATTAAGGAAGCGAAGAAAATAAATGGGTTTTATACTTTAGAAAGAGAAGAAAGATCAGAAAAGGGTGAGGGGAGGAGTGAGGCAATCGAATGGAATAGCAGGCGGGAAAGGAGAATAATAAGAAGAAAAATAACTATCTTTCTATTTGGTATGATTTGCCTTCTGCGGCCTGATAATAACAGGAAACTCAGTCGAATGACTTGAACAGGTCAGGAGTTTTGAACACAGTAATCGATAGGTAATATAAAGCTACTGAAAGAAGATACAATTACACCTGCTTCTAAAGCCTTTGGCGTCACAACCGCCCTTTTTTACGCTTCCGGATGCACAAGTGAATTTTCCATGGATGAATAGGAAACATGTGTATGGCATTTTGCTCGCTCCAGCTTATTTTTTGTTTTTGTTATACTTTTATTCTTGTAAAAATTTCCTATCTAAAAGTCCATCAGAAACAGAAACGTCACTTTCAGACAATTCAAGATAATAACATCCCTAACGATTAGTATGGGGTGTTCAGAGCACAAGGGAATCAAGTCGCATTACCAAAATTCTGAGAAAGAGATACATTAAATTTGCACGGCACACTTAAATACATTAACATTTGTGTTTTCCATTATGAGAGTTACTTACAATACCTGGACGTTAATCTGTTAAGTTCTGAAAGGAGCTTCAGATACAGATAAAGAATAAGTATGTTCAAAATGACCAAAGTGGACTTGATTCCCTTATACACTGAACGTGCCATAGATACATGTGCGAATATTGCTCAAGATAGCAGCTCTTCATAGAATAACTAATACTTATTTTTGAAAGCTATTTGTCAAATTACATTTAATTCAAGCGAAATTACTTGTTTTCTCCTTTTTCTTTTGATTTATAACACTACTCTTCGTTTTATTGCTCTTTATTAGGTTATCCGATTTTCTTTGTCTAATGAGACCTATTTCTATACTCAGATTATGCTGTATCAGGGTTATAACCAATGATATTATACTAGAATTTTGTGGTAAGTATACGTTTGATCGGTTTACAAAATATAGCGCATACCAAACCCCATATACGCGTGTTCTTTCTTAAATTTAAGGTGGGTATACACTAAACTATATGCTCCATTATATCCCTGGCTATAATCAGGGTTTTGTATGTATTATTAGTTTATGCCACAAAATTCTATTGTGCTATGTTGTGATGTTTTGCGTTTGTTAGTACTTCTATTGGTAGTATTTCTGTAGGTTCCAAAACTTTTAAATTGAACTTTCTATTTTATTCATTTTGTTAGATTTATTTCCATATTTTAATGATTGTATAAGAATTCCCTACGTGTGATTAATATCCCTAATTTCCTTGGTATTAGTACGTTTATCTACAGGGTGTTAATGAACTATATCGACAAACTGAAAGAGGTGATTCCTCGCATGAAAATAAGAGAAAAAATTCATATGGACATATGGGGGGAAGTGCATAGTTTCAGAGCTAGGGCTGTCCAAAATCGCGGAAAAGCTAAATTTCAAGAGACCATCTTTCGAATTCGAGAAACTATGGATAGTGGTAGTTATCAGCGTAAATGTAATCACGTATACGCAATCAAAAAATGCATATTTCATCAATGTTCAATGGGTGTACATGGTATTCCCAGCAGGATGAGATTCCCAGACATGTCGTCAACCGAATTTTCAGATGTGCTCTAACTTTATGCTTCGTACAAAGTAGGCAAACAATAAGCTTTCACAGCAGTGAACACGGAATTCTTTGGCGGGGTGTCGGAAGTGTTAAGTACCGTCAGCAGCACGGTCTCTAGTATTCGGGAAAACGCATGCTGCGATGTTTTCTTCCACGCTTATAAGTGCAAAAAACGTGGAATATATCGTGACGAATTACATCGTAGCATACGTTATTCCGAACACAAAAGCCGTAGAGCTACCGGTTCCTAAAACTTCCGACTTTCCTCCGAAGCATTAGGTGTCCACTGTTGTCAAATCTTACATCTTGCCTACTTTGAACCCACCTTGTAATCAGGGCATATCTGAAAACACTGTTGAGAGCATATCTGAGAATAGCACCCTGTAGAGAATACCCTGCACACCTATTGAACATTGATGAAATAAGCATTTTTGGATTCCGTATGTGTGACTTCCCTTACGCTGATGAGGACCACCATCCACAGTTTCTCGAATTCGAAATAGGATCTGCTGAGATTTAGCTTTTTCACGATTTTTGGACAGCCCTAGCTCTGAAACAATGCACTTTCCCCCTAAAGTCCATATGAACTTTCTCTCTTATTTTGTTGTGAGGAATCGCCTCTTTCAGTTTGTCGGTATAGTTCATTAACACCCTGTATATAACTGATCGATGCATAGACATTATTTTTTCATATTATTTTTTAAAATTTTATTATTTTTATTAGGCACGTATCTATGGTATTTCATTGGTATTATTAAACTTATTTACATATTTGTTTAATATTATAATTCAAAGTTTATCTATTTCTAAACTAGTTAAGGTTTATTCCCATATTTCATTGTTACAGAAGTTATTTTTTATGATATTATGAAACCTGTATTTATAATATATTGATATTAACGGCTTATCTCTATTTTTATCCATGTTTTGACTCATTTCAATTTTTTTTTTTTTTTTTTTTTTGTTTTGTGAGACGCATATTTTATACTTCATTTATAGTGTTAAATTTATTTAAATATATCCTTGGGATTATTATGTGTATTTGATGTTTTACAAATATTTGTATTTATTTTCATGCTTTCTTGTTTCTGAGTGACTTATTTTTACATTTCATTGTATTATTAGCCTTATTTTCATGTTTCGTTGATATTATTAAATTTATTCCTATGATTACACTTATGTTATTGTGTTTATTTCTGTATATTTCATGGTCTTATTTTCCATTATTTTCTTGGTGTTATCATTAATACTTTTATCATTAATACGTTTATCATTAATACTTTTAGATATTTTTCATATGGAGTAGCTATTCATTAATGAATTATTTCCATCTATTATTATTAATATTAGTAGTATTAGTATTAGTATTAGTATTATTACGCTTATTCCAAATTTCGTGGATATTTACGTGCAATTCCTTATTCATATTATTAAATTTATCTTCGTACTAGCGTCAATTATCCACTTCGTTGAGTTAAAATAAGAAAAATTAGTAATATGTTCCGTTAGTCATTCACATTTTACTAGTACTGAAGTGTTCTCTGATATCGGTCATTTTGAATATATATATATATATATATATATATATATATATATATATATATATATATATATATATCCCCCTCTCCCTCGCTTAAGTTGCACCGTCAAAGTGAAATAATAAAAACCATCCCAGGCTCGACCCTAATCTATGTTGAAAATTTGATCGAGATCGGTCGGGTGGTTCAAGAGTTATTAAGTCATAAACATAGTCACTTCCATTTTTATTCATGTACATATAGATAGATAGATGTTGAGGATGTTAGTAAATTTCTTTTCATCTTTCATTAATATTATTAGATTTGTTTCCACATATCGTGAATATTATTAAATTTATTTTTGTATTACGTTTATTTTATTATCTTCCAATATCCAGTAAGGTCTAATATTATTAGAATTATTTTCGTATTCTATCGGTATTATTAATGTACTTTCTTGATATTAACATGTATACTTTCATATTTTACTGATATAATTAGATTTTTTTTTTTTTTTTACAGAAGATTCTTTGATGTTATTCCATTCTAAAGTTGTTTAAAAGACCTCAAAAGTGTAAAAAGAGAATAAAGAATATAAAACTTAATATTAATTTGGAAATGGATTATTCCTTACAACTGCAACTTATCGACACAAATACTTTACAAAATTATTCATTTTTTCTTTCTTTCTTTCTTACGGAGAAAAAAATGGAAAATGACTGGAAGAAGAGGAAATATCTGACAGACAGCTAACGTCTGCAACGAACTGTTTTTTTTTTTATTAAATTCTCCAGCTTCTGGAAGACTCTAAAAAAGGGGATAGGATTTCTTTAGTAATTAGAAAAGTTGAGAAGTTTTTCTTTCATATCATCTCATAGAGACGAGCGTGAGGAAGGGTAAGGGAACGAAAAAAAATATCTAGCGAACTTTGAGAAAGAGAAACGAAATAGGGAGGAAAGAGATGATAATTTATCCTTTTTTTAAAAAAAATGGTGTAACATCTTTAAACAGAAGGGAAAAACTTTGCATTCCTTAAAAATAAAGTAACACTAGTGAAAGTAATATATATTTATTTCGTGACACAATTTTCTCCATCTTAAAAAGTATATTCAAAGTTCCAACAGTGGATTTCTGATGTAATTATTTGTATGTGTTCCTACATTTGTAAACAAGAGAAGCTTGAAAGAGTTCATAACTAAGGATTTGGTTAACAATAATTATGTGAAAGGCGACTACAAACCGGAGCACTTAAAATGTATAAAATAAAACAAAATATTTGAAACAAATAGAACATAGTCTTTTCAAAAAATTAACAAAGTAAATAAATCAAATTATATTAAAAAATAAAAAATATAATTGAGGGGGTTAGTGCAACAGGGGTCTAACCCTCATTTTTATAATGGAGAAAAATCAAGTTGAAGTTAAACACATGTGGTTTTTTGTACAATATACCAAATGCAAGCACAAGTCGTTGATGTGTCATACATTGTGCATACATATATTGTCAAAAAACCACATGTGTTTAAATTTAACTTAATTTTTCTCTGTTTTTAAAAATATGGGTTAGACCATTGTTGCACTGACCCTTTCAATTGTTTTCAAGAAAATTACGTTTAACATATTTCTGTTTTAGCCTAACTAAACGGAAGAGCATTGGGAGCGCTCTTGTATACAGAGTGGGCACAGAATCGCTTTACCCAAAACAAGAGATGAAATAAACTTGCTATCAACGAGCGTTCTATTTTATTTGCTATAGAACTGGCACTACTGTGTCTGTTAGTGTGACTGGACTGATAACCATATTTTCGTACCTACTTTGTTTAAGAGTTGTTTACTGAATGAAGCTGTGTTGAGTGGTACAAATGTTGAGACAAATGAAATCGCAAATTAACAAAGGAACAACGTGCTTTCGTGCTACAAACTTGGTGTAAAACAAAACGAAAACACAAATGCGGTGACAACAGATTTTTCCAGGTGTGGAACTAACATTACATCAAGCTATGAGAAACCTGAACTAACTATTCAGGGCTGCATGTTCTGTGTATGATCTACCGGGAAGCGGACGACCACGATATGTAGGAAGAAGTCTATCAAAAGGCGCGCACGTGACCTGGGAATGAAACGAACATGTTAAAGGATTTCAAAATGGAATCTTACAGACCAAAGCTTCAGCACGCGTTGAGATCCAAACCGGCGTATTGAGTTCTGTGAGTGATTTCTCATTCGAAACGAAGCTGATAGAGAATTCTCGAAACGAATTTGTTTTTTGGACAAATGAGGTATCATTCAAGATGAATGGTCGCGTAAACAGACATAATTGTGTTTATTGGTGCGATATCAATCCACATGAAATTGTGACAAACATTCCTTGTGTCACACTGTTTGGGGTGATGGAATTGTGGTGTCATAGAACCATTCTTTTTTTTTTGATAGGACTATTACCAGTGACACATATACTCAGGTATTACAGGTAGTTGTCATTTCAGAACCTGAAAGTAATCCTCGCTACGAAAATATTCAGTTCGTAGGGAACACGATGGATACAACCTCACTTTGATGTTGTTATGACATATTTCTTAGATCAACATTTCGATAAATGCATATTTGTTGACGTGGTACGACATATTGGCTACCCCGTTTATGTGACCTCACAGCATACGACTTCTTCGTGTAGGATATTGTCAAAGACGAGGTGTTTTCCGGGCAACGCAGTATTTGGATCACTTGAAATAGCTAATCGAATAATTATTCGAGAGATTGGATACCAACCCTCGGCTGTGTCATGATATTTATAAATCAGTGTTGCAGAGATGTACTTACTCGTATGTATTGAACCGATGCACAGTGGTCCAGAAACCCCGAAAACTTTTCCAAAAATCAGACTAGTTACATGGTCTACATGTGTGGTTTGCAGTCGTTAGAAATGCCGGAAAGAAGATGATAGGAAGTGATTGAAAGAATATTTTGACCGTATGGATAGAAGTGACGTATAATATGTATGTAAGAAGAATACAGTATAACCTCAGTCTGAGTCCTCTTTACTGACATCTGGACCATGACTGGCTGTGGAGCGTCGAGCAGGCGTAGTACTTCACATAATAGTGGCTTTCGTTTTTGTCTGGGTATCATATTATGCCGCAAGGTCGAAATGATAGGATCAGAAGTAAGGAGATAGGAGAAGGCGTTGCATCGCATCTCGCATGGTAAGCTCCTCTGAGTTCGCGTGATGTTCCAGAAATTGCTTCATATGCTTGTTGCGAGCTTCTTGCGCTTCTTCTGACATTTGTTCAATAGGCAGATGGCGTAGGAGATGATGGCCGCACCTTGTGCACAGACGCAGGCATGAAGTACTAGGGGTATTGCCGCATATAGAGCTGCGCTGTCTCTAATGCGTATGTTTGAAACTTCTGTGTGTTGATGTTGTAACCGTTTGACATGGTTTGTAAGATTCTCGCACATCTCTTGATGAGATCTACACACAGGTCGGTTACGTTTGCAACCTGATCAGGATGGTTAAAGAATATTCTCACCGTGTTTCCGTCATTTGTTGTCCCTGAACCTCCAGACTGTGGCTGATCCACGATGAGGCCGAGTGCTTCCTTTAGTTGGCGTTAAACTTGTTTCTTCCTTTGTTCTACCATAGACTTATTCTCTTCTCCCCTGACCTGCCATGACTGCATATCGAGACGATTTGATGCATACAGAAGCCACTCCATAAATCAAATCCAAGCGTGGAGAGTCCAAATTTGAAGGTATAAGGATTTTACTTGTCTTCCTGTTTAAGTCATTCATGTCTTTTGGAGTAACGCCACTTTTGACTCGATGTGTTAGTGAGTGCGTTACAAATCTTCCCATCTACCATAGTCAGTTCAAGTTGATGGTGGACTTCTGTAACTTGACCAGCTATTGTAATTGTTGTTGGCTTGAGCCGCATTTGTTGATGTTGTATATATTCAACCTCACCTGTAGCGACCTGTTTCGTTTCCTTCTTCAGTTGTATCCGCACTGGTCGACAAAATCGGGTAGATGATGCAGGTGGATTGTGCCAAACAATGATTCTTGCATGATCGCGAGCAACTGAATTGGAACGATGGAGGTAAGAAACATATCAGTGTTGGATAAAGCTTTATCAGTTGAAACTTGTTCGTATTGGGAATGCCCGCTGCTGCAATCACACCCCCACTTTGTTAAAAATACATAATTTGTGGTGAAGTTCTGAATGGGGACCTCTTCCTGAACGATAGCTAAGCGTTGAGTCGTGTGATCCAAGAGTTCCTGAAGCAAGACCTTTGAAACTGATTCAGATACTTGTAGTCCGTGTGAATAACATTGCTTTTCTGACTCTAACAATTTGTTATAGACTGGGTAGATATCATGCTGTAAATCCTTTGCACCAGACCGAATAAGCTCATATTGATGTTTAATCAAATAAAACACAGTTCTGACCAGAGCAGAATGAAATATATTAAAAACTGTAACACATTGTAAGTATAGTTTTTAATATATTTCATTCTGCTCTGGTCAGAACTGTGTTTTATTTGTTAAGCTACTTATCCAGAGCCATGGAGTTTGTTCATTATGATGTTTAATCGTGTCATTCTCCAGGAATAGTGCAAGTGCTGCATCAGGTGTGTATATTCGAGTTCCTGATTCCGAAACTTCTTCCATGCTTCTCTAATTTTCTTTGTCCTACTTGGAGAACTCAGACTTTCTCTCACTAGCTTCGCTTCTTCCACCTTTCCTTGTCTCAATTTCATAGTGATAGCTTCCGCCAGGATGTAGTTAGTATGAAACTTCCTTAGGTTCTCTTTCTTTCTTCTACATGCTCGTTCACTGCGGACCTCAAAACACGGCGGACCTTCGTCTACCCTTGCACTCCCCTCCTCCTCCACGAGAATAACAACGTTTTGGTCCAGCCATGTTGCACATTTCTGCAAGGAACGGTCCGTCATGCGATGCACCTTGTCCAGTCGTCGAAATGCATGACTAACAAATACAGTAATGACGTGCTGAATAGTTTGTCTTTCTTTATCCTTCTTTGGTTTCACTTCTTCCAGTAAGTGGTTTACAAGTTGGCTCTGTTGCTCTTCCCTTCCTCCACTCATGGACTGCAGCAACATGAATAAGTCTCTCCTTTTGCGTCAAAACTCCATTTTGGACCTGAAATGACAGAATAACAATGTTCGTCATGATATTTTTTGTTGCAATTACATTTGTTTTCAAACATTCTATTCATGCAGCTTTTACTATTTTTCGCTTTATAGTACACCCATTCATATATAACCTTACTTTTCTACGAAGGGGGCAAAAACGGGCAAGTTCTTTCTTTCTTCCCATCTCAAGGGAATGTTTGTTACTCTAGGTTCGGAATAAGAAATGAGCGTGTAACGAGATGTAACAAATTTTGCACATCAAATCACAGTTATCAGTTTTTCTACCGGACGCAGTGGTACAATTACCTACCATCCAGAGGCAACCCATCGTAAGGGGCCCAATGGGTCCGGCCCTCCCATCGTTTTTCCATTAACATAGAAAAATATATGTATCTTGAGTTATCCGGCTAGTATTGTTGCTATAAATTCCCTCTGAACCGAAAACAAACTCCTTCATATCAGTTTGTCCATGTACTACGTACGCTTATGGGCACGCTATTCATGCGGTCAGTACAACATAACGGCAAAAAGGGCCTGAGATGTTTCAGTATGAACTTAGTATCATTTCGCATTGACTCAAGTGGCGAACAACGTGAAAACCCAGGTTGAATGTAGTTTGAAGTTTGAAGTTTGCTTGTTGCCAAAATTCGTTTTGTCTGTAGAGGTTGTCGATTCGGCACTTTCAGTTGTTTTGTCCCTTGACCTTGCTCTCTTGTGTTACTTCTGCTGAAGGGATCCAAAATCAACCGCGTGTCCACCCCTCAGTTTAGGCATGCATCTTTTTAGTGTCTTTTGTGCTATTTTTCCCTTGTGTTTTCATGTGATTATGCGAAAATGAATAAAGTACGCATATTAGAAAGTTTTACGCGCGTTTCCAATAGGTGAACCCTCAGAACTTTTCCACTTTTAAACATTCCTTCCCGGAAAATGACTTAACAGTTGTATTCTGTTCCTATCCGATGCTGAACAGAAAAAAGCTCAAATCCGAACTACCGGCCGCATAGAGCAATGATATTCTTTGCGCAATTAATAACAAAATCGATTTATTATATACTTAACGTGCTAGTATGATAAGTTTTTCTGACTGCAATTTCGAGTTTTTTTAAGCAATTCACTTAATAATAACAACAATAATACATTAGAAGTAGTAGTAGTAGTAGTAGTAGTAACCATAAAGTATTTGTCTTGAGGCTTGGCCCACCCTACCTTTTATTCTACGTGCCGTCACTTTTACCATCTATCACATGGTACATACATATATCCAACAAACACGTTTGTTGTTCAAAAGATGAATGTCTATATACATATTAGAAATAAAAAATATCATGTCCGTATTCAGTGCGTACAGTTATACAAATTCCAAAAGAATGCCTCCCCTTTCTCAATGCAAAATGCGACAAATCACTAGCATACATGGGTATAATTTAGATGGTCCTGGATGTCTATTGGGAGGCTGCAAGATGTCCATGGCAAGTATTGTGAACTTCCCAGATATTTGGCTTCTCAGAACTATATAGCACACATTCCTTCTTTGTGTTTGAAAAAAAAAAAATCATTTTTGGTCAAGTATGTTGGGTTCCTGGACCACTGTGCGGTTGGAGACAGATACAATAAAGATTGTTAAGTCACGTACTTTCTTTTATTTTATTTCTTCATATATTAGGGAAAGCGACTATGTGCTTACCTTGTATATCACTCGACAATTTCCTCAAAACTGACATAATACTAACATATAGTATTACTATTATAGTGTGACATTCTTTTTTATAATTGACATAAATTAAGTCATACTTACATAAAATATTACATGAGAATCTAAGAATTTATATATTGATTGCATGTGAGAGTGCTTCCATGGTTTTCCCTTTAGTCATGTGTAAATAGAATTTTTTTAAGAAAGTAATTCTCTTCACTTCTTTTTTAATTTTTGGATGATTTGTTTTATTTTGTATGTTATTTTTCTGTTAAAAAGTAAGCATATTCTTAATTTTTTTAAATTTTATTTTAATTTCTACATTTTAATCATAAACAAAATTTTCTATCGCTGTAGAGTTTTGTTTGTTTCCTTTTCTACGTGGAAATGGTGTCTCATCTCGAAAAATAATCTATTGGAAAAAAACTGTCTGATCGCGAGTCTTATCACGAAAAGTTCTCGTGCACAATCCTGAAGAATTTTTAATTAAATTCTGTAATAGAAATAATATATCGGCATAATAGAGTAGATCAATGCTAAGAGAAAGAACCTTGTATCTTCTATTGTCATTTTTGTTCACCAATATATATATTCCCCAGTTGGTAACAATATATAATGTATGTCCTTTCCCCCTAGTACTCGGTAAGCGAAAACATACACAAGCTTTCAAAACTAGATATTAATTTCTATTTGTATGATGAGAGATAAATAAACTTGTGATTCTCTTTGGTAAAAAATAAATAAATAAATAAATAAATAAAAATAAAGTAAAGCAAAAAAAAAAAATGCTTCACTTGAAATCATCCCTGCAACCTGACTTGTAGAGAAACCTCAGTGGATTCTTCATTCTTCTCCCTTCGGTGTCTGTTGAAGCTTCTCTCTGCCGGCGTCCGCTAGGTGATTCCCCCTCTCCCCTTTTCTCATCCTCCTCGCGGTAATTCCTGAGTGCGCTGTCTTGCATTATCTGTGGCAGTTAATTACCATCGCAGACCTGTTTCATTGGGTGAGAGGGTAATGAATGTCGCAATTAACCAGCACGTCAGACTTGGTTCTCGAGTCTTCCGACAGCCTCTGTGACACCAGCGCCACAGACGGTCCCCGCGAGACTTCAATCGCTTCCAAGGAAGGAAGACACGGTTTTCTCCATTGCTCTGTTATATGGTTTCACCTCTCGTTTGGTATTATGCTGAATGCTACATTACAACAGTATGGTGTATGTATACTATACATATAAACAAGGAAGAAGAGAAGAACTATTTTCTGTTACAGTATATTAGAAAATCATTCAGTATTCTTATATAAATTCATAAATACAAGTTTCCAATATAAAGCTATATGAGAACGGGCAATCAACAAACAACTGAAAATGGATCCCAGTTAGATGGAAAGTCTAACTATTTAGAAACAATGAAACTGCGAACTAAAATTTGCTTGCACATTTCTATTTACGAACAGAAAATATTATATTGACAGCAATAGCAAATATATTTATTAGCATCAAATTAGAATGTTTGATGATATCTAAATTATGTTACTAGTTTATATTATTTTAAATTGATGATAGAAAGAGTAAATTTTATCAATCGTATTTTGATGGTTTGTTAAACTTTAAATTAATAAATAAAGTAAATTTTATCTAAACTATTTTAGTGGTTTATATCATTATAAATTGGTAAATAGAAAAAATAAAAATTATAAAACTACTATTTTAACGGTTTAGATTATTTTAAATTGATATCAGAAAGAATAAAATTTATCAAAAATATTTTAATGGTTGTTTTAGGTTAGAAAGAATGAAATTTATCTAAATATTATAATGGTTTATGTTACTTAAAATTGATAAATATAAATGGTAAAATTTATCAAATTACTACTTTAATGATTTATATTATACATTGATAAATAGGAAGGATAAAATTTATTTAATCTGTTTCGGATGTCTAAACTAAGTAATTCTTTATCTAATCACCATAAGCCAAGTTTAGAATTGTTTATATGATTTAACATTGAAACTAGAAAGGGAAAAATTTAGCTATAACTGTAAGTATAATGAATTAAAGCTGTGTGTCCATCTAGACGTTTACATTCATACATATATATTGCAATGTTTTGTGTAGGTATAGTCAATAATGGACAAGAATCTAGCCCTTCACTGATTTATTTATAAAAATACAAAATAGTCTTTGTGTTTTACAAAGTTAATACTGTATATCAAAATCTCCCGTTTTACAAAGTTAATATATTTATAAACGTTAGCACATGTCGTCTATAAGCATGTGCTTATGATGTGATGTGGGGATCGTTACAATATAAACTCTGTTCCATTTCTTAAGAAATTTTATGTTTATCCTAAGATGCTCTAATGAGTGCAATCAAGGTTCAATGTATCTTTTTCTTTTTATTCTACTCTGAAATGTACCCAGAAGAAACACCTAAAAGTTTTAATTAATGCAATGATTCTTTTCCATTAATACAATTACTAAAGACACATCGAAATGCATGATTTAAACTTTTTATTTATTATACGTATGTACGTTTATTATTTACAGACTTTCCTATTTTTTGTAATAGCTGAATAACAAAAAATAGATAATTTTTAAAAACCATGTTATTAAATAATTCCAAAATGCTATTAAGTAAACAGTAAACACATAATCGTGTAATGCAGACATTTGCATAACGACATTGTGAAGTCAATAACTGAGTTTAACGTGTACTACAGCACGTGAAGGAGTTTGGTTTGTATGGCGTGATAGTTTCTCAATTAATATTGAAACCGGAAGTGGTAGTAGATTTATACCACTTTTGGTTTTAATAGATATTAGAGTCTAGATAAGGTATATTCTCGGGTCACTTCGTTGATTGTAGAAAATCACTTCATGCTGTCTATTACTGTTTTTACTCTATAGCGATCAATATTAAAACCGGAAGTAGTTAATTAATGCTACTTCCGGTATTAGTAGAGATATTAGAGTGGAAATGGAATATATTGTTGAGTCGCTTAATTGATTGTAGAAAATCGATTCAAGCTATCTATTACCGCTTTTACTCTATAGAAATGTTAATTTATACTACTTCCGGTTTTAGTAGAGAGCTTAGAGTGGGCATGGAATGTACTGCTGGGACGCTTAGTTAATTGCAGAAAACCGTTCTTGGTATTTATTATCGTTTGCACTCTACAGCGATCAACGTTAAAATCGGCAACACAAATAAATGTAAATATATTAAAAAGCTTTAGTAAGCCAAGCTTCATAATAAATACGTATATAAAGGGGTTTTGGTAAACTAGACTCCTTAAAGGGATATGCAAAAATGAATTTGAGCGTATATTAGGAAATTGTTCTTGATTTTCTACTAAAATTGCTTCACTATTTCCTCATTCTATTTAGCTTGCATGAGATTTAGGGTATTTGAACTAAATTTTCCCACTGTATCACGGTAAACTGTTTCTTATTATTACCTACGATGAAAATTGCTTTGTGGATATCTTCGGCGTATACCAAGAAGGTAATCTGCTTTTAAGAGAGGCTGGGTGTAAGCATTTGAAAAGAAGTTTATCTTCTTTTTTCTTTTTAGATTTCTTTTGGATCTTTTCTTCTTAGACGGTGGTCCTCTTGTTATTGACTGCCATGTGTAGTGTGGAGTACATTAAACTACCTGTACAAAAAAAGGTAATCTTAAACCAGAACATATAAGGTTTGTGCAGCAATCTGGACATTTAAAGAAAAAAAGCTATAGTTCTTTCAGAATATTTCTCTTCGAAAGTCATTCCGTTCCACTCAGTGATTTCGGGTCTATCATTCACCACAAAGTTCTTTTTAATGCCAATGGTCAAAACAAGTGCTAAAAAGCAACAAGCCAAAATAGGAAGGAGAGTTGGAGGGGTAGGGCCGGTGACATATTCTTCATCTCTACTTCCCCTCTTTGACACTAAAAAAAAAAAAAAAAAAAGACCACCAACGTTCCCAGCCTTCAGGAGAAACCCCTCTTGAATTTGCTTCATTGTGACCTCAGGCCCACATTGTAAGTAACTAGTTCATTATTTGGCTCGTAAACACACCTCAAAATGATTTTTTTCTTTCTTTTTGTGAAAAATCTTACCTGAAAATACCACCTATGCGGTTACATTCAAGTTTAGTTTTGGAAACAGACAAAATACAACCACAATATACCAATTTTGCTGTTCACTATGAATCGACTACACACTATTATATAGTGTCCTTCTCGAGAGGTTTTAAAGTGTATTTCTAAGATTGTTAAGAATATACCTCTACTGGTCTACTGGTTCATGTTAGATGAAGCCAAAGAAGTATTATTCTTTCTTCTATACATTTGTTACTATTACGTGTGGCACGAGATTTTCAAATTGCTCTGAAGAAATCATGTTGTCACAAAGTTTAAATAACAGATTAAGTTAAGATAAATCAATGGCGGTAAGGTACTGTTAAGTTGAAGCTGGCAGCTACCACGTCTTCGTTCACCTTGATATAATTTGCTCATATTTTCTGGAGTATCTGCAAATAGTAGCTCTGAGTAAACGTGCTCAAAAGAAAACAAATGAGATTAATCGTAAATACTTCATTTAATGTTTTGATGCCTTCCAAACATTCGATTGAACAAATGCCGTACGCAATATACCATAAACACCTGAAATTATGTGATTACGTTGAGCTGCGATGGCTCAGTGGTACAGCGTTCACGTCTGGTGTATGGGATCCCTGGTTCGATTACAGCTCGCACCAAGTGGACTTTGTGGTGGACAAATATCGTGTGCTTAGGTTTTTCCTTGACTCTTCCGTGTCCTTCCACTTTCCTCATTCCACCATTTCATTCATTCTCATCATCATCGTCTCCTTTAGCTAACATGGCATAGCCGTAGAACATAAAAATGAAAGATTTCACTTTTACCTGAAATGATATGAATTTGGGATCTTGAATACCCTCGTACTTGATGAAATTCTGCGAATGTTACTGGATTGAACTAAACATAATTTCAAACAGAACTAGGTTCAGGTGTCACATGACATAAACCATGTGATAAAACACTTTGAGACCGGTCTTAGCAGCCATAGGACACACGCGCTAGCGATAAAAGAAACCACTTTTCATAGAAGCCAACGGTCATTGGTACCACGTCTATAAGAGAAATTGATCGTACAAGCCACATACCACGTCATACCTACCACGTAGCATAGAAGCCACGTCATGTAGATGGTACAAGGCCGGTAATAGACACAACTGGTACCGGAGCCAGCAGTCCTAGTCGGGGGAGAAATGTGTCTGTACGGTAGAATAGATGAAAAATTATGCTAAACAGTTATTACGTTTGTATTACTTCGATGATATAAGAACCATTTATTAGTTTTATGTAGTGGATTTTGCAAAATATGTAATATAACGTACAAGTAATTAGAAAGCAAAACCTACGAAAAGTGGCATTTCTATGAATTCATAATTTAATATAATTATTTAACTAACGGGAAAACAGAGGACAATAATAAAACTTTAATTTCTTTAACGATATCTGAAAAGTAGCCTGTTAATTGTGACCAATTCTAGGCCCGCGGGCAAAATATTGCCTCATGAAGGCATTTTGAATGTCCTATCAGAAGCAAAAGGTTTAATATCAAATGTTCACGTTAACTTGACCCAGTCTAGTTTGATTTGACCATTTGTGAATCTTAATAGGAGAAAGTAAGCAATTTATTTTTTTTTTCTTTTAGCTCCTGGATGTTTTAAATATTATTTCATGTTTCTTGATGCTTTTATTGAATCTATTTTCTCTGATTTAGATAATACATTTTGTTGAGTTAAAACTGAGAGTTAAACATTGCAGAAAAAAGTAAATACTGTTAAATTACCTTATTCTCAACCTTACAAAAGTCGCCAATGTAAAAGTATTTTATGGTGGTTGTTTTCTTCATTAGAAACCTGCATAATTTGATTACAATCCATTAAGACGTCATGCAAACAGCAGGAAATCAAAAGCGGGTAGTGCATTGGAGACATTGCTTATCACTGCAGAATTTTACTGCAGTTTGGCTAATCAAAGAGTCAATGGTGAAACAATATCTCAAATGCATTGGTTCCATTCTTGCATTTTTTTTTTCAAATATTAGATATTGCTATGGTGTCTCAATTATGTTTGTGCAACAGTGTTCTAGAGGTCCTGGCCACCTTTATCCCTCTCTAGTTATGCCTATGTTTACTTGAGGAGCAAAGAAAAAAAAGTCTCAATTTCAATCACAGTTTAGACTATATAAATTAGTGGTGAACAATATTATGTATTTGAATTTTCAGGGGGTTCCTCCGTTTCCTTCCTATTCCATCAATACCTCTCCATAATTTAATTTATTCATCATCTGCATCAGAGTATAGCAGTGCGATGTTAACTATTGATTCTGTTTCATATAAAGATTTTCCCGTTTTTTTAAAGTAATAAAATACAAATTCTAGAGAAACTCCCTCTTTTAAGACGCACTGTACTAACCAGTCGCATTAGTATGAAAAAGAACACTTTTTATCTTTTTAAGTACATGTTCCGGGGTTAATTGCTCATTTTTTCTGACACTTTAATGTTAAAGAGTCCCTTTGTTTCCTGAAGTCAATTTTTACATTCTGTAATTCTTCGCTTTCCTTTTCTTTTTTTTTCTTTCTTCGTAAAAATTTAAGGTAGGAAAAAGGTAAAAACTCTTCTTATCATGGTTGTCTATCACACTCTTGGAAATGTTCAGAACAAGGCCTCATGCCTTGTAACAATGTTAAGGAAGTTTTCAACCGTAGTTTACGACTTTCAATATCCGTTTGCCGGGAGTTTTTTTTTTTATCCTAAAATGAAAAAAAAATCTAGTTTCTTTTTCATGTAACATAGGTTGGGAGGGGAGTTCCGCCCCATTAACAAAACAACTTGAACAGATGTTCTCGAAGGAAGATACGAATTATTCATAAGCGTAACAATTAAAGTTTGTAGATAACGTAAATGTGATTATCAATGTTCAAGTTTTGTATTAGTTGCGACGAAAAGCACAAATGCAATGTACAGGGTGTTTCAAAAAATCTGGATATATACAGAAGATTCAGAACTCCTAAAACTACCTCCTTGGATTTAGAAAATCGGGAGTTTATAGCCGCAGGAACAAAGATTTGCTACTATATACTATCCTTTTCCATATATTCCCATCAAGATGGTTACCTATATCCTTAAAATCCAGCTTTATGCTATCATCCTCTATTTTGACATTACGAAATGAACTATTTCCCAGAGATTTCCCAACTACTTGTTTTTTCTATTCCATGCATGTTTCTCATGCGAACATTATGCCCTTCTGATCCATGCCTCGATTACTTCATCCGGTCATGTATCAACCAATAATTTATGGAACAACAAGTAAATAACAATGTAGGAGAAGAAATGACAGAGAAGAAGAATGTTGCCTAGTAGGCATACCAATATCTATTTGAAAGATGTTGCCTAATATCAACGTTATTTACAACTATAAGATAATGAAGAAGAGTCAGCTTAAGGTGAATGTTAAGGTCGACCATGAACAACAGATGGCAGCACGTGTCCCATATTCTCTCAATGTATTTTCTTGGGAGTGACAGTTTTTAAAATAAATCTATTTATTTTGTTCTATTCATTGTTGAGAGCGCTTAATTGTCCTCTTCAGAAGCATTTTTCCAATAATGATGCTCTTTCAACAATAAAGAAACAATACATTAAAATACTGCATGGATCATTCTGTAATTGTACTCTCTTGGATCATTACTCTCTTGGTACATGTAACACTTGAAAATGATGTCGTAACGTTAATCGAAATCGCATTTCAATGTTATCAAATGATTTATTCAGCCTGGGTAGACCAGCTTTCATGTTCTAATTAATATGCAGCATATAAGTACGCAATATTCCAAGACTCGCTAAAGATTTCTTTTTTTTTTTTTTTTTTTTTTTTTTCCAGATGAACCTGTACTTGAATTACCTGGTAGTATACTTCCAACATATATCGTTGTCTTCCTGGGAACAAATTGTGAATAGGATAAATCTCATTTAAGCTATTATTATTATTTAAACTTCCAAACTATCCCATCCTAATGTCGGAGGTCTTATAGAACGGCTATGTCCGTTCGTCTTACGGTCTGTCTGTTCGTCGAAAAGTATTAGAGCACAAGCAGGAAGAGATACCAAGAAGCTATTCTTTTGCAATCAGTTTGGCGTCCCAAGAATGAATTCCGTCTCCTCCGTTAACCTCTTATTCAGACAGACCGGAAGGGATTGAAATTGGTCATTTCCGGTTTCAATGTTCATAGCTAAAGAAAAAAACTGGTAATAGATACCAATCAGCGGTTGTTTGTAATCGGTTTAGCGTTTCTAGAGAACATGCATCATCACCTGCCACACTCTAATAAAACCGGAAGTGGTTGGAATTTACTAGTACTTTCGGTTTTAACACTAATGTCCAGAGAGCAAAAGCGGTAAGAGGTGCCGAGAAGCTTTTTTTGTTGCAATCGGTTCAATGTCAAAAAATAGGTCCCAAATCTTCCGTTAACCCTCTATTCAAATCGGAAGTGATAGAAACCAAGCGTTTCCGGTTTCAACGTTGATGACAATAGAACAAAATCAGTAATAGGTAGCCACAAGAGGATTTCAGCAATCGATCAGAATCTGAAGAGAACTTACCATCACTACCTGCTACAATCTACCAAAACTAGATGTTGTTGTGATTCACTAGTACCTCCAGTTTCAATACTTATTTCTACAGATCAAAAATGGTAAGGGATATCAAAAAAAACTATTTTTGACACAGATTCAGCGTCCCACAGATTCAGTGAGTTTTTGTCTTGACTTTTATCTATCCGTTGATACCGGAAGTGGCAAAAATCTACATTTATCCGATTGCAGCACTGATCGCATAATAGGATAAAACGGGCATACATAGCGGCAAGCAGTATGATTCAATACCAAGAATGTTTCATATCTGGTTTCATTCTTTTATTAGACTTACAACCAGAAATGATAGACATCAGTTACCACTTCCGGTTTTAATGTTAATAACCGCAGAGCAAAAGCAGTAAAAAAATAGCGAGTAATGGATTTTTGTTAATGATTCAGCTTCCGACGAAGAGAATCAATCTGTGATCTTACTCCTCTATTGCAACCAGTAGCTATAGATGTGTTACTTCAAGTTCGACTATTGAATTCACATAGTTTGGTAGTTCATCGTAGTTTCACGCTGTGAAACAAAAATAATTTGTTATTACTATTACTACTACTACTACTACTAGTAGTAGTAGTAGTAATAATAATAATAATAATAATAATAATAATAATAATAATAATAATAATAATAATAATAATAATAATAATAATAATAATAACAGAGACGAGTATTTTATTTAAGCCAATATTTTCTCATGTTTAAAATTTAGTTCATAGATGTGAACAGTATGTAACTACCTGTATGTATATATGTATCTATGTATATATGTGTTGTGTGTGAATATATTTCAGCAACTGCTCTTTCAATGTTTGTGACATCTAACAAAACTACTGAACAATGTACAATTTTAATAAACATATTTAACATTTTTTAAAGTTTTCTTTAACTTAACTGGTTCAACCGTGTCCCAAAATTTAGCTCCTTTCAGGGCATCATACAATAATGAAATTTTGCACAGGGATAAAAGTCGGTGACAATACAACATTGCATTGTTATCCTTTTGGTAAGCAACCAACTTTATTCTTGAGGAAAGCGAGATTATCTAGCACACAGGGGTTAACATTTACAAGTTCAAACAAAATTTCAAAATTTCATGATTCTTCATAATACCTATGGATTTATTTCATGAATGTATTGTCTCGTCTCGGAAAGTGTATCGGTTTCTATTGGAGAAACTATGTCTCGTCTTGTATCGTGGAAACTTTATAGCTAAAATTCTCAATAAATAGATTTGTTTTGTTCTATTTTATTTCTAACATTACTGTATGATTTTTAAATTGAAATTATGTATTTACAGTCATTACTATAATCTAAGGCAAATGGGGAACTTAAGTATCTATTTAGAAGAAACCAATATAATACAGAGTTTATAAACACCAGTACCTTTACTTCAGGGTTGTCGAGTATTCTAAATTTTCATGATACAAACTGAGTTCTTTCTTGTTTAGTAAAATTCTGTATGAAGCCATAGATATTTGGGAGGATAGTGTTGAATTATTAATCTCCCCATAAAATTCTGCTCTCAAATGTTCCTCAATATAGCAATTTATGATCGAAATTCCTGGTATGTGGTGTAACTATTAGTTTCACTGAACATTAAACTTTTTCAGTATTTTTTTTTACTTGCACAGTATATGTATATATGTTGTGGATACTCTTCCAGTCTGAACCCTTCACACTAAATGCATTCAAGCCACAAATCCATTCACATTACGGAATTGAGAAGCATGTCATAAGTTGTATGAATAAATATAGCTGTTTTGCATAATATCCTGATAATACTTCAAAAATCTGTTATCATTACTAAAAGTTTGAGACAGGATGCAATCCGTGAAGTGTGAGGGATTGGCTGCAACGGAACGAGGCATTTTATTCTACATCCCCTTGACAGTTCTTGAAGGATAGCTTAACCGGCGGGGGTAGTTCCTGATTCTATAGCTAACCGCCCATCCATCAACACTTATCAGCGACATCGCATAAGAGCATGAAGGATGTGAAACGTTGAATATCGCGTGTGAGCTTCACTGGTGACACCTAGAGACCTCTGTTTGTCACCGACTTTGATAAAACACCTTTTCCCTCTCCTTTCGTATTGTGGCACTGGCAGACGGTGTTCAGTCAGTGTGGGCTTTGACCACCAAACGCTTGTGTATTCTAGAAAGTTTTTTTTTTTCCTAATGCTATCCTAATTTACATTTTGAATTAATTTTGTTCATTTTACTGTACAATTAAAGTAATATTTCAACTTTTGATTTTCAAAATAGTATAGAGTTCTCTCTGCTGATCTAGTGGCTAGTGCGCAAACCTTTGTTGCACGGGTACCAGCGTTCGATTCCCAGTGGAAGTCTTGAAAAATTTGAACTCATTACTATGACACAGATACAGATTCCACGTTAATCTGTAAGTCCACGTCTCAAATAGTCTCGGTACTGAAAAGGATAGCTAAGCTTCAATAAGTAAACAAATAAAAATATAGTGTGGAACATGAAAGATGATATAGTATTTACAACACGCTCAAGAATCAATATTTTTAAACAAGTTGCCCATTCTGGAATTTAGAATTTAAATATTCTAGAATAGCGTTAGATAATAATAATAATAATAATAATAATAATAATAATAATAATAATAATAATAATAATAATAATAATAATAATAATAGTCAGGATATGATGCATATATCTATAAATTGATCAAACTGAACAATGACATGTGTGTTGTTTCGTTAATTTATGTACAAAAGTTATACCCTGATTTTCCCCTTAATTTCATTTAGAAGTTATTAGAATCCTTCCGTGTCACAAGAGGCCCTCTGCCGAAAAATTCTTATATAGCATTTACTCATATTTATTATTGAAGTATAACCATATTGTTTAATGATTTAGATATGTTTAAACTTTGATACATGCTCCTCATTGTACTTGTACAGTCACTTTATTTCTCGTCTTGTCTTAGGGACAACAATAGTTTCAAAATAAAGATTGAGAAGTACTTTCCCAGCGCGTCCGTAAATCATGCAATTTAGTGAGGTACTGTTCAAAAGGCGCACATAAGGCCCTCTCTCACTTTCTAAATCAAAATATTTTAGAAATAAGATAATAATAGTACTTTTTCTGCATAACTTTCTAATAAACATAAAATAGTCCACAGTAAACTAGTCAATGTTATCGGGATGGTCTTCATTCTTGTTCAGTTTCGCCTGGAGCAATTTCAACCAAACTTCATACACTTTATACACATATAATAACTTAAATGTGGAAAAAAATATTGGAGGGTTAAGACATCCCTAGCGTTGAATGTGAAGGTGGCGGACGTCTTTATTACATCCCCTAACTGGTTAGGCAACATTTTGTAACGTAAGGCAGTGTTGGTCGCCAACATCATAGGGGTAACACTTTCATTGAAACGTGCTTCATTGAATGGGTTCAAACGCTTACCATAAATTATCCTCATGAAGGGATTTAAATACTTTTCACAAACCTGTTCTCCCCGTACGCAGAACGTACATTTCAGCTAGTACTGAATAATTACACGGAGAAATTTTCAGTAATATGCTTCGATTTTCACAATATATATTTTTTTTTTTAATCTCAAATATTGTACTTGACTAATGTGCAGCTTTACAATGAAGATCATTTTGCAAGCACTGGCTAATTTAAGTATTTTGTAAGTTTAAAAGATCACGTTGCATTTTATTATTGTATAAGTACTGCACTATGATTTTACATCACATATACGAAGACTGTTCGAGGACTACTAAAACTTTTCTTCTAGATGTTTCAAAAAGGAAGTGGGGGAGGGTCTGTTTATTCATTATGACTGTCTTTTCCAAAATTAGTTATCATCTTCAAGGTACCTAAATTTTTCTTTGTTCTATTTAATTGATATAACTTGATTACTCACATTATAATAATAATAATTATTATTAGTGTTGGTGATAGTAGTAGTAGCATATTCAGAAAAATCATATCCTTTTCTGCTTTCTCCGTTTATCTACTCGCTACGATGTGCTTTAGTGCATATGGTCCCGGAATCGACTCTCAATAAGAGAACACTGAATGCATAACGATAGTTCGGATTTCACTTTAACTGTAGGTTCACATCTTCTATAGCATCGATTCTGGAAATGAATGCTGGGTTTGAACAAACCAAACTAACTAATAAGTATCTCCTTTTCTTCCAAGTTTAGCTCTAATCCCAAAATTGTTAATTAGAGTGTTAATTACGGATTTGGGCATGTCTTCCAAATATAACAATTTATGTATATATTTTTAATCTATCGGTAGAATGTATGACAATGTATCTAAGCTGTAAAAAGAAACAAATGAAGAATAAAAAGATTTCTGAATGGTGAGCCTGTATCATGAGATCTCCTGTAGACTTTCTGCATTCAACTTGTCTGTTGAACGTAGGACTCCAGAAGACATCAGCAGGACATCAACTTGTCCTCAGCATCTAGTCTTCAGAGTGAATGATTAGTCTCGAAGTCTTTTTTTTTTTTTTTTGTTGTTGTTGTTGTTAAAACGAGTTATATCTTCAATGCTTACAACTTACAGAAGATTCAAGGATGAAGAACGGAAGTGATAGTTATAGTTATGATAGTTTACAGTCTGTGACTTCAATGCTTTGTTTCAATACGATACAAAAATGTTATCTAAATTTAAATCTTATTGTTTTTAGAGGCGGTTTAATCGTAGAACAGAAAACTTAATGCCTTCATCCTATCTCCAGTTTTCTGGCCAAGTACTTGATGTAATGTCATGTCCAATCAGCGCACATTCTTGGCGTCTTTCGTCCAATGTTTGCCTTTAGGATACATCGATCTGTTGCTTCTAGTATTCTTCTTCTCATATTCATTAACCTTTGTGACTTTTCCTTCCCTTTCAAGACTTCATACGTAACATCTGAAAATATCTGAATATATTTTTTCTAAATATATGCAATATAGAAATAATATTAAATATTATAAATGTAAAACTTCTCGGATCAACTACAATTTATGTGGATTTCGACAATTGAATCGCTGATTTGAGAAACATCATAAGTCAATAATGTCAATAATGTTGCAAGTCAATGATTTATGACTTTTCTCAACTCAGGGACACTTGTTGAAGCTCGATAGTGCACGAACTATTAGCGCTACTTATGACAACCCAAAGGTGTAACTACCCTTCAAGAATCAAAGCTGTATGTATCTCATTTTCGGCATATGGTTGACTTATGACGTTTCTCAAATCAGCGATTCAATTATAAACTGCTGATTTTCACGACAGATTACTACTTGTACGCACGTTAACCACATGTAAATGTTGGATATTCTATGATGGCACCAAGGGAAGCCAATTTAGACACGTTTCACTAAGCATGAGTTCAAAACTTGTACAAAATTTACTCCATTGTTATTACAACGTTTCAACACTCGAACAGTACCTTCCTCATACTTTCTCCTTTCTTCGTAGTAAAGTTTGAGAAAGACATTATTAACACACCGATACATAATTATAGTGTCTCTTCTTCCCTTTTTTCTTTTTATTCAGAAGCCATTGATTAGTAAAATATTTCTACTAGAATATAATACAAATATAGACATTATTGCAAAAACATGTCAGAGCTTTTATGATTTAAAATGTGCTATGACAGTCCAGGAAAGTAAGAGAAGATTTGTAACTTCGTAATTGTTGCTTTCAGGAATTACCAATCTTATTCTTTTGATAGCCAGTAAAATTCTTAAATAGATACGTTAGTGATGCATATGCAGACTTTAATATAGAGGAGAAGAATTTGAAATAATACTTTAGTTAGATATAAGTTAAAAATAAGAAGAAAATTATCCGAAACCTCAACAGTTTTGAGCGTTTAAATATCCGCTTAAACAGAAGCAGTAATGTAATTAATCTACCCATTCTGAAGATTCGACTGGAAATTTAATTTAGAGGAAGATTTTTTCCAAGAAATGACACCATCGAATTGCGCAAATGGAAGCAGAAGGAGGTCATATATACATGTGTGTGTGTGTGGTGTGTGATGAGCCAACATTTAGATTACTAAAGAGAGTACCTCATCTCCCCATCCTCCTTTCCCAGCACCTTCTGCATCCAGAAGATTCTCCGAAGACGTTCTCGACGTACCACGCACGTTTTCTTCCCTTCAACATCTGCCTTTTACGACATCGTCTTGACGCTTCTTTCCTTCACCTTACAAGACACGCCATCGTCCCCCTTCTCTGTCGCCCCTGATACCTCACACAACAGCAGAAGAAGACAGTTTGGAAAATGCAATCACTCGATACTGGTAAATTAGCCCATTACATGGTAAAGGCCACACGAGGTCCCTTGATCCCCGAGCTGGATGCTGAGACACTGCTTTGGTTGGCTATACCAACAGTCTCAAAGGCATTGCCCAAGACACGAAACACAGAGGTGATGGCTTCATGTCACGCTGCTGGCGCCACGCGCATGTATTTTGTTTTTTTCATCCCTTCTTCCTCTGGCAATGCCTCTGGGGTATAGGGATTAATTTAACGGTTTATAGCCTGGGATTAAAACGGGAAGAAACGAAAGAAGTTGAAGAAGATTGCAACCAAGAGGACAGGACTTAACAGAGAATGAAGAACTGTTTAAAAGATATAATTTGAAAATAAAAAAGGGGAGGAACGTTTAAAATAAAAAAAAAGACGACCAACCCTCCTCCTTTTTACGGTTGTAGCTCCACACGCAAATGGCGGAAACTACTTTGTACTGGCAGAACACTCATTCGATCTCGCAGAAGACCTAAGATTCATTGAATCAAGAAGCACGTCTTATCTAAATTGCTGTCAGAATCTGCTCGCTGATGGGATTGGTGCAACTGATAGGCGACTGTAAAACGAAAATTGTAACATCTCATCAAGATGTTTCTTTTACAGTATAATCAAATCTATGGGAGAAAGAGAAAGAGAAAAAAAATAGTTTTCTTTTTTTTGGTCACATGGCTGTTATGTAAGTTTACAAAATAAATTCTGCAAATGATTCAGGGGAAAATGGGGAAAGTACATAACAATTAGCAAACACGCTAGTTTATTGAGTCGTTTTATTCTTATTATCATACTGAATAGTGTCTACTGTTCTCGCCATAAAGATCCTTAAGAAAGAGCTATGGTTTAAAACACAAGTTAATCGAATATATAAAGTAAGTTACTGGCATGTTAACTAAGAAATATAAAAGTCGCGATTATAGGCATGAGCCTGTGTATTTACTTAGTTTATTTGGTGGTCTGTTTTTTTTTTTTTTTTTAAGTTCCAGAATTAAGCTCCGAGATTAAAGGAAATGGAGATTATGATAATAAACAAAATAATGGAATGAAGAAAGTATGAGGAAAAAGGAAAACCCCGAGAACCCCTTCCCACACACACATGTTGTTTGTTGTGTATCTCAAAACCCACTTGGCGCGAGCTGTGATCGAGCCGGGGCTCCAATGTATTTGAGGTGAGCAACGTACATATACGTATAGTAACAATCATTAGGAAGTTTGCACTATAAAATTAAAATACACGACCTCTTTTTCCATATTCCTAAAATACTCGTAACCTAACAACTTGTATTAAGCAAACTTTACAGCAAACATTATTTTGACTCCAGTATCACGTTTTGATTGATTAAATCATGTAAATATTCACAGTATTCAAAGGTAAATTAGGTAAAAATGTAAATTTACCAAAATAAGTGAGTTTTTAGGGTACGGTGGCAAAATGATAGAGTACTCATCTCTTTTGCTACTAATCCTTGATTTGACCGCAGATCATGTGTGTTTGAGGCAACAACATACAAACCGGTTTATCTCTTCATCTTTCCTTACTAATCTTTCCTTGCCAATATGTATTTGATTCTACATAAACTTTAATTTGATTTTGTGTATCCTAGTTAAGAAATATCGGAAGAGAGAACCATACATAATTTATTTTTCTCCTCACTGAGAGAGAAAAAAATGTAGTTGGCGTACTTAAAAAGGTAGGATACATGCGTAATTACTGTAGTTTTTGGACTTAACGTACAGCAGACGTACAAATAAAAACGCATGTTTTATAATACTTTCCGTATAAGCGTCCATTTATACGTACTTTACGTATGAAACAATATAGGTGGTCAGGGTCTCACATACAAATGGACGTATATAACATATAGCTGACGAAGGTAACATACATATTGTTAGATATCAAACAACCTGCAATGGCATGATGTAACATCTAAGGGGAGTACCTATGTAGCATACGGATAACGTATGCTCCGTACTGATTTCTGTAGTAAGCAAGAGGATACCGTATATTTGTATATACAATATACCGCTGTCTGGAGAACGGATTTTTCTAAGCGCTTTAAATACAGTAATTCAGTAGCTATGAATACGTGAATACATAAATATAATCAAAACAGTCACACATTCATCGTACGATGTGCTTGATAATACATAATTTTCAATGCAATACTAGCAATATGATTTTAATGTTATGCATTTTTAATTTATGATTTTGAATCCAATGTAAGCTTCGTAAGATTGAAACGAAGTAGCAAACACGAAAGTAGTTTTCCAAGGAATGAATGATCATTTGGAAATATTCATATTCTCTTAGTGTTCCCTGCGTCTTTTCTTTACCTCTATAGCAATGATCCCGCAGTTTCAAATTCATTCGATATTTTCCGTCTTTATTTTATAGTCAAGGATGATACTCGTTTTCATGGAGTAAGAGTTTACAAAACCGTGTAACGTGGGTTCCTGTCACCACGGCATGGCGCGTCCTCAGGTTGCGGATCGAGGAGAAGGCCTCTAGATATAGAGGTTAGCTGCGAATATACTGAATAAGCAGTCGCGGACAGACAACTAGGAGTGGTCCTCCAGCTTGGGGGTTTGGGTAAGGCTAACACCCTCATCCTGTAAAAAAAGGCACTTGTTCAGAAACATTCACAAAAGCCTCGGACAAGGACTGATAACTTGGCACGACATCAGCAAAAGAAAATGGACATGAGATTTGGAACATGGAATATTAGAAGTCTTTATAGGGCAGGCGCGTTAAAATCTGTAACGAATGAGTTAGAGAAATACAGGATGGACTTAGTAGGAGTTCAGGAAGTTAGGTGGGAAGGAAATGGATCTGAGAATTCCGGAAATTTTACGTTCTTTTATGGGGAAGGAAATAAAAATCATCAGTTAGGAACAGGGTTTTTTGTTCACAAACGAATATTACCAGCAATTAAACGGGTTGAATTTGTTACTGACAGACTTTCTTTTATTACTCTTAAGGGACGGTGGTGTGATATTATTGTTTTAAATGTACATGCTCCAACTGAAGATAAGGGTGACGATATAAAAGATAGTTTTTACGAAGAAGTGGAACGGATATTTGACCAACTCCCGCGATACCATATGAAGATTCTATTAGGAGATTTCAATGCGAAGGTAGGACGAGAGGATATTTTCAAACCGATTATAGGGAACGAAAGTTTGCATAAGGAAAGTAATGACAACGGTGTTAGACTCGTAAACTTTGCAACATCCAAAAACCTAATCGTGAAGAGTACAAAATTCCCACATCGCGACGTTCATAAATACACTTGGACATCACCAGACGGAAAAACACATAATCAAATTGATCACGTTTTAGTAGATAGAAGAAGACAATCTAGCATAATTGACATCCGGTCGTTTAGAGGGGCTGATTGTGACACTGATCACTACCTGGTAGCAGCGATAATACGGGAGAGATTATCGTTGAATAAAGGTAATACTCAATGTCCGAAAACGGAGAGATTTAATTTAAAGAAATTAGAAGAGAGCCAGGTAAGAGAGGAATACCAGATTGAAGTTTCGAATAGATTCTCGGTTTTAGAAGACTCGGAGTGCACTAATGTTGAGGATACTTGGATTGAAATTAGAGATACCATTAAAAGTTCAGCAATAGAAAAACTGGGACACGCGGAAATACGTAGGAACAAACCATGGTTCGACCAAGAATGCATTAAACTAGTAGAGAAGAGAAAACAGGCAAAATTACGGTGGCTACAAAATCCGAATGAAATAACTACACAAAATTTCGCAGATATCAGGCGGGAAACTTCCAAAACTTTTAGAACAAAGAAACGGGATTTTTTGAAAACTAAAATTAAGGAACTTGAAGATAATAGTAAAAATAAAAATATTCGGGACATGTATAAGGGGATCAACGAATTTAAGAAAGGCTATCAACCTCGTGCTTATATATTAAAGAAATCTGACGGAACAGTTCTCACTGATACGGATAGCCTCTTAAATAGATGGAAAGATTTCTTTGACGATTTGCTGAACACGCAGCCAAAAACTAATGTGCGTGGAGAAAAGGAGATACACACCGCAGAACCGTATATTCCAGAACCCAATCGAATAGAAGTGGAAGCCGCTATAAAGAAATTAAAGAAACACAAATCTCCGGGTGTAGATGAAATTCCGGCTGAGTTAATTTTAGCTGGAGGCGAAAAATTGTGGAACAAGATACACAAACTCATTCTCCTTATCTGGAACAAGGAAGAATTGCCACAAGAGTGGAAAGAGTCAATCATTGTTCCAATTCACAAGAAAGGCGACAAAACTGACTGTAATAATTATCGAGGCATTTCTCTTCTGTCAACATCCTATAAAATCCTTTCAAATATTCTGTTAGCAAGATTGACCCCATACGCAGATGAAATTATTGGAGATTATCAGTGCGGATTTAGACGAAATCGATCAACTATCGACCAAATATTTACCATTCGCCAAATACTCGAAAAGAAGTGGGAATACAATACCCCGGTACATCAACTATTTATTGATTTTAGAAAGGCTTACGACTCGGTTAGGAGAGAAACATTATACAACGTTCTTACAGAGCTTGGAATACCGAGAAAGCTAATTAGATTAATTAAGATATGTTTAAGTGAATCCCAAAGTAAAGTCCGGGTAGGAAAATTTTTGTCCACGAGCTTCCACGTCGAAAATGGCCTGAAACAAGGAGATGCGTTGTCGCCATTATTATTTAACTTTGTGCTGGAATACGCCATAAGGAAAATCAAAGATAGCAACCAGGGCCTAGAGTTGAACGGCATTCACCAGGTTATGGCATATGCTGATGATGTAAATTTAATAGGGGATGATAGGAGAACAGTAGAAATAAATGCAGAGATATTATTAAACGCTTGCAGGGACATGGGTTTAGAAGTAAATGCAGAGAAAACTAAATACATGGAAGTGCGTCGGGACCGTAATACGGCAAATTGTGGAGGCGTTAAAATATTAAATAATACTTTTGATAAAGTGGATACTTTCAAATATTTAGGATCAATATTAACAGACGAAAATCATATTCACGAAGAAATTAAATGTCGACTAAAAGCAGGGAATTCGTGTTACTATTCGGTTCAAAATCTCTTGTCGTCGCGAATTCTGTCGAGGAATTTGAAGCTTAAAATATATAAAACGATAATCATGCCTGTTGTTCTGTATGGTTGCGAAACATGGTCGCTTACTCTGAGGGAAGAACATAGACTGAAAGTATTTGAAAACAGGATCCTGAGAAGAATATTCGGACCCAAAAGGAACGAGAATGGGGAATGGCGGAAGCTTCATAACGAGGAACTACATAGTTTATACGGTTTACCCAACATTGTTAGGGTCGTCAAGTCTAGGAGGCTTAGGTGGGCAGGTCATGTAGCTAGAATGGAAGAAAGTAGAAACGCTTTCAAAGTCTTGAGTGGTAGACCCATAGGAAAACGACCATTAGGAAGACCTAGGCGCAGATGGGAGGATAACATTAAGATGGATCTCGCAGAGATAGGAATACAAAGTAAAAACTGGATCCAGTTAGCTAAGGATAGAAGTCAGTGGAGAGCTTTTGTGAACGCGGCACTGAACCTCCGGGTTCCATAGGCCATAGAGTTAGTTAGTTAGTTAGTTAGAGTTTACAAAACAAATATTCTGAATTAGAAATATAACAGAGTTAGAAACAGAGTTTGCTTGATTAACTACTGCAACGTTGACTGTAGTTATTAGTAAGGTTGAAGTTAGTTCAGCTGTAATAGATATCTTATGAATATGTATATATATATATATATATATATATATATATATATATATATATATATATATATATATATATATATATATATATATATATATATATATATAAGTTTAGCTCTAACAATGGTAAATTTACTAGTGGTTAATTTTTAATATCAATAAGAAATTTTTACTGATTCATTTGTGCACAAAGTATAATAGACCCAAAACATAAAAACAGAATGTCTTAGAAATCTTTAATAATTTCTTAGGTCCCTTGTGACTAAATCTTTCATCTGATAACGGAATACTGACTATGAATCGGGTTCCTAATGAAGGCAAATGAAATTTACATCCTAGGTAACAATGTAGACTAGGACCTGTCACATACACACACACACGATATATATATATATATATATATATATATATATATATATATATATATATATATATATATATATATATATATATATATATATATATATATATAGGGTGTCCCAGGAGGAAGGGATAATACTTCGGAAAATGGTAGAATGGTTGATTCTAAGAATAAAAGTTCCTAATGAACATGGATCCTAATCTCAACGATTTGAGAGCTATAGGTTGTGAATCATTTGTGACTTTATATTCCATACTGCTCACTTTGTAGTTTTTTCTACAGATGTAAGACATAACAGATTTGAAAGGTGATGGAATATCCTTTCCAACAGTATGAAAAATGTGGCAGTGGTGTCTTTGGAAGATAAGTTATTGAGGAATATTTGGGAATCAGTGTTGCCACCCAATTTCATGAAATAACCTTAACTTTCCCAAATTTCCCTCAATAGCTTCCCTTCCAAAGACAACACTGTAATGAGTAAACTTTGCGTGAATGAGTATAATATAAATGTAAAGAGTAAACTTTGCGTGAAATATTAGACAATTTATTAGACCAGATTTTCCATAAATTTTGAAGATGTTTTCCTATACATGTTACTTGTAAATATTCGGAAAGTTCACGGCGAAAGTCTGGTTAATGTTTTGATATTTAGTCATACAATACGAGCATCAGTTATGAAAACTGAGGTTATATTCCGGACAATGAAACAAACTAACTCAATTTTATATATATATATATATATATATATATATATATATATATATATATATATATATATATATATATATATATATATTAGAGATGCAATTATTATTATTAACGTTTAATACTTTTCTATATTATTGTGAATAAATGAAAACTTTCTTATTCTTTTGAAAATAATAATAAAAAAGAATTTAGCAAAACGTTATTTTCTTTCTCATTTTATTAGTGAAACTTCGCGTAGTTTAAGGTCTACCTACTCGTAAAACTGAAGTAATTGGATATTTAGAGGAGAAAATGCAACTTTTCATGCACCGGGCCATTTGACGAAACCTGAAGAATCTCTTGATGACGATAGAACGACTTAAAAAACGCAAAGAAACGACTTTATCCATGTTAAAATGCATCTAAGATTTCGGATGAGTATCATAATATTGCATTGTCAAATGCTGAAGATATTTGCTAAATGTGATTTACCATGGATAAATAGTTATAAATAAATAATAATGCGATGCTTCGTCAGCTTGTAAGTTCCAGTTGACGTCTCAAACATGAAGCATTTGTAGGCGGGTATATATGCTTGTAATTTTTGAATGTCTTGCAGAAATGTTGGTTTTGAGTTAAAGAAACACAACGATCACGAGCTTTATCCAAAATTTATTTTATGGATCGAAAATGGGTGAAATTTGATTCTCTTTCCTTTCCTTATATAAAATACCTTGTTTAGTTATTGTAAGTTATATTTCATACGGGGAGTATCGGTAATATAGTTATAGTGCATTTCCTGTCACATGGAAACCATTACCCAAATGATCCATGACATTTCATTCAGATGCAATAGATGGTGGACTAAAAGAAACTGAATAAAAGTAAAAATAAAAATGCATAATGAAATTAATTAATATTTTGAATAAAAGAAACAATTATATAAATGTCAAATACACAAATAAAATACAGAAAAATAAATTTTTGAATACTACAAGAATATGAGATGCTAATTGGATATTTAAGTTGTCATACTTTACCAATACATTACAATTAATTATACTTATTCTTCTTTTCTGGATTTGTGATTAATGTCCTGGTGATCGCTTCCCAGAGGCTCTTCCATCGTTACTTCGAAGCTCTGGTTATCGAGTGATCGAATGAGTCCGAATGATGGATGCTCAATGATCGAAGTAGAGTGATGCCTTTTTTTAAAGGTATTTTTATATTCACGAATGTCCTTGTTTATTTCAACTATTTTAGCTTTAGGAAATTTTGACACTGTATTTTTGATTTTTTTAAAATAATAATTTCTGAAAATATTATTATTAAACTGAAAGATGAAATATTGATTGCTGCTGTTTTTTTCTATTTGTCCAGTTATTATTTTTCGTCTCACAATGCCACCATATGTTTTTGTATATTATCTTTCCTTGCAGAAGTACATATCGAGGTCACTTACATGTTATATTTTCTGTGGGAAAATTTGTTTTCTATTACACAACTTTGGCCATACGTTATTGTCACTTTTGGCTGTTTTGATGATTTTTCTCGCATACGCAAACACTTGCATTGAAGAGTATGATTTGAAATGTCCATTCTGTTCCTTTTTAATTACCGGTACATAGAAAAAAAAACCTTATGCATTATTGTGTGATAACTTACTTATTATATGATACTTGGAAATTTTGTGGAGTTTAATATTGATTTAAATTGATTCTAGATATTTTCGGAGAAAACTTTTATATATAGATATATAGTTAATTACAATAATAATAATAATAATAATAATAATAATAATAATAATAATAATAATAATAATAATAATAATAATAATAATAATAAATGAAATCTGTAAGTTTTATGTGTTCTACAGTTATGCCGACTAGGCTAAAGAAGACGGTGATGATGAGAAATGAATGAAATGGTGGAATGAAGAAAGTGGAAGGAAACGGGAGAACCCGAAAAAAAACATGCACACGGTGTTTGTCCACCACAAAGCTTACTTGGCGCGATGTGGGATCGAACCAAGAACCCCATGCACCAGAGGTAAACGCTCTACCACTAAGCTACCTCAACCCCAATAATAATAATAATAATAATAATAATAATAATAATAATAATAATAATAATAATGATAATAATAATAATAATAATAATAATAATAATAATAATAATAATAATAATAATAATAATAATAATAATAATAATAATAATAAATGGTTGCCCACGAAACTAGAAGAGAGAAAATTTTGTTAGGAGATATGAGACGGGACTGTGCTCTTCCAATAGAAATACAAATTTTCCGAGACGAGATACCTTTTTAAGACGACTTATGTCTCGCAGGCAACCTTAATTGCCTGGATAGTATTATTTTATGATTTACAGGGGGTAAAAAATTTAAAAAAATAAGTAGCTAGCTCGTTTTCACACAGTGAACATGGTAACAATAACAATACTAAATTGTGGAGTTTTTAGCTTCTACAGAGCTTTGGGTTGCGAGATGGCACACATTCAAGTGGGTGATATATGACCAATGCATCGATTTCTAAGGATATCTAACGTGCAACACACTACTGCCTCAAGCCGCTTTTCAGCACAGAAACTTGTGTGCTCCGTTATAAATCGAAGGTGGGACTGGGTATTAAATACAAGTGATTAAGCATCTATATACTCTATAATAAGCACCATTATGTAAATATTATAATATAATGCTATTTAAAGCAATACCTTTCTAAAATGAGTATGATGTTTACAACTAGAGCAGCTATTGAAAAAAAAACTCTTTTTAGATCCCCGGTGCGTAACATCTAGATGAAAGGGGGGAAAAAATATATGAACGTTTTCAGTTTTATTAGGCAAAACCTAATAAAGCCGGAAGGAAGTAGGTTGCTCTTGAGAGTAATATAACCGAAAGATTAACCAGATATGGATTACAAGAAAAGTTATATTTTCGCTGTGTGAAACTTGTTGAAGACATCTACTGACTGCTGCTGCCTTATAAAAGACTAGTAATTACCGTACTTAAAAAGGAAAAAAAAAAGTGCTAAGACAAAATTGAAGATATATTCATTCTTTTCGGAATACGATTTTTATCAGTGGTACCAGGTATAGCTTTACAGTATCACCATCACATCGAGGAACGCTGAAACTTTTGATGGTTGTTAATTATATACATCAACCACTTATAATTTACCACACGCAATAAAAAAGCTATATAATATTGTGTAGAAAAAAGGCAACATTGTCTCTTGCTACACAGTTTGCTGAACAACCAGTGTGTTATGTCTTCTAGCGAGTATTTTATGATTTCATTAGCAGGACAGATATTCATCACGCAAATTCAACACAAAAGAGAATGAAGACATTCTGTAAGGATGTTTTTATATAGATTTACGATGCGTAAGAAACCTCCTTTTCTCAACCAAACATTTTAATTAGAAATATTTATGATTGTGAAACGAATAAGGTAGCTAGCTGCTCCTCCATCTTGGTAAAATCTTTTTTTTTTTTTTTTTAATTTTTAAAGTAGATGTGCATACGCTCTGAATAGTATTATTTTATGATTTACAGGGGGTAAAAAATTTAAAAAATAAGTAGCTAGCTCGTTTTCACACAGTGAACATGGTAACAAGTTTAAACATTAAATTATAACGTTGTCTTGAACGGGAAGAAGAATGTAAATATATTCGAGTGTGGGAACACAAGTTTTTGTTTATTCGTTAACGAAAATAACAACAAGGCAGTAGCTAATTATGAGTGTTATAAGAAATACAAAAGTTGCACAGTAGGCATCGTGTACTATACACGGAAGGTAACTGAGCAATAAAAGAATTATTACTTCCCAGTTGAGTGTTTTATTTATATAATATACACATACATCATCATTGTCATCATAAGTTCTCTCCCTCAGGTCACTTGCCGCAAACTGAGAAGGTTCCATGTAAACTGCGACCGTCATTTCCAATTCAACATAGTGGGGCACGGTGGCTCAGTGGTAGAGCGCTTACCTGCGGAGCGTGGGATCCCTGGTTCAATTCCCGGCCAAGTTAGTTTGTAATGGACAACATTGTGTTCCTGGGTTTTCTTAGGGTACTCCCATTTCCTCCTACTTTCTCATTCCACAAATTCTTCCATCATCATTCGCTTCCCTCAGTCATCATCTCTCTCAACGAGAAAGGGCATAATCTTGAGGCACTAAACTGAAATATTTCAATTTCATTTTCAATTCGATATAGAAGTTATCTGTCTTAATACCTATCCACAGATTGTGGACTTTTCCCCCTCTCCATCTTTTTCCTTCTATTATATCTTCTATCGTAGTCTTCAAAATACAATTTCTTCTCCATATCCAAGCATCTTCTTTTTACTTTTTAAATGCCTCAACTATTTTCTCTCCTCGTATCTTACTTGATTGGATTTCTTTGCAACCCAGTTAATTTTCTATATTTTCCCCACGTCCACGTTCGAAAGCATCTAGTCTTTTTGTGTTAGTTATTTCAAATTATCCACAATTTCTACTTTTTATATATAGTCAGTGGCGTAGCGATAGGGTAGACAGGGTAGGCATTGCCTACGGGCGCAGAGCATTTCGGTATATTAGGGGGGCGCCCCAGGTTTTTAATAAAATAGATGGAAATTATATAAATGGAGCCCCAAGTTTTCGCGGTATTTATTTCCGAACATGTCAAGAAAAAATATTTCTGCTCACTTCGCTCGCAGTTTATTGCATTTGCGTATCAAATTATTGGCATTACTGTTGTTTATTTACATAACCACTGCAAAAATGTCCGAATTTTACATGAGTATATTTTTAAGGAACAGGACACTATATCCAGTTTACTTTTAAAAGACATACCACAACGAAATAAAAAGAAAAACGGTCAATATCTCCCATTGATAATTTTCGGTTTATGGCCGTTTCTGCGCGTACTTAGATGTTCATGCATGGGACCTATTTGATGGGTGAGGGGGGATTTTGCTTAGGGGCGCCAAAGGCCATTGTTACGCCACTGTATATAGTATAATGCTCTACACAAAATACTCTATGATTCTTCAACAAAATACACTAATTTTTTCCTTAAATGTTTTTCTCGCCATTCGTATTCTTGCTTTTATTTTTTGTTTATTTTTGATCTTTATGAATGTGTAAGAATTTATTGTATGCATGTGGTATTATTTTCGTCAATCTGATCATATCATTTTTCGTCTAGAATAAATAAATAAATAAATAAATTCGCAATGTTCTTATCATTTATTAGCAATGCACATTATAAAATTATTTCTTAGCTGAGACACTATTAACAGATTGAAGATTTTGTTGAATAAAAATTAAACTTATGCTAAATAAAGACGTAAAAATAGAAAAATAATAAATATTATGTGAAGATTTCTGGATAAATCCTTAAACTTATTCTACATATAATAATATTAATATATTATTGGTAAGGAACAGCAGCTAAACAAACTAGTTTAACACTTTACAGCATTTAGAAAGATAATAATACACGATTAATGCTGCCACACTGTTTTATTTTACTTTACAAATTATAATAGATCTTACAAGATCTGAACTCCAATCTACAAAAAACTTATTGCGTTAACCAGCATACTATCAACGTTTTCAAATTTTCATGACTTGAATACAATAATCAATACATTTATCATAAGAATTACAAATTATTACACATTTCTCCTTAGGCAACCATTATAACAGGAAACAACTACCACTTTGTATTCCAACACACTTTAATTTTTTTAAAAAAAATGCAAAATTCATAATGGAATATCTAAAAGCGATTTGACATGTACCCTATTAAACGGCATTAGATTGATTTTGTTGTAATATGTATATTATATATTAATTTTCCTTGGAAAAAATATACGTGCATATGAAGTTTATGTTTCTTGCTAAAATATTGTTGAATTCATATGTTTTAAGCGTCTAGTTACAAATTTCTGCAAACAATTTTAAACGAACATTACACATAAAGACAAGGAGTTGATTATTCTTCCGCTAGTGTTTTCTGCATGACTTGCAGGTCTGAGGATAATGTAAAATTCACATTAATTTTGGATAAAGTAATACAAGCGTATTAGGAATTAGAGCCCCCAACCGACAAAGCTGCAGCGTGGAGAAGAATAATGAATGAATGCGTAAGTCAAATTGAGGGTTAAATGAAACTTACTCCTTGTTTGGAAAGAAAGAAATAAACAGATATTATACATCGTTAGTTGCACTGATTGATAGACTATTAACAATACTATTAGAACAGTTTCGAAAATACTGTAATTTAACCAATTCGTTAAATAGTAATTAATCCATCTTTATGTAGAGATGGGAAAGATAACAAATCACTATTGAGTAATTAATCTCTTTAAAAATCTAAAGTTTAAATAAAATTTGACTCAAATTTGTAAATCCCCACACTTTTACCATAGTGGCAGAAGCGTGTTAACAATTTTACGGTAGTTTCATATATATTAGGTACGTTGTGTTGATGGAGACTTCCACAGTAAAGAATAGTATCCTCTCTTCTATCTATATCAGACGTATATGGCAGCCTACAATTCCTTATAATGTCAACTTAATGATGCATTATTCAATAAAATAACGTATTAATATATATATATATATATATATATATATATATATATATATATATATATATATATATATATATATATATATATATATATATATATATATATATATATATAGTTTAATTGGTTTATAGATCAATTCAATTACTCCTTTAACAGCATCTTTATCAATTTATATGCTATAATTAACATATACTCATCACATATTCTTATATTATTTATATCTTTATTCACTTTCCATATTTATTTCTATATTATTAAAATCACATTTATTCCATTATATTTTGTAGAGGGCTGTTTTAATAAGTACCACTAGAATCATCTCCTCAATACATATGCATATAGGCATCATAAAACAATTTATCGGTTACTCAATTAGATGAAATTGCATATCGTATTATCTGATAGATTAATTTTACTCAAAATATAAAATACAAACAACAATTAGTAAAGCTTCTATGCTCGATCCGAGGCTCACATATTAATACAGACACAATTTCTAAAGTACATATTCCCAACTAATTCATAATACATATTACACCAATTCGTTTATCAATTTGGATTCGAAAAAATTGTAAAATTGTAATTTCTTTTAGATTTGGCAATATTTTTTTATTTTAGATATTTATTATAATATGAACTTAGGTAAATAATATCTATGAAGTTGACCATAAAGAAATGTAAAATAATGTGATATTTTTATGTTGTATTTCAAACATTCTGAATTTCATGATCGACTAAGGCTTCATTTAACAAACTAACTAGCAATCGACGTTTTTTTTTTTAAAGAAATAAGTAGTGATAGAAATAATTATAAAACGGATTTTCTAAATTAAATAATTTGCAAAAACAACATTTATTAGAAATTACATGTAAGTGTCCCGTAACTGTACTTATATGCACATTTTTAAAACAAAAAAAAAGCATTCTCTGAAAATTATATAAAAAAATCTTAATATATTACAGAAGGTAAGCTGATTAGATTCAAAGCAAAAGAAAGGATTCCCTGAAAATTATCAAAAAAATTTTAAACTGATTATATTTAAAAGCAAAAGAAAGCATTCTCTGAAAATTATCCAAAAAAATCTTAATATATTACAGAAGGTAAGCTGATTAGATTCAAAACCAAAAGAAGAGATTCCCTGAAAATTATTTAAAAAATCTTTAACTGATTATATTTAAAAGCAAAAGAAAGCATTCTCTGAAAATTATATTTAAAAAAAAATCTTAGTATATTACAGAAGGTAAACTGATTAGATTCAAAACCAAAAGAAGGGATTCCCTGAAAATTACAAAAAAAAAAAAAAAAAAAAATCTTAGTATACTACAAGAGGTAAACTGATTGGATTCACTTATGACTTCCGTTATGAATAAAATAAATTTGTTGTATCATAAATGTCTTAACAGGCATTAGATCTACAATGTATTTCCTACGTTAGATAGTTGGAAGAACCTTATCTTGGGTTGTGACACGCTCATCCCAGGACATAAATCGCAGCCTCTGTCTTGAGGACAAGAGGACCCCCGTTGAAGATATTTTTTTAAAAGAAGAATTTCTTCATTCAGTGAGAAAGAACACTGAATACACAGTCCTTTCACAGCGACTATGAAGTACTTCTTTTATTCTAACCGTTTCTTGAGAGTTCATCTTCCTATTGTGACGAAATCGGTTGCCACCAACCGTTAATATATCAGGAAAACTTTTACTAGCCCACAGTGTATACAGTGTAGTAAAACCTCTTCTTTTATCTCGTCCTTTTTTCTCCGTCTTGGGAGGCTTTTAGCCAATAGATATTCATGTGGAGAGGCCAATCGAATATCCCAATGGGCGTGAAGTACTTTGTAGCCAGGTGCCACCATTGAAATCTGAAAGAACTTGAAAACGTATGACTTACGAAACGAATTTCTACTCTCTTCACCATAAACAGATAGAGATCTCAAAACTCACACATACACATGGCTGGCTTGTCCTCCTGCGCTATTTATTTTTATATATAGCTTTTGTCTTGTGGTGAAATGTGAAGGTGAATACAATGCTCTTGAAACTATCAACAGGGACAATCATACACAACCTGCAGTTTAACGCAGCTGTGCATAGTCGACACAATAATAAGGAAAAGTTATATATAAACTGTAGTGAAATATTTACTACAGAAAATGTCTCTTTTGACTTCTACAGTGGAAATATATCACAGAAGAAATGTTACTTTTTAAAAGTTTCATAAATGAATTCTTTACCTTTTTTATATAGAAGAGGTATGAAATTGTGATTTTGGAAACATCAGTGAATACCCAGAAAGATGATTCTATTAAAGAAAAAATCCTTTTATTTGAAGTTCACTCAGATTGATTGAAACCTGAATAACTAAATAAATATTCGCTTACATGCTTGTGATATTAAAAAAAAACAAGAAGAAGAATGAATATCAAACAATAATCAATAGCTAAATAACTTTAAATTTTAACACTGGAACGATAAAACTAAAAATACATTAAGGTAGAAATTACATCTTACAGCATGTTTCTTTGTAGCAATATTTAATTTCAAAGTTAGTAAGGAAGAGTACGATCAGAAATAACAAAAAAACAAAGTACTTCTAAAGAAACTTCGAGTACAGAATTACTTTTAAAATTAAACTACTTGGAATACTGCTTCTATTTCCATCAAACGATTCCATTCTTTTCAAATGGTATCTACAAGTATATACATTCTTATAGAGTGATATTATTCTTACTAATGCTGTTAGAATTCGAATAATTCTATTATTCGAATAATGGATTTTTCGAATATTCGTTATTCCAATATTCGTGTAATATTCATTACTCGAAGAATTCTTCGAATATTCGTTATTCGAATATTTAAATAATATTCATTATTTAAAGAGTTCTTTGAATATTTGTTATTCGAATATTCGAGTAATATTCATTATTCGAATAACGGATTCTTCGAATATTCGTTATTAGAATATTAGAGTAATATTCATTGTTCGAATAATGGATTCTTTGCATATCCGTCATTCGAATATTCAAGTAATATTTATCATTCAAAGAATTGTTCGAATAATTATTCGGATAATGAATAATTATACGAACAAATGTTCCAATAACAAATAATTATTCCAATATTGAAAACGAATGTTCCGATATTCTAATAACAGTATAAAATTATTCGAATAATTTTAGCAACACTAAGTCTTACTATATTATTTAAAAAGCTTCAGAGGGAGGCACGGTATCTCAGTGGTAGAGTGCTTATTGATCTCCGGCCAAGTAAATTTGTGTGGACAACATCGTGTTTTCTTGGGGGGGGGGGGTTCCCGTTTCCTCTCACAATCTAATTCGACCAATACTTCCATCATCATTCATTTGCTTTAATCATCCCTCTGCTTTAGCCTAAAGAGCATAAACGTGGAACGTTGAACTTAAAGTTTTCATTTCATTTAAAACGCTTTAGTATATTATCGTAAGATTTATACCAAATCAGTTGAGAGTAATATCACTATACTGTTACATGGCATAAGAAAATGTACTTGATTGAAATTCATATCTAAATTAGTAAGCTTTCCTATTACGGAGATAATCATCCTTCATTTGCATATATTTTTCAAGCAAATCCTTATTATAAGCAGTGTAGACACTGAATTTACATCATAGCAAGTCCATAATCTAATCCAGCGTTTCCCAACTGGTGTGCCGCGGCACACTGGTGTGCCGCGAATGGGCCGCTGGTGTGCCGCGAAGAAATCGAAGCAAAATTACTAATTCTATAGCATTCAAATTGCAACACAGGGAAAAATGTATCTTTGTATTTCATATTACTATGAACCTCTACTATGAATCTACAATTTTAATTTTCATACTGTTACTTTTCTGTACATTTTTAATGTTGAAAAAAGTATTTGTTATCATTCTTATGACCATTGTTGCTTCTTTATTGTTCTTTATTGTTGCAAATTATTTCGTAACTTGAAGTTTTAAAATATCATTCAATCCTTTCGACAAAGCAAACGCGCATACAAATTACATACATTTGTGTTTTGAAAGAACAAGTGATTTGTTTATTCGTTCGTTATTTAGTGATCTTCCTTCTTAGTGAAAGGTTGGATACAGCTTTCAAAAAAGAAAGTGTATTTTCTAAAAATGTGAGTCCTATCATTCATCGCAATTGTCTTCTGTTCTTAAATTAGAACGAAAAATAAGCATAATGATTTACCATTGGGGGAAACCAGTGATCAAGCTTTCTTATTTGTGAGAAGGAGATGAGTGATCATAAAAAAAAATATCCGGTGTGTTATATTTACAAATAATAATAATAATAATAATAATAATAATAATAATAATAATAATAATAATAATAATAATAATAATAATAATAATATCTATATGGGTGTGCCGTGAGAATTCAAGTTACACCTGAACTGTGCCGCAAGTAGAAAAAGGTTGGGAAACGCTGATCTAATCACTTACTTTGTTGTTATTGTCTTAAATTAACGTTTAATAATAGGTTATATAAATTAACGTTATATACCAGGTGTGTTAGTTGAAATTTGCCGGTTTTTTCGAGAAAGAAAACACTTACTATTCAGGGAATCTCACAATTTCTTTATTCAAAATAATGACCTGGTATATAATATAAATGCCAATTAACAATGCTTTTTGGTCTCGAAAGTTTGGCTAAGACCAAATTCAATTTTGATGACTCATAACTTGTGGGGACTGTAAGTCTACACACCATGTATTCTTACGAGTACTAAGCTCATCAAGGTGAATCTTTGTGCCAAGTTCGGTTAAAATTGACTTCGTTGAAGAAAAGTGGTTATTTTAAAACAATTTAAATAGAAACAATATCTAACTGAAATTTCTGCTTCCAGCTACACCATACCGCTATGAAGTATCAATATATATATATATATATATATTGATCATGCTATAGACATGTTAAATTAACTCTGTCTGAAATAACGGAAAATGAATAAGGGTGTATTAAAATTGGTGAGGGAGAAAAGAACAATTTTTGATTTATTAACAAGAGGAATAGAAAGTGGTTGAGACAGTGGCTAAGAAGTAACTGTATCATGAAGGATGTGCTAGAGAATATAGTGGAAGGAAAAAGAGGGAGAGGGCGAAGCAGACTACAATTACTGGACGATATCAAAACAAAAGAATCGTACCTGAAGTCGAAGAGATTAGCGGAAGATCATGAATCATAGAAGCTTCTCAGCTGCTGCAAGTGAACTGTCAATAATGGCAGAAAACCTATGCTGCTGCTGATAATGAAGTAATTTTTGATAATTAATTTACAATACTTAAAAAAATATATTTCCTAAGTGTTTTAGCAATCAATTTCTTTTAAGAGAAATAATTAATAATTTAGTGAAGTTGATAAGAACTGAGTTATACAGCATTTTACTAAAATCTCACGATCTCAGAACTAAAGCTAAACTACAAAAATCTTATTTCTCAACTCCAATAATCTTTACTCATTAATTGTTCCATAAAATGAAAAGAAAAACATACATTCCAATGAGGACATATTAGACAATGATAACTACACATATTCTTGTATCACTTTCACAAAATCAAAATATCATTCCTTTTTAAAAAAATACAAAAATCTCATTTCAATGTTAATTAAAGAGCTCTCGGGCAGCTATCTTTTGCGTGATCGTTTCCATGTTGGATATGATATATGAGTTACACAATGCCAACTTGACGAATTTAGGGCTAAATAAAAATGCTTTTAAAATCTTTGTATTTTTTTGTTTTTATAAAAAAAGAAAAAATATGCTTTTACTGTCTTCAAAATATAAAAAAAAAGTTAAAATAAAAAGAGAAGGAAGAGGACACTATCACTAAATTTTGTACTGTTTAGATATACGTATGTGTGTACATATATATAAACACGCACAAGCTTAACATACAGTACATTCATAATGTCCGTATATCAAAATGAGTAAAAGGTTGTTTTATTTTTTTAAAAACGTAGTGATAAGCAGGAAATTAAGTGCAGTCATAAAATGTAAACGTGCATCACACGAGGTCCAGCAGCTGATAGTCTGTTGTCCTCAACAGAGATGTGTGCTTGAGAGAGAGAGAGAGAGAGAGAGGGAGAGATGAAGAGAAATGGGGAAGAATCAGAGTGTGAGGAAGAGACGTTGAATTACAAGTTGTCAGACAGCAGATAAACTCCATGACGTCAGGACCAATTAGCTAAGTCGTAATTGTTTGGTGTCATAACAACTTGCTTCCCATCTGTATATATGACTGTGTGTGTGTGTGCGTGATTCTACCATCCATAAAATATACTATATAAGTATATTTCATAATAATTAATAATTAGTGTTGAGGATTATAAGTAAATAGACATGCTGTTTTCAAATAGATTAGGTATATATATATAACAAAGTGTAATAATATAACATATCATGCTGAATTTAGAGATAACTTAAAATTTCTTCATATTGACCTTAACGTATTTTGTCCTAAACAATTAGTTATTCTAATATTTTCCATTATATTGAAATAATATAAAACTTTTAGTTTAACGTACCACCATTGTATATCCTGTAGACCAAAGAAAACAGACGATTAACGAAACTGAATCATAAGACAAAAATGGTAGAATGATAATGTAAAAGAAAAGGGGAAAACAAAATGGAAACATGAATGTAATATTGGCCATTAAAAAACTTATATGGCCTAAGGTTGAACTAGAGACACCTCGTACCAGAAGGAGCGTTCTACTGTTGAGCCACTGTATGCTTCATTTCGTTATGCCGTATAACATTGTTATTTATAGACTCTTAGATTATACAGTACTCCCTCCAGGGACGTAGTCAGGATTTCGTAATGGGGGGTGGGAAATGAAATATTGTGGTTATCACATCAAGGGCTCATTAATCTAAAGTATTTTACTGGAAACATATGTTTGTTTAATAATATGAGGAAATGTTAGTAAGTATTTTAATAACAAACTATGAAGATATCTCGAGTTAAAGAATATAAAAAATAGTATTGAAGAAGATTTTACAATATTTACGTACCTTCCCCTGTTCATTCAGATATAACAATTTTCCTTTCATTATGACCTCAAATATTATAAAAAGTACATATCCAATAATGTCTTGTAAAATATTTTACAATACCTGCGTTCCTTTCTGTGTTGAATCAAATGTTAACAGAACTTTCTTTCCACATAACTTTTTGTTTCTTGTTTTTATTATTCCGTCAACTACTGTTTGTTCCAAATGTCAAGTTAAAGGGGTAGTAGCAAAGTGTTTCTGAAATAACATGTTTGATGCTGCACAGAAGCGATGATGAAAAATTATGATAAAAAATGTCCACACTATTGCAGAACGGCACTATGTTTTCGAGAGCTTGAAATTTCCCTGACTAGTGGCAGAAATTCTGAGAACTTCTCTAGAAATTTCAAATTCCCTGACTTTTCCAGGATATCCCGGTCATTCGCCACCATATGTTGCACGTAATCTGGCTAATAAGAAAGAGTAACCAAATACTTGTTGTGGCTCTTTAATTTTTAACCCTTGTTTTGTCTTTTTCTCGTGTCTTTTTGTGCCATCCTTAATTTTTTCATTTCTGGTTTCGAAGGGGGGGGGGGAACTTCTCTCACTTATTTCACTTCTTGAGAATACATTTTTAGCTTGAATGAAAGAATTAGTGCTACAAATCAGGCACAGCAATACACCAAGCAAGTTAAGTTTCACCTAATGTGAATAAAATTAATCATTGAAAAAAATAACTTTAATTATTGATACTGTACATTGGAGGAGCGAGCAATTCTTTTTTTTAACTGCAGATTTTCATCGCCTTATGCTTTACTAAATGCATTGTTTTATAAACATTGGATATTTCTTTCACGAAATAGAGTATCAAACGCTTCTTAAATCGGGGGAGGGTTAATCCACTTCCTAATTATTGACTAAATTCAATCGCAACCAATAGAGATTGTGAAGCCTAATATAACATATAGCATATTCAATCAAAATTAATTTACTAGTACAATCAATCAATCAATTAAAATCAGGTAATTTTTACATAAGTTATCATAGAACACATTTCATGAATATCAGGCGGAGAAGGAGAGAGAAATTCATATCCTCATTTTCGACTAATTCTAAATCCAAGCGTATTGTTGGCTGGAAAGTCTCAAACACATGTATTTCATGCCTAAGGAATCATAAGTGGAAAATAAATAAATAAAATAAAGTATTTCGACTCACATCATATTTCTTGTGGAGCATCCCCACTTCCTTGTACTGTTGTTCTTACCTTAGTAGCCCATATGATTAAGATGTCTTACACAAACTATAAAATTTCACACATGTTACTGAAGAAAATAGTAAATTCTTACCTGTTTGAATGTTGAATTGCTTGTTTTCGAGGGGAAGAGAAGACTGGCTGGCTGCAAATGATTAAACAGACAGTAATCCTTTGCACAGTTTGATGTATTATTTAATTACTCTAAAAAGCGAGTACGTGATTTCATTATATAAATTCACTCAATATACGTATTGGTGTGCGTACGTATCTCTACATAGAAGAAGTCTAATAAAATTTCTTACCACGGTAATTTCTTTTTAAATTGTGTCTTGGTGCACTATCAAGGTTAAATTAAATTCTGTGTGGTCCTTAGAACTTATAAGTTTCCTCCATGACAAGTAACCACGTAATGTCTAAAAACAACATGTACACATTAACACAAACAACATAACAACACACACACATATATATATATACACACACACACACACACTATATATATATATATATATATATATATATATATATATATATATATATATATATATATATATATATATATATATGTGTGTGTGTGTGTGTGTGTGTGTGTGTTAAATTGCTTTGTTAGGCTAACTCGTCCAAGAAAATGTATCCTAGTCAATAAATTATAATAACAGAACATACTAAATGCAAAGGGTGTTAATCATATGTAGGGTCCAGAATAGTACTCCTCATAGGTATAATGATTAGAATAATATACATATAAACAGTAAATAAAATAAATTTAAAAAACACATCTCTTCTAATATCTGATACACTTCGATTGACAATTTTACCAACTGGTCCTGGACATGATTATAGAAACAAACTTCTAAATATTTCGGCGTAGAACTTTCCTCTTTGTGAACATGCGTATTTAGAACAAAGAGGTTAATGGGAAACGCCACACTGAGAAAAAAAATGTAGGTGGCGTACTTAAAAAGATAGGTTACATGCGTAATTCCTGTAGTTTTTGGACTTAAGGTACAGCAGACGTATAACTGAAAACGCATGTTTTATAATACATTCCGTATAAGTGTTTCATCTATACGTACTTTCCGTATAAAACAATGTAGGCGGTCAAGATATCACATACAAATGGACGTATATAACATATAGCTGACGAAGGTAACATTAGTATATGCATGTGATATACGGAAAACTGTTAGATGTCAGACATTCTGCAACGGCATGATGTAACATCTAAGGGCAGTACCTATGTAGCATACGGATAACGTATGCTACATACTGACTTCTATTGTAAGCAAGAGGATACCGTATGATCTTGAAGCTTTGCTGGCGTCTACTATTAATCCAATGTTCTCGGGATTGCTGCCAGAGTGAGTGTTGCTGTTCTGACAAGTAAGCTTTCGTTACCATACAGCGGCAACATCTTCAGAGCTATGTGTTGGAGTGTGCTGGTCGTACAATTTATATTGTGGTCTTTAGAAATTGCTGTGTTTCTATTGGTTGTTTTTGTTGGTCAATGGCGTGCTCTGATTTTGCTGGTGGAAACTGCTCTCTGATTGGCTGATGGTTATTTTCGTACTGAGAAGCTGGATCCAGATGTCAGGTAGATGATAACCTTCGTCTCTGTTGATGGATGGCTTGTATGAACGGATGAATAAAGATTCATGTATTTTCCTGTCCCAGAACTGTTTGCTTTTCTTTAATACTTCAATTTGGTCCCACATGGCTGTATGATTGTATTGTATGCAGTGTTCGGCTATTGCAGATTTTTCAGGTTGTTTAAGTCTGGTGTGTCGCTGGTGTTCTTTCATTCTGTCTTCAATGTTCCTTCCCGTTCCACCTATGTAAGTGGCGTTACATTCACAGGTGATCCTATAGATGCCTGGTGTCTTTAATCCCAATGAGTCTTTTGCAGTTGGTAATAAACTCCTGATCTTCGGTGGAGGGCATTGTACAGTCTTGATGTTGAATTTCTTCAATAGTCTTGCTAGTTGGTTGGAGGTTTTTCCCATATATGGAATAACTGCAATATTTTCCTTGTCTGCCGTGTTGTCCTCTTTTGTGGTGCAATTTCTGCTACTGTATTTTCTCATGGCTGTCTTGATCTGTTTCGACGAATATCCGTTGAATTTGAATACCGTTTCCAGGTGAGACAGTTCTGTGCTTATATTATCTGGATCTGCCATTTGGTATGCTCTGTGTATTAGAGTATTTAACACCCCCATCTTCTGTGCAGGACGATGAAAACTGGTCGCATCGAGATAGAGATCAGTGTGCGTGGGTTTCCTGTAGATTGAATGGCCTAGACTTCCATCTGGTTTCTTGTATACGAGTACGTCCAGGAACGGGAGTCTTCCTTCTGTTTCTGTTTCCATAGTGAACTGGATGTTGCGGTGTATAGAATTCAGATGCTGCAGGAATTCGTCGAGTTTCTGTCTTCCATGGGGCCATATGACGAATGTGTCGTCTACATATCTGTAGAATACTTTAGGTTTGTATGTTGCTGTTTCTAGCGCCTTGTGTTCAAAATAAGTTCGCTATTACTGGAGAGAGAGGAGAGCCCATTGCCACACCATCGCTTTGTTCAAAGAAATTGTCTTGATAACTGAAGTAGGTAGACGTTAGGGTGTGTCTGAAGAGATGTACAATATCCTTGCTGAAATGCGATTCCAGGAGTTTAATAGAATCTTCCAGTGGTACCCTTGTAAAGAGAGAAACCACATCAAAGCTGACGAGTATATCATCTGTGTTTGTCTTGATGCTGTGTAGTAGTTGTACGAAATGGCAGGAGTTTCTGACATAGTGTGTACACTCTCCTGTTAGTGGCTGTAGCAGTCCAGTTAATTTCTTGGCCAGGTTGTACGTAGGGCCTCCTATGGTGTTGACTATGGGTCGTAATGGAACTTCTTTCTTGTGTATCTTCGGAAGGCCATAAATCTTTGGTGGTATTGAACCGGAAGGGTTAAGCCTCTTCTTTTCTTCTTCATTCAGGCTGGAACTTTGTAGACGACACATTCGTCATATGGCCCCATGGAAGACAGAAACTCGACGAATTCCTGCAGCATCTGAATTCTATACACCGCAACATCCAGTTCACTATGGAAACAGAAACAGAAGGAAGACTCCCGTTCCTGGACGTACTCGTATACAAGAAACCAGATGGAAGTCTAGGCCATTCAATCTACAGGAAACCCACGCACACTGATCTCTATCTCGATGCGACCAGTTTTCATCATCCTGCACAGAAGATAGGGGTGTTAAATACTCTAATACACAGAGCATACCAAATAGCAGATCCAGATAATATAAGCACAGAACTGTCTCACCTGGAAACGGTATTCAAATTCAACGGATATTCGTCGAAACAGATCAAGACAGCCATGAGAAAATACAGTAGCAGAAATTGCACCACAAAAGAGGACAACACGGCAGACAAGGAAAATATTGCAGTTATTCCATATATGGGAAAAACCTCCAACCAACTAGCAAGACTATTGAAGAAATTCAACATCAAGACTGTACAATGCCCTCCACCGAAGATCAGGAGTTTATTACCAACTGCAAAAGACTCATTGGGATTAAAGACACCAGGCATCTATAGGATCACCTGTGAATGTAACGCCACTTACATAGGTGGAACGGGAAGGAACATTGAAGACAGAATGAAAGAACACCAGCGACACACCAGACTTAAACAACCTGAAAAATCTGCAATAGCCGAACACTGCATACAATACAATCATACAGCCATGTGGGACCAAATTGAAGTATTAAAGAAAAGCAAACAGTTCTGGGACAGGAAAATACATGAATCTTTATTCATCCGTTCATACAAGCCATCCATCAACAGAGACGAAGGTTATCATCTACCTGACATCTGGATCCAGCTTCTCAGTACGAAAATAACCATCAGCCAATCAGAGAGCAGTTTCCACCAGCAAAATCAGAGCACGCCATTGACCAACAAAAACAACCAATAGAAACACCGCAATTTCTAAAGACCACAATATAAATTGTACGACCAGCACACTCCAACACATAGCTCTGAAGATGTTGCCGCTGTATGGTAACGAAAGCTTACTTGTCAGAACAGCAACAATCACTCTGGCAGCAATCCCGAGAACATTGGATTAAGGATACCGTATATTTGTACAATATACCGGTGTCGGGAGAACGGATTTTTCTCTGTGCAGATATAACATAAATATGGACATTTTTTTTTAATACCAAATGGACAACATCGTCGTTCCAAATTTCCGATGTTAATGCACTTTGTCTTCTATAAGTATGCTTTTAGCATTTCAATCAGTTTCCAGCCTTGTTCATTCATGTTACAGTTCCCCAACTGTCCAGATTTGGGCAGGAGTAACCAGAGATTCTGTCTTGTCCCCGAGGAATTCTTTTGTTCACTGGGACGGTTAAAGTCTTTGTAATTCAATCTTCTGTCTCTTGAATAATGAATATGCGGTATATCTACAAGCATAAATAAATAAATCACAATCGCTATCGTAAGTCTCAGGATTTTTTTTTTTAAATCTAAAAATTGAGCTGAGATGATGACGACTGATCTTCTCAGCAATACTGGCTGTAAGGAAGAAAAACCATTGATATTCCTGTCGTTACCATGTATGTTCCTGGAGCTTCTATTCTTCTTTGCATTGAAAATCTTTTAAAAACAATAAATTCAAAAAAAATATCAATGGCAATAAAATTAATTAGGTATAAAGTTTATCTTTATAAATTAAGTTGTAATATAAAGTTCATTTTTAAAAAAAAATCTGTCTAGTAACAGGTATGTCCCTCAATTCTTTAGTCATTTCTAAGATAAATGATTAGGATTAGAATTAGGAACTCTGGGCTTTCGGTATCTATGGCCATGTTAGCCCTTCACGTATGAGGCATGACTTTCGGCAATCACTCTGCCCGGGGAATTGGGGAAGTAGAAAGGAATGAGGAAGAAAGAAAGCGACCTCGAACCGTTATTTAGGCACCATTCCGACATTTGCCTGGTGTAAATGAAGAGAACCTCACTCAAGATGGCTGGACTGAGCAAGCTTCTTTACACTTTTTCAACCGAGTTTTCCCCTTCGGGAATCGAACCCGGGACCCCTCGCACCAAAAGCAAGAGCGTTATCGACTACGCTCGCGGCACCACCCTTAGACAAATAACTATGCACAGACCTGGAATGGGTCAACTCATAGCTGGGAACCCTAATTCATGCTAGATACCTACTTGAATTTTCTAAGTCATTCCAAAAACATTCTGAATGTTTTTCCTTAGTTTGCCAGGATCGAAATACGCATCAAGATGATAGAAACTACATTTAGATGCGATTAAAAAGACAGAAGAAAAAGAAACATGCATTATATGGTTATTGCTATGTGTAGGCGGAGTATTTCATCTCCTATGTGCTCCATTTCTTCTCAAATAGAAATGAAGAGAAAGAAGAAATGAATCTGCTATAAATCGTCCTACTATGACTTGATACAGTAAAGAGGTCAAAGTTCCATCCACGTTACACATAATTCAACACACAAATTACAGAGAGCGTAGTGTTGGGCTTGGATATCAAAAACACACCTCCAAGATTGCTTGCAGTTATTAATTTGAAGATGGGGCCGCGATGTAACAATGGAAATAGCTGCCTTAATTTTTTTGGAGAGGAGGTGGGGTGAAGAGGAGAGATAGGTATATTAGAAGCCGGCCACCTTTCTCCCCATCTACAAGAACCATTCACTATTACACAGTCAGAACAGTTGCGACTCGCACGAATGACCGCCCTGTGACCACGGAGCACAGTGGGCAATTCTTTTGTTTGAACGCCGCCATTCGTAAAAGTAGTGCACTCACATTATTATTAAATATGTATACAAATAATTATATACACACAATGTGTGGTGCAAGTTCTAAATAGATACGGTACCTGTCCTCGAAATGAGTTGAATACCCTTTTTATACTTACACCCTAACAGCAAGACAACTCTTATTTTAAATGTTGTTTAAGGATGTATTCTGAACATAGGTATACACACACATTGATTCGTCATGGTTGGTTATAATATTCATCTTCTCACTTTCCTTAATTACTGCCTTGCAACTGTCAGACAACAACATGCAAAATAATACTTTTCAGTGTTAATTCCTTTTAATCTTTCAAGGTAAATTAGACTCCTTGGAAGTCAACAAGGAAAACTGTTAGTGACAAATTTGCTCTGCGCCGCCCTGTGACAAAAAGGAGAAATTGTTTCCTGGCGGCTGCTCTGACTTGCAAGTAGTTAACGCAATTTTAACAGTCGCGATTAAAAAAAAAAAAAAAAAAAAAAAAGTTAAATAAATACATATGAACAGCGATAGAATGAGTGAAGGTACGAACTTTTTGTTATCATATATAAAGACTCTCATTTAAAATCATCATCATTAACCATATGCATTTAAGTAAATCCATTATCAAAAATTTAAGTTTATAGTTACTAGCTGGAAATTTTAGATAAGATCCCAGACATCACGATACGTATTTTTCTGCGCAAACTTATGAGTTTGTCCTGCGTTTATGATGTTTAAAAAAAGTATTATAATCTTAATGATTTTAGGTATACTTTATTATTATAATTTTTGAACACTTAATTGATTAAACAGATAACTAACTAGTATTAGACTTACTTTTTTCTTTATTCACTTTGTTACTGTACTCCACAATGCACATAATGATACGTCGTAAAGTAGTTTAATTGAAATTGTTAAAAATGAGTCTAAAACTAAAATTAGTCTTCCTAACTAATTTATTCTTATTACTCACAACACGAGACGAAACGAGAAATAAAGTTTTCTAGTCTCGTCTCTTTCGTAGTAGCAGAGACAACTTGCAATCTCCTTGTTGTAAGCTTGAATTGCAAGTCAACCAAACTTGCATCCAGCTTGATTGGAAAATCTGCAAGCATGCCGCAAGCTGGATTCCAGTGACGAAGTTACATGCGCGCAACATCGCATTCAGTGTTCCACTCAAGCTTGACGCAAGCGGTTTTACAAGTCAGGTCAAGTCAATAGCCATTGAACGGCCAGTGATGCTATGACGCTCTACGAAGGATCTAAAGCATCGCTTGCACATACAACAAAAGGCAGATTGTATGAAAGCATGTGTTTCAAGTGCAAGCGTAGAAAGCAAAAAGCCAACTGGCCGAAAGCATTTTTTATTACTAGGGTTAAATTTTGTAGAAGTTTCGTCTCGTCTCGAATAATTCTTTCTCGTCTTGTCTAGGCTCTCAAAGAATCATGTCTCGTCTCGTCTCGATACTCAAATAAGCTTTTTTCGTCTCGTCTCGTTTTATAAATTTATGTACACAATTTATGCCATGATTGTTTTTTTCGTCATTTTACATAGATGTTATCATAATTCTCTCGCGTCACATGAGATACATGAATGGGTGATGTACAGGGTGGAGCAGAGGAAACGCATGCTTTTTAAACCGCTAGTACTCGGCGACGATTAGACCTAGAGGTATTGATTTTGAGCTACGGTACCGTTGGCAGACAGCTCAGACAATGCAGTTTCAGTCGCTATGGAGCGTTGGAACGTAGAGTGTCGCGTGTTCGTGGTCGAATAGTTCTTTAGAAACAATGATTCTGTGGTCACGTTTCAAAGTCTTTTCCGACGAAAGTTTAATGTCGACCGTCGAGGTGCAGTCCGAGATCAAAACACTACTCTGATGGGTTGCAGCGTTCAGAAATACTGGATCTGTGATGAGCAAGAAACCATCTGGTCTTCCCAGTTCAGTTCGAACTTCGGAAAACGTAAACAGAGTGAAAAGAGCAGTTCATGCTAGTCCAAAACGATCAGCTAGGCAGGCTTTATCGCTGGGTATATCACGTCGTTTGCTTCATCGCATCTTACATGATGATCTCAAATTTTCTTTTTCTTTAACGAGATTTGAACCTGCTACAAACGATGTTGTGATCACCAGCCTTGCTCGACCATGCTACCTTGCATATTTAACAGTTCTCTTAGAATGCAAAGTTTGTATAGCTAAAAGACACACACTCAGGGTTGCTACCTATAACATATAAGGCTAACTAAACAAAAAAACTATTTATGACCCATTAAAAGTAGTTTCATTTTCTTCTTGTATTCGTCTTTAAGAGTTGAGGTAATCTCTCATACGACAATAAAAAAATAATACGAAAAAGAGAGAGTAAAACAGGATCCATTTAAGAAAACATATAGTAAGCTTAATCCCTAAAAACCCCTATGCTAAATAAAGGATTATATGGAAAGCTAAATGCTGTAATACAACTCACCTTTCGCCCTACGACCGACCGGCGTTTGAATTAATTTTATCCCTCGAAAGATGTATTACCTCAGCGCTCATTCGTCACACAAGGGGAACGCTTTTAGGCATGTCTTATATCATAAAATCCCATCTGTTACAAGATCCATCCCGCTTAGATTGTACTTTTTTGTACTTCTTCCGTAGGCTTCGCAAATTCTTCCCAAGTTTCTAAAACTATTTTGTCTTCTTGTTGTCGTGTTTCTTTGGGGGGGGGGGGGAAGGGGAGGGCGAGCCTATATATTCAGGGAAAATTAAGAATATGAGGAAGAAAATCAGATACATCACACATTCTACGACGGTCGTACAAGAATGTATATATCTAAAAAAAAAAAAAAAGAAGAAAGAAAGAAAGAAAGAAATAAAAGAAAAAAGAATAACTGGAAAATGGCAATAAAAAATACATTATTGTCAAACTCACCGCAAATCAACTTTTTATTTTTTTTCAAATATCTTCTCCTTATGACACACAACCTCTTTCTACGACCGTTACGTCACATTAATGTCTCAAAGAATGTGCTTATTTGGATTATATCCTTAACTGTATTCTGCAATAAATTTTTTGCTTTGCCACCCCTCGATAACACAACTTTCTTGCCCATTCCCTCAACACATCAACGTTTTGTCAATTTATTCCACATCTCTCAATTCTAAAGGATTTTTGTCTAAAATGCTTATCTTTTACTTTTTAATGTAGGAGATATTTTTAAAAAATGTTATTCAAAGAGTTAATGACAGAGAGTCATGAGATAATGACATTCTAAAACACGTCTAGCCTTCGTGAATGAAAAGTTACCTCCCTCAGCTTGAAATATATAGGTTTCGAGTTCGAATGACCACAGTTGGGATCCTGACCCAAAAAATGCTCACTTTGTACCAACCTCACTCAATTCTACGGTTACGCCATCAATTTTACATCTTATTCAAGCTACATCATATTTACGCCATCAATTTTACTTCTTATTCAAGCTACATCATATTCACGCCATCAATTTTACTTCTTATTCAAGCTACATCATATTCACGCCATCAATTTTACTTCTTATTCAAGCTACATCATATTCACGCCATCAATTTTACTTCTTATTCAAGCTACATCATATTCACGCCATCAATTTTACTTCTTATTCAAGCTACATCATATTCACGCCATCAATTTTACTTCTTATTCAAGCTACATCATATTCACGCCATCAATTTTACTTCTTATTCAAGCTACATCATATTCACGCCATCAATTTTACTTCTTATTCAAGCTACATCATATTCACGCCATCAATTTTACTTCTTATTCAAGCTACATCATATTCACGCCATCAATTTTACTTCTTATTCAAGCTACATCATATTCACGCCATCAATTTTACTTCTTATTCAAGCTACATCATATTCACGCCATCAATTTTACTTCTTATTCAAGCTACATCATATTCACGCCATCAATTTTACTTCTTATTCAAGCTACATCATATTCACGCCATCAATTTTACTTCTTATTCAAGCTACATCATATTCACGCCATCAATTTTACTTCTTATTCAAGCTACATCATATTCACGCCATCAATTTGAGATCATATCATCTACGCTACATTACGCTTACTTGGTATCGGGTTATTTCCTCAATTATGTTTTCCTCAAGCACAGAAAATGTGGGACATTTCCTCAAGTTAGAGATGCAAGGGCTCGGAAAAAACCGGCTTTTTTTTGAAAAAAAAAACTCGTTTTTTCTGCTTCGCTTTTTGCTTGGGAAATTTTGGGCTTTTTTCAAAATTCTGCTTTAAATTGATAAATCAGATTTTGTTTCGCTTCTTTATAACATAAAAAGTCATTCAATTAGTGGTTGATGCCGATAATAATATAAAACCTCGAAAATAAACCATGAATTTCGAAAAGATATTTCAAACAGTTTTAATTCTCAACATATTTACATTATGAATTCCAAATGATTAACCAATGTATATAATAAGATTTTTTAAAAACCTCCTACATACAAAAGTAAGCAGGGTTGGGAAGAACCATGGTTGTTTTTGAAAATGCCAAAAACTCGTTTTTTTTTGGAGGGGGGTAGTTTAAGCTAGGCTTTTTTGGCTTAAACCAGGTTTTTTTGGGGGTTTAGATATTTTGCTTTATGTATTTATATTACATATTGACAGAAATACGTTTCTTTTGCCTTGGTGTTATTATGCAACAACGGGGCTATGCTGGAAAAGGTCACATAAGCTTAAATAAATCCGGTCAGTAAATTTCTTAAATTGGGAAACTCCCGCCCTGGCCATCGGGAAAATCCCGTCATTACTCTAAATGTAAAACAATAACGGAAAAAACCTGTTATTGCTTTGCATGTGAAATTTAAAAGTCAACGTATCATAATCAGTATGCTAAAACTGAGCTATTAAATTACAAATTTAGAACGTACATATCATTGAAAGTCCAATCCAAGCTAATGTTGGAAGCTACGTAGGCAATCGATAAATTATGCCAATTTCTATCAATATATTTAAGCAACCTTGGCTTCTTTATAAAACAACAGGCATTCAGGCATGCAGAAATATACAATTTGGTTTCGTTTCGTATGTTCAGGCTTAACATCCTTACGTAATACCGAGGCTATCAAAGAGAAGACTTTCGCCTAAAGTTACATCCGAACCTCTACTTTGTTTACGCATGAAAGAAGGGTTGTGGTTCAACCGAGAATTGAATATGGGACACCTTGATCAAAAGGTGAAAAGGAAATAAAACTAATGCAGATTGTTTGATGTATGGAAACGTTACAATGAAGTTCACACGATTCGCATTTTTCGTTCTTTTTATTTTTTGGTTTAAACCAGTTGTTTATTTAAAAAAAAAAAAAAAAAAAAGCTGCTGTAAACCAGCCAACCCTAAAAGTAAATACTTCTTTAAATAAAATACACAAATAACTAGCAAAATTCTATGTGGTATTTTTACTTCAAAATATTCCATACCCTCTTTTTGGAACAAAATAAAATTAAAATAAAACATAAGAGAAATACTTAGATTTATATAATACACTTACAGGCTACACATCTAGAGCTTTTGGTTCTGTATATTCTTGAAATTCTATAGTTTTGTATAACCACCATCACGGTTTACTCAGTCCTCAAGTTTTCTGAACTTTAACAAGAGGGATTCAACATGTGAAAGGTGTGAGGCAAAAACATGGTAACCCACAATTTTACTATTTTAAGAAATTAGAGATTTTCTGCTGCACAATGCATTTTGAAAGTCGGAAATCAGATTTTTCACATAAGACTATACATGAAGGACTAAACGAAGCGGTATGCGTTGCTGTCTATCTGCTACATAACTCAGCAATTGAAAATTTGTTGGTTACGATGTTCTTCGCTCACACCCTTCATATCAGGGTTGGCAAAAACCATGGTTTTTATTTTAAAAAAATATTTTTTTTTTGGTTTAAATAATTTACTCTATGTATTTATATTAGACTAGCAGCGTTCACCCCGCTTCGCTGCGGTCACCCCGGAACGCAATAAACGTTGTTACTTAGATAATTTTTACTTTTTCGCTTTCAAGTGATATGATAAAAACCATAGAAGATTGCAGTAAATGTTAACATTATATCGCCTGTCATTTATGTTAACCCGCCCCGCTTCGCTGCGGTCACCCCGGAACGCAATAAACTTTGTTACTTAGATAATTTTTACTTTTTCGCTTTCAAGTGATATGATAAAAACCATAGTAGATTGCAGTAAATGTTAACATTATATCGCCTGTCATTTATGTTAACCCGCCGAGTGACACGGTCATGCGGGTTGCATATAAATACGTTTATTTTTACCTATGATGAACTAACAAAGGATTTGTACGTTATGGACACTTGAATGGTCAATTATCTCAAGACACTGGTAATTAAAAATTAAAGTGATATGATAAAAACCATCTAGGGTCCAAATCCTAATAACCCCCCAAAAATGAAAGAAATTGGTTCAGCCGTATTAGCGTGATGAGGGAACAAAGGATTTGTGCGTTCTCTTTTATATATATAGATATGGACAGAAATTTGCTTGTTTCGCCTTGGTGTTATTATGCAACAACAAGGTTATGCTGGAAGGGGTCACACAAGGTAAAGCGGAATCCAAACCGTTTCTCGGCTTACATCCAAAGGAAATTGTCCATTTGGACACGAAACCGGGACTAATTGGTCACAAATGCTATCGCCGACTCACTCACGAAGGATTCCTGATAAAAATACGTTGTACTGATCTTTACATAGGCCTACTTGTTAAAATAATTGTCAAGAGTCATTTCAGAAGGACAAAAAGATAAACAATTACACAAGTAAAAACATTATACAGAATTATATACAAATCGGGAAACTCCCACCTTAGCCATTGGGAAAATCCTGCTATTACTTAAAATGTATTTGTATGTAAAATTTTAAGGTCAACGTATCATAATCACTACACTAAAACTGAGGTATTAAATTACAAACTTGGTATGTAGATATCATTCAATAAAATAAAAACCAAGTCAAATCCAAGCTGATGTTGGAAGCTACGTAGGCAGTTGATAAATTTTGCCAATTTCTATCAATATATTTAAGCAATCTTGGCTTCTTTATAAAACAACAGGCATTCATTCAAGTAGAAATATATAATTTGGTTTCATTTCGTACGTTTAGGCTTAACATCCTTATGAAATACCAAGGTTATCACGGAGAAGACTTTCGCTTAGAGGGACACCTCGAATCGCTACTTGGTTTACACTTGAAAGATGAGTTGTGGTTCGACCGAGAATTGAACAGGGGACCTCTTGATTAAAAGGTGAAAAGTAGATAAACGTAATGCGGATGATATGATATGTGAAAACGTCACCATAAAATTCTCACGATTTAAAGCATTTTCGTTCTTTTTTTGGTTTAAACCAGTTTGTTTTTTTAAACAGCCGGTTTAAACCAAGGTTTAGACCACCTTGGTTTAAACCAGCCAACCCTGTTTCATATCATTACCGAACTCTCCGCACCCCACCACCACCAAAAAAAAAAAAAAAAAAAAAAAAGGACTACGGAATATATTTAAGTTAAGATAAATACAACTGCACAACAAACATGACTGAGTGGAGCTTTTGCGCTTCTATCGGGAAGTTCGGGATTCAACCCAGCATTTGCCCATTTTGACAAAGCATTTCTTCATTCCATCTGTGAAGTAGAAATAGTGCGTGTACTGTGAGTTGGCCGACTTCCTTTCTTATTGTTTTTAAATTGTTATTATTACTAATTACCAGCAGTGACGGTTTTGCGAAGGTTAAAGGGGCGGTCTTTCGGACTGAAGCCTGCTCCCCAAAATTACGCAATGACTAAAACAAAGGAAATATCGATTAGTTATGCCTTTACTCATAAACCTTAAGCTACCGTCAAATACAAATTACGAATGTTTAGGAAAAACTAAACATTAGTAAGAAAATCCCCTCGCAAAATACTCTTCTAAATCCGCCACTGATTCTCAGTATAAAATGATCTTCAAGATTGTATTCGGAAGATTATCGCTAAATATATAAACGAAACGAAATATTATGCCTGTACTCATAAACTTCAAGCTCTTCCCAAATAAAATTAGGACATTTTAGAAAACGAAACAATAAGAGAAACCCCTCCCAAAGTACTTTTCGCAATCCGCTACTGATTATTTGTATAAATTAGTATTCAAGATTGTATCCGGAAAATTATTGCTAAGTCATTGCACAGCTACAGTATAACAGAAATGTGGAAGTACGGTTTGACGGATATATTGAAAAACGTACGCTTTGACGGATATATAGAGAAACGTAAGTGTAATTTTTGCGCTAAAAGCTAGAGTACTAAGCTTTCAGAAATGAAACACGGATGACAAACTGAAATGATCCCGAGACGAAAAAAATGTCGATAACTCAAAAGTTAAAATAAAGTTAAACAGCCTCTAAAATTGCCCTCAAATACTACATTCTTCATGTTAGCTTTAATTCGTAAAACATGTGCTCCATCCATCTTGATGGTGAATTTCAGAGCGAAATATGGCATTTAGGTCATGGAATTCTTATCTAACTATAGAATATACTATAAGAAAGCTATTTAGATAGAAAAATCATGAAAATGAAAAAAGCCAAAATTTCCAAAATTCTCGTTTTTTTCCAAAAAAGCCGGCTTTTTATGTGAAAAAACCATCGATTCAAAAAAGCCGGCTTTTTTGCATCTCTACCTCAAGTACCTTACCTTGATATTGATCAAGAACTAGGATTCCATGGCAGAGGTAAAAATCGTGGCTAATAGCCAGAATAGGAAGGGGGATGTGATTTTCATATGTGATAAATTAAAAGCAGTTTCCCCACTGGTTAGATGAAATTTTACTATGAAATTTTAAGACTGAAATTCAATTTACGATGCAATCATAGCAGTTGTCAGGTTTTCAGTATCCTATTTTTAGATTAAGAGGACAAAACTGTATCTGAGCCATTCAAGATAAAAGATTCTTTTAAATATAAAAAAAAAAAAAACGAAAAAGAATAAATAATTATAGGTCATGTATTAAAATGAACTGTCCTTTTGTGCGCACGATTGCTTCAATAAATCACATTATTTTCTTAGGTCATATATGTGGTAAATGAGATTTCGACAAAACTGAGAGCAAGAAAGCTTTCGGCCAGTTGGCGCGTGCTTGGCTTTTGACTTCCTACACTTGCACTTGAAATGCATGCTTTCATACAATCGGTCTTTGGTCGTACTTGCAAGCGATGCTTTAGAACCTTCCCAGAGCGTCATAGCACCACTGGCCGTTTATTTGGCTATTGACTTGATTTGACTTGTTAAACGCTTGCGTCAAGCTTGAATGGAACACTGAATGCAAGGTTGCCCTCATGTAACTTCATTACTGGTATCCAGCTTGCGGCATGGTTGCACGTTTTCCAATTAAGCTGAATGCAAGCTTGGCCAACTTGCAATTCAAGCTTACTGCAAGCGGTTTGCAAGTTGTCTCTGCTACTAGGGATTAATACTTTCGCTCCCTCCTGGGGTTATATAGCAAATTCCAGTTTCCTGTCAGTTTAGTGCAATTTTAAGATGTGTATTAGGTAGTAGAAAAAAAGATTGGCATAAGAAATACATGACAAATAAATCTTTAAACATTCTATTATGAATTTAATATAGAAATTACTTGTATTGTTGAGTGGAATTACGATAATATTACGGAGATAAGACTCGGGCTTCGTTTATTTGCATTAATAACCTAATTCAACTCGGCTTAGATTTAAAAATGTTAACGTGCTTCAGTTCAAGGTTAGAGCATGTTTTGAACTAAACCATATTTTTTATGTTTCTTTCCCAAACGATTTAGTTTCCCCGTTCGGTCGTTCAGAAATCTTGTCATCTTATATGTATTTATTACCGATAAAACAAATAATACTTTTGTTCAACCTATATTCTGTGCCTTAAAATTGTTAGTTACCAAGAACCTGTCTTAAGTAAGAGAAGATAACTTCACATGTAGAATTATATATATATAATTCACTGATTTTCAATCTAAATTGAAGAATTTTGATTATACATATTCCTGCATCGAAATATACAAGACTATTCTATGAATCATAAATATATAGAATCGCTGTGAGGTGAGGTGATTTTGAGTTTAACGTCCCTTTCAGAAGTGACGTTATTATATGAGATGTGGATCTACTGATTAACGTGGAATCCGAACCACGTGAGATCCTACCGGAAATCGAACCCGGGTCTTCCACGCCAACGGCGTGGTAGAAGTACTGCCTACGCGACAAGAGAGGATTTCAAGCAGAGACAAAGAGAGAGCTCTTCCAATAGAAATATACATCTTTCCGAAACGAGACACCTTCAAATCTTTTCTTGGAGAACACTTCTGGTAGAATCCAATGGAGAAGTTTTGTTGCTGCATCGATGAAACTTTGGATTTCTTAAACTATAGACTTACTAACTAAGTGATTCAAACTTTTAATTGTTGATTGAAATAAGTAATGCAAAGGGTGATCGGAATTTAAACCTACCGAGCAAGATATTATGGAAAAATAAACATTTATAATGTTAAGATATACACAGTATATTCAAAACTCACGCTTTCCTGAAATGGTATGAGATTGAATGTTTGAACATCTCCCAATTGATGAAATTCTGTGTATACCACAGACCAGTGTTGCCAGATCAATCAGTTGGAAAAGCAGGAGATTCGAAGATAAAAAAAAAAAAAACAGGAGAAAGCAGTAGACACTTACAGTAGTGGCGTTTGAATGTAAATCCGGGGGGGGGCAGTAAAATTTGCCATTATTAAGGAGCAGTAGTCAAAACAAGCAGTCCAGAATTCATTTCCGATTAACTACGTTGAGCAAATAAAACTGAAAGCCCGATTCATATTAATATTATTTGATACACACGTGTGTGAAGAAAACGTAGTGAAGAGCAAAGTGAAGTGGGAAAATGCCTTTTCATGCACATAGCGATAACGTAGTTACATGGTACAGTCACACGTGATCGTGGCGTAAGACGATTTCTTGCTGACGATCGTGGAGAAATGATCTAAGCCACTCTTCCAACCCAAGTCCCAATCTAAACAACACTTACTTGTAAATCTTACAGAAAGGCAGAATGTAGACGAATCTTATAGAAGATGACGTACAGTTGTATTCTTTGGATTCATATTATATACAGTAAAGCTCTATAACTGTATGTTCCACAGAGCTTTGTGTACTATAACAGAGAAATTTCATCCTTTTATATGAGGAAACATTGAAAATTCAATATTAATAATAATATATTTCTTCAACTCCTCGAAGTAAGGAAAAAGCAGAAGATTGTTCACTTTTCATTTTCTTTCGCAGTAGATCAGTAGAACGTAGAAAAAGCAGTAGATCTCCTGCAAAATCAGTAGATCTGGCAACACTGCCACAGACTGATAGATAGGTTTCAACAAATTTTCTTTCAACAGTCCTAATAAAGTTTCAATGACCCAATGTCCTCTTATCTTTTGTGTGGACATCTGTGGTTAAAAAATAAAATATAAATTTCAATCAAGATCACAAATTAAAATCAAGTAAAATGATAAAATAAAGTTTGATACCGCGAATTTCAGTAAACCTGTGGAGAATACCCAGCATTCTCATAGCACTTTTCGCAATAGTAGAGATATGATCACCGAAAGTAAGTTTCTCACCAAATAACACTCAGAAATCTTTATGAGTACGAACTCTATCAATAGGATTGTTGTTAATATAACGCAGAGAGAGAATTTTATTTTTCTTCAAGGAAATACTCTATGACAGATTGAAATACTCTATTACAGCAATTAGAGATTGGAATATTTTTGAGGGCTTAGTGTCAAATTTCAGATCGCACATCAGCCAGCGAGTTTAGAAAGAACTTTTTGACCGTGTAGCATCATCTATGGAAGAAATTTCTTGAAAAAGCTTTCAGCTATTGGCAAAAAGAAGAAGGTTTCTAGGTGGTAAAGAAATGTATGATAGGAGATCATCCATATATATATATATAAAAGAAACAACAGAGGTCCTAGAACAGTACCCTGGAGAACACCAGAAAGAACTGGAACAAATTTGGATGAATATGGGAGAACAACACGTTGCTTACGATCAGTAAGAAAATCTCTTAACAAAAACAGAAATTGCTTACGAACATTAAATCTATTGAATAAGTTATGAAGAAGCAGATGCATATCAACTTCATCGAAAGCGTTTGAGAAATGTAAATATGCTACATCTAGTTGTGTTGTCCGAAACTCAATTAATGGCATGAATATAAAATTCTGACAGGTTAGTAAGGCATGATTTCTATTGCCGGAAGCTGTGCTGTGAAGAGCTTAATAATGAGCTGTAAATTGTAAAGTCTATCCTTTATGATTTTCTCACAGAGAATTGAAAACGGAAAAAGATGATAATTCTTAGATATTTAATATATTAAGTAACTGTAATTTATCCCTCACTTGATAACTGTAGTACACTGGTAGACAATCTTAATATTCACTCTTTAAAACAAAGATTTATTATTAACGATCTGGTATTCCTCCAAGAAAGAGTTCAAAATGAATTTGGTTGTTCAAACTTTATGTCAACATTAAACTTACATGTCCCTTCACTTAAAACTAGAACTAATACTGCATGTCTCTTCTATTCTAAAAGAGCTAGAACCAACATAATGCTGAAGTCACATGTTCTGTCTATTACAAATTATGTCGAAAACATGATAAAATTAATATATGTACAGTAGAATGTCCTGTAAGACACTTAAAAAATGTTGTAAAAATGTATTGTAGTATTATGCAACTTTAATTGGGCATCTCTTGTTGTGTTGATAAATAAATAAACACATAGTCCTTACGTTGATACTTATACTCATCATACTACCTGCAAGATAAAGAAATACTAAAAAGAAGTGCGAACATAAGGCAACCTTATGCTAGATGGAAAGCTTTATTTTTAATATTGATTGTATCCCCGAATAATGACTTTAGCTAATATTTGATCCAAATTGCGGTGACACCTTTGTTCTTCCCATTCGCAGCAAAGAAAACGAACGTGCTTTTGTTCCATTGATGATACGTCTCCAGAATGACTACTTCCTGTACACACTGAAAACAATACAAAAAAATTAAAAGAAAATATCATTGTAATGCTTTTGGAAAGGAGTTTTTATTTTTCCATTTATTTTTCAGCGTAGACAATAATTGCCAACACATTAAATAATGTAATTTCCTTTCGCTTATTGCACCATTCTATTATAATATAGTAAGAGGATGACATTTCTATGTTCGTGTGGTAGTAGAAGGACCGCAAACAGACCGCGGGGGCGTCAATTCAATAAAGTTGTACTTTATAATTTTGTCGGAAAACGGTTTCGATGTGGTGATACGAATATTTCTTCTACTTCTTTCCCCCCCTTCATCTTAAGTCTTATTTTTGTTCACTTTTGCGTTCATTCTTTTTTAAATTGAGTCTGGTGCGCTCGAATGGTTCTGAGGGTAATACCTTGTATATTATAGGCTATTGTAACAGTTCGTGCTGTTATGTATATTGTGTACATTCTCTGGTATTGTGGTGACTCGAAAAGTCACCAGCGTCTTGCTTAACTATATAATTAAAATAGTTATTGTGAGATTACCGCCTACACAATGTGTTATTATTACAAAGGACTTACCACAAACGAAATATAGTTTCTTTAATTATATTTTTAACACGCTCACGATCCAATCAACTTCACATGCGAAATGTGAATAAGCGTTGCCAGATTTTTTTTGGGGGGGGTATCAGGGGTCAAGTTTCAAATAGAAAAGTTGCCTACCCACGACAGATACTGGTGTTCATTAGTTTCGGTGGGGAAAGCATTTTTTATAATGACTCTGCAGGGCGACAAAAATGTTAAATATATAGCCCTGCTCTTCAGTATGTGTTCTTGGTTTATAAATTTACAATTTTTCTACTACGAATCATGGAACACTAAAGCAGTATTTGAAGTGTACGACTTGGGTGGACAGCGTTGTCTACGAGACTTCAGAAAATTTTCGTCTTATCTCGAATTTAAAAAAGTTACTTCTCATCTCGTAGGCAACACTAGCACTGAGCCATCGAGTCTCTCCAAAGATGAAATAGATTTAGTTATGGCTGTCCGCAGCGGAGGGCAAGGGGGCAGTTGCCTCCCATGGATTTTCGAAGAGTGTTCAGTTGATGAAAGTACATATCAAGACATACTAATTTGGTCTCACATGCTTTTTTAAAATATTAAATACTATAGTTCAATGTAGTACAGTTTATTTACTGTAGTTAATACATATATCAAAGTGTTTGTGTGTATTCGCGATTCCATTTTATGTGTCAGACTTTCGCCTACCCTCCTTGAAAAAAAATCCTATGTGCGTCCCTAGCATTCAGGGAATAATAGTGATTTGACTTTACTGTGTGCCATGTATCTTGTATTTGCAAAACAATCTACGTTCCACAAGATCTCAGTGTAATATGACAAGGTGAGCATTAAAGTATGAAGAATGAGAATTGAAAATGAGGAATCGATAATAGTTTAAACAGAATACAGTAAGAGAAAATGAAATAGAAACTTCTTTTATATATTTTCGAAGAACCGCTTTGTGACATTTTTGTCGAAAATGAGATGCCAAGCAAATAAACCTGAAAGCTCTCAGGCAGCGTTCCTTATAATGTGATAAATAAATATTCAATTATTTCACCACAACAATGAAAAAATAATAGACTGAAATTAAAGACTTCAGGTTCTCATCATGTACGTATTAATTAATGTATGCAAATCCTCTATGTGCTTATAAAGGTGCAAAAGACAAACCGACATGTGCTACATAAACACAAAAATAGTAATATAATATTGTTGAAGCAAGCTACAGCAATGTCCAGTGCATAATATACACAGAACCAATTTTATTATATTTTTCAAGTGTTTCCGTGTATATTTGGTCAAATTTTATGAGTTTGCAATGCTTTTTGCTTCTCCTGAAAAATTGTAGTTTTAACACATAGCGGCTCTTTGAGGCGCAGCGTCGATATATGACATTTAGAATTTAAACATCCTACTGACTTTCCACAATTGTTGAAATTCGGATAAAACTGCGTCTTATTTTCGGACCAACAAGATATCAAGCAAGTCCGTCCGTGCTATAGTACATTATCAAATGTTAAAGAAATTAGAATGAACTACAGTGAGAGTCAAGCATTTCTGATTTTTATTAAAGCTCGAAACAGTCGAAGCAAATAAACACAAACTAAAATGTTAGTTATACTTGATCAATGGAGGGGGGATATACTTACTTTTGGGCCACCCTATATTTACTGTAATACTACATTTATCTAGGAAATTAGTAGGATTTCCTTTATTGCGGAAAAAAGTTCGAATTAAATTATTTTTGTTTAATAGAAAGAGCAAATCTTTATTTTAAGTAAAAATTGTAATTATTTAAATTAGCTATAGCTAGTGAATGCCCTCATCATTTACTTTCTTACGACTCGAAATTAACGCTCCATAACGAGTTTGTTTCATTATTTTTCTTCTAAATAGCAATTAGAGAAATTTGTTTGGTAAAAATTTGAGTAATTTGTAACGCCAATTTTAATAGCTCATAACTCTCAGAAAACAAAGATCTACTTACCAGAATTCGTTATATATAAAAGAGGAAATTCCAATTGATTGACTAAATGAATGAATGAATGAATGAATGAATGAACGATCAACATCTACGTCGAAATACTTAAAAAAGAAAATTGAAATTTAGACAGTACATAGGAATTTTTTATGAAGGCACTAAGGAAGGATTTTTACAAATTTGACGAAGAAAGGGGAGAGGGGTTGCAGATAACAATTATTATAATAGGACGCCTATATTTTGGAATTCTCTAAGTATTTGAAATTTGTTATTTGGATTTTCCCTATAAGGAAAACGTATTTTAGCCCTTTTTGATATTTCACCTCCAACGTAAGAAAACGGGTGAAGGTTGCTCACTAACATACCCATAGGAGATGTTCGAATTTTTTGCAAAACTTCGAGCTCAGATGAATTATTTTAATGTATAAAGTGTAGAAAGGAGGATACAAAAGTTAAGAACAATACACAGGGCGCAAAATTTCCCGGTCGCCAGGTCGTTATTGGCGATTAGAAATTTATAACTGGCGACTAGTGTTCAGTAGGAATGGTTTCTGCCTAAACTCACAGGTCTATGCAGTTTCTGTTTCGCAAGAAAATAATTGTCACTGAGTGAGAGAAAAATGAAATATAAAGTCTTCTTCTGATTATTCTGAATCTAACTGTCTGTTTTGAAATTTTATGTTCTGATGTAATTTCTTTCTTTGTCATAGGGTGGGGAACCTCTCATAATTTGTACGTGAGAGATACTGGCGACCATCAATTTTGGATTGGCGAGTGCGTCTGACTTTGAAATTTTGCACACCGTATATATATATATATATATATATATATATATATATATATATATATATATATATATATATATATATATATATAGCATGGCGCTAAATTCGTTGTACAAAAGCAGAGGAGTGATTCCTGAGAGTAAAACAAACAAAAACGTTCCTATAAACATAGGGCGAAACCCTATGGGACCTACTGTAGTCGGGTCAAGACTTCACTTAGGAACTAGTGTGTGCTATATCCAAAAAATACATGTTGTAGAATCCTAAGGTACTCACGCCACAATTTTTATGTAGGTAGTTGGAGAGTACTTTATATCCTAGGCCCGTAGTCAAACTCCCTATAAAAATTGTTGTGGAAGCACCTCAGGATTCTGAAACACGCATTTTTGGATAGAGCACATAATAGTTCCTAAGTGAAGTGACCCGACCAAGGTAGGTCCCATAGTTTTGGAGCTATGAACCTTTAAAATTCCTTTTTTCATGATTTTGGGCAGCCTAGAACACGTAAAGGATGGGGTTTTCGCCCTATGTTTATTGGAACATTTTTGTAGGAATCACTCCTCTGCTTTTGTACAACGAATTTAGCGCCATATTGTATATATATATATATATATATATATATATATATATATATATATATATATATATATATATATATATATATATATATATATATATATATATATATATATACACTAATAGATGTGGGTTTCGTAAAGAGGAAGATTGCTTAAGTTCCGTTAATTTACTCGTTTTAGTATTGGTATCTTGCTGATGATTGAAACTAGAAAATTTCAGTTTTCTAGACAATATTGTAAGTACATTAATACAAATTTCATAATTTTATATGTATCATCAGTGATTCTGCAATACGTTGTAGAAAATTCATATGAATTTTGCGTTGATATCGTCGGATCTCTATCATCATCATCATCATCATCATAGGCATTCTGCCACTACTGGTAGGTCCACTTGCCGCAACTGAGAAGCTTCCATTATCCACGCTCTATTGAAATTCGGAAATCGTAATATGATATTTACAACTTCCATACTGAGAAGAACTTGCCAGGCAAAAAGAAAAGAAAGAGAAAAAAAAGAACCCTCAGAGTGATATTGTATAGCACTTGTTTTCAGCACTAAAGTTGCAAATTTATTTATCTGATTTCCGGATTTATAGGACTTGGTATCGTTTAAGTAAACACAGAAGCTCTCAATTCTGTCAAAGATAAAAGAAAGAAGGATTTGAAGTGCAGTGAATGTCAAAAGAACTAATTTTGTAAATATCAAAGAGAAGTCCGGAATAATGCCAAGTTTTACGGAAATCCGAAAATTGGAAAATAAGTTTGCGACTTTAGTGCTAAAAACAAGTTCTGTACAGTATCGTGTCGACAGTCTTTTGCTTGGCAAATTCATGGATATCATAAGTGATGTGATGTAGGTTTTGCCTTTCCCCCGAAAGTTTCCTCCATGGAAGGGAAAATTTCGAGTTTTCGGACTTCCCTCCTTTATTTCTACCATAAATTCTACAATTTTACCAAATTTCAAGTTCTATATTCACAGAAAGTACTATATGTTTCGAATCGTTGTAATAATCGACGTAATAATAGGTAATTTTGCCCTTGCCCCCTAATTTTTCTCCTTGGAGGGGGAAATTCATAATTTTCAGATTTTCCCTTTCATTTGTTTCATTAATCCTACACTTGAATAAAATTTTAAGTTTTCATGACTATAGGAAGTACCGGTACCCTATAGGTTTTGAATCAAGTGACGTAGCTCTTTGTAGTGTTTCTCATGTTCCCTAATTTTACTCTTTGGAGGGAAATGTTTCCAATTTTCGAATTTTCAATCCTTTATTTCTGTCAGAAATTCTACATTTATACCAAATTTCGAATTACTACGTCTATTGAAAATACACTATAGGTTCTGAAGCAATTGACGTAACTAAAGAATGAGTCAGAAAAAACCTGGCCACTTTCCTCCCTCCATATTTTCTAGTATATAAGATGAACATTGGCAGCACTGTGCATAAGCAAGGGCAGACTGTCGATCTTACTCACGAATAGATTGTCAGTTGTGAAGTGTGCATACTGTGGTAAAGAACGATGAGTCAGTTAGAAAAACGAAAACTAATTGTGAACAAATACCTCGAAAATCCAGGTATGTCCTTAAATAAATTAAGCAAACTCGTAAAATACCCTCGGTCTACTGTGCAAAATGTAATTAAAAAGTACGCACAAGATTTAACTGTTGAAAGAAAACCTGGCTCAGGTAGAAAACCGGGGACTAGCCAACCGAAGCTGGAGAAAAGGGTTACTGCATTGCTGCGTCAAAATCCTTATTTATCGGAAAGAGCAGTTGCTGGTGTGGTCAAAGCGTCCCAATCTACAGTGCACAGATTTAAGCAAGGAAAAGTTTACGATCTTTCAAAGTCCAAAAGGTACCTAACCGAGACGAAAAGCAAAAAGTGACGGCAAAATCCAGAGCAAGAAAACTCTATGATCAGTACCTTACTCAATATGGATGTTGCATTATGGACGACGAAACCTATTGTGTCGCTGATTTCAGTCAAATTCCCGGAAAGGAGTAGTACGTGGCACTGAAGAGGGGAGATTTGCAGGATAAATTTTAACAACGGAAGGCATCCAAATATCCCAAACAATATTTGATTTGGCAAGCTATTTGTTCATGCGGTAAAAAAAGCAAAGCGTTCATCACAACAGGGACAATTAACGGCGAAATTTATACGAAGGAGTGTTTACAAAAACGCTTGTATCCATTTGTGATGTCATACAGTAACTCTGTTTTCTTTTGGCCAGATCTTGCTACCTCTCACTACTCTAAAGCAGCCACTGATTGTTATAAAGAAAAGGGTATCGTCGCAGTTCGAAGAGAGGCAAATTCACCAAATTGCCCTGAACTTAGGCCAATTGAAAAATATTGGGCCCACATTAAAAGAACATTGAAAACATCAAAAGGGAAGGCGGCTGACTTGAAAACTTTTCGTCGCAAGTGGACTGCAGCTGCCAATCAAATAACAGAAGAAGATGTGCGAACTCTTATGAAGCGGATTAAGAGTAATGTACGAGCATTTTTCCATAATTAGTTCTTTATAATATATTTTGTGTGTTTATTTTTTTAAACTTTATAGTCAACTAAAATATGCAAACGACCTTTCTTCTTTTCATTTCTTTACCTACTTTTTTGGTCAAAGTTACTGGCCAAGTTTTTTCTGACTCATTCTTTATGTGTAATTTCCCTATGGCCCTGATTTTCCTTCTTAGGAGGAGAATTTACAGTGTTTTTGACTTTTTACCTTCGTTTATATTACAAATCCCACATGTGGGCCAAATTTCAAGTTTCCTTATGTATACGAAGTACTTTATATGTTTTGAATCAAATGACGTAATTATTTTGCCGTTTTTCCCTAAATTTTCTTGGAAGGATAAATTCCAAGTTTTCGGTTTTATTTACTTTACTTGTAATACAAATCCTTCATTTGTGTAAATTTTCAAGTTCCCATGTCTGCAGGAAATACTCTACAAGTTTTGAATCAAGTGACGTAATATTGCTCTTGGACCCTAATTTTCTCCCTTAGAGAAGGAAATCTTGTTTTTGATTTTTTTTCATTTATTTGTATCATAAATCCTACATTTCTTCCAAATTTCAAGTTTCCACGATGCAGGAAATATCCTATAGGTTTTGAATCAAGCACCATATCTATCTGCAATGTAATTTTTATTTGCCTCATATTTTGTACCTTGGAGGCCAAAATTTTCAATTTTCGGATTATTACCCTATACTTGTATCACAAATTCTACCTTTGTGCTAAATTTCAAGTTTCTATGTGTACAGGAAGTAGTCTAAAATTTTTGAGTCCAGTGGCGTAATTTTGCCCTTATCCCATAATTTTTCCCCTTGGACAGGCACGTAGCCAAGGGGGGGGGGGGGGTCCGGGAGGTCCGGACCCCCCCCTTCGAGACCAGAAATAAAAAAAATTAAGGAAGGAGGAAACAAAATGAAATGAGAAAAAGAAGGATCAGCGTTAAAAATTAAAAACTACAGGAAGCTTTTGGTTACTCTTTCTTATGAGGAGATTTGTATTACTTGCAATACATAGTGACGAGGTTAGGGATATATCCTGGAAGAGTCAGGGAGTTTGAAATTTCTAGAAAAGTTACCGAATTCTCAGAATTACTGCTACTAGTCGGAGAGATTTCAAGCTTCCGAAAGCAAAGTGCCGTTGCGTATCAGCGTGGACATTTTTATCATAATTTTTCGTAATCGCATCCTTGCAGTGTCAAACATGTTATTTCAAAAACAATTTTCTACTATTCCTTTAACCTGTCATTGTCATGTGGAACAGACAGTAGTTGAAGGAATAATAACAACAAAAATTTATGTGGAAAGTTCTGTTAACATCTGATTCAACAGAGAAAGAAACACAGATATTGTAAAATAATTTACAAGACATTATTTAGTATGTACTTTTTATAATAGTGAATATGAACTTTTTGTAATAGTAGAGGTCATAATGAAAGGAAAATTGTTATATTTGAATGAACAGAGAAAGGACGTAAATATTGTAAAACCTTTTTCAATACATTTTTTATTTTACTCGAGATTTCTTCATAGTTTGTTATTAAAATACTTACCAACATATCCTCATTTTATTGTAATAACAAAACAATACATGTAGATAGTTAAGTAGTTTAGATTGATCGAGCTCCTGGGCCTTCAGAATTTCATGTCCCCCTCCCGTTACGAAATCCTGGCTAAACGAACCAATATATATATTGCCAGTAAAATAGTTTAGAATGATCGAGCCCCTAGTGTGATGACCACAGTATTTCATGTGACTTACCCTCCCTTCACGAAATCCTGGCTACGTGCCTGCCTTGGAGGAGGAAACTTTCACTTTTCGGGTTTCCCCGTTACTTGTATTACAAACCCTACACTTGTGCCAACTGAAATTTTATAAAGAACGTGGCTTGTTGCAGGTCAGTGACGCAGCCAATTTTCGTTGCATTATCTTCATATGAAACAAGATTATGGATGTTACAAACATGCCTGAATTGCTTCGTCACACTGCGTAGGGATGCGCAGGAGTCGAGTCGAGACACAGCCCTTCCAATAGAAAAATATACGTTTTTCGAGTCGAGACATCACTTTTACAGCACATTTTCGAGACGAGACAGCCTCAAATCTTGTCTCGTGCGCATCTCTAACACTGCGTGTTCCAGTCAGAGAACACACTTGTTACTAAGACAGTAAAACCTAAGTAAATTAATTTATTTACTTTGCATCATCCATATTTCAAATCTTCTGTTTGGTAAAAGTCTTTCTCTTCCATCTTTCTCGTGAACTATATATTAATCTCTAGTTTGTAATATAATATATTATTTAACATTGCCACAATAAATACAATGGGCAGCGTTGAAACGCGTACATTTTATATACAATAAATTTTGTAAGAAAGAAAGCATTGGGTTTCCATATGTCACCTTGGTCAATATCGTCTGCGGACAAGACTCCCGTCTATCGGTCAATTTTATATACGTGATTGAACACTAGAGTTTTTATATTAGCGATGGACGTAACTACCTACATACATATTCGTTCCTCTCTGTAAGTTCCATGGTATCTACAATCTATCGTTTCAATTGAGAACATCAAGCAAAAACAAACCTTTTTTTCGGGTCGGGGGAGGTAGAGTGGAAGACAGAATCTCTTATATGCTGTTTTATTGATTCGAGATTCAATTTCGCATTATTTTTGTTCTACGTCCCCCATCAATCCTAAAATGAAATTAAAAAGAAAAAAAATAATTGTAAAATCCGACAGAAGAGTTCTCTTGCGTATCAGATATAGATATTTTTCTTCCACCTATGTAATACAAGAATGGACATGGAAGTTTAATATCGAAATGGATGCAGGGTAGATGGAAATGCAATCATTGTAATCTTGTCGTTTTATATGTTTTGGTTCAGACGCAAGGTGTCATTTCTATTATACGTATAAAATGTGTTTCTATATGAATGTGTGATATATTTTTTTCCTTTTCACCATATTGTGTAATACCACTACAAGATACTATAGGGTGGTTTGTGTCGCCGTCTAAAGAAGAAAAAATACTGTCTAATAAGAAAACTAATATCAGGTTGTCAATACAAACACAATCAAATTTGTGTAGTGTAAAATTATTAATCTTATTATAGGTAAATGGATAATCTAAGTAAAAATAATGTGAAGTTTTTCAGTTTTACATCTCACACTTATGGGGCTTTATGCAGAGTCGTTTTGACGTATGATTAGCGTCATACTAAAGGCCTGAATACTGCAGGAAGCGTTAGTCGAACTCTTTAGTATGGAGCTGATCATGTGTCAGAAAGACTGCATAAGGCCCATGGTCTTTAGGCTAAACGAGACGGATAATTAATTGAAGTGAATGATTAAGAAAGAATTGAGGTACAGTAATCTGGATTGGCTAATCTAGGCCGGGGGGGCCTAAGCCTCCCCCCAGTTTTCAGAGTGACAAAAATAATTTTAACTGTTATTTATTTATTTTTGAAAGTTTATAATTAATTCATGATATAGGCTACTTATCATAGTCTGAGCTACCCCCAGTTTTAATCTTCTAGATCCGCCACTGGAAGAACTAAGAGATACGATGCTGTCCACCACAAACTCCAATGGTCTGGAATTGAGCCAGGAATCCTTCGCACTAGAGGTGAGCACTGTACTACTAAGCCACCGTGTTCTCTCTGAAAACAATCTTAGTGCTATCAAATATCGTCCACTAAGTTATGTACTTCATGCCATCATAAGCAAGACAATAGAGGAGTGGCTTAATTTTTGGATCTGCAAGGTCCACAGTGTGGGACAGCCAAGATAAAAATAAGCTCACGTTCGATTTTATTCAAATTTTTAAGAAATGTTGTACTGAAAAGGAAACTCAGTTAACTTGAGTGGTATGTACATTTTTATAATTTACTTATACACTGGATAAGGAAAGTAACAGATGAATATATACTGGGTAGGTCAACAGATCGCTTCTTTTGATACAATTCATCAAATGTTTCACATATCCGTAAGAGAAATTATCTATTTGTTTTCAAAGCAAGTCGTGGACAATATCGAAACTTTTAACTATGTCTACTTTTTTTCTTTTAGGAATGGCTTACCGTAGTCATTATGTCTTGTCTTCACAAAATTGCAGAACCGAAGATCTGCATAATGCATGACTATACTTCTGCATAATCGTTCTATCTTTGCACGGCACTTGGTCGTACGACATTTTAAATTCCGACTTGTTATTGGAAACAGAAAGAAAGATGACATACTACTAATCTCTGTCAACCATCGGCGGTTCATATTTTCCATTTCCGGCTATTTTTAGTGTTGCTGCGTTGTCGGTTGTGCTCAGAAGATCGTGGATGTTAAGATTTCGTAGCTTTCGTTCGCTATAATTGCAGAAACAAGTTGTTCCTGAAGTTCATTGAGTGCTGTATCAGTCAGTTGTGCCGCATTAGCTCAACGGATCTTCGTAAGTACCCTCTTCAATATTTGTCGATCCGTCTCACTTAGCTTGGTTTCCATTCACTATTTTGTATAGGCCATCACCACCATGGTTGCTCTCATTGCCACCTGAGTCGCTACGGCGACATTCTCACTGCTTATGGATATAAGTCTCAAGCTTATTGGGCACTATTGATTTCAATAGACGGTGTGCATCAAGAACTATATGTCACTTATGATCCCTTTCCCATACATTCTTCTTGCGCTAATTCCAGCATGGCGGTTTTTCAGATGTCCCCCATGATTCACATTACGTCTATTCGTGAAACTCCACTGCATTATTCATATCCAACATTTGACCTCAATTTCCTCTACTCGTTTCAAAATTAACATGGCATTTCTAGACATTTTCTATGTTCTATCTTAGCACTTGGCCCTCACTTATCTCCCACCCTGTATACGGTCTGCCACTAAGTACCTGTTTTTTTCTGTTTCTTTTGGTGCTGAATCCAGTGCTAGCAACCATTTTCAACAACTGAATTCACCAAATCGGGATGTTCCCTTGTTAACACTGAACATTGCTTTGCAAATCCATCAATTGTTAAGATCGATCGTTAAAATAATAAGTGGTGCTAGTATCAACGTTTATTGATTTTTAACTGTCACCTGGCAAGACTCGATGTAATTATTTGATGAATTGGTATATCTAATCTATGGTTCTTTATCTGCGACGTTGCCACATAGTGCAATTCACGTCTCCAGACGAGGACCCGAAAGGTAGGCTATACAAATATATGTATTTCTTGGTTTGTTTTGATTTTATTTTGGGCGCCATTTTTAGAACACCTGTAACTGATATATATATATATTGAAGAGAGTAATTTCTAGTTTAGCTAATCACATCTAGTGCTAGGGGTCCCTAATTCTATCCTACGTCATGTAAATTTGAGGTGGACAACACCGTATCCATGGGTTTTCTCCAGGTTCTCTCATTACCTCCTATATTCTCATTCCACCAATTCGTTCATAATCATTCATTTTTTACTTTCTTTAATCACCTATCTCTTTTAGACTAAGGGTGTTAGCTGAGACATAATAATAATAATAATAATAATAATAATAATAATAATAATAATAATAATAATAATAATAATAATAATAATAATAATATAAAGAATATCTGTGGATTAACTAGCATAAAAGCTTCTTAAATTGTGCCAAGTGAACTGCCAGCAGAATAATGACGTTGATGATAATGATGCTGATTCATACAATGTTTTATACTACCCATTTGCTCAAATAAAGCGTGAGCAACAACGTGTGTATAATTTTTATTTTGTTGAATCTTTCTAATTTTAAGTAACAAGAGGCAAACAACGTTGTGTTAGAAAGACAAATGTTTCCAAGTAAATTAAAAACACAGAAATATGTTAGCTGAAGATATTCTAAAAGATTACCCTATTACTCGTCTTCCCTGTTTTTTTTCTCATTAGGGGAAATAATCACAGTTCGTCAGCCGCTCATTTGCCCATCTTTTGCGCATGTAAAAATTTCTTTCTGCAACATTTTGAGAGAGAACACTCTATGCTCGCTTTACTTGTATACCATAAAAAAAAGCAAGCTAGTAAAATTTTTTTTTTTTTAAATGCAAGTGACGTGAAGTTAAAACTACAGCAATGTAGTATGTTGTTAACAGTACAGTGTTATTCTGCAAAGGAAATTGTTGTTTTGTAGTTCTTTGACATTGTTTTAGTGCTGGAAAAATTATTCTAAGTGGCCTAAATTACATTTCTTTGAATACTGTCCATCATTCTTGGTGTTCATTCAATTCATACAATACGCAGTGTTCTCACTTTCTAAACATAAGGATAGTTGATCTCTAAATTTAAAAAATTGATATAATTTCTAGTTTAGCTAATCACATCTAGTGTGAGAGGTCCCTAGAGGTCCCGAGAGGTCCGCAGTGCGTATCATCAACGTCATTATATATATATATATATATATATATATATATATATATATATATATATATATATATATATATATATATATCACCGTAGTCTAGCGGCATTTGGTGCACCGGGTTCGATTCCCGGTTGGAGAGCATTGAAGTCCTTCAGGTCGGTCGATTTCCACCTAAAAACTGTAGACCCATATATATATATATATATATATATATATATATATATATATATATATATATATATATATATATATATATATCACAATGTTGCCATCTTTTGGCCGAAGAGAGTATACTACTATTAAACATCCTTGAAAACAGCACCACACACTTTAAAACGCTTCAGAAACTATAAATGAAATAATAACCCATAAACAAAACTTTGATAAATTAGTCGTAATTATTTCTAACACTTTTAATGTTATACTATACGCGTGAAGCTATTTATAAGTCAACGGCATCTGTAATTTGTGAAATTATGTTACTCATATAGTTATGAGACTACTGTAACTTAGTCTTCTTTGGTTAAATGTTTCGCCTCCGATTTTCAATGGAACCTTACCTTTTAAATTACTGCTAAAGAGACAGTTAGTGGGTTGTAAGCCATTTATATCAATGAAAGTCTAAAAGTGTCAGGTATTAATTCAATTAAATAACGAAGAAGATGGACACAACAAATAGTCTTAGAAAAAAAATAAAACATTAAGGTGTGCGTCCATTGGGAAAGTAGAAAGATTAAAATAACCGTACAGATAGAAACCTTACCATAAGGACAAGGATTGAAAAACTACAGCATAAGAAAATTGTGTGATATGAATAATTGTTTGGGCGGACAAAACACTTTGAGAACATTCTTCTTTTGTTTTTTATTTTTTATTTTTTAATTCTGTATCATATCACTTTTTCTTCTTTTTCTTTCTATATTTCTATTATCAAGATGGCTGGCTAGTTCTGCTGAAGGCCCTCGAAATGGAGTGATGGATGCACAGAACCCGAGGCCATCGAATGTTGGACCGCCGACTTCTAATAACTTCCGCACCTAATTTATGGCCTTATAAATCTTTTCGCAGCAATTTCCTTCTACCAGATGGCTCTTCCGACGGAATTTTGTCCTCCCTCTCCATTTTACTGTATTTTTTTTTTCCTTTCTGGATCTTCTTTTAAAGTTTAGCTAAGATACATAAAGTACATATACTACAGTAGAATGTCGATAACTCAGAGTTTGGAGGGGATAGAAGAAAAGGCGCCGATTTCTCTGTAATTTTGGGGGGCATTAATATATATATATTAAACTTACATATAAAATATATGGGGGCCTACACTAGCCTTTATGGGGCCCGGACCCCCTCGGCCCCCCAGGATTGGCGCCTTTGGATAGAAGTTCTCTTCGATAACTCATATTATATGAAAAATAAGTTTTTAATTAGGAGTATTATTTCATCTTACAGATTTTTTACAAGTAGAATAGAATTAATGCTACTTATCGTTGAGTTACTGCAGTCGGTTTCTAGAGACTCTGTTGTTGTGATTACGTGGTCTTATTGGATAAAGGGAGAGTTGGTGGGAGGAGGCAGAGTGATTGTTTGCATTAGCCCTACTTCACAGAGTTACCAGATTATGTGAGAAGTAAAAGTTAATAAATATAGTCAATTTCTCATTTTAGTCTGTCGTGTCGTCCCTGTTCGCCTTTTCCCATTTTGCCATATGATTCTTATCACAGGAAACGTCGATCAAAAATTAGTACTTAATGGCTTGTTATCGTAAGGCAAAACATTAATTCCCCTTTCACCTTACAATAATTTTCATATATTGGTAGCCCTGCTTTAGCAAATATAAATGTAATTAAAATGTTCAACAGAAGGATACTAAGAAACTGAAAAAAAAAAAAAAAAACAAGTTTCATTGAAAAAGAAGGTAACAATTTAATGAATTGGAAATCAGAAGTTAGAACAAATTATTTCAGGGCAAGGAAGGACTGGCGAATTTTGGCCCACCATCGAAATTTTGATCCTTGAATCCGACCATCATGGCTCACGAATGCAGATTTTCGACGCCCTACTGCCATTCACGGGAACAAAGTTCAAAAAATTATGAAGGGAAGAAAAGGAAAGAAAGAAAGAAAGAAAGAAGAAAAGAAAAATGGCAAAAATATAGTCCTACAAGTTCTGGTGTACGTAAGTGTCTGTTTTTGTACGTAAAACAGTAGAATCACGTTTAACACGATTCATCTTACATGTATTTTATTTCTTTTAATGTAGATGACAATCGTTTATTCTGACTACAGAAATAGAATTGTAACTCCTCGAAAACAACTTAACTCGGATCTGGAGTGCAGAAAAGTTTTGAAGAGTGAAAAAAATCCTCACCGACGCTCACTATTTATGTGTAAAGAAAAGGACAAATTAAAATGATAGTTCTCATAATCATGTTTTATTTCTTGCGTAATGAAAATATTTTTGCACAAATTCCAATTCACAAATCTTCCCAGGCTACAAACAATCTGAGCCCAACGTTCACTAGTGTGCATTCGGACCCCCAAGACTCACCCCCTGCCTACAGCAATGAAGAATGCAATATAAAATAAAGTTTTTTTTTTTTAAATGAACAATGCTAATTTTCATAATATATAATTTTAAAAAATGAAATTAATTATCCACTGCAATACGCTGTTTTGCCTAACTGTATGCACAGTTGCAAATTTATTGCTAAACTACATATTGTATAATGGTGTTTGAGTTTAATCTTATATTTTCTTCGAGCATTTTTCATTTATATCCATAAAAACGCAAAGTGAAACAAATTGACTTTCATAAATGATTTTTGCGTCCTTATTAATAGTTTATAGGTATATTTTGTATATACGACCTATTATTCTAAATCCACTTACTGCGAAGACCAAAGCCTCAATAAGATAACATACCAAACACATAAAAATAAACGTATATGAATCACAAGTATTTCTAATAATCATCGACAATACCGTAGTTATTATTCTGATACATTTTAACCGTATTTTATATATTATGATCAAAGCAACTTTTCTTTGATTTTTAAAAATAGTATGCATGGAAAATTTTTAAACAATCTAGCACTAGAAGGTGTTGAAAGCATCTGTCTAGCATAGAGACTAAGGTTAAATTTTCAAACAAAATATTTTTCCTAGAAATATATACTTTCTTCTTTATTATGTTGGCGATTGCCGGATAGCGATATAGGCAAGTCCGCTCTTGTCAGTGGGATAAATTATGGAAAAATCATAAGAATTAATGTTTATATTCATATAATTAGATTATTTCTATGCATTTGCAAGAGTAGAGCAGTGAGAGAAGGGACTTTGGCATTTTTGTGTAACTTCGTTTTCTGTAAGATGATTGATCATTAGGAGTCAATCAGGGAATAGGTTTCCGATTAGATGTCTGATTTAAAGATCTGTATATTGCTCAAGTAGTTTCACACTGAGTCTGATGAGCAAAAGTTCCTGATCAGCACTGAGTTCGTCACTCGAAAGTCTAAGTGCAAGTGTGTTTAAGTGTGTAAAATGGCTGTATTTTTCATTGTAACGAAACGAAGGGGAAAGTTACTGTATTAGGAGGAACATATTTATTGGATAAACTATCGTCGTGAGTCAAAATAATATTGCAATTGTAGTGAAGGGTGTAAGGGCTCTGTTGTTCTAATTTGTGATGAAATTGAATCTTCATCTGGTGAATACACGCATCCTCCGAGAAATAAGCAGATTGAAAGTTCTATCATACGAAATGAAATGAAATCTTGACGTTTTACGTCCTACGGTTATGCCGGCTAGGCTAAAGAAGAGGTAATGATGAGAAATGAATGAAATACTGGAATGAAGAAAATGAGAGGAAACGGGAGAACCCTAAGAAACCTCACGCACACGGTGTTTGCCCACCACAAAGCTCACCTTGGCGCGAGCTGGGATGGAACCAAGATTCCCATGCAACAGAGGTGAACGCTCTACTACTGAGCCACTGCGGTTCCCAAAGACTGGCCGAATAGCAGTATATAGAAGAGAAGTACTTACATACTAGAAGTCTTTGGGATTTCTGAGAAAGGATAAGGTACAAAACCGCTTGATTTTTTTATGTTATTGTTAATTTATTTATTTATTTATTTATTTATTTATTTATTCACAAAGCTGTGATGTTTAATAAATCTAACAAATGAGATCTTTAAGTTTTACGTCCTACGATTATGGCGGGTAGGCTAAAAGATAAGTCAGTTATAGACTTGTAATAAAGGTGGGGGATTCGTTACAAGTCTGGAGCTCTACCTTGCAAGCTTCGCTCAAATGTATTTTATGCTGTTATGCTGTAAGGAAGTTAATATACACTGCTTCACGTTCTTAAAAAGCAGCTTCTAATTGTTTCAAATACCTTATAATATGACAATGCCAATTATCAAATTCAATTTGCAATAGTCTTTATTACCTAAGCTCATTATGTTTTTAATTCAATTACGACGTATTCTATTGGTAATTACTTAATTGAGAATTCTTCAAGTGACTTTTTACTTCATTTCTGGATTCATTTTGATAATCATTTATTTTATTTATTTATTTATTTATTTATTTATTTATTTATTTATGACTTCTTTTACGTGGCGAAGTTAAGGCTCTGCAGCCTTCTCCAAGCACTTAACCACGTGCATACAGTAAAAAAAGCATCAATACATAGAAAATATTAACAATTACAAAAGAAAAGTATTGAACCACATAAAAAAAGAATATACCACTGAAGTAAAAGAATAGTTCAACACTTCAAAAACAAAAATTGAAAATAATATACAATAGAGGAAACAAAATAAATTTGGAACCATTTTGGACATATTTGAAACCATTTTGATAATGAAGGGAACAGGACTACAAATCGAGCAGAGGTTGGCACTCAAATAGAAGTGTGGAAATCCTCACCTCAATATAACGCCTATAGGCTAATTGAATTACTGAAGCAGGAGCAATTAGAAAATGAAGTTTCAATAGCCATGCTTTTAGCAGAGCATACTACAGACACCAAAAATATAAGTTGAGACAATTAAACATTCGCCTGCGTACTTTGAAATGTAGAATGAATAGATGCTGTTGCTAATTGTATACACACTGTTCACTCTGTCCTTACGCAAGTTCACAGTCACAACCAGATAGTCTTTGGATATACCCACACCAACAACTGACCTTCGCCTTATCTCTATTCGCTTTCAACTCACGGTGTGAGGACCAATGGAACATTGACTTCCACAGAAAGCGACAGAACTTTCTTGGTTATCTATAAATTAACATATAAAATGCTCACAAGAAATATATCAAAACTAATTAAAAATTCTGGATTCTGCTCATGACTTTCCAAACCAGTGAACTTTTTGGAAGAGTAATTCTTTATCTGCTTTGTTAACATCAATATGGACACTTTCTTGGCAATCAACACTCAAGGTTGAGAAAATGCTCTATCACTTGCGACATTATGATACGAATATGCACTGACCCGCCAGAACACCTACTTAGTATTTGGTATGTCCACCTATTGCAAGCAGGACGACAACAGCACTGTTTGGTGTCGAAACAATCAGACCTTGGTAGATGGTTGGAACCATGGTGCATTTGTACACACAAGTCATTTAGTTGCTGTAAATTCTGTGGAGGGGTCGATGAATTCGGATCTTACGTTAAGTGATTTCCCAAAGGTGTTCAATTGGGTTAAGATCAGGTGAGTTTGGGTGCCATTGCAGCAATTGCAGTACACCACTGTGCTTTCTGAACCACTGCAGTACAACGTTTCTTTTTTCACATTCAAATTAAAGTTGTTGTTTTTGATCGTACCATGGGAAAGTGGTTAACCCGTTTGAAATGAATTTTGGAACAGTTTTTTTTTTATCTGTTTTAGGCTGGGATTTTATCATGTCGCTTTGCTTAAATGGTGTAAAGGGGAGTTCAAATATTTTCTAAATACCTATTCTCCCCGTGCGAAGAATGGGCATTTCAGCTAGTATACTAATGAAAACTCTTGTCGGTGGACAATCTGGTCAATCTTCCTTGGTAAAATCTGAAATGAAATGAAATGAAGTCTTTGAGTTTAACGTCCCACGATTATACCTGTTAAGCTAAGGGAGGTAATGATTAAAACAAGTGAATGATGTAAGAATTTGCGGAATGAGAAAGTGGGAGGAAACTGGAATACTCCGAGAAACCCCACGAGCACTATATTCTCCATCATAAATTTACTTGGCTGGGGATCGAATCAGGGACCCCATGCACCAGAGGTAAGCACTCTACCACTGGACCATCGGTGCCCCACAAAATATGAAATGATACTTGAACAACTGCATATAAACTTACTAAGCTAAGCGAGTGTACATATTTTATTGAACATAACTGCATCTATTTACGATGTATACCAGATTGTGAAAAAAGATACACATTTACATTAATTATGTGTATATAGTAGTAATTAGGGAAATAAACTATTACAAAAATGTACTTATCTTCACTAATGATTGGATTAGAATTTACGGTGTATGTAATATTACATATGATGGCTAACCGCTAAGTACTCCTAAAAAAAAAAAAAAAAAAAAAAAAAAGCAGGACCAAACCAAAATACACTATAGGGAAATGAAGAGGGGAAGGGGACGAAATTATTATTTCGGTCCATTTGTGTTTCGAGCAAAATTTCACGGACGTGATGTCGTAGAGTCACGATTAATGATATTCTCACGTCCAAAAGGGGAGAAAAATCACAGTCCACCACCTGCGAATGAATTACAAGCCTTCTCGTTACACTGTTGCTAAGCTATTCCACAGCGGCACATGAAATAAAGGCAATTACCATCTGCACAAAGAATATGAACATGCATTAAATTTAATATGTGTTCTTTGACTAAGATATATTTTTGAATGCTGATTATTTTACAGTATTCCCCTGCTTTAGAGGAGGCATAAGATTAAATTGTTTCTAGTAGCACTAAAATTTAACCCTTCACTACTCAATTTTTCAAAATTCGGATTAATATTTTTCATTATTAATATCATCTTTGGGAAGAGCGTATACTGTATAATATTTAACCCAAAATAATAAAGAAAATGTATAAAGTTTTCACGTATACTACTGAATCACGCATGTGGCTCTGTACACACGTCTCTCAGTAGCACAAATTGAAAACAAATATGAATTTTGTGGTTTGGAACGAAAATACTTAACAACTTCAATGAAACAACGTATCATAATGTGTTCCTTTTATCGAAGACCGAGTTCTGATTTTAACATTTCCCGAACGAAAGTGCGTAGAAAGGACATACGGATATTGCTTTTTATACAAATCAGTTGGAAAATAAATCCATCAATATTTATAAATATTTCTTAGAATAACTTCATGATTCACCTTTGAGATTATTTTCACTTTTGAATTCATAATTCAGTATTCTTTTCCTTTGAATTGTCCTTATATACTTTGAATGGTTTCAGTAAACACACAGACACACACATAATGGAATAGAAGTGTAAAAATCTATCAAAATAGATTTCTTATTTTGATTTGTTGTTATTTCCCTTGACGGACGAATAACTTTATATGGTATCACTAGCCCTAACGTTATATTGCCTATCAAGTCGAGGCCTAGGGTCATTCTGTTGTCCACAGTAAATGTCGATTTTGTGAGCAAATTGCATGTTTGCACAAAATGGAATAATAAACACTTCTGACCAGAGTGGTACACCTATTTATTAAAAACTAAATTACAGTGTAACGGTTTCGACAACTTAAAGTTGTCTTCATCTGACACTAACTCAGAGTTAGTGTCTGATGAAGACAACGTTAAGTTGTTGAAACCGTTACACTGTAATTTAGTTTTTAATAAATAGGTGTATTACTCTTATCAGAAGTGTTTATTATTCCTTTAGTGAGCTCCAGAGTCGTGATGGATAAAGTTGCACAAAATACATCGAGCTTATATTTTCATTTTTAGGCTTTGTCTTTCATAGACATTTTCATGTGGTGACTTGCCTTAGTTGCACACATTTGCTCATCAATTTACATTATTTCAGTCATGGGACTAGAGAGACTAATCATCGACTCTCAAATCTGCGATTTCCGGCTACAAAACTGATCGCATAATGGATAAAACGAAAATAGATATCGACAATCATTTTTTAAATATATAAATTTAGAACCGCAAGAATATGTTTCACCTGTGATTTTATTCCTCCGTTGTAGCCGGAAGTATTAAACATCAATAAGCACTTCCGGCTTGAATGAGCCAAAGGCAGTAAGAGATAGCGAGTAGTGACTTTTTCTGGTATGGATTCGTCGTCCGAGGAACAGGTTCTATCTTTTGATCTTATTCCTCTATCGCAACTAGTTAGTTATAAATGCACTACTTGAAGTTCGAATCTTGAATTCACATAGCCTGGAAGTCCACCGTAGCTTCACAGTCTGAAGCGAAACAGACTTGTTTTTATTGTGTGAGTGACTTATCTGGGAATTTTCATTTGCATCGCACTTATCAAATAGTATAGGGCAGTGCTATTCAACCCGGGGTACGCGAAGATGTTTCTGTGGATACGTAATGCTCCTTCTGCTGGAAATGTCTGTAGACAGTTCACTGCAAAGGAAATTCGATTAATTAGTCAATTTGTGAATTTTGTATTTATGCTCGAAAAGAGTACAATGAAATTAGTGACAGTGGTATTTCACAACTTCTCCCATTTCCATCAACATATTTGTATGAACAGGGTTTCTCTGCATTAACATCAATAAAAACGAAACACAGAAGTTGCTTGAATCCAGAATCAGCTCTGATTCTCGCACTCTCGAAGATTGGACCAAGATTAGAGGAGTTGACGTCCCGGAAACAAGCGTAGACATTTCATCAACAGGTTAGCTTTAAAGATAGTTTTAGTTTTTGTATTTTTAACATTGTCCTCAGTGTACGAATTATGAGGAAGGATGAGGGGAAAATCCTCCTCAGCAGAACTGGATGTATCCCATATATTTTGATATTTCCCATGTTAATTTTTTTCAAATGTGCACTTTATTCCTTTGTAAATGGTCTTTTGATTGACACATTGATTGTCCTTTTGTTGGGTCTCTATTTGTCTCCCTTTTAAATCAACAGAACATGTGTATTAAGTTTAATAAGTTAATTTCGATTGAATTTCTTTTAAACAGCTTCAGGGGTACACACTTAGGTGGCGAACTGTGTTTAGGGGTACGCGAGAAAAAAAAAGGTTGGATAGCACTTATATAGGAGAAAACACGAAAGAGATTGAAAGGGACCATTGAATTGTTGAAGTAGGCCCACATGCATATTTTGTCATACTGCTCAATGTTTTCACCACGCTTGTTTAGTATTAGCCTTTACTGACAACAATTAAATCCTAATGCTTTATTCTTCAGCAGTATGTGTGTTTTACAAGCAGTATGTTTGCCGCCATTAGTTTAAGACTTACAACAATAGATGCAATTTACAACAATTAATGAGTAATCTGTTCCAGCACAATAAAAAATATCGATTCTTGGCAAGGAACGACGTATTGTTGTTTGCGCCATAAAAAAAAGTTTTTCTCGATTTACTGGAAAATTAAACATCAAATTTTACTCTAATTTTTTTTAAAGATTACATATTTATAGGATTGCGTCATTTCAAAAAACCATAAGCACATCAACATGTCCTTTCCTAGGGTCTAATAGTAAAGGCAACAAATACTTGTGCAAAATTTGACCGTAAAACACATGATTTGATGCTTGCTTATTGATGACTCATTGCCGAGTACTTACGCGTCCCTACTTCATGTGTGAGTGGTGTTCTCCTGCCAACGAACCAACTGAAGGATTTAGTCAAAATAATGCTCACAAGATTTGATATTTGTGAACTACAGCGTAGCTGAGTCAAATATACCTGTACCCAGGGACACAAGGAAAGGGGCGGGTCATGGGAGTCCGTGTCCCTCGAATTTCCGACTTTTCCGTAAATTTAGTCTAATTATATGGGTGATAGTCTAATTATATTTGGTATTTTACTTTTTCCTTCCACTCACTACATATTTTTCTTTTTCATTTGTCAAATACAAGAGCACCAAATTGTGTTCCTTGGTGCTTGGTTTTTGAGCATAACATATGGTTAACTCGCTTCATAAACCAGTTCCTCACTAGGAAAGACAAAACTTCGAATTTGACGATCAACATTGATTTCGCACTTATTGTCGACTTATAATGTCTACTTTTCATCGTAGAGAATTTTCTTAACGTGGATTTTTTTAAGCTAGCCAACGGCTAGCACCCTGTTAGAGGGTTACGCCCTCTTTTAGGTAAGGGAAATTGGAACAATTATTGGATCAAGGATAATGGTTGGTCTAAGGGATGTTATGAAGCCGAAAATATTTATTTATTTAAACATATCAACAAAAACAGAGGACTTAAGGCCATTTTCGACCTTAACATATTGGATGGAACAGGAAAAGAAAACAAAGAAACAAACAAACAAATAAATACAATATATGCTGTAATAGATATACAGAATCAGGAAATTACACGATATACATATTGAGAAAGAAACAAAGTATTATTCATATTATTAAGCAAGGGTGATCGATGAAAGGAAAGAAATGATGATATGAAAATGATGCTAGCGGCATATGTTTATATATAAGATAAAGGCTTCGATATAGGAATAAGTCTTGTGATTATGAAGATGAGGTGCAAATCACGCCACAACACGCAGATTATGTAAGAACACAAATGAAACCATCTTCTTGCTTAGGGGCTACTCTAGGCTATAATGAAGACAGAGGGAAGCCCATGTTAGTTAAAGGGAATGTCACTGTGCACTATATGATGAGAAGATGAGAGGGTGATGAAGGTGAGTATGAAAATCGTCAAGTAGATAAATATCAGGATGATTCGGTGGAAGTGTGTAGCAGTACAGTGTGAATAATAGTGACAGGGGTGTGTGCATAAAACGAGAAGGTGCGGGGTGTACTGCTGAATAATGCATCGTATCCAACAAAAGAGGATGATGATCTTGGTAACGTCGAGTGATATAATTTACCCTGAGTTTCTCGACGTGGTACTGTAAGGTAGAAAATATAATGAGACGGTATAGGTATTGTGTAGGACTAGGTTATTTAATTCGATAAGCAATTCGGAAGGCATGTCTTTCAAGTATGAGTAGTTTCTGGTAAAAACTGTCTGGAGCAGATACCCAAGCTGTATGGCCATGTGTAAGGGTCGGACGCAAGAAGGCTTTGTAAGTATTGAGTACGGTAGCAGGTTTTAAGCCCCAGTTTGTGCCAGTTAAACGCTTCAGAAGATTTAGGCGATTGTAGGCTTTACTAGTAATCGTAGTAAGGTGTTTCTTAAGCGTAAGATGCCGATCAAATGTTACACCTAGGTATGTTGCTATCTTACTGGCTTGTATTGGAACGTCGTCTACCTCAAGCTTAACGTGGATTCTTAGATTTATATAAATATTTTAATAAATTATAAATTTTCAATGAGTTCAGCATTAAAAAGGACTTTATGTAAGGGATTAATTAACTTCGTTTTAAAATTAGGGGATGATTTCTTATACCAAATGAAAGAGCTAAGAAAATTTCCAGTAATAAATTCTAAAATAATAGTAACTACTGGTCTGACAGCTCTTTGCAAGCCCGAGACTGGTGCAGTGTCAGCTGTTAGTGATTATGTCCAATCTAGTGACGAACGGCTTGGCGAATCCGTTGCGTAGACCCTGTGTCTAATAGATACCAACAGGTTTCTGGACCTAAGGAACGTCATTTTTTCATTTATGCGACACTCCAGTTTGTCTCAAGACGCTGGGTGGACACCGAAAATTGAAGTAATCGAACCCGAGACCATGCTCTAACCACTAGGCTACGTAGCACGCAAATTATAAACTCTGGTAGACAGTAGAAAGGATCACGCACTAGGTAATGTCAAACGTTGGAGGATGTTTGCTGCCATCTAACGGTGCGATGTGTAACTTCTATTTTTATTTCAATAGTAGAAAATGGGCAAAAATGAAATGAAATCTTTGAGTTTTACGTCCCACGGTCATGCCGGCTAGGCTAAAGGAGACGGTGATGATGAAAAATGAATGAAAATGGTGGAATGAAGAAAGTAGGAGGAAACGGGAGAACCCCGAGGAAACCAATGCACACGGTGTTTGTCTACCACAAAGTTTACTTGGCGCGAGCTGGGATCAAACCAAAGACACCAAGCACCAAAGGAGAACGCTCTACCACTGAGCCTAGTAGAAAATGATATATAAATAGCTATGTCTATCTTAAATTCACAGTTACCCATTAAGATGTTAGTGTCTTGATTCCATTAATGAGCTCGGCCATTAACGAAAGAAATTGAAACTTCTCGAAGTAGGAATAAATGCACTCTTCACGTGATCCTCACATTACAGCTTTTAGCAAAGTTTATTGTCATTTTCATGACAATATCCGTCACCCGTGTCATCTTTTCAGCCATGTGATTATTTTCCTATCCTTACGAGCGATTTATATTACAGTATATATATATATATATATATATATATATATATATATATATATATATATATATATATATATATATTCCATGCTTCATTGTGTAGTCTGTAGGCAGTGAATGTCTCATATAGCTAGTGTCCACGTCTCTGATTCATATGTCAAAACAGGTAGAATACATTCATTGAAAAATTTACGATTTAGACATATTGGCATTTAGGTTTTCGATATGTGACTTCCTGTCAAATGCACTTTAGCTTAACTTAATTTCTTCTTTAATGTTGCAGTCCATGAACATCTTCTGTAGACACTACCAGATAGATGTAGGTATTCACTTTTTCTAATTTCGATATTATCAACTTGAATCCTTGATTTCCTTGCGAAGTTATTGAACATGACCTTCGTCTTTTCAATATTCATTTTCAACAAAATTTTCTTGCTCTTTATATTGATTTCTTCTATCATATCTTTCAACGGGGAAATCTGTGTTGCTGTTTACGAAGAGAACAATGTAATCAGCGAAACAAAGATGAATCAGATTTCCCCGTTAAGATTTTCTTCCTTATTCTTCCAATTGAGAGGGCGAAATATCAAGCTTTTGAAATGTCCATATCCTCCTTGAATGAGACAAAATTGTTTTTCAGTTCCAGCTGAGTTGCTCTCGGAGAACTTTCCTTTCTAAACATTCCTGTCTTCCTACAACCTTACTTCTCAATTTTACTTTCAAATCCAATTCACCATTACCACTCAATAATTAGGCACTTCTTGTATTAAATCTCTTCAAAACCTTGGAGTCGAAAAACAAATTTGGAAACAGTATTTTTAAAGTAACGTTGCTCAGTTTTGAACATATCTCATATTTGATCCAGTGATGGTTCTTGAGGAAATCATATCAATAAATACTTAAACTTCTAACGTTCAAATTAATATAAAGGAATAAAAATTATCTAATACACTAATAATTATATACAAGAATTACTACATTAAGTAAGTTTTCTTTCCTTAGTTTGTAGCGATGTAAATTTTTATTTACATATATGACTTCCTTCAAGATTCGCCACTGTTGTTTGAGTTTAATTATTAGAAGTTTTTGTTTTTATTTTGTATAAATCTTACATATCAATGAACAGTAAATGCTTGCATAGAGCGCCGTTTATCCAAGCAAACGGAGAATGGTAGAGGAAATACTAAGGTGCCGGTACCTGGAAATGGAAAACATATTGGTCTATTTCTTCGATAGGGCCTTCCGAAGAACAAATGCTTTTAAGATTCTTATAAACTGACTATTAGGAGCATGTATGCCACTATTAGGATAGATAAATAAGAACAGATACATTTTACTTAGCTAATAAAGCATTATTTTAAACATTGAGTACATAAATAAATAAACAGTTTGTTGCAACAGAATAAATGCTATCAATTCTTAATGACAACCGAAACCATACCACAAAATATATTTTTCTACCACAACATTATATATGACAAATTAATCCTCAAGCATGTCATTTTGTTTAATTTGATATGGTTTGTCTTATTTTTGCAACAGTTTTCTAGATAAACAAAATCTAAAGTTTAAGAGTTTGTGATAATTTTGGGCTATAATATCTCATAAACCATTGTATCCGTACTGTTTCCTTGTTAGTGTCGTATAATGAAAAATTTGATGAAGAACATATTTCAGTATTAGTTTCATATTAATAGATGGCGTGGTTATAGCATGCTTTTTTTAGATTTACAAAAAAAGATTTAGTTTTTTCTATCAATTTCTCGAATACTACGCATGAGGATTTACACACCCATATCAGTTTGTTCCGCTTGATGAGATCTATCCATTGGTATATGTCTCTTCCTTGAACGAAATCTTTTTTCTGTTAAATTTGCGAGACCAGACGTCCTGATTTTAACGGGATTGTGCGTTTTTTCTAAAGAAACTTGTCCGGTGTCCCGAGAAAAATGCAAACAGATCCCTCCAAAATGTCCATTTAAAATAAAAGCATCCCACTTCTAGCTCTTGGTTATGTAATATACTAGTAATTTCTTGTATTGAATTCCATATATGGTCCAAGTAGCGTTGTCGCTAACGTTCTTGCCTTTAATGCGAGCGGTCCTGAGCTCGATTCCCGGTGGGGAAATTCGGGCTAAAAGATGTAGCTTCTTTTTCAGGTCAGCTATTCTGAATGCGGTTTCTCCTGGGTTTTCCTCATCCATACCAGGCAAATGCCAGGATGGTATCTAAACATACAGATCCAGGCCGCTAACTTACTTCCTCCTTTCCTGCTAGTAGTTATCCCTCATAGCGACGGGTAGTGATGAGCAAATGCAAGACCAAGACCAAGATCTGATTGGTCTTGGTCTTGCACATCCAGTCTTGGTCTTGGTCTTGCACTGGAACCCTTGGTCTTGGTCTTGGTCTTGCTTGCAAGACTCTTGGAAGTTTCGCATTTAAAAAATCTTATGCTTTTCATAGGTAAATTTTACTCTGGATATAAGGAATAATAAATTCTACAATGCGCCAATAATAACGAAAAAACAATACAGGTTTCTGAATGTAATACAGTATACCTTCGTGTAAGTACGATGATAGTGTACAACATAGACGATGACCTTAATTTTTTTTCAATTGATGTCCACGCTCCACTGCTTATAAGATAAATCACAACGTTTCGTGGTGCTCTTTTTATATTTTTTAACAGATTCAATACTCTACTGGCTCCCAAGCTGAGGAGGCTATCCCCTGAGAAACATAAAAGAAAATCAAGACAGCACAGATTACTGAAATACCATGCATTGCAAAATTATTTTTACACTGAATGCGTCAGATTTTTTCTTTTCAACCACAAGAAAAAAATATTTTTTCTAGATTCAAGATTTTTTCTAATCTTTGTATTGAACAAACTTCCAATTAACAAACTAACTAACTAACTAACTCTATAGCCTATGGAACCCGGAGGTTCAATGTCGCGTTCACAAAAGCTCTCCACTGACTTCTATCCTTAGCTGACTGCATCCAGTTTCTACTTTGTATTCCAATCTCTGCGAGATCTATCCAATTAAATATTGAGATTTTGTTTTACTGATTCCAATATGTACTCTATGGGGCAAAAACATGGACATTACACAAAATCGATGAAAAAAAATGGAGGCTTTCGAAACGTGGGCATGGAGGAAAAAGGAGAGAATTAGTTGAGTTGAATTGAAAACGAATTAGAAGGTGTTATAAATAGTAGCAGTAGGGGAGCAAAGATGTAATTAAGAGCAGGAAGAGAAACTGATTGGGACATTAGCTGAGGAGGAACTGTATTCAGAGGGAAGTGCTAGAGCGTATGGTGGAAGGATAGAGAGGGAGGAGGCGAAGGAGACTGTAGTTGCTAAATCAAGACGAAGAGACTAGCTGAGGACCATCATACATCGAAGCTTCTCAGTTGCAGGAAATGACCTGCCAATAATGGCAGAACAGCTATAATGATGATGACATGTTTAGCAATTTTGGCCAAAAAAGAGAAAAAATTAAAATAATAATGATTATGCTCAAACTTCTTAATAGTTTAGAATAATTTGAGTGAAAATTGAAAATGGCTCAACTGAGTATATCTTTTGTGTAAAGTTAATTTATATAAATACTTTTGATCTATATTAGAAATACAAAATAACAGCATTAAACTCCAAGCTATTGGAAATAACTGTACAAAATCACTCTGACTTGTGAATATCTATTATTTATTGTTGTATAATGTTATATCGCTCAATCTTCGATGTGCCATATACCTAAGGATGCTAAAAGTTACATTGATAAAAAAAATATTCAACGTATAAGCATCCACCCATGAAATCAAACTTCCGGTCACATGCACTAAGTTTTTGTCAATGTCATGAAAATGTTATTTCGAAATTAATTTTATGAGCACACACTGAAAATTTCGAACGAATGCTTGAGCCTAGGAGCCAAGGCCATACCTACGTAGTCTGTACGTAAATGTACGAAATTACCGATATTCAATACTATATTTCTCTTTAGTTTTGGAAGGACACCACTAATATGTTTTTAAATGAAATGAAATATCTACAGATGTGCTCAAATTATTAGACTCAACATTCAGGTTCTGAATATTTTACTGTTCTTACAATATTACGTGAGAGTTGATTTTGAGTTTAACGTCCATTTCAGCAGCGAGGTTATATGAGACGTGGACCTACTGATTAACGTGGAATCTGAACTACATGAGCTCCCGCCGGGAATCGAACCCGGGTCTCCCATGCCAAAGGCGCGTATGCTAACCGCTTAACCACGGGGGAGCTCAATATTACCTGAGAAAATACGTTCGAACTTAGTCCAAATTACTATTTTGTAACTCTGTCCTAATTTGTAGTGGGTGTGGTATGTGCTTTTCAATAGGGATGCGCACGAGACGAGTCGAGACAGGATTTTCCTGACAAAATTCGAGTCGAGACATTGCTCTTCCAATAGAAAAACATACATTTTTCGAGTCGAGACATCAGTTTTACAGCACATTTTCAAGACGAAACAGCCACAAATCTTGTTTCGTGCGCATCCCTACTTTTCAATATCAATAAAACAAATGCGTACGTAACATTCAAATGTAGTTACTATAAAGTGTGTATATCCAAATTGAAAAAAAAAAAAAAAATGAAATGGAATACCTATAAGAAAATTCTCTCACACACAAAGATTAATATTTTTTTTATGAAATTCCTTATTCTTTATTAAGTCTTTTATCCTTTGTGGCATCCTATGTACGAGTTTAGCACATTTTGCCTTCAATTCAGCATTGTGATCTCCTTGATCAATTGAAGTTTGGTTCTAAGTGCTTCTTCTCTAGCTTTTCTTTTATTAAGCTCCAAAAGTTTTCAATCGGGTTCATATCAGGCCTAGTGCCTGGCCACGGAAGAACACTAATTTCGTTGTCCTCGAAGAATTTTGTCACAGTTTTGGTTTGGTGGCATGGGTCTCCATCAAGCATAAAGATGAATTGTACGTCATCAAACCAGAGTGCAGTCTGGGAAAGCAGTTCTTCTTGAAGAACTTGTAGGTATTGGTCGTGCTTCATTATCCTCTCTACTATATACAGTTTTCCAGGCCCGAAGACAAAGATCAGACCCCAGACCATGACTGAAGTAGGGTGCTTCACGATTTATTAGAGACATTCCAACTTGAATTCCTCCCAGGTCAACATCGAACATATTGTGAACACTCATCAGACACAAAGAAGCAATATACAACACTGAAACACACTATATTCTCCAATCGTCAGCAGTCAAATATTTTAGGAATAGACTCTAATTTTTGTTTTCTTTCTTGATCGTGTGCTTTTATTCCCTCGGCACAAAGAATTCTTCGAACACTTTCAGGTGAAATGTTTGTGCCATACTCAGTCATTTTTATGCTTAAATCTATTAGAAGTTGCACTTCTGTTTCCCAGAGCCAATTTTTTTAGTTTTCTGATACCTCTTAGCAATAGCTTTGGTTTTCACCCACACTTCCCAAACTTATTTTGGCTCTTGTTCATTTCAACAGAGATTTTACTCACAGATTTGTGTTCTATCCCAACTCTACTAGCAATGTATTGCCGTGTATATCTTATTTCCACCAGAAGTATTTTGTTAACTTCCATTTTACGCGGAGAAAAGTTTTTTGCTTTTCCCATTATGCTGCAATTACAGGACTACATAGAATAAAAGATTCATACATGAAATACGTCACGATCATTTTAAACTGATCCATTCGAACTGTTAAACGCTTTGAATGTCGTTAATTTCTTATGGCAGCAACCACAACACTTCAGATTGTAACTTGTTGATAGAAACCACAATAGCTATCTACAACTTAACACGACTTTCAGAATTCCCCCCCTCCCTTCACTAATACCATCTGCTGTTCAATGGTGATATCACCACTTCAACTGTACAGTAAACAAATGAAGGATTCTATATTGGTTGTTTAACCATTAAATTAAATGTTCTAGAACTCTGAAATAGGACTTCTACATCAATTTTGCATTTTTCAAGCGTAAGTCTAATAATTTGAACACATCTGTACTTTAACGTCCCACGATTATGCAGCGAGGCTAAGGGAGACGGTGATGATGAAAAATGAATGAAATGATGGAATGAAGAAAGTAGGAGGAAACGGGAAAACCCCCACACACGGTGTTTGTTCACCAAAATAGCTCACATGGCTCAAGCTGGAATCGAATCAGACCCCCCATGCACCACAGGTGAATGATCTACCACTGAATCACCGCAGCCATAACATGTTTTAGTTTACTTTCCGCTTATCCTCTTCTTATGGACACAACTATTCTTCGTATGATTTCCCAAAATCCAATCATGGGTTGTCGTAAATGAATCAAATGATGACCAAAATAAACCAGACATTGAAGTTCTTATAGCTTGTAACAATTCATAGAATCATGCTCTCGGTCGTCTTCTAAGCACTGTTCCAATTCATTGTCATTTCCCATGCTTCAGTAAGTACCAAAGAAAGACCAAATATGCAAGGAGTTTGTATTTGACTAACATTTACTCTTGTTGCTTTTAATATGGAAAACGTACTGTAGCCATATGCTACAGGGGCAGATCGACTCACATGGATTGCATAAACTATTAGGAACACATTCACTCGAGCGGCATTTTTACTGAAACCAAGAAATTCAAGTGAAAGATGTAATGATTTTCCTCCTTCTTTTTTCCATTCTATAAGAAAAATTCAAGTAGTACCGGTACTTGTGCAAGACTCTTGCGCATGACTCTTGGTCTTGGTCTTGGTCTTAGTCTTGCACCCCTTAGTCTTGGTCTTGGTCTTGCATGCAAGACTCTTGCACAAACTGCAAGACCAAGACACTTGCGCTCATCAGTAGCGACGGGTTTAAGGCAATATCCAGATATATGTATAAATAATAATAATGATTTCCACGATGTTTCTCTCCTTTTTTCTTTCTTTCTTTCTTCTTTTTCGTTTTAAAGGAAAAGCCAATCCTTCTACAAGAAATTGAGTCATTAAAAAAGTATGAAATTCAAGAAACAATCGATGCATTTTATTCTGATTCCTGTTAAATATTAAATGAGAACGAAAAAAATCAGATTGGAATCAGTTGAATAAATATAAGTCTGTTTATTTTTATTTTGTCTAGATACTATTCTTCCTCATTGGCGTGATTAACGGGAGAACACGGACTATTCCTATCTGGATTGTCAAATAATGCCCATTTACTGAACGTCACGCTTTCTTATTATTTATATCTGGTTATTGTCTTTAAACGTTAATAACATTGTAAATTTTAAATATTTTACTTAGTTTGAACGTTCTGACAAGGAAACCTTTAAAAAAAAAAAAAAAAAAAAAAAAACAGAAAGTTCTCAATTCTTACTAGATAATGCACATCGCATGAACGTCAATGTTGCAAGTGTTGGTATGAATTTGTATACAATGTATTAGGCAAAATTTGAAGAGAGAACATTATAAAAGCAGCAACACTGATTGTATCTTTCATCACGTTTGGAGTATTCTGAATGCGAGCGCCTTCTAATAAACGTTAATATGCGTTACATTTGTTCCCCAACTGACCACGCCTCCTGAAGAACCTTTGTTGCCAATCAAAATGCCGGGCTTCTTCGGAAGAATAACAACCGGGGGTAATGCTATATACGTTTCAATTATCTAGGTAGCGGCTGCTTCTATAGTACAAGTGACTATGTTATCAAAACTTTCGGCTTCGCTTTGTGTTGTCCGTGAGGGTATTTCACAGTTCGTTTCTTTTTCTCTATTATTTTCTCTCTCTCTCTTTCTCTTTCTTTCTCAAAAGGAATTGCTCTTTTGTTTTTCAGTTGCACCGTTGCAAGCTTCTGACTTTGAAATTAGCGTATTGTTTACTACCAATGGAAAGATTACGTTCTAAAGCGTGGATTACATTACAAGTAAGCTCGACTTTCTTCCCCTCTCCTGAGTTCAAAGAAAGAAAGAGAAACCAAAAGAGAACGCGGCTTAACCTCTGCTCCTTACGACATCTTTAGGTATTGTTCTTTTATACACAAGACACAATGCAGATTTCAGTAACACATTACTGTGAATCAAATGAAGTGGAAAGTGATGATAGAATATTTGCTACATATATACTAGTGTTTAAAATAACTATACTAATAATAAATTTTGTTAAGATAATAGTTTGGCTTAAAGTGGAAATATTTGACTAAGCGCGTTTTGTTTAGAGCAACCAAACAAAAAACATCAAAGTATTACATTTAAGAATAATATTGAAAAAGGTGAAAAATTAACGAGGCCAGAAATTGGCCTCGGAAAAACGAAATAGAATGAAACCCTTCAGTTTAATGTCCTATATTATACTAACTAATGTCCCATATTAGGCTAACAAGTAAACCTTACGTTTGGGTGAATCGAGTTTTTGTCCGAGACACATGTGATAGAATAGTACTAAGTGTACTCAATATGTCAGGGAAGTTTTAGGTGCAAAGCTGAAAGTTTTTAGGAGATGCAGCCCTAGCAGGTTCACATGATGGTACGTGTTATGGTCGTTATACATAGTACAAAACATGAAAGAGAAATCTTATACCTATTATTTCCTCTAAACTAGTTTATGTTCGTATTTCCAGCATATTCAAGTGATGACACACAAGAGAAAGTTGTTTGTTTTGCAAATCCGAAGTGGTTTTGTTATTGCATAGGAAAGTTACCAATTACTATAATCAATATGCAGTTCAGAAGAAAAAAATGCATGCCTCGCACAAATACTCTGTTCACACTCCGATAATCCGAACTCTTCAAAATATTGAAACGACTCGAAAAATTGCGATCATAGTGAAATCTTTCAGTACTTTGCCGCTTTTAAACAATTCGAGACTCACGAACAATTCAAGGGTCTCAAACTCGTCGAATGTTTCTAATATTTCGATTGACTAGAACATTTCGAAAGTCTTGAACACTTCGAGTGTCTCGAACATTTCGACAGTCTCGAATACTTCGAATGCCTCGAGCATTCCGAGAGTCTCGAAAGTTCCATAAAATTAAAAATTCTTTTTTGACGAAATAATTTTGAAATTTTATCGAATTGTCATCGATTACTCGATCATCGGAACAACCCTACCCTCAGTTTGCTCCTCGCAAGAAATTAAAGGGATGATGCTGTAGCTGATAAGATTTAAGATTCGTGACTTAAATAATGATATATATAGGGGTTGGGAGCAAAGAAATTCAAAAAATTTTCGCCATATAATTAAGGACCACCCTAATATATATATATATATATATATATATATATATATATATATATATATAGGCCTATACATACTTTCATCTTTCAGAAAGCACATTATTAAAATTTCATATTTTATCATATTTTGGACTTTTGATGTTCATATTTTCTTGTTGTTTTCTTAATACTTTGCCTGTCTTTATTTATAAGTATTAACAAGTCTACTTTCCAAAATTATCATATTAATTATCATTGCGTTATTAACAAAGCAATATAAGAAGAATAAGTGATGGTAAGGGGTATAAAATATTTTAACATGGCCTAAGAGTTGGATATTAGAAAGACCCACAATTTCTTTTATTTATATATAGTGCAATGACATAAAGCATTTTTCCTATATTGTCTATGTTTTGGAAGAAAAGTGAATACAAAACAAAGTACGATAGACTCTGTATGACTTCAAATGTACTTCTGTCTTTTGAATGTGACCAAAAGAAACAAATAAAATTGTCAGAGAGAAACTGATAGTTGAAGCAAGTGTAACGAAACACTTATCAATGTTGTTACGCTATCTATAGTGAGTATAGTATTATATGTCTTATAATATATATATCACCCTTTCATTATAAACTTGAGCTGTAAAAAAGTAGATTTTGTTAACTTTTGGTAGTAAACTTAAGAAGTAATGTTCAGCTTCTAGATTTCAATTGAGATTGTTCATGCGATTAGACAAAATTAAAGAAGAGAAAGTACTGAAGAAAATGTTTATTGAATTTTTTTTTGTTAATAATTTAATCCTAACATATACAAGTTTACTTTAAAATCTAGAAAGTAAGTACTTGGCAAAGGTTACTTAACAAAAATGGCTGCCATTCACAAACGGGATGGAATTATTAAAAAGAAAAGAGTTTTGTGTTGCCAATGAATAGAGTAATAGTATGTTAACCCTCGGATACCCATGACATTTTTTAACTCTGGATTCCCAACAGGGGTACAGATGTACCCGAATACAAATTTTTGCAATTAGAAACATCCTTATTTGTATATTGATATGTATCGGTAAAATTGATATCGATATTTTATATTGGGTTGTGCTTTGTTAGGTTATGTTGGTTTTGGTAGTGTAGGTTAGTTTAGTGTAAGTTTAGGTAGGTTAGGACAGCGAAACGGAAATTTGTTTATACGGTATAGAACTGTATTAATTTCGTGTTTTTTTTTTTTTTTGTGTGTGTGTGTGTGTGTGTGTGTGTGTCAGGAAAGGTTACAATATTGCAATATGAATGCAATATTGCAATAAGCTCTAATACTACCTGCTCTTTGTTTTGCTCTTCACGATAATAAAATACAACAATACAATACTTGAAACAAATATGGTAACATAGATACCGAAGGGGGTAATGTATCCCAGTGTAGTTTTAGCCATTTACGTAAGCACATCACCTTACAACATAATTGTTATTGAGGAAATAAGTTTCAATATAACGAAGGCTAATCAACCTCGGGTGTCTGTGACAAAAAAAAAAAAAATGATCACTTCATATGCTGAAGGGGCTGATAATGGTTTAATCAAAAACCAAACCAGTGAACTGAAAGTATTTTAAAATTTATTCATAAGGTTGGATCTTGTTTGCCTGTGTACAAATGTATTCATATTATGTTTTTCTATCCTCTTATGCAATTATTGAAAAATAATTAATGAGCGGAGGGGCCGCGGTGGCTCAGTGGTAGAGCGTTCACCTCTGGTGCTAGGGGTCTCGGGTTCAAACCCTGCTCCCGCCAAGTGAACTTTGTGGTGGACAAACACCGTGTGCGTGGGTTTTCTCGGGGTTCTCCCGTTTCCTCCCACTTTCTTCATTCCACCATTTTCATTCATTACTCATCATCACCGTCTCCTTTAGCCTAACCGGCATAACCGTGGGACGTAAAACTCAAAATTTCATTTTCATTTCAATTAATGAGCGCCTGTTGCTTATACAACCCAAACAAACGGAGATGTTTGGGTGGTTGCCCACCCTAGGGGTTTTCTGTTGACCGTGACAATAAGTTGGAATATTGTTCTTTTCTTAATAAGAGGAGTGAAAATATTACCTTCCACAGTGAAATTAAAAATACTATTGATAAAGTCTAAAAAATTAAATAAAAGCAATAAAAACTTTTTAAAAACTTCTAAAAAAGTGTTTTTATAAAATGTATTAAAAGTAAATTTTTTGGTAGGGTAATTCAGTGCCTTATTAACTAGGAATGCAATGGATGTACCCGATTGCAATGAAATGAGCTGAGCCAGCTTAAACTACGTAATCATTCCTGGCCATTATGCAATAATAAATGCCATTTTTAATTGTTGACAAAAAAAATCGCATGAAAACTTTTTCCGCATGTTAAGTCTATGCAAGCGTTTTTCGGTGATTATTCCTCGATGGTACATCGGATTTTTGATTTCGACCTATGTTGTCACTCAGCACGACATACTCTATCAGCGTGCTAAGTTTTCTTGAGATTGGCCAAACGGTCTAGGAGGAAGCGTTTTTCGGTCATTATTCCTCGATGGTACATCGGATTTTTGATTTCGACCTATGTTGTCACTCAGCACGATATACTCTATCAGCGTGCTAAGTTTGGTTGAGATCGGCCAAACGGTCTAGGAGGAAGCGTTTTTCGGTCATAATTCCTCGATGGTACATCGGATTTTTGATTTCGACCTATGTTGTCACTCAGCACGACATACTCTATCAGCGTGCTAAGTTTGGTTGAGATCGGCCAAACGGTCTAGGAGGAGTTCGCGGACAACCAAACGGCTAACCCGAGTATAAGAGCTTCGCTTCGCTCAGCTCAACAAAAGTTTAGAAAAATGCACTAAAAGGAAATCTTGTTTTATTTTTTGGTGGGATAAAATGACGAAATGGAACTAAGATAGAAAGCATTGAACGTAAGAGAACTACTTTACTAATTTTCATAAACACTTTAATCTTTAACATTTGAAAGACCTCTTTACTTGAACACATAAGTGGTGCATACAAAAGTACGAGTTGTTTACAAATAATTCCAATCATATTATAAGATTTGGGTGAGATCTTGCAGTCATTTTTCAACGTAATCTCCCCGTCCGCGTTCAATATTTTAGACACTGAAGAATGTCACTTCCAAGGGGACTGAAAACGTATGTCTCGCAATGAATCCTCCAGTTTTGAAATCGGATGGGAGATAGTTCTTGAGAGAAAAAGTGGCCATTTCGATGTTCTTATCCTGTAAAAAGCCTTCTTATTCGGGAGACCACCTTTCTTTTCATCCAACTGTAGAAGATCTAACGTAAAGTGACCATGACAACTTCAAGTGATCTATCAGAATTCTTTCTACAATGTATTGAGATAGTCTTGTAAGGATGCAGACATTCTCAACAGTTAGCCTTCTGTCCTTCTTGATCAGGGTCTTAACAGGAGCAATATTTCTTGAGGTGGTGGCACAAATTCGGCTTTCCGTTCCTTGGTAGATCCACCATCCCCCCACCCCGCCATAATTCCCGCACCTACTTCTGAACACTACAGTTAAAAAGGATAATAAAATCAAAGAATCCTTTAATATCATATCTTTTTCACAACATGTAGATAAAATCTTTATAAGACGCCTCTATGTTGAAATCCATCATTTCCGATTAGTATCAAAACAGTCTTCCTTTCAGAGATGAATATATTAAAAGTGAACATAGAAGCTTGGTATTTTTTTTTACAGTTAAGTTTTAAGGCCTTAAATTAATTTAGGTGTAATTATATTAATCTATCCTTATCAGTGTTTGAACTCTGGCAAAAAGTAGCACAATTTTAGTGTGCACCTCGTATATGTAATATCTTACTCTCCCGTGTAATGAAGTCCAAGGGATTGAGGTCCAGCAACTCAATTGTTCATTTCACAGGATTTTTTTTAGTCATGTAACAACTGGAAAATATATCTTGAGTATAAAGAGATTGGTATAATTAGTGGTTTCCATCTTTCGTTCTTTAATCGTCTAAATACGGCCTCCCAAGATAAATTGACACTGGAATAGTTGAATTAGCAGAACAAAAACAAAAGTGGAAAAAAGGGGAAAGAATTTATTCAGTCTCATATTTAGAAGCACATCTCGGCAATTTGTCCATTGGTAATAAAGGTACAGTCTTGTTCAGAAAAAATTGACCATCCATTTCTCTTTGAAAAGTCCTAAACTCTTTCCTACAGTTGAAATTAAATCAAAGAAACGTGACTTTTTTTTTGCCCATTCAGATCTTTATTTAGAGTCAAAGCATTAGAATACCTACATACAGTTGCCAGGACATGACCTTGTAAAGCAGAGTGGGTATCCAAGATTTTTTGAACAAGATTGTACAAGAATTCAGTAAACACTTCAGTCATGATGGCCAGCCGTTGAAATTGAACCCATAGCTTCCACCTGCGAATCACTAAACCATATAAACTTTATTTGAACTACAAATATTTAAGAACACTATGTTTTGCTACCATCGGTATTAATGTTTGATTTTTGGTATTACCATCTTTTCTTCAATTATGATTCATGGGGCAGTGGTATAGCGTTTACTTCTGGGGCGTGCGGTCCTTGGTTCGATCCCTACCAAGTAAGTTTGTGGTGGACAACATCATGTCGGTGGGTTTTCTCAGGGTTTTCCCGTTTTCTCTCACTTTCTCATTCCACCAATTATTCCATTATCATTCACTAGCTTTCATAATCGTCTCCCTTAGTCTAAAGGTCATAATCGTGGAACCTTAAACTAAAAATTTTCTTTCATTTCATTTTTTTAATTATGATTCAGCTACATTCGGTTTCAATTTCTCATACTCTTGTGTATTCCTTGTATTTTGAGAGAGTTTTCATTAGTGAGAGCACAAAATATTAGATATTCTATCTATACAATTCTCTGCTTAGCAAACATGCATAGTAATTACAGCACACTCTAAACAAAACAAAGAGGACAAAAAAAAACAACATTAATTCCCAGCCTTTTTTGTTTTATTTTTTATTCCTCCCTTTTTTCAACGCAAGTGATTAGCATAAATATTACCAACTTCGTCACTGGACATCTAAACAGGCAGTTTGTTTTGGCGTTGATGGAAAACTCTATATTGTCCAGATAAGAGAAGAAGCGACATTTGACGGTGAGTTTAGGCGGGCGGATATTTCATATATGACGGTGTGTGTGTCTATATGAGAGAGCGGGAGAAAGAGAAAAAGAGAGAGGGGGAGAAAGGCATAGAGAGAGAATATCATGTCAGAACTTGTATTGTTTATTGCAATGAATAATCGCGTGTCAACTTAATTATAACCCCTTTAGCCATAAATCCTTCTGGAATTTGTCATTGGGTATACGAGAATGTGCACTGTGTGTAGTATATATATATAAATGTGTGTGTGTGCTACATGTAACGTGTAATATGTGATACTGTGTCACTCACCTGACTAATAGCATTTCCCCGTCATTTACTTTGTTTCCCTTTTTTTGCCATTTACTCTTCGGTTTGGAGAAAAGCATTCTAACCTAAACACTGTTGACAGTATGACACAACTAATGGAGCTAATTGACTAATATCGTAATGATATTTATTATATTTTAGTAATAAAAATTAAAATAATTACACTAGCTGAACCTGCGCTCTCTACACAACGCATCATTCACATATGAAGATGAATCTCCTTGTCATTCCTCACAACATCGGTACATGTCCCTTTACAGACACAAGTGGAAGACGTCTTGATAAAAGAAAAATAAATTTAAAAAAATAGGCAAGGGATACCATAAAGAAGTGATTTATTCGATTATTTTCTCAATATCTCGTACCGTTTGCAAGATTTAAGACTACTTCCAGTTGGAGTTTCTAATTCATGCATGATCAATGTTTTTTTTTTTTCTTCTTGCATACAATATGTAATAAGCAAATACATTACACATACAATCAATTATAATATCAGTGATGTATGATATTCATTGGGAAAACAATTCAAACAATAAAGATTCACCTTAGGCTGGAGAAATGGTTATCCTTCGTTTTTCATTATCATTTGGCCATGAAACAAACGCGTGAGAAATATACAACTCCTGTATACAAATATGTGGTGTTGGAATGTATAACTCGTAGGGCATGATGATTTACTTTTTTAAAATTTCAACACTTTCAGTGTACCTCTAAAATGTAATAAAGAAATAACATCCACGTTTTTTAAAATATTGAATTAGAACTGAACAATCTACACAAAATTTGAAATTAATCAGTGCAAACGATATCTTTCTAGAGCCTATGGTTCCCGAGAACTCACTGTCGAAAGGATTGGCCACAAACATATGCACTTTTCTAGTATTTTGGGAGGCGCGGTGGCTCAGTGCTAGAGCGTTCACCTCCGGTGCTTGGGGTCCCTGGTTCGATCCCAGCTCGCGCCGTGTGGACTTTGTGGTGGACAAACACCGTGCTCGTGGGTTTTCTCGGGGTTCTCCCGTTTCCTCCCACTTTCTTCACTCCACCATTTCACTCATCTCTCATTATCACCGTCTCCTTTAGCCTAATCGGCATAACCGTGGGACGTAAAACTTAAAGATTTCATTTCATTTTCATTTTTTTCTAATATTTTAATATATAGATGATTATAGTTATAATTAGGTAGGTTTCAAAAAAAGTTTAAGTAAAGAGGCGATTTTTTTTATATTGGCTCTCTTTCTGAACATGAATGAACGATGGGAGGGGAGGGGGGTACGGTGGCTCAGTGGTAGAACCCTTGCCTATAATGGATGGGGTCCTTGGTTCGATCTCCGGCCAAGTAAGTTTCTGGTGGACAACATCGTGTCCGTGGGTTTGTTCGGGGTACTCTCGTTTCCTCTCACAACCTCATTCCACCAAATCTTACACAATCATTCACTTGTCTTTTATTAACCATCCTTCTCCCTTAGCCTAAAGCGCATAATTGTGGGACGTTAAACTGAAATACTTAATTTTATGAATAATGAATAAATGACGATTTGCTCATTGAAACGAAATTAAGAAAAAATACACTATAGGCCTATTACAGATATTATTTCAAATGGAGAAAAGAAAATTATAAGTTCAGTTAGTTACTAATATGAAATGCATACTGTGTTTGACAGACTCTCGTCTTATAAAATGTGTCTAGGTGGTAAAAATTTATCGTTGAGGGTGCCTGTTGTGCTCACCCTTGAGAAAAACCTATATGACGGGAAGGAATTCGGACAAAGTTTCTCCTAATTTTTTATGTTTCGAAAATATTAGACCCTATAGAATTTTTCAATGCAAATTTTCACTTTGCATTTACTTTCCACTGTACAAGGAAATTTTTATTGGTGATTATTCTTTCAAAACCAGCGCGATTCCGAATTTGATTACCTTATGTTTTTTTTTCCTATATTCATATTCTTTCCTATACCATACTATGTTCTTCCCAACACCACATATAATTTGATCAGAATTACTTCAGCGGAGAAAATTAAAATGTCTGGAGAAGCAAGTAACATGAATAGGGAACAGCGTACACTTCCTGGAAGTCAACTTTTGATAACATCCTCAGATCACTCGTCGTTGCTGCTTGGATGGCCCAAACTTCGTCAAAAGGCTATCTTTCAAGCTTCTTTTGAGCTTGGGATATGGAAGAAAAATCCGTTGGGCTCATGTCGGAACTATACGGTGGCCGTGGCAATGACAACGCCAATTCTAGTAGTATTGACGTTACAACGAATGCGGCGTGACTCGGTGCGTTATCATGATGGAACTTCCAGTATTTGGCGATCTCTGATCGAACCCGATTGACTCTATCTCTTGGGCGTTTGAGGATTTCCACATAACTAACTTGATTGAATTTAGTTATCCTACATTTAGATATCTGTGTAGATCTATGTACAGTATGTATAATATTCTTAAATGTCAAGTATTGTTTTTTTTTTTTAATTTACCCAATATTCATAAACATTAAATTAATAAAAATAGTACTAATGGTTGGACCTTTTCTACTTAGTTGTTTTTCCCTGCACCTACTTATTGATCTATTCAAAATCCTACAGCTACGCTTCTTTATAAAGATTTTTGAAAAAGTAGGTATATCATCTCAGCATCATTTCTTTGTTTAAATGTTCGATTATAATTGTTCTGAGCATTGAGCGTTCTTTATTGGCCACAGTGTTGTCAGTTACTAACTAGGGAAGGTCGCGGGATGTTAATCCGACTTGATATTAATACTATGCTCATTCGACTCCTTCCGGAGAAATCCTCGATCACAAGCGTGTTCCAATTACTACCGTTAAATGTTCTAAATTGAACAGATTTTGTGAAAAATTTGAAGTAACCAATGGTTTAGACAGTCGCTTCATTTTTCGTACCTAGGAGTTTTCTTGGGTGCCCAACACGGTTTTGAGGTTTAAACGTACATTTTGCAAGATAAGGATACTTAATGGAAAGGAGTTGAAGGGTAATGGCGTCCTACAACTTGCAAATTGCCTCCCGTTCGCACACAGAGTCCTTATGCTGTATTTATATGCAAAAAAGGAGTAGAATGAGCACAGTATCGATATCAAGTCAGAGTGACACCCCATGACCTTCCCTAGTAAGATGTTCTCAGAATGGAAGGATTTCCTAGTTACTTCAATTACGTCATAAGCAGTTAGTTTACTCTCATTCAAATAACAGAAATTCAATAGGTTAACGTAACCTGTGCCTAAAATACAAACAAAGTAAGATCTCATTGTCTTATTTCAGAATTTTTTTCTGAGATTTTTTTTGAAGCATTTCATTTATCTTTGACATTTTCACTTTGAAGGAAATGTTACCCTTCTAACATCCGAGGTTGGGAGTATGGCTCATTCAAATTTCTCGGAAAAATACCAGTTTACCAAAAAGCAACTTTTCATTTCTATGCAATTTCCATTAAACTATCACGTATCATTATACATCTGTTACTGGCCTAAGTTGACGTGATGCGACTCTCTGGACACCTCTCTATCTCTCTTTGGGTAGAGAGAGAGAGAGAGAGAGAGAGAGAGAGAGAGAGAGAGAGAGAGAGAGAGAGAGATTACTAGAAATGATCATAGGAAAGGAGAAACATTTTTTGAAAAAAAATTTGGAACAAAACAACGAAAATACCAAATGACTAGTATAAACATCCGATCTGAATTTCAAAAAGAGAAAAAGAAATGTGTTACCTCTTATTTTTTTCATATTTTTTAGAGATACGTAAAAGTGATAAATTAGAGTTATATTATCATTTTCCAGGCGATAAAAAAAGTTAATAAATTTATCAAATACCGTAGAAAAATTGTATTATCCTATCGAGATTTATGATTATTATTTTTTTTTAATATTCAAAGTGATGTGAAGCTCATGGAAGTGCGAGCATTGATAACAAAATCCTCTGTGGAGTTGAACTGACTCCGAATTCTGCTCATAAATCTATAGGAAGAGTTTTGCTAATATTATCTAGTTACTATGGGCATAATCTAAAGCAGAGCTTTTCAACTAGAGGATTCCGTTGCTTGCAAAGATTTTTCAATCTGTCTTGCAATTCCTTTCTGCTATTTTTAAAGCGGTTTTATTCTTCGTCAATGGACCATGTTTTATCATACCTATAGGAACATTGAAGGTGTGTCATGCTTGACCCCTTTAAGTCCACTTAACTCTTAATTCTTTCTTCCTTAAAATGAAATCGAAGGTGCCTGCTATCTTTGGCTAAAACGGTATTATCTAACATACATTAGAGCCAGGTGAAAAATCACGTCTAAGTTGGTCTGCTATGCTAAATTTCTTGAAGTATATACTTGATTCACTTGTTAACAAGCATTTTGGACCCATCTGGGCCTCCAACGAATCATTGGAGTATTATCAGTCGGTCATTTTTAATGAAGTGCTTCAAGATCTACTGTTTCTTTGATAAACATTCTGATATGAGTATCATGAGGAAAATGCATTCTGATATGAGGATTTGAACACATTGTACATTTTTGCTAATAAATTCACGGTATTTAAAATTGAAGTACGTTTATAAACTCAATTTACTTAATCTTACAAAACAACATTAACAAGAGAAACAAGATGGAAAAAATTTAAATCGTTAATTTTTAAAAATGCTTCGTTTGTTGTGAATGATTGTGGAATTAAATTTTCTGTGCCCTCTATCGGGAATTGAAGCCAGGATTACATACACGAGAGGTGCACGCACTGGTCATTAGACCAATGAAGAAGGTTAATATTACTTTAAATTTCATCCTGCTGGCGAAGAATGTTTTGTCATTTATGACCTGTTCTCCGACAATGGAAACAGCACCGCACGGTATTGGCATTTATCCAAATCATTGTTATCTAAAAATATTATATATTTTTCCGTAAGCAATTATGATTTTTTTAAATTTCTGCTCTGCTCTAAAATTTGTCAGTGTTCTTAACGGAATTCAGTACAATAGTCCTTATTTACTTACTAGATTCAACAGTACTATTATCATTTGATGAAAAAAGAGATGTCCAAAGTAGAAACATACATCTATAGATCGCAATGAGTACCAACAAAACATACGCGTCAATACAAAATCTCATGAGCAGTTTATGAGAAAATCGAAGAATAAGTAATTCTTTAAATATCTAAACATAATGCTGTATGAGAATCATGCCACCTAGTAAGGTAAAAGTAATATTGCAGTATGCACTCTTAATTTTTTTTCCTTATGACGCTATCAAGTAGCCTAAAATTAGGATCAACTGTTAAATTTTAATTTGCATTTAATTAAAATAATGTCCAAATTTGATACATATATCAATTGATAGATGATATCGAGCTGAAGAAAATGAAATGTTTGGGGGTAAAATCCTTAGGCGCAGTTTTCGAAAGAATCGAAAAAGATTATTTTTTGGATCTAAAAAAAGTATGTCGTATGTTGCCAATAATTTTCGCTTTTCATTCTGCCACAAGATATTATTTATTTATTTATTTACCATATATGCCAAAATAAGTGCTGTTAAATATCAGATTGCATCTAGTGTTTTTTTTTTCTTTTTCATTTTTCCTCATGGTGACACACACACGGTGATTGAGATTATTTTAACAGCTAGGAACTTACGAACATACTAGATGGGAAGAAGATAATCAATTACTTGTTTTTGGTACCTGAATAACAGGCGCGGCTAATGAGTTAGGTTGTATGGTTTCACAACTGCCTATTTTTACACAGTAAAGAAACGTACTTGCAGTATTAAATTACTATTCATCAACAACGCAAGACAACATTCATTTCAACAATGAATATGTAAAAACCAGAAAGTACGAGAATGGTTTACGTTTACTGTTGCATGAACGCAGTAACCGGATCTCCTAACATAGTGCATATGTTAGACGGCTTCGATTTCTTAATATGAAATAGCTCATTTATACTTACATCGCTCGTATCTTATTGTATTGCAAACAATTGGTTGCAGACAAGCCATTTGACAACCGTCAATCTATTTTCGTAATAGTTGTGAGTTCCTCCATTTAGCAAGGTTTGATTTTATCCAATTTCTTCCAGCTTTAACACAAATTATGCTGGGGCTCGTTCCAATAAATAGAAAAACAAACAATAGAGTGGTTGACAAAACACAAACTGACTTCGTAAAACGAAAATGATTAAATTATATTTTTTTCAGTTTTAAATCACACTGATATGACCTGTAGGCTGAAGATGAACGATTAATGAAACTGACTGAAAATAAAATTGATGGAATGAGAATATTGGAGGAAACTGTGCATCCCCACCAAAACAGGATATCATGTTGTCAACCACAAACCCACACGATCTGGAATCAAAGTAGGAACTCACAGTACCATAAGTGGCCTTAGCCTTTGCGGAATCTAGAGCAAGGGAGCCCTACGAGGCCCTTTGTCAATTCCATAATACATTATCAAAAGAAAAAGTGACGAGGACAGAAGTCACCGATCAAAATATCGACAAGCAGAAATATATAATCATTCTCGATTTCAGCCCCGTCTTTGTTTATATATCGCAATATTACAGAGAGCTGCAAGGGGGAGGGGGGACGATGAGTTAGTGGCAGAGGGTGTGTGCCTGGGGTCCCTGGTTCAATCCTCGGCCAATTAAATTTGTGGTGGGACAACGTGGTTCGTAGATATTTCTCGGTTTCCTTCCACTTGCTCATTCCACCAATTCTTCCTTCATAATTCAGTTGTTTTAATCATCGTCTCCCTTAGCCTAAAAGGCATATTCGTCTGACGTTAAACTAAAAGATTTCATTTCATTTACAGACAACTGCTCATCACTAGCAATATCTCAATCAAAAATAATAGAGAACTTTACTTTTCTTTATTTTATTTTATTTTATTTTATTTTTTTTTTTTTAGGAAAACGTTTGTTAAAATTTTGCTTTTGCTTGTGAGAAATTTTATAAATTCATTTTGAATGTTTCATTTTTTCTCTCTCTCAGATAGTGATCATTAATCTCATTGTTTGTCATTTGGTGTAAAGTTGCATCACACACATATTTGAACAAATACAAAAAGAAGTTACCGCTAAAATCAGGGTTCAGATTATTACACCTGAATTCTAACTCTATTACTCCTGAATTCTAACGAATGCAGTTAGAAAATGAACAATTGGCTAAAATCCTTTCTAAAATATACAGCTAACCTTGGTTTCATCAACTAAGCACGATCCAATTTATGAAAATTGAGAATATAATACACAAAGATTCCTCTCCCCCCAAAGACATTTTATCCAAGAAGCACAGGAAAGCTTACACTGTACAAATCTTCTGTTTAGTTGCAAGTAAAGTTGCAACCATTTTGATATCCACCTTGAACGGTAACACTTTTTTTCTTTTCTTTTCTTTTTTTTTAAAAATCTCATAGCAGATTCTCCCGGCAGTTAAATGCTCTAGCTAGACTTCGATGGTTCCTCGCAGCTGAAGAATGAATGTTGATAACATTACAGAATACTTTCCTGATGGGTACTGATTTACAAGAATACTAAAGGATAAATTCAAGGGCAACAAAACTCTCTAATGCGCAGGACAGTTAGACGAAAGCAATATCTTTATTCATGATGTATATGTTGGAATCATGTACATAGACTACTTATAAAACTGTAATCTGTTTCAGTAGTATTCGGGGAATTTTCTAAAGTTTAGAATTCTGTTTAGTGTCACATCATTTCTTGTCCACAAATGGCTTAAAATTCAAGAGTAACCCTCTGAAGCGCGGGACCTTGGGCGGTTACCCGGTTCACTCTATGTAAAGGTTGCTACTGTACCGCACTATACGTGAGCTCTACAGCTATGAAGGATGGGATTTAACACAAGTATTAATATGAGATCCAAATCACAACGCGGGATTCCTTCGGTGCACTTTTCGAATGCAAAAACAATCAATCAAGAAAAACCCTCGCAGCATAGGCCGTTTCCTATTACATTATCTCACCTCCAAGAGAAATGGGTTGCAAGTGCATGACACTGACCACGATTAAATGCGTTTTCGACTCAGTGTTCCGTAAGGTCCAACGATGATGTAAGTTTTATTACTGCTTTAGCTTCATATATATGATATTACTACAATGAGTGCGCATTGAATTGCGACCACCCCTTCACACAAGGAAGCGTGGTCAGAAGCCAAACTGATTACACAACCACCCCGACTGGTAGTATTATAGAGAAAGAACACACTCGAGGCTACAGCACACTGCTATAAATGGAGATGGGCAGGACTTATTCGCATTTTAATAGGGCATAATTGTGGGTACCCGAGGAATAGGTGCGTCAATAACTCAGACAGCAACTTGTTAGATGTGGCCTTTCCTGTGTAGTGAAAGTATACAAGGAGTGGGAAGAAAATGGGGACAGGAACACGTCGCGCTTGGGTACAGGAATACGTTAATTGGACCGTAGATGATTGGAAAAGGGTGTGTTGGTCCAATAATTCACTGTTTGTGCTACTCCTCTCAGACAGGCGTGTCCATGTGTGGTCCAACACCAAACTATGGACTCCTTGTGCATGGTGCGTACTGTGCAGGCAGGTGGAGGCGGTTATATGATTTGGGGATACTCCTGTTGGTATGGAGTGGGACCATTGATGTGCATAGATCACAGCGAGACATCCGTTGTGTACCTGCATGTGTTAGAGGATCACGTACACCCTACAATGCAACACTTCTATCCACACGAAGACAGATTTTCTAGGACGACAACGCATGGTGCCACCAAGCCAGGACTGTACTTGTTTGCCTTAAGGAACATTCCATGCCGCTGTAGCATATGAATTGGCCTCCTAACTCACCAGAACTTAATGCTATAGAGCATTTATGGGATGTTGTGGAACGAGCTCTTCGCACCATGTCGGGTTGTCGGATCAAGCCACTCGGGTCGGGTTGTCGAGTCGGGTCGTCACATTCTTCACTTATTTTGAAATACTATAAGGAGCTTTGTTGTAGAATTCAATTCGAAGTTGGTGAATGAATAATAATTGTGACTAGGGATGCGCACGAGACGAGTCGAGACAGGATTTTCCTGACAAAATTCGAGTCGAAACACGGCTCTTCCAATAGAGAAATATACATTTTTCGAGCCGAGACACCACTTTTACAGCACATTTTCGAGTCGAGACATCACTTTTACAGCACATTTTCAAGTCGAGACAGCCACAAATCTTGTCTCGTGCGCATCCCTACAAATCATGTAGGACCCATCAACCCAACTTGCAGTGCTTCCCAAGTTGATGGTGGTGGTGCCGAATGGTTTCTCCACTCACACTGAATTGTAGTACCAGTCCCTCACATGTCTATCTTCGCCTCAATTGCTGCCTGAAGATCTTTATTTTGAACATCTGTTTGTCTTCCGACACGTGGTACGTCTTCCAGTGTTTCATCACTATCCTTAAACTTGTTAAACCACAGCTGCTGTCTGCGTAGTCACGACGCCCTCACGAAAGGCCTGGCATATCTTCCGCCCGGCGGAGCAGCGTTTTACCGCAGTTTGAACTCGTACAGCAAACAAGCAATTATAACGCTCTGTGGAAGTCCCATGTTCACTCTGTCCTTACGCACGTTCACGGTGAAACTGAACAGCAACAACCAGGTAGTACGTTGGATATACCCACTAGTGTTGCCCACGAGACCAGGTTTGGGACATTCTCGTCTCGAAAATGTGTCGTGAAGGTAGTCTCGTCTTGAAAAGTACATATGTTTCTATTGAAAGAGCTCTGTCTCGTCTCGTACACCTTCACGAAAATTCTGTCTCGTCTTGTCCAACAACTGACCTTCGCCTATCTCCATTAAACTTACGGTGTGAGGCCAATTGAACGCAGACCTCCACAAAAAGAGACAGAACTTTCTTGGTCACCTTCATATTATTATTATTATTATTATTATTATTATTATTATTATTATTATTATTATTATTATTATTATTATTATTATTATTATTATTACTGCGGTAGTGATTTGACTTTCTCGGCACTAAATTACTCGCTCATTTTATATAACGTTGCAAATATCTTCTAGATAAATTAATCAAGGAAAAATTAAAAGGTAATTCCCTACAGAATATGATATTTCAGTGCAATTAGTTCCTTATGATTCTATCAGACACCAACACTGTTTTTAAATAGAAAAATCGGAATGTTAACGCGATGAAATTTTTGTTTATGCTTTATTACACAGCAAAAATTATTTAAAGAAGTTCTAAATACATTAATTAGACCCTACTAGAAAATCATGTTGTCTTCAGCACTTGAAATTTTATTTTGACACTCGAAGTTGATTGCCTAAATTTTAATCCTGGAAATTTGGATGTGGAGGAAAATAGAGAAGGTTAGGAGAGTAGAGAGGAAAAATGCTGGAAAAATGCAAGAGACGAGAGCAATATTGGACGGTATAAGGAACCAAAAAAAAAAAAAAAAATGAATGGATCACAAGTTTCGATCTTGCTAAGGGATTGCATTCTGAGAGATGTAATAAAGGGGGTGATATCAGGAGAGCCAGAGTGTGTAAGAAGGTTGCACTTGATAGATTGTAATAAGGAGGGTGGTACATTATGTTGCGAGGAAGATATTAGCGGGAAATCGCAAAAATGGAAGCTTCTTACCTAGTTCACGGAAACTGGCCTGTCACTAATGGCAGAACATTGAGGAGGAGGAGGAGGATAATTATACTACAAATAAAAAAGCCGAAACACTGGTTTATGCATACGAATTGGCCAGCATTTTTTTCTCGGGACAGCTTTGTAAGGTTCTAGTTCTCTCAAATGGGTTAGTATGTCAGGTCACTCGGGTCAGCTCGGGTCGGTTGTCGGGTCAGGTCACCTCGGATTCAATTGTCGGGTCGGGTCACCTCGGGTCAGATTGTCGGGTCGGGTCTCTCGGGTCGGATCAATCGGGTTGGAACACGGGTCGGGTCACTTGAGTCGGATCGGGTCACGGGTCGGTCTTCAACCCGACCCGACCCGACCCGTTGAGAGCACTAGTAGAAACGTATCAGCAACTACGAGAATCCATTCCACGCTGTGTCCAGGCCATCCTCTGAGCAAACTGTAGAGCAACAAAGTATTAGGTAGGTGGTCGCAATTTAGTGAGCATTCAGTGTACATGTAAGTATTTATATAAATCCGATCCTTGGGCTTGTCAATATTTACTATTACTCTTTAAGAAACACTAACTAAAATAGAATAAAAGAAAGATTTTGGAACTTCTTGTATAAAATAAAAGACAAATTCTGACCAAAGCATATACCATTTAACAAATACCTTATTATTTATTAAATAGTATATGATTTGTATATGATAGGCCTATGATAGAATTTGCCTTCTACTTTATAAGAAAAACGGCGTTTTCATTATGTTAGAAACATGCTAACTAGGTCAATACTCTGGATACTAAATAGTTTTTTTTGCTGCCATTTTGCAAACTCTCCATTTATTAACATGTGTGAAGCTCATGCTTCCTCTTGAGACAATAATTAATATGAAGATCACTGAATTAGGGAAGGAATACTAATCATGCTCAAGTAGATTAGAAACTAACGCATCGCAGCATGAAGATAAGTATTTAAGACATTGGAAAATTAATTTGCGTATGTATCTCTTACATCATTGAAAAAACAAACTAATTACGGGAATTCCATCTCTACATCCCACTTACTTATACTATTCGCATTTCCCAAAGACGTGTTTATTTTTTAATTAATTTATTTATTAATGCTTGACCATTATATGAAGGTACAACCTCTTTCTTCATGCCTTCTAAGCAGCATTGAAATAGAAATTATAGACGTAATCTACCCAAACATCGCTCTTTTTTGGGTCTATAATGTTACATGAGTAGAAGTTAATTTAATGTTATAAGAAAAACTTGTGTTCTAGTTGTTCTTTATGAGAAAGAATATGCAAGTTTTTACAATATACGGAACTAATTAATTTGCATTTCCAACACCAAAGTAACGAACCATATAAGAAATCAATGCTTTTCTGTAAAATAGTAGACCATATATTCCGGTGATTAAAGTTTTTGCTGATCTTTAGGTACGTATTTACGAGACTATGTGAACATCACGAAAGCATTTGGTGTTCAACATTAATTAGTCAACGAACGTGCGATAAGGGAGGGATCAATGAGGAAACAAAGGGAGCTTAACAAGGATAAGGGAATAAAAACACAAGTCAATTAAGATAATAATGTAAATTCGTTTTATTTAAATATTTTTTAAACATACACTAAACATTTAAACATATCTTTTTTTCGATTGATTTAAATGATTTCTAAAGAAATGCAAAGAAACAAGCAACTTCTGGTAGTCTATTTATCCATACAAATGATGTGAGTGAAATTTATTGGTATAACAACCTCATTTGTAATTTGACTAACAATTTCCTTTGCACATCACAAAACAATTTCCTGTAACTCGAAAGAAAGAAAGAAAAAATAATACGCGAATGAGAAATTTTATAATGAGAACTATTTTCTTTCACAATTAAGTTAGAAAGTTACGGCAGTAGGCCTAATATTATAGCCTACTAAGACTTGGTGATTAAGATGGTTCTTCCTGTTTTGCCCTAATTCTTTTTCTGTCTAATGACCCTCCAATACTTTGTAGCACATTTTTTTTTTTTAATCTTATCTTTAGACAAAACAGGAATTTATGTTCTGCCTAATCTTCGTAGAAAGGGATATTTAGATTTCAGGAAAATTTAATAGTAATTATTTTCCCTACAATTGCAGTTGCTTTCAGGAGCCCTAGATTTTTTACTATCATTTAGCGTCCCTAAAATTAAATTAGCAATCATGGACCATCACGAGTTTACTGAGAATATATGTACGCGATGTTTACTGGCTCTCTACAACATTACGGATGTTCGTTCGCTGTATGCAAGGCTATATATACATATATATATATATATATATATATATATATATATATATATATATATATATATATATATTATAATATACATACAGACAGAGAATTTTCCTCTATAAAATAGGAAGAAATCTATGAAAAACTATAGGTCTATTATAAAATTGAAAGTGACTAGGTTTGTGACTCTTAATCTCTTGAACCACCCAACCGATCTCTATCAAATTTTTGACGTAGATGCAGTTGTGGTCTGAGAGTGTTTTTAGCTATTCACTTTGACTGTAGAACTTACGGGACGAAGAGGGGGGAAATTATAAGAAAAATAAATAAAATTTAATAACTCTTGAACTAAACGACCAAGCTCGATGAAATTTTCAACATAGATGAGGTTTGGGAATGAGATGTTTTTATCATTTCACTTTGACGGTAGGACTTAGGGGAAGAGGATAGGAGGGGAAGATCTATAAAAATAAATAAAACTTAATAACTCTTGTACCACCGGACCAATCTTGATCAAATTTACAATCTTGAAGTTTAAACTGAGATGGTTTCTGTCATATCACTTTGACGTTGTAACTTAAATTTGGGGGAGAGACATTTAAAAATGATCGGAAATGACCGATATTAATGTCAAATCCATAGTTTTCGGGGTCGCTGAGATGAACAGTGACACTTCCGATGCCGCGCCCTGGAATATGGAGGAGGGGGAGATATATATAAAAATGATCGAAAATGACTGATATCAAAAAGCGCTTTGGTAATAGTAAAAAGTGACTGACTAACGGAACATATTACTACGTATTTTTTTCTTAGTTTAACCCAGCAAGGCTGGTAATTGATGCAAGTATATTATAAATATAAGCAAACTGATGTGTATGGAAAAAGTGCGTTAGTTATAACAATACAGTTCAATTTATTTATTTTTTTAATTTTAAAGCATGTGTTTCTATTTTGTAATGTTCTCTCATCGGAAATACCTTTGGCAATATTGCTATTTAATTTTGCTTCTAATATTAGATGAGAAAAATAGGAATATAACTACTACATCACTTAAGCACAGCAAATGTTAATAGTTTAGAAGAAAAATAAATGTTTTATAGTAAAGTAATTACTTAACAAATAATGCAAGACTTAAATGATAGTATTAACCGTGCCGCAATGAGACATTAAATATATTCTATTTATCTGATTCACAGGTAGTACACAGTGGGCATATTTCTAGTATTTCCACCTAGAAATGCTGTATATATATATATCTGTGTGTATTTTCATTAATAAAATTGACTCAATTTGATTAACTGATTGGGAACCAAATCTTTTCGTCTGACTTTCTTGGCATACCAGATGAATCTTTTTTAAGATTCTATGTGCTGAAAACAGATAATGGATTTCAGATTCCCGAAGTACTACAACATTTACTGCATAGGGTATGAAGTATACTAAACATATTTTCATTTTTTTTCTTTTAACTCTAAACGGGTAAAATATTGATAAAATGCAATAATTTGCAATAATAATACTTCATAGATTCGAAGATCCGAGAATTTGCGGAGGGGATCTATTTCTTCTGGTTGCGTGTGTGCAATTACTAACCAGTAACGGATGGTCTCCCTCTGAGTTGGAAATTTATACAAAATAGAAATAGGATAATCTGTATTTTAAAAAAAGAGACTTCTGATATAAAGCAATTCAGTCAACATTTCCACGTACAAAAGTTGAAATATTAAGAATAGTAATAATATAATTACCAAAATTGGAATAATAGTACCTAACAGATTACATTGCATTTTACATAATCAATCACGGAGAAATATCCCTTTACTGTACTGTTAGTCTACCGATCTACCCGTTGCCTAAACAACAGTTATTAGTTAAGTTCAGTAAGGTGCTGCATATAAAGACTCAGCTAAGTTGTGTAAAGTTCAAGTGTCATAGAATGGCGTCTTTTAGCATCAAAAAAGAAACACACTCTTCATTGGTAAAAGAATTTTCAAAATTGGTTCAATAGTTTCGGATATTACCTCGAATAAACATTGTTTTTGTTCCATAACAGTAACTTCTTAAACAGTATGAACCAAATCAATAAGCAGTTTTCGTATTAACTATTCGAGTTTCAAATTCTGTTCACCATTCGTCCTGTAATAATGGCATATTATATCCATATCCATATATTCGTATAAGCTTCTTACGTACTTCAAATCAAATACACAAATTGGAGGAAAGATGCTAATCTAACTAACTAACTAACTAACTCTATGGCCTATGGAACCCGGAGGTCCAGTGCCGCGTTCACAAAAGCTCTCCACTGACTTCTATCCTTAGCTAATTGCATCCAGTTTCTACTTTGTATTCCTATCTCTGCGAGATCCCTCTTAATATTGTCCTCCCATCTGCGCCTAGGTCTTCCTAATGGTCGTTTTCCTATGGGTCTACCAGTCAAGACTTTGAAAGCGTTTCTACTTTCTTCCATTCTAGCTACATGACCTGCCCACCTAAGCCTCCTAGACTTGACGACCCTAACAATGTTGGGTAAACCGTATAAACTATGTAGTTCCTCGTTATGAAGCTTCCGCCATTCCGCATTCTCGTTCCTCTTGGGTCCGAATATTCTTCTCAGGATCCTGTTCTCAAATACTTTCAGTCTATGTTCTTCCCTCAGAGAAAGATGCTAATCACAGACAGCAATTTGCTTACTTTTCTGGAAAGTAAAGGTACGATTAATCAGAGCCCCGATCAATGGTAAAAGTGAAATTTCTTTGACTACCAGTTTAATATGCAAATTAAGTTGCAAGATGTGATATACGAAATGATATAGATAAATCAAGAGGTCCTGAAAGCAACTGCAATTGTCGGGAAGATAGTTACAACTAGATTTCCCTGAAATCTAAATATTCCTTTCTGCAAAAGATTAGGCAGAATATGAATGTCTGTTCTGCTTAAAGATAAGATAAGAAGAAAATTGTACTATAAAGTGTTGGAGGATGATCAGGCAGAACAGAAAGGAATCGATTTAAATACTGGCCCAAATATTATATTCCAAGAATCCTTGTTTTGATTTCTTTCTAAAATTATCACCCCACCCTAAATTATTTTTATGGCTATGATATTGCTCTGCACCCTTTGTTTTTCAAGAAGTATTCGAAAAAAATCATTATGTTTAATGTAATTCATGTGAAACAACGATAATGTTCAGAAATACCCTAAACAATCAAAGAGTAAACATATACTCTATCTTCAATTTGAGAGTTGTTATGAATGAGTACATTTCGCTATAACAGCATTATACGTAATATGTATTGACCAGTAATGATGACACCTTTTTGTCACCCTCGTAACTAATCATTTTCCCCTTTGGAGAAAACAAGTAAATGGGGGGATGGGAGGGAAGAGAATTAGGGTAGGGAAGAACAGGATGAGAATAGAGATAGCGAGTGAAGTTAATGAGATCATATGAGTATTGATAATATCGCTAACTCCATCTGTTAACTCTCTTTTCTCAATGCTTATTGACAGGTGCAATTGGGAGGCAATCGTCCATATTTCTCGATGGAACCCTTTAATATAATTTTGTTACACTTTATCACATTGGTAGTGAATGGATGACTGTTTTCAATAGAGTCACCTACAACATTATAATGATGTTTACAGAACTAAATGACATTCCGTTAATCACAAAACAGAAAACAGAAGAAATTGACATAAAGAATTGCAGTATAAATTATGTAAAACACCCTTGTGGATCGGTATATATATACGAGGAAATGTCACGAAGTTTTTCTGAAAAAGGAGGAATTATCTTCGTATCACCATGAATATTTATAATATCCCACAGCTCACGTCTATTTACAATTCGTATGAGAATTCTAATTGAATTAATTTTGAATCCATCTGCAAATTTTACCTAACAGACCAAATAACCAACGAGCGTTGAAAATTGGAAATTTGAGCTCATGTTAACAGACAATATGTGCATTCAACTAGCAGCAAGTTTCAATATATCTAGGTATTTTATAAATTAATATTTCGAAGTAAATTAACTGAGAAAAAGAAAAAACATCTTAAACTGTTTCATGTTAATTTTAAAATGAGTGGCTTGCATAAAGCACTTACTTAAGTTTGTCTCTAAGGACTTCCGTAGAGCTTCCTTTGTGGCTATATGGTTAGTCTAGATCCGGGTTCGATTCCCTGTGGGAACTCACGTGGTTTGAGCTGTAACTTGTCAGACCCAATCAGACCCGCGATAGCAGCTGATATAAAATCACCTCTTCAATTTTATTTCAAAATTTCATAGTAAGTTAATAATGTTCAATACTCAAACTTGAATATTTAAATGATTAACTCCCGATGTAACTCCAAAAAAGAAAGAAAACTCACAGTGAATTTATCTAAAGTGTGGGACAAAATCGGCGACGCGTGTGCTAGACGAATGAAACGAAGACTGTGACGCGACGTTGTCAAGTGGTAAAGGAATATGGCTAAGCAGACTCAGTGCAGTATGAGTAGATGAGCAGGTAACACACATCTCGTTTTTTTTTTTTTTTTTTTTGTGCCGTGAATGTGTGTAAAAACGTGTCAACATCGCAGTCATCTCATTTTGTAGGAGCACCGCCTTCAAATTCCACAAACGCAATCCCTTAGCTTAGTTGTTCGGAGTTCATAATCTTGCAGAATAGATCTCATTAAGATGTGGACTTACAGCTTAGCGTTGCATGCATGCTACCAAGAATCTAATCACTGTCTCCTGGATTTCTCCGTGATTTCTCTAATCACGATTTTACACACATCTGTCGCCCCATCAATGTAAGGTGGAATAAATTTCTGTGATGGTATAACAAGCATGCTCAAAGCTTCTAGTTGCGTTGAGTTGAGTTGATTTTAGTTTAGCGTCCCTTTCAGCAGCGAGGCTATATGAGACGTGGACCTACTGATTAACGTGGAATCCGAACCACATGAGCTCCCGCCGGGAATCGAACCCGGGACTCCCACGCCAAAGGCGCGTACGCTAACCACTTAGCCAAGAGGGAGCTCAAGCTTCTAGTTGCCTTTCAAATTTATAAGAAATTTGAAGTACATTGGGTTTGTTTCAAATACGGGTTGGCATTCAAAACTCCAATCGCAATTTTCCAAAACTCTTCCTACCCCTATGAAGTGTCAAAATTATGATCAAGAAAAACAAACACGTTCCACGAAAAAATCTTATTTCTATATAAAATGTTCAACAGTGTTTTACGAAATGAAAATTATCAATGGACAAATCTATCTTAAAACATATCCCGAAAAGAAAGGAATGCAGTAGAAAAAATAGAGATGGCCTGTGGTAACCAATAATAACCACCATGTATTTCTTAATGATTTTTGCGATGAAAATAATTCTGAGAAAAGTTGCAATGTGTATTAAAACAGTTCAAAAATTACTCTCAAGAGTCTGTTAGGAGAGGTGATTCGATTCGATGTCAAACATGTAAACAATGATATCATGAGATGGTATGATGTCATGAATTCACGCAAGGAAATTATTTGTGTGTGGTGAGAATCTGCAAAGTGAATATTTGTAAACTCTTTTGGTTCATGACTTCAGTAGAATGGTGGTAAAAATTACGATTCCTATGAGTTATCTATAATTTATACAGAACTACTTTATTTTAAACTTACACTTTGCTTACTTTTAAATATCTTTGAACTCAATTTTATTTCCAGGAAAAATACTTTTATCTTAAATGTTATTTTAATGTGTCTTCCTGTTTCGCCGAATGCCTTTGGATACTAAATTAGCACACACCTGGACAGACGGACATGTTCGGCGAATTAGGAATTCCTGTTTGGCCGAAAACTAGTTAAAGGGAACTTATACCCAGAAAGAAACTTTCCCCAGCAAAGTATAAACATTTTGTAGCTTGATTGGTGCGGTGTTGCCAATTTCCATGGAGGTTAGGCTGATTATGGAACAAAACACTCCACCTAGTGTTAAGCGTAGAGTTTTTCCACAAAATTTCTAAATGAAAGATAATAACTTTGGATTACTTGTTATTCCTAATTAACTGTATTTAAGACAGACAGAGAAGAAAGTGAACCAATACTGGCTTTATTATTCGAAATAATTTCGGTACTTCCACATAAAATGATTGCGTGGTTAAAACAACGTAACCTATTTTAGAATCTGAATTTACTGCTCTTAGTGCATCTTTTAACTAAAAATATATGTTGGAAGATTTCTTTACTCCTAAATGTGCTTTGTATTTCCGTTTTATACTCTTTCTTTTTCATTGCGAGGAAACTAATTTGACATAAGTCTGTAACTTTATATATGTAGAGATCTAACTGATAATAAAATGAAAACTGAAATAAAGATTACAGAAAAATATAAATTTACTTTTAAACCTTTCTCTGAAACGTTTGTTCTCATTAGTTTTCATTCAGTGTGATAGCATGAGAGGTAGATTTTTTTTTAAGTACTAGTTAAACTTGCTCTCTCTACAGCGTATCATTCACATATGAGCATGAATCTCCTTGTCATTCCTCACAACATCTGTACGTGTCCTTTACAGACACAAGTGAAGGACGTCTTGATAAAAATCGGCAAAGGGTATCATAAAGAGGAGATTTTTCAATATCTCGTACCGTTTGCAAAATTTGAGCCTATTCTGGTTGGAGTTTCTAGTTCATGTATGATTAGTGTTTTCTTTCTTTTTCCATGCAGTATATAATAAGCAAATATATCACACACAATTAATTATAATGTCAGTCATATATGATGTTCAAGGCAAAATAAAGATTCATGTTAGAATGGAAAAATGGTTATCGTTCGTTTTTCATTATCATTTCGCCACGAAAGAAACGCCTGAGAGATATACTACCCCTGTATACAAATATGTGGTGTTGAAATGTATAACTCGTAGGATATGATGCTTTACTTTTTTAAAAAATTTCAATACTTCCAGTGTACCCCTAAAAATACAATACAGAAATAATGGAAATATTTAATTAGAATTGAACAATCTACACAAAATTTGCAATCGATCAGTGAAAATGGCATCTTTCTAGAGCTTGTGGTTTCCGAGATATCATTGTTAAAAGAATTCGCCACAAATATATAAACTTCTCTTGACCACAGACATATAAACCTAGCATTTTAATATATAGATAACAAAAGTACAGCAACTCAAATTGTCTCGTCAGAGACACAAACAGCTCCGTGATTTTAACAAAGTAAATGTACGCACGTTTTGGTTCTGGATCAAATTTTTCGTTCGAGTTCCAAGCTGTTCGAATTTAGGAGCCTTCGAATTTTGGAGGCAAATTAACTCAAGACGCTCACAAAAATTGAGTGAATCTAATAGAAATCGAACCAAGAATCACGAGTCCCAGAGACATGGGTGCTAATCCTTAGCTATACTTTAGCAATGAAAATATATAATAGAAGAAGGGTTATATATATATATATATATATATATATATATATATATATATATATATATATATATATATATATATATATATATATATATATATATATATATACACAAAAACTTGATGTTGAAGAAAGAGAAAGAGAAAAAAACAATTAATATGGTGAGTTAAGTATGTGTGTCATGATTTGAAAAGAATGGCCTCTTCTCCTGTTGTTCAACCTGTGACGACCGCACGAAAGAACGGAAGCAGATGAAAGATGAGAAAGGACCCCGCAGGTGCTAATGAACGCTCGAAGGGGGAGGAAGTGACATCACAAAATATACACCTTCTTATACCAACTACTTTCATATTATATACTCTATGTTTAACGACCCTAAGCATATTAGCTATGGTCACAAAGTATAAAGTTTCCGATCAGTAATTGTATTAATTGCGTCCACTAATGACGCCCGGCCCCTATTTCCTGCCGCCAGATTTTTTTCTTTTCTTGTATATATATATTTCATAAGCGTAAAAGCCCATAAATTTTCAAACCTCTGCTGCCAGTCTGATAATGTTAAATACCTAGATAGAATCCTTTGCTCTGTAGGAGTATTCAATTCAACCGCCGTAACCCATTGTTTTCTTTAACAGCGAATGAAATTCTTTCACTTTGTTTTTAAAAGTTCGGCAATAGACATGCTTTGTTGCTGTATTATTGGTCGTTTGGTCGTATTATGAAATAATACAAGTACAAAATACTTATGTATACACGTAAGATAATACCAATAACATATATTAAAAATTTAGTCATATGTTCCCTGATTAGTACCACATACATTATAGACTAGCTGAAATGCAAGGTCTTGGCAAGGAATGAATAAAGTTTATGGAGGAGAGGGAATTTAAATTAAACCCCATATTGAAATGACAAAAAAAAAAAAAAAAAAAAAAGACCCAAGATTGATTTCAAACGGTTCGACCAGTTTTCCTCACGTTGTACACGAATGAATACGAAATTAGAAATTAAAGTATTAGTCTACAGAAATATCCATCTTCCCTCCCTTATGAGCAGAGTTTCCGTAAGCGCTGGGACATATAATCACTTATTTTAAATGAGGAATTTATATGTTCAACTCTCTACCTTGAGGAACTCCTAAGATATTTTATTATGGGACAAGAATTTGAATTTTCTTTACTCTCCTTATAGATGAATTTCGACTAAAATAAAATGATAAAAACACGGGCCCAAACAAGTGCTATTTTCAAAATTTTATTTCAAACAATTCAACGGTATTCTCAGTAAGAGGCGTCATACAAAGTTTTTTTTTCATTTGATATATAGAAATAAAAGAAACAATAATAGTATTCTATTAATTTCATTATTGTTATTTGCGGTTTTCGAGAAATATTGTATAAAAATATGCCAGTAAAATATACAATTCAAAATGCTTACATTTCTATACTGAAAGTATACAATTTTTGTTCTACATCAAATACTCTGGTTTTCATTATGATTCAAAAATACTAAACTTGTATTCCAAACATTACAAACATTGACTTCATTTCACCTCTAACAATATATACTACATACAGTATATGAAGGTGCTCATTGTGTAGAGAAAGCTTCAGGTGTGTAACAGACTTGCTTTTTCCAATAAATATTGTTTTTTTTAAAATTTTATATAACTAAATGTCTTTATTTTTTGGATGACCCTAGTATATATATTTACATACAATTTTTGGCATGTAAAAGTTATGAAACGTGTAATAACGTTGAAATCTAGCCGGTTATATATATATATATATATATTCACAATTACCATACTTTCTCCTCTCCTATCTTCGCTCGAGACTAAAAAGAAAACTGTAAGTTGTACAGTACAAAGTAGTGTTGATAATATAATTGTTTTACTTTAAAAGCTAATGGAAGCAATTTCGATTATCTTTCTAAATGGCAATGTTATTGCACTGATTGATTCTTATTTTAATAAGTTTTTAATACATAAAAGAAACCTGTGTCTAATATAAAAGAAAATCAAATATGATAGTGGAACAATAACGTGGTAACAATACATTTATTCTTTGCTACAGAAGGAATATAAACTTGAGATACTTGAAGAAACATACACACGAGGCGAGAGTAATGAAAAACGAGATAGATTACCATTCTTATTACTGCTACCACACCGTGTGTTAGTAATATGCAGCTTTTACTTTATTTTATTTTATTTCTTCTTTCTTGTTGCATATAAGGATCAACGCTTTCATTTCCATCTACCCACCGGGAACCCACGACTCTTGGAGTTGCCAAAGTGTCTGATGGATGGGCACTCATTATGGAGGTTTCATGTACACCTGAATATATATAAACAAACCACTCCCTGACAAAGTGCTTTGCACAGCATGAAATCAAGGCTGTCGGTCAAAGAAGACTCGAAAAAACGGAAGGAAAATATATACATACATATATATATATAAAGCATGTACTATAATGCCCGTAAGAGCATGGAGATTTGAAACACAATGAGTTGGCCGGCGGGATGCCGTGTTCAGTCTACAGTAACGCCCCATACGGTGTAGTCTTACGTGCAGAGAAAGGTATCAATGTTGATATGAACTTGTCAGACCAAATGTCTCCCTGATATATGCCAACTGTCAAAGGGTGTTCAGGTCTACCATCGACATAACACGTCAAAACAACAGTTGAGAAGGATTGCGGAGATAAAAATCATATATCATTCTTAACAAAGAATTTTTCGTCTTTGATATGCACTTATCAATGTTCGGTGTTGCAATGTACTGTGCAGATAGATACTGCATCGTAAATAAATTGACCAACATATACAAACAACCACGTTACGTGAGAATTGCGAATGTAGCAACTGCAATGAAAACAGATGGTTGTCAGTATAAAGTGATCATTTCAGAGTAGGATAACAGGTAATTTTTCTGTTATTCTTCGCTTTACTATAAGTATTTTCACTCGCCCCTAATATACAAGAATCTGGAGTCTGGCTTCCAGGAAGGGTGCTGTGTTGTACAGCCTACATATCAGGATAGCAAAGCTAATTCCCAAATGTTTATACATATATATTCAATAAATGCACTTACACATATGTTCAAACTATTTATTATCAATCCTTCTGAGAGTTCTCTTATAGCCGCACGGTTAGTGCACGCGCGACTTCGGTGCGGAAACCCGGGTTCGATTCCCGTTGGAAGCTCACGTAGTCCTATTTGACGATAAACTGTTGGTTCACATGTCACGTAGCTTCGATATTGAAAGTAAACTCCAATCTAAGTAACTAACTAATCAATCCTTGCTCGATAAAGGTCTCTCCACCTCTTCTTCACAACCATTTATCTTGTCTTTCCCACAAGTCTAGTCTAGTGCGCACGTCTTTAGTGGACGGGTCCCGAGTACTATTCCCGGTGGAAGATCTTGAAACTTGAACGCATCGATGGATCGATGCTGAAAAGGCATACCAAACTCCAACCGACTATCTATCTTGGATAATTCTTTACCACCTTTCTCCACAGTGTTTTTTTACTACGTCATATCACCTTGAATGAGAACGTTTCCTTAAGTTTCTTCTTATCTCATGGTAACCAGTCGAGGACTTTTTTTTTTATGACTCATCGTTTCTTCGTGAAATAAATGTTTATTGCACTGTTACTTCGATACATATATTTTCACAATAATATCTGTAGCTAGTATCATTTTGGAACTGTGGATTCCGGAAATTTTACGTTCTTTTACGGGGAAGGAAATAAAAATCACCAATTAGAGCCGTAAACTGAGTTATTATGATATCATCACATAAAGTGGTATATAAAGATGAACAAATTAAGGCATTCAAACATAACATTATGAAAAACTTAGAAATTTGATCCTCCAGTTGATCGTGCTCAAATGTTAAATTTAATCTGTTTTTGAAATCATCAATATTTACGAGTAAAGTCAAAATAATTTCTGAACAAATAATGTGTGAAAAGCCCTACTATTCTTGAAGGTATGTGAATATCTTGATTATCGCTGTTATTCTTGCCACAAAAAATACCACTATAATCGAATTCATGATAATCGCCATAAATAATGTGTATAGAATAGGTGATTATTACCAACATATTTTTCAAATGTATTAATTACATTGTATTTTATATGTAAAAGAAAAAGATATGTGTTAAACATGTAAAATATTTAAAATAAACAATCCTAGCCCATTTGTTTAAAATGTTAAAAACAGCAGAGACAGTATAATGTACTATGAAAGCATTCTGAAACTTTGCAGTATAACCTCTGTGTTGTTATGCAACCATAATCACGGTAAAGAATGTATGGTTGCCTATGAGCATGTTACTTTGCTGTAACTAACCCAGAATCTGTTGTAGTTTTTCACAGTTAGTTGCCAAAGATTACCATCAGATCCTAGAGAAATTTACGTGGGGCCACCGAGAATACTCTTTCAAACAAAACAAAACAAAAAAAAAAAAAAAAGAATAATTAAAGTCAGTGCACCTATGTTGAAGTTTTGTGTGAGCATACCCCGAACATATATTCCTTTTTTTAAAAAAATGGTTAAAAATGAAGTGCATTTAGAAAAACAAGCCTACTGTTTAATCTCTATGTATGTATTTTTTATTTTAATAAGTGGGCTTTGTGATGGACAAACACCGTGTACGTGGGTTTTCTCGGGGTTCTTCCGTTTCCTCCCACTTTCTTCATTCCATCATTTCATTCATTTCTCATCATTACATTCTGCTTTAATCCACACGACCTAATCGTGGGACATGAAACTTGAAGATTTCATATTTTCTATTTCACTATACTGCTGCGCGTCGGATAAAACGAAGCGATACAAGAGCGCTACCTGGAGAGTGGAACTCGAACTAAATATAGTTCTGGTTGTATATGTGGTAGGTGATATGTCACAGCAGCAAAATTCATATTTGGGGAGTAATAAATAAAATCTTGCTTTCAAATTATAAACCGCGATAAATCTAGAATCGCAGTATCAAAAACTTGGATAATCAAGGAATTCCTGTATATTAAATTGCATTTATATTGATCCATGATAACAGTCTTAAAATCCTTCTCGCTAGATTTAGCAGTAAAAGTTAGCAGTTCTTTGTTAACAGCTCATACTGCTTAAAATTAAAAGCTTGGTGTCCTAAGTCAAATTATTTAGATTGAGTAATTCAAGGAAAATATAAGCATTTGTAAATCAGAATTATTACAATGTCTGCAATTACTTTACTCATATGTTAATTTATGGGAGTACTTTATTGAATAGCACAAACCAAGTTTATAGTTTTAAGCCTTGATATCTTGTTTTGCCCAAACATATTCTTTTTCCTTTAAAAATCTCTAGTCATTATTTCTCCTCACGTTATTCGTGTTTATGTGTTAACGGTTTCTCCCTACTCCTTTTACATTTACTAGACTTTCGCATATTTTGGCTTCTTTTCCCTGTCAATATAAATAAGAAACAGATATAGCACCTCAGACGGCCAAAATGCATTCAGCTTAGCTATCTTGGAGTACTCGTAGCCTAGTAGTTGTGAATACGGGAGTAAATGGGGGCCCTCCAGGGACACTTCCAATCAGCCCCTGTCCCGTGGGCCTCACACCTTTCCCATGACTGATGCCTCCATAACAGAGCAGAGCGTGCTGAAACGACTCGCCTCCCCGAAGTGAATGGAGTGAAAAATTGGATTTCATTGGAATGCGCGGCTCGACGAAATAGTTGGCATAAACTCTCTCAGACCTAGGCGAGGGAGTTAAAAAAAAAAAAAAAAAAAAGAAAAAGAAAACTGAGAGTTTGGTAACTCACTTCCATATTCTGTTTCTCTATCTCTCCTGCATTTCTCGGTCAGTTTCTGAAGCAGTCTTATTTTATGAGTGGAAAAGTCCGGTGAAGCGTTTAGAAAAGAGAGAGAGTGTGTGTATATGTATATATAACTGTTATTTCCCGTCGTGCCCCCCACCAAAAAAAAAAAGTCCTGCTTTTCTCTCTACGCCTTCTTTTCCTCTTCTCCGTGAAAGTGAGAGATTGATGTTCGATACTAACGCCACGACGAGAGAAGTGGGAATTAACAAGGCCGCATTTCAACTCTGTTCCATTCCGAACCACTTTACCCTATTTCACCACGGAAAAGGTTGTGCAGAGAAATGAGGTACAGTGAGAGTGAATTTTAGAAAAGATGAGGGAAAAAGGTTAAACTTTGATGAGAAAAAGGAGAGAAATTTTGGACTACACTTTTTTTAGGTTGGTTTTTAAACTGTAATAATTTCTGCAACAAGCTGATTGCAAAAATGGCGTCACCCACCTGCTTAAATATTCATTTTAAGAATTGGACGAGAAAAAGGAGAGCAGTCTTCATGTATGAAGCAAAATTAGGAACAAATTGACAATTCAAAACAATTCATGTTGAGAAGGAAAACTACGTGACAGGAGTTTTAAGATCACCGACAGAAGGGAGCCAATCAGAAATGTCGTGGCGGTAGTTACAAGTGGAGGATTTCTATAAGAAGAGACAACAATGTTATAATCTTACCGTCTTGTAAGTGGTTTCTTGCCAACATCTGGACTTCCAAATGTTAATTCGTTTATTTTGCTGCGAGTATAGTTAGCATTTAGGTTTTAAAAAATATGAATGACAATTAAGTTGTAAACGTAACGTTAACAAAATTAACACGTGAGTCTCGTTTCACATTATAAAACTACAGTAGATCTCTAAACCAGCGTTTCTCAATCTTTTTTTTTTTTTTTTTTTTCCTTTGGGGCACACCAAAGTACGTTTCAAACTTTCACGACACCCTAGTATGTGATTTTTTTTCCCCAGATGCAAAGAAACAAATACATCAAAATACCTACAATACATTTTCTATACTTGTAATGTGGAACGACAACGAGATACAAATCTCACAAGCAAATTACGTAAGACTCTTGAATAGAAACATACTAACATAAAGGAAACTTATGACTCTTAAGCAGGAATGTGAGAAAGGAATATTACCATCAGATATATAAGAAGACATCAAACGTAAAAACTAGTCAAATACTTGTTCCTGGCGTGAACGAACTCTTGAAAATCTCACGACATACTTGACATGTGTTCGCGACACACCAATGTGTAGTGACACAACGGTTGAGAAACTTTGTTGTAAATTATGCAAATTCAGTAACTGCTGTAGTGGTTATAATTGAGGGATAAGATGGAGATACCGAATTCATTCTTGGGACGCTGTAGTCATGTCAAATAACTATTTATCTCTATATCTGACAGTTTTCACACTGTGAATATTAACATTGAAACCAGTTTCTACCACTTCCGGTTCTCTAAAGGAATAAAGTAGAAAGGTGGACCACATTCTTGCAGTACTGAATCCATATATATACATTTATATGGATTCCCTTTGCTTCTCACTTTCTATTACAATTTTTCCACTGGGGCGATCAGTGTTGAAGCCGGAAATCGTGGATTCTCAACGTTTCCGGTTTCAATATCGGGATAAAGATGGAGATAAAACTTATCCTTGGGGCTATGAAAACATATCAAAATAAAACATTTCTAGCTGTCTTTTATCCGTTTTTGCTCTATGAAAATTAATATTGAAAGGAGAGATGGTAGTGGTTCTCTATCATTTTAGAGAGGTAGGAATAGAGATAAAATATATTCATGAAATGTTTAATCGGTTGCAGCAAACTGCTTCTCGCTATCTATTACTGTTTTGTTCTATGCGGTCGTTAAAAAAGGAAGTGGTGGATTTCTATCACTTCTGGTTTGAATAGAGTATTAAGGGAGAAGACGGAACATATTCATGTGACGCTGAATTGATCCCCCCCCCCCAAAAAAAATAAAACAATTCTTGATATTTTTTCACCTTTTTGTTCTGATACTTGTCGACAAACGGACATATAGTGGATTTTCTAACTACCAATATTCTTAGTCCGTGTGCATTTTTGTGATTAAGTATTGTGAGTGGTCTCATTTTTTTCCTTATGCATTGTAGAATAAGAAAAGCGATGGTGGACATCTCGAACCCGCGACTGGCAAATATGGCAGCCGTTCCAAGATGGCGGATGAATGACATTTTTATTTGTCTCCATCTCGGTTATTTTTCATCCGATTTCAATCATCTTTTTTTTTAAAAAAAACGAAAAGTCTTTTGTAGCTCTATGCTTTTATTTATTACAAAATTTCTGGTATCTACTTTAATTTGTACTCAAAATTAAAGAAATCATGTTTTTGGTAATTTTTTGTACTTTTTTCAATATTGTTGCAACTAAACTAACTGTGAATATGGAGAAATCAGTTTTATTGGATACTTAAGATGTACGAGATGTGATGGTGAAGGTCTTGGACTCTCCACTGGCAAATATGTGGCCATTTCAAGATGACGGACGGACGAAATTTAAACCCATCTCCGTCTCGTTTATTTTTCATCTGTTTTCGATTATTTTTTTTAAACGAAAGCTCTTTTCTGGGTCTTTAATACTTGACCACAAAAATGTACATGGGATATAGGTGTCAAACACACTTGAAATCTAAAAGTTAAAGTTTGGAATTGTTAAAAAAAAAAAAAAAAAAAAAACTTCAAATGATTTATGACAGAATTGGGTGGTAAGTAATTTATGATGCCCTTTATGACTTTGATGTCATTTATGGGAGCAGTGCCGAGTGCAAACTGGAAGTTAAGATTGTTTTCATTAGAGGATTTTTCAAAGTATTTCTTTGTATTGAACTTGCCCAATTACAGTGCATTCTGCGCCTTGCATATTGCAGAAATGAATGCACTAGCCAAAAACGATATAGAAGTATGGTAACAACTTGAAGAAGGAAAATGGACTCCTAACAAATCTGGTTCACCATTTTGTCATCTTGTAGCGGATGAAGCACTTGAGCAAGAAAATCGGCGATTGAAAATTAGAGGTGGGCTTGTCGGAATAACTCAAAATAGGGAAAGGTTAATGAAGTTTTTTCTGACAAGTCCAGAGCTAACAAAGATATGTGCTCTAGGCATGAAACCAAGTGAACCGAAAAAGCCATCATGAAACAAACTGTGCTGCATCATCTCGTTATAACAAAAATGCCATTGCTATGATAAATTGTTTGAAAACCCATGTCAACCCTTTCACCTATGATGGGAAAGAATTGTTTAATATTGTCACAATGACTATTGCACCACCTGATATGAAACATGATGTGTCCAGCATGCCAGACATTGGTTTACAAGAATACCAAAAATTTGTTAGTGAACGAATTACTGGAACAAAGAATTTCTGGGATCCATTTTCAGACAGAAAACTAAAATTGCGGAACACAATGGTAAAAAAAAAAGTGCAAGTTCCAAGTAAAAAAAAGGATTCTAGAAATAAAGAATGTCAAAAAGCTGTTTAATCGTCTTGTCGTTCGTGTCCTGATGTAAATTTCAAAGAAATTATCGGAAAGTATGAGTTAACAGCAATCCCTAGATCCATGTTTGCAAATGATGGAACAATGTACACTACTCAGGCCAAAAGTAAGCTGATGGACCATTTGGAAGAACTTTGCACAAACTATGTAAACTATGAAATTTTAGGCAAGTACAACGAATACGCAGAAATGCATATTGTATTCGATACTTACTTTGAGAATTCCCTTTAAAAAAATGCCACCAGAGAAAAACGGCAGCATGGTAACCCACCTGTTATGTACAAGGTTGAAGGAAAGATGAATATGAAACATGTCACCATGAAAAACTTTTATCTTATTATAAAAATAAAGAATGACTTACTGTAGTATTAAGTCAGAATTTGCTCAAAAAGTCTAGTCATTTAGAAAAAAAAAACTGTTATTCTTTCTTTCTGTGCCGAAGTCAAGTCAAACAAATCACTGGCAGAATAATTCAGCACTTCACAAGAAGAAGCTGATACAAAGTTCTTTCCCCCCAACAAGGTGCTAAAAAAATTAACAATTTTTTCACCAGATACTGATGTTCTTGTACTGGCGGTCACTAAATATCCAGAATTGGCAAATGATACCACATTTATTTTAACTGGTTCTCAGAAGCGCACGATTCGTATAGATTTAATATATCAAGCCTTAGGTGAGAAAATAGCTGAAGCTTTACTGGGAATGCATTATCTTTCTGGATGTGACACTACTGGTTCCTTCAGTTATAAATTTAAAAAAAAAAAAAAAACAGTTTTTGGAAGAACTTCATTAATGCTAGCGACAAAGTTCTCAAAGCTCTTGCCTCTTGTCTCAAAGCTCTTGCCCCCGCATAGCGTAGTCGCTAACGCTCTCGCTTTCGGTGCGAGCGAACCCGGGTTCGATTCGCGGTGGGGGCACTTGGTCAATAAAAAGTGTAAAACGCTTTTTCAGGCCAATCACTCTGAATGAGGTTTTCCTAGGTTTTCTTCATTCACACCAGGCGAATGCCGGGGTGGTACCTAACATATAGGTTCCAGACTGCTTCCTTCCTTCCCTTTCCCCGGATAGTGTGCTCGCCGAGGGACGTCATCCTTCAAAACGTGACGGGCTAAATGGCCTTAGATGTCGAAAGCCCAGAAATCTAAACCCAAAACCCTAAATCATTAGGTCAAACAGATATTATCGAAGATGAAACATACACTGCACTTGAAGAATACATAGCTATGTTTAGTGTAGCTACATGCCAAAACTAAACATTAAAAAATTGCGTGAGTTATGGTGGTGGTTGTTTACGAAAAAGCAAGTTCAGGGATCAAATATGCTTCCGACTCAAGCTGCCCTTCACCCGGCTATAAGAGCTCATTATCAAGCGATGATATGTTGACGAGCTCACATTCTACAACCTAATATTCCATCCCCAACTTCTGATTTTGGCTGGATGTTAAAATGAATACGTACCTGTTATGTGTGACATGCTTCGTGTTCCTTTCATCAGTACGCTCTTCCTGTGCAAGTGTGTGCAAAATGATGTACCATGTACTGAAATGTGCTCATGCTCGACTGAGACTGACACTCATGCTCGACTGAGAATGTTGCAAACCTTGATGAAGTGGATTATGATGTCAGTGACAGCGAAGACTCTATGCTATTCTGAAGTTGAACTTTTCATTCAGTTTCAAGTTTGACAATTTTTAATATCTAAGTACATAATATATAGTAACTATACACTGATAATAATGATAATTTTGTACTAACATATGCATTATTTAGTAATAAGTATCCCTTAATCTGTCTGAAGTCTATAAAACTTATTTTTTCTATTCCTGTACTAATAGTTTTTCAAAATGTTAACTGCAGACCATAGTTTTATATAGCTCTATACTCGTTTTACTTTATTTTGGATACAATTAAAGCAGATAGTAGAAAAATTGTAGCAAGCAAAAGAGTAGAACTGCTAAAACGTTTCGTTAAAAAAAAAAGATAAACAATAATTTTAAAAAAGATAATGAAAAATAAACGAGACGGAGATGGGTTTAAATTTCGTCCGTCCGCCATCTTGAAATGGCCACATATTTGCCAGTGGAGAGTCCAAGACCTTCACCATCACATCTCGTACATCTTAAGTATCCAATAAAACTGATTTCTTCATATTCACAGTTAGTTTAGTTGCAACAATATTGAAAAAAGTACAAAAAATTAGCAAAAACATGAATTTTGCATTTTGGGTAAAAACTAAAGTAAATAGCAGAAATTTTCTAATAAATAAAAGTATAGAGCTACTAAAGACTTTTCGTTAAAAAAGATGATCGAAATCGGATGAAAAATAACCGAAATAGAGACAAATAAAAATGTCATTCATCCGCCATCTTGGAACGGCCGCCATATTTGCCAGCCGAGGGTCCCAGGTGTCCACCATCGCTTTTCTTATTCTACAATACATAAGGAAAAAAATGAGACCACTCACAATATTTAATCGTCAACTTGCACACGGGATGTACTGTAGTTACGAAAAGCACTAATAGCAGTTCTATAAGACTTCCGATACTTATGCTTAGCATAAATTCGAAGTATGAAATGAAGTATTTAAGTAGAGAAGTGAATTTTCTGAGTCTACGAATCAGAGTTAAGAAAAAGTTAATTTCTTTGAAAATAGTGGTAAGTAAATGGGAATTTGGGAGGTAAAATACATTTGTTACAATATTCTTACATTATCAGTTACCGGGTCAGTTACTCCAATAAATGGGACCAGTGTTTAAAGTCGGACATGAACGTTATCATTAACAGTGTAACAATGTCTGTGTTTAATGTCATGGCAGTTACTGCTTTCCAGGGTTTACTACAGGATTTTCAAAATTCTGCGTAGTATTTAATTACCTCTGGGAGCCACCATAACTTACCAGCAATTCAGATTTAGGCGTTCAGAAGCCAAGTTTATTATTTTTATTATTATTATTATTATTATTATTATTATTATTATTATTATTATTATTATTATTATTATTATTATTATTATTATTATTATTATTATTATTATTATTATTTTCTTTAATTCAGATGATAAATACGGTAAATTCATCTCGGAGTTGTGCTGATTTTGTAGACAAAACATTAAATAAGTACCTCACACGTAGATTTACGTCTGCATTCTCACTTGACTGAGAAGTATCCTACTCTAAATCTGAATCATTCTTACTCCAGCATATACTGACGCTTTTAGTATTGCAAATAAAAATTACGGAATAATTAATGAATGAAAAAAAAAAAAACAATATTCCAAATGAATCGCTGATTTGAGAAACGTCATAAGTCAACCATATGCCGAAAATGAGATACATACAGCTTTGATTCTTGAAGGGTAGCTACACCGTTGGGTGGGTTGTGATATGTCAGAAGTCGCGCTAATAGTTCGTGCACTATCGAGCTTCAACAAGTGCCCCTGAGTTGAGAAACGCGACAATTCATTAACTTAGGGCATTATTGGCATTATTGACTTATGACGTTTCTGAAATCAGCGATTCCAATAGAAATTGACAGGATTATAATAATACATTATTACAGATATGAAGGAGAATTAAGATCAAAATATAGAACGGAATTCCAAAAAAGATTCCAAATACGAAATTCTGACTAAAACCTGAAATGAATTTCACATTTTTCATTTTCCTTTCAGAAGCTTTTGACCTGAGGCCATTCATACCATTTACTAATATTTTTTTTTAAATTGCACAATAGATTTAAATCTACAAATCATCTACATACGCTAGCGCCATCTATTGACGTCAGGGAGGCAGCGCAAGTAGCGGAGCGGCGAGTGTAATTATTAGAAATTAGCGTTACTCACAGACTGAAATATTTTCCTTTTATAATAAGGACTTTATTTTTCCTGAGTTAATGCTATTTACGATTGTATACGTACTAATGTTAAAAACCAATCATTGCATAACTGTTATGAGTAGATATTTGTGTTAAATTGAAGCCTTCATAAAACTTATTTTGCTATTTTTAAACTTGTATTAGTCCATGGTTCGGAACCCAGTCAAGTTTGCGGTATACAACATTCTGCGGTATAAACTTTCTCGGGATACTCCTGTGTCCTTCCACATTACCATTTAATCAATTCTTCCATCATCATTCACTAGCCTTAATCATCCGTTTTCCGTAGCTTAAAAAAATATATTGGCGCGATCCAGATTAATAATCTTGTTTAATTTTTTTATAGCATAATTTCTTGAAGTTAAAATTGTAAATTGTTAATTGTTGATGTATTTTTGGTAATTATGTTTTTAAAAAATATTTATTAAAAATAAAAGTTACAATTAAATTAAGTGAAAAGATGAAAATAATTGTGAAAATATTTAGAAAATCGTATACCATGCACTTATACAGACTTTCGCACGCCATTTACTGCCTCTAGAACAACCTTACTTTTGGTTATCATGCATTGCAGCTTAAAAGTGTGCAAGTCATGAAATGATGATAGTAAATAAAAAAATCAATTCTATAGCAATATATTGTAGAAAAAGCTATAGATAAGTAATAGTTGAAGTATCACAGTACGATTCATTTGTACGTAAATCTAACAGTCAGTAATAATTAAAGTAATGAGAATTAGTTGGATAGCAGACATTGAATATAAAGTAGCTTGTAAAAGAAGTTCTCATTGACTTAGCTGTGATGTTTTCCACGTGTGTGTGAGAGAGAGAATGTGTGTGTGGAATTTATAAATGTGTGTGGATCTGACTACGATCACTCCCTCTTCATTTTTCTTTTCAATTTCTCGTGTCTAACTGAAGAAAACAGATGTCAATTGGATGTAAAGTCTTACTCTTTTTAAGTTACGGCCAATCGTTACGCTTATATGAACTCCACAAGTCCCTTCGGAGTTGGAAGATGTCGTCCCCTTCTATCAGCTAGCATTAAAAGAAAAAAAAAAAAAGTCAAGTTCTGCAACGATCATTGAACACGATGAAGAGGAAGACACTGTAATTTTAAACTATTTTTATGAGTCTGTGTGATTGTAATATACAAAGGAGGTGACACCAGACTTTTGTCCATAATTGCGTGCCTCCCAAAAAGACTCATGGACAGTAACAGATTTAGCTCTTCTTCATCATCTTCTCTTGGACATTTCTAGTTTTTTTTTTCCTGTCTCTTTATTTCTTTCAATATATTTTCTATATTATTTATTGTCAGTGTCATTGCAGTATACACACATATACTGGACATACCGGTTAAATTACCCACTTCCAGTAAGGTTACCTATTATTGATGAGTTAGGGGAAGATAGTGTGAATGTTAGATGTAGACAAGGGGCAGATGCGTGTTTCATAGTTACTTTTGTGTGTGTGTGTGTATATATATGAGAGTGTGTGTGTCCCTTTACTATTATATTGTGGAAAAACTTGTGGTCTTGGGAATTGTCATTCCCTAAAAGTTTTCTTCTTATCCTCTTCCCCATACTAGTGATTTGCGGACACACATACACACACACACACTTTCATGTGGTTACTCGAATTGGTGCTAACGGGGAAAGAGGAAAACCCTAAGACATATATTCAGAGATACGGGACACACACACATCTAAATTAAGTTACTGAAATGACTGTCAAGATGTGCCCAAACAATTGGAATGACAATTTTAAAAGTTTTGTGACGCAGTGACGCTACCCAATTTTCAGACTATACGAATGGCTTTTCACCATCAATAATAACACAAACGTTTTGTGTGGCCTTCTGCCACAGAGGTCAAAGTGACCGGTTGTTTAGTTTAGCTGGACATTCTTTTCCTCCCTCCTCATAGTCCAACTTCTTATTGTGTTCTCGTGCTGGACAAACTGAAAAAGAGGTCATAAATGAGGGTGAATATGCTATCTATATCGAATAGTTGTCAGCTGTGCTACAGTTGTTGAGTGTCACCCCCTTGGTTCATCCCTGTTATCAATCACACTGAAACCAGATGAGAACAATAGTGGCCAGTCAAATAGTAAGCAAGTTCAAGGGAGAAAGAGAGAGACCTCCCAGTTTTTACGATATGTAATATACATCTTTCCCTCATTCTAACAACGTAGGTTCGATTCTCTGTACATAAACAAACTTGGACAACTTTGTGCAGATGCATACTTTGATATTATCTTTGTAAGTAGTTATTGTTCTCGTTTTAGATGTGAAAGATCTTGCTTCGATTTTGCGTGGAAGCCAACACTGAATTATTGCTCCACGTGTTATATAGAATCGATGTTGAAATAGAACTTTAAACTCCGAATGACCAGTTATAATCTGATCAATGCTTCAATTATATTCATTCACTTATCAACATTCCCACTCACATTTAGATCTTAAGGGAGTGGAGACTTTTACCAGCAAAAATTTTGAAAACTGTTATTATTTTTTTATTTAAGACAATTTTTTTTTCGCGGATTTACAATAGCACAGCATTTGTTCGTTACTCTACATCAGTGTTATTCAACTTTTTCTCATGTACTCGTAGGCACAGTTCACCAGCCAATTGTGTGGCCCTGAAACTGTTTAAAAGAATTAACTTAATACACATGTTCTGCCTACCCTATTGCTACGCCACTGAATATATATGTTTGATTAATCTACTTTGGAAACAAGCTCTTACTGTTAGAGAAAGAACTGAAATCAAATAAAATCTTTCTTTAACGTCTTATGATTATGTTTTTTACGAAATTAATGCAGACGAATGATTAATGAATGTCAATTATAAGGAAAGAATTCGTGAAATAAAATTGTAGGAGAAAACGAAAAAAAAAACTGAGGAAACTCACGATACGATGTTGGCCGACACGAACTTTCGGGTGACATCCAGAAGTCCTAAACGGCAGAAGTCCTAAAAATATAGGCACTAGACCTAAATTTGAGGACTTCTGCCGTTTAGGACTTGTGCCGCGGTATATACTAATTTTTAGGACTTGTGCCGCGATATGATTTTTAGGACTTCTGGCGTTTAGGACTTCTGCCTTTTAGGACTTGTGCCGTTTAGGTATTGTGCCTTTTTCATTCACTTGCTTTAGTTCTGAAATTCGCCACCACCACACGAAATTGCGACGATGCAGCAACTAGTTAACAATAATGTTACGAACGTAGCTAATTCCAACTTTAACAGCTATATTTGTACTACTAAGATTATTATTATCACTATCTTTCTGTGCTTACACACGAATTACAAAATAACCTATTTCATTCTTTACATAATTAGTTAAGAAATTCGTTTCTTTCAAATGGAGATACGAGAATCCCAAGACAAATTCCCAAAACAAAAATAAATAAATAAATAAATAAAAAATATTTTTTTTCCATCATTTTTATATACCTCCCTCAATTTGAAGGAGTAAATTTGAATTTAAACGACATCGAAAGTGTCACTGTTCACCTCAGCCACCTCAAAAACTATGGATTCGACACTTATAGCGATCATTTTCGTTCATTTTAAACATTTTCCTCTCCTTCCCCCAAGTTGCAGTGCTGAATTAGAATTTAAGCTTCATCGGAAATGTCAGTGTTCATCTCAACAACCCCGAAAACTATGGGTTCGACACTATGATCGATAATTTTTAATGTATATCCGCACTTCCTTTCTCCAAGTTGCACCTTCAAAGTGAAATGATAAAACCATCTCAGGCCCGAACCTTGGTGGTTCAAGTGTTGTTAAGTTACAAATATAGTTACTTTCATTCATTATATATATATATATATATATATATATATATATATATATATATATATATATATATATATATATATATAGAGAGAGAGAGAGAGAGAGAGAGAGAGAGAGAGAGAGACATTCTTTCATTTTTAGTCTAGTTAGTTATATTCTAGTAGACCTATACTTTCATTTATATATATATTTATAAAAAACTCAGCTATTGCTTCTGCACTATTTCAATGGTTCGTACTTTAATACATCCCTTCCTCAACCATGGTTGCGGAATTGATTAAACGTAATGTTCTTGTATTAAATAAATTTATTTTAAATATATCTTTCTCATTAATTTCAATTAAGTTGCTTTTCAAAGATCCTCTAAAATTTCAGTGACGCAATATGGGCTATAAGCCATTAACTTCTATGGCCACCAGCGTTGCCACAGTCCTAGCTGTGAAGTAGGCTAAAAATAGTACCAAATTGAAACAAAAAGGGCCGAATTCATTATTTTATACCAGTGTGATATATGGCTCTATAACACGAAACTAAAAGAGGTAAAATTCAAGAATACTTCCTTCCCCCCTCTTCCAAGAGTCTGACTCAAGAAAGTGCTCTTTTTAAAAATTACTTTTTAAAAACATCCAAATAGAAGGACCCGAACAAACTTGGTGTAGAATCTTTGCAACGACACATAAATTATACTTCCTAGAGCACCTCTGGTCTTCTTCAGAATATTCAACACTTGATTCAACGTGTATGTGCTTTTTTTTTTTTTTTTGTAATATTTCAAGCTGAAATTTCTCGTCTCCTTCATGCGCGGCACGGATGCGCCCATGTAGCGTTGTTTCCCAGTGTAGTTTGAATTACGAATAGTCAAAACAAAGTTCGTAGCGTTATGTGGTACAACACACAGTATGAGTAAAGTGAAATGTAGGAAAAGTCTTACTGACATTTTTGAAAATGTGACAAGTATTTCTTAAATGGTGCTGAATCGGATAGAATTGTACCAACTTTTTCACAAAAGGGGCTGAAAATGCCAGCGTGGTACCAACGAGCCGATAAATGACAAAAAGGGCTGAATTTGATACAATTGTACCAAGTGTGGCAACACTGATGGCCACCCTGCTACAAACTACAGACTTAAATATTCGATAAAGCATTTTAGCAGTAAGTAGTTTCCACAATACCAATATGAACATATTTAATTCCAACGGTAACAACTATGTTAGTAACACTAAAATTATTATTAATAATGATGACGAGTAAGGAGTAGTTAATTACGAGTATGATAATTATTTGCTACAGAAAGACTTCTGTACAAGAAATATATGTGTAAAAATAATTTACTTCAAAACAACACAAGAAAAGCAAAATTTATGACGTACATAACTAAAACACAATATTAGATAGGGAAATAAAGGAAAACAGACATCTGGAAATCACATTTGGTAGGAAGTTAAAATTTTGTCAACAGAAATATATCATGGAAAGAGCAAGAAAGGACAATTTATTTATTTATTTATTATTTGAGAACGATAGAATATGTATTTACACAAATAACTTGTAAGAACTAAGGTTCTGTAATATGAAACAGTATATCTAAAACTTTGACTAACAGATTGACAGTATTCTTACGGACGCGATGGTAGCGCCACAAGAGATTTTTAGGACTTCTGCAGTTTAGGACTTCTGCCGTTTAGGACTTGTGCCGCGATATGATTTTTAGGACTTGTGCCTTTTAGGACTTCTGCCGTTTAGGACTTGTGCCGCGAAATGATTTTTGGGACTTCTGCCGTTTAGAACTTCTGCCTCTTAGGACTTCTGCCATTTAGGACTTGTGCCGCGATATGATTTTTAGGACTTGTGCATTTTAGGTCTAATGCCGTTTAGGTCTTGTGCCTTTTAGGACTTCTGCCGCGTCCCCGAACTTTCATGCTCTTAGCCCGAGCCAGAAACCCCTCGTACCAGAAATAAGCGCTAAATCACTAAGCCACTCTGCCTCCACTTCGAAGGGGGAACAATAATGTCAATAGATATATGTACTAATCTTGACACAAAAAGAAAGAATTTCTACACTCATGTTAGTCTATACATTCTGAGTTATTTTGCTGTTAGGAATCACCTCTCAGTATATAGCTGGATGAAACGGAAAAGTAATAAAAACGTGTGGAAAAGATTATAAAAGTTATGAAAGTATGAGGATGCTGTTTTGATGTTTGAGGAGAAAGAAAAGTATTTTTCAACGATGTAGTAAAAATTACGGGAAAAAGAAAGGAAATTAAGGGGGAAATAGTAGTGATGAACGTAATATATAAGGTCCATAAAGTCTGTGTACATGGGGAAAAATACATTTTAGTCAATTTAATGTTAAGGAATAATATTTTCAACATGATTTCAGTGCCGTTCAATGGATAATTTGATGCGCTTTGCAAGATTAGGTAAACTCGATGGAATAGGTCAGAATTGCCATCGATTTCAGCACACTGACTGGTAATGCGTTCTATCAGAGGTTTAAATTTCTAATCTTCATCGAGTAAACTTTCTCTTTCAACATACCGAAAAAGAAATCAAGGAGAGAAAGGTCTGGCGAACGAGGGGGCCACTTCACATAAATTCTTCTCCCAATCTAGTGAGGAAAAGTGTCAGTCAACTAATCTGTATCAGCTGCAGCAAAATGAGCAGGAGCACCATTTTGCTGAAATCAGTCTGGAAGTCCCTCATTCAAACGCTCAATCTGAGGCATCAATTTGTCTCTCAGCATGTTCAGATAAGTCTCACCCATTATATGTTCATCAAAGAAGAAAGGTCCTAGCATATGAGCTTTCCACAAACCACACTACACAATAACTTTTTGGCAGCCCTGCTGTTTAGATTGACTCATCCAATGTGGATTGCCTTGAGACCAGTATCAAAGATTATGTCTGTTTACTTCATCAGTGACATAAAACACAGCTTTATCTCTGAACAACACACACCGCCTTATGCAGAGTCGTTTTGTCTTATGATTAGAGTCATACTAAACGCCTGACTACTGCAGGAATCTTATGTTAGTCGAACTCTTTAGTATGGCACTAATCATTCGTCAAAACGACTTTGCATAAGGCCCACAGTGTTTAGTAAAGTTGATATTTTCATCCAATTTATCTGCAAACCATTCACACATCTGGATGCGTCTTTCGGGATCATCTTCATTTAAGTGATGCAACTTGTATGGATGGAACGTCTCCTCTGCCAGGATTTTGTGAATGGTTGACCTTGGAACACCCAACTTCGTGGATGTCCACGAAGCGATTTCTTTGGGCTAGCATAAACCTTAGATAAGGGAACCTCTTTCGTTTCGTCTGAAGTCTTTGGACGTCCGGAACAGGGTTTGTCCAACACACTGCCTGTTTCTTGAAACTTGGTGATTAATTTCCCGACGGCAGTAAAACAAATGGGTTGACAATGAGGGTGTTGAGGGTTAAATTCTTCTGCAATTTTGCGATACGACCATCCTTCTCGTCCACTTAAGAGTACCAACTCGACTCGTTCTTCTTTAGACAGAGCCATCATTCAATCTGGAGAAACAAAAACAAATTATTAGAATTCCCTATGTACCCAGACTTTAAGGACACACTGTAGATAAAATTCCTAATTCCTACAAATTAAGATATCAATGGGAAAAAACAAAACATTCAAACTTCTCGATCTACGCAAGTGACTTTCTGGTGATTTTTAAATATTTCCTTTATTTGTTTATCAGACGATAAGAAATGAATTATGATAATAATAGGAATCATGAAATAACAATATAACACCCAAATTCTGAGTGTGAGGTTCAAATGCGAGACAGGGAAGGCTTCCGTTGATGGTAGAATGCGTATGATAACGGTAGCGTTGATTTTCGAAGTTCGAAAAAAAAATGAAATGAAATCTTTGAGTTTTACGTCCCACGGTTATGCCGGCTAGGCTAAAGGAGACGGTGATGATGAGTAATGAATGAAATGGTGGAATGAAGATAGTGGGAGGAAACGAAAAAAACCCGAGAAAACCCACGCCCACGGTGTTTGTCCACCACAAAGTTCACTTGGCGGGGGCTGGGATCGAACCCGGGACCCCAAGCACCATTTTCGAAGTTCGAATAACCCCTTTAAGTAAAAAGTATTTTGTTAAAAGTTTGTCTTTCTTTTCTTTTCTTTTCTAAAAAATAAAAAAAGAAACTTTCGAATTTCATATTGAGTGAAAAGCATTTTTCAGTTCTGTGGAAAATACCTTCTGTTTGTGAAATAAATAAGGTATCTCAGAAATCAGCAGGTGATTTTTCTTCTAACTACTAAACTAACTCTATGGCGTATGGAACCCGGAGGTTCAATGCCACCTTCACAAAAACTCTCCATTGACTTCTGTCCTTACACAACTGAATCCAGTTTCTACTTAGTATTCCTATTTCTGCGAGATTCATCTTAATATTGTCCTCTCATCTGCGCATAGGTCGTTTTCCAATTGGTCTTCCAGTCAAGACTTTGAAAGCGGATTTTTCTTCTACCTTTATAAAAAATTGTTTTTAAAACCATACTCATTACTAAGATAGAGTATATTTAGTTTTAGAACGAAAATAGAGTAACATAATTTTTAAAGTATTTCTACTACTAACCAAAGATTTGTATTAGTATCTTTTATCTTATTATCAGGATTAAATTCAGGGGGAGCACGTATTTACTGTACTTTGTAGCAGCAGCCGAGGCCTCCTTCCATTAGCAAATGCCCACTTAAAACTGAACTGAACGTCACAGGTCTCAAATATTTATATTTAAAAATATTTTGTAGTAATATTTTTAACCACATCATACACTTATAAGATGAGACTGATTTTGTTATTATTAGTTGATTACTGGGGGCATGGTGGCTCAGTGGTAGCTCTTACCTCTGGTACGTGAGGTCCCTGGTTCGATCCCCGATTAAGTAAGTTTGTGGTGGACAACAAAATGTAAGCGAGTTTTCTCGGGATACTCGTTTCCTCCTACTTTCGCATTCCACCAAATCTTCCATCAAAATTCACTTGCCTTAATCATCGTCTTCCTCAGCCTAAAGGACATAACCTTGGGACGTTAAACTGAAAAATTTCGTTTCATTTCATTTCGGTTGGTTACTACTGATTTTCCCTTACTATACACGTACATGATATAGTAGATATTTGGTAAGCTTACTTAGTTTATTTTAGGTAATAGTGTAAAGCAAGCTACCCTCTCGTTTCCAGGTAGCATTTGGTCGATTCCACCGCTGCCATCGATGACATTAGAATGTAATTTCTGTGTATTATCAAGTATCATGTCTTAATCGTTCCAAGTAATAGGTCAGTTATGCTTAGAGTACAGTATTTGGAAAACAAATCTATTATGTTTACTGAAGATTACATTTTTCCCCTGACTTTATTAAACAAAACTTAGTGGAGTGGATTGTAGTAGAGTTCTGGTTCCCAACCTTGTTTACCTAGCGCCCTCTTGTGGTAAACTCTACATACTTCAAGCTCTCTCTCTTCCTTTCTACTCGTCGGTTATACATCCTTTGTTTTTGTCTGATTCATTCTGCGATTTCAGGCGCACTATTGAATTTTCATATATACATAATTATTATTATTATTATGATATGAGTGATGTAATTTATATTATTTATATAATATGATGTGAATGATAAAGACCTAGATGGATGGTCCGATTCAGGCCGGTATCCAGCTCAAAAATGTAGGGGGGGCGGTAGAAGTTAGGGGGGCCAAACCCAACCATATTATAGTTCATTTGCAAGCCTACCATGAAAATTTTAGAGGGGACCAGTGAAAATTTAGGGGGGCGCCCTACCTTTCCCCCCCGTAGATACGGGCCCGGTCCGATCTCGACGTAATTTCGTACACTCTAATAATTTACGTATCTATATGGTCATTGGACCATTCTTTCCAGTTGCTTTCCTTTTTTCGTCAGTTAGTGTAATAATAGTAAGAACAATTTTCTCACAATTTACATCTATATGCAGCAAGACTTTTGCATGCCAATGTAGTGCATTATTATTATTATTATTATTATTATTATTATTATTATTATTATTATTATTATTATTATTATTATTATTATTATTATTATTATTATTATTATTATATTTTTACCAGCTTTTCTCTTAGCGAAAAAAAAAACACAGTTCTTACTCAATAGTTATTTTATGCATATACAGTATTTAATTTAACCAGTGTCGTACGCAGAATTTCATCAAAAGAGGATCGTGAACTCAATCTCCTATCCTTTTATGACAAATATCTTAATACAGTAAATGTTTATTTTTCTATAATATACACCCTATTGGTCAATTTAAGTTCAAACTTGGAAACCTCCCTTGTGTACGCCACTGAATTTAATACCTCGTTACAATATTCATAATACAGTACCGGTATTTGTAAGTTACATAATGATAACAGTACAATTAAATATACATTCTTGGCTCTCTGTACATGAATTATATAAGAATTTCAATGTTGCTTTTATATTTTTCACTACTTCAACACCGAAAACATTTGTGACATTAAATAAATAAAGTCAATGCTATTTATTAACAAATTTTAACTTGAAAACAAAGGGTTATGGGTAGCGTAGAAAGAGAGTAATGTTTATAATTTAGTATTCAAACATGTAGCATCTTGAATAGGTTCCCATGAATAGGTTGATCCAAAATATGGACAAGCCTTAAAATGACGACCCATCAAAGAAACAGAGAATAAATATTTTGAAATTTCTTACCTAAAAATCACCTTTTTAGGTTATCACTCAATTGTTTACTATAATACTTAAAACACTGTTGGAAACTAACATGTTTTATATATTTTTTTTCATTAACACAAATGTAATAAATCATGCCATTAAATTACATATATTAAATCAAACCAAAAAAACACTGGAATGAAAAAATGAGACCTTTATTAGAAACATAACCTATTTTATTAATAGTAACTAAAATACAAGTTATATGATGATAACACAAGTCTTTCGTTCGAGATATTAGCGATTCCCGACTCGGAAATTTTCGGGCAGCTCCAAAACTGTCAAATACAGACATTTTCCTATTTCATGCTTTGTACGATACGGACACGGACATGGGCCCTAAAATACAAACAGTCCGTACAAAATACGGACATATGGCAACCCTAATCTTAAAAGTTGAGTTGAGTTGAGTTGATTTTGAGTTTAACGTCCCGTTCAGCAGCCAGGCTATATGAGACATGGACCTACTGATTAATGTGGAATCCGAACCACATGTGCTCCCGCCGGGAATTGAACCCGGGACTCCCACGCCAAATGCCCGTACGCTAACCGCTTAGCTACGAAGGAGCTGTAATCTAAAAAGTTTTCTAAAGTTAAATTATACATGTCATTACAAGTATTCATAATTTCATAGATTATTTCTCACAGTAGCTTGCTCACCCTCCCCTCTTCTTCAGGTTGGGAACCACTGTAATAAAGGATTAAATCTAGAACTTCCAGATTACAAGATGTCCATAGTATCAGTAAATATGCATATTCAATCATTTTTGAACTGACGCACTTTAGGTTTGATCTCAAAGCATTCAACCACAGCAGCAACCGCCTTCTTCATCGGATAAAAAGGAAAAAAAAGGGGGGGAAAAAGAAAAATAGTGAACGCTCTCACCTGTTCAACTTGTCGGCGCCCAGAGTCCTATAATTAAAGTCTCCGCAATAAGTTGGTTGAGAAGACCTCCAATCATAGTAAGCTAAAGTGATGAATTATAGGGATGGCAGATATCCCAAAACATTAGGATATGTTGAGCGAAAATTGTTCTTGTGTTACCCATTAAAAGCAACAAACCAACTGTCGTTTTTTTTCTCTTTTCTTTTATTCCCTTTTTCCTCTCATGTGTATCTAGAACATATAAGGCTGTGTGTATATTTGTGTGTGCGTGTCTGGAGAGAATAAAAGATAGCAAATGCTCTTAGAATTCGATTATAGTTTTATTCGCTAAATTGAAGGCTTTACCCGAAAATTTTGCTTATTCTCCATTTTCAATTCACGTGGCGTCTGCGGCGTCACTCAATTAAAGCTTCTACGTTATACAGATGTTTGCATTTGTAAGCGTATATATATAAATTCCAAGTATTGAAAAGATAACTGGTATTAGAGTTATTCAAGGATGGAAAAATATAACTTTTTGTTACCAATCGTGTAACATAACAAATCATTTTTGTATTCTTTAATTTTTATTCCTCAGCCGACAGGTTGGAAAGATCTTTTTGGATGTGCTTCGACGGCTCAGCAGGGATACTACGAGAATGCCCATCCAAAAATTCTTCAAAATATTTGATAGGTATACACATGGGCGTCTCTGGCGGGGGGAGGAAAGATATTGATATCTATCTATATCTTATATATATATATATATATATATATATATATATATATATATATATATATATATATATATATATATATATATATATATATATATATATATATATATATATATATATATATATATATATATATATATATATATAATCCCTTAATTTGATTGACTGAATTGCAAAAGCATCCTTCGTCAACACTGAGCCTAAATTGGACAAATCCTCCAGCTTAAAGTAAGACATGAAAGCTCCCTCGTGGCTAAGCAGTTAGCGTACATACCTTTGGCGTAGAAGATTTGAGTTCGATTCTCGGCGGAAGCTCATGTGGTTAGGATCACACGTTAAGTTGTAGGTCCAAGTCTCATATGGACTGCCTCGCTGCTGAAAGAAACGCTAAACTCAAAAATCAAATTTAAAGTGGGATATGAACCACTGTTTTGTGTTGGATACCTTCCTACCCCAGAAACGAACCAGGGATCTCGTGGACTAAAGACACACCTGCTAGCTAGTAGATCTGAAGAAGAATATTACCTTAGTTTCTTTACAGCAGTGTATTTTTAATCAAATTAAAATTTACTGTTATGATGACCTTTCCATGATGATTTTCTAATTCGAGGCTTAATGGAGAGTACCCACAAAACATTTTCTGTTGATACTAACTACTGACTAACATTATTTTATCTTCCTCACTTACGAGGGCGGTTTGATAAATCCGTGCAAAATTCAAAACTACTGCATTTTCAGGGATAACATTATTTTATTTTTCAACGTAGTCTCCTTTGAGGCTGATACACTTCGTCCAACGCTGCTCCAGTTTGTTGATCCCCTCTAAATAATATGATTGGTCCAACTCTGCAAAATAGGCACTAGTTGCTGCAACCACCTCCTCGTTTGACGAAAATCTGCGTCCCGCTAACCATTTCTTCAGATCGGGAAACAAGTAGTAGTCCGAAGGGGCCAAATCTGGCGAATAAGGGGGATGCGGAAGGAGTTGGAATTTTAATTCCATCAATTTTGCGGCTACAATGACAGATGAGTGCACTGGGGAATTGTCGTGATGGAAAAGAACTTTTTTGTGGGCCAATCCTGGACGTTTTTCTTCCATCTCAGTTTTTAAACGGTCCAATAACGATGAATAATATTCACCTGTAATAGTTTTTCCCTTTGCTAAATAGTCGATGAAAATTATGCCTTGAGAATCCCAAAAGACAGTCGCCATCACTTTCCCGCCTGAAGGAACGGTCTTCGCCTTCTTTGGTGCAGATTCCCCGCTGGCAACCCATTGTTTGGACTGTGCCTTGGTTTCAGGTGTGTAGGGATGTATCCACGTTTCGTCCACAGTGACGAAACGACACTTAAAGTCCTGTGGATTCCGTTGAAACAGCCGCAAACCGTCCTGGGAACACCTCACACGATTTCGTTTTTGATCCACTGTGAGCAATCGCGGCACCCATCGTGCGGATAGCTTTTTCATGCCCAAGTGTTGATGCAAAATATTATGTACCCGTTCAATAGAGATGCCCACAGCACTAGCAATCTCACGCACCTTCACTCGTCTATCATCCATGACCATATCTTGGATTTTCTCAATGATTTTTGGTGTAGTGATCTCGATAGGGCGTCCAGAACGTTCACCGTCACTTGTGCTCATATGGCCACTCCGAAAATTTTGAAACCACTTATACACTGTTCTAATCGAAGGTGCAGATTCACCATAATGATTATCTAGCTTCTCCTTCGTCTTCTGAGGAGAAGTACCTTTCATAAAATAATGTTTGATCACCACACGAAATTCTCTTTCATCCATGTTTGTGAAACTCACTCGACTTACCCAATTTAACCGCACGCCAAACACAGAGCACTAAACAGATCTGACTGCCACTTGGTGTATGTTCTTCCAAGAGATGTTACTAACTGACAATCACCTCGGTACGCACCAGTGTTGCCCTCTCTCGGACTTTGCACGGACTTATCAAACCGCCCTCGTATATGACGGTATTATTGGCTAAACAACTGAATATTTCTCGCAGCAGTACTTTCAACGCTTTAACAGAAAATTTATGCGTATCATGATGTCGTACACTGTCTTCATAGATATAGTTTCAGTAATCATCTCAGAATTAACACAAAACAGACTAGATATAGAGGAGAAAAAAGTGAAATCTTTGAGTTTTACGTCCCACGCTTATGCCGGCTAGGCGAAAGGAGACGGGATTATGAGAAATGAATGAAATGGTGGAATGGGAGGAAATGGGAGGAAACGGGATAATCCCGATGAAACCCACGCACACGGTGTTTGTCCACCACAAAGTTCACTTATCGGGAGCAGGGTTTGAACCCGGGACCTCATGCCCCAGAGGTGAATGCTCTACCACTGAGTTACCGCGGCTCCAAAGATATAGAGGAGACTGGGACTACTTGAGTCAAGGGGTTATTTGAGTCAAAATAAGAAAAACATTCACTACGCATTTATTGTGCGCAGCAGCGCCATAAAATTCGTTCAGTTTTTCAGTTCATTGTTCGTGAAAAAGGTTGGAATTTTTGTTATTCTCAATTTAACACAATGGTAAGCGCCACTTTCGGTGAAACTGAGTTAATAGGTGAAATGGGTTGTGATCGAACTACAGAAGAGTACTAGGTACTTTAATGTCGGAAATATACCAGCAGATGGCGTGTGGAAAGCTTGTTTGGCATGTGTCATTGCGTTGAGTTGCATGGGAATAGTCAACCTTCTTTTCCAGTTTACTCAAAAGTTAGAAAATGAGATATACCATTACAAAATCTGTGTAAGACCTCATATTTGTATACTTTAGACGCTATTTTGTCCCCTTTGTCCGTCACGGCTGCGAGTGACACTTTTCTTATTCTCAAAAACAAGTAACAGAGCTACTTGTTACTGTAACAGAGTCAATCAAATTTTGAGAGAAACCTGAGATTGAAATGTTGTGTTTACTACCGTACAGAGCCCACGTATTACAAACATTGGACAGAACGGTTATTTTGCCAGTGAAAAATTGAGTCACGTATAGATGTTACGTAACATTTTTCCAATATCAACGTGGAATTTACATGTAAGACGAACGATGTTAGAATTACTGAAAAAGAGAACCTAAAGGGCAAAAAATCCCTGGACGACTTATGTAAACCAAATTAAAGCCACGACGAATGCTACGATGTAAATGAATTCGACAAAAATAAGTAATGTGAACTGTTACAGTTAATATCTAGGGATATCTGAGATGAATCTGTCAGAAAATAGTATTGGATTAGCTGCCAAATATGTAATCAATGATATCACGAGATATGTGTAAGAGCTTCAGGAGAAAACAATTAATGTGTGGTAAATGTTTATGAAGTGATCATCTTCTTAAACAACTTTTGAACTTTCCTGGCTCATAACTTTCATAATACGATGATTTTGGTTTTAACTACTATTTGTAAAATCTTCTAATTTGGATAAGATACCATTCTCTAAAATAATTGTTCTCATCTAGTTTTCATGTAGTAAGTGCACTTCAGGGATTTATCTTTTTATTTAGGAAACTTTTGAATGTGGGGGTTATAGCTGTGTGAGGTATGACAGTTTGTGCATTCAAGGATTTGCCCGTTTGTGTGGATTATGACTGGCTGGTTGGATTTCTGTGCACATTACGACATATTTTGAGTATCGGAGTTATGACCTACCCACACCAAAAGGTCTATATATATATATATATATATATATATATATATATATATATATATATATATATATAAAGTCTATTATAGCTTTTACTTATTTGTGGTTGAATGGAAAATAATAAAAATGCTCATTTTAAAAGCGAGTTAATAGATCAAACGAATGTACGCAACATTTTAATATAAAATTAGGTATGTAAGCCTATAAGTAGCTTCCAATATTTGTATTAAACCCCTGGAAAGTACACACTAACAATACCGCTTTTTTAGTGACTGTAAACTGATTTATCAAATATATATATATATATATATATATATATATATATATATATATAATTTATCTTCAGAAAAATTGGAAATTTAAGTTCACAGATGAAAACAAACTGTATTTTTGAACTTCAAAAAATTACTTTACATTCATAAACCATAAATAAGTCATATTATTGTTCCTTTTTATTACTTATTTTTCTTGCTTTTTTCCTCTGAAAAATCTTTTTAGGATTTTTTAAACTTGAAACTCCTGCTAATTCCAGATTCAATGAACAAAGTTGCTAAACTGTTCGAAGTTCTTACTGAATTGACAATCTTAGCTAAGTTTTGATCAGTTTCAGCTTGGAAAAACTCGTTCTTTTCTCCAGGTGTCACATTCACTGGGATTGTCAAGAAAGTTGCAACGTGTTCTTGTATGTATCTGACAATCGAGAGTTGATTACACACACACACCCTTTAGATCCGAGACTCGATTTGAAGCAATTGATCAAATCGGTTTAATTTCGACTCTGGTCACAAGATACAAGATACAAAATAAAATCAACAGCTTTGATGACAATGGGTGATTAAAATCGTTGGTTATAATAATTAAATAGCAACACAATACTGCCGTGGCATGTTAAACTTTCTTTAAAGTGAAATTTCATTCCATTCGAAGAGGGGCTGGCCACAGAAGGTAATGCCTTCTCTGAGGCCCTGAACATTCATTATTGATAGTGTCATTGGGAGACGGGTATAAAGATTTATTTGTTTATTAATATATTTAGTCGATCAGTCATATAGAAGAAGGTGACCTGAGCATGGTATGTAATTTATATGATGAAATGAAGTGCAAGTAACAGAATACAAGGATAGCTATATGATGTTAGTTGTGACGATGGTGTTAATCTTCTGCTCTGGGGCTACTCAGAGCGGGTTTAGAAGACACTTGGAGCCCTATTAGAAAACAAAGGAGTTGATTGATGTAATTATGTGTAATGGATGAATGAATGTTGATAATATATATACGACGACAGAATTATAGTGGGTAATGACCTGATCATGTTCATGGAAAGCAAGAAGGTGATCTAACGGTGGATATGCGTAACGTAGTAGGGCTGGAGCCTAGTGTCTGCTCGTGTGGCGTTCAATGTAACGAGAGTGAAGACTGTGTAAATGTACACTTATTCTTTGCATCCGTGATGGTAAGGAATAAGCAAGGCATAAGACATGGCGTTCCAGGACTTGCAGTTTAATACTGCAGCGGCGTGTTAACCTACATATTAAATGTTTTTATTTCTAATTGTGAATATTTCTTATTAAACCTGAAATTAGGAGATAATTAGGAATAGTTATAACAAGCATAAATGGATTTTTGATTCAAATTTCTTTCTTTGTAAATACTATATATTCGCTTTTATCTTGTAGAAGTTAGAAGGTAGTAAGAAAGGGTCGTGTCTTTATGTTCTGGCATGTAACACCATCTATATTATAAGTGAGAGAGAGCCATGGAAGAAAATTGGAAAAGAAAGGGAAAGAGAGTGCTCAAGTAAGTAGGCCCATTAACGCTGCTGCCATGCGTGAGGACATAAGTCTTCTGGAATCTTCGCCAAGTTTTTCTTCACGAAAAGGGAAAGAGGATGCAAAGATAAAGATAGTGCAAAAAAAGAAAGTGCAGTTAAGAGTAAAGCAAGAAGAGAGAAGTCATAGGCATAAAGAAATATAAATATGTAAGAGGGTAAATTGCGAAGGCAGAAGGAAAAAAAAATGTAAAATATTCCTCAATTTCTTCAGTATCTTTATCATGGTTTCTTTCTTTTTTTTCTGTTCCCCCATTTTTGTGTCCTATCACCTTTCCCTCTAGCTGTCTATTTTCTAGGGATAAAAACGTGTGTGGGAGTAGGTGATGGCCGTCTATCTTCTAGGGGGTAAAACGTGTGGGTGGGAAATATAGTGCCATGAGGACTTTTTTTATTATTTTCTCTCTGCAAAGTGGAGAAATCTTTATATATAAAAAAAAGAACTCGCTTCACGCCCTATACCCCCTCACCTTGTTCCTTCACGTTCATGCTTCAAAACATGAATTAACCTTTATCATAATTGAGTCTTTTCGCAAGTTTCCGAGAGAGAGACTAAGAAAATGGCGTTATAAATTTCGTCTGATAAACTACCATATCGTGTTAGAAAATTAACCTTTTATATACAGCCATAATGGTGGAACGCCAAAGGGTAGTTGAAGCACTACGGGGAGGGGACGGGTGGGTTTGTGTTAAAGGGAGGAAAGAGATAGAGCAAGACAGGTCAAGGAGAGGAAATATTTGAGAGAGAGTCGACAAAGAGTTTTCGTACGCTTTGTATGAGTGTGTGAGTGGTGGTGGTGGTGGGGAACAGCACTTATTGCTGTAAAGCATTCACTCTGCTCTTACGTTCCCACTTTTACTGCTATCCCCCAAGTGACTTTCCTGTCTTATTCCATTGCCCAATCCTTCACTAGCACACACACACACACACACACAAATCCATATATGAGACATCTCTTCCTTTTAAGAGTAGCAAGTCTACAGTGACTACTAGTTGTGCTGGGAACATGCTGATGGCGTCAACCATTTCAACTTTATCGCCCTGGGCTCGGGCTACTATGAAATATCCTCCCCATAACCCCTTTTAAGAAAAAACTTACCCTACTACCACCTTCTCGTCGTCCCCCTTGACACAACTTCAGCAGTATAACTCCGCCCTTGACTCCTTCTCTGCATCTCACATCTCCTTTTTTTTCCTAACAGCACAAGTACCAGCACGACCCGCCACTAGTAGAACTGCATAATTTGTCAATTCGAGTGTTATCTTAGACCTCCCTCCAAACTAGCGTCTTCCATATCCTCGCAAATTCCAAGGCGAAGCAGCAGATAAGACCAGAGATGAAATGAGGTCATAAAACAACCGGGCTGCGAAGCGGTGTGTTTATATCTCGCATCCGCTCTGATATACGCGCTACTAACTTTTAAAAGAACGGGGAAAAGAAATGGAAATAGCTGAAAAGCAAGAAAAGAAAAACGAAAGAAAATGTTAAAAAAAAAGAAACAGAAACTCTGGAAATAGAAGACGCTACGAAAGACATTTACTGGCTTTTACGACGAAATTTCAAAAGGAAAAATGACTTTGTTCTCTACAGTGTTGAAAATATGTTAATTGTTCTAATTCGGAGAAACGGTCTCGTATTGTGAGAATTTGACCGAAAGATGTGTTAACATCTCAATCTACACCCCTTGATGATAATAAGTTTTTATAGATACTGTTATATTTGCAAACACGTCTCTTTTACCTAATTTGCATTTACACAGAAAGGTTGCATTGTACCTAAGATAAAAAGGCTAAGCCTTACAAAGATAAAACATTATAGGCTAAATATTAAACATAATTTTAACTTTAATAAATATTTTACTTTCTTCAATATTCTAAACAACGACTTAAATAACCTAGTTAGTAAAGTCTCTGTTTCTTATTTTCTGTCCAAGCACTAGGAAAGAAAGAGTATATTACGAATGACTACAATTCGTGCCGAATTTTGGTATATCTCAAGGAACTATGCTGGATCCTCTGTCATTCGGTGGAAAGTTGTTTTGGGAATATAATTAATAGAAATAATAAATAAAAATGTAAAGTTGATTTTCTCATGATCAAGAACTACTTTTAGGTAAATTAGCTCACAAATTGGTAATTTTTGAATTCTATTAATCTTTCGGGAAATATTTTTCAGAATATCTAAGAATTTGAGGAATTCGTTATTATCTTCCAGTTGTTTATATTGGAATTATATGCTATATATTTTTATTTTTTTTTAGTTTTATATCTCAGAGCTAAAAGTTATAGACTAACAAAATTTATATATATATATTACTCTAGATTACTTACAGTTAAAATAAAGGGAGCTAGTTACTCCCTTCGGTGGCTAATTTGGAGTTCAATGTCTTTTTAGCGCAGAGGTTTATAGAATGTGACTCTAAAGTTTAAATACAATCCAAACTATGTGAATATCCACTTGGAATAGAACACTTGTCTGCTGTAACGAAGGTGGTATGCTAACCATATGCATATAGAGGATCTTTGCCGCTTAAGACATATTATGTGAAAATAACAAGGAAGTATTTCTATGAATGGGAAAGTAACCAAAATAAGACTTGATTACAAATATTGATTTTAGTTTGAATCTTCACAATTCCACTGTGAAGATTTCACAAATCACAACAGAAACACCATTGGTCTGTCATCATCCTACTGAGGCAATCTCGAGTAACTGCTCCCCTGGGAGAAGACGGATTCTGACCCAGCCATCGATGTGATGAAGACAGTATCATGATTAATCGACCCATAGAACCTGATGGCATTGCCCGGTGGTCCAATGACGATGGACACGTACCCATCCTTGTCGTAATGGACGATGCGGTGTGGTTTAATATTGGTACATGTGTAGGATGTCTGCTGTGGAGACCCATATCTAACAGTACGGTGAACTTAGTGTTCAGGTACACTCGTGCTTGATCCATTGTTAAAGTGTGCTATTAACTGTGCCACAGTCTGTTCACTGTATTGTTACACCAGACATTTTCATCGACAACCAACGACATGCGACATTTTTAATGAGAGATGGACGTCCCACGTCTTCTCATTTGGTGTTGGTTTCACCGTCCTTTTCCCACCTTTGCAACCCACTAACTGCAGCAGCTCGCGAAGACACGACATGTTGCACTGTTTCCGATATGTTCAATCCCAGCCATCTGCCCTTCCCAATGTAGCCCCAATCAAACTCTAATATATCGCCGGCCTCCACGCACGAGCAACACACTGATTGATCGAGTGAGATCGCTGTCATCGTCTTGCGAGCGGTTGTGCTGTGACCCGTGCCTCTTACGTCACCTCAATGACTTTGTTCAAATAGTAACTGGTTGTCTAATGTTTTGGCTGGTGTAGGTATAACAGTAGGAAACTGGAGTAGAAGAAAAGAAAACTATGTAATGAACTATATTTAGAGCTAAAATAGATTTAGGAAAAGTCCTCATATCTTAAACGAATATATGTTGATCAATCTGTATCAATCTATCTACAAACGTGCATCTTTGGTACACATGGTTCTGGGTTCGATTTTTGGTGGGAAAGCAATCTTGAACTCATTATGGAGGTACAGGTTTTACCTTTTAAACTATGGCTGTACGTCTTATGTAGTCCACAAGAAACATGTATCAATCTATTACAGTCCACATGAAACATGTATGGGTTTATTGGTTGTTGTTTTTATTGAAATTTAGCATCCCTTGTCAGCAACCAAACTATATAAGACGTACAGCCATAGTTTAAGGTAAAAATCTGTACTTCCATAATGAGTTCAAGATTGCTTTCCCACCAAAAATCGAACCCAGCAGGACCATGTGTACCAAAGATGCGCGTGTAGTCACTAGGCTAGAGGGAAAGACCTGAGTATTCCTCTCCAAACTCTGTTCGGTGATCCATAAGTGCGTCAAGACGATGTAAAGCAGAATCTTCGTGATTGGATTGGATTAGATTGGATTGGTTTGTTTTTCCTTTTTAATGTGCGATTTCATTCCCATCCGAAGATGGGCGGGTCGTAGAAGGCAACGCCTTCTCTAGGGACATGAACATTTATTTATTGGTAGCATCATCGGGAAATGGGTATCAGGATTTATTTATTTATAGATTGATTAATGATGATTTATTTTTCCTTGTTTTGTGGGATTAAACATACAGAAGAAGGTGCCCTGATCCACCTATGATGAAATGTGGGGTTACTCAGAGCGGGATTAAACACTTGGAGCCCTGTTAGTTAGAAAACAAAGGAGTTTCATGATGAAATTATGTGCAATGGATGTATGGATGTTGATAATATATACGATAACGGGGGTAATAGTGAACGGTGGCTTGATCATGGATTGCAAGAAGGTGATCTTACGCCGATATAATTCTGTTGTTTGGCACAAGATCAACAATGGCAAGATTGTTTCTATGGCAATGATCGCTCGAGTTCCTTAAGAGGTCGAATTAGTTAGTACTTATAGGAAAACACATTTCTATGAGATACTTTTTTTGGCAAATGTAAGTTAAAAGCTGAAGAAGAAATTATACATTTTAGTACCTTCGCATGCATGACTTCCCAAGAAGCAACGAAGTTTGGAACAGACAAAAACATGAATTAAACTTATTTAAAAAAAAAGAAAAAGAAAAAGAAAGAAAGGTTAAACACACACATGGAAAGAGAGAAGGTAAGAATGTACTAAGGTTTATTTAGCACCACTCATCTCAAACATATCAAGAAGAGAAAGAAAGAGAAAAGGTAGTCCTCATTTTCCTTGTTATTTCTCTAGTTTGAGAGGCCACCAGGGTGGTAGCAATGAGAAGTTAGAGAAAGGAATTAGAAAACCTCCCACGGAGAACCAAAGTCTTCTGCCGACAGCCCACATCAAGTTTAACTGCTTCAGCCCAATTATACTTCCATTTATCTTGTGTGATGCGTCTTCTTTCTTTTTTCTCTTTCTTTAGGCTTGTATATGGTTTGCCGTCATCTCAAATTGCTGAGCGTATATTCTTCTATGTTGGTGATGGAAACTGAGGTGTTAATGATCGTTGTAACTACTCATGACTCTAGATTCTTTTTTCTTTTCCGGTTTATTTTACTCTCGGTTCCTCGTGTGTATCTTTTCTTTCTCCTCCATTTCTCTTTTCTTATTTTGCTTTTTGTTGTATGTTATTTTTTTTTTTTTTTTTTTTAGTTTTCGTGCTTTAGCGTATATGTAATCACAGCCTGATTCTATGTACTGTTGGCACCTTTTTTTCACTTATTTTAGAAATAAACGGAAGAAACCATATAATTTTAAAATTTTAACACTTTTGTTAAATGGAGAAAAAAATATACGAAGTTTCTTAAAAACTATCAAACATAACACAACATGTACTAACAACATTTAACTTTTTACGATTTAATAATATAGTAGTGTGGTGACTCTGACGTCTTTTGTGTCTACACTAGAGGTCCCTCGTGGTTAAATGGCTTACGGTCTTCAGTGCTAGAAAAATAGGTTCGATTCACGGCGGTAGCGCGCGTGGTTTGGATCTTGTGTTAAGCTGTAGACTACATATAGTATAGCCCTCAGTGCTGACAAGGAAGGGTCACGCAGTGGCTCCGCGAAGATCCGAACGAGACAATTGTGTTTGCATTTGAAATGTTATAACTAGATGAATCCCAAAGTTATACGTGCCACCGGGAGGAATATCGTGAGTTACAACATATTTTGTAATGTAAGAACTATAAAAAAAACACATGGCAGAATAGTTTGAACCGAGTCATTTGTTCGGAAACGGTTGGGTAAGTGGAAAACTTGACCAACACGTATCCCATCATTTTCAACGACAACCTTTTTTTTGGGATAAAAAAAACTTTGTCCCAGGGTCCCCCGCAGGGTCCCAGACGGGGTCCAACTCAAAATTTTCAAATGGCAAGCGGGGTTAAGTGGCAAATCATTTGAAAGCTGTTGTAAAATGAAAGAAAATGCAGCAAGTCTCGATTCTCTACAACAACCCTGTGCAAAATGACGGAGGGTCAAAATGTAAACAAAAATTTAATTGAAAAGTCCATGGTCACTCCTATAAATCGGAAATGGTGAGACTTGAAAATAGGAAGGGAGTCTGGCATTATGTTCAAAGTACAACAATTTAAGTGAAAACGTCTTGTCCCAGGGCACCCACAGGGTCCCAGGTGGGGTCCAACTAAAAAGTTTCAAATGGCAAGAGAGGTTAAGAAGCTCATCGTTTGCAAGATCTTGTTAAATGAAAGTAGATAGAGCAAGTCTTGACTTTCTACGACAACCCTGTCCAAAATTGTGGCGGGTCAAAATGTAAATAAAAGCTTAATTGAAAAACTATGGCCACCTTGAATCCAAGATGGCCGCTTAAAACCTATGCCATTCATAACAGTACAAATCTAAATCTCTATTTTTCTCTATTATGTATTTAGAAATACTAAGAAGACTAAAGAACAATTGAATTTCGATTCACTTCAACTATTATTTCATTCGGTAACAACACATATATGGTTTCTTCTTAATGCACGTTCGTGACGGTTCTCTCGACATTATTTACTTGAATATAACGAATATGCGATGAACACACAACTATGACTTCCTACTCATAGTAAAAAAAAAAAAAAAAAAAAGTTGAATACCTTCGGGTATTTTTCTAATTTTGTCATACGTAGTTCATACAGAAAGAACTTGCTGCACCAGTGAGTTGGGGGCTCTATTGTAACGTATTCGTGATGGTTACATTTGTATGTCATTCGTTGGTTTGATCTCAATACTTCAAACAATACCAAATAAAAAAAATCATTTGCAAGATTGGCAAGTAGTACCAAACATATGTAAGTCATTCCAGTACATCGAATTGCGTCAAACTTTGTTGGCTTGGTCACAGTATTCCAAGAAATAACATGTTTATATACAAACTCATTTTTCACGCTGGCAGCCATATTGGACTACAGATTATACTCTTTGATATTTTGTGGACTATTAACCATAAACGTTCACTTCTCCAACACCACTGGTGTGAGCTGGATATGCGTTCGATACATAGTGCGGCATTTTGAACTCAAGATGTCGCGTTTTTGAACATTTTGCATATTTTAGCCACTTACTAATCAACATTAATGCCAAATTTGTTTTCCTAGCTTCATCAGTTTGGTATGCTTATCCTTTCGATATAGGTTTTAAGCGGCCATCTTGGATTGTTTTCCAATTTGTTTACATTTTGACCCACCGCAATTTTGGACAGGGTTGTCGTAGAAAGTCGAGATGTGCTTCATCTTCTTTCACTTAACAAGAGCTTTCAAACGATGTCCTACCTCTCTTGCCATTTGAAATTTTTTAGTTGGACCCCACCTGAGACCATGTGGGGACCCTGGGACAAGACGTTTTCACTTAAATCGTTATACTTTGAAAATAATATCACACATCCTTTTCTGTTTTCACATTTGTCTCACCATTTCCGATTTATAGGGGTGACCATGGACTTTTCAATTAAGTTTTTGTTTACATTTTGACCCGTCGCCATTTTGCACAGGGTTGTTGTAGAGAGTTGAGACCTGCTGCATTTTCTTTCATTTTTCAACAGCTTTCAAATGATGTGCCACTTAACCCCGCTTGCCATTTGAAAATTTTGAGTTGGACCCCGTCTGGGACCCTGCGGGGGACAAAGTTTTTTACCCCAAAAAAAAGGTTGTCGTTGAAAATGATGGGATACGTGTTGGCCGAGTTTTCCACTTACCCAACCGTTTCCGAACAAATGACTCGGTTCAAACTATTCTGCCATGTAATTTTTTTGTAGTTCTTACATTACAAAATATGTTGTAACTCACGATATTCCTCCCGGTGGCACGTATAACTTTGGGATTCATCTAGTTATAACATTTCAAATGCAAACACAATTGTCTCGTTCGGATCTCAGCGGAGCCACTGCGTGACCCTTCCTTGTGAGAAAAATATGAACGCTTACCTAACCAAAGGAGCAATTAACAGTCTCTTTTATATCCACCAAAAATTGAAATAAACCTTTTTAATTTCATAAAATAGTAATTGCATAAAACAAGTGTCCAAATTATGGGGGAGTCAATATTGAAATCTGAAGTGGTACAGTCAGTGACAAAAGTTCTTTCCATTTGGTAAAATTTATTTTGGGAATAACAGTGGAATGTACATAGTTTCACTGAGTTCCAAGGCAGGAACGTACAGGAAATTACACTCTTTTTTAATTTACTGAAAACTGAACTTGAAATTGGTCTTTCATTTTGAAATTACTTACGAAACTAATTTCATGAAAAGGGAAGAACTTTTGTCGTTGACTGTATATGTGCTGGGCTTAGTCTGTCTACAATAGGAATATAGCATACTCACAACCTTCTATAAGTGCTTACCAAATCTTCTGTATGCGTGGTTAATTCCGTATATACTATAGATGAAGTAATCTATGATCACGTATATGAAGCTCCAGACGTAACAGGCTAATATTGGATCAAATATTTTACATCTGACAGATATAACAGAGAAAATAATAGTATAAACATACTATTATTTTTAGATTTCAATATTTTTAGACTAAGAATATTTTTAGATTTATAGAAAACATCATACCTTCAGACGGTTAAGAGATAGGAGTTCACCTCCGGTGCTTGGGGTCCCAAGTTTGATCTCAGCTCGCGCCGAGTGGACTTTGTGGTGCACAAACACCGTGCTCGTGGGTTTTCTCGGGGTTCTCTCGTTTCCTCCTACTTTCTTCATTCCACCATTTCATTCATTTGTCGTCATCACCGTCTCCTTTAGCCTAACCGGCATAACCGTGAGATGTATAACTAAAGATTTCAATTCATTTTCATTCCATAAGTACAATGACTATAATGTTACCTCATGTATTGTATTTCTAACCCCAACCGACACTCATACAACCTGGTATATATTCAGGTCTTAGGTCACTTTATCGTTCATGCTTAAGTTTTGGACATCAGTGTACCAAAGGCGTGTGCATTGAAGAGGATATAATAATTTCACTTTGAAATACAAAGATAGGACGATGGGGATATACGTATATATAGCCTTACATGTACTGTACAGGTGGACTATTTATCTTGATACACTCTTGTAATCCATAACATCAATAAAATTTTAATATAGATATATCGAAAGGGGACACTGACTGACACTCTGCAATACAACTAGATTAACAGTGTTGCCAATCCAATAGAAAATTGTATTTAAAAAAATATCACTACGTCAGATTATTATTTCAAATCTGCATGTTGAATAAAAACTTACAGTATTATATTTGTTATTCAGAGTTGCAAACTAAGGACACTACACTATCACATACATTCGTAAATATCCAAATTTTGGAGGCTTCGACAGAAATGAAAACACAAGAAAGACTGATATGTCAATGTACATTAGAAATATCTTAGTGTCATGATATGTAGATTCATGTATTATGATATAATACCATGATATGGTGTATTTCTAACAACCAGGAACTAAGTTAAAAGAGATTCAATATGTTTGCTTCCTTCAAACTTCGGTATTATTTCGAAAAACTATCACATTCAATCAGGCCCGTATCCAAGGAGGGTCTAGGGGGGTCGTCCCCCTAAAATTTTCACGGTAGGCTTGCAAATGAACTATAATATGGTGAAGACTAAATTTTGGGGCTGGCTACCGGCCTGCATTCAATCACATCCATATCAGGTAAGTATCATATCCAAAATCCAATGAAGTAAGTAGTTTCCATTAAGCGAAGAAGATATGAATATTGCTTAAAATTGTGTAATTTTGAGAACTTGTAATTACAATCACCATAAACTATTGCTGCAATATTAAAGAATCTATGGAAACCAGGAATTATTTAAAACAATTTCTATCAATTACATAATTTTAAGTAGTACAGCAATCTCTATCCATATTTTTTCATACCTCTGAAATAGGTTGAGATAACAAATTGCTGTAAACTCCACTATGATCTTTAAGTTTATTAAAAGGCCATCTATTGGATACGGTACTTATCTAAGCAGTTTTTCGAAGTAAAAATCTATTGAAGAAAGTCAAATTTTCAAACAATTATATCGTGACGGGGACAAATAGCCCCGTCGCTGACGTCCCAATTAATTTTAATCAATCAATCAATCAATTATAACTTTATTTCTACATATTAGAAATCAAGATCACAGGGGAAAAGGAGGTAAGTCAAGAAATGATGGAAAATGAGTTAACAGCAGAATAATGTAGCCTGAAAGGTGAAGTTTGCATGGACTAAATCCCATAGTAAGAAGAAGGTTAGTCACTAAGAAATTTAATACTAAAGATTAGGCCTACAGGGGAAGAAGTAGGTATAAATCAGTGGAAAAGAGGGTAATTGTGTAACATTATATATATATATAACTAACTTGCCTCCTTTTTCCCCTGTAGTCTTCGAACGTTATAAAATAGTCATAATATTCGATATAAAGCACTTCCATATTACTTACGTCATATTACTGTCATGGAGGCCTCTATAATGTTAATTTGGATATTTGCAGATGTTTGTGATACTGTAATGTCTTTACTTTGTAATATTGAATGCTAAATGTACTATTGTAGGTTGTTGCTTAAGAGTCTGCCTTACTAAAAATAATACAAAATTTACCATTTTTCTTTTGCATGTTTATTCATCAGTGAAAGGAGATAATGAAATGAAAGTCACCACAATCATAGATAATGCTATTCTACAACAGAAAATAAGAACCTAAAGAATGTTCAGTGTTGCCATCCATAGAAAATACAGTGTTGCCAGAAAAACAATTCCCTAAAATCTAAGTTAACACAAAGAGTAGAGGAACAAACTCAACTGCATTTGGTTACGTATCATATTGTTTTGGTTTCCTGTGAACTACTTTTAAAATAATAGTTGTATTTAGTTTGTAATAAACAAAATAGTTTTAACATACAGTTATTAAAACTAAATAATAATGTTAATTAAAAAGTAGTTCACAAGAAACCAAAACAACATGATACGCAATCAAATGCAGTTGAGTTCATTCCTCTACTCTTTGTCTTAACTTAGATTTTAGGGAAATTGTTTTTTCTGGCAACACTGTAATTTTTATGGATTGCAACACTGAATAATCTTCAGGTTCATATTTTATGTTGTAGAATAGCATTATCTATGATTGTGATGACTTGCATTACATTATCTCCTTTCACTGATGAATAATCAAGCAAAAGAAAAACGGTAAATTTCGTATTATTTTTAGTAAGGCAGGCTCTTATGTAATAACCTGACATATTTTAAATACAACTTGAAGGTGAATTGGCAACACTGATAATCTTGTGATATTGCAGATTATGTTAAGCATATCCCCCTATCGGGGTTTTCATGTTGAAAAAAATGTCATTGATTTTTATCAATTAGTTTAAAAATTTACAAGGGAGTTTCAAGATACTGGTAAATAGTTCACCCTGTATATAACGGTCAGTGAAAGTAACAGCTTTTTGTTTTTTTTCAGATTACGGTTGAAGAATCATGCTAGTAGTTATTACAGCTAAGATAATACGAGAATACTACGTAATTTAGAGTAAATGGATGAATGTAAATTCTTAGGTATATTGTAACCAGGGCTGGTTTAACCCATCTGCAGGCCCGGGATTAGAAAAAATATGTGGCCCCTGCTGACTTCACCTAATACATTTCTGTGGAAGTACTTTTTTGTTTGTTTGTTTGTTTTTGGCTGTAGAATAATAGCCGTTCGATACTACATAAATACAATGTCTTGTATTATTGGACCCCTCAAACTTTGCAACCACCTTAACAAAAATTTCTGGGTGTACGCCTGCTTTGTGTCAAACCCTCTTGTCATCAGTGGCGTATTTAGGGGGGAGCTTCCGAGCTTAAGGCCCCCGAAATATTACTTACTATGGTAAAGTATATGAAATATCTTGCAGAATTTTCACATTTTCAGGCAAAGCTCCCCCCCCGAAAGTTAGCAAAGCCCCTCCCGAAACAAAATCGTAAATACGCCACTGCTTGTCATACTCTACGCCCCACTTTATCCTGTAGGAAGCATACATTACGTTCTGCAGCACTGAAACAGTAAAAATTAATTTATTCACAAAGTTATTAGGTCCGTATATTGTTGTTTTTTAAGTAAGTTTGCTAAGATAAGCTTTGAATGTATCTGAGTAGAGCAAAGTTTTCCGAAATCGTCTTCAAGTAGCACTCAGGCTTATATTTTCTAAATGCTTGTGACTACGTCTTAAACTCAAGAAAACTGCTTTTGTCACTTTTATTATTAACACTATAAAAAACAATAGGCAGGAAAGAAACATGATCTTGCATGCAAACGTTGTTAGATGCCAGCTGTAAAATCTATAGACTCTATACTTTTTTTTTTTTTTTGGTACACAGTATGTACTTTTGTACAAAATAGATACAAAATTATCATCAAAGAAAAAAGATTAAATTGAATTTCTTTATCTAATAATGAAAACAATGCTAATTAAATCAAGTGTGGTGTTTATCTTCCAGCTGACGTGAAGCTTATTAACAAAGGCAATAAGAATAATATTCACAGCCCATGCATCGCTTTATTTCGTTAAATTATTATGTCCTTCAAAGTTATTGTAGAAAATAAATTATGGAAAAAGTAAGTTTGGATCTCACGCAACTATTGGCATTAAACAATTTTAAAAACGATAAATTATACTGTCAATTGCGGGAAATAGTATTGCGTATAACACTCAAGAAATCGTATTTTCATAATAGTAACCACATTAAACACGTTTAAAAAAAGAAGACTCTTTTTAGCTTTAGCTGCAATGTGACAAGTGCAAATTAGACAATACAAAGAAATGTGATTTTATAAATAAATGTGAAATGAATTTTAAAAGAGAAATTCAGAGAGAAAATAAATCTTTAAAAAATTTAAAAGAAGAAAAACAGCTGTCAGTATTTGTCACATAACAAGTCAAAAGATGTTTTGTTTGGCCATAGGCAAACAATAACTGAAAGAGGAGAAACCTTATGTAAAAGAAAATGTCATTAAGTAAATATATGCAATAAAAATATAATGTTCTTTTCCCACCTGTTTTTTCGTGGTTTATCTGTTTTTCAGGTTTTCCTTAAAAGATAACTTGTATTAGGGAAAAATCTAAAAAAAAAAAAAAAAAAAAAAAAAAAAACAGACCAGAAAGAAGAGATGAAAGAAAGACATTATGTCTAGATGTTGTAATAAAAAAGCCATGTGAAACAACCTTGGATACTAGATTTGTTCGATCAATTCTCGGATATATATATATATATATATATATATATATATATATATATATATATATATATATATATATATATATATATATATATATATATATATATATATATATATATATATATTACTGTACATAGATGAATATTGAAACCGAAAGTGGTAATAGATTTATACCACTTTCATTTTCAATAGGGAAATAAGAATGGAGACTAGGTCTGTTCTTAGGAATCTGTATCTATTCTGAAAACCAGGTTATCGTTATCAATTACCAAATTTGTTCTATGACAATGAACGTTGAAACTGAAAATGATTGTTTTCTACCACTTTCGGTTTGAATAGAGCGGAATGAACGCAGGAGGTAGAGCTTATTCTTGGGATGCTAAATAGTTGTCCGAGTGAATTTATAAAAACAATAAAAACATTGCATTATTTCGCGCTCCGAAAATTTGATGCTTTTTTAACCCATTAGTAATATTGTGTTTTTAAATAATTAATACGTTTTCAGGAAGTTCTAGTCAGAAATCTTGTTTGGATCTTCACTTGATAACATCGCTTACATATTGAAACAAATAGCAGGCAAGTGTTTCTTGCCATACAAGTGGAAAAACAAATAATTCTTCAATTGGCAACGTGCTACTTACTAGCTGGAATCACATAGATAGTGGTGCCGATTGTGCCTCTCATAGTTATTACATAACTCCATGGATTAAACGAATAAAGATTCGGCATAAATAATAATAATTAAAAAAAGTTGCTAATTTTATGATTTCGAATATTCCTGTGCCATTTATACCGAAGGTCAATGAATATAGGTGAGTTTTTAATCTTTCTCACTCACATACGTGAACAGTTCCTTACATTTTTAAGTAGAGAGAGAATACTACTTCTAATGATGAAGGTGTTTATGGTCAACACCATATGATACTACATTACTCCACTCAAGCATGCATTCAATATAGAAAAAATATGTGGTAATAATCTGCAATATGCGAGGTTTTCTTGACTCCTCCTCTCAGGATAGTCATTAGAAGATATCTCTTTTTGTTAGTACAAAATAAGCAGAGAGAGAAATAGAAAAAAAGAAAGAAATAACCGTAACATAAATTGTCACTCGTAGTAAATAACTCCATAATTACACACGCTATAGCATCACCTACAGCGACATCTGTGAATGATTTTACGCATTCATTTCCTGTTGTCGAATAACACATTAGGCCGAAGATGATTACGATGAGTAATATACCCTGTGTTACTTCCATGAGTTTCATCCCTACTCATTTTTTTTCTTTATGGTCAAAAAAGCGGTAACATTCGTTCAATTTTGACACCTGTCATTTAGAATTACGACACGAAACGAGAGAAGAAAATTCAGAAACTAAATGAAAATAAATAATAAAAAAAAAATTAATGACATTTATCGGTCACAAATTACTCTCGATACCTTTAGAAACATATTTGACTTATTACTTTATGGTAATTTCTGAAATGTGGAGTTACTTTTTTTTAACAATAAAAATATATCCTATCGTTTATTACAGTTATTAATCTTGATTCGTTTTTCCATTTTACATGAAATATGCTTCTAGTATTTAGGAAAATATATGACAGCAAGATGAGATCACACATAGTAGATGTTTACGTAATTAATAAGTAGTTTTTTTGGGTCAAATATTGCTGTAATTAGGTATGTTCCAGTGAGACGTACGAAGCTGCCTGCCTCCTAGTGAGTTAAAAGCTCCAGTTCGCTTTCTTTTGTAGCTCTTGGATAGGTTGGTTGGTTTGGACGAAGACAATATGTGACGTAGACTCACATTATGAATGTTGATGTGAGATCCGCCTACATGAAATTCAGTGGTGGATCTAGAAGTTAAAAACTGTGTGTGGGGGAGGGGCAGCCAGAACTCAGAGTCTGATAGGTATACCGTAAGTTTACCCAAATCATTTTAATCTGTTTGAGCACTTTGTTCACAGGTATTAGCAGAAAAAAAAAAATCATTCCTTTCACCAGTTACGGTAAGATATGAAGTAGGAATTAGCAATTAATAAATTGTAGGCATTTCGGTAGGAGGTAGAATGTTTAGATGTATATATGGTTTGCCAGGTTCGGATTAAAGGAAGAGCTTAGGGGAATTGTAGCTCTGACCCTCCAGATGGACAGGGGCCTCCATTCTAATCAAAATCTTAACTGGCTATCAAAAATGAATCATAAAGATACAATCATCATCATAAAATAAAATACGAGCAAAAATATGAAATATATATTCCGTTCACTGTCCTACTGTACTTTCACAGAAAAGTATTAAACGAAGTCAGCAGGGGCTACATATTTTTTCTAGTCCCGGACCTCCAGATAGGTTAATCCGGTCCTGTAGTTTGCAGATGATATGGCACTTCTTGCGGAATCTGAAATGAAAATCAGTAAGATGTTAGAAATTTTCAGAAAGGAATATGAAGAATGTGGGATGAAAATAAATGTTAGAAAGACAGCCATCATGGTGATGGAAACGAAATGTTCGGTTTCAAATATAGAAATAGGAGAAAAGCAAATAGAACAGGTGACAAGTTTTCGATACCTGGGTAGTGTTATTAGTGATATTAAGTGTGAACGTGAAATCGTCATCCAAGGATAGGAAGATTAAAGAAGAATTTAGGAGGAAGAAAAGTCTGTTTTGTGGGACCTTGAATAAAGAGTTGAGAAAAAAAAACTAATAAAATGCTTTCTTTTGTGGAGTATTGTTCTGAATGTGACAGAAACATGGACATTTCGCAAAAGTGATTAAAAACAATTGGAAGCTTTTGAAATGTGAGTGTGGAGAAGAATGGAGAGAATTAGTTGGATCGAATGGTAAACGAATGAGAAGGTTTTGGAAATGATGGGGGAGAAAATTACAGTATTAGATATTATTGAGAAGAGAAAGAGAAACTGATTGGGAGATTAGCTAAGACGGAATTGTAACATGAGGCACGTGCTAGAGGGTATGTTGGCAGAAAAGAGAAGAGGGCTACAATTGATGGACGATATCAAAGCAGAAAAATCATACGTGAAGACGAAGAGGTTAGCGGAAGACCGTGGAGCATGGAAGCTTCCCGGTTACTGCAAGTGACCTGCCAATAATAACAGAATATCTATGATGATGATTATGATGATACAGGCAGGCCCATACCCAAGGGGGGCCTAGGGGGCCGGGCCTCCCCTAAATTTTTGCTGCCCCCCAAAAAATTTTCATGGTAGCTTTGCAAATGAACTATAATATATTGATGAACTATAATATGGTTGGATCTGGCTACCGGCCTGGATATAGGTACAATAGCTAAACAGATTAGTCACAAGAATGAACTTTATATGGCAAAAAAAAAAAAAAAAAAATGTAATTGACATTTAACTTAGAGGTTGTCGGAGAAAATAATGGTGATCCATTCAAGAGCTTTTTTTTTTTTTTTTTTTTTGTTTGTTTTTCAATTGTTCATGGGTCCTGCAGAAGTTTCCAACTTAACTCTCTCCTGATGGCTTTGTTGGACTTTGACATTATAGACCTGAAGTGTTGTTTTACACATTGCATAAAAATAAACTGTAAATGAAATTATTTTTAATGTTTCAAAAATTTTCCAATACAGAATTAAAGGCAACAATTACTATAAATTTTGAAAAATATATAAATAAATGCTTAAAATATTTTGTCGTTCAAAAACACTGAGGGCTCTAGGCTATATCCGCCACTGAGGAAATTCCATACATTGCGGCTAAACTGATTTTGAACCTTCTACACCTTCAGAACTAGAAGCAAGTCCTATGCAAATCGAGTTTCATAACTTGAGAGTGCTCTAAAGTTCGGAGGCCTTTCCTCACTAAAGGGTCTGCGTTGCCGTTATCAGCGTCACTGCTCTCATTGGGAACTACATCCGGGCTTCGAAGGCGCATATACCAGAATATTATCTTGAGAATTGACACAAGTTTTAATTTTCTGAAGTAAGTATCAATAGCTAGTTTGTGAAATAAAAATAACAGGAGACCTCAGAAGTTGAACGTATCTCCTATATGGCGACACTGGTGAACGTATTCGGAATTGTTATACAGTGACAGTATTCCCACAAACAGTTCAACGTCACCTGCATGACACCCATATCTGCGAGTCCGTTTGTCTGCTCAGCATAGGCGTGTGTGGCTACATCGCGCACGAAAAGCCGAATGTCACATAGTCTTCTCAGATGAATCCCATGTCTGTTTGTATCATCATGATGGCCTCATCCGTGCTTGGTGTTATTGTGGCAACATGCTGGATGACTCCTGTATAATGAATCACCACTCCAGTTCTGGCACTGTGCTTTATGTTATAAGTTCCAAATGTTCCAATTAAACCATCACGTCCCGAATTTACATCATATGTCCCCCTGTTCCTAAGGGACTCTTATAACTCCTCCAAATATGCTATCTATGCGATATTTAAAAAAAAAATCGCGCTTTCATTGGTCATCTACTCTGAACTGACAGAAATAATCTTTCTGTCATTCATTTTTGGCGAGTGTTGACAATTTCTTAATTAAGTTTTATTTCAGCAAGAAGCAAGTGCATAATTATGAATATTCTGTAAATTTTCAAGAAGTCATTCCTTTTTTGTCTAGAATTATGGGAGCCCTAGGTAGGAGGTTCCATTAGACTCCGTTCCCGCTCGAGTCTACCAATGCATGGATCCAGCCGAGGCTATTTTACAACTGGCCCATGCGGCCACTTACCAACAGAATAACGCACCACTACATGTGACACGCAACGTCGTACATTTACTGGATGGACAGGATGTTCCATTGGTTCTTTGACCAGCATGTTCACCTGATCTTTTGAGAATTGGGCACGTCTTTTCAATGACTACACAATGTCTCTCAGACCAAACTTCACCCAGCTGCAGTTCATGAGCTGAGGGCAAGGGCGCCCATCAGGGGGGCAAGGTGGGGCGCTCACCCCCTAGAGGAAATTGTACTTCAGAATATCGAAAATCCAGTAGAATTTTTACATTAGCTACAGCAAAATTTGAAACTATTTTTGAAACTTCGCTTATACTTGCCCCTCCCTTGGAAACCACAACATGGGCGCCCTTGGCCGAGGGCAAAATATCTCAGAAGCATAGCTTATATCCTTCATCGTGTTGTGACTGGACATTCTGTTACGCTTTTACACCATACTAAGCGGTATGTGTAAGAATAGAACGTTAAAGCTCTATGGTTCTCACTGACCTCTGCCACGTTTTTATTTATAGTAATACCTCACAGAACTGAAAGAGCAACTAGATTACCATACACAAATAATAACGTGCTTTATATTATATTCAAAAAGTAAGAAATTTTCGCCACATCCTTTACGTAATGTCTTCATATAATAACGAGAAACGTAAACAGATGACACTTGTCAGATCACAAGCAATAAATAACTCATGACGTCAGAGGGAGAAATGGGAAAATGTGTAGTAAGTGGACAATTGTTGTAACGCCTGACTTTTCCAGCATGGGAAGAATCAACGCATTTATACCCCAAGAGATATCACCCTTCCCCCACTTGTGCCCCATTTTACTCAACTTGAGAGTTCGGTAGTCACACGACCCAATCAACTGATTATCAGGATACAATTTAGACAATGTAATTTGCTTTTGCCGCTCATCCAGAGACCTCTGTTGAACTCTTGTCTAAATTCTCAGGGGATAACAAAAATAGCGCGACCCCTCTCTATAACAGTCATTATACACATACACACATGTATATATATACATATACGATCTTCCAATACAACTAACTAGTTGTGTTAAGTGAGATGGGAGGTGGATATATATTCAGTCAAGCGTTACCGTGAAATTTTCCTGCTTTCCATGCAATGGAAAGAAATAAAGACGAGAAAAAAAGGGAAAGAGTGGGGAAAAATTCATGGTAATGATTAAAATTGCCATAAAACAGGAAAATAAGAATGCGTGACTGGTTACTTTACTTCATTGGTTAACCCCCTTTCGTTCTCTTCCCCTAGCTTACACAGATGACTTTTAGCTTTCCTCGGTCTCTTTGTGACAACTGTTCAAATTAGGCTCTTCGAATGTTCTCTCAAAGGGCCATTTTGTGGCTTCTTGCGTGATAAATAAACGCAATTTTTTCTCGTCATGTTCAGTTTCCAATCCCTTTCATGTTCGCTTCTAATACTCATTTTCATAGATTTTTGCTTTTTTCTACAAAGAGAAATTCTTAATGTATAGATTTTTGGTCGACAGATGGTACCCTTATACATGTTCATTAAATTCGTTTTGTTAATTATTGTCTTATGGTGCATTCACAAACCAAATTGACAGTACTATTGAGTATGAATAAGGGAAAAACCATTTCGAAAGATGATCTTACAAAGGAATACCAGAAAAATTATAATATTACAACTCCTTTGTCGCTTTATGATTTGTAATTTTCTGCATGAAGTTGTTTTTTTTATATAAAGAATTGCCAGTATTCAATACGTGTAGACGTTGTCTCCGCATGAGCTTCTGCGACATTGACGTCTGACTAAAGTTCAAAAGAATCTCACATTATTTAGCCTCATGTAATATCTTAGAAAATCTTTACGTTAAACACATGCTTCAAAGCTTTTAACCTTCTTTTGAAAAATGTTTTTCGGTCCGTTTATATACCATATATATATATATATATATATATATATATATATATATATATATATATATATATATATATATATATATATATATATATATATATATATATATATATATATATATATATATATATATATATGTGTGTGTGTGTGTGTGTGTGTGTGTGTGTGCTTTGGCTGTGTCTATGTTCACATATGCCTTTGACATAGGTGAACTGATTTTGATGATTATTCTCTTTTCTTCTCTTATTTGAAGGACTACAGTTTCTTAATGCTCCCAAGTAAATTTTATTAGAATTTAATGATGGTCTTTGAGATAGACCACGAAAAGCCTCAATGGGTGCAGTGTTAATGCCGTAAATAACCGATCTCATTGTATGTTTTAACACAGGTACACCGATTTTGACGCTTCCCCTTTTGTTTGAAAGAATATACTTCCGCAGTGGTTTCATGTAAATTTCATTAGAATGTAGTGATAGTCCTTGAAATTAGACTATAATACTCAGTAATGGCTGACAGTGTAAAAATGTAATTGAGTGCAACTATGTTAGGTAATAATTTTGAAACGTTTGAAGAAACATATTTTTCATAGGCCGACCAACTTTATAGGAAGCTAGCGTCCTGCCTTTAGTTTAGAAAAAGTGAAAAACAAAACATTTTTTTAAAATATATTAACCAATTTTAAAAGAAAACTAAAAAGCAGAAAATAATTTTAAAAGCGCAAAGAAGGAGAAAATAATTTTAAAAAGCGCTAACATTTTTTGAAGTATGTGCCAAGCCAAGCAATTTAATGTCTAACAAAAGCACAACTGAAATTATAGTTCTATTTCGCTAGGCATGATGTTCCAAATAATAGTAATATTTTAGCGCTTCTTAAAATTATAACAGTGAGGTTTAAAGTTTTGTTTGTTGAAGTGTAACAGGCCTCTACCCCTTTCCAGCACCGAGGCTAAATGGAATGTGGACCTACAGCTTAAGATGGAATTCGAACCACCGTAAAGAGTTCAATGCTCTCCCAGTGGGAATCGAACCTTTGACCCCGAGCGCTATGGGCACAAGTCAGAGGAGTACACACGGAAGGATCAAATGGGTCCAGAGCCCCTGCAAACTTTGCATGTTTTCACTTTCTTAATAAAATATACTTCCTTTGCAGAGAAATGGTTTGATGCAGCCCAAAGATTTGGTCTTGCACTTAATCTGTACTCTTTCTTTTCTTATTAAAAAACAATTTAGTTCTATCAATTTTTTTTCTGATAATGTAGGCTACAGTACTTAAAAGACAGTTTTATATATATATATATATATATATATATATATATATATATATATATATATATATATATATATATATATATATATAGATAGATAGATAGATAGATAGATATATATAGATATAGATATAGATAGATAGATAGATAGATAGATAGATAGATAGATAGATAGATAGATAGATAGATAGATAGATAGATAGATAGATAGATAGATAGATAGATAGATATAAGAATGTAGAATAACAAAGTTCAATTCTACATAAACGTAGTAGTGTCTTATAGTATTGAACCGCCTCTCAGAACATCGAATCCCTCAAAAAAAAAAAAAAAAAACTGGATGCGTACCTGATGCACATGCTAGCTACTATATCAACAGGGAGAATACTGTATCATTTTAGACACTATGAGACATTTTGCAGACACTGTATCATTTTATATATATCTGTAGCACAATCGTGGTCTCTAAAAGCTGTAGTTGTAATATCAAAGGCATATGGACTCTTTGCTCCCGAGTGTTACTTCATTTTTTTTAGAAAATACGAACAAAAAGAAATCTTCTCTATTTCCATATTGATTTAAGTGTATATTTAAGTTTACATTCAACTACGGTATTACTTACTTTCAAGCATAACGAATAGTTATTACTCAATTTAAAAGCTATTTCTATTCTAATATTCTATTTCGATCTGATTAAATGAAATCTAAAACATAAAATATATTTTAATAATCAGTATAATGTTCAATTGCATTTACGGGATTAAAAGCAATAGAATTACCGGTTTTTCCAGGCACACTTGCAATGAAATAAGATAATAATGCATAGTAGTTAACTTTTATAGGAGGGTTAAAAGCAGACTCGGAAAGATTTTAGTATTTGTTTCGTGAAAATAACTTGAATTCAATTGTTTGCACCATCACCGATGTGTGAGACTCCGGATTTGCTTTTCATCTGGAAACCATTTCCGATATTCTTAGCATGGTCAGAGTTTAAAAAATAACCATTGCACAAGTTATTTCATTTATTTCAGGACCTCGGCGACTGATACAGCGAATGGATGCAATTGTTGGTGCCGTCAACACAAAATAGTCGCCAAAACTAAAATTCAAACTGAAATGTTATACCATTGTACAATTTATAGAAGACAGAGACTAATGCAAGGCATATACAAGTGTAAGATCAGCAACAGCATAGCTGTACAAAAAAAGGTTGTAAGATATAACAGACGTTCAATGGAAAATACAATTCTTGCCTCGAATCAATGCGCCATCATGAGTATAATTTTTGACCAGTTCTTATATTTACTAAATAAGGACTGATATATAAAGTCTCTGGTGCTTGGGGTCCCGGGTTCGATCCCAGCCCCCGCCAAGTGAACTTTGTGGTGGACAAACACCGTGTGCGTGGGTTGTCTCGGGGTTCTCCCGTTTCCTCCCACTTTCATCATTCCACCATTTTATTCATTACTCATCATCACCGTCTCCTTTAGTCTAACCGGCATAACCGTGGGACGTAAAACTCAAAGATTTCATTTCATTTCATATATAAAGTGCCATTAAATGAAAAGGTCAATTTCAAACTATCTCACCAAGACAGTTATTTGTGTGCTATGTACCCTCACGTGTATACGACATTCCTGTAGCGGAGCATCAGCGCATGCGTATTGCCGTCTAGGTTGCTAGGGATTATAAGTAAATCCGGTGAAATGGTATTAAAATTGGAATGCATTACAGTCAGTGGATCTAATTTCCCTTTAAATTTTAGTTTCATGTCTCATATAGCCTCGATGCTGAAAGGATTACGCTAAACTCTAACCCAACCAACCAATAATCTACTGTTTTGCTAATGAAAGCTGGCGTTTGTTAGTTGAACAGAGCACGTTGTGTGCAGGAAGCGCTATTGCCCAAATATTATGCAATAATAAAGGCAACACTTCTGTCGACAAACGTACAACGTTTAATAGATCCTAATTCTATTTATATAACCGTAATAATATGATAAGATGACTTATAACGTACCATTTCTAAATAATAAAAATAATAATTCTGTACTTGGCACAGTTGACAGGAGATTCAACATTCAACTACAGGTAATAGTGCAGTCAGTGACCTTGATTGCCTAGAAGCAGCGTGAAAGATATTGCACTGAGTAACGAAGAGCTTTTCCTTAGTTTTGTTTACAGAACGTGCAGCTATCTGTCAGACGCCAGTTTTTCTTAACCGAACAATGGTTCCTAATGTCTCGCTAACGAAGGAAAGTTTTTCACCATTTTTCTAACACAGCTAAACAACTATTATGGAAATAAAATTTCACAGTTTAGAATACATTATTGAAATCTTACTTTGAGGATCTCACATTGAGTAAAAACCTGAAAATAAACAATAAAAAAAAAGAATCTTCTGACCCTTTAGAACCTCACTTCTTAGTGATAAATGTGTCATTTACTTTGGGAACTAGCAAATTTTTCGAATTGTTTAGTGAAAACGGAAAACATGAAAAATGCACGAGAAAGCACAAAAGAACAGGAAGAACTGTAGTTAGAAATTAGAAAAAGAAAGAAAAGAAAGGAAGATGAAGAGAAAACAGCCATCAAAAAGAAAATCACCCGAATAGAAAGATAAAAAGAATTGAAGAATTTCATGCATATAATTCCGCGCCTCGTTATCAGTCCGCTGTTCCGTAAAGTAGTCCCGTGCGTAGTAACGTTGGTCCCGCTATATGCATATGTTAGCATATTATCAATATTTGGTAGAAAACAAAGTGGGGACGTGTCGCCGAATTATCATGCATACTAAGCGTTAATTTCCATTTTAATTTTTCTCCAGGGGAAAGTTGTTTGAAGATAGCCATGCTATGACGACTGTTCTGTTACTGCTTTTGTTTCTGACTTCTAGAAGAGGCTGTTTGGAGAGTGGGGGGATATCTCCCCCTTTTCCCCTTCCATTCAAGCCCCACTAACACTTAAAAGCAGTCCCGCTCCTATAAAAAGCGCCTTTCAGAAGTTAGCAGTGCCCAAGAGGGACGCTCCGTTATGCGTTGCTATGATTCTCCAGTAAACGCTGGTAGGCGGCCACCACTACAAGATATGCTGCAAGCTAATGCATTTTACAGTGTTCCATATTTAAAAATAAAACTTCTAACAAATGTATAGTTGAAAAACGGGAAAGAAGGAAAATGCATAACAGGTAACTGGAAAAGAAGCAGGCAACTTAAACACAATTAAGATATTTTTCAGTCACATTTACTGTACTAATTGGATTCTTCATTCATACTTCTTCTTCTTCCCCTTCTTGGGCTAGCAATCTTTCGATTGGTTCGGCGCAGCTTTCCAGACAATTCTATCCTGAGTCTAACTTTTCTTTTGCCTGTAGATTTCTTCGCCACGTCTTGTATCGAGAATATAAAAAATTCTCAGATTCTTGTTGGGTCATCAATCTCTTAATTGATTTGAGGTAGCTATCCATTGTTCTTTATCTCAAGTCAGACTTTTCATTTCCAAGTAGTTTTCCTTCCTTATATTTTGTATTAAGATAATATAAAATTCTCAGCTTCTTGGTTCAACAATTTCTTGATTGATTTGACGCAGCTTTCCATTATTCTCAATCCTGAGCCAGACTTTTCATTTCCAAGTAGTTTTCCTTCCTTATATTGTATATTGAGATTATATAAAATTCTCAGCTTCTTGGTTCAACAATTTCTTGATTGATTTGACACAGCTTTCCATTATTCTCAATTCTGAGCCAGACGTTTCATTTCCAAGTAGTTTTCCTTCCTTATATTGTGTATTGAGATTATATAAAATTCTCAGCTTCTTGGTTCAACAATTTCTTGATTGATTTGACGCAGCTTTCCATTATTCTCAATCCTAAGCCAGACTTTTCATTTCCAAGTAGTTTTCCTTCCTTATATTGTGGATTGAGATTATATAAAATTCTCAACTTCTTGGTTCAACAATTTCTTGATTGATTTGACGCAGCTTTCCATTCTTTCCTATCCCGAGCCAGACTTTTCATTTCCAAGATTTTCTTCCTTATATTTTGTATCGATAATACAAAATTCTCAACTTCTTCGGTCAGCAATCTCTTGATTAACTTACGCAGCTTTCCACTCTTACCTATCCTGAACTTGCTTTGTATTTCCTACTAGTTTTTCTTCCTTATATCTTTTATTATTTAATCTATATATAATTCAATCGTTGGCTGGAAATCTCGTCGTACCTAAAGCGTGATTGCTCTATGTCTCATAATGCGTACAATTATTTCATCTCTTCTTTCCGAAATACTCTTCAATATACTCCTTTTATCTCCTATCATTTCCAACACTCTCTTATTTGATAGCTTATCCCTATCTAAACAATCTAATTTTCAACTTTCTTCCGCATCACTACATTTGAAAAGTGTCAATTCTCCGCTTTCTACTTCTCCTAGAGTTCATTTCTTAAATCCAAACAACAGTGTATTCCACACATATGTTTTCATTAGCCTTTCCTTCAGTTTTATGTCGATGTTTCCGATGAGAAGAGATATATAAACTAACTTACTTAACGTAATGATTCGAAGGTGTTAATCCGTGACGTGATGTGATAGGGAATGTGTAGTTGGTCAACACTAGTGCTGTTACAATTATTGGATTATTTTACTTGTGATTATTCTAATATTCGTGTCCAATATACGAATAATTATTAAAATAATTGTTTTGATCGAATACTAGCAGAAGTGCCCAGCTTCGCAAAGTTAAGCAATGCACGAGATATGTGAGAACGAAAAAGAGCCTTCGCATTGATCCTATGAATTCTTGGGCCAGCTGGCATCCGCATTCTTCGTACAGCAAGGATACGGGTAATGAAAAGTATCCAAATATTTGAAAGATATGCAATCTGGAACACTGAAAGAACGGTTGGGTTGCCTACCTCATTCACTATAGTTCACTAAATATGTATATATATATTTTTTTTTCAATAAATTTTAACCCTCCATATCCCCTTGCGAGTCGAAAATCGAAAAAAAAAAACAGGTTCGTACGCGATGAGATCTGGTGAAGATCTATCTCTGTATACATTTAGTGTCTTTAGATTACTATTTTTTATTGTGAAAATCTGATGGCAAACACACACTTTACTGTATAGATTAGCATTAATAAAAAATATTCGAAGATTCTATTGTTCGAGTATTGGAATATTGAATTATTCGGATTATTAACACCACTAATCAGAACCTCGCAATTTTTTGTTGTTTTTTTTTTTCATCGAGGTCATCTACTTCTTTCGAGGGACACCCAAATGGTGCCTAAGGGTCTTCACTACAGCGAAATTAAACTACCGCTAATTTTAGAGTTTTTCTGTAATATCTTCAAAACAAATAAAGATATTCGTAAAGCAGAAACGTAGTGAACTAAACAATACGATTTTGCATGTGATATCTTTATCACAATGCACCTATCTGCTTTTAGTATGCCGCTATTTACAGAATCCTTAAAAAGTGTTAAATCTATCGACAGTTGCATTTCGAAAGCAGATAGATGAGTTCTGATAACGGTATCACATGCAAAATAATACTGTCTAGTTCACTACGTTTTTGCTTTTTGAATATTTTGTTTGTTTTGAAGATATTACAGATTACAGAAAAACTCTAAAATTAGCTGTAGTTTAATTTCGCTGTAGTGAAGGCCCTTAAGATACTGAGTAAACGGGACGCTGTTAAGAAATGATCTTAGGAAAACAGCAATCTGGCTCAGTTAGGTAAAAACTTCAAAAGTTTCGCTGATCAAATTTTTTTTTTTTTTTTTTTTTTTTTAAATGCATTCCCATAGTTATTAGGGTGTATTGAAAGACAGGGAAATGTCAGAAGTGTTACTCGATTCGGAAACGTGTCGTGAACATGATATCTCGCCTCGACAAATGTATCCGTTTCTATTGAAAGAGCTTCATCTTCTCAGGAATCTCGCCACGAAAGTAAAGTCTCGTCTTGTCTCGCGCGCAACCGTAATAAAGTTTGTCACAGTATTCGATGTAAGGAAGAATAACAGGTGATTTTCGTTTCAGATTTGGTAACTACGGTAGATTTCCAACCTATATGGGTCTAAAACTTGTGAGTTTGTGTTTCAATGGTGATGGTGGTGGAGAGTTAAGAAGAGAGACTGAACCTGTTCTCGGGTTACTAAAGCAGCTAATACATGAAATGACAGATTTCTACAACTTCCCCTTTCAATAGAAGGAGTAAAGTTTGGTTTAAACCTATTCTTGCGACACAAAGAAACCTTTTCTTGGTGTATATTACCGCTCTTATCCAATGGAAATTAACGCTGAAATCGGAAGTGGTGGTAATAGATTTCTATTATTTACGGTTTTAGTTGAGGCATTTGAGCAGAGATTGAACTTATTCTTGTTTAATTCTTCATTTCATTTCATTGCAAATGTAGGCCTATCTGTGTTCTGGCCATTAACATCCTGAACTACAGGAATACCTCGATTATCGCAGTTTTGCCTATGGCGATTTATCGCAGTTTATACGTACAATTTGATACCAGTATTCGAATCATTGCGCTCGTAATTCGAACTATGGTGCTTACTCATATACAATCAGAACTACATTTAGTTCAAGTTCTGCATTCTCCAGATAGCATTTGTGGTGGCTCAGTGGTAGAGGGTTCAACTCTGGTGCATGGGGTCCTGGGTTCAAACCCTACTCCCGCCAAGTGAACTTTGTGGTGGACAAACACCGTGTGCGTGGGTTTCCTCGGGGTTCTCCCGTTTCCTCCACTTTCTTCATTCCACCATTTCATTCATTACTCATCACCGTCTCCTTTAGCCTAGCCGGCATAACTGTGGGACGTAAAACTCAAAAATTTCATTTCATTTTTTTTTCAGATAGCATTTTTGTAGCTGTTCGTTTTTATCAGACAGTGCCTAGTCACCACCCACTGTAAGTCATTGACTTACAAACTATATAATACAAGTAAAACCAAATAGGTTCCATAAGTGACAAAAAAAAAATGTTGATTAATCTAAAACAGGTAAGAAACCAAATAAGTTTTATAAGTAAAAACAAGTACAAAAATAAATATTAATCGTCAAATGTTTCAACACAGGAGAGAAATCAAATATATTCAAATAAATAAACAAACACACAGGTGAAACCGGAAAATTTGGTTTCAATGTAATCAAAAAGAAAATCTTTCTTTTAATAATGTTCTATTAGTAGTTAGCATGTGATTTTGTGAATGTTGTATTTTATGCATGTATGTTATGTATTATGTTCGTGTGATTTGTAAGTCATGTAATAATAAATTTTATTTCTTTCAGTTATGATTAATAAAGAAAAAAGAAGAAAATAGACCTGAGGTAGTTAGGCAGAACTCAAGTCCAGAAAAAGCCCACCCCTACCTAAATAGGGAAGGATAATATAGGAAGAGAGAGAGAAATTATTTAGAATGGGCAATTGCGTCTGCAGATAAGACCAAAATATTTGGCAAAGGCAGGGGTAGTGGAGGATTTAAAAAAAAAAGTCACCACTCAGCAAAACTGACCACATTACCTGAAGTACATGTGAATACTTACGTAATAACGCAGTATTTTACTCTGTTAGTACCGCGTCTGTTACTCCAGACGATAACTCGAACGAACCTATCCTGATTTTGAAATAGACAGATTGAGCAATTATTTCAGCCGAGTTCGTTAATAGAACGAATCCGACAACATCTTCACCGGTAACATTTCCTAGCTTCTATGCAAACTACAGAGTAGCAGAGAAATGTTGGTTGTATATAATTAAAGGATACAGTATGTACGACCTTTTCTTAATGCAAAATGTCCCTGCAAATATCTAATACGTGAAATCGTGTGATTGTCTTTACTGTCATTAGCAGAATTTATTTCCCCTATGTACTCCTTATACATACATACAGGTATAAATAAATATGAAAGAATAATCTTTATTTTCTAATGATCACCCATTTTAACGCATTATATATTTATCTCGATTATCGGAGATTCGAATATTTTTTTGTGGAAACAATAATAAGATATTCCTATAGAGCAATATTGACCAAATGACGGCTCGCGGGACGGGTACGTTCCACGAAATAAAATGAACATATATAACTTTTTTTAAAAAAAGGGAACTATGCGTAACAGGAAGAGTATACCTGGTCATAATATACTTAAATCGAAATTTGGGGCCGAGATGGAACAGTGGCAGAATACTCATCTCTAGTGCATAGAGACCCTAGTCCAATCCCATCTCGTGCTAACTGAGTTTTGTAGTGGACAAACACTGTGTGGGTGGGTTTGATCCTCTTTCCTCTCATTTTCTTCATTTCACTATTTCGTTGTTATCACCATCATCGTCTTTCTTAGCCTCAAAATGTAACGTGGGACATTAAACTAAAAATAATTGAATCGAGAGTTGATTTTAAATTATAGAAATATTTACAAAAGCCATTGTGGAAGATAATGCTGCTGATATCAGGGATACTTTTATATATATATATATATACAGATCTCATAGTTTTAAATATTCATAGGTCAGGCCCTGATTGGTCTAAATACATGAAACGAGAAGGGAGATTAAAATTATTGACGTCAAACCAATTGACGTAAGGACCCATGCGTGAGCCTAAGCCTGTCCCAACACCATCTGTTAGCGACTGGCTAAACTACGTCCAGATTAGTGGCGAGCACGTGGTTAGCGCGCTGCAACGCCCTGTCTCTAGTAGGCGCATCAGGATCTTTTTTAGCCCTAGTGGCCGCCACGTCTTGTTTTCACGTGATTCCCCAGTTTGCCTCATGACGCTGGGTGGACGCCGAAACTTGGGAAGCACCCACGGGTACCACACAGACATAAGTCCAACACTCTAACCACTAGAGTACGGTATTCCCACAAGGAGAATACGCAGAATGAAACAAGGATACATTGAACAGTATATACATACATGTCCATAAATTACCATTGTTATATATTTATATGTATTTGGTATTTATTTTCAATTTGTCCTGCATCACAAAAATGCTTCTTATTTTGTCTTGCCCCGTGGTACATTATACATTGGCCACCACTGCTGTACAGTAATGCATGGTTAAGAAAGTTAGCAACACTGCTATGACATTACGACGAGAGTGAAGTAATAGCAAGCGGTAGATTACAGCTTCAGTAACATCAGAGATACTTTTTTCTTTCTTTCTTTTAATTTTATTTTGCTGTTAGTGCGTTTGTGTCCCATATTACTGTTGCCTCTCTCTCCTCTGTGTTGTTGATGATAAAAAAAAAATAAAAAAAAAAGTGGAGAAGTTGATTGTGTATGTTGGGGTGTTGGATTGTCGATTACCACGATGCCAAAAGGGAGTTTAGTTAGTTGGTAGCGGTTCTTCCTGCTATCTCGTCGCACGAGTGACTGCTGGCTGCCATTTTGTTGATAGCCACCAAACTACTACCCATTGCCTCTTTTCTTTAGGCTTTTTAGTGCACTTTCCAAGAGAGAGAGAGAGAGGAGGGGTTAACTTTTTCGTTTTATTTCTTACCATAAAGACCAAGTATCATATCTTTCTTTCGCTCTGGTAGTCTGCATTTTGTTATAGAGTGTAACAGCAGAGGTTGAAGGGCTACATGCGCTCTGTTGGTGGCTTAGATTTCAGTAAAAAGGGTGGTCTATTAGAAGGCTTAATTTGGGAAGAACAGATATCATCCTCGCCCCTTTTCTTCTTGTTTATATTCATTAATGCGTTATGTATATTTTCCTTATCACGGCACGTGCTTTCAGGAATTTATATACACCATTAGACATCAAAGTCAGTTTGTTCACTTTTTCGTATTCCTAAATACCACATATCATTAATTTTTGAAATGGAAAGTTTTGTTGCTGCTTTTCTATGAAAGGCACATGTTTATTTCCTTTAGCTCTTGATGCATCAAAAATTTAGAATACTTATTGTTGTTGTTGTTTTTTTTTTTTTTGTATTATTAGTAATGATATAAATTGTGAACGTGAATAAAAGCAAGGCTAGGAATAATGAAAGAAGCCTTTAGGATTAAGAAAATACTATTTTGTGGGACCTTGAATAAAGAGTTGAGAAAAAGATTCATAAAATGCTTTGTGTGAAGTATTGCACTGTGTCTGTATTGGTCAGAAACATAGACATTACGTAAAAATGATGAGAAACGACTGGAAGCATACGAAATGTGGGTGTGGAGAAGAATAAAAAATATTAGTTCGGTCGAGCGGAAAATGAATGAGAGAGTGTTAGAAATGGTAGGAGAGAAAAGAACAATTGTAGATATTTCTAAGAGGAAGAGAAACTGGTTGGGACATGGGGTAAGAAGGAACTGTATCATGAGGAACGTGCTAGAGAGTATGGTGGCAGAAAAGAGAGTAAGGGGGTGAAGGAGGGTACGACTGATGGACGATATTAAAACAGAAAAAGGCAAAGACAAAGAGGTTAGCGGAAGACCATGGAGCATGGAAGCTTCTTTCTTAGTTGCAGCAAGTGACCTGCCGATAATATAAGAATACCTATGATGATGATGACGATGATTTTTTTTTGTTGTTGTTGTTAGGACCATCATTCACCTTGAATCAGTTTTGTAGCTTTTTGTGCACAGGAGGAAGGGGAGGAAACAGAAGGGAGCAAGTGTTCTAGAGAATGTAAAGGCTCAAATTAAAAGTAGTTCATAGAACGTCATCCTCACAAATAAATAACGTACAAACATAAATAACTTAAATTATGAGTATATTTTACTCGTACATGCGAAGAATATGAGATTAAAATAAACGTTAGAAAGATGAAAGAAATAACGATTGGAATGAAGCGATCCGTACCAAACACAGAAATAGCAGGGAATAAAATAAAACTGGTAATTACACTGTATTATACCTAAGTAAATATTTCGCATATATTTGACTCCCTTTCAGGATAGGGATCTTAATTGAAGTGACATGATAAAAACCAGTTCTATATAGATGATAACTATATTCAAAAATACATTTCAAACGGTTCAGCCGTTTTCCCTTAATTCGATATCATAAGAGATCACTTGTATTTTTGTGTCACAAGCACTTCCGCAACTTCGTGACGTGACTGGAGTGACTGCATATGAAAGGACAGTTAGATTGATTTGTACAAGATTAGGCAATAAAGTTCCAGAACTGGTATAACTGGTAAATTGTTTATCATGTGAAGTTAATGATATGATATTCTTCTTTTGCAAGGCGTGTGCAGATTTGGTGAAAAAAGCATCTGTGCAATTTTAAACATCGGTAATCGAAGACCGTGGTTATCATTGTCATGCATTCTTATGTGCTACAAAGCAAGTTTTTGCTAATTTTCCTAACTTACAGCTGAACTAATATTCACCCTTCGTTTCATATAAGAATCCATTACAATGGGAATCAGGATACCTTCAATGACCGAGGCACAGGTGCTCGAAGAATCCAGGACAATGGAAACAAGTGTATCATCGATGTCCAGTGTTCAGTCGTTCTAAGAATTCATGACAATGACAATCAGAGTATTTACGATGATCGGGTCAAGAATCTATGGCAATGAGAATATCTTCGATTAACGTGGCACAAATACCCTAAGAATTTTATGACAATGGAAACCAGGATATATTCGATGCCTGGGACACAGATGTTCTAAGAATCCATAAAAGGACCAGAGTATCCACGAGAAAATTAGAACAAGAGTATCTTCGATATCTGGGGCACAGATATTTTAAGAATCCCATAGTAATGGACACCAGTATCTTCGATGATCCTAAAATGCTCTAAGAATTCATCACAATGGAAACTAGGATATCTTGAATCAACGAGATACAAATGATCCAAGAAATTCAGATAGTGGGAACCAAAACATCTTCGATGATCTGAGCACAGATGCTCTGAGAAGTTATGACAGTGTTAACCAGGGTATCTTCTACGATCCGAGCACAGATGCTCTAAGAATTCATGACACTGGGAACTAAGATATCTTCGATGACCGGAGCAGAGATCTCTAAGAATCCCTCACAATGGGAACCATGGTGTATTCTATCACTGGCGCAGAGATGCTCTAAAAATATATGTCAATGGGCACTAAGGTATCTTTTATAATTGGGGCACAGATAGTCTAAGAATCTATGATAATGTTAACCAGAGTATTTTTGTTGATCGGAGCACAGATGCTCTAAGAATTCGTGTCAATGAGAACTGGTTAAATGACCGGAACTCAATAACTCTAAATTTTCACGACAATGGGAAGCAGGATTTCTTCGACTACCGGTCTTTAGAAGGTCACATATTCTCCCTTTACCAACTCTTCACATGTACTCTAAAAAGAAGTATATCATAGCATTAATCTACATGATAAACAATTTTCTGTCATAAGCAGTTACAGAGTACCAACTTCAGTCCTGAAACCTTATTACTAAACTTCGTATATGCTTTAGTCAAAACATAATAAGTGGCGCTAAAATGAAGATTATTCAATCTTAAAAAGTAACCCTAAAATAATAACTATCCATAATTTGTTTCAGTATATAATTTCTTGCATTTAGTTTATGCACAAAGGTAATTAAGATGTATCTTTCTCTGAGCCATTGTTATGATAAGAAATATAGGAAAAGTATTCTCACAATTTCCGAATTCCTCGCATTCTTCAAATTGTATAAAAATAAACTTATAGTAAATGGAAATTAAAATAATGATACGCTCACGAAAAGAGAATAGGTGAGAGTGAAACACTTTTCATAAAGGTAGGAATTAATACAAAATAGTAAACACGTTCTGCAGTCAGTAAACGTTTTATTACCAAATACAGCATATAAACATATCTTTTTGAACAGAAATAAATGGGTTAAATTTGTTTTACAACGCACTAGAAAACGTCCTACTTTACAAATTAAGTTGTCTAAACTGAAACTTCTATGCAGATGATTTCTTTTGAATTATTCGGATTCAACATAATGAATACAAAACTAAAATCTCCATTTCTATAGTCACAAGATGTGTGACACCATCCTTCACACTTCAAGCACTGGCTCCAGTCTACTGAAGAGTTGTACGGATTTCAAGATTCTAAACAGTACTACTTCTTTGTAAATTTGGCAGCTCATATCAAGCGTTCTTAAAATAGGACTTGGAAACAAAACAATATGTTCCATCTTAGCAGTTTAGTTTCATTGTAAAGATGAAAAGGTCACTTGAGAACTAGAGTGTCCCTCAATTGATGACCAATCGCTGATTGCAGGATACTTAGATTGACGATGAATTATAGTTTTTACCTCTTTTAAGCAAGTTTCAGCATATAATTAATGCTCTTAACCAACGATTCAATGCTCAAACTTACTATGATTTCCTTTCTATCTTCTATAATGCTAATTTTAACAAGACCCACAAGGAACGCAACGAAGATAGAGGTACTGCACAGCAAAAGTGGATTATTTTTAAAGAAAGAGAATTCAGAGGAATTAACCGAATAGTTGTCGTTATGCAATGGGTTGAGCCTCCAAACAGTAATTTTGAGAACTGCAGCTACATCAGTTGTGTGGACATTGCAGTGTTTAACATGTCCTCCGGCATTCATTGATCCACCTACCAAACGTAGGATCTGCCGAAAACGAAGGAAAAGAAGGGGTGCCATTTGCTTTGACGGCATTTCAGCAACAACCCCATCTTTTGCCAAAATAAGGAAACACTTTGCACTGCAAGGAGAAACTGAGGAAGGCTGATATCTTCGATTTGCCAAGGTCACTTGAGTCCCGCCGACTCTTAAGCTGTAGTTTCTACCTCAAGACAACACAAACCCGCAGCTTTAACAAAAGAAGGCGAATGATATTCTAAACCTATCTAGACCACTAGAATAAACCTATATAGATTCAAATAGGGATGTCGTCTTAGATGTGTGCAAATTTCAGGTGCTGGATCTGTATAAAATTTGTACTCTTTAGTGGTGGATCTAGCACGGATCCTGATAGCTTAGTTTCCTCAGCTTTTTGAGTGACAAAAATAACTTAAATTATTTATATATTTTTTGAATGTTTTTTAGTAAACTCATCATACCTATCATAGTCTAGGTTCTGGTTGGCCTCCAGTTTTTACCTTCTAGATCCACTACTGGTACTCTTCAATAGGGTTTGAGAAGTGGTCGCATAGTTATGGCAACCAAATAGACAAGAGATAAAATTTAAGTGCCATGTGAATGATGAAGCCAAATTTACGTATGTATAAATAAATGAGTTTAACAAATAAACAAGGTGAATTTTGAAAAATATCAAAGAAGAGCGTTGGAAAACTGTTATATATTTGGTGTTCGTCTCTTTCTTCTCTAAATCTTTGTTTTATTTCAGCTTCTCTGGGGAAATCGGGTCCTCCATTCACTTTGGATTCTTCATTTGACTTTCCTTTATTCTTTTTTTTTTTTCCTCCGCCCTTTGTTCCGATAGCTTCAATCTGAGTTAGAGATTTCGCGAGGGTGGGAAAAGAAAGTGCCAGAAAAGAACATGCAGGAGAGTATTGGTGGGTTTGGGCTCCCCTGTGACGGATTAGAGAGCCCACCGCGAGGAAATCTGGCACCTGTCTCACTACGTTTTTGTATTAGTTTTTGTTCTTTACAAAAAAAAAAGAGAGAGAGAGAGAGAGAGAGAGAAGGAAAGAGGAATACGTAAGTCTATAATTTTCCCTTTTGTCTCGCGTTTTCTCGTTTTCAATCTCGTTTCTGTCTTTCTCTCAATTCCTCTAATGTTTCAGTTTCATCCCTTTCCTTCCTTCTCTCACACACTGAGAATTCTTCGGTCCGATCTAATGCTTTCTCTCTTTCTTCTTGCGTAGTCCTGTGGCCCGCCACTTCGATATCCCTCTTTTCTGCTTGTTTCTACGCCACCCGCCTCGCCTCTCTGTCTTTCTCTCTCTCTCTCTCTCTCTCTTTCTCTTTCTCTCTCTCTATTGCTTCTACAACACTAGCACCACCAGCACTAACCAATGAAGCGATTGGGTTTTCTACAGGAGATCCAATTACACGGCTGACTGCAATCCTGAACGGAGGGGGGCAGCTCCCGAGAGCTAAATAAAAAAAAAAAAAACTGTAGGAAAATTTCGCGAATGAGACAGACACATACGGTCTGTGTATATACAGTAGATACATAACAACATACAGGCGAGGAGGGAACTTGAAGTGAGTTTCGGAAGAGAGGGTTCGGATCTGAGAAGGGTATGTAGTATGAGAAAACGAAAGCTTTATATACCAACTTCCACAACTTTTTTTTTTTATGTACAGTATCAAATGAAAAAAAAGCAGCAAAGTTGTTGCACAATACTACAGTGTTAGTGGAACGGGTTGCATAAAGATTCAGGGGACAGGAAAGTCATGACTATTTTCGTGTTCCATAGCAGACTATGGTTAGCAGCTTTGGTAGTGGAGAAGTTTGGGAACTTTGCAATATACATTTGTCAAGTGTGATTGAGGTATTTATCACACCCCATAAAGCACCAATGCTGATACGATTGTTCTTTTACTCTACAGCAATCCATCCATGTGTTACAAGGATTTTGCGGAGCAGAGCATAGAGATCATGTACATTTACAGTAGGCACATTGTGATATCCCTTCCCTGGGGGGGAATGAGGATGGAGGAGGGAAGGTGACAAAGTATTTACGTCATCGTCGCTATGAGGTGAAAAGATGGTAGGAATATCTCTTTCTTTTTTCGGATTCCCTCCCCGTCCTATATACAATTTTCTTGCTCTTTCCCAACCCAACAATTTTCTTGGAAAAGAATTATAATACAATGAAAGTAGATGGGATTGTTTTGTTATCTGTTGCGTAAACCATTCGAATATATCAACAGGAATCAACCAGTCTTTTGTGTTCAGTATAGCAACTGGATAAAGCGATCTAAGAGGAGGGAGGAGAGATTGAGTCATTCGTTCTTCGTATAAATCGGTGCTTTTGTCTATTTCAATGAATTTTCAACTCCAATACTCAACATTAATTCGCTTTACGTATATTCGGTCAACTTTGTAGTATTAGTGTGTGTGTATATGTATATAGTTATCTCATTATCTATAAATCCTTGGAATCAAACATGGTTTTTATAATAGGAATAAATTGATTATACCCTCCCGCATTACCGTAACTAATGTACGGGACATTCATGCTTATCATGTGCTATTTAGACTTGTTTGCCGTCTAAATGTATTCTTGTAAAACTGTCTACAGAGTTAAATTTGAGCTTTTGAGTTTTGCGTCCTTATCTAACATCAAGGTTATGAAAGAGTGGTGTAATGTGACTTTTTGTAATTATCAGTTTGACGGATTCTTCGTATAAGACTAAAGTATAAATCTTACAAGATCCTGTTGCATCAGGAGCTCACTAAGATACGAGGGTCATTCCGAATGTAATGCCACAAGCTCGCACTAATCCAGTAGATCTCGACACAAACTCATCTTTCACAAACTTTGCCATAATTTAGGTTATTCGACATATTTTTCAATGCTTTACATCTGACATTCAACTTTGAACACAATTCCTTGGTCTTAGCGCGTCGATCAACATGGATGTCGATGCCTGTCCACGATATTGGAATGTAATGTCTGTAAATATTTACAACTTTTCTCTTATACAAGTTTTGTTCCTTAATAATTTTCCAATAACTACTTGTTAATGGTTACTTAGAATTAAAATATATTTTTCTTCTTTCTACATTAGTAACACATTGAGTAACACATTTCTATACATTAGTCATCACCCTGCATAGTTATGTCACTGCCAAGGACTACGTAACCATTTTAAGTAACCAGCTACATCCCATGATGGAAACTTTGTTCCCATATGGTAATGTTGTGTTTCAAGATGGCAGAGCCCCTGTTCACACAGTTCACATCGTCCAAGGCTGGTTTGATTAGCACGAAGATGAAGTGTAACATTGCCATGGCCTCCACAATAGCCGGAACTCAATCTCCACAATTGAACCTTTGTGGTCAGTTTTGAAGTCCAAGGTGCGAGGCTGCTACCCACCACCGTTGTCTCTACAACAAATTGCAGCTGCTTTGGTATAACATCCCTTTGAGAACTATACATGACCTGTATTTCTCCTTTCCCCGTCGACTGCAGGCTGTTCTGCGTGCCAAAGATGGTCCTACTTGCTATGAATAACGGCAATGTGCATTTTTTTTTTTTTTTTTTTTTTAGATGTTTCCATATTTTTGTGCATTCCCTGTAGTTGGATTATGAAATTATCCAAAGAGCAACTTGCCAGCGGAGGAAATTGTCACAAATCATTCATTTCGATCTCAGTTGTCCATCGTTATGATAGGGATTTTTTGTCAGATCTAGCTCGAAATGTTTACAGATTTCATGTGAATTAAAATTATATAAATAATCACAGTAGGATCCGTTATAACGCATGAACAGTCTTTAAAAAATTAAAACTGGAAAGGAATCCTCTGAGAGATCAGCAAAACGTACAGTAAAATAACTTCAGCATTACATAAGAACAAAACAAGCAGAAATGTAAAACCAAAATGGTATTTTCCTTTATGCTCACACAAACCATATTTCCTTTAAGATACAAATTAACAGTACCATTTCACAATATTAGATATTTGAAAACAAACTCGAAATTTTCCTCCAGTTTTATTTCCGCGATTTTTTATAGTTCGCCATTTTAGGCGAAACGAGGAATAGGCCAAACGAGTATCCTTATTTCGCCTAAAATGCCGGACACAAATCTTATCCTTTATTTGTCATAAATGTGTCAGATAAGTGGTTAGGAGAAACGAGAATTAAACCAAACGATGCAAGATCTTACTCCATATACGATACGAACATGAAATTGTAAATGAAGCATCAAACAGGTTCACTACATTACGTAAACAAAACAGCACACAAAAGGTAAATACAACGAAAATGAGTCGTGGGACCATTTCAGTAAAAAATTGTCTACTATTAAGGGCCCTAGAAATAATATTTATTCGTATGGCTTTGAGATTTGTCAATATTGTCCCTTTAATTAATTTGTCATGTATGGAACGGGCCCAGGGGCAGTGCTTAAAGTGAGCCGGTATGAGCCGGTTATGCATCCGAAAGTTAGAAAATCGGCCGGTATGGCATACCGGTAAAAATAACATATTTAAATTGTAATTTGCATGTAGAAACAAAAAAGATTTTACACATAGTACGATGTTAGCATTGAGTCAACAAATATGTTTATATTATCAAAGATTTCGTTGCTGCTGCTTTGAAAAGTTAATAATAGTTCCCTATCACCCTATTCAAGGACAGAATTTGTGCTCTTGATTTTTTTTTTTCAATATTTGTGGGAGCGATTCCACCCCCCCTCAAACAATTCTAACTACCGTACTGCCACCTAAAATGTTTAACCTGGATCCGTCTCTGGTATTGACAGGACTCTTTTTTTAAATTCAAAATTATTCTTTTAATTTTATCTGGAGTTCTGTGTTTACAACTATATAAGAAAATTAATGTTGAACACGAGACGAGACGAGACCAGATCAGAAGAAGTTTTTGAAAATGGAAATGAAATTGGAAAGAACCATTAAATATTAGACACTAGGGACGAGACGAGATTGCATACAAAGCTTTGAAAACGAGACGAAAAAACATATGAACATATATGTGTTTTCTTGTTTTAATCCACTTAAAGGTCGCGTTGGATCACTATGTTATTGTAAATACGATGTTTAAGTAAACGTACCATCCGTGTTCTTCCACATTTAGATCGCCGATATGGTCAAGCAAAATTTTTACGAAAGCATACCCGCCTCTGCTTCTTTCCTCACTTAGTAATCACTATTGCTCAACAATCAGTTTGGAGGTAGAAGTCTAAAGGCTAGTTCAACAATAGAAAGCCTAAGCATTGCAAGCCGTTTACCTTTTACACTTTTATATTTTGATATTCAAAAGTTTAAGTTCATTCAGTTTAGAGAAGGGAAATTCAGTTCCTTGCCGGAACTAGAGCCTTTTTATTTCGAGTGTGAACCTTCTGCTGCTGCTGTCAATAATATGTGCTTTCACGTACCTCCCTCGAAAGAGGAGAGAGAAGTTGATATAGCCGAAACCCTTCATTTGTTGGATGCGGACAGGATTGCTACATTTAATTATTGCACGGGCTGCGCTATGCACCGACTGGTAGTCTACGATCTAGGTAGTCTACGATCTTCACTAGCCAAGACCACAAGACTGAATGACAAATTGGAGACACAGCCGAAGAAATTCACTTTTTTTTTTTCAAACCAAAGGGAAGTTTTCCTCCATAAGAGGGATGGTGGGGGTGAGGTCAAAGTATGTTTCACAAATTTTCCCCTCTGCTGCAAGAATCGTGCAACTATGAGCGCATTCCCCTTCGCTCCATCTAGAAAGTTATACAAGTAATGACAGCGCATTTGGGGTCCTGGAGCCTCGTTCCGTAATGGTTTGCGTAAACGCAACTCAACTTTTGTGTTTGACAGGATTTTGCGAGAATTGGCAGAGCTTTATATAATTGCTTGTTTCATTATTTGCGTTACGATGCGAAGGCTCTTACAGACTGAGCCTCCTTCATTGGCTGATCGCCTCTTTCAACGTTCTTCATTGCTAACACAACTCCCATTTACTCTGATGAGTAGTGTTACAACCTATCGAAAGCATAGGTGTGACTGGAAGGAAACTAGGCTCCCTAGCAAGTATTCATTATTCCAAAGAGGAAGAGCTATTATTATTATGAATGTACAGGTGTTATGAAGGGTTAGTGGTAGCCCAAGCCAGCAAACCAGGACATACGCCACTGATGATAGTGGAGCGTGAAACATTTACATATTAGTTCTCTCTCTCTCTCTCTCTCTCTCTCTCTCTCTATATATATATATATATATATATATATATATATATATATATATATATATATATATATATATATATATATATATATATGGTCATATTTGTTCCATACCGTCACCTCATCTGATGTCACTTTAAGCACTGCCCAGGGGCGTAACTAACGACCCCCAAGGCCTTGATGAGTAAGAGTAAGAGAAAGATGGAAAGAGAGGTCCAAGAATTAGAGAAACAACTTTTTTTTAAGGGGTCAAATACGCGTATTAATGCTCCCCCCAGAAGAAAATTTAAGTTACGGCGCTGGCGAATGTGCACATTGTTATATGAGGGCAAGTAGTACCATTCGAATCCGTTTCCAGCAATGCTATAGTGAGGGCCTAAGTCAGCAACATGTTAAACTGGAAAAGTTGCTTTCTCATTTCATGTAGGTCACTTTACCGATGTAAAGTCCAAACGGCTAGTGCGGTTGAATAAAAGCTAACATTTTAGATCGAAAATCACCTATTTGCAACAGCTTTTCTCTCTTTTCATTTTTTCGTATCTTTACTCATAATACAGTTGGCCTATGGCCACAGACTTTTGTATCTTTACTCATAATGTAATTGGTCTATGGTCCCGGACTTTAGTATCTTTACTTATAACGGAGTTAGCCTATAGTCCCAGACTTTCGTATCTTTACTCATAAGAGAGTTGGCCTATGGCCTCGAACTTTCGTATCTGTACTCATAATGAAGTTGACCTATGGCTCCGGACTTTCGTGTTGGCCTATGGACCCGGACTTTCATATCTTTACTCATAATGGAGTTGGCCTATAGTCCCAGATTTTTGATACAGCCTGTATAACCGACTATTATTATATTAGCTTATATATTCTGGTACGATAACTTAAGTATATTACAATGTTTTAACTTTCAATCTACTATCTTTTTTTTAAAAAAGTTTTATTAGCAAATTTCAAGTCTGTTTCTCAAATTATTACCAACATTTTGTTTGTGAATTTCAAACGTGTTAGCAATAGTAGACAAAATAAGGTGATAGTAAGTTATTACAATAACAATGATTACAATCAAACTTTTAGAGTATTTGAGAATAATTTGAGTGAAAATAGAAAATGATTCAACTGTCTTGTAATTTATGAAAATACATTTTTACATTTTTTTTAAAAAAAACATAAATTAACAACATGAAACACCAAATTTAATTATATAAAATTACACTCGCTTATGAATACGTATTATTATTATCGTTGTAGTGTTATATCGTTCGATCCTCGACATACCGTAAACCTGAAAGGTCTAAAATACGTATTAATAAATGATTTTTCAACATATATGCATCCCTATCTAAAAATTTAACCTGGGGTAACATGTACTATAGTTTCTTTTATTATTATTATTATTATTATTATTATTATTATTATTATTATTATTATTATTATTATTATTATTATTATTATTATTATTATTAATATTATTATTTGCCACATGAGAGTGTAATTTCGAAGTAAATTTCAACGCAAAAATTCAATGGGTGCTCAGTACCCATTAAATACCTCTAACGTGTGCGTAATTGCACCCTCGAAACACTCACGTAATTGGTGCCTATGCGTCGGATTTGGTTTTAAAATGAAAGTACTGTATTACGTGTAGTGGGAAAATACTGTATTACACAAATGGTAACTTGGAAAGAATTATTTGTTACAAACTGAGTTCGTAAAATTTCAAGTAATCGTACGACACTATATATATATTTATATCTAGAAAATGACGTACGTAGTTATAAGATTTCATACTGAGGATATTTATAGATGTTTCTCAAGAGTACCAATTTTTCTCGTTTTAGTTTATTTCAATCAATTTCCGAAAAAGAGATATAGCAAGAAAGTTTCTTGTGCAATAGAAAAGTGATCACGCATCTTATTTATGTTATGCTTTTTTGCAATACAAATAGTTGGTAGAAATTGTAAGAAAAGTTTTCTTTTCAATTCTTCAACAATAAAATGTTCATTGTTCTGTACGACACAATTGAAATACAGATATTGAACAGAGCCATCCGTAGGTTTAAAAAATGCAAATTGGCTCGTTCAAGTGAAAGAAGCCTGCAATAACGTTTCGACTTCTTTTTTGCTTTTGAAGAGACACCGGGAGATGGCATTGAAAAAGACGGGAAAAGTGATTGGCATATTTGTAAAACGGTATTATTTTTATACCGAATTTTGTTTTTTTAAAAAAAAGAAAAAATAAAGAAAATAAGGAAACATCCCCTTGTTTGCATTTATTACTTGTCCTACTGTCTTTTATGGCACAGGAAAAGTTTGATATATGGTAGGATTTAGTTTTCCTATATTGTCACTCTTAGCTGCTTACTCAAAAAATGGATTCCAAAATAGTTCTCTTTATTGTTCTATGAATGCAGATGTACGCATAAAATATGTTCTGGGATAAAATTATTGTTTCGATATTGTTGCTGCGTTTATTGATTGAACGCCGCTGGAAATACGATTCACAATCTAAACTATTTTTTCCCCCTGCATTTTCAGCATCTTTACGTGCCTTCTAAAGAGAATGTGGATTGTATAGCAGACGTCAATACCCACATGTCAGTATTAAGCAACATTTCTGGTGTGAATACGGTAGCTGTTTAAATTACTTCGTAAACAGAGGCAAATTGACTGTTTGGCACCAACCTAGGCATTCGAAATGAATACCATTAAACGAGGTGAGCACCAAATTTAAGTTCCACTTTCCCTTAACTCCCAGCAGGCGCGTACCCAGAAATTTTTGTTACTAGGGGTCCAAGCTTTGGGGTGGTGTCCAATACTGAAAATGTGAAAACCAAACCAAAATGACAACAGAGATTGTAAAACTTCTGCCAAATGCAGAACAATGAGTTGTCATTTTCATTTCATTTGAGAAAACAAATGGAAAATGTTTCATTGGAATTCCAAGAATCTATGAGATACCTGTAGTTAACAGATTCAAATGTTTCTTATACATAGCAATCAGATTAGATACCAATCATAATAGAGATATATAAGAGATAATTGATAATGAATTCTTTTGCTTCATAGTAGTGGCATAATTGTCTACCTCATTAGCATACTAAAATCCCAATTGATCTGGCTCGTGCTAATATCACAAACTTGGAAAAGTGGCGGACAAAGAGGCGTCTTCTTTCGGTTCTTGGGTAATTTCTCAAAAACGATTAACTTTAGAGAGGGGAATGAACTGGACCAATTTTAAAGAGCAGAAAGCTTCCTATGAATTAAAGTTGTTAGAGTTTTTATTCTCCCCCCCCCATACTCACCATTCTCGAGAAATGATGACCACTTTCCGGAAAATTGCATTTAAAAATACTTGAGAATTGTCAGCTTTTTGGGAATTTTTTTAGGATTAGTGGCCACCATTCATCTTCAAACGATGTTTTTATTACATTTGTTTTATTTTTCTTGACAAACGGAATAATGTCTCCCCCCCCCCGCCGCCGCCGAAATATCTCTACTACTAAAACTATCTTTCCTTCCGCTTAAATAACAAAACGGAAACGAGAATACTATTTATTTCGTTCTTAAAAAACGTTCGTACTATCCTATCATTAATATCATGGCCGTACCCAAAAGACCCAATATATAATATGCACTCTCTCTACATTGTGTTTCTTATTACGAATCTGGGGGCCGCGGTGGCTCAGTGGTAGAGCGTTCACCTCTGGTGTTAGGGGTCTCGGGTTCAAACCCTGCTCCCGCCAAGTGAACTTTGTGGTGGACAAACACCGTGTGCGTGGGTTTTCTCGGGGTTCTCCCGTTTCCTCCCACTCTCTTCATTCCACCATTTCATTCATTACTCATTATCACCGTCTCCTTTAGCCTAACCGGCATAACTGTGGGACGTAAAACTCAAAATTTCATTTCATTTCATTTTCTTATTACGAATCTGAACTTCGATGTCCGGATTGCCATACTTAATCAATATATAAGAACGGAGTAGAATAAAATATAGTTAGTTGTGTTAAAGTATATACACACATATACACACACAGTTTTTCTTTTTTCATTTACTGCCTTCTTGGTTGAATTTTCCGAAAGCACTTGGATGTATTTTCATGTTCTTGTTTTTATCTGTTTTCGTTATGACAAGCATAAAAGATTTAGCGACATCTTAACGCGGTAGGACAACATCAAAGAGAAATCTTTCGACTTTACTATACTCATCAAGACACCATGCCTGTCTGGAAGTTTAATCTAGTGCCGAGTGCACCTAACAGAAGCCACATCAAAGGATGAGCCGAAATGTCTGGTTTTGTACCAGAAGACACTGTATAGAGGTACTGACGTAACAGCGAAAGGGATTTTTATATATACGTATATATAATTTTAAGACCTGCGAACCGTTTGTTGTTTCAGTAGGAACCTTAATCATTTTCCAATGTTGAAAGAGGAATGTGTATATGCTTCCTGCTTTCCGTAACTAAACCGGAGACAAGAAGTCCCCTGCACTCACCACATTAAAATATTTTTCGTCTATGAATTTAGCGCCATGAGTTTTCTTTTTTTCGTGCGAAAGACTTATGGTAATATGTCCCAGATATACAAAAACAATTCTGTGAACTATAGTAAATATCACGAATAAACTGAATCAAATTGGTAAATTACTATAGCTTTTTCTAACAAAAAATATTTATTTATTTATTTTTATTTTTCAGTTAATTCTGCAATACTAATGGTATTTTACAGAAAACTTTATCCAAAGAGGATATATATAAAGTAATCCTTACATCTCGTTCATCTGAACGGGTGAGTCTAAATCGTCATGCGTAGTTTTCGAAATGAAAATGAAATATTTCAGTTTAACATTCCACATTTATGTCTTTTAGGCTTAGGCTGAAGGAGACGAATAACTAAGGCAAGTGAATGATGATGGGATGAGAATGTGGGAGGAAACGGAAGTACCCCGGAGAAAACCCAAGGACACGCTGTTGTCCACCACAAGCTTACTTGGCCGGGGATCAAACCAGGGACCCCTTGCACCAGAGGTAAGAGCTCTACCAATGAATCACCGTGCCGTAACTCGAAAGTAAAAGAAAAAAAAACTATTTTTTGTAAACTTAATAATATAATTTATGCTGTATGATAACTGCACATCTATAGATGAAACTGATAATGAAATATACGATAGTCAAACTTTCCGTTAAGGCACTCTACTGCCCTGTTAAGCGAAAAGGCCTTATCTCCATTTCACATAATTACTTTCGAGAAAATAAGCAAAACGCGTTTTGGCTTAGGCTGTACGTTCAAATTTGTTGTATTTCAGTAAAACTTTATTAAATATATTTTCCCGATCTAAAATTTGTGTGGTAATACAGTTAAATATTTTTGCTTATGAATTGCCACTTTCTTTTTGCTTACTTTCAGTTACAGTTTTGAACATAAGGTAACCACTCATGACGTCATTACCCCCTACCTATTGGTCAAACCACGTCAATTTCACTTTAGATAGATGCGGAATTGTACTACGAACATTCCCATACCAATATTTCGATTTTCAAAAAATGTGGAGTTAAGGTCTTTTCGCTTAGAGCGGCAGTATAGTGATCGCGAGGACTCGTGAAGCTTGGCCTAGATTTATCAATTTCACCACCCAATAAAACGTGAGGGTGTGTCCCGGTCGTCAACCTCCACCAATGAAATTTTAACAATGTCGTTTCTCCTGCTATACGAAGAACATCTCTTGAGGGTACAGTGTTGTCGGAATGTCGATAAGTTTCGTTTTGTTGTTGTTGTTGTTGTGGTGGTGGTGGTCGTTATTTTATATTTTTACTATTATTATTGTTACCGTTTATTTCGAATAATTGTTAGTGTTCGTGTTATAGTTCTTTAAGAGATTTTTGGCTCGTTTGCCATGTCTTGGCAACATCGTTGGTGCACTTCTGCTCTTTCACTTTTTCCAAAGTGTACGTTCGGGAAGACAATTCCACGAATCATACCGATTTCTTCCAATGTACCACACGTGAAGGAAAGCAGTTCAAATGATTTGTGTGGAGCCCAGGTTTCACTAGTCGCCGCGATCACTATAGTAAGATGACGCTATACACTACGTATGATTAACGAGATATACTAGAAAATTATGAGAAATTTTTAAACTTCAATTTATTGTTTAACTATAATTTATTAATAGATGGCACTAAATGCATAGCTTCTAACAAAATCAAGAAAAAAAGAACGAATTTTAATGACATTAAAAAAGTACACTTTTCGTTGCCAAATCAGGGGTAAAAGTGAGAAGGAACGCGGCGGGATATCATTTCCTCACTTCCAAAAAATATCTATTGCGTCCCTCCACTTCCTAAAAATTAAAATGGGCAAAGATAGGCAGGGGGACGACGTGATGTCATGCTCCCCCCCTACCTTTTCAGATCCCTTTTTACTCCTGTGCCAAATCTGATATAACTGATAGTTTTTCTTCTGCCAAAACACATTAGTCATTTACTTATGTATTGTATATGAGACATACACAATCTTCTGACATCATCACTGCTCCTAACAGTAACACATATGTCCTAGTAATGATGAATGATGCACATAGTCCTAACAATGGTACACTACTTCTTGTGATACGTATGCACAAAGTATTTTAATAATGCATTTTCAAATTTCAATGCACACAAACACAAAGAGGATCACACATCCCTTGTAGGATCACACATGCAATATTTACTTCACAAAATTTCAGATGAAAAATAACTTCAGATTCCTATTTCCGATGAAATTCTACCCTAAAATCATGTGTCGCATGCCTCTTTTCCCATTCGAGATTTTGGACCTGAATTCAAAATGGCGAATGTCAAGATGGCCGCTATGATGCCAAATGGCACCATCATGGAACTCCTCATCCCTCTTACCCACATTCAAAGTTTCGTCATCTTTCCTCAAGTCGTTTCAAAAATAAAAGGGTGGTGCTGGACTTTTGCCACATCCTGTACTTTCACATGTTTTATGATTTCAAGAGTAAACAAAAGTATCTGATGTTGCTATTTCGGTAGTCTGGTGGACCACAACGATTTTTGGTTGTGTGACTATGAAGAGCCAGCGCCGTTATTTGTGACCTCTAGACAACAGCTCGTTAACCAATTAATTAAAAATAGCCTTCCAATTACATCAGGACACTGACAGTGACTCCAAACTGGAAATTCTGAATACCCTTACTAGCAAACAAGCAAAGCCGTTTAAGTTATCCAGTGCGAATCTCCACATGGCAGAGCGAGATAAGAGATGAGATACGTCTCTCCTAATAGAAACAGATACACTTTCCGAGACATAACATCGCTTTGAGACGAGATAGTCTTAACTGTCATCTTGTAAACAAGTCTGCTATTCAGTTATAATTCTGCCTAACTGTTTTACCGTCAGTGTGTTCTTTAACAAATCGAAGGGGACTTCTCAATTAGGTAGTCATTATTATTATTACAGTATTATTATTATTATTATTATTATTATTATTATTATTATTATTATTATTATTATTATTATTATTATTATTATTATTATTATTATTATTATTATTATTATTACACTGTAAATTTGTTTTGTATGTACGATATCTTTAGGTTGTAGTACTAATTGCAAATGAATATGATATGAAATAATCTGATGCATTGATATACTAATAACGAAAACAGATGTCCGTGCTCTCTGTCTATCATCAATCACTTTTTTTTTTTTTTAAAGTTCGTCCCAACTGGGATATTGTTCGCCATGGCAGTTCGCACAATTTCTACGTAATCCAAACACGACAGGGACACGAATACAGAAAGATCCAGGACAGTTGAAATTCCGACCTTGCTCTTGAGAGGGATTCCAAACCTTAGTGGATTGCGCCTCATGATCCGAAGCCGAACGCCCGAGACCACTCGACTATTGCCACCGGCTTAAAAATAGCTTTCCAATTACCTTATTTTAACACTGAGTCAAAACTGGAAATTCCGAACAATGAAACAATCAAAACCGCTTTATCATAGAACCGGACCTGGCATCGAAAGCTCTACTATTTCTCCCCAGACACAGTTTCTCCCGCTTCTGCCCACAATTTCTTTCATCCATCTCCTTTGGCCTAAAGGGAATATCTATGAGATGTTAATAATACGTAACATATTTTTCTCTCTGTCTCCGATGTGGATTGTAATGTAGCAATCAAAAAACGATTTTTTAAACAATATTAATAGAATATTGTTTAACGGGGGTGGGATTGTCCGAAGGTAAGACATATGTTAGTTGCTAAATTCCATTCAGCTGAACAAAATTATATACCTGAGAAGAAAATCCCATGCATAGTTTTTGAGAATTTACAGGGAAACAAATTTCTTTGTAAACCTAATTAAAAAAAAAAAACATGTACGAGAACCATGACATTTACTCAAATTACACTGATGCTGAAATATACAATCATTAAACTCTTTATTCTAACACTAGCAAGACAACAGTATATAATATACTTAATTAGACATAGTCTAAAATTATCATTAACTTTTAAATTATTATTTCTTGTATGTCGTCCCGCGTAGCGTAGTCGCTAACGCTCTCGCCTTTGGTTCGACCGATCCTGGGTTCGATTCTCGGTGGGGACACTTACGTTAGTCAAAAAGGTGTAACAGCTTTTTCAGACCAACTATCCTGAGTGAATATTTTCCGGGGTCTTCCTCGTTTACACTAGATAAATGTTGGGATGATCCCTAACATCATGATCTCAGGCCGCGTCCTTCCTTTGCCATTCCTTTCTTCCTTTCCAGTCCCCCGGGCTGTATCATGACCAAGGGACATCATCCCTCGTAAATGTGTGACAGGCTGACATGCTCATATATGCCGAAAGCCCAGAAATCTAATCCCTAATCCCCTTCATTATTTCTGTTCAACTAAAATATTGTCAAGTCACTCTATAAATCATATATAACTAAAAAAAAAAAAAAAAAATTAAATGCTTGTAGATAAAATTATCATGCGTAATTTTCGACAAAAACGTGTGTTCCGAAAAAATTGTGTTGATCGTATAGAATAATAATTTACAGTTTTCTTTTCATTTTGATGAAAGAATTCTTATTTGTTGATTTATATGGAGCTTAGAGACCCTCTCAGAACCGAGCCTATATGAGACGCAGACCTACAACTTAACATGAGATTCGAAACTACATGAGCTCCCTCCTGGAATCGAACCCCGTGTCCTCCTTGTCGTAAGGCGTGTACACTTAACCATATACCTTTGAAGGAGTTCGAAATAAATTATTTATTTATATATTGTATTGGATATATGTGGGAAAAATAATTAACAGATTGCATTTGTTGTTTGCCTTTACACACATACAGTAGTGTTCTCTGTACTACTTGAAGTCTATGGAACAGGATGTACACGTCAAGCAACAATAAAGCGAGCGAGAGGGACAAATGTAGATTTCATTTTTTTAAAAAACGCTTTTACTGTTAATCTGTCATTTTTATACCGCCTTACAGGATGAGATGAACACATTCGCGAGACTAATATGACGTACTGTATATTTCTATTGCTGATTGTATCTGCTTTTTCTCGGTTCCTCATGTCTTCATTTTGAAAATATGGCGAGGCAAATTAGCAACTTACTTGTAGATCTGTTCAGCTTTCCCTGTAATATACCTCTTTCAAATAATGTGATACATATATAGTTCTAGAGGAAAATGCTCGCTTTTACGGACAAAAGGGGTCATATTTTTGATTCCCAGATGTCTCCTTCAGCCTAGATTCTGTAACATATAACGAAAAGCGACCGACCTACACATGATTCTGAGGAAGATAGGGAAGATGAAGTTAAAAAAAGAACGAATCAACCAGCAATTGTTATAGTGGTCTACTAGAACCAACAAACCCTAAGACTAAATCTAGTTATGGGCTCATCAAATAATCATCCATACGGTTGGCACCATTGGGTTTGGTTGTCCTATTTCCTCCATTTTCTATACAACTAACTGCCAGCACGGATGTCTAGCAGGAAAAAAAGGAGTGAGTAGCACGGAAAAGGGGGAAGAGATGTTAAGAGAGGGAAAGGAGGAGGGTAGACAGGGAGAAAAGAGTCCTCCAACTAGATGTACGATCACCCTCTTTTGCTACCAACCCATGGCTTTCGAATAAGTTGGTTTCACACCCGTAGTTACAAAGTGGCCACACCTAATCGAATAAAGGAACTTGGGAAATTGACCCTGATGAATGATCGGACAGAACTCGCTCTGACACGTATAGATCTCCTTCTCGTGGTGTTAGTGTTCTAAACCTGAGTCGAAGTCCATCAAAATGCCAACTTCAACAAACAGGTAACCACGTCCAATGTCTAGAAAGCACCACACACACACATACACATATACACGTAGATGTACACATAGAAAGAAATTCCCTTTAGAATCGAAACCTAACTAGAAAATGAGGAGAGGTAAGACCTTTAATTTTGAAAACGATGTGATGGAAACGTAATTAAGGAGAAAAACAGACGATTACTGGTATGTGTTTTTTGTATATGCAAGAGAATTAGAAGTGAAACGCAAAATAAGTATTTAGAAAAAAAAAAGCGATCTCTTTCGTGTCTACCAATATACCTCAACCACAATTGTGGCATCAAAGTTTCAGAAGCAGTTCGCTTGTGTCCCTCCAGTGGTTCCTCCGCCTAATGGTAGCAGTGGGTTGGGAGATAGGGAAAACTGAATCAAACGGGAGAGAGGGAGTGTGCTAGAGGCTTGATGGATGCTACTTAGATTCAACTCTCCTGAAAATCCAGAACTACTTTAGCTGTTAAGTCTCACAGGAATACCAGTTGACGTAGTTATCCTACCGTTTCTGAAAAAAAACAAAAAAGACAGTCCAAAAGTTACCTATACGACCATTGATGTGCTTTGTAACAAAAGGCACAAAATAGGAAGAAGCTACCAGATTGTAAGGTCATCTCATTGTTTCAGAGGTAAATTTCTACTGTAGACAGTACATCTATATCTACTGTATATCTATATTATTTCTATCTATTTATCTATATATTCACACCCTTTGATATATATATATATATATATATATATATATATATATATATATATATATATATATATATATATATATATATATATATATATATATATATATCAATAGGGCCTATAGGGGAATCAAAAGGTGTACGGTTATAAAAGCGATTGTTTTCTTTATTAGTACCTTTGTGTTATATAATGTGTTCCTGATTATGAAGAAAAATAACTTCATAATATCACAATCGAGATGATAGGAATTACAATTAAGTACAATCTCTGAGCCATCCGCATCAAAATGCCAGCCATCAGCATTAACACATCCTTGCAATCTAGTTTCTACACTCAAGCAAACTTTGGTACAGAATTTTTTTTTATATATATTGCTTATTAATTTGTTAAGACGCTTATCTTATGAAACTATTCAAGTTGTCAATAGTAGATGGTTTTCTAGAGAATGCTTCATCTTTGACAATACCCCAAAGAAAAAGCCTATTGGGGTGAGGTCTTTTGATCGTGGTGGTCATAACAACTGGCCCTCGTCGACTTATCCAACGATTGGTATTTTGTTGTCAAGAAACTCGTGCACTGTGAGGAGAAGCTCCATCTTGCTGTAAATGGAAGTCGTTGTTATAATTTTTTCGCCGGAATTATGAAGATACAGATCGTAGGTAAAAATTATATTTAAAAAATAGACCCAATGACTATTTTATATAAAAGACTCGCCTAAACTGTAACCCCAAGTTGATCCAGTTGTTGTTTATGTGTTACATGGGGTTTTCTGTAGAGTAATAAACACAGTTATGTCTATTAACAGCACTTAAAAGTTTGAAATTCGCTTCGTCTGACCAACACACATTTTAAATGATGCCATCACCTTGTCTTTCTGCATTTAACTTTACCTTGCAGAATTGTAATCGGCGATCTGGATCATTCTCTAACATCCATGAAGTATTATTTTCGGCCGATACATTTTCAAACTCACGTGTTGCAAACGACGCCCCAAAGATCTACGGAAAATGTCTAACTCGTGAAAAACTCTGCTTTTTAATTTCTTTGGGCTTTGGATAAATGTCTGCTCAACCAACATTTCATTGTTCTGGGTAGTGGCCGGTCGACCACTCTTTGCCACATTACAAATGGAGCCAATTTCATAAAATTTATTGTGTAATCTGTAAATGGTTAGTGTATTTGGTATAGGTGTATCTAATCCTGCAGCTCATTTCCGTTGAACCTTTTCAGCATTCTCTGTCTTCCAATATCCACTGACATTGGTCGATGATTAAATTAGCAGTCATAATGATCTGAAAAATAATAATAAATAATGAAAAATTAACACTTTCATTCTCACAATTCCTTAACTGATTAACTAGGCCTAATGAGCTGATACTTGTGCGAATTTCAACCAAATTTCCTTTTTAAAAAAAAAAATGAAACGGAAGTTCTAATTTAAAATCTTACGTTTTTAGCACCGAGGCTCAAAAAGGCAGTGATGATGATAAGAAATGAAATGGTGAAATGAAGAAATTGGGAGAAAACGGGAAAACTCCCAGAAAACACACACATGTTTTTTGTCCATGACAAAGTTCAGATGGTACGAGCTGGAATCGAACCAGGGACCCCACGCAGCAGAGACGAGTGCTCTACTTCCGAGATACAGCAGCCCCCAAATTAATTATTGAGTGCAGGTTCTGATTCTTTGGCTTTTTTTCTTTACAATTCTGCTGCGTTGTCCATTAAAAAACCATCGGCATGGATTTCATTTTACTCATAAGTTTATAATATCAGAGTTTCTGAAAATACTTTAAACACACTTTATCATCAATTTAAGTTACAAACGACAAACTAATTTATTTTTAAATTAGCAACATGTTTTAAATGTGTAGGGTTTCCAAGATCAACTTCGTTCCGAAAGCATAACCCTAAAAAGAGCTACATATTTAACATATTTAAAATCTACATATTTAAAATTTAATTCTTATTTGGAAAACTACTATTTAATTCACGTTTATATCTACCAATAAAAAGTTAATTTTGATATAGGATATTTTTCCAAAAGTTTAAATATACACGGTGTAAGATAAAAACTAAACTCTTGGTGCAACAGTCCTTGAGGAGACAGCTCCTACCAAGCATCTTGTGGCATTCATGACTTTGGAGTGATATGTGATCAGCATTTTGGCTTCCCTCGACGTTAATGTTGACTGTATAGACTGGAGTACCCTAGTTTATTCTTTCAAGTAGCTCCTCACTTGTTCTCACCACGCTGAACGGACATGACAATGCTAACACTATTTGTGAGTAGGAACGATCATCCACCATTCCTCTCACCATATCTTACACTGTTAGCCTCACAAGAAATGATATTCCAGTGTGAATAGGCTGTTGACGTGTAGGATAAAAATACAGACATGTGCATATTTTTCAAATCTGTATTATTACAAAATATCAAGTGTTATTTCTTTTAAATAAAATTCGTTACATACCGGTACATATTTGCATTGCTTTCCCGCTAATTACGGTAAAAAGAACGAGATTTAAAAAACAGTCTTCAGAGCTCAATTCACTCTTATTATTTCATAATACCACATATAGACACAGATAACGTTAAGATAATAATAATAATAATAATAATAATAATAATAATAATAATAATAATAATAATAATAATAATAATAATAATAATAATAATAATAATAATAATAATAATAATAAATGAAGGCGAAGTTTTAAGGAGTTACCAATGTAGATTTAGAATCATCTGCCACACTAACAACTTTTGAATATCAAGAGACAGAGGGAAACAAATTTAACTCAGAAATCGTCACTGTCTTAAATCTTCCCTTCTCCTCAATTCAAATTACAGTCCTATTTAAAAACCGTGAATGTACTATCCAAATCCGGCCTGAAACCACCTTTTCGTGATCTATACTTTTGGAATAAACTATAAGTCAAGTTAGGAGAAACTCTCTTGGGATTGGGCGAACAGAGGACAGTACCTTCGATGTTTATACGTATGTTTTACAATAAATTTGATAGTAAACAATTCAAATTGAGTTTGAAGGGTTTTTATTATTATTATCATCATCGATGAACAGTAACTAGTCAACTAATAGAAACGGGGGAAAACATTAAAATCTTTTGCTTCCAACTTTGCCAAATTTTGTGTTTTTTTCATAAACTTGAATAAAATCTTTTCTTGGCGGTTGTCATTTTTCATACAACATACGTACCATCGTCCCCTTACTGTTATGCAACCCAATTTTCATTTGGATACTGCGGGCATGTATCGATACGGTAGCAAACAAGCAGATTAGTTACTATACAGTAGCTATGAGAAAAGAACAGGAAGCACTACTTTCAATACTCTACGCTGGTAAGAAATCCTACAATGTGGGAGAAAAATATCAAAAGATTATATATATACAGGGTGTTTCAAAATTATTTGAACAATTTTAACTTTATACATATTTTATACAATTTTAACTTTATACATTATGTAATTGTGTAAATTACTTAAAATTTAGGGGGTTCAGTGGCTCAGTGGTAGAGCGCTTACATCTGGTACGTGGGGTTCCTGGTTCGATTTCCGGTCAAGTAAGTTAATGGTGGACAAATTGTGTCCGTGGATTTTCTCGGGGTACTCCCATATCCTCCCATTTTCTCATTCCACCAATTCTTCCATCATCATTCGCTTGCCGTAATTATTCGTCTCCCTTAGCCTAAAGGCATAGGCCTAATCGTGGGGCGTTAAATAGAAATATTTCATATCATTACTTAAAATGTTATACATAAGGACTATAGCAGTCGAAGTTTTAGTGCTAAAAATTGTAATACAGCAACTCATAAATGCTCAATGTTAGGGCCCTTCGTTACCTTGCATACATCGATTCGGCAATCGCATTTCTCATGTCCGTTTCAGTATGTTTTCATTAGCAACAAGTGCATCCTATTGTAATATGACTGAAGCTAATTGGCAGTGGCGTATTTACGATTTTGTTTCGGAAGGGGCTTTGCTGACTCTCGGGAGGGGCTTTGCCTGGAAATGTGAAAATTCTGCAAGATATGTCACTTACTTTACTATACTAAGTAAGATTTCGGGGGGGGGGGCTTAAGCCCGGAAGCCATCCCCCTAAATACGCCATTGCTAATTGGTAAAGGGTAAATGATATTTTATTAATCTTGATATTAATATTTTGTAAATTTTCATATTTTAAATGGAAATAAAAACTCAATTCCCAGTCTGGTGCTGTTAGGTCGTTCACATGTGTAGAGCAACTAAGGAAGCTTCCTAACAACTCCAAACTATATCTGGATAAAAACATTCTTTTTAATAGGAAATATAACTGATGTTATGCAGGAATGTGTCAAGTCAATAACAAACACTTCCTACTTCGAGTCATAAGGAAATTCTTGAAAATGTAATTGTAAGCGGAAGAAATGACGCTACCAAAAACTAGGAAGAAAAGGTAGGTGAAAAATAGAGTAGTGAACTCGAGAGAGTTTTGAAGTGACCATCACAGAAGACGGTTCTACCTCTCAAATCTTTACCAATCAAAATCTTGGTGAGTACATGCTGGTTACGAATCAATAACACACTTCTATTATTCGACTTCATTACCAATTTCATTCACATCAAAATTTAACCTCTAATTTAATATGACAGTTATTATTGATTTTGTCACAGCACCAGGTTTAGGTAATTATCTAATCTGATATCTCTAGTTTTATTTATGCAATCAAAACTGTCCATCTTAACAAATTAATCACTCTACCTAAAATTAAATGGTTAAGTTTCGTTATGAGAATGCATTCTCAATTGCCCCCATGCTAACATGGTTATTATTACATGAGCTATGTGTGGATATAAATTGTGTACCAATGGCGTAACTAAAGGCTTAGGGGCTCTCCCGCAGACAGCGTGGAGTGGGGCCCCTACCCTACTTCCCACTTCACGGTTTGGGGGCCCCTGATGGCTTGAGGCCTCCTCGCAATGCGGGGTCTGCGAGGCCCTTATTTACGTCCCTGTTGTGTACGTCGACGTCCGGATTTCGATCCAATAAGTTGGCATACGTTACTATTATTTTGCATTGTTGATTGTACCACTTGTTCCGTGTAGTTCCATGTATGGAGATTCTTTCCAAATTTCGTATACGAAACTTAAGTTCAACACTTACAAATAGACCGACTAACGTGAAATTGTAGTACGCGAAATGCTTTACCTGCACTCAGGCAGATCTTGCAACTCGTCACTATGGAAGAATTCCGAACTACTATGACCGTGCCAAACAAAACTTAAAAATATGGTCAAAAGTGCTAAAAGGTTAAAAAAAAAAAAAGGTAAAAATAAAATCTTTGCCACTTCGAATTAAGGGAACAAAACTTACCTAATATTCTAATTACTGAAACAAAATTAGTACATTAAATAAGTTTTCTTTCCTTAGTTTGATACGATTAGTTTTTTTTTTCTTTATTGATATGACTTCCCTGATAGCCGCCACTGCTTCTAAGGAAGAAAAGTAAATAAAGGGTGGTGGATTTCGTTGAAGAAATACGGAGGCAAAGAGTAAGCTATTATCTCGTGATCTGATTATTACATGGATGAAAACAGACTCAAAAGTTATAGAGGCTGTTTGCTTGCAATAACAATATACTGCGTCTCCACTACTACTACCACCAATTTCCTTGTGAAAGCCTTGGGAAGCTGGAAAACGTTTTAATAATTGAGTGTGTTTGTTATTGTGTGTGTGTGTTTGTCCGCAAGGCAAAAAGACCTCTAGTAGTTGTGCGTCCTAACCAAAACCAACTCCTCTACAACGAACTCCCTCGGGAGCATCACATCCTGGAAAATCCAAGCGCTATCGGATTTGGACGGGCGCTGGGAAGCCACGAGACTAATAAAGAAGGAAATCGGGGGAAACGAAATGGCAGGACTTAAGAGATCCGCCAAGGAAACCTGGGTTAGTGTGACGAATAATGGATGAGCTCTTCATTGGGGCAGTTAGCCTCGGCGCCCAGAGCTGTCCACTCCGATTGCATTACTCAAATCACACTAACGGCTGTCTCACCGAGGTTCGCCTCCTTAAACATTCTCCTAATATCTTTCTATGCTTCTCGCTTACTCACTCTTTATGGACGTTACACCAGTAAAAAATAAATGATTAAGATGCTACTTTCCCCAACATTTAACCACGTTCTACTGCCGTCCAATCAAATGAAAATATTGAAAACACGTTTAGTACAGACAAGAAAGCGCGCTAAGAGTTTCATTTCGATTACGCTTTCCGGGAACACTCAGCAAACCTGACACACCGAAATTACTGCAATGATTTGATGTTCTGGCAAACTAAACTGAAATAATGGATATTTCAATTTCTTTGACGTAGGGGGGAGGTTAGGAGATGATGAAGAACAATAACGAAGTGGCGTAGATCGTAATAGATTATTAATGAAACATTAGGATTTCTGAAATACGTATGATTCTTTCAAATAGGTGGATCAAAATTACTTGATAAACTTACAATTAATTCATATGTCTGTATAAACAGTCCAAATTGGAATTTTCTGCCTCCACTGAAAAATGAAATGAAATCCTCCACTGAAAAATGAAGTTTTACGTTCCATGCCGGTTAGGCTAAAGGAAACGGTGATGATGAGAGACGAGTGAAATGGTTTAATGAAGAAAGTGGGAAAACCCCGAGAAAACCCACGAGTACGGTGTTTGTCCACCACAAAGTCCACACGGCTCGAGATGGGATCGAACCAGGGACCCCAAGCACCGGAGGACGCTCTACCACTGAGCCACCGCGCCCCCATGCTGTCTCCACTGAAATGAGTTAGAGTTCTCTCTTTGTCATCATCAAACTACTTTCATTTGATGAATTTGTATCTGGATTTTTATATAAAAGTAAATTAAATCGATGTTATTTGTTACATCATCACTGAAAAACAGCTGAACTGTTTGAAATGAATTTTTGAATATAATCAGTATTTGACTCGGGCCTATTGTTTACTTTTTTTTAAAAAAATTACACCATTTTGATTAAAACGCGTATCCTAAGGAAGATAAGGTTTCAAGTTGCATATCAAAGATAGTGTGTCTCACAAGCTTCTCAAGTTACGGAGATAAGAACATCTTAATGAAAATAAGTGAACTCTTTTTCCTGAGTTTTCGACAATTCCGTTTCTGAGAGGGGTAATGGTGTAACTTCTATAATATAATTTAATTTTCGACTTTGTATTTACAATGTGACCTATGTGAGAAAGTGGCTGAATCATTTGAAACGACTTCTTGAAATAAAAAATGGCTGTGTTAATTTAACACAATGACTTTGTGTTACTCTAATTGTGTTAAAGTTTCACGTACGCCTACATCTGGTGTCGCTGCAACTCCACTGTTTTTTGGAATATTTATTTTTAAATGATATTGCTTAAATCAAGCAACTGATATAGTAACTGGTGGTATGGAGTTATATAAAGGCAACCAAGAAAATTCTATCGCTTTTTCACCCACAAACTTCGAGCATCGATATGTCACCTAAGACGTACCTGGAAGATCAAAAATGGTTCCCATCAGCATCGATGACCTTCTGCCAACGCTCTGGAAGACCATGAATTCCATCGCGGTAAAACTTGGTAAACCGTGAAGCGAAGAAGGTATCAAGTGCATTTTGTACCTCTACGAGGGATTTGAACTGGCTTCCTCCAAGGTAATTGTCCAAGGAATGAAATAAGTGATAATCGGATGGTAGAATGTCCGGAGAGTATGGTAGATGCAATAGTGTTTCCCATCCAAGGCGTAGAATGGTGTCCCTGATCATCTAGCCTAGTGGGGCTTTTCGTTGTCCTGTAACAGGAGGATTCCTTTGAAATTCAGAAGTGCTGGCTCCAGAGTTTTGAGTTTTTCTTGAACAATGCTCAACTGCTGACTACAACGGCGCCGAATTTAGAAAATGTATGTATGTGCACATCAATGGTGGGACATGTTAGCCTATATGTTTTCAGGAAAGTCTCGATATTTGATTGATTTATTTTTAGTTAAGATCTTTTATGAACACTGTCATAAAAGCAGACCCGTAGTTAGCCTAAAAGTGTAAGGGATGCCCGGTAAAAGTTAGGAGGGTTCGATCCAAACATATTATAGTTCATTTGCAAACCCCCGTGAATATTATAGGGGGCCAGTAAAAATTTAGGAGGGGCCCGGACACCATAGTCCCCTGTGGATACGGGCCTGCACAAAGAATTGTGCTGTGATAAAGTAAAACATACCGGTACTATAAAGATAAGTTTGGCCTGTCCTAGCTCGGTCAATAATATGGCGGACTTAAACGGAGGAGAAACGGGTTCAAACCTGGTTCCAAACTAAAAATCGTGTGGGTGCGCCACACGCACAAGATTATTTGTGTGGGTGCCGGAGCCCCGGAGCACCCACGTAGTCGGCGCATGGACCAGCTGATAGCAGTTCCTGATGCACGATGGCGCGTGCAGTCCACCAAACACACAGGAGGACCTTCTTCTGGTGCAGTGCTGGTTTTGGCTGTTTTGGACCGGTTCACGAGATCGGTTCGTAGGAAGGTCAATCGGATTGGGCACATCTTGCGAAGAAATTATCTTCTTCACACCGCCAAAGAAGGAAAGATGGAAGGGAAGCGAGAAAGGGGAAGAAGAACACAGCTTGTCGATGATTTGAAAAATAGAAGAAAATATTGGGAGTTAAAAGAGGAAGCTGAAGATCGAGAAGCGTAGAAGGTTTTTTCAGTTCGATTTGAATTGAAAAAATCCTCAATCCAAATCTAAAAAAAAAAAAAAAAAAAAAAAATCCTCATTAGTCCCAGGACCTGCCGAAAGGCAGAATACTTAATAATAATAATAATAATCTCTTTGATCGAGCTGTGTTTTTGTAATTTTATTTTTGTTGTAATACGTATAAAATGGGATGGAAAGAGAGTTCAAATATATTATTCACATTTCCCAAGTGAATTACGGGCTAGTATTTTTTATTTTCTTAAAAGTATCTCAAGACTACCCATTCGTTTTTACTTCTTTGTTTCAACGACTATTTTCTAGACAACGGGTATTAAACACATGTGAAAGATATTCTGGATATAACGTGCATATAATAAGCATGATTGATGATTTGATTAATTTACATATTTCTTTCAGGACGTAATAGTTTTCTCTCGAGTTATCCATTGCATAGTTTATTAGAATAAAATACCGTTATCTATGTTTGAAGTTTGAACTCCAAACATAGATAATGTTCCGTTGCGAGTGTAGATAGCAGGAATTGGTAATTGCAGAGACACGTTAGATCGAGGGGGAACCTTTATGGTGCGTGTAATAGTTCAAAGTTTTTACAGTTATGTTAAATCTGATTAAACCATTGAGTTTCTTTTAAAATTCCAGCTCTGTTTTACATATCAGATGGTTTCCTTTCCTATTTAAACTTTCTGAGCGAGATTCAAAATGGTGGAGAGCAAGATGGCTTCCGTTTACCTGATATGTATTATAAAAAGGTTCAACCTCGGTCTAGCATGTCTCAACAATTACCAATTCCGGCTACCTACACTCGCTTTCATTTTATAAAGGGCGATACTGGTAAGGTACTTTTGACTCACCTTGTATACAAACATTGTGTCTTAGACACATGAAAACACTTCACTAAAAATATGCACTTAAACAGCTTTGGCACCTTATTTACTGTATACATAACATTATATCAGGCTAAGAAAACAAATGTTGCAAATCATCTTGCTAAGAAAATATTCACGTTTCTGACAACTGTTGAGTAAATGGTTTTCTCAACACAGAAAATACATAGTGAATGGTTTTCTTATTTTGACTCAAATAGCCCCTTGACTCAAATTGCCACTGTCTCCCCTAACAAATATATGTATAACTTGTTTGTTCTATTATTATTATTATTATTATTATTATTATTATTATTATTATTATTATTATTATTATTATTATTATTATTATTATTATTATTATTATTATTATTATTATAAGAAAAATAGTTTTTAACTTAACAATAATATAAGTGATTTCTTCATAGGTTTGTGAATCCTGTAATAAAATATCAATAAAATTCACACTAAATGTTAAAAAGAATCTCTTCCAATTGTGGGTCAACTACACTGAATAAATTGGAATAAAATTAATGGAGAAGTAGGTAAAATGGGGTTAATGATAGGATTATACTATATCAGTGGTATTCATTATATATAACTATGGTCTTTGAGTTATATTATTAATTTTTTACCTAAATTTATTTAAACTTGATATTTTTTTTCTTTTCAGATAACTCAGAAAGTCCGGACAAATTACGAAATTAATGGACATTATCTGTACTTGTTTTTCTCAAATACAAATTTATGGTAAGAAAATTGTCAAGTTTGTAACGTCGTGTGTATCCATTACTTCTCAATCAAAACCCTTTATTTTTTTATCTCATTACTCATAAGATGTAGACGTTTTTTGTTCCGAAGGTAAATATGGAAATGAAGGGCGTTGAGAAAGAAGTTACCTCACGCGCATAAAGTCACATTAGCACTTCGTTTTTATTATAGGGTTTCTAAAAGCAAAAGGCTGGTACGAAATAAAATTTAGTTTGGCGATTATTTGTCCAAACAAGCATAATTAGACTTCAATATTTTAAAACGTCCAAAATTAACAGTGCTTAGAAGAATAATTACGAAAAAGATCTGTCTTCCACAATTTTATTCACCATCTGCAAACATCAACTAAAAATATAATTTAAAAAATACTATACACAATAAACCAAAAGTAGGTAAAATGGGGTTTATGATAGGATTATACCGTACTATATCAGTGGTATTCATTATAACTATGGTCTTTGAGTTATATTATTAATTTTTTACCTAAATTTATTGAAACTTGATATTTTTTCTTTTCAGATAGTTCAGAAAGTCCGTAACTGTGTATGTCATCTCAACATAAATGTTATCATTTGCTGTCCACCTACTTTTGGTTCACCCTGTATATTGATGCTAATATGTGCCGACCAATGAGGAAATGCTAGAAGCTACAGGGTAGAAAATGTCTTATGTTTTATGTTTGAAAAGGGAGAAGAAATGATTATATGAGAAGCAGTGTATTCTGAGGGAGGTAATGAAAGGTATGGTAGGAATAGGAAGGAAGGAGAGAAGAAAGAAAGAAAGAAAGAAAGAAAGAAAGAAAGAAAGAAAGAAAGAAAGAAAGAGAAAGAAAAATGCTCTGAAAACTTCTTAAGGTACAGCAAGTAACCTCCTGTGATGCGAAGTACTTAAGATAATGACTTAATATTTACGAGCACCGGTGGTATGAAATGAAATGAAATCTTTGAGTTTTACGTCCCACGATTATGCTGGCTAGACTAAAGGAGACATTAATGATGAGAAATGAATGAAAATGGTGGAATGAAGAAAGTGGAGGGGAAACGGGAGAACCCCGAGAACACCCACGCACATGGTGTTCTTCCCCGCAGTGCCCACTTGGTGAGCAGGGATCGAACCAAGGTTCCCACACACCGAAAGTGAACGCTTTCCTATTGAGCCACCACGGTCCCGTATGAGTAGTATGTATGCCATAGTTAGGAAGAGAGAGACAATAATTGGCTAGTTAACAATGTACTGTAGTGCTCAATAATATAAGACCACTCCTTTAAAACTATGGGTTTCTACTGTTACAGGCACATTTGTTGTGTTATTTTAAAAAAATAATATGTCGAGCCTAGCGAGAATAGGGGATCAGCCTGCTGCGTCGCCTTGTCTCTAACACGTGTATCAGAAGCTTTCAAGACCTAGTGACCGTCGTCACATCTTTAATTCACGTGACTCAGGCATCAGCGGTGGTGGACGCCGATATTTGGGAAGCACGGGTCGGCAATCGAACCCGGAATCACTCGGACTTGAGTCGAAAGCTCGAACCACTAAGCTACATTGCCCCCAGATATTATAATATCTAAACTGCAATAGCTGTGTGAGTATATTTGAAGTACCTTTTTCTTTAACATGTTGTCGTTAATGAGGGAAAACCTGCAGAGGATAGCAATAAAATGACATCGGATGGGGGATAATTAAAAAGATATATATATATGCTCTCGTACGTAGGTTTGAAGATAAGTTTGAAATGAATAACGTCATATGGAAGTAAAGCTATCGAAGTTGAGGTTGAGGGGGGAGGGATGGGCACAATTAATCAAACTCAGCTTCGTTTTTGAGATACTAACTACTGAAGAGTTGTAGAGAGTGACTATATAAATCGGATCTCTGTTGATGCAGCCAATATGAGCCGCTCGAATTAGCAGCCTAATGGCATAAAAATGTCTCCCTCCCTCCCCTCCCCCCATCTATCTCCACTCGTGAAAACGGGTCTCAGGACTACGAATTAGTACAAAATTATAATGCGGAAAAAATAGTGAATCACGTGCAAAGTCTATTAGTGGATGTCGCCTCTGTAGAGATATTAAGCACTGATTACCTTTCTAACAGTGATGCAGCCGTAGATGAGGGATGTTTTTAATTTAAATTTGAACACCGCAAATCGACCAAACGATGCTTGAGGGGCTGTATACATTTTCTCTCTCCCACACTCTCTGTGTGATCCTATATTCGTTAGTCTATATACTTGTATACATTTATATATATATATATATATATATATATATATATATATATATATATATATATATATATATATATATATATATATATATATATATATATATATATATATATATATATATTTATCAGTGAGAGAAGGGAAAGAGTTTTGTCGGGTGTGGAGAAATAAATAAATTCCCTGATGACACTATAACCATTCAAAATTGTATTGTAAAATCTGACAGAGACAACAAATAGTTATTATACAATGTTAAAAAAAATCCTGTTTCTAGCTTTTTCCCCCTTCTTATTAAAGAACTGACACTCAGTTTCTACTCATACAATAAAAAAAAATAAATTATGGGTCATTCTCGGAATTGACCAAGCCTGTCACCACGCAACATAATAGAAAGTATATGTCTTTATAGTAGAAGAAAATTACGTAACTCATAATTATAAACGTAACCAAGTTCTGTCGCTTTTTCTTCTCTTGAGCGTGGGTTTTTCAGGGTTCTTCCATTTCCTCCCACTTTATTTGTTCCATTATTGCATTCGTTTCTCATCTCCATCGTCTCCTTTAGCCTAGCCGACATAATATCCGTAGGATGTAAAACAGAAACAATTTCATTTTCTTTTAGACTCCATTGGAGGCAATCACGATTAAAATTATACATACAATTAGATGTTTCTCCCTCTGAATCTCAGAGCGCAAACAAATTAAGAAAGTTCTAGAATGATTTCGGTTATTGTTATTATTGTAACCATTGTATTTGGCATATTTCATTATAGCTTAAAGAAATACATCCTTTTATGAAGCACTCACAAACTACTGTCATACGACAGAGGGCAGAAAGACCACAAAGTAGGGCACACTGAAATGAAAAGGGGAAATATTTCTGTCGTTGCCGGGAAATTTGTCTCGGAAAATTTCCCTTCATAATGGTGTTTAGTATCAAACTTATATTCTCTTCATGGGTATCATAAGTCTTATTTGCTTGTGAAATTTTTAAGCAGATAATTTCCTCTATAAAATAGAGGTACATAGAGAGAGAGAGAGAAAAAAAAACGAAATACGCAGAAATTTCTAATTTTCCACACTTAGGATTATATCGAAACGAAATTACGTGCCGAAAACTGGTTGGATGGGTTTTAATAGGATATTATTCCAAGTCGTGAAAAGACAAAGTCTTATGTAAATTGATTTAAACTGGCCGCTAATAGCTTCTAATTGACCTTACGTTCTCTCGTTTGATTCTTTTTAATCTTTCATACTTTACTATAGTTGTTTTTAAGTTACTCTTAACTTTGGTAGAGCATATAAATTATTTAAAAAAAAAAAAAAAGAATCTGAGAACGTCAATTTTCTCCTGTATTTTGAAATCAACGAAAACAAAAGAGAATCATTTTGCGTGATAAACAATCTTTATCCTTCATAACTATGTTACTTATTTTCTTGACTGTGTTATTTAAAGCAAAAAGACGAAAACAAAACAAAAGAAAAGTGTTCATTAATTCTTGTTTCGCTTGTCTTCTAATTTTCCTTCCGACAATAATTTAGGAACATTGACACGTTTAATTCATTTCTTTTCTAAAAGGATATATATGTGTGTGTATGTGTTATTAATTTTTATTTAATCTTAGTTAATGAATGAAATTGTGACAATGATTTTTTTAAAGTCTTTTACAAGGTCATCGTACTTATTTCCTTTTTCAAAAGTAGAAGGTATTAGGATACGTTTCGTTCCCAGAACAAAAAACTTACACAAACACACACAGAATCCGGGTTCCATAGTTCATAGAGTGAGATAGTTATATTTATTTATTCAATCGGGTTTTGACTTCAGTGATAAAATGAAACTCAGGTTCAATTCCCGGCGGGAGCACATATGGTTCGGATTCTACCTTAAGCTGTCGGTTCACGTCTAATATAACCTTGCTGCTGAAAGTAACGCTAAACTCTAATCCAACCAATGCACTGATTAAGTGACTATATCAGTTTATTTTCTATCCTATTCTTAGTCACTGTTCAAGTGTATTAATCATGCAAATAAATTCGTTTTTTTAAAGTACTCTTCGATCACAAAAGACGGAGGAAGACAAGAAAAACTAGACAAATTGCGTCAGCTCTGTCTCTATCGAAGTTCGTGTTATTTTGATCAATACGGAAGTTTTGTTTAATGGCAATTTTCGTATTTCCACCCTACTCCTCACTTCACTTTTCTTAATGCCTTATACGTCTGGTGCAACCCCGGCCAAGTAATTTTTCCGTGGACATGTATCTACCCAGAAATAAATAAATAAAAGAAAATGTAATCATGCATCTGACTTGTGTATTGTATGACGTTCACCTTCCCTTGATTGAAGTGTGCCCAAATGCATTGCAAGTTTAACCAGTCACAAACCTGTTTGGGCCCCTTACAGGAGTGCACCTGGCAACCCACAAAACATTCGTGCACCCCACCATCATGTGGGAATGCTGAACTCAAAAGGGGTAAGATGTGAAATTTTTAAAATAATTCTGCGCAACGATCGCAAACAAAAAAAAAAAAAAAAAATAAAATAAAATAAAAATAAAAAAATAAAGAATTTAGAAAGGTGTTATGTCTACTTTTGGGTACCCCTAAAACGCTATCTGTACCGTTTCACTTTCTGTTGATCTTTTCTTTTCTCTGTAATTATTACAGACCATTGTTACTGAATCTACCCTTGTACCACTAACTTAACCTACACACAAATACATACATAAACAAAATACAAACTATCACGTGTAAGAAAGTGAAATGGGTATCTTTACCTTAGTCTATCGTCCATCACTTTTCTCTAATTTAGCGTTAAAAAAATCTTTCAAGGCGAACAGGAAAACTGATCTTTTTTTAAAAAAATATCGAAGACGGGATACGAACTCCGTACCATCAGTGACGTGGTGCAACTGTACACACAAATGTATATATATATATCATAGGTATTCTGCCTTTATTGGCATGTCACTTGCCGCAGCTGAGAAGCTTCCATGCTCCACGGTCCTCTTCGTCTTCGCGTATGATCTTTCTGTTTTAATATCATCCATTAATTGTAGTCTCCTTCGCCCCCTCCCTCTCTTTCCCGCCACCATACCCTCTAGGACGTCCCTCATGATACAATCTCTTCTTAGGCAATGTCCCAACCAGTTTCTCTTCCTCTTCCTAATAATATCTAAAATTGTTCTTTTCTCACCCACCATTTCTAACACACTCTCATTCGTTTTCCGCTCGACCCCAACTAATTCTTTCCATTCTTCTCCACACGAGATGAGTCTTTCTCTCAACTCTTTGTTCAAGGTCCCACAAAACAGACTTTTCTTTCTTTTAAAGGCTTCTTTCGCCATTCCTATCCTTGCTTTTATTTCACGTTCGCATTTCATGTCATTACTATATATATTCCATTTCTTTTGATAATGTATAAAATAATAATAAACTATAGGTATTTCAGAACGCGTCACTACCGAATTCTCTCTCTCTCTCTTTTTTTTTTTACTTTGTATGTATCAATAGGGTACTACCTAGTTAATTTGGTACATGTTCCTATTTAAAAAATATGGGTTAAGTTCCAAAGTTGGGCGTCCGTTTTCAGGAAAATTTTTAAAATTTACAGGAAAGATAAGGATAATTTAATCGTTTGTGTGCTTGATAATATATAAGGGTCTCGAAAAATTTGTTTATTTGTTATATATAAGCGGTTATAAACATGGGACTATACGCCGAGCGGAGGGAACTACTTGGCGCAAGGTAACCGAACAGTTGCATTGTGGGAAAGTAACGAGCATTTATGTTATCAACATGGCGAATGTGCAAAGGCAATGAACTAACAGTTTTAACATTTGTGAAGCAATACGTTGATAACGAGCAAAATCTTTTAAAAGTTTGTGAAGAGCACGGATTAATGAACCTAATAACAAATTGCAGAAAATGTGGAAAGGAGGTAAGAGCGGAAAAACGTGGTGAAAGCGGACGCCCAACTTCGGAATAAATGCCATATATATATATATATATATATATATATATATATATATATATATATATATATATATATATATATATATACAGTGGAGTCTCGTTAATTCGAACTTGGATAATTCGAACAGAAGTCCATTCCCCTTGAAAACTGTATTGAAAACAATAGTAAAATATCGTGGATAAATCGAACTTTTTAACCTGTGTTTTGGATAAATCGAAGTAAATACAATTGAAAATTTTTAATGTTGGACAGATGTAAACAGAGAAATACAATTTTAACGTGTTTTCAGTTATCCAGATGCAGCCATAGGGAAGAGTAATACAAAAGATAAATAGAAAATCTATGTAATGATAAAGACGAAGGTGAGTTGGGGAAGAAGTAAAGCTAGAGAACGTGTGCCAATCTCATCTTGTTTCAGAATTGGTTGAAAATTTAAGATGAATTATTGATAAAGTCAACCAAATGTTATTAATATCGTATTCCACACAACACATGAAATTCAAGATTTAATGACCGTACAAAAACAAATGAGCAAATGATCAAATTTAAGCAAATGAGGTTTACGACTTCTTAAAAGTGAGAACAGAATATTCAAATTGTTACTAGTGTTTAATTGTTTGGGCTTTCAATGTATGTTGTAGTGTTGTACGTATATATATTTTCCATTATACACGTAGTTTGAATTATGTGGAGTCAATGTCGTTTGTTAGTTTGCGGTATTCGATCAAGCAAATAACAAGCTGCTTTAAAGGTAAAGTCTACACCATATGAATATGTTTTTGATGCACAGTACTTTGGTTTGTTTGTTGTTATATATGTGAAAATGAATGTTGTTGGATAATTCGAATTTTGGATAATTCGAAGTTTTTTCGTGTCCCCTTGGACTTCGAATTAAAAAGAGTCCACTGTATATATATATATATATATATATATATATATATATATATATATATATATATATATATATTGTTATGTAAGCCTAAAGAGAGATATCGAAATTCCTATATGAATTTATTTACCTTCTACATTGCATACTGAAATAAAAGATACTGTACATGATATATAAATTTGGATAACCCCCCTTTTCCAAAGACAAACTGTTTGTTTACATGCGAATGCTCGAAAAGTAACTCTACAGGGAACGAAGTAATTACTCACACATCGTGAAAATGGTTGTTATCACTAACATAATCATTACTTGATCGTCAAACTGTACAAATGGAATAGAATGATTTTGGTTCACTAACCTGGTTTTCTGTTTTACATTTCAAAACAATCACCATACTCACGACCTTCAATAAAAGATTTCAGGACCAATTGCACACCAAAAGAAGGTCTGGATTCCATTCTTTCCACCGGACATCGAACCTGGACAATAAGACGATTGGGCTTCACTTCCACTCGCAGACATTAATATTTTCTTTTCCACCATATTTCTGCACACCACGGTTCCTTCTTTAGATACTGGGATAAATATATTTCTAAACTTATTAGTTCTCTACTATTCGCTTAACCACGAACGAATACAGTAATCTCAAAATATTCTATATCAGAGGATACCAATGTCATCACAACCAAATTATTCCGCCATAATGCCTACAGCATCGAAGCACCAACTTTCCTATTTTATCCTCGTTTCGTTCCGTCACGGATTAATGAACCTAATAACAAATTGCAGAAAATGTTTTTTATGACCAATGTTAACGTTCACCACTTTGGTTCCTTTTCTAGACTACTTTTTTCCTTCGAATAATCCAAAATCTTTTATATTCCGCAGAAAATTGTTCACAATGATAAATCCGTGTCATCCACTATGGATGCTACTTTTGAAAACATCTCTCTCACAAAGAAGATTATGTGGACTGGCTGATAAATCTCGACAACAATAGGATGAGCAAATCGTGATTTAAGATGAAAAATACCGACCAATAACTTTTGACACCTGATAATTCTTCTTTTACGTCAGATGATGCATATAGAAGAAAGCAATGTTCGATTTAAAGGAATTTTTGAGAATTTATGTTAAGATGGCCGAAAATATAGAATTTAGAAATTACTAAAATTTACGAAGAAAATTATAAAACTCTTATAGATGACTTCTAACTGCAAAATTCGATAGAAAAATGTTCTGAAGACATAAAAAACACTGAAATACGAAGTTTTTTTATCACGAAAAAAGTCATAAAACACAAGAAAACATACAAAATGACACAAAATTAATATAGTACAATTCTACAAACTAATCTAACCTAATCCCAGCCCCCGCCAAGTGAACTTTGTGGTGGACAAATACCGTGTACGTGGGTTTTCTCGGGGTTCTCCCGTTTCCTCCCACTTTCTTCATTCCATCATTTCATTCATTTCTCATAATCACCGTCTCCTTTAGCCTAACCGCCATAAACGTGGGACGTAAAACTCAAAGATTTCATTTCATTTCATAACCTAACCTAACCAAGATACATCATTGTACTATTGACACGAAATGCGACCAAATTTAAAAATTACACCAGAAAATACACGTCTATCTACAGTACCTAATTTATATATATATATATATATATATATATATATATATATATATATATATATATATATATATATATATATATATCGGGTGTTCTAAATTTTTCCGTCACATGATACCTGTCATTTTGTGAGGTATCAGACAACATCGTGTCCGTGGGTTTTCTCGAGATATTTCCGTTTCCTCCAACAACCTCATTGTACCAATTCTTCCATCATCATTCAACTTGCCTTATTCATCCGTCTCCTTAGTTTAAAAGGCATAATCGTGTGACGTTAAACTGAAAGATTTAATTTCGTTTCATTTTCTTAATTCCTTATTTTACCTCCGACACAATTTTCTCCCTTTCTTCTTGCAGTGAGTTGGTTTCTTCTGTATACCTGAACCCATTTATGTTATTAATGGAGTTATTCATCTAAGATGTATCGTCAAGAAAATAATATAAAATGTTCTTATGCTATTAAAATTGTCTCGCAGCCTTTATAATTTAATAGAAATATTAAAATATGCGTTTTACACTGTTGATTTAAAAAAAAATACCTTCTCCATTATCATTTTTGTCCTTTATGCCAATCATATTTATTCACAAAACAGAGTATATTCTATCTTGTGAAAATTTTAGAATTACACTAACTACAACCACTCCCACTCATAAATTACGTAAATAATATAGACAAAATATTATATATAGTTCATGCTTTCTTTGTCATCTAATGTGATATCAAAAGTCAAAGTTCATTGTACTAAGGAATGCAGAAAACGGACAAGTAATATAGTTATGTTCCACCCACTATAGACCCTAAGTTTGAAAAAAAAAAAGTAAATCACACACACACACTCAGGCAAAGGTGAATCTCACAGAACTGTTTACAAAGCAATATGTGTATACACATACAAGCATTGATAACACGTATAATGATCAGATAATTCCATGTTATATAGGCTACACCAGAGAGAAAGTAAAACGGAGGTCTAGATGTAGTTGTAAATTTAATACGATTTTTATTTCCTGTCATAAATTTAGACTTAGAGAAACTATACATAAGGATTAGACTGTCGTATAAAAGTGAAGAAAGGTCTTCTGTGTAGAAAGAGTATTTATTCAACAAAGAAAATACTCTCGTTAACATGTCAATGTGTATATATAATGTATTATAATTACTCGTAGAAAGTCTTCTTACTTGGATATAAAAACTTCTTTTCCTTTATTGAACAATGCTGCTTACTTTTTTTTTTCTTCGTATACGCCAGAGGCAGAACTTGTATACTTATTTGTTCAGGACATAGTCATACCAGAACAATTAGATATATAGTTTTTTTTTTCGTGATCCAAAACAAAACACAGTGGCTGAGATTGGAATTCAGTTGACATTGCAAAGAACACATATATAATTTGTGTCTTTCCGCTGTATCAGCTTCCCCCAACACAACGCTTTCGTGCAAACTTGTTAGCCAAAATTTATGTGTCCAGTTGACTGCTATCTTTCTTCTTGGTTATAAGGTGTCTTCGTGAGTAGTCCAGCGGAAGAATATTATATAGCATTCCGCCTCCTTCCATTCGTTGTAAAACTTTCAGAACGACGAGAAGAAAAGGTACTGAAAGCTAAACGGTGAAATGTTGGATGCAAGGTATTCAGGTTGTTGAAACCGAAAAGAAGAAATAAATAAGCAAAAAAAAGTTAGTCCTAAAAAAAAAAAAAAAAAAAAAAAAAAAAAAAACTGTACATATACATTTATAGAAGAGGATACGATAAATATCTTGCTTTACGCCCCGTTGACAACTGTTAAAGTTTAAGGCGGACATAACTTCAAGCCAAATGACATTACGATGTTTTGGAGGTTTAGTACGTGACACCTTAGGTGGGCTGTGTGTGTGCAGCACGTATAGTAGTATACGTGTGTGACCACATTGAGAGTCGCATTCTGTCACACATGTTTGTGTCAAAAAAAAAAAAAAAGGCGTAGGTAGGGGAAAAAATGCAAGACAAATCTCTTTGTGAAGACTAACTATGTCCTTCTTTTCTAAACTGGTGGGTAACGACATTTACCAATCTCAAAATGCCACTGGAAAAGAACTCTCAACTCGATTTTCCGTAATGCCACCAACAGGCTAACTATGTAGCAGGTTGGTGGAAACAGGTGAATGGAATACCTCTCCTTGGTTAAGTTGCTGCATCCTCTGCTCTGAGAGAGCATCCTCTTCTCCATCCATACAACTTGAAGAATGTCCTCTCCAACTTGAAGAGGACTCCCATTGGGAAAGGCCATCAAATTTCATCTGCTGCTGAGTCGATTTGTAAAAGAAATGAAAAGAAAGAAAGAAAAAACACTGAGACGTGACACATTCCAACATGCGGGCAAAAAAATGTTCTTTTTTTCTCTCTATCTTTCTTCAAATATATGTTTTACTGGAGGTTTGTCAGTTTCAGCAACTAGGTGGCTAAGTCAACTACTGTCATGAAGATTAATGCCATAAGCTTAAACCAGTATCTACAGCCTATGTTTCTCTCACACCTTTCATGCCATCTTGTTCGTTTTTATGGTGTATTGTGTTTTAAATTAAAAAAAAATACTTGTACTTTTATTATACGTTAAGTGCTTGTATCTCATTTACTAGAACATCTACAAATAAATGGTACATGGAGCTACATTTGGTTCTTTAATAGAAAAATTATCCCACTTCTGAGTTCTACGAGTAGCATACAATAATTAATTAATAAATAAATATTAGTCTATTTTCTATGCCTAATTCCAATGCCGAAACTACATGAGATGGGGTCTATGTCTTACTATAAGATCAGTTTAAGATACGATCAAACCATGTGCTCCCACCATGTATCGAACCCAAGACCAATATCATTTCCACTTGGAAGTTAGTATTCAGATTTGGGGAGTTTCCATTTTGATTCTGATTCCAGTTATTGAGGAGCTATTGTCCCAACTCGCAAGAATAAGAGGAATAAATAATAAAACAGTTTGGAATGATCCAAGAGCATTGCCAGAACGAACTTAAAAAGAATTAATTTTTCTTATTAACTTCTACACGCTTTATACCAATAGTTCTATGTACTTTATTATACTCATTTAAAAATTCTTGTAATATATCTATCCATTTATAATTTCCTTGAGTTCTAAATTTTTCTACATGTTTTGTTCAAGAGTTCTGTTAAGTTGTTTTACGAAGACACATGCTTAAAATGGAGGGCTCAAAATTTTAAAAAATCGCAAAATGTCATCTCTCTATGGCTTACGGTTCGCAAGATATGGCTGCTTAAATCTCCCTAAATCCGAACTTTTTTGGCCAATATCAGGGGAGCGGCGGACAGTTTGCCAATGGCCACCGGCTACTATTTGGTGCTAAAATGTTCACCATCCTCTTGGGTATTGATCAACACCAATATGATCTCTCTATAACTTACGGTTCACACATACACACAAATATAGAGAATTCAGTAACTAACTTTTCTTATAAAGTTCGTTGAAAATCAAACTAACAAGATGAATACAAGACGATTTATATACTTATTTCTATATTCCCATTTGGGAGTTTAGTTTCAATTTGAACTTTTTTTTTGTTGTTGTTGTTGTTTAACTTTGTTACACTCTGTCCTTCATTTTGCTTTTCGTTTTTTTAAAAGAAAAGAAAATCACAAGAAAAAGTGAAATTAAATATTTCAGTTTAACGTTTCACGATTATGTCCTTTAGGCTAAAGGCATATGAATAGGCTAAAGGCATATGAGTAGGCTAAAGGCATATGAGTAGGCTAATGACATATGAGTAGGCTAAAGGCATATGAGTAGGCTAATGGCATATGAGTAGGCTAAAGGAGACATATGACTAAGGCAAATGAATGATGATGGAATAATTGGTGGATTAAGAATGTAGGAGAAAACGGGAGCACCCCGAAAAAAACCCATGGACATGATGTTGTTCACCACAAAATTACTTGGCCGGGGATCGAACTATGGATCCCACACACTAGAGGTAGGCGCTCTACCTCTGAGCCACCGTACCCACTGAAAATAACAAGAATAGCGGTAGTATCTCCTATATACGGTAGAGTACGCGACTAATGAAACTCAACAGATGAAATAATACACTCTTAAGTACAAGTTTTTCTTATATATATAGCAATGATGTGCAACATCCGGCCCCTGGGCTGACTCCAGCCCACTTAAACCCTTTCATCCGGCCCGGGCCTGCCTGACCCGACATTTAAAGTGTATTTCTTACGTAATCTCTTAAGCTAAATTTTAAAAAATTCCAGCCTTCGACCGCATAGTGGGACACTTATCTCTGGCGACCTTACAACGGTGGGAAAACAATACGGAAACCATCGTTCCTCTACACCCCCACCCTTTCATCTGAACTTTATGTTTCGAACCTAATCAAAAGTTAAAAAAAAAAAGTAAGTACTAGATTTTTCATTTTTACTCGAGTAACATATTTTGGTTACTGTTTTTGTATTCCTGTGATGTTAGTGTACGATAATCGAGTTTCTCCATTGAATGTGGCTACTCAATTCTTGTGAAAATGTTACAAATTGTTTCGTACGGCCCTTGACGCCAGTAACTAATCTGTAATTGGCCCACATCCTGTTTCAATTTGCACATGCATTGTATATATATATATATATATATATATATATATATATATATATATATAGTTATTTGTTTTCTCCTAACCGTGACACACATATTACTTGTATTGCACTTGTATTGCATTGTGTTGTACTTTATTTTAGAATTTCTGGTTTTATTTAAGTTCTTTCTCTAAAAGAACCAATAATATTCATAAAAGTAAAGTTCGAAGTGAGACAAAGTAATCAGAATACGAAAGGAATAGAAGCAAATCGAAAAAAAAAAATCGTAGAAGAATGAGAGAGTAAGATAGCTTCTGACACTATTTATGAGTGTTTCGTGACGTGACAAGATTCAAGTTGTAGACCTTTTCGGACAGAAGGTTAAAATAAATTGCTGGATCAGTTGGGGGGCATCAAACACGATTCTGTCGTCTACCTATCCTAAACGCAATCACGAGTCTTCATTCAGGAATTTATTTAACAGGGAGACTTCAAGGTCGAACAAAAAAAAAAAAAAAAAAAAAAGCAACGAAAGTGACACCAGTTTTCGCATGCTTTGCATTGTATGTTTGACTAGACAAATTTGACACATAACTATTTCAACCTTTTGTTGTCAAATCTGTTGTTCTGGCTGTGTAAATTGTGGATTTGAAATGATAACTTGTTCCCTTTAATTCTTACTGTCACCTCTGGATAGTAATCGCTGCAGTAAAAAATATCATTCACTGTAAGACCACCAGGAAAATGACAATCTCTCTTATATCATATAAATATGAGTAGTTGTAATGAGTAGCTTATTCATCAAGTGATATTTTTCTCTTTTTACACTCGGGTTGAAGATCTAAGTTTAAAAATTCTGATGAACGAGATTCCTTTTTTCAACTAACTTCACACCGTTGAGTTAATAACTATAATGATTTCGTATATTATCAGAACATTTTGAAATTACTACATGATTCAAGTATAATTACTTCTTGTCAGGCGTGTATATGAAATGAAATAAAAACTGTCAGTTTTACATCCCATGATTATGTAGTGTAGGCTAAAGGAGACGGCGATTATGACAATGAATGATGTGGTGAAATGAACAAAGTGAGAGGAAATGAGAGAACCCCGAGAAAACCCACGCACAGTATTTGTCCGCTACACACTCGTGCGTAAATGATGGTGTTAGCGACTAAACTATTGGCAAAATTCTTCTGAGAAATCTTTCTTGTTAACTTAAATCTAAATAAAATAAAGAGTTTGTTTGTTTGTCTGTCTGTGTGCGACCTGGGGACCAGACGAGTGGACCGAGAGTTACCAAATTTTGGTCAGGGGTACCTTGGTCCAGATCCCAGATCAAGACTAAGCGCTTTTTTCAAATTTTGAATTAAGGGGTCTCAGGGGAGGCGTTTAACGGGACTGTCCTGGGAACCAGACAAGTTAACCGAGAGTTACCGAATTCGAAGCGTTTTTGTAAAAATTCGAACCAGAGGATCATTTACCGGGACATGTAAAAGTAGTAGAAAATGACCGACATTAGTGTCAAATTCATAGTTTTCGCGGTGGCTGAGATCAATGGTGAAACTCCCACATCGCATTAACTTCCAAATACGCCCTATTTGGCTGCGGGTCGGGGGTCACCGGGGTCGGGGGGAATACTGAAACATGTAAACGTAATCAAAAATGACAGATATTAGTGTCAAATCCATAGTTTTCGCGGTCGCTGAAATGGATGGTGATACTCCTACAGGCGTTGACTTCCAAAGACTGACCCCATGCGAAGAATAGGTATATTCAGCTAGTATAGTATTTAATTTACATATTAATATTTAATATTTAAGATACATAATATTATTAATACAGAGCGTTCAAAAAGTCTCTATACACCTGAATTGTCACATATTTAAAGCAACGAGAAAATTATTATACTCAAAATTTATTATATTTTATGGCATAAAGGCACTATGTACAGGGTGTAGCATATACACACACATTTTCACAGCAAATGTTGGAAATGGTCCCCATGAGCCTATTCTTCTTCTGGATATTGCAGTCCACACCCCTACCTTCTGGTCATGCAGAGGAACTTCATGTATGACATGTGGTTTTCTGTACACCACAAACGTGAGTTCTGGGCATTGACGTAACCTGATAAATGGAACCAGGCCTCATCAGTAATAATAATAATAATAATAATAATAATAATAATAATAATAATAATAATAATAATAATAATAATAATAATAATAATAATAATAATAATAATAATAATAATAATATATCCAAAACATTGTCAGACTTGTCCATAACAAACCGTGTAAACCATTCCCAATACTGCACTCGTTTTACACTGTCGGGAGGAAGTAACTGCTGCACCGCTCTCACCTTATACGGGATAAGACGCAGTTTCTTACGAACCGCCTTTTGTACCAACACTTATTGCTTCTTCCTGGGCAAGTTTTCGAAGTGGTTTATGGGGGCTACGTTGCATTGCATTCGATATGTGTAGCATTTTTTCTTCATCGAGCACTAACGGTGTACCACTTCGATCATAGTCCATTGCCGTTCCAATGTCTCTAAATTTATCGATCAGTGCCCTTACAGTGTGACGATTCGGAACAGGTGTATCCGGAAACCTAGCTGCAAACTTATCTTTGACTGTCTGTTTGTACTCACCTTGTTCACGGAATACATGTTCAACCAGGAATATTCGTTGTTCCAAAGTTAACACCATTGTCTCAGAGGCCGCTAACTAGATGCAACAATCACTTCAACGTCATTTTGTCGACTGGAATCTAAGAAAGGAACTTCACGCAAGGCGATAATATAGCAGTGTTGCAAACCTTCGCATAAAATTTTATTTCATGTGACTTTGAATGCGACTTTAACTTGCCACGATTCAGGTGTATAGAGACTTTTTGAACGCTCTGTATTTATACAAATTAATACATATTTAAGATAAATGTAAGGGTTTGAATATCACCAGTAGATGGCACCATGTGTCCCCTATCTTTCCAATGTATTGTGTAGGAAGCAACAAAGTGGAAAACAATTTATTCAAATTCAAGATATGAATATTCAAATTTTGTCCAAAGATAAGTTCAATAAATAATCATAGAATAAGCCGTCTATTATTATTATTATTATTATTATTATTATTATTATTATTATTATTATATAAATTCACTAGATAATAAATCTATTTGACGTGGTCAGTAGAATTCATCCAATTTTCTCCAAGTTTCACATGGTGGATGTAGATCTTTATGAGTTTAGTAGGCTACGCATATGAAATACAAGTATTATGTTGTGCATATCTTTTGTTCTTAAGGTGTTTTGCTGTCAAAGTTGGAGTTTGGAATTTATTTGAATCCAAATATCCAAATTTGAGGGCTAATAAGCCAAGAGACCTATATACCATGATATTTCACATACGTATTGAGAGACTTAGCAACTTTTCCAAATTTGGTCAAATGGGGACCTTTGTTTCCAGAGACACTGTCCAGAAAAATTCGGACTTGGAATTAAAAAAAAACCGTTAGAGGAAAAGTGCAGCGTATATCTTTAACAAAGAAATGCTTGAAGTGTGGAAAAAATGAAGGATTCTGAAGGAAGGGCAATAAATGAAGGATTATTCCCTCCGCTTCAGAGAAACTTACTAGTAATTTGAAATTATGTCTGGAATCTGAGTAAATCAGAGTAATCTAGAATCTCATTCTGAAAATTAAACTATTCCTTTTCGATTTTTTTTAAATGAGATCCTTTATGCCATTTGTTGGTTATGTCATTTGTTAAGAATATATATAAACTCACCCTGAAGAGTAAACTATCTACTGTGAATATTGTTGTAGAAAGTAAATTATTCATCACTATACAGTTATTTATGAAATATTTATTTACGAAATATTTATTTATGAAATATGAACAAAATCATCTGAGTTGTTTCTGAGAAAATTATCCGAAGAAAAAAAACACCATCAAGAATAAAATATCCCTTGTGATCTTTTCTTAAGGACAAATGAGTTAGCTCGTATTGTCAGAGTGTTAATCAAAGATTTATTTATAAAATGTGAATAAATTACAAATTTACCTGAGTTATTTTTAAGAAAATATTTCCGACGAAATCCACTGTCTTTAGTAGATTTTTCAGAACAAATAAATTATACATTGTCAGATTATCAAAGAAACATATATTTATGAAATATAAACGAAGTTATCTGAATCTGTTTTGATAAGATCGTCCGAATAGTACTCAGCGTCATGAATAAACTACCATTTGTAGATTATTTTCAGGGAAATTACTTATACCACAGTATACTGTTATTAATGCAATATTGACATACGAGAATAAGGAAAATCGTTAGAGCCGTCTTCCAGAAAATCGCTTTTTTTTTTTTTTAATTTTTAACCTTTAGTAAACTTTCCTTGTTTTGGGGGTAGGAAGAAAATTCAAGAAACTCTCCTGGAGAACCTTAAGTTTAAAATTTCTTGCCGATTCGTTCACCAATATGATTTCTAGGTGAATCAACATATTAGATTGTGATGGACGAACGGATGATATTCAAATAACTTTTTCAGTATATAGAGGACATGAAGTGAAGGAATTTGTTGAAATTTGGAATTATTCTTTTCTTTTAACAATTTTTTTAAATTATGATCTTCATACTTTCTCCTCTCCAGCTTTATACTAAGTTTTGTCAGTCAGATGCGACTGAATTTGTGCCGAACAATTGGGGGTTATAGTTCTTGCAACGTATAAACATAGTTTTTGCACTAGTCACATTTTATGTCATAATAACTTATGTAAAACAGAATCTGTGAGCTGACGGGAGTTTGGAATGATCGATAATAATAATAATAATAATAATAATAATAATAATAATAATAATAATAATAATAATAATAATAATAATAATAATAATAATAATAATAATAATAAGGGAATTAATGGAATTACAATAATAATTTCTTAAACAATAACATTTCATGAAAAAAATTAATTTACATGACGAGATTCGAGCCCGGTACTGCCGCTTGGTAGTTTCGTTGCGTAAGTTGTATTTGCAAAGCATATTTTATATTGAAATATCTCGAAATCTAACTAATATACCTGAACGTCTTGATACAATTTAAATAATTACCAAGTAACGTCTGTCATATTTTCAACTTTCTTCAACTTAAGGAACATTTCGAGACATTTCCCTCATTGAGAAAGGCCTATTTGATCTGTTTTTGAGTCGAAGAAGGAAATGATTAGAAACTCAATTTGTTTCTTCATACAGGCTTTCGTATCTGGATTAGTCTTACATAAAATGTTTCCAACTACTAAGTTTTTGTGCAACATCAAGTAAGTGCTCATAGTAGATATTTTTTTGTTGAACGAGTCGCATTTGTCCCCCAAGGCATTCGAATCCTTGCGAGTCCAAAATTTTTAACCTTGCTTGAATTTCAATTTCAATTCATATTCTGTGTGAAATGCAAGGTCTCCTGTGGAGAATGAAAGAGGTATTCGGATGACGAAAATGATTAGGAATTAGGGTAAATCCATGAATGATGACAAAAAGATTTACAAACTTATTCCATCAATTGTTTCAGACTAGATATTTTCAGTTATTATCAATCATTTTCTAACTTATGTATGACCAGTATTGTTTTTATCTTTGTTCTTACGTATACAATGTAGTGATATAAATAATATATTGTGTACTCAACGAACTATAATGTCATTGATATAGAAGAAAGCAGGGCAAAAGGCCGGACTTAATATTTAGCATGCTATTGCTGCCATACCAAAAACAATATTGAGATGATCCACACCAGTTTCTAACAAACCTTTCTCTTTGGCCTATAAAACAGACTGGGTAGGTGACAACTGGATTTCGTAATATATGTTCTAGACGGTGATAAAATAACAAACTCAGTGTGTGACTTTTACCCCATATAGGGGCCAAAAGTCCTTCAGTTAAGGGGTAAAAGGACGCATACATAAAAGAGAAATTTATGTTGATAAACTTTTTATTTCACAGTTATATAGTTTGTATTAAAAACAAATTGTAGTTGTATTTGAATTTAAAAATAAGAATTTTAACGCTTAGAACATAGAGGTATATGCTATTGTTTTGTTTTCCACTGATGTCTAAATTAGTAGCAAAACTATCGAAAAAATATCTTACTTCATTATTTCAGATAAATTCCGTGCTGAGGAAGTCCTGCAGTTGACTACGACTAGCGACCATGATGATACCTTTCCAGTGACGCGACAACGTTGCCAACTCATGTTATCTTCTCGACAAAATCCCCTCTGCGGACCTTTGCCCCCGTCTCCTATATGACACTCATTGAACAACACGCTCCAAACAACAGAGATTGATCTTAAAGTACAATTATTTTTTCGTGCATCAATTCCACAGCAAAAGCCTTCATAGTGCTGCATAGGTTACCAACTGTCATTTTCTGGCTGAAACGTTAAGTGTAAATCTGGATATACAGTATCTGTCCAGACGTTTTGGATAGCAGGAAAAGTACTGGGCCCGACCTGATGGAGTTATTGCAGTCAGGGAGAGGTCAGATAATTTTACTGCTGACTGCACATGATCTTTCTATGTACAAAAGAACAAAATATTCCAACAAATCTTGTCCAAACGAAGAATGCAAATAATTTTTGATTGCTTTCATATCTTTCTCAAGATACTTGGGCACATGAAAAAGTTAAAAAACACTTGTACATACAAGTACATGCTTTATACAATCACAGATAGAATATATAAATTTCATTCATGAAGTAAGTACAACATACAAACTAGACGCAATTTACACTGTTTTTCAGCTTTGTATTTTCACATCTTTCTCACGGTTATCATTTTCCTCTTCTTTGTTTTTCACTTTTCCACTTCTATGATCACATTGCTCGCTGTCAGTTCAATTACTTGTATATTCTCTCTCTCTCTTTTTTTTTTTATTGGTTTATTGGTTGATTATAGTCGCTATAATGACGACCAAGTTGGAGGAATTCTCCACTTTATTCTCTTAACACTGTACAGTAGTTAGCTAGGATATTGAGGGCACACTCAAGTTGTTCTTCTAACAAATTGATGTCATGAGAACGGGTAGGACCCATCGAAGAAAATATCACCATTTATCAGTGCTTCACTGCAGATAAATCGATAGTTTAATTACTGAATAGCCTAATCTAAAATAACATTGAAAACCTTTATCCGAAACACTTTTGATGGGGAATCGAAAATTCTTGCCTCACCTTGAGATACACAGATCGTTAGCTTGAACTACTCTCTGCAGGGAGAGAAGTTTGAACTGCAACATCCTACTCTACATCATTGAAAATTCTTTGCAAATCTTTGGCAAACAGCTTAGCTTCAGTTACAATAGAATTAAACTTTTTAAAATTATTTTATTTTATTTTTATTCTTTTACAGATAGAAACCAACTGTTTATAAGCTAGCTTGAGATATTTTTCATGTTAGTTTGCTCTCTTGGGTTTAATGGGGCCTACCTCGACCTGAAATTGCGTGTGGGCCTACCCTGCATTTGCAGGATAGAAGGCTGGTCCAGTCTGCCCCTGGTGTTACTCATAGCTCATAGGGTTTAATCCAGAAAATTCTTTTAAGGGTTCAAAATCAAACTAAGCGCTGCACTGGGATATTATTATTGCTAATGGATGTACCCTGCACAAGTGTGACATCTCAGTGCAATTTAATTTATCTCAAGTGTGGTTGGGTCCGGAAATATACCCTACCTGGGAGAAACAATGTTATACGTATGAGCACTATTAACTGTGTTTACTAGGGATTCGCACGAGATGAGTCGAACAGGACTTTCCTGACAAAATTCGAGTCGAGATACGGCTCTTCCAATAGAGAAATATACATTTTCGAGTCGAGACATCACTTTTACAGCACATTTTCGAGACGAGAAAGCCACAAATCTTGTATCGTGCGCATCCCTAGTGTTTATTTACCTAGGCACTTTTTGTAATTGCGTGGGTCGGGGGAAGATAATGGTGTGTCACGTTTTGTAACTTTCGATTAAACTCGAAAAGAAAGTTCAACATTCCAATGCAATGCAAACCAATGCCACATACCAAACAAGCTCCCCCTGCAATCTGCAGGTACATTTCCAAAATAAAACCAGCTACATACATTTATGTGGTTCGATATCAACCCATTCCACCTAATAACTCAATTTCACCGGAAATGGCACTTATCATAGTCTTTCTCCAAGCGGCTCAATTCATAATTGTCATTTTCAGCTTGTTTTATGAAGACATGTAGAAAAAAAAATCATCCCGAAAGTAACTATGGAAAGTAAAATTCAATACAAGTTGAAGAAAATTTTTGTTTGAATCCAGAGAAGAATTCTAGGGATGGGCACGAGCGATGTTCGAGCGAGTTTTCTTTGAAACTCGACTTGACTCGAAACAGACATGTTTGAGCTCGACTTGAGAATTTCGCTCGAAAAATTTCCTCCAACTCGACTCGAAACTCGACTCGAATTCGGGTCGAGTTTCGAGTCGAGTTGAGCCAAATTGAGCCAAATCCTGTGTGCAGTTTCAAAATTTGCATTATTATTATTATTATTATTATTATTATTATTATTATTATTATTATTATTATTATTATTATTATTATTATTATTATTATAACAATTACCGTGCATAAACATAAAAAATATTCTGTTTGTACCCGAATACTAAAAACTAGTTGACTGCCTACCTCGGTAGTCGGGAAGTCTAGGAAGCCAAGCCAAACATGTTCTGGGTTCTGGGTTTGAGTTCAAGAGGAGCAAGTATTCTTACTCGAGCCAACAATTGTTAAAATTTATAGGGTGCCAGCCAAACGTGTTCAAAACTACTCGGCCCTGGTGAGCCGAGCTAAGCCGATGCCTCATGTAACCAAGCCAGCTTCAACGATGGTTCATCCCAACCGAGCTCATGGCTCACCTCAACCGAGTCGGCTAGAACCATCGGCTCAATTGAAAAGAGACGAGTCGGTTAACATCACTACCGGTTTGGAATTCTGCTTAGGTTCAAAAATTCGACCGTGCAGGTCTCAGCCTTGATGGTAAGAACTACATGGTGCTCATAACATTTGAAGCTGTCTCGTTATAAAAATCGATTGTCGTCTAGTTATAGAGACGAGACGAAATGCGAGCAGTGTCCCCTCTCGTGAGCAACACTAAAAGTATTCCACATTACTGCTTACATTTCTCATGACTTTCGCTTTCCATTCTAATCAGGCCATGATTACAAAACGAGTTAAAACGAGCTGAACGAACGGGCCATTTATCAAACTCGACTCGAAACTCGACCTCGAAAAGAGTGACTCGACTCGAGAAAATTACCTTTGACTCGACTCGAAACTCGAATCGAATTCGAGCCGAGTCGAGTTTTAGCTGGACTCGTGCCCATCCCTAAAGAATTCGTGTAATGGGCAATAAGTTTAAAATAAAATTCCGCTATTGCTTTATGCCATAAAATTAAACAGATACAAAATTTGTAAGATTAACATGATTTGTACAGCATTTCTAAAAAACATGAACGAAAAGTAGTTTGGAAGACAAGAATAATCGAAGATAAAATGTGACCACGCAGCATGAATGAATAAAACGATTCAAAGAAAAAAAGAAAAAAAAAACCGACAATATTCGAATGTATCGATCTGCCACCTGACATCATTTTACCTTTATCAATGTTAAATGTACTTGTGTGAGAATTGATGATACAGAAAAGGCGTTGTGGGGAGGGAGAGAGAGAGGGGTATATAGTGTTGTGATCCTTTTGAAAAAAAAATGAAAAAAGAAAGAAATGAAATTAATTCTCTGTGACTGGTGCTGCAGTTCGTCTTCTGCTACGATGGCCTGCAGGAAAGGCCAAGGGGAGGGGGAGAAACGCTGACATGTCGGTTTGGAACCTGTTCAACAGCTAATAGCGACTGGTGGGCGTTCTTAATTGAAATCAGACAAAGCGTGGCCTGTAATCAGTCGTTGCGCTACACAAGGTGGCGGTGTAGCTTTGGGCGCCGAATCTTTTTGGTGCAACCAGGTAGCACGTGACACTCTATAGTGAAAAAGCGCCGCTTCCTCGGGGTTCAAGGGGGAGAGGGACCAGAAATCACAATCAATGTTGCCACATGTCAAAGAATTAACAAGAACATATTCTTTTCTGCCTTTTGTCTTGTCAGAACACAATGCAGATCTCCTACTGAGAAACTAATCGTGGTTTGAATTTTCATTTTTCAATATCATGTCATATCCCACCTTTATTGAGATACCAGCGATTAAAGCAGTCTTTTGTGTGTTTAAATACAATGAGATAGAAAATCAATTATCTTCTTACGTTTTTATATAGGAACATTAAGAATCAATTTGCTTGAATTAATAATGTTATAGTTTTTAAAGAATTTGTGTAAATACACATGACATTTGGATATATAGGAACTGTATTTATAATACAGACACATGTTGTGTACTTATATGACGTTTACCATTACAATCAGTAAAAAGTTACGCGTCCAATAAAACTACAAATGTGAATAAAATATGCACTCAAATAAATTTGTTTTGAAATTTGGTGAAACCAGGGGCAGATTTAGGACGGACTTCTGGAGGGAGCGGTGGGTTTTAATACTGCTACTAAGAGCCAATTTTAAGAGCTCCAAACTCTGGGATGGTTTTATTTATATATAAAATAAGAAAGTTTCCTCTTCTAGGGGGTGATTGCCCCGATCGCTCCCCCCTGGATTCGCCCCTGGGTGAAACGCTTAATCAATTAGTATATAAAATAATATTTCTCTAATTGCATAGAGGAGAGGGAGTTAAAAGTCACAAAATTTACATTTAGACCAATATATTCTTTGGTTGTTCAATAATTTCAGGTTTCAACAACTAAACTCAGACACTAGACATTTCTCTTCGCAATGCATATTTCTATTTCAAGTGTGCCCTCGGAAAATATGTGAAACATACTTCGGTCCCACCCTCACCGCCCTCTTACGGAGGAAACCCCTTTGCTTTGGGGAAAGAAGTGAATGACCTCGGCTACGTTGCCAATCTGTCATTCAGTCGTTCGGACTTGACGAGTGAATGTTGTACATTACTTAGAATGGCTAACAAGACAGACAGCGAAGTCCGTGAAATAATTCATTGTGGCAACGCTTCCGCATCCAACTATTGAAAGACCTCGGTCACAGCAACTTGTCCCTCTTCTTTCGTAGGAGATACACATCGACAGCAGCGCCAGCAAGGGCATACTTGAAACAGAAAGGCCTTGGTAAAAGACATGCACAATAAGAGAGATGATATATATATATATATATATATATATATATATATATATATATATATATAAAGTCACCATGTGACAATTTACCCCTTTCGAGAGATAGTTGTCACATTGAAAAGTAGAAGTTGTCACATGGAAATATTAAATCAATTCTCCCTCTAGAATTTGAATTCTATATTCTGCAAGTAGCGGGAAAATGCTAGAGAATGTTAAATTTTTATATTAACATTTTCACTGTTTATCTCATGGATTTTTTCAATTAAATATTAAGAAATTTATATTGTCGTTTTATTATTAAATAAACTATCTGAAACAGGTTCAAAACTCATTATGTGATTTTTCACTCAATAAAATAAAAACACAGTAAAGACATTTCGTAAGGAATACGTATGACAGAATAAAATATCTCTCAAGTGATATCCTTAGCAACCTCTTTACTGTAAAAACATTTTTTAAAAAAAGTACAAAATGCGTTGATGTATTTATTTCATTCATCTAGAATTATTCCAATACACTTTACCTTGATTTTTATCTAGATTAATGTGTCAACCAAATCCAGTGGCGGTTCTTGAGGAAAATTACAGCTGTAAATAAATAAATCAATTTTATTGCTAGAAGCTAAGAGAAAAAGTTAAGCTGTAATAAGGTTTATTCCTTGGCTTTAGTGATAAAATTTATATCATTGACGAAGCAACTTTGCTCAATGCCACTAGTAACGAAATCAATGGATTTCTCATAGTCCAAGTGTTTCATGTGTTATCTAAATTCAGAACTTCAAAGATCAATTTCATAAACCATTCCTTCCTTTGTACTTCAATGTGAAATACTCTAAGCGACAGAAATAAGAATAGTGTATAATAACAATGAGAACTGATAGTTATTCGAAATGTCGGTGTAAAGAACACTAGAGTAAATTACTTGGATCGAACGTGAAATCAATACAAAATGCTAGTACCAAACCACTTGGCGTAACAGCCCTTTGTGAGCCTGAGCCGCTCTAACGACATCTGTTAGCGACCAGCTGAACTACGTCCAGTCTAGAAGATGCCCAGTATAACAAAATACTTTGGCTTGAGTAATATTTACCTGTACCTTGGGCAGAAAGTACTCATACATATGCACTATACTTAGTAGAATGTTCATTTCATATTAACAAAAGAAGAATGTTTTTAATATATGTAAGTGATTATTATGGGATAGTTGTTGATATGGACATGTTTTATGGTTACCTAGTCAGTGAATTTGTGTACTTAACAGTTTTAAGAAAAGGATATTATAAGTTATATCAAATAATAAACCAGTTTAACATCGTTTATAGACGTTGTCAGTTTTATTAAAAAGGTGAGATTAATGGTATTTACATATAGAAGCTAATTTTTACATGAAGAAGAAATACTACCACTTCGAATTTTTATCTCAGCAAACGAACCAGGTTTACGACTATCTTTTTGATAAGTCGTTGTACCAGGACCTGGCACAGGTGGTCAACCCTGGGCTGCGTCGCCCTGTCTTTGACAGGATTATCAGAAACTTTCTAGACCTGATGGCTGTCACGTCTTCTACTCACGGCGTTAGGTGGAAGCCGAAAATTGGGAAACACCGGGCAGGAATCTAACCCGGAATCATGTGGACGAATGGTTGTAGTCGAGGGTACGCGGCGGTACACGCCGTATTCCCTCTGCTTAATCCTAGTCATTAGAGTGTACCTTCTGCTTCAAAGCGTATAGAATTTTCTATTTTCGTTTCATTTATATTTATTTAATCGGATAATGGCTTCAATCATAAAGTGACTGACTGCATCACCTTTTCTACGAACTTAAATAGTTCGTTACTGAATTCTCTATGTCTGTCTGTATGTTTGTGTGTGTGTGTGTGTGTCTATCTGTCTGTTATTTGCGTATTTTTTTCAATTTTGAGCTCCATTCGATAGACTATCAAAAACTATCTGAGAAAGTAATGAAAGTTTTTGGGTCACTCTTACCATTCCCGAGGTATTGGCCGAAAACGTTTCGATTTCGGGAAATTTAAGGAGCCATAAGTCATAGAGAGATGATATTGGCGTTGATCAATATCTAAGAGGATGGTGATCATTTTGGTACCAACTAACAACCAGTGGATACTGGCAAGTAGCTTCCGGAGAAGACTTGATATATTTTATCGAAGGTTTCCATTGTTACTGTTGTTATTAGCTATTATTTGAATTTTATTATACAGGAAGGAATTAAAACACAAAATTGTTTTAGAATAAGCTCGATGGATCGATGCAAAATGGCGCATTTTTTGTTCTGAGAGAATATCCAAGCGTTTTGAAGGTCGATGGCTGTGATATTTTGAATTCCTTAAAAAGCCTTGTTCTCTGCTGAAGAGAATCAAATTTGATCGATATTTTAAAACTAAAGTATGAATGTTTTCAATATCCCGTCAATGTTTATACGCAACTTTGAGCAATACAGAACCTACTAATTGAAAGTAAAAAAATCATGTCTTAATGATTGTACAGAGTTACATTTGGTCACAATTTTCTTACTTCTGGCACATCGGGCGCTATTTTTTTCTGTTCCTTCTTGAAGTGAGTTGTTTGCCCCCTCCTTCATACCTACATTCATTTTGTGATTTAAGTAAGGAGTGCCTTCAAGAAAATAGCATGAAATGCTTTTAGACTATAAAACAGTAATATATCATTTATATTATAATTGGATTAGTTAATACATGCGTTTTACATTATTCATTAGAAAATGCCTTTTAAAACAGAGTATATCCTCTGAAAGTTTTAGGACTACAGCACTGCGTGGACGTGAGTCCAGAGCTCTAACAGTAAACCACGGAGTCTCTCACAAAGTTCTAGAAGAAGAAAGAATAAAACATGTATCAGATGCAATTAAAGAGAGTAAAGGAAAGAATAGAACATATTCTGAGTAGAACATATTTTGAAAATAAAGTTTATGCTGAAAGACGTGATTAATAAAACTTTGCTGGAAGGTTAAATAGAGACAGGAAGGACTACAATTGATAGAATTATTAAAGTTGATAACTCGTCACAAGCTAAGACGAAGAAAGAATTAGGTGAGAATAATTACAGTGCACAGAAACTTTGCAATTGGCCGGAAATCGTTTCCCATTAAAGATAGTGTACTTAATATGATGGTTTGTCTGTGTGTGTATCTATCTTTCTTTTTTGGTCGATTAGGATTTTGAAAAGCTTGACAATAAGTGAGAAAATTGTCGTTTACTTTACATTTGAATGCCTAAAACTAGCAATGGTGATTGGAACAAAGAGATCGATATGAAATATAGAAGTAGGAGGGGATAAAGTAGAACAGGTAATTAGTTTTTGTTTACTGTTTATGATTATTAGTGAGAACGTGAAATAAATGCAAGGATAGGAATGGCATTTAAGGGGAAGAATAGTCTGTTTTGTAGGACCTTGAATAAAGAATTGAGAAAAAGACTCATAAAATGCTTCGTAGTATTGTACTGTATGGGTTGGAAACATGCTCATTACAAAAAAGCAATGAAAAAAGTCTGGAAGTTTGCGAAATGTGGCTATAGAGAAGAAAGGAGAGAAAGGAAACAAATCACGAAGTATTAGAGAGAAAAGTAGTAAGTAGTAAGAGAGAAAAATAGTAAGAGAGAAAAGATCAATTTCAGATGTAATTTGAAACAAGGAAGAGAAAGTAGTTAGGACATTGGCTAGAAGAGCTATGACAAGAAGGCAGGAAAATAAGGGAAGAACGGAAGAGGTTACAGTTGTTGGCTAGTATTGAAACGAAAACTTCATACGTGAAGACAAAAAGACTAGCTGAAGGCCGTGATGCATGAAAGGTTTTCAGTTCGCAGCAAATAATCTGACAATGATGGCAGAATCCTTTAATGCTGATGATACCTATTATTAGACAGTACCAGTAGAAGAGGTGGAGAAACAGAAGCCAGATTGTAGAAATTCAAATTTGCCTTTCTTATGAGGATTTATCGACCTCTTGTCAGAGTAGTTTAGTGCCCGAGTCTAATCTTTGCACTATATGGGCTTGGGGGAACAACACTGCATTTATAGGTTGTCTTGAGGTTGTTCCCTTCTCCCAATCATCTTACCATTTTTTGTCTTTCCATTATAGTACTCGTTTTCATTTTACTTACATATAGCATAGTCTGAAGTAATCTTTAACACGTATCTCTACCTAATTTAAAGTTTTGTTTATTTTATGAGCAATTTAGTTTTACACGCCATAATTGAGCGGCTCGAGCGAACATAATGGTATGTCACATTTTCTTACTTTCTAGTAAACTATAGTACGGAAGGTATAACGTCGTTGGCTTCCCGCGAAAAGTTTTAGTGGCGTTTATGAGGAGTGGCCAGTTTGGTTATTCGTGGCTCGCTAAGCGCAGTAGACGGATGGTGATTGGCTACCCTCTTACTATACTCCCAGTGACGAGCAGGTCCAAGCGCGGGAAGCCAACAACGTTATACCTTCTGGACTATAGAAAAGCAAATTGACCATTCCCATGCAGTTCAGTGCAATGACACATATCAGAAGTAGTTGATTTCTGTCACTTATGATTTGAATTGAGGGTTAAGAGAGAAGATTGGATGGTTAAATCTATTTTAAGAAAACGCTTCTCACTACCTTATCTTTTTGCTCTATGTAGATCAATATCGAAACCAAAGGTTGCAGAGGATTTCTATCACTTCCGATTTGAGTTGAGCACTTTTATTTTGAGTTTAACGTCCCGTTCAGCAGCGAGGCTATATGAGACGTGGAACTACTGATTAAAGTGGAATCCGAACCACTTGAGCTGCCGCCGGGAATCGAACCCGCGCCAAAGGCTAACCGCTTAGCCACAAAGGAGCTCCATCACTTCCGATTTGAGAAGAGACTTAAGGATGGAGATGAAATGTAGGAAACCACTTTTTTGCTCTCTATTATTGCTTTTGCTTTTAGTGATCAACGTTAAAACTGTAAATGACTGACTTCTACAACTTCTGGTTTGGAAAAAATGAAATGCAATCTTTCAGTGTAACTTCCCACGATTATTATCCTTTACGCTAAGGAAGACGATTATTAAAGCAAGCGTATGTTAATGAAAGAATTTGTGGAATGATAATGTAGGAGGAAACGGGAGTATCCCGAGAAAGCCCACGAACACGATACTGTCCATCACAAACTTAGTTGGTCGGGGATCGAACCAGGTACCTCACATACCAAATGTAAGTGCTCTAACACTTACCTTGGCTCCGTGCCACCTAACCTTCACGCTTCTGGTTTCGATATTTAATCTACTTCTATCAATTAAGTCAATTCCTAATTTTTGGCCCCCTATAGGCCTATCCTGGCCAAAATTGGTGGTGGTCCATCAAACAGTTCCTGAAATTTTTGTGTCTATCGGACGATGGGTACACTAGTTTTTTTTTTTTTTTTTTTTTTTTTTTGGCGCCCGGATAGTCGAACGCAGTCGTTCTTTCAGAAGAAGTGTTTCGGGGGGACACACTTATTATTCCGGGGGGGACTGCTGGTACTATCCTATTTGTTATTATATAACAGACGTATTATTTTGGTTTCCTCCAGGGGACACTCTCAGAGCTCCGGGGGAGCAGTGTCCCCCCAAAAACATGTCTGGAAGAAACACTGGTCGAACGTACAAAAAGGGTAAAAACATAAAGGAGTTTTGGTGAACCAATCTCCTTAAAGACTGAGTTTCATTGCACGTGTAAAACAATGGTAGAATTTCAAATTACAAATAATTATTTAATATTGACGTTTGTTGATATCGAGAAGCGATTCCTTGATATGGATTCAGAAATCCCAAGAATAAGTGTTATCATTTTTGGCTTTATTCGAGGGGATGTATTAACACAGATTAAACTTTTTCTTGGGATTTCTGAATCCATACCAAGAAATCGCTTCTCGATATCAACAAACGTTATTAATGCTCTATGGTAATTAGTACTCAAACTGGTTATAGTTTACCTCTATCATTTTCAGAATGAAATGAAATGAAATTTTCCAATTTAATGTCGCATGATTATGCCCTTTAGGCTGAGGAAAATACAGGATTAAGACAAGTGAATGATGATGGAAGAATTGTTGAAAAGAAAGTGTGGGAGGAAACGGAAGTACCCCGAGATTGTCCACGACAAACTTACTTGGCCGAGGATCGAAACAGGGACCCTACGCTCCAGAGGAAGCGCTCTACCACTGAGCTATCGTGCCCCTCTCCCTCTACCACTTCCGGTGTAAGAGTGAAGACAGAAAAGATTCTTGGAACTTGTATTCCACATCAGAAGACGATTTTCCGCTTTATCTCTTTCCGTTTTCGCCTTTGACGTGGGAGACCTGGGTTCGATTCCCGGTGGGAGCTCATGTGGTTCGGATTCCACGTTAATCAGTAGGTCCACGTCTCATATAGCCTCGCTGCTACAAGGGACGCTAAACTGAAAACAACTCAACTCTTTCCGTTTTCGCTCTATAAAAAATCAATATTTCAAAAAAGTGATAATAGAGGTTTATTACTTCCGGTTTTAGCAGAAAGATAATAACCCAGATAGAACATATTCTTGGGGCGCTGAATTCACACACACACACACATATATATATATATATATATATATTAAGTTTCTCGCTATTTATTACTGATTTTGTTGTCTGGTGATCAACGTTAAAACCGGAAATGCTGTATCTTTTCTATTCTCAGTTTAAGGTTCCTGTGAACTCCCCCTTGTCCGAGCACTTCGCCTTTTCGCCACCAGATGCTCACTTTTTCATTTAGCAATCACTGCTGGTACCTCTACTGGGAAGAACTGAAAGATCGTAGCGCTCAGTTTGAATGTGTCTAGGATATCCACACTTGAAGTGGGCGGGGAGAGGAATCCAACAGTTTTTTTTTTCGTGCACCTGCAGTCAGTCAGAGTCTATTTATACAAGCCGTGTTGTTCAGCCGCAGGGCAAAACCTCAATCATCGATGAGTAACATAAATCTTTTCTTTTTGCAGGTAGGAATAGAGTTTTGTACGAAAAACGGGAATTAGGTTGCAGAGAACGTCATTCACATCGCGTTGACAAATTATCTTTCGTACGTTTATCACATGAAACTCTTTTCTTTTTTTGATTATTACCAGAATATGAGATAAAAAGAACCTAAATGGTTCTTTGTATACAGAAAACAGACAAACAATACTAATATTTTCTTACATATCAGTATTATATGATTTTTTTCTGAAGTGTATGATGCATGAAAAATGGACAAAATGAATTTTGACTTTTCTATTTGTCCCTATCCTTCTGGGTAGAGAGAATGATGTGGCGCAGCTAAAGGGCCTGCAGGGCCCGCAACATTGAGAGGCCCAGAACAGAAAGAGGCCCATTTCAGTTTCGAAGTTAAACTTTATAATGTTAAGATGTTAAAAATTATGTGATGTTCCAACTATATCTCATTTTTACCTATGAAGACGGTAACACCTGAGCGATTATTTAGTAAATTAAATGCCAACAAAACTTTTACTGACCAGCGAAAACATTATGACCACTCGCTACTTTTTGAACGAAATCATCGGGCTGAGATAAGAGCTACAAGGCATAACACAACCGCGCGCCAAACACGACAAGAATCTCACTCGATTAGTCAGTGTGATGCTTGTGCCTTGAATGGGGAAGGACGACGATATATCAGGGTGACTAAGTGGCTGGGAGCTTCATTTCGGAAACAACGCGACTTGTCGAGTTTTCGCGATCTGCCGTGCTTATGTATTTCAAAGATGGGAAAAGAACAGTGAAACCAGCATCGAACCAAACAACAAAAAGTGGGACGACCACACCTCATTAAAAATGTCGGATGTCGTAGACTCTCGAATTTGGTATAGCAGAATAGACGAAAACTATAGCACAATATAATAATAATAATAATAAATAATAATAAACTTTATTTTACGTGCTGAGAACAGCTAAAATACAGCAAAAATACAGCACTTTGTCTTATTCTACATTATTTTAGCAATGAATATATAGTACTAGTAATAAAATTATGTTTACATCTATAATAAAAACATTGACAGTGTAGTGTACGTCAATCATTAAAACAAAGAAGTGTCAAAAATTAAAAGTAAAAAAAATAAAAATAAAAATAAAAACTACTAAGTTATATTTAAAATTCTAAAATAAAGTCATATTTTAAGATATGCATTCATTATAGCTTTCTAAAATCCTACAGATTAAAATATGTTTTCTATTATGCGGTTGCAATAAAATTTTTTCCCTTGTACCATATGTTGGAACTTTAAAATCAACATTTTTAAAAATATAGTCTGAGGTATATTGGTTGTCAAGTAACTTTTCTACAAATACAGATTCAATCAATTTTCTCCTGTCAGCCAGTCGTTACAAATTAAAATACGTTATCCAATGTTCATACGTGCTAGAATAATAGTCAAGTCCTAACTTAAAACAAAGTATTCTAAGAAAACATTTTTGCACCATCTCGAGTTTGTTTACGAGAGTTTTTGTTAGGCTGTTCCAAGTCACTGATGCATATTCTAGTTTCGACCTTACCAGCAATTTATATAAGAGTACATATGTATTTGATTGACAGAAAGCAGGCCATTGATTAAACAGGTAACCGATTATTTTTCTTAATAATAATAATAATAATAATAATAATAATAATGTGCATTTTTTTTGCATATGAGCAAGTTGTGACTCACTAGATAGAACATAGAAAGTCAAAACTGTTCTCTGTAAATTTTACGTGACTCATGAATGTGGAAAGAGGGGGTCCGTTTAACATTTTTGCGGGGAGGCCCATTCGTCCTTACTTACGCTACTGAGAGAATGTAAGGTAAAATAATAACACCAATATATATATATATATATATATATATATATATATATATATATATATATATATATATATATAGAGAGAGAGAGAGAGAGAGAGAGAGATAGATAGATAGATAGATAGATAGATAGATAGATAGATAATCCTGGCGCAACAGTCCCTTGCGATCTGAGCCTGCAGCGGGCTTATGTTAGTAGTAAGCATAACCACACCCAACGTCGCCGGCTGTCTAGATTGAAGTCCGCTATCTTTTAGTTTCCCAACTTTTCTCTCGATATTTGGTCAACACAGAAATGTTTGAGTGCCACACCGGGAATTAATCCCTGGACGATGCACACCGTATCACTTTCGCTAATCATTTGGTAAAATTCAGGTTAGGGTGGTACTGAATTAATTTTGGAATATGCCATTTCTCATAAGGTAAAGTTCAAAAGTATTGTGACATAATTAAAAAGCTCATTATCAACCACGTATTCTTGCCTCTAATATCTCTAAAAGTTTTCGAGTTATGTGTCAAAAATGGTTGAAACACTTGAAGTTAGTTTAGTAACTTGAAGAAGATAGTGGACTTATACATACATGATTAGAATTGCTCCAATTTTTATTTTTATTCTTCTTTCTCGTAAAGAAATACAAAATCATAATTTCAACCATTTTGGTACATTTTTCATAATTTGAAGCGCGAACAGCCGGTTTCTTTCCTTACGTTTTGAACTTGGGATTTATATTCTCCTTGTCACTTATCGTGAAAGTCATATAATAACATAGGTCACAAAGCTAGAATATCTTATGCGACAGAGGTACTGACAATTTTTGTCATTTCATCTCTCAAGATCTGTTAAATTTGACATTTATTGAATGATATCGGTTTTATAATACGAATAAATTTTTTGCAATAAGGTGCGTATAGTGGTCGTAAGAAATGGCAAAAGCTACCACTGACCTTTATAGTTTGACTCATGCTTTTTCGATCATGGTATTCCTCTTAAATTTTGCAAAGGACAGTATCATTTTAATTATCTTAACCTAATTTCCTAAAGCATCTCATTCGTACGCTAAAAGAAAGATTTCTATTTTTTATGTATAAGAATTCAGGGGATGCAAATTTATTCAAAATTCCTTTACAATTAAAGCCGCCTAAACAGATATTCCTTCAAGATTTCTGTATTTTGAAAACAATTCACGATTTCAGTTCTTTGTATTTACTTGTTTCCATGTTTATTTATATCAATACTGTATGATCAGTTTCCAGAATTATTTTAGTTCCCCGGTAAATCCATTTATAACAAGCTCCAAATACTGCTACAATTTTAATGTGGTTTCAGGAGAATCTGCATATCTCATCCTTTTGTTACTCTCTATATATTCATCTACTACGTAAACAAACATCAGTGAAAGAAAGAGGCTGAGAGCTAACATGTGCTCCGTGAGGAACGTTGTCATACCTTGCACTGATATATCTAGAGAGTCTAGTGTTGCCACGAGACGAAACGAGACAAGACGAGACTTCTGGCTGTGTCGTCTCGTCTAGAAAAGATGTGTCCGTCTCGTCTCGTATCGAATGGTTCTGTCTCGTCTCGTGGCAACACCAGAAAGGCTGAGGCCCACAAAAGAGCTGTTAAACCAAGTGGTTAAAATTATAACTTTTAACCTAGTTTGGTTAACAGAGCACAACACAAAACACGACTGCAATCCTCCAGCAACGACTGCTTAGTTTCGACTGAACCCGTAATTACTTCGATAGGAACATTTGTCAATACCGTCAGTACAGACGAAAGGCAAGATTTCCCCATTTATTCTGATATCCTTTTTTCAGAACCCCTGGCGCCACTTCAACAAATAAGGAGGCCTATGTAACTTTCCCATTTAAAAAATGGTTTATCTTCGAATAACAGCATAAAAGGATAAAAAAGATAAATTTTATTGTCAAATCAGAATCTTTTTCGAAACTCAGTGTCGAGAAAGGCTGACACGTTTCTGTCTTGGTTCGGAACGAGAAAGACCATGAAACAATAGTTAGTTACTGATAAAATTGCCACTTCTACGCATATTTGTACTTCTATTAAAGGATTTTTATACGTAGATATCTCCACCAGCCCCCGGAATAAAATCTTCTGAAACACTGATCTCAATGAACGCTTTACATTGTATTTGAATCTGGAGCACTATCACAAAATAATTAAACTTGAATCGATTGAAAAATGGAAGTGAAAGCTGTTTGTAAGAATCATTTTTAAAAAGTGCTTTAGGTATTCCCTGTTCTTTGTAGGGTTTGAAACGTTGAATCATTTGGATCATTTGAAATAATAAAAGATGGTATAGATTTCGAAGGCAAATAATTTATTCCGAGTTAATAAATTTTTAAGCAAATTCAGAAAGTGTTTGTATTTTTCGAGACACGAGACAAGACGTTTTACGAAACGTTTCGTATTGTATCGTGTCTCGCTTCAAAGAGTCCTGTCTCGTCTCGTTGCAACACTAAGAGAGTCTTACGCATTATCTTTCCAAGAAAATGAGCTAGAAACTTGAAAAGCACATTCAGTCAATTGTTATCATAGAATATACTATGGGCATAGCCGCTGATGTGTAGAAGGTGACACAGGCGGAATTTGTTTTTGGCGACTTGGAGCCGTGGGGCTCTATTATTTGGATTGGAAACATTGGTTCAAAAATATTTTACATTAAGCATACATACATATACGCACACACACACACATACGTACATTTGTGTTACATACACTTTAATTAATGTGTGGATCTAAGGACAAGGTCCGGTTCGCCCACCCAAAAACCGCCTCTGGGAGGTGGATTGGAAGCGCACCCCTGAAACATAGAATTATGCTAATCGTAATCTTCTGAGATAAACTACCCCCCGAGGAATAAGTAAATAAATAAAAATAGTTTATTAATGTTTATCTTCCGTATACGATTAATTGAAAAATTTTAGTGTCTCAACAATGAGAGCCATATACAGGTGATCTGCGTTCCTGGCGGAACTTCCCTAGTTGCGGACAAAATTTCATACTATAAACTCTTTTCGGCTCTCTCCCTCACGGTAGTTTTTTTTTTTTTTATCTATTATCTACTCCCTTGGAGTAACTGTTGCTCTGTATTTTCACGGGCTTGCAACCGTCAGAATGAATATCTTGGCTGCCCTCCCAGCTACCCAATCAGCATGCAATAGATACATGCAATAACAATCAAATCCCACACAAACTACTCTACCCATCAAATATTTTAACATGGAAAGTTCTTTTACGCAACGTATTTCGTTTGTTTAAAATGGAATAGACCTAAATACATCTTTTTTTTTTTTAATGTTCTTCTGGAGATTCGATAGCGAGACCGCTCACATCAAAAAATGAGACAATTAGTGCTCTGACAATCTGGTAGAAATACAACATGCCATATGTACATTACTGTGATTACATTGCTATTTATTCAATGATTATTTTGCTTAGAGTTTTCTTACTCTCCAGGGTACTCTTCAAGGATATACAATTACTCTTCACTTATGTCGCGAAAAAATATTCAGCTTGCAAATTTATTTCGAGAACTTCTCATTCCCTAATACATGTTTATACTCTCAATTTGTGCGTACAACCGACAAACTTACACAGAATCTCAACAGAGTTCAAATGTGAGGTGTCTGCTGTGAAACAAAGGTCAGTTATATGGGAGGGGATTTTAGAGTGCAGCTCTAGGAACACTGTGGGCTTTTAGAGTGTAATTCTAGGAACGCTGTAGGGGGCCATCCCGCTCCACCTGAGACAAAAAAAAAAAAAAAAAAAAGAATGAAAAGAAATCTGGCGGCACACAACTAATTCACACTGGTTACAAAGCAGGCACAACAAAGTTCTGAATGAAATATGTTTATTTTTTTGCACTATTCCATTTTCCGAACAATAACATTTACCGATGACTTGTTAGCCCCTCCACCACAGCCACCATGAAAACAAATTCAATCGGAATTTGGCCAGCTCGTTTGATCACGAATAATTATCATTTGATCCCAAGCATAATGACGTATTACACACAATTTGGCTAGGGCTTGTTAGCCCTTGATAATCGGCATGTACCATTCCATAGATATTTCAATCGTAAATAGGTAAGCAAAGTTTCGTTAGTTTCTGGTAGAAAGTATGACAGATAAAGTTGATTGTTTATTTAACAATGGTGGCCTCTAACAATGAAACTAACAACAACAACTGAAATCGACAAGTACCATTTCATAGATAACTCAGTGGTAATCCGATGGGTGTGCCAAGTTTGGTCAGTTTCTGGTACAAAATATAGCAAAGTTGATTCTTTGTTTAACGATGGTGGCCTTCAACAATGAAACTAACAACAATATGTGGAATCAACACGTACTATTTCCTAGATATTTCAATCTTAAATGGGTGTGCAAAGTTTGGTTAGTTTGTGGTAGAAAGTATGTAAGATAAAGTTAATTGTTTATTTAACAAAGAAGAAATTCAATGATTGTTTATTTAACAATGGTGATCTTCAACAATGAAACAAAAACAATATGTGAAATCGACACATACCATTCCATAGATATTTCAATCTTAAATGGGTATGCAAAGTTTGGCCAGTTTCTGCTAAAAAGTGTGGCTGATAAAGATGATTGTTTATTTAAAAATGGTTTCCTCTAACAAGAAAACTAACAACAATATGTGAAATCGACACGTACCATTCCATAGACATCTTAATCGCAAATGAGTGTGCCAAGTTTGGTTAGTTTGTGGTAGAAAGTATGGCAGGTAAAGTTGTTTGTTTATTTAACAATTTAGAAATCCATCGATTGTGTATTTAACAATGGTAGTCTTCAGCAACGAAACTAACAACAATACATGAAATCGACACGTAGCATTCCCTAGATATTTAAAACTTAAATTTGTGTGCAAAATTTCGTCAGTTTCTGGTAGAACGTATGACAAAGTTGATTGTTTATTTAACAATGGTAGCCTATAACAATGAAACTAACAACAATTTGTGAAATCGGCAGGTACCATTCCCTAGATATCTCAGTTGTAATCCGATGGGTATGCCAAGTTTGGTCAGTTGGTGGTAGAAAGTGTGGCAGATAAAGTTGATTGTATATTTAACAATGGTGGCCTTCAACAATGAAACTAACAACACTATGTGGAATCCACACGTACCATTCCCTAGATATCTCAATCTTACATGGGTGTGCAAAGTTTCTTCACTTTCTGGTAGAAAGTACGGCAGATAAAGTTGATTGTTTACTTAACAACGGTGGCCTCTAACAATGAAACTAACAACAATGTGTGAAATCAGCACGAACCATTCCATTGATATCTCAATCGTAAATGAGTGTGCCAAGTTTGGTTAGTTTGTGGCAGAAAATATGACAGATAAAGTTGACTGTATATTTAATAATGGAGAAATCCAACGATTGTTTATTTAACAATGGCGGCCTTGAACAGTGAAACTAACACCAATATGTGAAATCGGCAGGTACCATTCCCTAGATATCTCAGTTGTAATCCGATGGGTATGCCAAGTTTGGTCAGTTGGTGGTAGAAAGTATGGCAGATAAAGTTGATTGTTCATTTGACAATGGTGGCCTCTAACAATGAAAGTAACAACAATAAGTGAAATCAACACGCACCACTCCATAGATATCTCAATCGTAAATGAGTGTGCCAAGTATGGTTAGTTTGTGGCAGAAAATATGCCAGATAAAGTTGACTGTATATTTAATAATGGAGAAATCCAACCATTGTTTATATAACAATGGAGGCCTTCAATAATGAAACTAACAACAATATGTGAAATCGACACATAGCATTCCCTAGATATTTCAACTTTAAATGGGTGTGCAAAGTTTGGTCAGTTTGTGGTAGAACGTATGGCCGTTAAAGTTGATTGTTTATTTAACAATGGTGGCCTCTAACAATGAAACTATCAGCAATATGTGAAATCGACCCATATCGTTCCATAGATATCTTGATCTTAAATGAGTCTGCAAATTTTGTTTAGGTTGTTGTAGAAAGTGTGGCAGAAAAACTTGATTGTTTCTTTAACAATGGTGGTCTTCAACAATGAAACTAACAACAATATGTGAAATCGACACATAGCATTCCCTAGATATTTCAATCTTAAATGGGTGTGCAAAGTTTGGTCAGTTTCTGTTAAAAAGTGTGGCACATAAAGTTGATTTTTTATTTAACAATGGTGGCCTTTAACAATGAAACTAACAAAAATAAGTGAAATCGACACGTACCGTATCATAGATATCTCAATGGTAAATGAGTGCGCCAAATTTGATTAGTTTTTGGTAGAAAGAGTGTAAGATAAAGTTGATTGTTTATGTAACAATTTAGAAATCCAAAGATTGTTTATTTAACAATGGTGGCCTTCAACAATGAAAGAACAACAATATGTGAAATCGACACATACTATTCCATAGATATCTCAATCGTTCATAAGTGTGAAAAGTTTGCTTAGTTTGTGGTAGAAATTATGACAGATAAAGTTAATCGTTTATTTAACAATAGAGAAATCCAACGAATGTTTATTTAACAATGGTGATCTTCAACAATGAAACTAACAACAATATGAGAAAACGACACATATCTTTCCCTAGATATTTTAATCTTAAATGTGTGTGCAAGGTTTGGCCAGTTTCTGGTAGGAAGTATGGCAGATAAAGTTGATTGTTCATTTAACAATGGCGGCCTCTAACAATGAAAGTAACAACAATAGGTGAAATCGACACGTACCATTCCATTGATATCTCAATCGTAAATGAGTGTGCCAAGCTTGGTTAGTTTGTGATAGAAAGTGTGGCAGATAAAGTTGATTGTTTATCTAACAATGGAGAAATCCAATGATTGTTTATTTAACAATGGCGGCCTTGAACAGTGAAACTAACAACAATATGTGAAATCGGCAGGTACCATTCCCTAGATATCTCAGTTGTAATCCGATGGGTATGCCAAGTTTGGTCAGTTGGTGGTAGAAAGTATGGCAGATAAAGTTGATTGTTCATTTGACAATGGTGGCCTCTAACAATGAAAGTAACAACAATAAGTGAAATCAACACGCACCATTCCATAGATATCTCAATCGTAAATGAGTGTGCCAAGTATGGTTAGTTTGTGGCAGAAAATATGACAGATAAAGTTGACTGTATATTTAATAATGGAGAAATCCAACCATTGTTTATATAACAATGGTGGCCTTCAATAATGAAACTAACAACAATATGTGAAATCGACACATAGCATTCCCTAGATATTTCAACTTTAAATGGGTGTGCAAAGTTTGGTCAGTTTGTGGTAAAACGTATGGCCGTTAAAGTTGATTGTTTATTTAACAATGGTGGCCTCTAACAATGAAACTATCAGCAATATGTGAAATCGACCCATATCGTTCCATAGATATCTTGATCTTAAATATGTCTGCAAATTTTGTTTAGGTTGTTGTAGAAAGTGTGGCAGAAAAACTTGATTGTTTCTTTAACAATGGTAGGCTTCAACAATGAAACTAACAACAATATGTGAAATCGACACATACCATTCCCTAGATACTTCAATCTTAAATGGGTGTGCAAAGTTTGGTCAGTTTCTGTTAAAAAGTGTGGCACATAAAATTGATGTTTTATTTAAAAATGGTGGCCTCTAACAATGAAACTAACAAAAATAAGTGAAATCGACACGTACCGTATCATAGATATCTCAATGGTAAATGAGTGCGCCAAATTTGATTAGTTTTTGGTAGAAAGAGTGTAAGATAAAGTTGATTGTTTATGTAACAATTTAGAAATCCAAAGATTGTTTATTTAACAATGGTGGCCTTCAACAATGAAAGAACAACAATATGTGAAATCGACACATACTATTCCATAGATATCTCAATCGTTCATAAGTGTGAAAAGTTTGCTTAGTTTGTGGTAGAAATTATGACAGATAAAGTTAATCGTTTATTTAACAATAGAGAAATCCAACGAATGTTTATTTAACAATGGTGATCTTCAACAATGAAACTAACAACAATATGAGAAAACGACACATATCTTTCCCTAGATATTTTAATCTTAAATGTGTGTGCAAGGTTTGGCCAGTTTCTGGTAGGAAGTATGGCAGATAAAGTTGATTGTTCATTTAACAATGGCGGCCTCTAACAATGAAAGTAACAACAATAGGTGAAATCGACACGTACCATTCCATTGATATCTCAATCGTAAATGAGTGTGCCAAGCTTGGTTAGTTTGTGATAGAAAGTATGGCAGATAAAGTTGATTGTTTATCTAAGAATGGAGAAATCCAACGATTATTTATTTAACAATGGCGGCCTCGAACAATGAAACTAACAACAATATGTGAAATCGACTGGTACCATTCAGTAGATATCTCAGTTGTAATCCGATGGGTATGCCAAGTTTGGTCAGTTTGTGGTAGAAAGTATGGCAGATAAAGTTGATTGTTTATTTAACAATGGTGGCCTCTAACAATGAAACTAACAACAATATGTGGAATCCACACGTACCATTCCCTAGATATTTCAATCTTAAATAGGTGTGCAAAGTTTGGTCAGTTTCTGGTAGAAAGTACGGCAGATAAAGTTGATTGTTTACTTAACAATGGTGGCCTCTAACAATGAAACTAATAACAATATCTGAAATCGACACGTACCATTCCCTAGATTTTGTAACGTTCATTAACCAGATTATATCCGTTTTTGCTTAATTTTTGAACTGTTTATTTTATATTTGATTGTTTTAATTTTATTAGTTGTATATGTTAACATTGGTGACGGTGGCGCCATCTATCGTTTTAGACACAAACTGTTTGGACGTTCTGAATAACCTTAAGTAGACGATTTAACATGAGTGAAAATGTTCGCCTATCGCCAGTAGATGGCAGGTGTTATCCGTATCTTTCCAGTGTATTTTCTATGATCTAACAATATTCAAAATACAGTATATCAATCAAATTCAAGAAAGCAAATATTCAAGTTTTGCCCAGAAGCAAATTGAATCATTAATGAGGGAATAGTTCGTGCACTTTTTTAATTATTTTATTTTATTCTGAACAAGTCTCCTCTCGCCATTTCATTCAGTGAACCGATTCGTAACGAAGACAGAAAACAACGTGCCCTGGGGGACTCTAACATGCCTTCACTCGGTAACGCTCGTTCGGCAATACTATGTGAATTGAATATTAAACTTTGGTACAGAAAGGAACCTATATATATATATATATATATATATATATATATATATATATATATATATATATATATATATATATACAGTGACGTATTTAGGGGGGATTCCGGGCTTAAGCCCCCCTGAAATCTTACTGTAGTAAAGTATATAAAATATCTTGCAGAATTTTCACATTTTCAGGCAAAGCCCCTCCCCGAAAGTTAGCAAAGCCCCTCCCGAAACAAAATCGTAAATACGCCACTGTATATATACACCTACTAGTGTATATATATATAGTGGCGTATTTACGATATATATGGACCAGCAGGTAATTTCTCAAAACCGGAACCGAAAGATCAAATCACTGAATCGAAGAATTGAATAGCAAATGAATGAAATGGCTAAAGTAAAGACTTACTTTATTCTTTGTAAAGGGAACTTAATTTTACTCATCAGAAATATGAGTCTAGGTATAAAACACTCCCAACAAAGAAAATATTTAATTTGTTTTTCAGTTCATTGGCTCTTTTAGCCAGGCACGCGCCCAGAAATTATGATTTGTGCAGGTCCAATCTTTTGCAGGGGGGGAGGGGTCCAATACGACGAGCCACAACGTCTCTGTAGTATTGAATGGGTATTATTCTGTACCCGATAAGTAATTGTAAAATACTTCCAGCTATAGTTTCAGGAAAAGAATGATAGAATTAGTCTAGTGATAAAACTAGTTCAACTGGATTGTTTTATAAGAGAATGAGTACAGATGAAGTAAAAAGCAAACGTTCATGCTACATCAATCATTTCCCTTTTAAACAAGTAGAGTTTTATTAAGAAATCATTTCCCTTTTAAACAATTAGAGTTTTATTAAGAAAGTATACAAAAGTATACCGGTATTGAGTTAGGAAGTTTTGGGGAGATCCGGACCCGTGGACCCCCTTGAGCGTGCACCCCTGCTTTCAAATTGAGAAAAATCCGTTCTCCGGACAGCGGTATATTGTACAAACATACGGTATTCTTTTGCTTACTACAGAAATCAGTACGGAGCATATGTTATCCGTATGCTACATAGGCACTGCCCTTAGATGTTACATCATACCGTTGCAGGATGTCTGACATCTAACAATTTTCCGTATATCACATACATATACGTATGTTACATTCCTCAGCTATATGTTATATATGTCCATTTGTATGTGACATTCTGACCGCCTATATTGTTTCCTACGGAAGTACGCTCAGATGGAACACATACAGAAAGTATTATAAAACATGCGTTTTCACTTATACGTTTGCTGCACGTTAAGTCCAAAAACTACAGAATTTACAAATGTAACATACTATTTTACGTACGCCCATACATTTTTTTTTCTCAGCGCAGCAGTAAGGATATATGAGTCGTGGGCCTACAGCTTAACGTGGAATCCAAACCACATAAGCCTCTGCCAGGAATGAAACCCGGCTCTTCCAAGTTAAAGGCGCACATGCTGACCTCTTAGCCGCAAGAAGCTTTGTAACAAAGATAAGAAACTAAACATAAGAGAACTGTTACTGTAATTAGGGATTAAATTTATTGTGAGGAAAGTTTGATTAATCTCTTGAATTTGAATGAATTATTTGAATATTATCGCTCCTTACAAAATGTATTGGAGAGATGGGAATAACGTGCTGCCATCTATTGAGCATTATTGTTCTTTTAAACTCACCTTAAGGAAGGAAATGAAACCTATTCTTGATAATACTAATCCACATAAGAAAACCACGTCTCACTACCTTTAGTGCCTAAGATCTATCCACGTAGCCGTTCTATAGGACTTCCAATAGGCCTACTTATGTAGAGCATAGTTTGGAAGTTTAAAATAGATTAATATCAAATTGAACATAGAGCATTTAAAATGTTAGCTCTGTCCAATTTTATTTGCCTGCCTTGTAGTGTTTGTTCTATGTAATACAAGAACATCAATACCGACAGTTGCTATTATTCTACCTGGCAACCCTGTGAAAAGTTATCATGGGAAACAAAAGGTATCTGGAAAATCAGAGCTGCCAAAACTTGTCTGACACGAACGAGAACCTTCATGTGCACCTGAAGGCATTCTTTCACACGCACCTAAACATAATTACCATTTCTTCTGGAAATTAGATACATTCCGCGAGTTAAAATTACGGATAATATGAGGCCAGAAATCAGTCAGTTGGTTAGATAGGGGTACAGAAAAAAAAGTTTATATATATACGTATACGTATATACATATATCCAAGGTATATTGAAAATTGAAAAATATAAAAAAAAATGTAGTGAAGAAAGGTTTTGCTCTACATATACTAGGTACAGTGTACGGCATCAATTAATATTTCGCTATCACGTCATTACGGTACCTTGTTTTGAACATATCGGAATGATATAAAGCTATATAATTAGAAGTGATTGCACTTTTCAAAAATCGACTACCAATAAAAAATGTGTTATATTACTTCCTTAATAATTATCTATAATATTAGGTGTGTTAATACGACGTGCACGAAACTAGGTTACATGAAAAATTAAAATTTAATTATCTGAAACAATAAGGAGGATAAATTAGTGTCTTTTTTCCTTTATGTATAACACTAACCAATAACATAAATCAACTGTAAATCTCTGTCATTAAAAGAATTAATAAGAGCTCCGGCCGAAGGTCGTGGAAACAAAAGATGGCACATTTTCTGTCAAGTTCTCAAGAAACTTGCTTCTCAACACAACAAGAAATCAGAATTAGATTTTTAAAATTAGTTTTGTGTTCTAATTTTCTAACACAATACTGAGGTTAGCAATAGCAGAACCTAGTATTAACGTGAGCACCAAACAGCAATGAGGCTTGAATACGCAACAGTGTTGTTGGATACACAGATCATGCAAGATCAAACGTTACAGTAAATAAAGTTACCCACCACACCATCTCGCCTTCAAGCACTGATTTATTCTATTTTTTAACAACCGGTTATATATATAACATAACCAATATCTTAGATATATACATATCTAATATCTTAGATATATATCTTAGATATCTTAGATATATACAAGGGCGGATCCAAGGGGGGCTAAGGGGCTATAGCCCCCCCTTCTTGACACTCAGGTTTACACTGAATAAAATGGGTTTCAATTCTGCTTTACACTGAATAAAACGGCAAATTATGGTTTAGCCCCTCCCTTGATCATATCCTGGATCAGCCATTATATATATATATATATATATATATATATATATATATATATATATATATATATATATATATATATATATATATATATATATATATATATATATATAATATATGTATATCAAATATCGGTTATATTTATCGGATGAGAGAGAGAGCTCTTAGAAAACAAACCACACAAGATAGACAAAAGCATTTTTTTTTAACTGCATACCCAAGTAACAACTAGAGAGCTACACAGCATCCTAATACAAGGTGATGTGACGAAATGAGTTAGCACTGTGAATATCTTGTAAACGAATTATCTCAGATAGATGGTCGTCAAAAAGAATTAGAAATGCCTTAATTCAACAATGGATTGACAATTGTTGACAATGGTATGTATGCGTTTCAAATATGAATAACCCTCATCACTACACTCGTGTGACTTCAGTTCTCATTCTTAATATCTGAGCATTTGAGATTAAGAAATAAATGCTCCTTATATCTTGTTCTGACAGTGAGAGATCATATGTTTAACCCTGTAGCTGTAAGGATTTCCAAAAACAAAGATATTTAAACTAAAATTTATTGTTCCTGGGTATAACTGGGTAAAATTATTGTTAAGTCTGGGTATAACAAACGGTTTTGCAAACATGAAATATTTTAATAATCAGTTCTTACGAAACGGCTGAATAGCATCATTGCTTTTAAGAGGGCTGTATTGCAGGATTACGCTACTGACCCCGGTTCAGAGTGAATTATATCGGAGGAACATTTTTTGGGAACACAGGCCAGGCCTGGGACCATAACATGATACAGGGTCCGACAGAAAAAGATGACTGTTTCCAAATTGAACTTGTGACTTGATTGATTCTTTCATATACGATTTTTTTTTTTTTAATTTCCCAATTGAATTCAAAACGTTTTGCTTACAATAACTTTTGATGAAACATTCCACCCCAATCTTTTGAAAATGACATACGTGAAATGATTTCCCCTATTGTCAACAAATTCTTGGGGCCTCGTAACTGTAAATTTTGACATAACTCGCTACAGAACATGTTGAGACTTCGTCGCCCCTTCGGTCTGAATTTGACTAGCCTGCTTCTAGTTGTCCAATGTCGTTGGTCTGTTCTGGTTACACCTTACTCAGAGAGCTCCATCGTGCCTAAGCGGATAGCGTACAAGCCTTTGGCGTGGGAGACCCGGGTTCGATTCCCGGCGGGAGCTCATATAATTCGTATTCCACGTTAATCAGTAGGTTCCGTCTTATATAGCATCGCTGGTGAGAGGAACGTTAAACTCAGATACAACTCAACTCAACCTTATTCTTAGATGACCTACACACAACGAATGTTTGCACAAAATTTATCTCATAAAAAAATTAGTTACGCCAGTCGTGAAAACGACAATGGGAAAGACATTTGAAAAAGAAATGTTATTTTCGATAGCTAAATGTGGTAAATTTCATAACAAATTGTTATAAGCAACATACTCTTGGATTATAGTTCAAATTTCGAAACGAAAGATAATATGTAAAATAATCAATCTGATCACGATTTCAATTTAAAAACCACCTGGTTTCTCTATTCCGGGCCCTGTATTAACGCACTCGGGTTTTAGCCGGGCTGGAACTGTAAATAGACAACGTAGAAGATGTCATATCTGCGTCAAAACAAAGAAATTAGTCCAGAATTGTGGTGTGAGTGAATGATGCGAAATTTATGGCAAGAAAAAGCAGAAAATACACGAATAGCTTATGACAAACCCTTCCCGATAGAATGATAAATATAAGGGAAAGCGTTAACTCAAATATTCCATGCTCAAATGTAATATCCATCAATTGTCTTCTTACACTTCGTCTTTTTCGATCAATTAACAAAAAAAATGCTGTGTTTAAAAAGTGTATTAATTTAATATTTTTAAAAGAAAGAAACTACGTAATTCCGCTTGGAAAGGGTTAAGAATATTCGTTTCTGAACTGCTTAAGCGCTATTGAAACTAAGGTAGTAGTGATAGTCGTATCATTTATTTGAAGCAAGGAATATTTTCACAACGATCTTGAACTCGTTTTCATTCTTTACAATCATATTTTACTCTGAAAGGTAAAAGTTAACATAGTTGATGCTAGATAGTAAGAAAAGCCATATCCATATCTTTAGGTTAAAGTTCTTAAAGCTTTACTATTAATTAGATTATAATAATAATAATAATAAAAACTCTTCAAGCGCTCCTAAATATTTTCCCCCAAGACTGATGAGACAAATCGTTTTTTTTCTCATCCCAAAGGAGTGGATTTACTTGAATTCTTACATACTGTTAAACAAACTCTTTAGTCGATTCCTATCATTCATATCATAATTCCTTCCTATTATTATTATTATTATTATTATTATTATTATTATTATTATTATTATTATTATTATTATTATTATTATTATTATTATTATTATTATTATTATTATTATTATTATTATTAAAGCACCAATAAATATTCGTTTTCCAAGTTGAAACAGAGTGAAATTGGTTTTCTGGCACCCGAAATCAGAAGGTTCTCCTTCCTCATTTCGTTCCAAAAAATGTTACACAAAATTCTTGTCTATCAAAATGAATTTTCAAAAAAATTTCCCTAAATGTATTTTTCCAGTATCGAAACAACCAAACCCAATTCTCTCATGGGGTATTGGTAAGCCGCGTGTCATGTTTATATAGCCTAGTATGCATATGTCATGGTTGTATGCCTTTAAAAATGGTAATAAGAATGCAAAATCATTTAATTACCCTATTTACTCTTGGAAGGAGTACTCCTCAAAATTCTGTTTTATCCATAGCTAACAATAGGTACATAGAGAACATTAGAATTTCATAAAAATCTCGTCTTACCTGTAGTACACCTTCCGAGAACATCTATACAAAATTTAAATTTTCAGGGACAACGGTTTCGCAAATCTGGTAAAGGAACTCAAAAAAAGGTTCAGGTTACATTTCTCCATTAGGGATTGCATTTCCTAGAAGTATGTCCTTTTTTCCAAGCCTACAGTTTATTAGCAAGGCAATATTTGTACTAAACTTCAAATTGCTACATCCGACAGCTCCAGAGACTTGGTGAACGACAAAAAGGAATATTTCAAGCCTTCCTTCCTTGACAGTGGTCGCATTTCGTTAACTCGATCTTATCCCTCCATCTGAGTTTAAGGACAACATTTATACAAAGTTAGGTGAAATGTCAGCTCTTCGCACGAGCACAATAGGTTTATGGAAAGAAGTTGAACTCCTGCGTCCGTTAGGGTATGCATTTTATTCAAAGTGTAACGATAAATACCCACAAAAATACTTAAAATTTGTACTCCCTTTAGGATACGACCACTGACCAACATGATATAATAAAACTTCAGCTTAAGTTAGGAACTAACTATTCATTTCAAACTGTTGAGCCGTTTTCCCCTTAATGTGATCACAAACAACATACAACGTAGCTTTCAATTGTACCTTACAAGTATGCAACCACAACATTATTGGTGCAAGTTTGGTTGCATACATTTCATGCCTAAATTATAATATTGAGTTTTTCTGCCATTTACATTTCGCTCCACCTAGGATTGCTAGGGATACCTTACTGTCACAGTGTGTATTTTTTTCCCTTCAGGTTGTAAGTCATACGTGTACCAAGTTTGGTGGCAACGTTTCTGAGATATGCTGAAGTTACCTTTGTATATATGTATGTAGTTTGGGGGTCTAATACTACAAGCCACTAAGTCTAGTGAACGGATATTATTACCCGAAAAGACGATAAACAATTATATAGTACTTCCCCCTTATTTAAAAAGAAAATGATTAAACTAGATTGCTTTTATAGGAAGAGAAAGAGTACAGATGAAGTTTAAGATCAAAACTCATGTTACATAAATCGTTTCTCTACTAAACAAGGACAGTTTTATTAAGAAATTATACAAATATATGTTGAGTTAGGAAGTTTCGAGGGGGATCCATATCCAGTGGACTCCCTCGCGTGGATGCATCCCTGGTAAAGAGTGCAAGAAAATTTATAGAAAGTTTGAATATTGTAGGTCTAATAGTTTTTAATAATTGAAATGAAATATTTGAGTTTTACGTCCCACGCTTATGCCGGCTAGGCTAAAGAAGACGATGATGATGAGAGATGAATGAAATGGTGCAATGAAGAAAGTGGGAGGAAACGGGAGATCCCGAGAAAACTCAAGCACACGGTGTTTGTCCACTACAAAGTTCATTTGGCTTAAGCGGAGATTGAACCAGGGACCCCACGCACCAGAGGTGAAGGCTGTACTACAGAGCACCGCAACCCCTTTTTGAATGACTGAATTAACAAGCGAGTTAGTGGGCGAACAATTTTTATAAAGTTACACTATATGATATTCGTATATACGGTGCTTGTAAATCACAAACAACTGGACATAAAAGGGAAAATGTCAGATTGACCATAGAATGGAGTAGGAAGATCCTTCGTGGTTAAGCGGTTCGCGAACGCGCCTTTGGCGTGGGAGATCCGGGTTCAATTCCCTGCGGGAGCTCATGTGGTTCGGATTCCACGCTACTCAGTAGGTCCAGTCTCATATAGCCTCGTTGCTGAAAAGGGACGTTAAACTCAAAATGATCATCATCATCATCAGAACGGAGTGAGGCACTACTTGCTCCAGAGGGCCTCCTGGAAAGTTACCCTAAAATTTTAAATGGGAAGGTATGCCATCCAATACATCATGAAAAATAAAAAGCTTTTGTAAAAAAAAAAAAAAAAAAAAAAAAAAAGTTTTCTGTATTTTAATAAATGACCAAGATTTAACTGTGCAAGGATCCACAGTTCATGTGGATCAGACAGAACGCTGCATTTGATGCGCCCTCTGACATTCCCCTATTTCATTTCTTGTTTTATCCTTTTATCTTCAGCCGTTTGTGATCTATAAGCACTGGGCGCTTTATGCGAAACATACCCGATATATAGATTTACGTATAAATGTAAATACGCAGAGAAGTTTAACGTCCTTGTTTACCACCGAAGCTATATGAAACTGAACCTATTTTTCAAAGAAGAATCTTAACCATATAGCTAACCGTCGGATTTGTATCCCAAATAAACATACATCAGCGAATCGAAAAAGTGAACATTCGCGCAAAGAGCACATGGATTAGCAATATGTGATTCACTTTAGGTATATAGAATTTACAGTTTATTCAATAAAACTACAGTATAGTTAGTTTATATGTATTTACATATAACACACAAGCAGGGGCGTACCCACGAAGGTAAATCGGCTCCGAACCCCTAAAAATACTTCGTAACTCGACTAACAGTTGTACAGTTTCTTAACCTAACTATACTTGATTTACAGAGAAACGATTGACGTAACCTAAAGATTTGATTTTACACCTTCTTTTCTTAGAATATAAAAATAATCTAATTCTATCAGATTTTCTGAAAATTAGGTAGCAGTTATTAACAATTACTTCTTGTCTTTTTGGGTACAGAATAACAAAAGTTTAATACTACATAGACACAGGGGCGGATCCAGGATCGATTTCTGGGGGGGAGCGGTGTGTTGTCATACTGCTACTTAGAGCTACTTGTAAGAGCTTCAAACTCGGGGATTGGTTTTATTTATATATATAAAATAAGAAGGTCTCCTTTTCTGGGGGGCAATCGCCCCGATTGCCCCCCTGGATCCGCCACTGAATAGACGTATTGGACTCCCCAGAAAAACGTTAGACTTCTCCCAACAAAAAATTCTGGATGCGCGGCTGCATGTAAACAACGTTTTATACACTAGTGTATATTTAACAATTTATAACTTTTCCAATTTGAACAAATTAATTGAGGCTCGAATTCATTCTTTTATTATAAAATTTCGAATTGAAGAAAGAAACATTCAGATAGCATTAAGAGATTAAAATGAAAGAAAGTAGTGGGGGGAGATAGGTTCTCGGAAAGACTGAGAGAAGAGAAAAGAAAATTCTAGACATTTCCTTGCGGCTCTTGCGGTTATAATAACGTAAACCCTGCTATTGAAGAAAATGGTAGAACAATAGGGAACTCAATCGCTCAGAGAAAATATCTGTGTTTATTCAAGAACAGAAGTGTTATTCTGTTTGAAATGAGTGCACGCTACGCTAGAGCATGGTAGGAAAGAAAGAAAGAAAAAAGCCACGAACAGAACATAAAGAAAGAAAGACAGAAAAAAGACTCAAAAATAAGTGGTATAGGAAGAGAATAATTTGATATGAATCGCGGTGCCTTTAATCTGATTTTACAAATCGTAACAGAAAAATTGTAGTCATTTAAAAGAAATCAACTTTCAAATTAGTTATTTCCACATCCTCTCTTTTATCTTTTTTTATTTTTCTTTCTTTGTTGTTTTGATTGTTTTGTGTAGATTAATTGAAGAAAATGTTTTCATTTCAGCGTTTCTGTTGCATTTTGTCTTTTAGATTTGCTAGTAGAGTTCGAGTGATCAGGAATCCGAAATTATTTACACCTTTAATGGCCTTGTAATAATAATAATAATAATAATAATAATAATAATAATAACAATAATAGTAGTTGTAGTAGTAGTAGTTGTTGTTGTTGTTGTAGTAGTTCAAAACGCCATTTCAAGAGAGTAACAGCAAAAATATGCACATTTTAAAAAATAAATAAGTGTTTTTCAATAAACATGTGGAATATATCAGTTATTAACACATTATAAACTTAAATGTTCATTTACAATTTTATAAATTAGTACTGAGACCTTGGCATATGGCATCCTAACCACAAGTACTCGCATCAGATATCGTTCCAGGGATCTTTTGTATGAAAAGCGAGGAAATTAACCGAGTGATGATTTCAGAAGTATCCTTGGAAATTTTCCCCCTTAGCTACGATATTCTTCCCGGGGCATATCTACTTTTATCCTTCATCTAGGCTACCAGTATTACCACAGTGCTACTTTCACCTTCAATGTATTGAAAGTTCCCCCTCTCCCGCTGAGAAGTATTCTGAAATGATCACTGACGCTAGTAATACAAGTATCAGTGATAAGTCTTGCAATAGTTCCACTCAAATAGCTGACACGTGAATACGCCGTGATCAACCGTAAGTACAAGGTCAAACTGGCCAAAGAAGTAGTGTGTTAAGCGGACTATTTAACATGGAGGCTGCCACTCTGTCAGTATCTTCAGTCTGTTTTTTTATGGCAATGACGATGAGTGCTCAATAACGTCTGATACGTGAAATATTACTATATGATTTCAAACTCGGGCATAACGCTGCGGCAGCAACCCAAAACATGTGATACGAAAGGGGAAGATGCAGTGAACCATAGCACTCCTTGGTTTCAAAAATTTCGTGCAGATGGTAACAATGTCGAAAATTAGTCAAGGTCTTGCCAGTGTAAGATTACAGATTCTGAGATGTTACGACAAATCATTGAGGAAAATCCAGGAACAGCATACGACGATTATCAAGCCACCTTAGCATGTTCCAGCACTGTAGTGGTCACCTTTACAAACTTCTAAAACCCATCAGGAGCTGTTGGATTATACCACATGAGTTGACCCTAGCTTAAGTACTTATTGAGTGGACGTGTGACAGCAACTGCTGCAAAATCAGCGCGATATGTGTTTCTTGATACGAACTGTCACATGCGACGAAAAGATTTTTTTTTGTTCAAAATTCCAAGATTCAAAAACAGTGGTTGAGCAAGGGACAACTTCCAGAACTGTCGTCAAAGAGGGTAGTTCCAGCATAAAGTCATGCTATGTATGTGGTGGAATTACGAGGGGGTAATTCACTTCCAGTTCGTTACTAACGATTGTATCATCAATGCCGGCCTTTATTCCGAACAATTGTAGTGGATGTACGCTGCACATCTGCACTATACCAAAAATACCCTGTATTAGTGAACCGAAAGCACGCCCTACTGCAACAAGATAAACCAAAACCACACTCGACTCGAAAAAATGCAACAAAAATTCAGGAACTTGATAGTATCCAACTGATGCCACAATCGGCGTATGGTCCTGACCTTGTCCCTTCTGGTTACCGTCTGTTTCAGTTCATGCGCACTGGCTGAAATCACGATGCTTCACCAACCAGAAGAAGGTGTAAACAACAGTGACGCAGTGTTGCCAGGTCTCCTGATATTCCAGGAGATTTCCTGGTTTTTCAAGTTATCTCCTGGTCTACTGATTTTTCTTTAAAAAATGTTAAAAACTCCTGGTTTTGCCCATCATCCAAAAGCACTTAGAAAATGTAGACATCAGAAGCCAAAAGGAGTTCTTATCTACAGATGTACTTCGCAGCAAAAGTTTCCCTATCCATGGCATCCAGAAATCTCCCAAATTATGGACTGCAAGGTTTTAAACTCAGGAGTCTTGAATTATATATTGAAGCAGTACATCAAATTCGAAAGAGATATGAGCTCCTCCGTGGCTAAGAGGTTAGCGTACACGATTTTGGCGTGCAAGGACCTGATTCAATTCCCGGTGGGACCTTATGTGGTTCGGATTCCACGCTAATCAGTAGGTCCACGTCTCATATAGCCTCGCTGTTGAACAGGAAGTTAAACTCAACTCAACTCAACTCGAGAGAGAGATACGATTCATGATCATGCCATGAAACATTTAGAGATGATTAGCCCATCAAATGAGATAAAGAAATCGGTACAATCAATTGCTCCTCTCGTAGCTCACTTTCCTAATGATATAGAATAGAGTAAATTGCAACAACTAGACACAGAATGGCGGTTATTGCGAAACAGAGATTTGTAAACTAAAAATGATATTTCTGTTCAAGATTTTTGGATGTTTGTCAGAAGAGTCATTTCAGATTTTGCTTAGGAGGATAAGACCCTTTGCTATAAGTAAACTTTCGCACATTTCATTGATTCATACTATTCTATTGATAAAATCAATATAAATCTCTAACTCAGGGAGGACAATCGCCTCTCCCCGCCCTCCCTAAATGATGCCTTTGATGCTTGTTAGTACAAATAGAAATAGATAGCCTAACTAGTTAATATTTCCGAATTTATCCACATTTGTTATGTCTTTGCTCTGCCTTCCTCAAGTGTCACTGTAGAAAAAGTGTTTTCAATCGTAAATTTTATGAAGGCGAAAGACAGACAGACTTGATACCCAAACTTTCCAAGGATTGCTGCATTCAAGATGGCTCACTTCTGACAACTCATGCTAGGATCCCCTATGAATCGCTCTCTGACCAGCAGAGTTAATGTTGACATGTACGCAGATAAAGATGATTAGCCTTTTATTGGTAAGTATAATCATTGATGGGTTCACTGTTTGCCTTGTAAAAAAAATAGTCATCCTAATTAACATCTTTAGATATTATGTTGTATCTCCTGGATTTTTCCTGGATTTTGGATAAGAATTTTCCTGGTTTTTCGAAAAATTGGTTGGCAACACTGCAGTGACGGACTTCTTTGTCTATGAGGACAAGACGTGGTATCGAAGTGGAAAAGAGAAACTGGCAGGTAGGTGGCTGCAGACAGTTCAATACCAAGAGCTATACTTTTACTATTAACTTTCTTTCATTATAGTGTAATAAATATAGGTATGTTGTGTACCAGAATATTGCAAAACTTATGTCTCAGTGTTGTACATACGAGGAAGTTTTATATTTGCATATTAACATCCGTATCAATACTTCATGATTATAAGTGAAAATGAAGTGATGTTTCAAGTTTTACGTCCCAGGGATATGCCCTGCGGGCTGAAGGAAATGGATGACTAATCAAATGAATGATTACGATAGAATTAGTGGAATGAGAAAGTGGGAGAAAACGGTAGAAAACCGAGAAACCCACGGACACGGTGTTGTCCACCACAAACTCAAATGGCCTAAGATCCAACTAAAGATTTTTCACACCGAAGATTAAAGATGAATACTGGACCACCATTCTCGTTGTTTAGAGAATATTGTTTTCAGAATATCAACATCGCCAAACTTTAGCTACATATTTCATAATAATGATAGGCTATTGCAGGGGATATAAATGACGAAAGCTTTGATTGTGTTTGTTTAGTGGGTAAATATTTTGTACCTGCGTGCTCGCAAGAATTTAGCTGTCCCGCTGTACAATGTTTGGACAATATGCACATATTTTATTGTCATTATTGTCACCAGCAAAATTCTGTTACAGGTAGGTATAGTACACAAAACATTCTTCTCCTTATTATTAACGTTGACATCAATAACCCGAACAGCAAGAACTATTATTTATAACCCAGTTGCCTTGTTCCGATACGTGTCGTCCATTGTAACTTGGCAAGGCATTAAATACATGCAGACAATACATATATTCTTTGTATTTTCCCTTTACGTTTTTTTGCCCTATTCAGCGGTAGAGCTATGACTATCATATTTCGTGACGGTTCCGTATAGTCTATATATCTACTCGTAGTTGCTTCTGATGTTGAAGTTAGAGTCAAAAAAATCATTAAATTTTTCGTTGTTAAGCTGCCTCACACGAGGACATTACTCCCCCTATCTTCTCTTTCTCACCCTCCCCCTTCTCCCCGCATCCTAATTCCTACTGTTCATTTTTATCATTATACGGTATAGCCAGAATGCATGGACCCCTTGCTAAGTTTCGCGCCATATTTCATGGCCGTGAACAAAGGCGAAGATTTTGATGTATTTTCACTTGATGTCGCTAGCTCTGTTTGTTTCACAGACTGTTAAAGTCACCGTGAGTAAATGTTTTATCTTCTTTCTTTTCTTCACAGAAAATTCACAGCTACCACTTTTTGTACAGGAGGCACGACGATATAATATATTAATAAACATTTATTTTCTGGATGTCACTATAATACAGAAGTCCTTTCAGTATTTAAACAGCGCTGTGACAAAAGGACTTGTTAAGAGAAAGAATTGTACTTTTATTTATAACGAACAGTGTTGTTTGCAGTATTATCTAACAGGCAAACAAAGTATTTTTTTAAAATCACATTTTATACTTATACTCAAAGATAGAAATATGTATTAAATAACAAATTATAGTTGAGTGAAATTACAAAAGAAAGGTTAAAAATTTGAGTGTGTACAATGAAAAATAATTCTCGCGTTTCAGCTGTAAAGAAAAATACACTTGAATGTCACTTTTTAAAATAAATTTTATTAAAAATCACACGATATTCAGTTTTAACGTGGCTGGCAATTTTCCAAAGCTTATAAATTCAAAATATTCATTTTACAAGTAGGAGTTCATTATATGCTTAAAGTAGCAGGATTACTTCGTATTTACTTAAGCATGGCCAACTATTTTTTTTTGTTTGTTTGTTTGTTTGTTTGTTTATTCTACCATATTTTAGGAACTCTTTAGTACAGAATTTTAAATTTTGTACAAATTTGCGAATTGAATCCTAGGTTGAGGCCGTAGAATGGACTTTTATGACATGAATATAAGGAAAGAGGGAAAACGAGCTAGGACTAATTTTCGCTGTTTAGTAGATATCCAAGACAATTGTGCGTAAGTAGGTATAATTGAAAGTTCCTTTAAATGTTTTCCTCTGATTCTAGACTGCGGATAAGACAGAAATTTCTGAAATTTAAGATTTAGGAGCGCAGGAAAGGGAGATAAACATATTTCGTGGTCTGGGAAGTTGAAATTTTCTAAGATGGAGTTTTGAGCAATTCTATTCCGAGATGTTTATTGAAATGTTTTACATTGTTATTGCGAATATCTTTCGAAATACTCAGCACACAACCATGAAATTTTGCTTAATATATTTTGACATACACAATATGAATATCTCATACAAAAAGACGACAGTGGGAAATGACTTCAGGTTGATTTTAGGGAAATTCAGTTTGAGTGACTTAAATATTGAGTACGATTTCCACGAAATGAAGAAAATCTTCGTGTGTAAGCAAAAGATTTAAATTGGTTACAACTTTGACAAAATACGTTTATAGACGCCTCTAATATATATATATATATATATATATATATATATATATATATATATATATATATATATATATATATATATATATATATATATATATATATATATATATATATTTCGGGGGTTCGAGGATTGACTACAAATTCGCCTAACGATCTCTATAAATCGGAACGAATGCAATTTTTGTTTCGAAATGAGAGAAAACATTTCAGCTTCTTTTTGACGTCGTGAAAAGTTATTTAGCAGCAATGTAGGGAGTATTTGTGAGTGTAATTTCAGCAAAATCGAACTTGTATTGACAAATAATTTAAAATCAGAAATATATATTCTTCTAGTCTTTAAATGTATTGTTTCAATCTGTAGTTGTATGTTCTCCCAAATTTGGTATGGTTATTATGGTTATTATTATTAACTTGTATTACATTATATATATATATATATATATATATATATATATATATATATATATATATATATATATATATATATATATATATATATATATATATATATATATATATATATAATTTCCTTTCGGCTTTACTAGTAAAGTGCATTGAAGGGTTGAATAGAAGGACGAAGGGATATCCAGATTGTCACACGAGAATCACACATATATTTTGGACTTTGTTTCCTTTACGAAAGAATTCTGGCAATTTCATGAACCGGCAGTGTTACTATCATTGGAACTGTATGAGCGTAGTTAAACGGATCCAATGGTCTTTAGCAAGCGGGAGCTACAGCCAATTAAAGCTCTGCGGGAAGCAAATTGTCGCGCATATCGAGGCAATCACCACTTGAGGGCGGATGGTAATTTGAAGAAAAGTTATTCTGATATCAGGTCGCTCGTTTCTATATATATATACATATATACTATATGTTTAGAGTAGATGGTTCGGCTGCTGTATTTCCGAAGGGCACAAACTGGGCTAATGGGAGTCCTTTTGTAGAGTAGTTTCTACCCATGTACTCAGGGAGATTTCTCCTGTATCAAATGAGTTGTTAGAACCTATCTGGACACGAGAAGCAATGAACGGATGAGCCAAACTAGTGTGTGCGGCATCCAGTATGGTCGAACATTTTATCCAACCGAGAATTGGTTGAGCTCACGGGCGAAGATTGCTTTTATAGTATAGCACACACGGACACACCTTGCAGCAAAATAATTTTCCACGTACGGCGTCCTCTCATTGTGATGTACGTAATATAAAGTGTGGTGATACCTTTACCTTCTGCACTTAACGAGACGGTCCTTTCATGGTTGAAATTAGGCACCAATTTTTTTTTTCAGCTTCCATTTTGAGTGTACTGCATGTTGTATGTATAGAAACATACAAATCTTTTATAAAGGTTGAATGTAAACTGTACTTAAGCAGAAATATTGTTAATATAAACAGTTGTTGAGCTCAATCATTTTGCCCACTGTACATTATACATTAAAGTCGTGTTTAATTAAAAAGCTCGAATTAATTACATTTAACTCATTTATTTTATTTTATGTTATTCATTATTTTGTTCACCAACCACCCCGAACTCCATACCATATTGTTTATGCATATCTGTTAAGCTAGGCTGTATAACATTCCAGGATAGCGTGATGTAGAGACTCGTTTCTCTTTTATAAGTAATTAGAATATCAACAATACTAAATATTTCGACTCTTTTTTAAAAAATCTCCATTTAAGTTAAAAATCAGAATTTAAAATGAGGTTAACAAATAATAAGTTTCTCTTTATACTGAATTTCAATCTATATTATAAAAGAGAACGCACAAATCCTTTGTTAGCTCATCACGCTAATACGGCTGAACCAATTTCTTTTATTTTTGGGGGGTTATTAGGATTTGGACCCTAGATGGTTTTTATCATATCACTTTAATTTTTAATTACCAGTGTCTTGAGATAATTGACCATTCAAGTGTCCATACGTACAAATCCTTTGTTATTAGTTCATCATAGGTATAAAAATAAACGTATTTATATGCAACCCGCATGACCGTGTCACTCGGCGGGTTAACATAAATGACAGGCGCTATAATGTTAACATTTACTGCAATTTGAAAGCGAAAAAGTAAAAATTATCTAAGTAACAAAGTTTATTGCGTTCCGGGGTGACCGCAGCGAAGCGGGGTGAACGCTGCTATCACTCGGCGGGTTAACATAAATGACAGGCGCTATAATGTTAACATTTAATGCAATTTGAAAGCGAAAAAGTAAAAATTATCTAAGTAACAAAGTTTATTGCGTTCCGGGGTGACCGCAGCGAAGCGGGGTGAACGCTGCTAGTGTTCTATAAATTATGTTTTCATGTTGTATCTCTCCTCCTCCTACTGTGCAGAGAAACAATAGGTCCCCCCACTTAATTTTGTGTTGTGGTAAATTATTCCTTTTACCTGTGTTATTTCATTCATACTTCTCTCAAATTAGTTGTGGCTAATTTAATAGATAACTTATGCATTACATTACCAGTTAAAACCTTTGTTATAAACCAATGATTCACATAGTAGGATTCACAGTGACAATTGAGGGAGATTGCAACCTATCTTTAATTTGTTTAGGTGTTGGTAAAAAAAAAAAAAAAAAAAAAAAGATTGCAATTGCCAGGAAAATCGTCATCATCAAATGATCTCCTTTCAGAATAATAATAAAATTTAAAAAAAATGTTCACACTGCGCAATTGTCGGTTTTGAAAACAGAAACTTGGAGAACAGTTAAAAACGGCCATATTCTTTACAGGATCTCGAATCCTTCATGGATGTCAGCTCATGATCATCAGCATAAGGCAGGGGCGCACCCAGCACTTTTTCTTGGGAGGGATCCAAGCTTTGGGGGGAAGGGAGTCCAAAGCCACTACGTCTGTATAGTATTGAACGTGTATTATTCTGGACCCGAAAAGACGATAAGTAATTGTATAATATTTCCAACTATATTTTGAGAAAAAGATGATAGAACTAGATTGTTTAAGAAAGAGCGCCGATAGAGTGTAAGACCAAATTTTCTTGCTACATTAATCATAGGTATAATGTTAAATAAGTAGTTTTATTAAGAATGTGCACAAATATATGTTGCGTTAGGGAGTTTTTTGGGGGAGAGGGGTACAGACCCGGTGGAACCCCCTTGTGGTTATGCCACTGGTATAATGCCTCAAACTGTTCGACTACGCCCTCCAGCCTTGTCTACGCCTCAGCTTTAAATCGAAAAATATTAAGTAGCTCATCTTTCTGACTGGTTCATTATGAAGGACAATGTAAAACATCGCTTATATAATCAGGTAGCAGTTTGTTCTAATGATTATTTTCATGAATTAGATTGTTTGAACTCTTTACTTTTTAAGTTTTACGTCCCACGATTATGCCTGCTACGCTAAAGGAGACGGTGATGATAAGAAATGAATGAAATGGTGAAATGAAGAAAGTGGTAGGAAACGGGAGAACCCCGAGGAAACCCACACACACGGTGTTTGTCCACCACAAAGTTCACTTAGCGGGAGCAAGGTTGGAACCCGGAACCCCAAGCATCAGAGGTGAACCCTCTACCACTGAGCCACAGCTGCTCCAATTAGCGGCCTTGTTTGTTTGGAGCTATAGCCTATTCATAACAGAAGTACACACATATATATAAGGTATAATGAACCAATATGAGATCTAACGTGTGGTGTGAGAAACATGTACTCACATCGAGAACCGATCTTGGACCCAAAGTCGAAAACACTAGCCATTATGTCCCGACGAATCTCTTTCATGAATTCAATCTCGGATCAGAATGTTGTTTACTTTGAAATCTTTTTGCGACAAGTTACTTCCTTTGTCATATAGACCTATACGTTTCTTCCAATAGAAAAGACCTTAAGTGACAATTGTCAAAAGTATAATCTTTGACAAGGCATATGGAAAGAAATGAGAGAGGGAAGGAAACGAGCAAAAATCGTTTAGGGTGAAATGAATGTTATGGTGCCATCCTATTCTGGCCAATCCGTTCCGGTGCTCAGTTTCAACACAAAGCGGTGGAAAGATAACTCCTCAAAAGATTGACTTTTGTTAGGTGTGATGGTTGATTCCGCCGACAACTTTCGGTCATCATCATCATCACACACATACACATATTTCCACTCTTCTTTTCTTTTTTAATTTCTTTTTCATCGTTTTGGCTCATCCGTCATTTTTGGTTGACAGTATTTTGGGAATCAACGGTTTTTCAAGTCTTTTTACGCTGTGGTGTCTGGACACCTATTGACACCCTCACACAACAGATATCAGAAATAGTTCCGTTCAAAATTGAACAAAGAGCCGACCAAAAGCTGGTGCGAAGAAGTGCAAATGTCTGCAAAAACTTTCATTCTTTTCCCCTTTTCTTTATTATTATAAGTTTGCATGTTGTCTGATGATCGGCTTTTCGCATGTCAATCACTTTTTTCTTTCTTCTTTTTGCAAAGCGCTATATGGGTGGTAGAACTAGTTGATGTCTCCAAAAGACCAGTTTTTCATTTTTTCACAACACACATTGCTCTTCGCATAACACTGTTTCAGATTCTTCAAAACTTTAGCAGGTGTCGTACTTTACAAGGGTAAAATGTATAGTAGCAATAATAATACATGAGAAATCAACTTTACTTAGTTCACTGCACTAAAGGCGAGAATAAGCGAACCATTTAGATACCTGATATTGATAATCATTAGTTCCAAATGTAATTATAAACTAGTGTGTGAGAAATGATCACACTAAAATAATAACTAGAGACTGGATCTTAATAAATATAATACATATTTCTTAATGTGAGATAGTATGGTAACAAGTAATAATGCCACATGTATATCACGTGAAAGAGTTTGGTTAATATATTGAAAGTAATTTAATGATAAGTAAACAACCTGAACTTCAAGGATAGTTGGGGTTCATACTATCATCTGGGGTACAGTGGCTCAGTGGTAGAGCTCTCACCTCTGGTGCGTGGGGTCCCTGATTCGATCCCCGGACAAGTAAGTTTGTGGTGGACAATATCGTGTTTGTGAATTTTCTTGAGATGGAACAGTTTCCCCCCACATTTCCATTCCACGAATTCTTCCATCATCATTCACTTGCCTAAAATCATCGTCTCCTTTAGAGTAAAAGACATAAACGTGTGACGTTAAACTGGATTTTTTTTCATATTCCCATCCATGATAACCCCAAGAATATATGGGAGCATATCTTGAGATAACTAGGTGTAACACTCTTATCAATGACCTCGATGATTTCTTACTTCTAATCCTCACATCCTGGCCAAAATTCATGGCCATCTATCAAGTAGTTCTCTGGACTCGTTATATCCCGGACAGACGGATACATGGACAGACAAGGTAAGTGTATATATATATATATATATATATATATATATATATATATATATATATATATATATATATATAAAGTTTTGCATTTAAAGGCAGATAGAGAAAAAGCTGATTTTTAGCCTAGAAAATCGTGAGAGGCGAAGATTTTCTGAATCAGTCTATGTACAGGTTTTTTGCTTACTCAGGAACAATCCATACAGCCGTAACTAGGTAGAAATCATGTGTCCTCCGTCGGCACGTGCTTTGATGAATTCCACGTTCATGAAGACATGTAAAATTTAAACAGAATTTTAAGTAGAGGAGTTTTTTTTTTTTAAATTTTGGATGAGTACTATTTGCTCACATTATATAAAAATACATATTATTATTATTATTATTATTATTATTATTATTATTATTATTATTATTATTATTATTATTATTATATCCAGCTTGATTTATACTGTTAGTATGTATATACGTCTATTATGTTCTTCTTGTGTTTTACGTTTCTCTTCGTTTGTATGCTGTGTTCTTATTTATTGTTAAGTGCGCGTTCTTTGTTTTGTATGTTCTTCCTTGTTATCTTCTTTTCTGTTCGGAATGTTCTATATGTTTGATTTGTTTGTTTAATCAATCATAGAGGTCACCGTTCGCCTTTTGTGCATTGTGGTTTTTGGATGTTCTTATTAAACGTTATATTGATTATGATATACGAGATTTTATTCCCTCTAATATAATGATATATTTGTATATAAAAAAGTGATGTTGATGAAAGGTTGTTTCAATAAATCCATTTGCATATCTTGAGACTTGCTTTTTGATTATTTCTATGGTACCTAAAATATGTGTTGTTATATACTTTTTGTGAGGTACATTTTATTGTTTAAAGAATCCGTATCAAATACCATTCAGATATCTTTTTATATCCTGTACATTATACTCTTTCTAATGTAAATTTGGTAACCAAAACCATACGTAAACACTGGTCGTGTGATGGTTTAGTATGTGTAAACTTTATGATCATTGGTTAGTTCAGGTGCTCATAAAAGTCTCTTTAGTTGTGACTTGATATTTATGTTTCTGAGCAATTCTACATGACGTTTAATCGGAGTTAATTGTATAGGATAATGGCTAAATAGTTTTCTGTAGCATTAGCTATGTGTTGCTATCTTCGTATCCTATTAGATCCGCCAAGTTTTTCTAGTATAGTAGTCACTAGAATAGGAATATTATTGATTGAGTTTCATTTGAATTTAGTTCCAGCTTCCCCTCTTTGCATCATCTGATAAATATTTTAAGTTCTATTTTTTTCTGGAATGGATTATATATGATGTAATAATGGCCGTGGTCTAATACCAAGTGTCATCAGCAAATATTCCTAATGTCATTATATCAACTCTGAACAAAACCTGCTTGAAGAATAGAATTGGCGTAGAAAAAGACGAGGCAGTATTTACAAAATAATTGTACATCTTATTTTGTTCTAAACGGTGTCTCGTAATAGAGAACGTATCAACAACAAAGATTTTCAAGGCAAGAAATCTTTTATTAAGAGTCTTCATCATTTATTCAGTATTCATCTTCTTCAGTATTTATTTTACATGAGAAACCGTTATCACGACTCACTTATCTGCTTTCGATTTCGAGCCATTTTGAAAATCGGCATTTATTTTCGCGCTTCTAAACAGCTGAAAACGGAAAGCCACTAGGTGACTTGCAAAATAATATTGTCTAGGGCGCTCTTGTTCCATATTTCAATTATCTTTTAGCTATTTGAAGCTATCACAAAATTACTGTAAAATTAGCGATATTTTAATTTCGCCGGGATGAAGACTCTTAAGGGAAAGACCAAGTTATTTTCACAACAGACGATTCCATAAGGGTTAGAGAATAATGTATGTATGTTAGTGTGTGTGTGTGTGTGTGTGTGTGTGTGTGTGTGTGTGTGTCAGAGAGAGAGAGAGAGACGATAGGGTGATGCGGTTAAGTGATTATCCGGGAGCTGACGTATGAATTGAAAGAATCGATCGGAAGGTTGAGTAGCAAAAATATTGACGTAATCAAAGTCTTCTAATTAGTAAGCTGACACTCCTCCTTCTTCTTCTTCTTTTTCTCCTTTCCTTCCCTCTCTCTCTCATCAACAGACGTATCCTAACTCTTTTGTTAGTCGCCAAGAGAAGAGGAGGAAGGGTCGAAATTTAATTGGAAAGGAGGAAATTTTTCTTGACCTCTGTAAGTCTTGATCTAATCCTCTCTTTACGTTTCGTCCCTCTGTATGTGTGTGTGTGTGTGTGTGCCCTTATGCTACATAGCTTCTGAGAAGTCTTATCCCGGGCGGATTGTGGGACCAACTCCCGTCAGCTGCTCTTCCCCGATGTAATTGACTGTAATTGGACGCGGGGATTAGAGCCCCTTCGGTCAGAAGTTCTACTACGGCTGCTATACAGGGGATTGCCAGAATCATCGCCACTAGGGGAAAAGTGGAAGGAAGAAAAAAAATACTCTGACACCTAATTTTTAAATACTCTCTTAAATCACCGAACACTATCTAGTGAGTGTAGGGATAGAGTTATGTAGTACATCGTACATCAATTGAAGCGTATCTTTTAGTAAGTAGCGTTGCTAGAGTATTTTCGAAAAGTTGAATCTTTCAGAACTAGTTCATTAGTTAACAATTCCATTTGAAATCAATATTTTTTAAAAAATTATATAATTTATAGACTTCACACCATAGATGGCCATTTTGTAATGGGCTCGCTCAGGCTAGCGCTCACTTATTTCATTGGGAGTTGGGCTCATTCAAACTAGCGTTCATTAAACTTCATTTACGTGCCGCTCACTCGACATAGAGCTCGCTACCATCATATTTAATTTAATTTAATTAACTTAATTTAATTTTAATTTAATTAAGTTTAATTTACTTTAATGTTATCTTTTTAAAGATCCTAAATTTTAAAAAATTGAGTTGAGTTGAGTTGAGTTGAGTTGAGTTGAGTTGAGTTGAGTTGAGTTGAGTTGAGTTGAGTTGAGTTGAGTTGAGTTGAGTTGAGTTGAGTTGAGTTGAGTTGAGTTGAGTTGAGTTGAGTTGAGTTGAGTTGAGTTGAGTTGAGTTGAGTTGAGTTGAGTTGAGTTGAGTTGAGTTGAGTTGAGTTGAGTTGAGTTGAGTTGAGTTGAGTTGAGTTGAGTTGAGTTGAGTTGAGTTGAGTTGAGTTGAGTTGAGTTGAGTTGAGTTGAGTTGAGTTGAGTTGAGTTGAGTTGAGTTGAGTTGAGTTGAGTTGAGTTGAGTTGAGTTGAGTTGAGTTGAGTTTAACGTCCCGTTCAGCAGCTAGGCCATATGAGACGTGGACCTACTGATTAACGTGGAATCCGAACCACAAGAGCTCCTGCCGGGAATCGAACCCGGGATTCCCACGCCAAAGGCGCGTACGCTAACCGCTTAGCCACGGAGGAGCTCTTTAAAAGATTGAATATACTTTAACATTGTCCTACTTTTGAAGATGGTTACGCCCCCAGCGTTCGAAATTGAAATGGAATCTTTGAATTTAACGTCCCACAACGCCTGTTAGACTAAGGGAGACGATAATTAAAAGCAAGTGAATGATGATGGAAGAATTGGTGGAATGAGAAAGTGGGAGGAAACTGATGTAAACCCGAGGAAAACTACAAACACGATATTGTCCACTACGAACTTACTTGACCGGGAATCGAACCAAGGACCCCACGAACCAGACCGGTTGAGGTTTTAATTACGAACTCATGAGTGCTGGGTTCGTTAGTTTAAATTTCTCTGCTTCACAGATTTCAACACTATATACCAAAATCTGAGTTTAAATACATAAACAGTGAGGTGCCTAAAAAGTATGACGTAGCTATATTTCCAACATTTTTCCCCTAAATCAGACAAAATTGCAACAGAGAATGGAAAAACTTCAGTATTTATTCAGTATCTAGTGTTATACTGACAAGAACAAGCGCGAAAATTAAGCCCTCCACATTCGTACCCCTATCCCCTACCCCCTCCATTCATATTATTTCGATATTATCTTTTCCTTTCTATGTACTTCTTCATTAATGTGATTGTGATTTAACTCGATGCGTCGTTGTTCAGAATGTTTTATTTACTTTAATTTGATGTTTTCAAAAAATCAGAAAATTTTAAATAATTGATTATACAGAGTCCGCCAGAAAAATGTATAAACTCTTTGTCACCCTTTATCAGGACACTGGCATCGACAATTATTCTGATATTTAAGTATGGTGTAGTATGACGTTTTCGCCCAACAGATATCGGAATTGTCAGTTTTCAGTTAAAATTATGTTGTAGTACGGTTTTTCGCTCAACAGGTGTCGGTACTGTCAGCACGGTTAGTGAGATAAAATGGCAGGCAGGAGCACACTTGGACGTTCGAACATCGTAAGTATGGTTTGAAGTGTTTTATCAGATTTGAGAATGTCGTCGAAGTGCAGCATCAGTGGAGAGGGGAGTTTGGTACTGAACCCCCAACCAGCCTCACAATCAAACACACTGTTGACAAGTTTGAGGCGCACGAAACGATTTGCAATAGGCCTATTCCCAAAGGCATGTGCATCGGTCTCCGTTGATACATTGAAGCTGCAGTGATCGCTGGTCGTTCTGTTAGGTGTTTGGGCGCCAACAGCCAATAGTTTGAACATCTAATGTAAACATCTCCTTACTTGAAGGTTTGTAACACATGTTTGAACAATAATTAAAGATATAATTAATAAATATGATACATAGTTTTCTTTTTTTGAACAGTGTATACATTTTTCTGGCGGACTCTGTACTTAAACACCATCTCACTTTTGAAAATGACTATTATATATTTTCCGAACACGAACTATATAATTTTTCGTACCTTAAATGCTGTGGACAGCATCGTGCCCGTGGGTTTTCTCAGAATACTCCCGTTTTTTCCCACTTTCCCATCCCACCAATTCTTGCATCATCATCCACTTGCCTTAAGGCATAATCGTGAAACGTTAATCTGAAAATTGCATTTCGTTTTCATTTAAGTGCTACAAACTTGTCTATAATGCCCTTAATGTATGTTTTTGCAAAGCAATGTAAGGTCATGCAGTCTGTCTTGACCAATTAATTCTCACAAGCATGAAAAAATTAATTAGTTTCAATGCACTCAATGGTTTATCACAGCTTGCAATGAAAACAACATCACGCACGATTAGTATTATTTGAGGAGGTTATTCGCAAATTGGAGAACACCTTCATCTTCATACCTCACGATCAACTCGAGAAGCTTTTCATTGTTTGAAATTTTTGCAACCTGAGTTAAGAGCAAACTTGAGTTCTCCAAAATTTATTCATGAAGTTGTTGTTCATTAATATAATTGTTATATATCTTGCTCGGGCTTCTACAAGTGTTTTCGAAGCCATTGCTGTCAGAATCATAACATAGTTTGTCCAAGTTCAGAAGTGACCCAAATATTTTAATTCAGTATCTTGCAACAAAATGAACATTTCATATATAATTTAAATAGTTTCGAATAATGAAAACCTATAGTTTAATTAGTTTGGGATTTTCATTATTTTTTAAAATAGTGAAACGTGCTTTTTACTTTTTACCTTAATGGTGAAAAGTAACTCGCATAATCGTGTTGAATTCAGACATTTTCACCCGGGGGGGAATGTGAACTCCTTGGGGGGAGGGTTGTTTTTCTGTATTTTTGCAAGAAAGCAGCATATTTAACAATTCCATTCACATGTACATCTTACCTAATATTGAGACTAATCGTTGATAAATATTCAATGTGAGATTATAATTAAAAAAAAAAAAACAATTGTTTAATTTTATCTAAAACATTAAAAAAAGACTGGCAAAACTATTTTAGACTTAACTTTAACTGCTATTTACAGTAGCTATATTTGTTATTATTTCCTATATTCAGTAGTTACTGTTTGTTACTAAGGTAGAAGTTTTTAAAAAGATTTAATTAACTCAAATATTTTTTGTCCTAAAACAAACATACATAGGAATATCTTTACAAAAAAAAATTATCATTCTTTCTCACACTTCTGATTCTAAATCAAGTATATTAGCCTTGGTTTCTTCACTGCATGCACATCAATAGTTCAGTTTACGAAATCTTCAGTAGGATTAGTGCCGTGTGTTGTGGAAAATCAGCGCTTGGGGAGGGAGTATACGACTGCACTCCCGTACATATGAGTGAGGTCGACAGACAAGCCGCGAAAGGTGAGAAAATTTTAAAAAGTAAACCCTGCTTTTCCTTGATTTTGAGCACTTTTTATTACTTTTTTACCCTTCATTTTATATATGTGCCCATGCCCACATGTGTTTCACCCCTCTCTTTTTTCTTTCCTTCTTTTCTTTTCTATTTCTCTTCCGAATTTTGCGCCCCTTACTTCGGCGCCCGGGGTCGTCACCCCGCTTGCCCCTCCCCCATGGCACGGCACTGAGCAGGATCTGCATCACCTTCAATAGAAATCTTTCACTTATATACTTATATTGATAAATTCTATATAAATCTCTAACCCAGGAGGGATAACTGTTCCTCCCTGATCCCTCTAAATGACGCCCTCTGAATCGCACCCTTTAACTGACTTATTTTTAATTAAAGAAAGGTATGTTTACTTTAACAATCATAAAACACATTTACGTCTGTTACTTCCGATGCGAGAAATGGGATTTAGGCGCTCTATTTCAAATAATGCAAGAACTGTAGATTTTCAACAACTGAAGTCTGCTGACATCAGAAATCATACGGAATGATCGAAAGATCTTCCCTATCTTTCCTTTCCTATCTCAATCTGTGCTAGTGTTACCTAGGGTGAGAGTATAATACCTACTAAAATACAAACCTTTCTTCAACAGTTGACAATTTCATGTTCTGCCAAACTCGGTCATAGCGTTAAGAAATACAAGTTTTATTGATTATTTGGTATTCTGTCTTAGATGTTACATGTTTAATATTTATATAGAATGGGTCTGCGTCATTTATATGTATATTGAGAGATCGGATCTCGTATGCTCGTGCACGGAAAGAAAAGCAAATAATTGGGTGAAGTAATTTCTACATTTTGTGACTGAAATATTGGGAGTTTCTCCGGGGGGGAATGAATTTTCTTCGGGGGGAGATTCTCCCCCGGGCTTACCCCCTGAATTCATCCCTGCGCATAATGACAATATATTATAGTCTCTTAATGTACTATAGTAGATACAATACTGTTGTGAATCCTTGTGCTATTTTCTTTTAGCAGAACTGATAAAAATAAATTTAAAAAAATATTTTAGATAGCCAGCCGGCTCTGGGAATGAAACTGAGCACCTCTTGATTAAGAGTAATATTTCTAATAATAATGATGTTGAGTCCATTAATGAAACAAACAGTCAGTGGTCACAAGTGTGCCGAAAGAATAATAATAATAATAATAATAATAATAATAATAATAATAATAATAATAATAATAATAATAATAATAATAATAATAATAATAATAATAATAATAATAATAATAATAATAATAATAATAATAATAATAAAAGAATAATTGATTACAATGGCAAAGATAATACAAAGCGACATACAATAATTACTAATAATAACGAACAATGAAAATACATTAAAAAAGAAGAAGAAAATTGTAAAGAAAAAAGCATGGAAACAAAACATGCTGGTAATATACCCTACTCTTACCATACATACTGTCAAACTTTTGAGGGTGGCAGTACTTTCGCCCATACAAAAGAGAGACGTCTCAAGAGCGGTATCATGAAATGTGAGTGATTGCTGGATGAGCTAAAGAAGTGTAAAGGTGTCAGTTGTAAGACTTCAAGATGGAATGGGACGCGTATGAAAATCATGTGCCCGTGATAGCGTTGCACAAGGTAGGCAAACCACCAGGGGAGATTTTCTAAACCCTCCAGAAACTGCAAATTAGTTTTTAAAAATCGTTTACTGCACTATCCACTTTGTTAAGATTGGAACTGTGAACGACTGTCCGCGGCAAGTAAAACCATGCAAAGTACGAACATCTGAACTTGCGAAAGCAGTGGCGGCGCGTGTCCGACGAAATCCAGTTAGGAAACAGTCAATTATGGCTCGTGAGGTAAAGATATGGAAAATGACTATGTCTCGCACTTTAATCAGTGACCTGCTTACAAACAACGCAAAGGACATCTTCTGACAAATGAACTGAAGCTCCACAGGCTTTTAAAAGCAAAGCGCTTACTTAAGCGTTACGCAGCAATTTGGAACCGTCGAATTCTTTTCAATGACGAAAAGATTTTCAGTGTTGAGGACACTTTCAATGCCCAAAATGACAGGATGTACGCCACATCTTTTAGAGAAACTGGTGAGAAGGCTCCAAGGATCCAAAAGGAGACAGCATCCTGCCTCAGTCATAGTGTGATGGGATGTGAGCTAGAAGGGCACAATGGAGCTCCTTTTCTGTGAAAATGGGGATGAAAACGTCAGCTAAAGTGTACCAGGAGACAGTGCTTGGGCCATGGAAAGAACTGGAACTTCCATCAGGACTCAGCCCCAGCACACAAGGTACAGACAACCCAGCAGTAGCTGGAGGCAAATGTTCCGGACTTCATTTCTAATTTAGATTGACCTTCTGCAAGTCCGGACTTAAACCCTTTGGACTACAAATTGTGGTCCAAGCTTCAGGAGATGACTTGCAAGAAGAGCCATCCAAACATTGAAAGTTTAAAGTGGTTTCTTCTTGAGACAGCTGCAGATTTTCCAGTTGATGTGTTGCGTAATGCAAATGATGAGTAGCCACCAAGACTTAAGGATTGTGTGCATGCTAATACTGGTCATTTTGAATAATTATTTATGATTTTGGTTCATGATGCATCCATGTAACGCATGTTATCAGGTTATTAAAATATCTCTTACCATTTTGTGTCAATGTACTTGAAACTTTGGGACAGTGTTTGTGATAAGACTAGTAAAGTAAATACAGCGTAAAGTTGTACAGTAAAAGATTACTATAAATAATAATAATAACGTAAAATACTAAAGATGGCAATGTATCACAGGATAAATAACATGAAAAAGCGTGAGTACTATAATTCAAGAATAAACGATAAGAAAAAAGTAATCAAACAATCAAAATAGAAAAAAAACTGAAGACTCTAATAAGAAATTGAGTAGAAACATAAAAACTTCTTAAATAATTAATAGGTATCGATATACAACAGAATGTTTAATTTGAAATAGATCTAAAATAGTGGGACCACAGTTGTAAGGGATTCTCAAAGATACTATTATTATTATTATTATTATTATTATTATTATTATTATTATTATTATTATTATTATTATTAATAATAATAATAATAATAATAATAATAATAATAATAATAATAACATCTCTCTTTCAGTATTCTCGATAGGTTGGGAACAAAAGATGGAATATACTATTCATCTTTCTCATTAAGCTTGTGTATCAGACCATATTAGTTACTTTTATGGAAAAAGATGAAATCATTGAGTTTTACGTTCCACGGTTATGCCAGGTAGGTTAAAGGAGACGGTGATTATGAGAAATGAAGGAAATGGTAGAATGAAGAAAGTGAGAGGAAACCTGCGAGGAAACCCACGCACACGGTGTTTGTCTACCACAAATTTCACTTGGCGCGAGGGGGATCGAACCAACGACCTCATGCACCAGAGGTGAACACGCTACCACGGAGCCACAGCAGCCCATACTGTTACAGACTCTGATAGAAAGATGGGCAGTCAAGTGTTTTTGAACGTTACAGTACACCATAAAAGGTGCCAATAGGTATATTAAAATTTAAAATCACCATGTTTCTTTATGAACAGTTATAATTTGTATAATCCTTTTGCATTAATAAAATGTTCCTTTTTTTTCAATTGTACTACATTTCACGCTGGATACGGTTCAATGAACCAAATAAATTTGAAGTGTTTATATATTTCTTCTTTTTTAAAATTTAATTTAGATTACCTTCTGTGACAATATTAACTGCTTTGCCATTTGTTTAAGAGAAAGAAAACAGTAAAAGCTGAATGCACCACTTTGAAAACAAAAGTTGTTTGAGATGCACATTTAAGCAATTCAATATAAAACGGATTTAGGAGATAACGAAAGATTAAAAACGCCACGTTTTGCACTCTTTTTGGTGGAGAGAGAGACAGTATAAAAGTAGAACCACAATCAAATCACAGAATGTTCTTCTGTGTTTCTTTGTCAAAATACAATTAAAGACAAAATATTCTTTGATACACCCTCCATCAACCCTCCTTTGATTTATATCCATAATCTCTTGATCTTATTTGTCATCCCCCATTTAACATGATGAGTACTCGGAAGACCGTGAAATAAGATGCATTTTAAACAGATTGAGTGAGTAGTTACTCTTTCAATATATATATATATATGAAGGTACCAGAACTCCACCCCCACCCTTCCCGTACCTCCCATTAGAATAAAAAGACGGAAGGAGGAGTGAAGTGTTGCATAAACGATACACGAAACGTTTGGAGCTGACAGGCGGGAGTGTGGTGTGAGAGGGGTGAAGTTGAAAGGGTGGTTGACAGCAGAACGTTTTGAGAGTTCAAGGGTAGTATATGTGGGTGACAAGGGTTCATTCTTTTAGGTTACTTAGTTAGTTACGCAATAGAGTATTCAGTAACCCTGGGATGCAGAATAACTTTTTTCTCCCCAAAATCCGAAATTGAATGAAGTACCAATCCACAATTTTCCTTCCTTGTAACAGCTACTTTTAAGATTTTTCCATTTGGAGCGATTCAGTGAAGGGGTACAGTGACAAAATTACAGCGTAAAATTATGTATCATGTGATGACGAATAAGGGTAATAAAACAAGAGGGCGGTAAAACTTGTGTCTCGTGGAGATGAAACAACGGATAAACCTCACACCTCCCACTCCATATACAGAAAGAGACACAGAGAGAGAGAGATTTGCCTTTTTGACTTATTGCATCCAATGAACTTGAGGGTTAAAATCCGAAATATCATGGGAGATCTCCTCTTTCCTCTTGGAAATTCCCCCTTTCGTCCATCCCCTCCACCACACTCATTTCCATCCAGTACAATATGACACGTGGCGAATTAGGATATCACTAAAAGGAGTTGGGGGTACGGGGGTGAGTTAGAGTTGAGTATTAAGAGGGTGGTGGGATTCTGATTCTGGAGCACAATCGTTGTGGTGGTTTGATGAACGCGTTCGGGGAAAAACTAAGGCAAGAGGTGAAACCCTGTGATACTAAGGGGTTTGTTTCGATTTGGGAGTTTCGAGGGTGTGAGAATTGAGAGATGTGGAAAGAGTGATCAGATGATACTGTGTACAGTATATATATATGAGGGTGTCACTGGGGAGTAGGGGTGAAAGACAAGAACAACTAACCCAAATTGTACCACCCTTGACGAAACATGCCCCGAAGGAACTTCACTACCACTACTTAAGCTATCAATCTGCCCATCTTTCTGTAAAGCATATATATACATGCACATACGACCAAACCATTACAATCACTCCCTCCCTTGTATTGTTGCGCAGGGATAAAGAAACAATACGATTCACACAGTGCGCGGCAGAGTAAGAGTTTTACCCTCTTAATAGGTCGACAATGCAATTTATCTAATTCACTCTATCAATAATACACGGGTTTTCTCGTTTGATTTTTTTTTTTTTTTTTTTTTATTCCCTGGCTTCTGTGAGCGTGTAGCTCATCTCGTTCTCTCTACATATTCTACCGAGAGATTGATTACAATTTGTAATCGAAGGCAGATTAGCCTTCCGGAGGATGAGCATGATGGAACAAATGGGAATGAGAATGAAATGATGATGATGAGAATGATTATATAGAAGAAAACGCAATCAAGGCTACAGAAAATAAAAATAAAGTACGTAAAGAGAAGAAAAACATAAAGATAGACAGAGAAATAGAAAAGTAAATAAACACTGGTCAATAAACTCTGAAAAGAAACGAAATGAATTTTTTTTAAAGTTTTACATCCCACGGTTATGCCGGCTAGGCTAAAAGAGACGATGATGATGAGAAAAGAATGAAATGGTGGAATGAATAAAGTGGAAGGAAACGGGAGATCCTCGACACACGATGCTTGTCTACCACAAAACTCATTTTGCGCGAGGTGGGGTCGAACCAGGACCCTACGCACCAGAGGTGAACGTTCTACCACTGAACCATCGAGGCCCAAAATGCAGGAAAGAGGATGATGCGAAAATTTTTATATTTATGAGTGGATCTATGCTAGTAGACTAGTTGAAGAGCTCAGTAAATAATCGTTGTGAAGAATTCAATGAATTTCTCAACATTTATCAAACACTTCATAACATTCATAGTATATACAGATTATTAAATGTTCAGGTGAAATTTAAAGAGACAAATTTAACCTAAATTAGTAAACAACTTCACCAGTATTTTTAAGGTTAAACCAAAAACTCTTATACCAGGTGAGGCAAAAGTCACGAAGAGGTTATAACTATAAATAACTTCTTTTTTTTATTTATTCTTCGTTTCCATTGATTTTTCACAGACTTGAAGACCAAGAATGGGAGATTCTTTAAACTTTTGTGTGGAATATAATCTCAAGTAGATGTCCGCCTAACAGGTCTCACAGATACAGAACCTGTATGGCATTTTCTACTTAGTGAGTTAGTCAGTCTACTTAGTCTACTTAGTCAGATAATATTGTCTGTTTAGGGACAGTGAATACCCACATGCCATGTATGAGCGAGAACTGTATCCTATGAAGTGTACTGTGTGGTATGGCATGACGTTTCTTTGAAGATGATGAAGGCAATGCAGTAATGATGACTGGTGATCGATATCGAAACAAGATTGAGACTATTATGTGTCCTGCAATGGAGAACATGCATAAGTGTAAACAATTGGTCTTTAAGTCTGTAAAATATCAATGGAAATTAATGATAAATACAAAAGTTATTCACAGTTGTAACCTCTTAGTGACTTTTGGTCCACCTTGTACTTGAGGTTTAACTATGACAAAGAACAGCAATATTCTAGGTTTTATACACCCATTCAAACTCCAAGTATGTGAGATATATGCCCCTCTCATATCCCAAATATATGAGATATATACCCTTCTCATATCCCAAGTATGTGAGATATATATAATCCTCTCATAACCCAAGTATGTGAGATATATACCTCTCTCATTCCAAGTATATGAAATATATATACTCCTCTCATATCCGAAGTATGTAAGATATATACCCCTCTCATATCCTAAATATGTGAAATTTTAATCTGATCATTTTTTTAGATGTAACCAAAGATCTTTTAACAACAAAAAATATTTTAAGTTTTAATCTTTAAAAAAAATCTAACCTCAACACATTTATTTCCATGTATGGAATGTGAATAACTACCGTTAAAATCACCATTAGCCGTGAAGATATTAATGGATTAACTCCATTAACGAACTCAACAAAGACGCTCTAGTTATCTATTACAAGACAAAGAATTCAAATATTTGCACCTTTTCAAGAATTCTCATGTCGAGTAATGAACAGACTTATGACAACATCCCAATCTTGCAAGGTCTACTAGTGTGATACTAATAAAGTTGTAAGAAAATGTAACGTTGATGTAATTCTGTACCATTTGGATAGTGTTTACAACTGAAGAGAAACATTAGACCAAACGTAAAATGATAATCAAATGCGTGAAGCTTAATCACAGTGAACAAAATTAAAAAAAAAAACAATATATATATATTTATTTATTTATTCAGCGATTCATTAGTGGCTTTTGAGTAAATGATTTGTTTTCTACCTTCGATTATTCTACAAAAAGTTAAAAGAGAGTGCTTTGCGAATTGCTGTTTTATTTTCATTCTTTAATTTATAACATTTACTGAAACTTACGATCTCCAACTTTTAAAAATTAGATATTTATTTACTCCCATCTAGTTTGTATTTATATTATCTCAACAGTGACAAGCTAACTTTCACTCTTGCGGTATTGAATACTCACGTTTTCTTTGTTTTGTTAACCAATTGATTTATATGGGGGATTGGTGATTTTTCTCTTGACTTTGAAATTTCAAATTTTGTTAAATTTTTCTGATTTTTTCTTCAAATCTAACTAAAATGTGCTTCACTTCGCGAAAATTAAATTCAGTCTGTCTCAAATTCTTATTGTGCGCAATATTTTTAATTCTTACTTCTGTACCTTTCATATAGATTTCCTGTGGACTCGGAGTTTCGTAAAGAAAAATCGAGCGTCTCGTAAGGTGGATCACCACACGGAAGTCAGTACAGACAGGCCGGTAGCCAGCCCATAAATGTAGGGGGGGGGGGTAAAAGTTAAGGGGTGCCCGATCCAAGCATATTATAGTTCATCACCATATTATGGTTCATTTGCAAGCCTGCCGTGAAAACTTTAGGGGCCAGTAAAAATTTAGGGGGCCAGCCCCCTAGCACTCCCCTGAGTACAGTTTCTAGTTCAATTTCCTTAACAACTGTGTAATGAAACGTTACATATTAAAAATATTGTATTATAAAATAGAATTATGTTTCAGTTACAACACAAGATACTGATTCATTTGGTTACATTTTCTGATATAAAAAAAAAGTAACAAATAAAAGAAAAAACTTGATTCATTTTACAAATGAGCACACAAGATGACATTTGCTATCAGATGGATCTTAGATCTGTGCTCAGTTTTGGGAAATATTTATTTTGTATGTAAAGTATTTTCAAGCAACGATCTCATTATAAAATGGGATTATTGTTTTACCATTTTTCGAGTTATATTTGAAATTTTAGTTAAATACTAATCTGTATTTAAGGAAATAGATTTTGAGGGAGAAACTTGAGCAGAATACCATAATTCAACGTTGCATAATTTGTATTTTCACTGTGGCAGTCACAGTAAGAAAATTCCTTGTTTGTAGCGTAGCAGTTCGAAAAGAAGAACTTAACTATAAATTGTGGTAAGGGTGGAAAACTCACTTCACGTAATAAGTGTGAAGTGTACTTAGATATCACAGAGATTACATAATTACGTTGAACAATAGACAGAATACTGCTGAGTACCTTGAGTTCGGTTTGTTTATCAATCGTTCATCGTATTATACAGGGTGTTTAAAATAATACCCAGAACTTTTGGGAGGTGATTTCTAACACCAAGATAAGACAAAAAGTACAGACCAATCTGGGTGCAGAAATCCATCATTTCGGAGTTATAGGCTGCCGAAAACATGAAAAATGAAGTTTAAAGGTCCATAGCTCCAATACTGTGGGACCTACTGTAGTTGGATCAAGACCTTACCTAGGAACTAGTATGTGCTCTATCCAAATATCCATGTTTTTGAATCCTGTGGCACTTCCGCAACAATTTTTATAGAGATAGTTAGTAAATATTTCAAATTATATTCCCGTAGCCAAACTCCCTCTATATAAATTGTTGCGAAAGTACCGGAGGATTCTGAGACATGGATATTTGGATAGGGCGCATACTAGTTCCTAAGTGAAGTCTTCGAGCTATGGACCTTTAAAGCTCTCTCTTTTTTTTTTTTTTTCATATTTTCGGCAGCCTATAACTCCAAAATGAAGGATTTCTACACCCAGGTTGGTCTATACTTCTTATCTTGTCTTGGTGCAGGTATCACCTCCCAAACGTTGTTGATGCTGTTTTAAGATATCCTATGTATGTTTCCAAGGAGTATGGTTTTACCAAAACTTTAGAGCGTGTCCATTCGTCCGGAAGATAAAAAAATCTGAAGAACCACTTGATCTATCATCACCAAATTGGTTCAAACTGTAGAGAGTCAAAAATTAGGAACACCGTTTTCGTTTCTGGAGCCGATATTCAAATCGAAAATGGTAGAAATTAAGTATTTCCGGTTTTAACGTTGATCGATATAGAGACAAAAATGATCATAGATAAGGAGATGCGGTTTTCTGCAATTGATAAAGCAAACCCAACAATACATTACCCACCATTATTAAGCCTCTTCTAGAACCGGAAGTGATAGAAATCCATTAGAACTTCCAATTTCAATACTGATTTACATAGAGCAAAAACAATAAGAGATAGGAAGAAAGAAACTGCTTTTTGAAATCGATTTAGCGTTCTAAGAATAAGTATCATTTCTCTCTCTTATCCCTTTATTCAAACAACCGGAAGAGGCAAAAATCAACCACTTCCGGTTTTAACGAATATCGCAATTGAATAAAAACCGTAATAGATGACGATAAGTGGTTTTCTGTAAATCAATTAAACGTTCCAAAAATATTATTATATCTTCATTATAATCACTCTACTTAAATCGGAAGTGACAAAAAGCAACCACTTCCGGTTTTAACATTGATCGTTATAGAATGAAAATTGTAACAGATATAGAGATTCAGTTTTCTGCAACCAATTAAGCATTCCTATAATACAGTACATACTCATCCATAACCCTATACTAAAACCGGAAGTAGTAGAAATCTATTAGAACTTTCGGTTTCAATATTGATTGACATAAAAAAAAACAATGACAATTAGCAAACAACTGTTTATGGAAATCCATTTAGCGTTCTAAAAAATACGTAGGTATCTCATATACTTTCGGCTTTAACGTCGATCGCTACCAATTAATGATAAGAAACAGTTTTTTTTGTAAACGCCATAAGAATAGGCCTATATTCCATTTTCACTCTAATCTCGCTATTAAAACCGGAAGTGGTACAAATCAACTACTTCTGATTTTAACTGTGATCGTCATAGAATTAAAAAAAGATAATGAAAATGAAGAATTGTTAAAGAATTGCTGGAATAAGATTGTAGGAGAAAACGAGAGAACCTTGAGAAAAACCATGGACAATAAATATATTGTTCACCAGAGATTTCCACGGCCTAGGATCGAACCGGAACTTTGCACCGGGGGTAAGCGCTATACCACTGGGCCACAGGAATTTATTCTCGTTTTTAGAGTTTAATATATTATTAAAACTACGATCATACATAAAATTAAAATATCAGAACCTCAAATTTCAAACACTCAATAGTAACGTGACATGGTATATTCTTAATGCATATGGCAGGCATATAGTAAATACCTGTGGAGATATGTTTTGAGCGCCGCAGAGAAAAGAACATGCTGAAAGAGGTAAAGCCGAATCTTCTGATGTGGTGAATGGTTTCTGCTTTAACACTAAATGTGACTTTTAATAGTTTCTTCAATAAACATACTGGCGCCTTCGAGATGTCTACCGACAAACAAGGTGCGGGAGACAGTATTCACTTTTTAATACGTTGAAAGGAGCCAAACGCGGAACCTGGGTGTCGCGAAATACCTTTCGGGATGCTGAAAGCGTTTCGTGTATTTGAAGCCATATAAATATAATATAAGTGTGTGTGTTTGTGTTGGAGTATATAAGTGAAACAGTGAATCTTTTGTTTACGTCGCTAACATGAAACAAGAAAATTGATGCTCTGCTTCAAGTGGTCTGGTGTGGGAAAAGAAAGAGGAGGCCTCTCTCTCTGGAAGACTCCCTTTGCTGGTGGCATCCAAACAGGAGCATTCATCTTCTCATATATGTGAGCGACAAAGAATCTCGAGAAAGGCCATCCTGAGAAGAGAAGAGTGCCAGTATCAACTGTTTACCTCAAATGTTCTTGACTTGGGCCGTTCGGCGTCTCTTCTTCTCATATACCATGCAAAGAGGGAACCAGAAGATGGTCAGAGAGAGACTGTTTTCTTCAATTTTTGCCGACAACAGAAGACATAACTGTGGGAGCAGATCTCAAGACAGACAGACATCAAGAAAGAAGTAGCTCGTGCGTGGCAGCCCTTCCCCCCTCCTTCATTTTGGACGTTCAATAAACCTCTTGGACTTGTCGGCGCCATTGGAAGACACAAACCATTGCTGTCAGAATGTATTATGCTTCGCCACCCACAAATAGAAGAATCCACCCACAAGAATGCAGTGATTCATTATGGAGGAGCTGAAGTGAAGACAAGATTTGTTTTTGCTTTAGTTGCTGGTTTGCTGGTAACAGAGTAGACAAAATTAAGCTAACCAAACAATCGGGTAGAGAGGGAGATGGGGGTAGGTCTAGGTAGTATATGTGAATTTTATTTTCCCACGCTAAAATATTAGGCCACAGCCCAAGTAGGCAGTTTGAAGAGTAGTTCATTAGAAACTTTTCAAAGAAATATTTTAATTAAACAAGACACTGACTTACGAAATAGCTATGGTGAACAATTAACATTTTTGCTTTGTAATTGGGTGATCCTATACTGAAATACTCCAGCCACTATTCCAACGTGAATGTCTTTCCAGATACTTTCTTTCACTTCTACCAGGCAAATGGCGGGATATTACCATAAAATATATATCTATAGATTTAAGCCTAATTTCTTTCTAAAACATATTTTACACTTTCTATTGTTAAAGTCTTCAGTCCAAAATTGGGCTGATATTACATGTATTTTGAACTACCACAAAAATTTTACACCTAAAATGTCTAATTTGCCAAGTGTTGGATATCTTAATGTCCACTCATAACTTTTTTCAGACGTGTGATGACCATAAGACATCATGGACTTAATCCACAGTTTGTTACATTTTCTTTTTATGAGTGAAGAACGGAATTAATTCAAATTGCGTTTCTTTCCAGTCAATTTTGTTGTTTTGCTAAAACACCAACAAATTTTGGTCTACGTGGTAAAACATGATGGTCCTTTTGCAGAGTCATTTTGAAGCGTGATTAGTGCCATACTAAAGAGTTCGACTAACATATGTTTCCTGGAGTGGTCAGGCCTTTAGTATGACGGTAATCGTACGTCAAAATGACTGCATAAGGCCCGATGTCTTTAGTATAGTCCGGAAAGTGTTCTTCCCAATGTGAAAAAAAAAGTCTTGTCCCACTAATTATTTTATTGCCGTAGAATATTACAACAAATTTACGTTATTTCTCTTCTTATATTTGCTTCTCAGCTTGTGAGTAAAGAGCTTGAGTTTCTTTCAGCTATAACAAAGTTTTACTCAAGCATGTTAGGAAAGACTGGGAAGGGAATTTCGAACCCAAAATTCTTGAAGATATAGATGTAGCGTGTAGATGAGGAATGTAGTCTCCTCCAAGTCTTTTAGATTCTTCTCCACCAGAAACAGAGGAGAGTGGATATAAAGCACTGAACAACAGCAGATGTGATTCTCTGAAAGTCTCATTCATAACTGGTTGGTACTTAGATACACCACTTGCCAATCGGGTATATCAGTATCGTTTGGTTAGTTAATATAAAATCGGAACCACAGTTACTCACACAAAATACGAATATGACGTTCATTTCATTTGGCCCATCCTTCAGGGTCCTTACGGTAGGTTCAACTGAAACCTTAACTTATCGTAAATAGTTCTACCTGACATATCTGGTAAAGATGTTAACGAAGGATGCAGAGAAAGCGGTTATGAATGGTACTATCTCGCATATAATACACAATGTTCCAATCTCAATGCTGTTAATAAACTAAACTAATGGTTGGTCATTACCTGCTAAGTGACTTTCAATTAACGTACTTGTGATCAGCATATCTACTTCTACCATCAATATTTCTAGTTTTCTAGTAGAATTTTGCTACTCCTTAATTTGAATAGTGCTCAAATAAGATTTGGTCTTCCTGCTGGTCTAATAGCTGGCGCGCGGGCCTTTAGTTCAGGGAAACCCAAGTTTAATTTCCAATGGGAGAGCATTGAAATTTGTATGCATTCTAGTGGTTCGGATTCAATCTTAAACTGATGTCTCGTATAGCCTTGGTGTTGCAAAAAGGGCGCTAAAGTTCAACAAACTACAACAACAACAACAACAAAAGCAAATCAAATTTGCTCACAATGCTGAGTCAACACAACACGATCTTCTGTTCTCCCACAGAGAATCGAACTTGGAATCAAGGGCTCTAATAACTTGGATACACGGGAGCATAAATCGTATTTTATATATTTGCAGTATTCAGAAACATATGCAATTTTCTAATAGGTTCTAGATCTGTATATAGATTGATTGAAAAAAAAAAGATCGCATTCAAAGTCTCAAGTCAGAACGAACAAACGATATGCAAGGTCTTACATTCTGAACTTTAACTTCATTGTAAACTGACTATGAATCATATCAACATTGAATATGATATCATATCAACATATCATATGAATCATATCATATCGACTATGTTCGTTCTTCCAGAAAATTAGTCTTAAAAAGGTGTCCTGCAAACTTAAATTTCCGTTTCGTGTAATGTTACTTGTGTGATAATAATAATAATAATACAAAATCTGTACATTGAAGTATACACTTTTTTTAAACTATAATACTTTTTCACTGATTGATAGTTTAACACTTTACATTGGAATGTTGTTTGTACCACCTGTCTATTTTATTTTATTTTCTAGCCTTGTGTTCTTTCTTTTCTTAACATATGCAATATCGTTTTAACTCAACTACATCGTTAGGTGGGGATAGGCAATGACGGAAGGGGGCTTAACAGAAGGTTAGCGTTGATCAGCTCAAAGTCACTTTGTGCCTATTTGAATAAGGAGTGTCAAAGAGCGGCTTATCATGCTGGAAACTATTATCAGACGACGAGAGGCTTACAAGTAGCTATTTGGGAGGTCCAACCATTCTATTGTTATTCACTGACAGCTTCAGAAGACGTTTGGTGGCATCCTTCTTTCTCGGCTTTCGTTATCCAGTTTCCTTCTCGTGAGCTGGTAGGAGTCGAGTTGCGCAATTACTTTTTATTTTTCCTCCTCAATTTCTTTTCTTATATTTTGAAGTATTATAGCAAATATAGCTTCCAGATTTCCACATTATTCTACACATAAGTATGGAAAGTCTTGTAAAACAGTTTATATGAAGTCGGTTAGTCTATCTGTCACCTTGTATCAGAGCGAAAACGGGAAGAGGAAACAAGAAAACGTCTATTTTTGAAATTGATTCGGTATCCCAAGAATAGGTTCCTTTATTCAAACCTTGAAGTTTTCTTGATGTGATTCCTTTCGTCAATAGGTTAGAAGTGATGGAAATAGGCATAACAACAAAATTGAAATAGATTGTTTATCGCACCTATCTTCTGTGCCCTTAGAATCCTGTTTCCTTGTAAGGAGACAGAATTTATGCACGATACTAATTGAATATTATGAGACAATTCGAAGAATTTGAAGTATCGCCATACATATACATAGCAAATAAATGATGGGTTAAAACAACACAATTTTAACACAGGCCAGTGGTCCCAATATGACTACCATTTTAGCATATTATTTCAACATCAAGGGTCCGATGTGCGAGTTAACACAGGCTTGGTGTTACAGAGTTACGGGAGTGAACGAGTTATCACAGGCCTGGTGTTACAGAGCTAGGGGAGTGAACAAAAGAACGCGGAAGTAGGAGCAAAGACACGGTGATTTTTCTACATATACCAAGTGTTGTTAGTAACACAGCAGCTAAAATAGTGAAAACAGGCCATTAAGATGTTAATAGCAATAAATGAATCATTCGTCAGTTATTAGTAAAACCTTTCACTTGCTGTGAACAATAACTTAGCAAAAGCATCATAGTCACCTCAAAATTCTGTGTATCAAACAGGTGCACCTATACTGTAATTTAAGCCTGCAAATTGCCTCCAAAGATCTCACAATTATCTAAGTAACTCACATTTGAACTTGTATACGTTTTTATTATTTGCTATAAATAAAGTCCTGTGTGATATATTTGACATTTATACCAAGTAGTGAACTAAGTATCATGTTTCCTGTAATTTTTCATGAAAATAGTTTTATGTTGCATATGACTGAGTAGAAGTGTTGAAATCTCTTATTCTTCCGTTTCCTATGTTCCTATTGGGGACGCGGCAGAAGTCCTAAACGGCAGAAGTCCTAAAAGGCAGAAGTCCTAAACGGCATTAGACCTAAAATGCAGAAGTCCTATAAATTATTTCGCGGCACAAGTCCTAAATGGCAGAAGTCCTAAAAGGCACAAGTCCTAAAAATCATATCGCGGCAGAAGTCCTAAACGGCAGAAGTCCTAAAAGGCAGAAGTCCTAAACGGCAGAAGTCCTAAAAATCATACCGAGGCAGAAGTCCTAAAGTACAGAAGTCCTAAACTGCAGAAGTCCTAAAGTGCAGAAGTCCTAAAAATCTCTTGTGGCGCTACCATCGCGTCCGTAAGGAGAATACTGTCAATCTGTTAGTCAAAGTTTTAGATATACTGTTTCATATTACAGAGCCTTAGTTCTTACAAGTTATTTGTATAAATACATATTGTATCGTTCTGAAATAATAAATAAATAAATAAATGAAGCCTATTGTCCTTTCTTACTTTTTCCATGATATATTTCTATGTTGACAAAATTTTAACTTTCTACCAAATGTGATTCCCAGATCTTTCATAATGTCTGTTTTTCTCTATTTCCACACCATTGACTTCATATTAGTAACATAATATTGTGTTTTAGTTATGTACGTCATAAATTTTGCTTTCCTTGTGTTGTTTTGAAGTAAATTATTTTTACACATATATTTCTTGTACAGAAGTCTTTCTGTGGCAAATAATTGTCATACTCGTAATTAACTACTCCTGGGATACGACTGTTTCGGTGTAGGACGTTTTGGTGCATTGCGTTTCGGTGTACGGAATGCTCGGTGTAAGGACGTTTAGGTGTGAGGCTGGTTCGGTGTAATAGTTCTAATGTTTACACCGAAACGTCCACTCTTCAAAATGAAAATTATTCGTTAGGGAGAAATAAATTCACGAAGTAGAATATATAAATTAATAAATAAAATAAAAATTAAATGTTTCTGTAATTGGCAAGGGTTACTTATTTATAGTGAGTCCACTCGCTTCACTCTATGTCAGAACTTCTTATATCCTCAAATGTTATAATTATTAATTGATTGGGAAAACGTTTTACGGTAATGATATATAGTAAAAAAGTGTGTGATGCATAAACATTGTGTACACCACACACACCTTATTACGGCAATAACTGTGCACAAATCGCAAAATGCTGCACAATTTTTGAAAGAAAATTTTCAAACACAGGTGGTTTTTCTTCCAATAACCGCTTTTATATCATGCATACCCAATAAGATTAGCAAATCTAGGAAAAGAAAACTGATTATGAATCAGTGATGAGATCTTAATTATATTATTACGGAGATGTAAATTCATGTTATAGTTGTAGAGAAGAACAGTGTCAGAAAAATGTCTCAAGAAAATTTTTAACGGCCTAAAGAACACAACAAGAGGCTGAATCCTACCAGTTGTTCCTGCAGAAATTGTTTCTATTATGAGTTACTCTTTTGTTCTTAAAATAGGTCAAAGTTGAATTGTGACCACTCCACGAAACTAATAACAAAATGGACTTTGCATTAGACGCTTGAAGAAACATCTCTTGGAACCATGATCTCACAAGACTTGATGTCAATTTTTCCGGATTTGATGCTTTTACAAGGATATCTTCAAATTTAAAGAGGTTGTGTTGGACTATAAGACCAAATATTCCATTGTTTTCCTACAAAACAATTAAAAGTGGTGATAACAAAACACTATTTGCAGAAATTAAAGGCTGTATGATGTAGCTACGAGTCATAGAATTTACTGACTGTACCACACTTTCTACTGTTTGTGTCCCTGTAAACACTAGAGTACGTCCCGTCTGCATTTAAAAATTAAACCTATTGATCAGAGTTATAAATATTTAATTTTCCAATATGTGTTGCTTCACATTCGCGGCAAATGCATTGGCATTGGCTTCTAACTTTTTGGCTATATATTTAATCAAACGTCCTGTTAAAATAAGTAGAAAAAGGGGTTTCAAATCAGTCTGCACCTTCTCTCAGTAGCCCCTGCCATTATTGTTCTTGGCTAACTGCAGAACATTTCAAACCAGAAGACTATTTGTAATTGTAATCATCATATTTCATCCGCCAATTTGAATTTTGTAATTTCAACGTCAGGTTCTGAATCACCTGTCCTAAAACCTCCTTGACAGTAAGCTGGTCGTATCATTTAATCTTCTATTTTAATGATTGCTTTCTGTTTATGCTTGAAGGCCATCTCTAACGTTCAAAGAGTGGTTTCTACCCTTAAACCCGCACCATTGCCAAAAATAAAATTAAAAAAAGTGACGATTATTTTTTTGATATTCTACAAGTATGCAAAGTTTCATTCAAATCAGTAAATTACACTTCCGTAAGTCTCCTTGTTAGTGCTGTTCAAATGGAAAAAATAAGTTAATTGGCGGATATGAAGTCAGAACAAAGAAAAAATACGCCGATGTTACGAAGAGACTGAACAACGTTTGTGAAAATTACAAATCTGACGATGTGATTATAGTCTTAAAAAGAATTGTGTACAATTTTAGATTCTTAGTTGAGTGATTCTATGTAATTATATTTTTTTCAACAAAATTCCTTTGAGTTGAGATGAGTTGATTCTGAGGTTAACGTCCCGTTCAGCAGCGAGGCTATATGAGACGTCCACATACTGATTAACGTGGAATCCGAACCACATGAGCTCTCACCGGAAATCGAACCCGGGTCTCTCACGCCAAAAATTCTTTTGAGGTATTATTCAGTTTGTATATATTATTACTGTGTCTCAGGAACTTTGTACAATATATTTATTTCAATTTAGAAATAATGCTGAATATTTTGCAGTAAATTTTATTATTATTCTATAAAACTCGCCTATGGACATCTCTGAATAGAAATTATTGTTGCGAATGGATTGGTGTTGTATTATCATCCTGTCTCAATAACAATGAGACTCAATAACAATGTTAATCAGTTTACACTATTCCAGAGTGGCTACACTATGACACTTCATGCCTGTTCATTACAAGCATATGATTAATGCAATCAAATATTAGGCTATACACCGAAACGTCCTTTACAGCAAGCGTCCTTACACCGAACCGTCCTTACACCGTAGCGTCCGTACACCGAAACATCCGTACACTGAAACGTCCTACACCGAAACATCTTACAGCGAAACATCCTACACCGAAACGTCCTACACCGAAACATCCTAAACCCTTACTCGTTATCATTATTAATAATAATTTTAGTGTTACTAACATAGTTGTTACCGTTGGAATTAAATACGTTCATATTGGTATTGTGGCAACTACTTAGTACTGAAATGCTTTATCGAATATTTAAGTCTGTAGTTTGTAGCAGGGTGGCCATAGAAGTTAATGGCTTATAGCCCATAGTGCGTCACTGAAATTTTAGAGGATCTTTGAAAAGCAACTTAATTGAAATTAATGAGAAATATATATTTAAAATACATTTATTTAATACAAGAACATTACGTTTAATCAATTCCGCAACCATGGTTGAGGAAGGGATGTATTAAAGTACGAACCATTGAAATAGTGCAGAAGCAATAGCTGTTTCTTTATAAACATATATATAAATGAAAGTAACTATATTTGTAACTTAACAACACATGAACCACCAGACTGATCTCGACAAAAATTTTCAACATAGATGAGGTTCGGGCCTGAGATGGTTTTATCATTTCACTTTGAAGGTGCAACTTGGAGGAAGGAAGTGCGGATATATATTAAAAATTATCGATCTTAGTGTCGAACGCATAGTTTTCGGGGTTGCTGAGATGAACACTGACGTCTCCGATGAAGCTTAAATTCTAATTCAGCACTGCAACTTGGGGGAAGGAGAGGAAGATGTATAAAATGATCGAAAATGACCGCTATAGGTGTCGAATACATAGTTTTTGCGGTCGCTGAGATGAACAGTTACACTTTCGATGCCGTTTAAATTCAAATTTACTCCCGCAAATTGAGGGAAGTACATAAAAATGATGCAAAATAATTGCTATTAGTGTGAATCCATAGTTTTTGGGGCCGCTGAGGTGAACAGTTACACTTTCGATGCCGTTTAAATTCAAATTTACTCCCGCAAATTGAGGGAGGTATATAAAAATGATGAAAAATAATCCATATTAGTGTGAATCCATAGTTTTCGAGGTCGCTGAGGTGAACAGTGATACTTTCGATGCTGTTTAAAAAAAATTAAATTTGTCCCCGCAAATTGAGGGAGGGGGAGGTATATTAAAATGTTGGAAAATAATCGATATTAGTGTGAATCCATAGTTTTCAGGGCCACTGAGATGAACAGTAACATTTCCGCAAAATAATGCAGTTTAAATCCAAATTCAACGCCGAAACTTTACGGAGGGGGAACGGGGTGATATATTAAAAAATGATCGAAAATGACTGATATTAGTGTTGAATCTATAGGTTTTGGGGTTGCTGAGATGAGCAGTGACGCTTCTAATGCCGTTTAAACCCAAATTAAGCGCCGTGACCTGGGGACAGAGGAGAGGGGTATATATATATATATATATATATATATATATATATATATATATATATATATATATATATATATGTGTGTGTGTGTGTGTGTGTGACCGATATTATAGTCGAATACATCGTTTTTGGGGTTGCTTTGATGAACAGTAACACTTCCGATGCCGTTTACATCCAAATTCATCTCCGCACCTTGGAGGCGGAGAGATATATAAAAATGATCGAAAATGACCGATATTAGTGTCGAATCCATAGTTTTTAGAGTCGGTGAAATGAACAGTAACACTTCCGATGCGCTTTAAATCCAAATGCATCCCCGCAACTTGGAGGCGGATATATATATATATGATCCAAAATGATCGATACTAGTGTTGAATTCATGGTTTTTGGAGTCCTGAGATGAACAGTGACACTTCCGATGACATTTAAATCCAAATTCAGCACCGCAACTTGTGGGGGGAGAATATGTTGGTATATAAAAATGGTCGAAAATTGTCGATATCAGTGTCGAATCCATACTTTTCTGGGTGGCTGAGATGAACAGTGACACTTCCGATGCCGTTTAAATCCAAATTCAGCCCCCATTATTACTCCTAAAGGGAGATGATGACATGTAATAGTAAGTGAAAATGACTGATACTAGTGTCAAACTCATAGTTTTGGGGTCCCTAAGTTCACTGGTGACAGTTTTGATGCTCCTTATACCGAAAATGAAACTATTCTCCCCGTATGAAGAACGGGTATTCTGCTAGTCTTTAAGAATAACGAACAGAAGTTTCACATGTTAAATTCTTTAATATATTTGTCGCTGCTCAAATTTACGCACTTATGCGGTGTATGTGTGTATATGTAAAGAAAATCCTTTCTCTTTTTGAGTTCTTCGAAAAGTATACAAATAATAAAGAGGTATTTTTTATCAGAAAACTAAAAAGTAAAATTAAAAGATGTTGCTTTAACTATTTTTCCTGCTAGCGAAATACGTTGTATGTATAGATGCTGTAGACACGTTACAGCAAATAAGATTAGCATCAGGCGAATAAATAGTTTTTAAATTACATTATCCGGGTTTTGCCAATATTTCCGAACAAAAGATTTTTTTCTAATGGGTTCAAAATTTACAAAAATTTACACAGCACAAGGAAGATACGTGTATCCATAAAATAGATATTTGATTTTAACATATTGGTATTAAGTAAAATGATTCTGGCCCTGTTATTTTAACACTTCCCTGCCATGAAACGGTAACTTCATAAGATTACTTAAGATAATTTAAATGTGTCTATATTATTTAATCTAACCGATTATATTTCAGAATTTTTTGTAGCCATAACTCCATTCTATCACGGTGCTAACTTTAAGGGAATGGTGTAAATATATTTATTGCCATTAAATTTCCCTATTCTAATACAAGAAACATAACTACTCAATGATCTTAACTGTAAAGCAGGAAATATAAAATAGTGTAGTTTTCATTTTACGTATTTATTTATTTTTGTTTTAAGAATTTGTCTTGGGATTCTCGTATCTCCATTCGAAAGAAACGAATTTCTTAACTAATTATGTAATTAATTCTTAGAATGAAATAGGTTGTATTATGTAATTCGTGTATAAGTGCAGAACAGATAGTGATAATAATAATCTTAGTAGTACAAATATAGCTGTTACTGTTGGAATTAGATACGTTCGTAACATTATTGCCAACTAGTTGCTGCATCGTCCAAATTTCGTGTGGTGGTGGCGAATTTCAGAACTAAAGCAAGTGAATGAAAAAGGCACAAGTCCTAAATGGCAGAAGTCCTAAAAGGCAGAAGTCCTAAAAGGCACAAGTCCTAAAAATCATATCGCGGCAGAAGTCCTAAATGGCAGAAGTCCTAAAAGGCAGAAGTCCTAAAAGGCAGAAGTCCTAAACGGCAGAAGTCCTAAAAATCATACCGAGGCAGAAGTCCTAAAGTGCAGAAGTCCTAAAAATTAGGTCTAGTGCCCATATTTTTAGGACTTCTGCCTTTTAGAACTTCTGCACTTTAGGACTTCTGGATGTCACCCTTCCTATTTGTTGTTGGATATATTGCATTCCTCGTAATGACATATCAATAATTTATATCACATTTTATTATCTCTCATAAGTGTCATTTTCATTTAATATCGAAGTATTTCTTTTTTAAGTAGTTGTTTCATAACTGTATAGAAAACGACACCAATGGTGTGTTACTAAAATGACACCTCATCATGTCAGTTAGTTGATTTATCGAATACCATTTTAATACTTTACCCCAAAGTGCAATGGTATTGAAACAGCACCAGACTTGTGTCAAAATTTAACACAACACGGGTATATTGTGTTGAATTTACGTAACCATTTTTTTTAACTATGTACTTGCCATGAGAAACGATATGTTGACACTTTGCTAGAACTTTTGGAACAACTCATTTAAAGGAATATCACGATCTTCATAAAATGTGATTAGTCTTTCGTGCTAAGGCACGAGAAAGCAATTAACTAGGTCTCAACTTTGGGAAAGACTCATTTAAAGGAACAACATGGCAGATGTACCCTAGTGATTATCGTTCCTGTTTCGTAATCAAAAAGTTCTGGGTTTGAATTTGGGGATGGGCTATCCTAGATGAAGTTTCTTCTAGTTTTATCTCGGTTTACCAGGCGAATACTGTATCATTAAATAGAGTCCCTGACCTACTTCCGTCCACTTCCTTTGCCACTTTTATCATCGTTGAATATATTAAAGATTCCGGTGTACATCAATCTCGCGAGTTGTAAGTAAAAGATTGTTATGTAAGCAAGAAGTGAAATTTTTCTAGTTTTATGTCCCACGCATATATTCTGTAGGACCAAGGAGATGGATGAACTAGTAGCAAAGTGAATGGTTATGGAATAATTGGTGGAATGAGAACATGGAAGAAGACGGGAAAATCACGAAAAAACCTGCAGACACAATGTTGTCTATCACAGTTTCGTCTGGCCGGGGACCGAACTAGAGACCCCCCTCAAGCCAGATAATTAAATAAATAATACACATGGTAACTGATTAATGGGAACATGGTGAGTTAGTGGTAGAGCTCTGATCTCTGGCATGAGAGGGCATTGGTTCGATTCCAGGCCATGCGAATTTTGTGAGTGCATAAAGCTCTTTCTTATGACATTAATAAGTTGACTGTACCTAGTATCAGTTAAAGGGATAATTAACTGATACGACCTAGTATTAGTATCTAGTTAATGGAATATACCCTAAAATTATGATTAACTCCTAAATTTTAATTTATGTTTATCTAAAATATTGTCCAAACATATGACATACAACCAGTCGATACGTCACATCGAATTGAACCAAATGACGCATTTGAATGTAAATCCTCATATGTATTTTTGAGAAAATATTTATATAAAAAACACTTCTGTAGCAATTAAAAAGTTCTTTGCCAATAATAACTTTGTTGGAAGAAATTTTTATTTGTGTATTGTGACTGTAGCAAAATACAGTGTTAACTAGCAAATTGCATCTTTTGTTGTTCCTATATTTCTAGCGATAAGGAGTGTGACTCAGTAGTAGATCGCTTATTTCTGCTATCCCTCGTTCAATTCCCGTCCAAGTATGTTTGTCGTGCACAACATAGTGTCTGTAGTGGTTTCCTCGTGGTAGTCTCGTTTCCTCCCACAATTTCATTCCACTGATTATTACTTCATCATTCATTTGCCTTAATCAACCATCTCCCTTAGCCTAAAAGGTGTGTGACGTTAAACTTAAAGATTTCCTAACGGTAACACAGATACTCCTCTACGAACATACTACCTGCAAATTTGGGAATAATTATGAATTTACTTTGTGAATAGCTACTTTATAAAATAATATACGAATTTCAGCTATTACAAAATTAATTATCATGTTCTTTAGCTAGTCCAGGGACAAGATTGTTGGGAACTGTGCAGCAGGAAATGAGAGAGATAGAGAGAGAGAATGAGAATAGTTCAACACTGAGATTATGTAGAGAGAGAAAAGCGTGAGAGGATAGAATTGACCCCACTGGGAGGTAGGAGAAATTTGTCAAGAGTCCACCCGCAGAGCGACTGGTCTATCTATCGTAGTGGAGATGACGGTTAAACTGAAAAAAAGATTCATGGCCAACTCATCCCATCATTCCATACAAGTTCTTGATTTTTTTCCCCCTTTCAATGTTACACATTACTACAGTCGTTGTCACATAGAAACGATATATCCATGAAGCGTTTCCAGAAAGATCAACCAGACTGGGCCTTAGCTAACCTATTTAGACTTTTGTTCGAGAAAAACAACATAACACAGACTCCCTATAGACCAGACTTACCTTCTTCTTTTGGTAGATGTCATGAAAAATGGAGCTTAATGCTATCAGCAAGATCGAGGAGGGGGTGGGGAGAGGAAAGGGAAAGACTCTTTGCATGCATGCAACGGATCAAAACGATTCTGAAGAATTCGTCCGCTTAATCTTGTTTCTAGACAATATTTTTTTTAAGTTTCTCTTTTTCTGTCTTTTATTATTTACTCAGCATTATTATCATCTTCCTATTCTTTCATTTCTCATTTATTTATTCTTGTTGTTCTTTCTTCTAACAAATCCTTTTATTCAAGGATATTTCCTGTAGATTAGGTTCTTCTCTACTTATTGCTGAGTCAAAATTCCCTCTTTGTCATCATGCATATCTGCAGACAGGGAAATTTTTATTATGAAAAGAGATTTCTGCTACTTTTTGGCTTTCCTCAAAGATAAGAAGTATAAATAAATATAAGGATAATGCAAATTATAATAATAAGAAAAATTCTTTATATATCATACACGAAAATAAATAATATTCGTCATAGAAATGCATTTTTCTTTGAAATTTGCAAAGTGACTGCGATACATACCGAATATGTAATATGTGTTTTGAATATCATAATTAGGGCAACCCAAAAGCATAAAAAGCTTGATAGCAATTTACACATATGGTTGGTACCTTGAACATGGTTGTGGTTGTCTAAGGGACCAGAGGAAACTAATTTTAAAAGCATAATTTTAGAAAATAAAGCATAAAGCATAATTTAAAATATACAACACAATTCTTGGAAAATTCTGTTTAACTGCAAGTTTAACATACTATGTTAATATTTTTTAAAATTAATATGTACAATACAAAATTATCGAGAACATAAATAAAAGCTTATTTTTATTTCTGTAAACTCCTTTTCGGTCTTCGGTCTAATCCTTTGATGTGTAGAAAAAAGAGAAAAGTAGAATAAAACTTTCCGCCAACAATGAATAGTACACAAGAACTCCACATTGTATTGTTACAGTGTACCTCTTGAACTTAAGTACTTTCTGTACTTTTTGGTGGCATCTTTTACTTTCCGTGTCTATATATATGCACCTCTAAGGCACATACAAGTGATACAAAAAGTTGACTCGAGTAAAGCATATCTCTTTACAGTGCATTAAGTAGAAAGTTCATTAAATATGAAAGAAACTGGTTGCATAAAATATTAATAAATAGAACAAGGTTTTTAGAATATTTAATGTATAGTAAATATTATATATTATATACGAACGATTAATGTAAAATAATGATTGAAATTAACAATAAAGCATAATAAACCATAATTTGGAAAAAAATAAAGCATGATGTGGGTTGCTCTAATCATAATCTATTGTTTTTATTATTATTATTATTATTATTATTATTATTATTATTATTATTATTATTATTATTATTATTATTAAGTAGTCTGCTTGTAGGCAGGTTTTAGAATCACCCCTGAGGCTAGGGTCTGGAAATGTTTCTTCCACATTTCTCGATCTTCAACTTTCTCAACTGACTTTCAATATTTTCTAATATACCTATACTTTTCAAATATAATTGATAAGTTGTATTCTTCTTCTTCCTGCTTCTCGCTTTTCTTCCATCTCGCTTTTCTTCCATATAGTGGTATGAAGGCAATTTCTTCGCAAGATGTCCAATTCAGTTGGACTTCCTATGAAGGATGCTGTTTAACCCTTTAACTGGCACTGGCACATTTTTTCTGGAAATATGTACTCTCAGGTGGCAGACGTCATAGCCCACAAGAACCTTAACATTTACTACTTCTGCTTTCGTCACTTCATATACGTAGATATTCTACATACACACACACACAAAAAAAAAAAAAAAACATACATACATACACATATACAGATGATGATCAGAAAAATGGAAACACCTGAACGAAATTGCAACTTACCAGATTAATATGGTGTCGGGCCACCTTTCGCCTTCAGAACAGCCTTGATGCGACGTGGGATGGAGGCATAGAGATCGTGAATGGTAGCAAGTGGAATTTTACACCATTCCTCGAGCAGGGCATCGGCCAGTTCTCTGAGAGAGGATGGAGGTGGAAATCGTCGCCGGAGTCGTTTTTCCAAGACGGACCACAGATGTTCAATTATGATGAGATCTGGGGATTGGTCGGGCCAGGGGAGGTGTTGAACTTTATCCTGATGTTCCTCAAACCACGCTGCAACAACGCCAACTGTGTGAATGAGTGCATTATCATCCTGGAAGATGGCGTCATTGTCCGGGAACAACATCCGGACCATAGGATGCAAGTGGTCTCCTAAAATTGCGACATAATCGTTGGCAGTGATTCGTCCCCTAAGTGTGACCACAGGACCCAATGAAAACCATGATATGGCGGCCCACAGCATCACCGAGCCGCCGCCATGTTTCACAGTTTGGCGGAGATACTGTAGATCATAAGCTTCTTTGGGCGTTCTCCACACATAAACACGTCCCGTGGTTGGGAATAGGGTAAAGGATGACTCATCCGACCATATCACACGTTTCCAGCCCTCAACGGTCCAAGTTGCATGGTCGAGGCACCATTTGCGGCGTGCGAAATCGTTATGGTCCCTGATGAGCGGTTTGGCCCGTGCAACACGACCCCGTAAGTTCATGTCATGTAATTCGCGGCGGACTGTGATTGTCGAAACAGTGTGGGGGAAGTGCTGGTTGAGTTCCTCCGTCACTTGCTCCACAGTGGCACGACGATTCTGCGTGACAATGCGCTTTAATACCCGGTGTGACCTGTCACTCATGATTTTCTTCCGCCCATTGTTCCGATTCCCCGATGTGGTTTTCCCGTGTGTTGTGTAGGCCGTCATCACCTTCAACACTGTCCCACGCGACACACCTAACACAGTAGCCACTGTCGTCACACTCACTCCACATAACCGCGCACCAACAATTTGCCCTCTTTGAAAATCTGAGAGGTCTCCCATTTTACACTACCTCCGTCTGCTGCAGCCACTGGACACTGCTGTTCCACTGCGCCTGACATAGTATGGAGACCGACCTAACACACCACCACCAGCGGTCCGGCGCTGCGGGCGCCATGACACCACTGCCAACCCATACATCTGACGTGTTTCGAACTACAGGTGTTTTCATTTTTCTGATCACCATCTGTACATACATACACACATATATATCCTACATATGCATATATACAACAGATACTCAGACATTTGGATGTGAATTACGAAGCTATCTGGCATAGTTATTTGTTTGAGTAGCTATCATTCTTCACAAAAATAATCTAGAACACTCACGTTGTCGGGAATTTGTGCCTGGATTCCCGCAGTTTGTGTAAATTGAAGGCGGTTTCTTGAAGAAGGTTTGAAACTCCAAATCAGAATGTGCGAATCGTCATTATCATCATCATTTTAGTCACTTTCTGACGTCTCTTGCTCACTTTCATTATGTGTATTGAACTAGTCATCCATATCGTCATCTGAACCGTCATCTTCAAACAGTATATGCATTGTCTCTTAATCACACCCCTCTTCTTTGCTTTTTCTGCTTGTGGATGTCATTCTTACTTTGTAGAACTATGAAACAATGATGTATGTTTCACACAAACAACAACAATAGCACACAACAATAAAAAACATTACAAAGACGTCCCTGCCTCACCAAGACGTTTGCTACTGTTTTGAAATGCAGTTTCTGCTTCTTTTATTACAGCAACAGCAATGTTCTTCGTACGAGTAACAATATGTCATGTGTTATTCCAAAAGCCAATGTCGTTTGCACATTATGGATATTCAGAGCCATCTGTCGATTTGTTTCCGATTTCACTGTAACAAGAAAATATTTTAAAGAAAGACCTTCGTCATTGCCACTGAACATTAGAGACTTTTTAGTCATACGTCGTAGCCGTTTCCACTGCACATACGCCATGACGTAGTACTATGTCATACCGACTTAAAGGGTTAAGAGAATTCGCTTCTCTCCAACTCATTGTAAACAAGGAGGAGACAGTGGCACACTGGTACAATATTTACCTCTGATGCGTAAGGTTCCTGGTTCGATCTCCGGCCAAGTAAGTTTCCTTGCACATTATCATTCCACCGATTCTTCCATCATAATTCACTTGCCTTAATCATCCGTCTTCCTTAACCCAAACTAAAATATTTCATTTTATATCATATAAGGATAAACAGTACTGCGTTTACATTTTTTTATATTATGTTCTCTTTATAGGTCAGGTCATAGGTTCGGTTTTGTATATACAGAGTGTATTGGTATACACCTTTCCCTTCATACCCATTCCATCTACTGAAACGAAACTTGATACACTCATTTCTTAACCCCTATACTATTTTTTGAGATACTTTTGGATTGTGTGCTTTTACTAGAGGGGTCAAAGTTGACGGGAGGGATTTTTGGACGGAATTTTCCCAACATTGTCCTGATTTCTCTTGTTCAAGTACGTTTTAGGTGCCAATATGTAGCATTTCTGGAAAGCTTGTTTCATGCTAAAGAGAATGAATTATCAACCATGATTTTCCAATGAACAATGTTGATGCAATAGCTATTTCACTGCGAGTCTACGATTTTCTTTATACTAATAGGGTTAATGGGCCTCAGGGACTTAATCCGTTATGTATGGAACTTAATTCTTTATGCATGAACATACCTTTGTTATGTTTATCGAATAGAGTAGGTTTGATTCGGACGTCCGGATGACAAGTTCATGTCTGTTCTTTGTTAGATATTTAAAACATCGATAAATTGATGTTTTACATATCAAAATATTGCACAACCATACTTCTCTTATATTTAATTGTAATCCAACATAGGGGTAATATGTAAGAGTATTTGCCAATGGTTCGGTGTACCTATACTGAACACCTTGCAGTGTAACCGTCATTTTAAAATATTTTATAAGTTGATATTTGTTCCATTATGATTGTACCATCTCTTATTCAATAATTAAAAGAAAAAATCTGCTTTTCGCTGTTGTTAATTTAATTTCATTATTTTTTAAAGTCCTTATATAATTGCTATTTCCTTCTTCTATTTTTTATTTACTCTTAATAATAACAACAAAAAGTTGCTGATGCTACAAAGGAGTTGCAAGATGGAAAGAAATGTAAAAAAAAAAAAAAGCCTTCTTACTCGATGACGTGTTAGCCACGTTCCATCAGGAGGCGTGGTAGAAAGAGGAGGGGCAGCTGGGTGGGTGGCCCAACTCTACAGGGGACCCCCTACAGAGAAGGTAGCCTCTCCCCCCTACGAGGAACAAAGTCAAGCATCCATGACAGTGATGAATGTACGGGAGAACAGAGAACGAGGGGAGAATATTCAGTCTCAAATCGATGAACCTCATTAACACTATTGTACTGGACAAGTAGAAAAAGTCCACAGGAGTGAGTATACATATATATATTAAGAATTGTAGGTTTTTTTTAAAGACGACGTGGACCCTGGATATTTATTATTTCTTTCTTTTTCTTTCATTTTTTAAACAAAAATTCTTCACCACCTTTTTGCTGTAGCTCCTCCCACATTTCTCTCGGAGGACAATGATCAAACAAGTTCTTGAATGCAACAAATATTAAAAAAATAGTAATAATAATAATAATAATAAATGAAATGACAAGGAGAAGAAAACGAAAAGAAAAAAGTTACGCGTCTGCTGAACTAGTTGGCCGCATGTTTCTTTCTTGACCAAAATCAAATCCCTCCTTCTCGCGTGAAGAATTTTGTTTTGGCAATCTTTTCTTACCTTCTGAATCCAGCGTGACGACATGGGGGTAAGGTGTGTTTGCTTGAGCTATTGTTAGTATTTTTCACGGTCTTAGTAAAAGAAATTATGACTAGGGCCCTGTTGGTAATCAGTAGGTGGACACAGCATGCTGAAGAACACACGGAGAAGGCGTAGATGCTTGCATGCGTTACTTATATTCATGTGTGTATGCTCGGCAATATAGCCACCTTACAACACCCTGATTGTGCCACACACGTCGATTCTTCACCGTTCATTTATTAATACGTTATTATACACACATATTCATATACATATAACACCCTACATGTTATTATTATACATATATAGAGAATGCCTATAGGAAGTCCACCCATCACAAAAACAAGTTTTCACTTACTTTGTGTGGAATCTATGTGACTCCTCCTATTTCCCCCCTCCTCTCCTGAAACTTAATTTTCATGGTAGGCTAAGTATCAAATTAGCAGATAATAGGTTATTGTTTTGTATTGTGGTATATGCTTATGAAAAGAAAGTTGCATCAAGGATACTTGCTAATAACCTGGATTTCCACTTAGCTGAATTTGCAATGTTTTTGACTTTATTTTAGTCTTCCGGACCATATGATATACTTAAGCATATCCAGAGTTTAGGTTGATTCTATCCGTCTGCCTGCCTGTTAACAGAGCAAAAAACAGTCCAACTCCGTTTCAGTATATTCTAAAACTTAAACAGAGATTAGAAAGCCCACGACGATGAGAGCCGAAGTGCGTTCATATATCACTCAACTTGACAGAGACCAAAGTCTGAAGGCTACTTATGTATTTTTGGCAGGACATACACAGGAGGAGGGTCCTGGGGATCCGGATACCCGAAATCCCTACTTTTCTGTAAATTTGGTCTAATTTTAGGGGTAATTTTACGAATTTTAAAATAATTTATTCTCATATTGAATTTGGACGCCCGCAACAAACTTTCAACTTCCACCTCCCAGAATAAATTCCTGCGTACGTGTCTGGTTCTTGGTATAATCAAAGAGTTAAACATAACTTTATAGATTTGTGAAAAAACATAGATTTAATGGAACATTTCGTTATATTCACATCAAGCTTGTTTTTCTTTGCAACATTTGTAGTACTGCTGAAGTCGCCTTCTACTTTCAAACAATCTTCGGGTAACTTTACTAGTACAGAATAGCAAGTGTCGCAAAATCACAAATGATCCTCATCAATCACAGACCGTTGATTTCGAAATGTGTCCAAAAGGCTTTCGGCTTACGATCATCTGAGAATAGTAAAACCAAATATTACTGAAAAGTGACCATCCCACCTAGAAGGAGACTTTGAACCAGCCGCCAAAGAATACGTACAGTGAAAGTGGGAAATCAATTCCATGGGGTGTAATTTAACAGCAGAAATGCACAGCAATAAGTGGCCGACAAACTTCCTGCAGAGATTCGTTTTTGTTAAGGAGTCTCGTGGTTTCCTAATTGACAAACCGTTAATTCCTGTCAATGGGTTTCGCTAATAGTGCTAATAGCGAGAAAAAAACATAGTCGAGGAAGGTTTGTTATAAGAAGAAATTTTGAAAGAGTATGTTCATACTGCCCACAGAAGGAAATTTCAACAGAGTATGCAACCTGTCATGCTATGCCTGTTCCTATTTTTTATACCAATGACAAAGAAAGGCGTGGTACCTTGGTTCGATTCCCAGCTTATGCGGATTTTGCAGTGGACGATGCATCTGTGAATTTCTTTGTAGTTTTCCTATTTTCCAGCTCTTTCTTTATTCCAACACGTTCACCATTATCACATATAATATTTCTGTATTAAAGCGTGGGATATAAATCGATAGCGTATGGGATAAGCAAATGAAACTAAGGCTGTAGACACTGCAACATGGCAACACTGTAGGCGACATAGCAACACTGCAACATTATCAGGGAACTTATGGCGCGACCTTCGAACACCATACATCCTATCCCTTAGCATACATACACTCACTTTAGAGTTGCCTACGTGCTAAGAGCTGAGGTTGTCCTGTCTCGAGAAAGTATGAGGCTGTTTTCTAAGAGATTTTATATATGATGCATTCAGAAGAAAAAAGACAATAGTTATCTCAGTTTCTACCATGATTAAATATATATCTAGTTCACTCTGGCGCTCAGTCTATAAATTTTTCTTCCCATTCATCTAATCTGCTACTATATACTATAGAATCAGGTTGTGTAATTAGAACTGCGCACGAGATGAGAGGACAGAATTTTCGAGGTGAAATTCGAGACATTACAGAGCTCTTCCATAAAAGCAGATACATTTTTTTCATCCGAGATGAGAGTCTCGATTATAGACTTTCATAGGCTGTAATAGAATCATCTTCTATATTTCATAAAATGTATAAATCCTCCAGCATAACTAAAACCCCCGAAGCAATTTCAAATAAACTTGGTACACATATGACTTACAATCTGGAGAAAAATACTGTGGGGTGAAACATCTATAGCACCCCCAGGAGGGGCGAAAACTATTTACGTGACAAAACGTAATAATTTAAAGCCTGAGAGGTATGCCACCAAACTTGCACTGAGAAAATTGTGGTTGTATATACGCAAGGGACAATTGAAAGCAACGTTGTCTGTTATTTGACCTCATCACGGGAAAGTGGCTGAACAGTTTGAAATGAATTTTGGAGCACAATTATTAACTACCTCAAGCTCGGTTCTTATCTTACTACTTTGATTAATTTAATTATAAATAGTGCATTTTAAGGGAATAGAGGGGTACAAATCAGAGTTGGAGTGGGTCAGTGGGTCAAGTGGGTCAAGTTTTCTGAGTGGGTCAGTGGGTCGTGGGTCAACAGCATGTGACCCACTGTGACCCACCACCCACCGTGACCCACTGCGACCCACCACCCACCATGACCCACCGTGACCCACTGCGACCCACCACCCACCATGACCCACTGTGACCCACCACCCACCGTGACCCACTGCGACCCACCACCCACCATGACCCACTGCGACCCACCACCCACCATGACCCACTGCGACCCACCGACTCAGTATGGTCTACCGACCCTCTCTGCTCACTGCATTGTAGACAGTATCTTCTGAAGACTGGTAAATTTGTCTCTGTTTTACTTTCAAGACCTTCATTTCCCTTCCTTTTCCACTTGTTTCTGTCTACCTACCTGAGGTGAGTATATCTAACCAAGTGAAAAAAGAACTTCAGGCACTTTTGGATATTGATATTTTTAATTGTAATAATAGCAATAGGACTTACACTACAACTTGGCTTTCGAGACCTGTGAGTTTTTAGAGCTAACTACTGGGAAAAAATACATTTTTGAATCACTGTAATATATAAAAAAAATGCATGTAACTATGTGTGCCTGATCATCACGGTCAAATTGCCAAGTCAAATGAAATTACTTTTGGTATATAGTTCGGCTTTAATCCAAATTGGGATGTTATATTGCTTTTATTATAATGCATAATATCCTAAGGAGGTAGTGAGGAAACAAATTTTTGCGGGGGAAAAAAATGAGTAAATCGCAACCCGTTAAACTTACGGAGCTGAAATTCAGTGTATTAACTCTTTATTGAAAATAAACAGAATGTGTGTGAAAATAAACAGAAATTATAAAGCTAAAGATAATATAGGAATATTACTAAAGATTATTATGAAGATAATTTAAAGTTAAGTATGATTTCTTTTGTCATTAGAATTCTTTATAATGATTGATACTAACAGAAAAACAGACTAATTAACCAATATGTTAATACTGAAAAATTAGTAATTTCTCCACATAGCCTATGATAAGATATTCAGAAAAGTGATCAATTTTGAATTATCCCTTTTATTAATCATTCATAATGGGAGCCATTTCAACACAGCTATACACAGTCACATATATAAAGACAAGGAGATTTAATGTTGATAATTATGGTTGGAGGGGTTATTCGAGATATATATGATAAAATATTGGAAAATATGGTAAATTTTAATGGTAAATACCTCACCTAACCGAGACGGCAAAAACCGATGGCTCACCAGAGCCGAACCCATTCCGAACGAGTCGGCTCAGGCCATCGGCTCAATTGAGCCGAGCCGATGGCTCATTCCAACCGAGCCGGCTCGAGCTGTTTGCTCAGTTGAACCGAGCCGAGCCCGTTGACATCACTACCCGGGTTGGGCTTCTGCTTAGGTTCAGAAATACGACCGTGCAGGTCTCATCCTTGATGGCAAAAACTACAGTATATACATATATTGGTGCTCACGACATTTGAGGCTGTCCTTTTATTTTAAAAAAAAAATCTATTGTGCTCTCGTTATCGAGACGAGATGAGATGCAAGCAGTGTCCCCTCTCGTGAGCAACACTAAAAGTATTCCACAGTAGGCTTACATTTCTCATGGCTTTCGCTTTACAGTTTAATCAGGCCATGATTTCAAATCGAGCTAAAACGAGCTAAACGAGCGAGCCATGTACCAAACTTGACTCGACTCGAAACTCGATCTCAAAAACAGTAACTCAGCTCGAAACTCGACTCGAGAAAACAACCTTTCACACGGCTCGAAACTCGACTCGAATTCGAGTCGAGTCGAGTTTCAGCTCGACTCGTGCCCACCTTTAGTAAAAATGATCGAAAACGATCGATGTTATTTAAGAAAAAAAAATCAGAAACAAAAAATACAGTGCTTGGCTTCATATATCCATTGCTTTCTGTTATAATAATTGCTGAAGCTTATGTTTATTATATGGAGCGCTTACAGCACAGGGCAATCAACCCATAAAGTTGTGAGAAAAATAGGCATAAAATTTGTACTGTAAGCTTAATTACACGGAACTTTTAAGTTTGGATTGCACGCATAATTGTATGGAAAATTTTACACTGTTTTTCCTTTATGTTGGTCTACTTACTTTGATTTGGAACTTTGAAATTTCATCCTTTTTTCCACTGAAAAGTATTGATAATTCAACAAGGAAATAATTATATTATGATAATTTAATTGAAATTCATCGTAATTTGGCACATGGCAAACAGCAGTGTGGTAATTGAAGGGGAAGGAGGGAAATTCCCATTCACCTCTGAACACTTTCCAGGAACCTCGTTCCCTTTCGCTTTCTAGACGAGGGAGGAAACTTGGTAATGGTATCAAACCTTCATGTGTAACTACAAAAATTAAATTTATAAACAAATAAGAAATCATCAGTTTATCAGGCTTTAATTGACAATTTATTCACAAGATTCCCTATCAAAGGTGTGGTAGATGAAGTTTCTGTTCTACATGGGTCGACATTGCCAACTGACATGGTCGATATGGAAAAGATGTTGTATGGTGATGGAGAGATGATACTTCTTGCTGAGTATTTCAAACCTGACCAAGAAAAATCGTTATCAGACTTGAGTCTAACAAGTAGATTGTCGATGAGAAGTTGCAGAAATCGGGTAGAAGTATTATCAATTTCCACGACAGAGTGCAAACGGGGATTTCTCCTTATGAATTTACAGATGACATATTAGAAATAGACTAAGTGCTCAAACATTGTCTAACTTGTTGCTCATCAATGTTAATGACCCACCGCTAGACAAGCTCGAAATAGACGAGCTAGTTATTTCTTGGCTGAAGGATGGACATCATTCCGCTGCGGACGATTTACCACGAAAAAGTTACCAACAGGAAATAAATCCGATTTCAGATTTGTTTTAAGGTGGAAAATTACGAGTTACGGAAAATGTATACTTGTATTACTAATGGCTAATTACTTATGTTATTCAACTTTGTACCTAATTTTTAGTAAGTCTCTTGTTTGCTTTAGGTAAACTACTTTGAATAAATATTCATAATAAATGCAATTATGCATATTTGTAACTTATATTTAACGTGGTGTTTTAGTGATTACACAAATTACAATTATGAGCATGCTTTATGGAAATGCTCTCACATAGGGTACCAGACCACCTTTATACACTATGAAAAACTGATTTTTCAAGTTTTTTGTGAGAAAAATACTGTGAACTGAGAAACCATAACCTTTTCCATATAGTACAGGGATATTTTCCTGCGAATAGAAGTTTCTTGGGGAATGCGTTCAGAAATTAACACTTGCAAGAATACTCTCTTAGTACAAGTATATTTTAGGCACACACTAATTTCCCCCACCTCGAACTGCTTCAATTTCCTCACTGACAAACAATTTACCATTTTATACCGTAAAGGTCAGATCCACCGTTATTGTAACAGAGTTGTGCTTGAGCGATTGACTAGAAATTCAAACTCCGATTAGTAATAATTTCGCACTCTTGTTTTATTACAAGTGTAAACTCTTTGGTCAGTTCAGAAGAGGTCGTGGATCGTGTTCAGAGTTGGTGACGATGGATTTTGGTGAGTCAGAGTAGGTCAAAGTAGATGAGAGTAGTTCATGGTGGGTGATGGGTCAGAGTGGGTCACCGTGGGTGGTGGGTCATGGTGGGTCACAGTGGATCATGGTGGGTGGTGGGTCAGAGTGGGTCACGGTGGGTGGTGGGTCATGGTGGGTCGTGGGTCAGAGTGGGTCATGGTGGGTGGTGGGTCAGAGTGGGTCACGGTGGGTGGTGGGTCAGTGGGTCGTGGGTCAAGTTTTCATTGACCCACGCCAACTCTGGTACAAATTTATCCCCAAAATAGAGTAGATTATGGACTTTGGTTAAACCAAAATCGTATATACTTGTATATAGCTGTATATTTGTTGGTATTATAAATCATGGCGTTAACCATTTGAAATGAATTTTGGAACACAATACTATCTCGAACTGAATTTTTATCGTGTTTCTTTGATTACACTTCGTCTTCTAAGGAGAAAGGGGTTCAAAATTTATGCCAACAACAGAGTATCTCAGAACGCTCCTAAGTTAGGTAGATAAAACTATGTACGTAAGCTTCCCGTTGTCGCAGTGTTTTCGAAACTTTAGCTTCTAAATGGGAAGAGAGTATTCCTATATTTTAATTTCCCATTTTTGTTTTTATAAATATACGGAAATGGTTGAAAACCATTTATAATAAATTTTTGATACAGTATTTAGGCCAACCTGAGCTTTAATAATTGCCCCTAAGGACAGGGGGGCTGGAAGAAAGTAAAATTTTCCACGAGGAACAAAGGTTGCACTATTTAAAATTAACTTTTGAACACATCGATATTTAGCATTTGGATGCAACTGGGCGTTTATCATTTCATTTCAAATTTAAATATACATCCTAAGGGGCACAAAGTAGTCTAAATATATCCTTTAAATAGTTTCTTTGATCCTATTTTACCCGTGTGAGGATTATACGATTGTACTGAAATGGGTATACGAAAAAGTGAACATTTGCTTAGGGATGACCCACTGTAACACTTAATCCTTCAATTAAAAGAAATCAGAATGGGCTGTGTAACGTTGAGATACAGACAAAGTAACGAGAAGGGAAGAAACAGAAAAAAAAAAACGATTGTAGTAGCTACATCGGCAAGAAAGTCTGAACGGAGGAGAGATTCTGTGAGAACAGTGATTGATCACTGGGACAAGATAGAGAATAGAAAGAAAACAAAAAGAGATGGAGCCAATGAGAAAAGATTGTTCCTGTTTCGCGGGATTGCCACTCGCTTCTTCTTCGGCTTTGAAGACAAGACTTCGGCCATCTGGGACCGGATGCTTGATTCAATTAGGTGCGCCTCAAGAAAATCACTCTCTGCACCCTAGGCGGTCGTAAAAGGTGGCGTGTCGGTCAATTAGGGCAGCGTATCAGTGATTAGTGGCCAAATCACGTCTCTAGGGGTCATCTCTCTTTCTACTCCCCCACCCCCACCCCATGCTTTCTTCCCGAAACAACAGGAGCTAGACTGGTGCCCAGGGAACAATCCGCATGGTTCTTCTTCCCACAATCCTTTGCGTGGGTGGGGAAGAATGCTCTGTCAAAAGAGGGAAAACAGAACAAGTAGTTAACCTTTTGTTTACATCTGCCTAGGACAAGAACTAACTGCCTGGCGTTCTTGAGAACAGGTGGTCCTGAAAGTAATATTGACGTGCTAATGGTCCCGGAAGGATAGACGAGCAAGCGCTTCAGAATATTAAGTGTTGTCTTTCGTAATAAGTTTAACAATACTCTCTCCAATAATGTATCAATTTCACCTTCACTTAATGGAGAAGGATTTATACGATTTAAGAATTGATGCAACCAAACCAACCAACCAAACAACAAATTGACAAATCTTTACTCCTCTTAGATTGGTAAACATGAGTACAAAGAAAAAAAAATAGTACTTATTTCATGCCCTAGTACTTATTTCATGCCAAAATTCAAATCTTAATTGCATGATTTGAAAAAGCTAAAGATATAATATGAGGAAGTTCACAAAAAGAAAAAAGAAAGAAAAATCGGTATTGGTTTCTGCCTGCTTCAGTTAGGATCATTGTCACGCACCCAACTAACATTCTGTTGTATACGTGCCTTTTATCCATTATGGTTCACCCAAAAATATTTTCCCACAGACTTTTCTTATATATGATTTCAAATATACCTAGTTTTTCCTATTACAAAACCTTTTCGTTTGCTTCCATCAGGCACGTAGCCAGGATTTCGTGAAGGGGGGGGGGTCCGTGACATGAAATACTGTGGTCATCACAAAAGGTGTTCGATCACTCTAAACTATTTTACTGGAACATATATTGGTTCGTTTAGCCAGGATTTCGTAACGGCGGGGGGGGGGGGGATGGACATGAAATTCTGAAGTCCCAGGCGCTCGATCAATCTAAACTACTTTACTATCAACATATATTGGTTTGTTAGGACAATAAAATGAGGATATGTTGGCAAGTACTTTAATAACAAACTATGAAGAAATTTCGAGCAAAATAATAAAAAAAGTATTGAAAAAGATTTTGCAATATTTACGTTCTTCTCCTGTTTATTCAAATATAACAATTTTCCTTTCGTTATGACCTCAATTATTATAAAAAGTACATACTGAATACTGTCTTGTAAACTATCCTTTAATATAAATAAAATGAAGAGTTTGTTTGTGTGTTTGTCTGTCTGTCTGTCTGTGTGCTGCCTGGGGACCAGACGAGTGGACCGGGAGTTACCAAATTTTGGTCAGGGGTTGGCCCAGTCCCCAGATCAAGACGAAGCGTTTTTTTTTTAAATTTTGAAATAGTGGGGTCTCAGGGGGGCGTTTACCGGAACCGGCTTGGGAACCAGACAAATTGACCTAGAGTTACCAAATTTTAGTCACGAATACCTTGGTCCAGGCTCCAGACCAGAGTTAAACGTTTCTGTCGAAATTCGAACCAGGGGGGTCTCAGGGGGCGTTTACCGGGACATGTAAAAGTAGTAGAAAATGATCAATATTTATTTATTTATTTAACAATCACCAGATACAGCTCAGAGGCCATTTTACACTGGATATCCAACAACATTAACAATGGAAAGGATTTGGGAAGGTATCGGCCAGGGCAGTTTAGTAGGTGCTATCCCGGCATTTGCCTGGTAGGACTGAGGGAAACCCAGGAAAACCTCAGTCAGAATGATAGGCAGCGGGATTCGAAACCACGACCTCCCAAATGCAAAGCCAACGCTCTACCACTTGAGTTATTAGTGCCGAATTCATATTTTCGCGGTCGCTGAAATCAATGGTGAAACTCCAGTCGCATTAACTTCCAAATTCACGCTATTCGCCTCCGGGCCGGGGGTCAACGGAAGGGGGTGAGATACTAAGACATAAAACTAATCCAAAATGATCAATATTAGTGTCAAATCCATAGTTTTCGTTGTCGCTGAAATCAATGGTGACACTTCAATTAGCGATGACTTGCAAGTATACGGGCCGGGAGCCAGCGGGGTGTCGATACCGAGGCATATAAAAAATATCCCAAAATGACCGATATTAGAATCAAATCCATAGTTTTCGCGGTCGCTGAGATCAATGGTGATACTCCTACAGGCGTTGACTTCCAATACAGCCCCTGTGCGAAGCATATGTATATTCAACTAGTTTTACAATATATGCGTTCCTTTCTCTGTTGAATCAAATGCTAACAGAACTTTCTTTCAACATGATTTTTTTTTTTTTTTTTGTTTTTATTATTCCGTCAACTACTGTCGGTTCCAATGACAGGTTAAAGGAGCAACAGAAAATTGTCCTTGAAATAACATGTTTGATACTGCAAGGATGCGATGACGAAAAGTTATGATTAAAAATGCCCACGCTGTTACACAACGGCACTTATGCTTTCGAAAGCTTAAAATCTCCCTGACTAATAGCAGGAATTCTGAGAATTCCATAACTTTTCTTGAAATTTAAAATTCCCTGACTCTTCCAAAATACCTCACCACCATATTGCAAGTAATACAAATCTCCTCATAAGAAAAAGTAAACAAAAGCTTCCTGTAGTTTTCTTTTAAATTTTTAACGCTGATCCTTCTTTTTGTCATTTCATTTTGTTTTATCCTTCCTTAATTTTTTCATTTCTGGTCTCGAAGGGGGGGGGGGTCCGGACCCCCCGGACCCCCCCCTTGGCTACGTGCCTGCTTCCATCCAAACTGAATAGCAAGTGAAATTTCCTGTAGACTGAAGTAACCCAAATAAATTTTCTGCCTCTCACATAACACAGTGTTGTATCAATGACAATAAGTCCTCGTATTATAAATTTTATAGAAGTCTCGTCTCCTATCATGTACAAAATTTTCACTTTCAGTAACGAGACGAGACCTACTGATTAACGTGGAACCCGCACCACATGAGCTCCCACCGTGAATCGAACCCTGCTCTCCCACGCTAAAGGCGCGTACGCTAACTGCTTAGCCACGAAGGAGCTCTTTCGTAATTCTATCTAGAAGTTATCAGAAGCCTTTTACATCATGAAGGTTCTATCTAGGCAGGATATGATGTTATATAACCACATTTAAACGTAGAAAAATATTTATTATTACAGTATTATTGGAGTATATGTGTAATGATTTCAACATCTTTAAACGCTAATAAATATTCTTTATCGTGTCCGTACAATTACTTTACCAATTTCTAGTTTTTGCACTATGTGTCGTGTAGCACTAAAACAGTGTTTTGAGATCTAAGACTTGAGTGAACTAGTGTAGACCACGAGCCTCATGAGATTTGTCACCTCGTCTCGAAAACAAGACTAGAATTGTCATGTTTCTCGTCTCGTCTCGAATTGAAAAAAAGACTCCTGTCTAGTGAGCAACATTATATATGCCTATTCTTACGTGCAGAATATAATTTGTAAGCTTATAAGAAGTTCACTGTTGTCGTTATCAATTGCGTCTCATTTGCTGAAGATGTGGTAAGGTATCATTGTGTCTTGCCTCTTATTAGCAGTAATAGGGTCTTTGATTTTTCTTTTCAGTAAGATATTTGAAATGTATTTTGTTTTAGAAAAAAAACTTTGTGGAAAAATCTGTATTCTTTTTTAATTTCAGATACATACTCACAAACACCATTTTTTTTCTTTGACACTGATGTTTTAATAGTAGGTTTTATAAAACTACCGCCCATAAGACGGTCACGTATACATGATTATTAAAGTTCCAATCTCCTGTGTTATCAAGTATATGAATTTACTTCTTCGGATGCAGCACGGCAATTAGAACTTGAAGTCAGAATGAGTTGAAAATTATAATTATCAAAATTAGCAACGTGATTAGAAAATCATATTCAAAAATCCTTTTTAAAAAATCATTCACTCTTACCATCTCTCTCTCTCTCTCTCTCTCTCTCTCTCTGTCTCACACAAGCACATATACACACCCACCCTACGTATCTTATTTCGATCTTATTAATTTTCTTCTTATGACGTGTATGCAGAAATCAAAGAATCACAAATTATGCTTGTGGTACGAACCGGATTTTACTGAACGATTCAGAATTAACCAAGCGGTTCCAATCCAAGAAATACACAACTTCAGAACACAAGGTTATGCTAAAAAAAAACAATAATGCCTCATGTTTGTTGTCTATTATGTAAACAAATGTTCACTTTTCTCTTGCTATATTGAAGGTTTCAAACTGGTCACCACTGGGCTCCAAGAGAGAGACCCCAGCGGCCTTATTTCAGATTTTCCTTGGGAGGGAAGGGGATCCCAATGTAAGTCGAATTTTCACGTTTTTCGTTGGTATCTTATTATTCTATTGATTAAAATGTACATAAATATCAATCGTCCTCCTTGGACCCCTAAATGATGGCCCTGCAAAAGCTACAGCAAAAAACAAGAAACATGTAACAACACTACTGTAGATACTGTATGTCAGTGTGGCTGAAGCAGAGTGCGGCGATCGAATTTCCTAACAAAAGACGTGTCCTACTTTGACTGACACTGACATACATCTAATTCTAGTGTTGGAATAATTCTAGCGTTAGTAAACTAGAATTATGCCAATTTCAAATTACCAAAAAATATGTATACACTTGGTTCTTCTATTTCTTTATTCATAATATGTGCCCTTCTGTAACGCAGCTAGCAAACTCCACAAGTACACTAGTCTTGTTATACGTATCACTTTCATAATCTATCTATCTGTTCATAAAGTATATCTCATAATCACTACAATTATACTCTGACTTCCAATATAATCTGACTCCTATTATATTCTAACTTCCATCATAATCTATAATAACTTTATCTTCACATGCTATATCACTTAACTATTATAACAGCCTGTTTTATTTTTAAACACTTTGTGCCCTATTCCCATATCCTATGCATCGAAGAATATTTATTTACGGTCTATATCTCAATACGTTAAGACGTTGAGCTGTTCGTACTCATACAGAAAATCCTACAGGGGCAAATGTTATCTTGGTTGACAAATAACAGAGTGGGAGGCTACGCACTGCAATCCTATCTCAATCGACTTGATGAACTCATTCAAGAGAATTTAAGCCATCATACAAGCAGAGCTTGCTATGAGGTGTGGTTTTCTATATCATGAGAGCAAGTGCATCCAACAGTCGCAGATCTGGGACTCCGGAAAGCTTGTGCATGGTGAGTGTCCCAGAAGCTGACTCCTAATATCAAATGGGAACAGAATGAACTTTTATAAATAGTTCCTTCAGCACAATGAACAAAATAATTGGGCTATAAAATATAGGAACAATTATTCGAAAAACAATAATTAGCAATATTTCGATTAATTTTGAAAATAACGAACAGCCATTTGAATGATGAGTAATTTTTTAAAAATAACAATCATTGTTTAAAAAAATCGCATAACGAACATTCGAATATTTCTCGAATAAATTTTTACGTGCCTGAAGTTGGCCCCCCCACCTCTCCCAAATTACATCAAACATTGCACATCGTTAGTGCATCGTTAGTGCACGTTAGTGCACTCAGAACTAACGTTAGTGCTATCAGCGTTTACGAGATATTGAAGATTTTTGGTGGGGGGGCCAACTTCATATGAAGTTAGCCCCCCCACCCATCTTTATGCAGACAGGTTTTCACAAAACTTAGCACATCGTTAGTGCATCGTTAGTGCACTTAAACACACTAAGCACTACCGTTAGTGCTATCATATTTTGGGATTTATTCAAGATTTTCGGTGGGGGGGCCAACTTCAGAAATATCAAATTCTATACAAATAAAGGTAGAAACATGGGGTCAACGGCAATCGTTAGTGCATCGTTAGTGCACCTAAACGCACTAAGCACTAACGTTAGTGCTATCATATTTTGGGATTTATTCAAGATTTTTGGTGGGGGGGCCAACTTCAGAAATATCAAATTCTATACAAATAGAGGTAGATACATGGGGTCAACGGCAATCGTTAGTGCATCGTTAGTGCACCTAAACGCACTAAGTACTAACGTTAGTGCTATCATATTTTGGGATTTATTCAAGATTTTTGGTGGGGGGGCCAACTTCAGAAATATCAAATTCTATACAAATAGAGGTACAAACATGGAGTCAATGGCAATCGTTAGTGCATCGTTAGTGCACCTAAACGCACTAAGCACTAACGTTAGTGCTATCATATTTTGGGATTTATTCAAGATTTTTGGTGGGGGGGCCAACTTCAGAAATATCAAATTCTATACAAATAGAGGTAGAAACATGGGGTCACCGGCAATCGTTAGTGCATCGTTAGTGCACTTAAACGCACTAAGCACTAAAATTAGTGCTACCATATTTTGGAATTTATTCAAGATTTTTGGTGGGGAGCCAACTTCAGAAATATCAAATTTTATTCAAAGTGTCAGTATTTTCAGCAAGCACTAACGAACGCACCAATTACTTTGTTAGTGTTTGAAGTGGGCGCAAATTCACGCTGACCACCAATAATATTTTACTTGTAGCACCTACACTAATTAAGCACTAACGTTAGTGGTTGATGCACGATGAAGCACTAACGATGCACTGAGGATTGTACTAGAAGTGATCATTAGTGATTTTTAATTTGGCAGAAATTTGACACATTGAAAAACTTCCCTTAAATTTCTTATGTGAGTTTCCTGAGATGTAACTGGTCATAACTATACTAATAGTGAAGCACTAACGAAACTGAACGTATTTTTAGAACCACATACGATGCACTAAAAAACTGCTTTAATTTTTCCTTATTGGTTGAAGTGGGGGCGCCAAGTTCATGAAGGTTTCCAAAGGGTTTTTTACTTGTAGGACCTACATTAATGTAGAACTAACGTTAGGTGTTAGTGCACTATGAAGCACTAACGATTTCAGTAGAAGAAGTCCTTAGTGCTTTTGATTTTGGCGGAAATTTGACGCAATGAATTTCTTATGAGATTTTTGTGTCATATAATTGGCCATATCTACATCGATAGTTAAGCATTAACGGAACTATGGGTGTTTTGCAGAAGCGCTAACGATACATTAACGAATGGACTTATTTTTCGTTAGTGCTTGAAGTGAGAACCAAATTCACGCTGGCCCGCAAAGGTTTTTTACTTGTAGCACCTACACTAATGAAGCACTAAAGTTAGGTGTTGGTGTACTAGGAAGCACTAATGTTACAAGTAAAGAAAATTTTCGAAATTAGCGTGAACTTAGCCCCCACTACAAGCACTAACGAAAAAATTAGTTTTATTCGTTACTGCATTGTTAGTACCTTTAGAAGTTACAAGTAGTTTTGTTAGTCTTTCACACTTAGTGTGTATATGGCCAATTATAAGTCACAAAACTCCTATAAAAAAACAAATGAGGAATTATTCATTGTATCAAATTCCCATCGCATTCAAAAGCACTAATTACCTCTGTTAGTGCAATTGTTAGTGCATCATAAGTGCTTCTTAGAGCACAAACACCTAACGTTAGTGCTTCATTAGTGTAGGTGTTACAAGTAAAAGCACCCACACTTTAAGCACTAACGAAAAAAATAGTGCCATTCGTTAGTGCTTCTATAAAGCACTAACAATTTCATTAGTGCCTCACTATTAGTGTAGTATATGGCCAATTACATATCACGAGACTCAAGAAATTTATGGCAAATTTTTTATTGAATCGTATTTCAGCCAAATTCAAAATCACTAAAGATCTCTTCTGGTGCAATCGTTAGTGCATTGTTAGTGCTTCTTAGTGCATCTACACCTAAGGTTAGTGCTTCATTAGTATAGGTGCTACAATTAAAATACTTTATGAGGCCAGAGTGACCTTAGCGCCCCCACTTCAAGCACTAACTAAAAACTTAGTGCAATTCGTTAGTGGATTGTAAGTGCTTCTAGAAAACACTAACAGTTTAGTTAGTACTTCACTATTAGTTTAGTTATGGCTAATTACATGTTACCAAACTCACATATTAAATTTATGGGAAATTTTACATTGCATCAAATTTCCGTCAAATGCAAGAGCACTAATGATCTCTTCTAGTGCTATAGTTAGTGCTTCTAGAAAATACTAACAGTTTCGTTAGTACTTCAATATTAGGGTAGTTATGGACAATTACATGTCACGAAACTCCCATAAGAAATTTATTGGGAATTTTTAATTGTATCAAATTTCCGTCAAATTCGAAAGCACTAAGGATATCTTCTAGTGCAATTGTTAGTGGTCCTAAGTGCACCAACCTCTAACGTTAGTACTTCATTAGTGTAGGTGTTACAAGTACAATATCTTTGGAGGGCACGGGAACTTGCCCCAACTTCAAGCACTAACAAAAAATTAATGTCATTCGTTAGTGCTTCTAGAAAGCACTAAAGGTTTGTATGGATTTTGATATTTCTGAAGTTGGCCCGCCCAACAAAAATCTTGAATGAATCCCAAAATATGGTAATGCTAACGTTAATGCTTAGTGCAATTAAATGTACTAACGAAGCACTAACCATTGCTGTTAACCCCATGTTTCTACATCAATTTGTATGGAATTTGATATTTCTAACGCTGACATCTAACAAAAACCTTGAATAAATCCCAAAATACGGTAGAACTGACATTAGTGCTTACTGCGTTTAAGTGCACTAACGATGCATTAACGATGCACTAACGACTGCCGTTAATCCTATGTTACAATCTCTATTTGTATAGAATTTGATAATATTGAAGTTGCGCACTCCACCAAAAATCTAGAATAAATTCCAAAATATGGTAGCACTAACGATAGTGCTTAGTACGTTTAAGTGCACTAACGATACATTAACGGTTGTCGTTAACCCCATGTTTCTACCTCTATTTGTATAGAATTTCATATTTTTGAAGTTGGCCCCCCCAAAAAAATATTGAATAAATCCCAAAATATGGTAATGCTAACGTTAGCGCTTAGTGCATTTAAGTGCACTAACGAAGCACTAACGATTGCTGTTAAACCCATGTTTCTACATCAATTTGTATGGAATTTGATATTTCTAACTCTGACATCTAACCAAAAATCTTGAATAAATAACAAAATACGGTAGAACTGACATTAGTGCTTACTGCGTTTAAGTGCACTAACGATGCACTAACGATTGCCGTTAATCCTATGTTACTATCTCTATTTGTATAGAATTTGATATTGTTGAGTTGCCCACTCCACCAAAAATATAGAATAAATTCCAAAATATGGTAGCACTAACGATAGTGCTTAGTACGTTTAAGTGCACTAACGATACACTAACGATTGCCGTTGACCCCATGTTTCTACCTCTATTTGTATAGAATTTGATATTTCTGAAGTTGCCCCCCCCACCAAAAATCTTGAATAAATCCCAAAATATGGTAGCACTAATGTTAGTGCTTATTGCGTTTAAGTGCACTAACGATGCACTAACGATTGCCGTTGACCCCATGTTTCTACCTCTATTTGTATAGAATTTGATATTTCTGAAGTTGGCCCCCCCACCAAAAATCTTGAATAAATCCCAAAATATGATAGCACTAACGTTAGTGCTTAGTGCGTTTAGGTGCACTAACGATGCACTAACGATTGCCATTGACTCCATGTTTGTACCTCTATTTGTATAGAATTTGATATTTCTGAAGTTGGCCCCCCCACCAAAAATCTTGAATAAATCCCAAAATATGATAGCACTAACGTTAGTACTTAGTGCGTTTAGGTGCACTAACGATGCACTAACGATTGCCGTTGACCCCATGTTTCTACCTCTATTTGTATAGAATTTGATATTTCTGAAGTTGGCCCCCCCACCAAAAATCTTGAATAAATCCCAAAATATATTAGCACTAACGTTAGTGCTTAGTGCGTTTAGGTGCACTAACGATGCACTAACGATTGCCGTTGACCCCATGTTTCTACCTCTATTTGTATAGAATTTGATATTTCTGAAGTTGGCCCCCCCACCGAAAATCTTGAATAAATCCTAAAATATGATAGCACTAACGGTAGTACTTAGTGTGTTTAAGTGCACTAACGATGCACTAACGATGCGCTAAGTTTTGTGAAAATCTGTCTGCATAAAGATGGGTGGGGGGGCTAACTTCATATGAAGTTGGCCCCCCCACCAAAAATCTTCAATATCTCGTAAACGCTGATAGCACTAACGTTAGTTCTGAGTGCACTAACGTGCACTAACGATGCACTAACGATGTGCAATGTTTGATGTAATTTGGGAGAGGTGGGGGGGCCAACTTCAGGCACGTTAAATTTTTCGTAATTTTTTGAATAATGAGGTTGTTCGAATAAATCCTTCCAACAATCAACAATTATTTTATTAATGACCAGTTATTTGGATAACTCTTCGAATAATGAATACCTGAATAATTCTTTGAATAATGGTTAATTTTTCGAGTAATTCTGCGAATAATGAATAACATCTCAGCTAATTCTGCGAATACTGGTTCGATTATTCCTTTGGGTAAGGAACAACTATTTTTGAAATGAAATGAAATGAAATCTTTAAGTTTTACGTCCCACGGTTATGCCGGTTAGGCTAAAGGAGACGGTGATTATGAGAAATGAGTGAAATGGTGGAATGAAGAAAGTGGGAGGAAACGGGAGAACCCCGAGAAAACCCACGAGCACGGTGTTTGTCCACCACAAAGTTCACTTGGCGGGGGCTGGGATCGAACCCGGAACCCCAAGCACCAGAGGTGAACGCTCTACCACTGAGCCACCGCGCCCCCCACAACTATTTTTGAATAATGATCATTTGTTCAAATATTTTTTTTGAATAGTGAAGCGATGTTAGAATAATGAATACGTTCGAATAATTCTTCGAATAATGGACAATTGTTTGAATAATTCCGGGAATAGTGAACAACTGTTCCATTAATTCTGCGAATAATGAACAGGTGTTCGAATAGTTCTTCGAATAATGGACAATTTCGAACAATGAACAAGTATTCCACTAACGAAAAATAGTTCTACTAATAACTCAATAACGAACTTTTTCCAATGATTCGAATAAATATCGACCATAAACTTGAATAAATGAACATTCGAATAGCAGGCAATTCGAATAATTTTAAAAATAGAGTATTGATATAAATTGCACATAAACATATGGTAAAATTTAGACGACTGCTTCAGTCAGAATGGAATTATAAAAATCAAACCATGAACCTCTTTATGATATGCCTCTTTCACTACATCAACTGGAATTTATAAGTTTGATCATAGTATGATAGGTAACTACTTGCGATTTCGTTATTGAATCCAGTACTTTGCGTGGCAGCGAAAGGAATTCTAAAGTCGTTCTCAAAGAAGAAATGACCGGAACCTGGCGTTTTCTGCGTGTGGTGAGGACAAGAAGTGGCATATCCCAGAAGATGGACGTTTAGAGGAGGGATCGCAGTCAGTATCGCTTGCAGGCGAAAAGTTAACGACGTATGCCTTGACAGGTACCTGCTGCGAGGTAATTGCTCGTTGTCAAGACCTTCTGTCTTCGAGTTGGAAGCTATACCTTTTATTTTTCTCCACAAGAATACCGTTGCACTTATATGGAAGAAAAAAAGAATAGGAAAAAAGACGGAAAAGTAGGTTTCTGTATGATGGTTGGAGTTGGGGTTGACTGGAGTGCTTCCACAGATCAACAACTTTTCTGCCAGTTGATATCATTTCATCCAAACATCCTCCAACTGTATTCAAGGCTCCTTTAATTAGGAAGAAAAAAGAGAAAATACAACACCAGAACTATTGGTGAAGTGAAATCTTAGAAGAAACCGGAAAGAATTGTAATTTATGTCCAAAGTTGAAAAAGTATACTTTTAAGATGCATCTGTTTACGGAGATCGCTCGATGTTTCGGTCTGTTACAAGAATAGCAAGGATTTATTTATAAATTTAATAATAATAATAATAATAATAATAATAATAATAATAATAATAATAATAATAATAATAATAATAATAATAATAATAATAATAATAATAATATAGTACTCTATGCTAGAAATTACCATTTTGTAATCGGGCCTCACTCAGACTGAAACTCACTACCCTCAATGGAATTCAAGCTTACTAATAGGGCAGCAGTGGCTCAGTGGTAGAGCGTTCACTTCTATTGCGTAGGGTCCCTGCTTCGATCCCACCACGCATCAAGTGGACTTTGTGGTGGACAAACACTATCTGCGTGGGTTTTCTCGTGGTTCTCCTGTTACCTCCCACTTTATTCATTCCACCATTGCATTTAACTTTCATCATCACTGTCTCGTTTAGCCTAACTAGCCTAAAGGTATGACGTAAAACTGAAAGATTGCAAGCTGAATAATCTTAATGAGGCACATTATAACCCCGACTCCTGAGTTTGCGCTCACTAAGGGCATAGGCTTGCTATCCTCATTGGAGCTCGCACATGCTCATGCTGGTTCTCAGTAGCCTCATTAGAGCATGTCATTGCTCGGACTCGGGTGCTCTGGGTCCCTATCCACTTATAGCTCTCATAGTCACAGTCAAGACCTCTCTTTGAATTATTGAGCTGAGGCCAAGTGAGCTCGAGGTCCAACCTCGCGAGGTTGATATTTCTGCTCTATACTACAACCCAAGAGTGATATCCAAATGGTGACCCGTGGACCGGATCTGAACCGCGAATAATCATTAGACGAGAAACAATTGGCCTAGACCCATGAGACGTGAAACAAAATACACAGGATTAAAGCTGCTCACGAGATGAGAAATTAGATCTTCTCGACTCGAATCGGAAATTTTCTAGAAGTATCGTCTCGTCTCTATTCTGCCAAAAATGCATATATCGTCTTATCTTTTGTAAATTTATTTACAAAATTTAGGCCCGGTTTTTGTTTTCTTAAAGTTGCCTCGAAGTTATCAGATTTTTTTTTGTCACGAAAAGTCCATGAAAGGTGCGATGTAACAATAAACTAAATATTCATAATATTGTTGAAGTATTTTGTGTAATGACTTGCCTATCTTTAAACGTTGACAAACTTTTCATTGTGTTCCTACAATCATTTTATCAATTTATAGCTTTTATATATGAATTATGTAACACTAAACCAGCGTTTGAGATCTAAAACTTGGGTGAACTAAACGGCGTGACTAACATCTTGACATTTGAAGACGGCGCTCAAAGTTCCCTTTAAATGCTGCTAGCAAATGAGAGGTCAGCGGTATTGCCATGTTTATTTTGTACACATCCACGTATATCCTCTGTCACCTGATCGCGCTGTAGTTTGTCTGTTTAGCCATAGCCACACCCTTTTACCACTCGGCAACGTCGCGCCGGAGCTTGCGTTTTATTCGTTTAGCTGAAATGCCACGATGTTTTGTCACAGGTTTTAGTGCTACTCATGAGGCTCGAGAAATTTGTCTTCTCGTCTCGAAAGTGAAATGACAATTGTAATATTTCTTGTCTCAACCAGTGTTCTTAGGTTTTTTTAAGAAAATTTCCCTCCACTAACACAAAGTTTTATATTTTCTTATCAAATTTTCCCTAGTTTATCAATTTCTATGACAGAAGTTATAATTATGATAAGATTAATTATGCTATATTAAAGGATGTGCCAAACACACTTGTTTTGTTCATTTGCTTTATGATCCTATCTTTTTTTTACTTTTTCACAAAAAATACACATAAATACACCAGACCAACAATAGTTGAAAATTATGCTACTTTGAACAAACACACACTATTGCTATTGTGTTGCTTTATTTTTGAATAACAAAGAAAAATTTAAGCATTTATGTTGATTAATCAGTCAGGATGAGAATTTCCCTAGATTTTTACGTTTTATCAAAAAATATTCTTTTTCCCTTTTTACGAGGCCGAGTCAAAAATTAATCTACACTTTTGTCATAACTTTTTTTACAGTGCGTACTTTGTCTTCTGTCCTCGCATATTTTATTGTTATACTGTTGTGGTAATGCTGTGAAAGTGTGATCTTAATTCCTCCATTTTTCTTCCTTCTGTTGCAGATATGGGTTCAAATTTGACAGATCAACAGCAAACGGAAAATAAATCGACACGTGTATTTGTTTATGCCCAAAAACATTGTAAAGGTTAAAGGTACCTTCTGAAATACTATAAAATACGCTATACTGTTTATGCTTGTAGTTGATCTGACTAATTTGAAGAAATCGGAAGGATACACGATACTTGTGAAACACGAAAGCCATATTTTACATATCCAATATCTACTTACAATTTCATTCGCTTCGGTCCACTTCTCCCGCCACTCAAGGCCTCTGTCCACTCACCAGTTTTTTTTTTCTTTCAGGAAAATACGAAACACGTATTAGCTCATCTTACCTCTACAACATTTGTGCATATTTTATTCACTTCGATCCACTACTTCTTGCCTTTGTGGGTCAAATTACAAAATTTTGGACGGGGGCTTTTGCCCCCACAAACCCTTTTTCCCCGAAAATAAAAAAATCTGTAATCGTGTATTTTTTGCCTGTTGTTCAGACATAAAGTTTCGTTGCAATTCTTCCTGTTCTTTATACACATCTGACAAACTGTTACCAGCACATTTGATATTTCGTGATCAAATTTTTGGAGGGGTCCCTGCCCCACCAAACCGTTTTCTCCAGGAAAATACGAAGCCGATATTCTCATTTTACGTCTCCAATATCTGTGCACAATTTCATTCACTTCGGTTCAGTTCTTCTTACCTTTCGGGTGCCAACTCTCAAAATTTTGGTGTGGGTTCTTTTGCCCCTTAAGACCGTTTTTACGCAGAAAATAAAAAAACCGTATTCTTTTATTTTTTGCGTAGAATCCATACAGAAAGTTCCATTGCAGTTCTTCATGTCCTTTACGCACATCTGACATACTGTTACTAGAACTTTATGAATATCGTGATCAAAGGTTTGGAGGGGTCAGTGCCCCACCAAACCCTTTCTCCTTAGGAAAATATGAAAGCCTTATTCCCTCACATTATGTCTACAATATCTGTGCACAATTTAATTCACTTCGGTTCACTTCCGGTGGAAGATTTTGCCCCCTAAAACCTTTTTTCCACAGAACATAAAAACCCGTATTCTTTATTTCTTGTGTATTGTCCATACACAAAGTTTCGTTTAAATTCTTCCTGTTCTTTATACACATCTGACATACTGTTACTAGCACATTTGATATTTCGTGATCAAATTTTTGGAGCGGTCCCTGCCCCACCCAACCGTTTGCTCCAGAAAAATACGAAGCCGATATTCTCATTTTACGTCTGCAATACCTGTGCACAATTTCGTTCACTTCGGTTCAGGTGTTCTTGCCTTTCGGGTCTCAACTTTCAAAATTTGAGTGTGGATTTTATAGTAAACCTTTACATTATGTAACTTTTTTTCTTTTGTATGAGGTTCTTTTTTTGGGGGTGGAAGGAGAGAAATATTTTCCTCTGATATCTATTTCTTGCCATTCATCTTGTTTAAACTGCTTAAGTAAGATCATTTTGTAACTTTTGATGCCATTCAACTCCGTCACAATAATAAAATTGTCATTCTTAACAATTTGTTTTATTTTCTTATTTGCAGTTTGCCACTCTGATATATTTGTTACAAAATTGAGGTTTGGTCCAACACCTTTCGAATTCGCAACCAACCCAACCGCCGAGCTTTTTGGGGTTGCCTGCTATTGTAGGAAAGGGAGAATTGCAGGTGGTAATGCACTTTTGGAGTCGTGTATACAATGGGCAGATTGGCTATTAGGGTTTGAAACGTTGAATCACCGATCCTATTTATCTGACCTAGCCATATCTGACTATCTCTTTTTCCAAAATTTAAAAAAAAAAAAAAAAAAAAAAAAACACTTGAAGGGACAAAAAATACGCAATATTTCTGAAGCGAGTGAAGCTGCGAATATATGGTTTGATATCCCCACCGAAGAAAAAAAAATGTAGGGATCAATTAACTGTCATGACCAAAGCAAAACATGATCGAATTGAAGAGGAAGTATGTTGGATAAATCCATCATGAAATTTTTACTTTTATTTGTTTTCGTTAGGCAAGCTAACGGCTTCTCAACATCACCTCGTACTATTATAGTATAATGTACTAATATAATATATTATAGTTTAGTATGGTATACTATTTTAGTAATGTATTGTTAGTATGTATAGTTATACGTTTTCACTAAGAAGTATCGTGTACCCCAACATAATACAAGAAAACTACAAAGAACTGTTGAGCAGCTAGAATATCACATAGCTATTTGCTCACAACTCTGTTTGATTAATATCACTACATTGAAACGAAAATCAGTTACAACAAAGCATATAGCTCTACAAGCGCTCTCAATGTTTTAATTAAATCCCTTTTCCTTGCTTCTTGCAACAAAGCCAACATATACCATGTTTATCCCCTGAGAGAAAACCGTTTATATTGGAACAGTCTCAACTAACAGTTGACATGAAATGAAGAGCTTTTGCTATCCTAGAATATACAGTTGTATGTTCTGCAGTGGACAGTTAGGTCTCCAAAGTACTCAAACATTGGTTACATGCACAAAGAGCGCTCACATGCTGGACAACCCTTTCCCAGAGAGTAAACTCGCTTTGTCAACAAGGTCACCAAACACACTTGTCTCCGCTCAAGTCATGCTCTAGGGAGTCACGAAAAATCGTTGGACGAAATAAATCACTCTTCATCCGCCGAAGATCCAATTCGCGTTACATGATCTTTGCTTTCTTTGTTACCAGACAATATTTGGTACGCAGTGGCAAATAGTAGAAACTATATTTGGTAATGTTAATTTTTTTAACGTTAAAGTAGATGTTTTTTATTTTTATTTTGAAATTTATAAAATAATCATCATAAAGATAAATAATAATCTTTAACTTAAAACTACGCCCTTTTATGCAGTGAAAATAAGACAAGTGCATAAAAAGTACGTCAAACAGAGAAGCAGCAGTATTCGTATGATAGGCTTTGCTGTGTAAAGTAAGGCAATTCTTCTAGTTTTGACTCTGTCATATTTAGCTTTCATAAAAATATTCACAATGGCAAACCTTCCCAACTATGACAGCAATAGTAACTATGAATATCTTCATTGTTCTAAACAAATGTAAAAATAAAAGACAATCACTGACACTACTGATCTGTTTCCATCGCAACAAATTGAAGTTGCTGTTTACCTGAGATATTTCACTTCGCCACATGCTCTATGTGATGGCCACGGGTATGAACCTCTGCACTCCGTTGGAGTTTCCACTTCCGTTGGAGTTAGCAGATTTCGTTGCAGCTGTATTAAGAATACATTGTCTCACTCCTGCTTGCAGAATTTCCAGAGAACATTTAACATGCGAACCCGAGGTGATGAAAAGCACCGTTTAAGAAGTCCAAAAGTACAGTAATAATCCATGAGACAACTATAAGAACTTTCAAGGAACTACCTTTAAACAAAGTGGAATGCATACTATTTGCAGCTGCCATGTCGGTAGGAGACCAACGATATTTTGGCCGTGTGTCCTAAAGTATTGACCTGATGCAATTCCGCCTCATCGTCATACAATGCTGGTGTTTCGTCTGCGTAAACTGAGGGCAGAACATGTACTTGGCAATAGAAAACATTGGTTTTCACATTTGTCTTGGACCTTACGAGTCTTGAGCTTCCCTATGTATCAAAACCTAGTATCAATCGTGAAGTCTTTAGAGAAAATTTGTTTAAATTAAGTTACATCAGTATTATTCATGAACACCTTCGTAAATGGTGGCCCGAACTTTTCCACAGTCACTTGGTAGATTCATGCTTTGTCCAATGTCACGACAATTTTCCAGCGGTCAACAGCTAGATAACGCTCGTGTAGTCTTCTGGCTTTGCTCTTACGCTCCGCGATACGCCGCACGCTAGCCTTGCTGACAATATGCAGTTTTAATTATGACTGATTGTATGATTCACTATTGGTTGTTAACATGTAATCGTTTGGCCATAACGTGCTGTGCTAATGGCTTCTTACAGGCCACCATATCCCGGATCTTCTTTAGCACAGGTCATGTCAGCTTAACTGATGTGAATGATGTGGATTGTTGGTGATTCCTTTGGTGATGGGGGTTGTAAAAGAGGCTGCTGTACATAACGTTTAATCTTGACACTAACAGTGACCCAACCTACAATAAAACTATTATTCTGATATGGAGTAAATGCTAAAATTTAAGGGGGTAAGAGTGATGACGTACCATTCCGAAAAGCGAGCTTTTTTTTTGGGGGGGGGCTACACTTTGCCCACTACAACACCTTTATTTACCTTAGCTACACAACAGCTGAGAAACTGCTACAGGTGTGCGTACAATCTGCATTGTAAAACCCGGATTGTATTGCTGTCTGCAAGTTGTTCTGATGGAACCTGATCAGCTTATAAGTTATAGTAACTTATTTTAAATTACCCACCCATTTAAAAAAAAAATCAATTGTCTTCAGTTGTAGATACATATAAATGCAGCACTTATCGGTCAATTTTAAACGGTGCGTGGTATCAAAGTGGGCATCTAACAAAGGTAGATTTTATAGTATACTGTCCTTGCAATTTTAGATCTTGCCTTCTCTTAATTTATTAGGATCACGCAAGTAGGGCTTATAAAGTTGTAATGGTAATACGTCCGTCTGTTATTCCACACAATAACTCTTGAACGAAAAGGAATTTTTAAATCTGTTTTCCCAGTACATAGATAGAACGATTATCTAGGACGAATTCATAAATAGAGTCAATCAATTAGCATTTTAAAGGATAACGGTCTCCGTTACACTACACACGATAATAACTAACTCTATGGCCTATGGAGTCCTGGGTTCGATTCCCGGTGGGGGTACTTGGTCGAAAAAGTGTGAAAAGCTTTCTCAGGCCAGCCATCCTGAATGAGGTTTTCCTCATTCACACCAGGCAAATGCCGGGATGGTACCTAACTTATAGGTCCCAGGCCGCTTCCTTCCTTCCCCAATCCTTTATTCCTTCCCTTTCCACAGATAGTGTGCTCGCCGCGGGACATCATCCCCTCATACGTGACGGGCTAAACGGCCATAGATGCGGAAAGCCCAGAAATCTTAATGTATGGCATATGGAACTCGGAGGTTCAATGCCGCATTCCCAAAAGCTCTCCACTGACCTCTATTCCTAGCCAATTAGATCCAGTTTCTATCTTGTAATTCTATTTCTGCAAGATCCATTGGCGCCTAGGTCTTCCTAATGGCCGTTTTCCGATTGGATTTCCAGTTAAGATTTTGAAAGCGTTCCTACTGTCTTCCATTCTAACTACATGACCTGCTCACCTAAGCCTCCTAGATTTAATGACCCGAACAATGTTTAGTAAACGATATAAATTATATAGTTCTTAGTTATGAAGTTTCCGCCATTCACCATTCCAGTTTCCATCCACGATAATTCTTGAACTAAAGTGAAATTGGAAATTTTATTTCTTCTCAATAGAAATCTAGAACGACAATCTCGTTAGAGTTCGTTAATGGAGTCAAACCGTTAACATCTTCACGTAATAACGATGAGTTTAACGGTGGATATTCATATCAAATTTTCTACTATTGAAACGAAGGTAGTGTATAATTGTAGAATGCTATAAGTTACACATTGCACCGTTAGATGGCAGAAAAGCGGTTGATATCTACCGGATGAAATTTAAACTTTCAAAAATGGTAATAACTGTAAATGTCGCGAGATTGTCTGTACAATTTTCAATTGAGTTTAATTATTTCTTTATTTCTAATTACTCAATGTTCGAATTGATCTAAAAGTAAAGCAGATACGTTTTTCTTAGATTTACTAGGGATACAATGTAGAATATGAGATAGTCGTCTTTCGAACATTAATCTAAGCGTTATTTAGTAACGTTAGAGGCGCAACATTATTTCAGTAAACCTTACTTTGAAGTGGATATTATACTAAACGATTAGGTGCACGCCCGTTGATGCCGAACTAAACATTAAAAAATCTCATGCATAATTCGAAAACTTGTTTACAACGGCATACAAATCCTAAGATTTACTTATTAAGGTTTGGCACATCAATTTGTCAGCCAAGTCTTAGTACCAGTGGTCGAAGTGAGACGGTATGCGGTGGCAGGGGTGCCCACAAAGGGGGGCTATGACGCAAACTGCGTCATTGAAATATTTGGGGGGATTAAAAATCTATATAAATATGTTTGAGGAGGTGTAAAAATTAATCGAAAAGATTTTTTTCATGGAAGAACACCTACGGATAGACAATTGGGGGGGTGCGTCATGGACATAAGGAGGGGTACCACTGTGTGGTGGTATGCCATACCGCCTCTGATTCTTCAGTAATGAGGACATACCGTCTCTGATTTTTCAGTGATCAAGACAACATTTAAATAGCCGGTATATTGAGTCAAAATCATAATAAAACATACCACCTCTGTTTTTTTCCACTTCGAACACTGCATAGTACAGTAAAACCTGTTAACTTGGCCACATCTCTAAGTTGGTCATCTGCGTAAATTGGTGTCAGTGTCATGGAACGTGCATTTCCCTATAGTATATGCATTACTTTTTACTGTGTAATTTGGGGACCTATGTATCTTGGAATTTGGGTGCATTGAAGTAATATTGTTCCTATACTCATAATGTTAAATTTATCTCTGTAAAAGTTGGCCATCTGTATATCTTGGAACTTGGGCGCATTGAAGCAATATTGTTCCTATGCTGTTACTGTTAAATTTACCTTTGTAAAAATTGGCCACTTCTATACTTTGGAACTTGGGCACACTGAAGTAATATTGTTCCTATGCTATTAAATTTATCTCTGTAAAAATTGGCCACCTGTATATCTTGGAATTTGACCATATTGAAATATTGTTCCTACGCATTTAATGTTAAATTTATCTCTGTATGTTGGACACATGAATATTTGAGAGTATATGTAATATTACTCATAAAATCCTTGTTGTAAACATCTTCTACTATTATATTTTGGAAGGTCAGTGAACTCAAGGGAGAAGGGCGAAAAAACTTGTCCATTGAAAGTAATGTCTCTAAAAAACAGAGGAAGGGACGATTCACTTTATTGTATCTTATGTCTTGTGTGGGTGTGTGACCCATTCACATTTCACATTAGTCCAGTCTACACGGACATATTGAGCTACGTGTCTTTTTTTTTTCGTCACAGTTAATAACAGATGATAAGCGGATTCATGGTGCAGTGTAAAAATAAATAAATAAATTAACCACGATTCGTTCGCGCTTCTTGGTGATAAAAAGAAAAAACGTAGTAGCAGGATGAATCTATTTGTGACTGTGTGTGTGAACTAGGGGTGAGACGGCACCAGTATTCCAGATTTTGCTAATCCTGACAATTCATTAAAGAATATACCACTTTAGAGCTATAGGCAATTAGTACGTTGAAATTACATTTAAACAAATAAGTATCGTTTCAAAGTGTAAAACTAAGATTTCCAAAGTATACAAATTTAACACTCAAACTTGAAGTAGTGTACGTATAAGTACTGATTGCAATAGAGTAATAAGATCAAAGATATAACCTGTTCCTCGAACAGTGAATCCATATCAAAAAGCCATTGGACCCCTACTCGCTATCTCTTACCGCTTTTGTTTTATGGAGATTAGGGCTGAAACTAAAAACCGTTTATTTCAACTATTTCTGGTTTCAATAGAAGAATAACAGGTGAGATAGAGTATATCCTTGGGGCACTAAATCGATTGTAAAAAGCCGCTTCTTGATATATTTTCGCTTTACGGAAATCAGTATTGAAACAGAAAATAATAGTAAATTTTAACCACTTCGGATTTGGTAGAGTGTTCAGGATAGTCATGATGTGTTTTTCCTGAGACGCTGAATCGTTTGCAAAATAATAAACACTTCTAGCTATCTGTTGTCACGTTTGTTACGTGGCATAAACGTTGAAACCGGAAGCTACTAATTTTAACCATTTCCAGTTTGAACAAAGCTTCAACGAAGAAGATGAAATCTATTCTTGGGATGCTGAATCGATTGCAGAAAAGCGCATATTGATAGCATTTACCGTTTGAACATCTCTCGTTTAGGTTACAGGCTGGTTGGAATATACCATATGTGATCAAAACTACTGAGAATATTTTTTATTAGAAATAAAGTAATACGCTTACATGGAATTTGATTTAATCTCTTTTAAAGTACTGTCCTTGGCTAATAATGCATTTATCCAACGTTGAATTCATGACTGGAAACATCTCTGGAAGGCTTCTTTTGGAAGGGCGTTCGGCTGCTCTGTCGTGGTCCTCTCAATGTCAAAAATGGTGTCAAAACGTTTTCCTTTAAGAGGCCTCATCCCGTCGAAATTAAAATACCGCTAATTTTACAGTAATTATGTAGTATCTTCAAATAGGTAAAAGATAATCGAAATATGGAACAAGAGCGCCCTAGACAATATCATTTTACATGAGATACCGTTATCACGACTCACTTATCTGCTTTCGATTTCGAGCCATTTTGAAAATCGGCATTTATTTTCGCGTTTCTAAACGGATGAAAACGGAAAGCCACTAGATAACTTGTGATAACGGTATCTCCTGCAAAATAATATTGTCTAGGGCGCTCTTGTTCCATATTTCGATTATCTTTTATCTATTTGAAGATATTACATAATTACTGTAAAATTAGCGGTATTTTAATTTCTCCGGAATGAGGCCTCTTGAGCACGGTTTTAATTTTCGGAAAGAGCCAGAAGTCGCATAATGCTATATCTGGAGAGCACAGAGAATGTGAGCAAATAGGAATATTTTTTTTTCGATCGAAAACTTCCGGATCAAAAGCAAAGTGTGGCACGGCGCGTTTTTGTTGTGAATAAGAAATCTAACCTATTTGCCTATTTAACCGGCGATTAAAATGCTTTTCAGACCAATACGAGATGTTTAGTTATTTGAAAAGCTCACAAATAGTCTTTCGCCTGTTTGAACAAACCCATTTGTGCCATTTTTTGCACGTTTCCATCTGTTTTTGACGTCGATCGTTGTTTGTTTTCAACCGACTCCTTGCCGTTTTTGAATCGGGAATACTACTTGTAAACAGTGTTCAATACCACCGCTTTAGAGCCATACACTGATTTTGACATTTCGTCAGTTTATTTTGGCACTTTTTTTGCAGCTTAGAACAAAACTTAATGTTGGTGCGCGGTAGACACATGTCCTCACTCTTCTGCCTCTAGAAGCCAATATATCACAACTTTCAAACTCGACACTGACCATACCAAAGGTGTAGATACTGGTATAGTCACCTATTGGGCTTACTAGTTGAAGTGGATACAATATTGATAGATGACATTGTGCAAATAATACATTCACCATACTTTTTGACCATACTTTGTAAAGTCTGAAGTATATTGTACAACGGTACATTGTATATTTTGTACTAGGCTGGCTGATTTTTAATATCAGAAGAAGAGAAAGAAAATAATTATAATGTTAATATATAAAGATATTCAGATGTCAAAAATAATAAGATTTTGGCACGCCGTTGGCAGGAGTAACAAGATAACAAGAGATATAAATAAATGGAAGTAAACCACGGAATGGTATGTGTGTTATTTAGTGGCTCGTATTTATTATAAAAATAAGGAACCAGAGTGAGAATACATTTTGATTTTATCGTTGTAATTGGGTGGAAATACTGTAGCATAGAATATACGGTCTGCATATTGATTGTAAATGTGATTCATAGGAGAATTAAGTCCATGGGAAAGTCTGGAGGGATAACTAAAACTCAAATAGGGAATTTTCATAAAACATGGAAGAATTGGTAATCTCACTACTATGATTAAAATGTATAGATGAAATAGATTACTCTCTATCTTACAGTACAGTACAGTATGCATGCATTAGAACCGGCATAGTTCTGAGGACTTTCTATCTCACTCTTAAAAAAAGAAATCCCTCCTACCATTGCTTTTAACCCTCCCGGAAGCATAAGAAGGAAGATAGTGTCAGAAACAGAAAGCCCACCAGAGTGTACGGCTGTATGGGCATTGAAAGAATTGTTAAAAAAGAAACATATAACAAGAAAGGAATGCAAGACTGCTGTAGACACACTCACACAAAGACCTGCATGAATCCAACATATATTTGCATTTTAGATATTATATGGATGTTAAGTAACGGCCCAAACCACCTTGGCTACTCCTTGACTTTCAGGGTCTTCCTTGAAATGCTAGGACAATGTTTTGGGATTCGCCGTGACAGCACTCTGACAAGCTTTCAACGTTGATCGTTTTCTGGACCACCTGCAGAACCAACAAGAGGGAAGATACTCAAAGAGAAAAAGAGAAAAAACGAGGACACATACAAAAAAGAAGGTTCCTTTTTTTAAAAAAATGCAAAGAGAAGAAAGCTGCATTGCCATTTTTTAAGTCTTGAGTAGGCGTGGTCGTATAGGTTGGTATCTAGACAGCTTCTTCACACTTTGGAAATATCCCGCAAAGAAAGGAATCGAAGCTATGACGTAAATATCAAAGAAAACCACAAGACCGCACGCACGCATACTCTCTCTCTCTTTCTTTCTTTCTTTCTTTCTTTCTTTCTTTCTTTCTTTCTTTCTTTCTTTCTTTCTTTCTTTCTTTCTTTCTTTCTTTCTCTCTCTCTCTCTTTCTTTCTTTCTTTCTTTCTTTCTCTCTCTCTCTCTCTCTCTCTCTCTCTCTCTCACACACATATACGTACGTACCTACCACCTTTAGTAAATTTTATATATATTCTATACGTATATTTCTAGGTACTCACATGTTACTGTGTAGGACAGATAAGATATTTGTGTAGATAGTACAGTATTTTATTTGCAATCGCTAGAGTGAAACTACATGTCAAATTACGATGTTTCACAGAGTTCAATAATCTTGTTTTCAGATAAAACGTCAATGACAAATTTCCTTCAATCAAAAGTGTCAGTTTCCTTTGGGGGAGCTCATTCAATAAACCACAGCAGCTGAGGATATGAAAATGGAATTTCTAGCTCTAATTCCCGAGCAATAAATTGTATTCTAAAGGAGAAAGATGTGAATGGTTATTAATGAAAATGAGTGGTTTAAAAGTGATTGGAGAAAACGAGAGAATCTCGAGACAACTGAAGGTGTGATGTGAATATTTAAGTATATAAATAATAAAATAATATGGGAGAGTTTTGTAGTTGTTCAGTGGTGCAAAGTATTATATGAAGGTATGGACTGTATGGTTCAGAGACTTGGATATTAAGGAAGTTAGAGAAGAAATATTTAGAGAGCTTCGAAATGTGGTGTTGGGGGAAGATGAACAAGGTAAAATGGACAGAGAGAGTAACAAATGAAGATGTTTTGAAACGGATAGGAGAGAAGAGAATGCTTCTAACCAGCATCCTTCGTAGGAAGGCCAATTGGATTGGACACATCTTGCGAAGAAATTGTCTCCTTCATAACGCCATGAAAGGAAAGATGGAAGGAAGTGAGGAATAATAAGAGCACAGCTGATCGATGATTTGATGTAACACATTATTAGCAGAAATCCATGTGAAGATGAAAAAGAAAAAGTAGAGCAACTTAAAATGGTTTTATATGTGGTATTTATACAGGATTCATAGGCTAAGCAGTGAGGTAGAAGAAAATCTTTGGCAACTATTGGCAATAAAATGTCAATCCTTGTGTGTTATTTCCAAAGGCCAATATCTGGTTAATCAAAATAGTCGTCATCTATACCACACACGTTTGAAACCTCTGATCCAATGATTGCTTTCTGTGGGAAAATAACTTTGAGATGCGAAGAAGTCCTCAACATTGCGACATTGTACTACCCGATTATCACAAAAAATCTCCCCCTCAAGAAGTGTTCGAGATGCCGTAACAGTTGATAGTCAGCGGGAGAGAAATAGGGGAAATATGGTGGATAAGGAAGGGTTTCATACTGCGGCATGTGGAGAGCCTGCATTGTCCTTTGCGGGAGATATGGGCGAGCATTGTAGTCCAATATGAGGGCACCGTGTCTGTTACTTGCAGACAAGTTTACAGTTCATTTAATTGGAGTTTAGCACTATAACGATCTGCATTGATGGTTTTACCTCGGCTGAGAAAGACATGATGGATCAGTTCCCCCATACACCACCATACCAGCAACAACAATTTCTGTGAATGGAGGGGTTGTTTAGGAAATCGTTCTGAACGTTGATCATGATCCAACCATTGTTCTGACCGTCTACGATTGTCATAGTAGATCCATTTTTCATCCAATGCAGAAAACTTACCACGATTACTTCTTCCGCTCAGAGAACTTCGCATCATACCTCCTAACGGCGATATTTGTTAGCTGGTGTCAACTCATATGCACCTTCGAGACCAACGTTTCCACGCTACTGATTCCACGGAGCCGTCATTGGTATGACGTACGTCTTGTCTGCAACGCCACGAACACTTTTCCGAGGGTCTGTTTCCACAATGTTCTTGAGAAGCACACCGAAACATGATGACGGTTAGTGGCCACCTGAGTCATTTTGCACACTCTGTGTCACCGGAACGAAATGTGACAATTCAACGGGGCGTTCATTCGCAACTCTCAGCCTAAATGTCAATTTTTGCGACTCCGGCCCAGAATATCCCATTCTTAATTAATAAAGAAAAATCACACGCAGTTATGTTCTCTCTTTCGTGCACTTTCATATGACCCTATTCAACAACACACTGCCTTCTGACTTTCTCAGTACTTCAGCCTGTTTGCTGGATGTGTTCTGAGTTTATGACGTTAAATGCGTGACCTTAGTCCACCCCTATGTTGTGTGGCTGCGGTGAGTTTCCCACCAAACGTCAAATTGAACATTTCATTTGATTGTTAATCCCTGATCTAGGACAGACAAGGTGGAACTTGTGGTTTCGTTCAGTTTTCTATCTTGCAATGCGCATAGAAGATGCTGTGATATTCCAAAGAGAAGGCATGAAAATCATATCAAATGCTGGAATAGACTTCCTTGTCAGCATGAAATAAAAGTACGCATTCAAGATAAAAGCATCGGCAATTTTTGTTAAAGGCCATGCTTCAGATTTGGTAGACTACACAGAATTTCTAGAGCGATCCATATATGCTCTTGCCCGCCTGTTTTCCAGTAAGCTTAGAAATCTCAAACATGAATTCCAGATAGGGACAAATAGATGCCTTCTTTCAGATTCAAGAAATGAAGGTTTTGCCAAATGTGTATGTTCGTGATAAAGACTAAATCATTGAAACTTTCAAAGACAGCTACTTTACTACTGCTTGCAGACCCTTGTAAAGAAATCTTTCAACTTATTCAATTACCAGTGAATTCTGCAAAACAAGTGCAGAAATGCTCGACCGACTGAAGAATGTAAGAGGAATGGAGAGAATCCTCCTTCAAGAGCTAATGAGGCAATCTAAAAGACGTTGTGGAGCGCTCGTTTGAGATCATCTTCTGGAAAATATACGTGTACTTGAAATTGTACACAGAGTTTGATGTTTATGGTATTCAAGCAATATTAACCTGCCTCTAACGTAGACTCTGAAATATTTCTTTTTCTCGAAGTACAGTAGTGTGGAAACAATAGGCACGGACTCAGAAATTTTTGTTGGGAGATGTCCTAAGTTTGGGGGGTCCAATACTACTAGATACTACGTCAATGTAGTATTGAACCAGTGTTATTCTACACCTGAAAAGACGATTAGTAATTGTTTAGAACTGCCACCTATATTCTCAGAAGAAAATGATAGAACTAGATTAATTTTATAAGAAAAGAAAGAGTACAAATAGGTGAAGTGTAAGATTTAATCTTTATGCTGCATCAGTCATTTCTCTGCAAAACAAGTACAATTTTATTTTAAAAAAATATAAAAATATCTGTCGAGTTACTAAGTTTGCCGGGAGCAGAGGTCTGAATCTGGTGGACCACGCTCATGGATACGGCCCTGGATGACAGTGGGAAGGTAAAATTTCTCTGGAAGACCTAACAATTTTGTCCTTCGAAAAGTGAGAACAAGAAAGAAACTACACGTTCAGTTCGAAGTAAAGCATTTAAAAATATATTCATCTGACGCCAAAAATTCAGATTTTTTTTTTTTTTGTTTAGTTGGGGATGAAGAGGGAATATAATATTTTTCTATTTGTAAATGAACTGCACAAAAATATTTAATTACATGGTGTGCAAGTGAAACATTTAAGAAGCCTTATCACTGCGAAATTAAAATACCGCTAATTTTACAGTAATTCTGTGATATCTTCAAATAGATAAAAGATAATCGAAATGTGGAACAAGAGAGCCCTAGACAATATTATTTTGCACGAGGTACCGTCATCACGAGTCACCTAGTAGCTTTCTGTTTAAAGCCATTTAGAAACGCGGAAATAAATGCCGGGTTTCTAAATGGCTTGAAATCGAAAGTAGATAAGTGAGTGGTGATAACGGTATCTCATGTAAAATAATATTGTCTAGGGAGGTCTTGTTCCACTTTTTGATTATCTTTTATCTATTTGAAGATATCACAGAATTACTGTAAAATTAGCGGTATTTTAATTTCGCCGTGATGGGGCCTCTTAAAGTGACTTCGTATAAAGTTTTTATCCGCATTTTAAGCAGAATTAATATGAGAATCGTGATGAAGTTCGTAGCCATTGGTGGAATACCTGTGTTGATGCTTGGTTAAGGTAAGTCTAAATTATATGTATATGTCTGTCTGTCTCTCTCTCTCCCTGTATATATATATATATATATATATATATATATATATATATATATATATATATATATATATATATATATATATATATATATATATATATACAGTGAAAGTCATAAGTATTCGTACACCGACTGCAAGTTGTGATTAAATGCCCGTAGCTCGGACTTTGTTGGAGATAGAGCATTGAAATAAACGGCACTGCATTATCCATTAAGTTATTTATTATTTACAAAACAAAAGTTCTGTTAATGCGAAAACATAGTCAAATAATGGCAAAAGAAACAAAAATGAACATGATTTTGATGTGTCAAAAGTATTCGTACACTTACGAAACGTCCAGAAAGAAAATTATTGTGCATGATTCAATACATGGTTGGGTTTCCTTTGGCCCTAATTATAGCTAGAAGGCGCTTCGGCATCGAGTGTACCAAACATCGCGTATCTTCGACTGTTATAGAAGCCCATTCCTCTTCGAGTGCAGTTTGCAAAGAACGCTTACTTGTAATGCTGCGCTTGCGGAGTTTCTTTTCGAGTAGGTACCATAAATGCTCAAGCAGATTGAGGTCAGGCGATTGAGAAGGAGTGGCCCGTTGCTTTGACACATTGTACAGTAACCAGAGCTTTGTATTGTGTGCCGTATGTTTGGGATCATTGTCGTGTTGAAATATAAAGTTATTTTGCAGGCCCATTTGATCAGCACTAGGACGTAGATTTTTCTTCAAGATGTCAATATACATATGCTGATCCATAGTACCGTCGATAATTGTCAGCTTTCCCACTCCCGATGCACTCATGCAGCCCCAAACTAGCACTCCCCCACCTCCATGCTTGACGGTTGGCCGCAGATTTATCGGGTCCATCTCTTTATTTGGCTTCCGCCACACCATTTGTCTACCGTCGGAACCAAAAACATTAAATTTACTCTCGTCTGAGAATATCACTTTGTCCCAGAAAGCCCCCATCTTTATTCACGTAAGCTTTTGCAAACTGGAGCCGCTTCTTCCTATTCATTTCGGAAACAAAAAAATTCTTTCAAGCAACACGCCCATTATACCCTTGTTTGTTGAAAGCTCGACGCACAGTGCTTTCTGAAACTGACATACCTGATTTGTATGCTTCTGCTACCATCTGCGGAGCACTGATTCTTGGGTTCTTCTTAATTTCATTCAGTAGTATACGCGCACATTGTCCAGTGATCTTCCGTGGACGCCCACTTCGCGGCATGTTTTTGACTGTTTTTGTTTTGCAGTATCGATCTATGACTGACTGCACGGTCGAACATGGTCTTCCGATAATACCTGATATCTCCCGTAAGGATTTGCAGTCGTTATGAAGCCTTATAATTATTTTTCTTTCAGCTTCTGTTGTCTCTGTCCCTTTTCGACCCATTATGTCTTTCGTCTTGAATAAGTCTTTGATCTTGAATGATGTTTTGCTGGCCTGTGGTTGTGTTTAGCTTTGCAAACCACCAGATAGCGTTCTAACCGCCAGAGAGCTTGAACAACAGCTCGAATAGCTGGACGCTTTTGTCTGTAATTTCAGTGTACGAATACTTTTGACACATCAAAACCATGTTTATTTTGGTTTATTCTGCCATTATGTGTCTATGTTTTCGCATTCTGTACATTTGTTTGTTTTGTACGTAATAAAGAAATTAATGAGAAATGCAATGCCTTTTGTTTCAATGCTCTATCTCCAGCAAAGCCGGAGCTAGAAGCATTTAATCATAGGTTGTAGTCGGTGTATGAATACTTATGACTTCCACTGTATATATATATATATATATATATATATATATATATATATATATATGTAAGGGGTCTGGTTCGTATTTTAGTAATCTTCAAAATAATTCAAACGTTAACACTTTCTTAGCTGATTTTTAATACTCAACCATGAGAAGCGTACATAATCAACTTTCTGCATATACAACAAGATGTCTACATACCTACACACACTTATTTACGACGTTGCTATAGTAACAACTACTTCCCATAGACCACCTCCAATATCCTTCCTTCCCCAGTCTCTGCACTTCTCACCCCGGATAGAGGGCGTAACCCTCGCAAGGGAGCTAGCCTTCGGCTAGCAAAAAAATAAAAAAAAAGTAACAACTCTCTTTTTAGTTAACGATTACAAAATAGTATCTCGAAATCTCTGTCTTTCTTTTCTTTATACATAATACTGCTCAAATAATTCGCCTCTGATCTCTTTCTATAAAAATTGGCACAGATTGTTAATATTACATACAACGTTATCGTTATATCTATATTATAAAAGAGAACGCACAAATCCTTTGTTAGCTCATCACGCTAATACGGCTGAACCAATTTCTTTTATTTTTGGGGGGTTATTAGGATTTGGACCCTAGATGGTTTTTATCATATCACTTTAATTTTTAATTACCAGTGTCTTGAGATAATTGACCATTCAAGTGTCCATACGTACAAATCCTTTGTTATTAGTTCATCATAGGTAAAAATAAACGTATTTATATGCAACCCGCATGACCGTGTCACTCGGCGGGTTAACATAAATGACAGGCGCTATAATGTTAACATTTACTGCAATTTGAAAGCGAAAAAGTAAAAATTATCTAAGTAACAAAGTTTATTGCGTTCCGGGGTGAACGCTGCTAGTATATATATATATATATATATATATATATATATATATATATATATATATATATATAATTTCTTCGCGAAAAATAACACCGAATTCAGCTTTAAAAAAAACTGTATTTGAGAGGGAAATAAAACTAAATGTTCACGTCACTACCTATTTAAGTAGATGACGTCAGTCAGAAGGATTCAGGAACAAGTTATGAACCTTGGGAAGAAGAGGTTGGAAAGAATCCTTACTCTGAAGTATCATTTGCTCTTAATTCGGGCACTTCCTATAACCTGAAATCAATATAACCCATACTTTACACCCTTAATGTACTGTACATACACATAGGCCTACACACACACACTTGGCGTTACCTTTACGTCAGCACTAACTAACTGTGTTGATATCGTGCTAGTAATCTTTTTAAAAGTAGAATCATTGTACTGCAGAAAATAATACACAACTTAGACTTGTTCTAACTTAACTAATTATCTTCATACAAATTAGCTGCGAAACAACAGCTATAAACTTTGTATAAGTACACAAATTATATACCTAGATGCTTCCGTGTGATTTAATTTTTTCATGAAGTTTTAAAAATATAATGATAGTAATATAATGTTTCTTAAATAGTTTTTTTTTTTTTTTTTTTTTTTTTTTGTACTTTGCATAACGCAATCTCAAGTGAGATTTTTTTGTCCCATCCCGTCCGCTTAAAGAAATAAAATAAAATTTCCGCGGAATAAGTTACAAGAGAGCGTTTTTACGATTGGTTTATGAACTGTTGGTGCTTCCTCAACACCGCACAGCCAAGCGTGTTTATAGCCAATAATATCTTGCCATCTTTTATGAGAAGAACTTTGCTTTTAACGGAGACAGTTATGATAAGAACTCGTGAGGACGTTAGCTTTTTTTTTTTTTTTTTTTTTTTTTTTTTTTTTTTTTTTTTAAAGGATTCATGTCTTGAAAAGTGCAACTCATCAAGTAAGTTACGTACTGAATACTCCTCTGCGATAAGATCGAAGTAATTACCTCAGAATTAGTTATATCTCGCGTTTCCAATCTCAACTGAGCTTGAAGATGTAAAACAATATATTTTGCACTGTCACAAAATGAATGTAAAGGAAACTCAATATGGAAATATTAATTCAAAGGTTAGATACTTGTGGGAACTACTTTTTTCTTTTTCTTTTTTCTTTTTTTAACTGAACAGAGAACAACAATTACTCGGAAGTATGCAAATTCTAAATTCACTATTAGTGTCTAACGAAAATAAATTGTCCAGGAAAAGATACAAATTGATAGTTCTCATTAAGCTAAACAAAATTGTATAAGTGAGTATAAATTTTCACCCACAGTGATAATTTCAGGGCGCAGCCTGCAGAAAAATCCTCTCGGAGGTACGAGATTCCCGCCGAAGACATAATGCCTATTGTCCTCAATGTGGATTCTCCGTGTCGTCCTGTTCGCTCACGTATTTCTGGCTCACAACAAATTATCGTGCTCCTAGGGTCCAAAAATGTTTTGATCGTTATCATTGTGCAAGGTTTGACCAAAGCGAAAAACAGTTGTAGAAGCAATTACTTACTACAGCTTATATATACCAGCGTACAGAGCCGGATCGGATTGTCTGAGGGGGGCGCACCAATAACTACCAAAATGGCAGTCACGATGAAGCTCTTCAAAGTGACATGTAACAATATCCTTTACCCCTGACAAACGCTAACGCATAGAACGGAGGAAAGTATTTTAAAGAGGTCGCAAGTGCTATCCAGGACAAAATGTTATTCTTTCCTCGTGGCTTTTGTTCTCTTCCTTACCTAACAAATGTTACATTGTTTTGCTTAGTGAATCCTTTTCCTTAAACCTTTAGAAATTCAACTTAAACTATTGCTTTTGCAAAGCTCTGCTTAATTTTTTAAGCCCCAAACGAAACATGATGGCAGAAATTTCGGAAAGTGTTACTATTTTCACTGCTAGCTTCTCGTTTTATATAATGTATATTTACAACGATGGGGGGTGCACGTGCACCGGTGCACCCCCCTAAATCCGGCCCCACCAGTATGTACTTCCTTTGGGACTTCGGATTTACCCTTATTGTTTATTTTTTGAGACTTTCCAGTGGAGCCATTGCTTGATATTGAAATCAGTAAGGGCAAAGGAGGAATATTTCATCTTAAATAAAAATAACAGTTTCTCCACACATTTTTTAGGAATTTACCTGGTATTCATGACCCATGGCGTACATTTTCTTTGAGTTTTCGAATATAGCCTATTGTCTGGGTGAACACCAGTCAGGGGAAAGGGAAAGCGGTGAATTAACACTCAAATTTTAAAATATGCTTCGGGACAATTATCGTAGAATGAAAGAAGAAGCTTGGAAGCTTGAGGTTGTCTTAAAGAGACAAATTTTGCCGATAGACATCACTACGGTCTTCGTATCTCTCTCGTATTTTTTACCTTTCATGAAAATTCACGATTTCTCTTTCAAATTTGGAACAACATACTTCAAATTTTTTAAAGAAGGAACTTCATTACCTAACGAAAGCAATAGTCTGTGACGATTTTTTATTTAGAATTTTCTTCATTGTTGAAACAGTATATGGTTAAAGATTTGGATATTCGATTTCAACAATTAAGTCATTTCAACATACATGAGAGAGAGATACGAAGCGTGAGAGCGTGTAGTGACATCTATCGCCAAAACTTGTCCCTTTAAATCAACCTTAAGAATTACTCCGGTTGGTTAGTGTTTACATCATTTAAAGGGAAGGAGATAAAAAGTCTCGTGCTTCAAAGAATATCGCTTTTTTTTTTTTTTTTTTTTTAGTGCACACGGCCAATAATTTTTGATTTTGTATTTTGGGAATTCATGTAATTTTCTTAGCGCTTTCGACAATACTTGCTTTGTGCATGCGATCCAGAGAATATCTATGATTTAAGCTTTTAATACTAACATTTTAATATATACATTTACTAGCAGCGTTCACCCCGCTTCGCTGCGGTCACCCCGGAACGCAATAAACTTTGTTACTTAGATAATTTTTACTTTTTCGCTTTCAAGTGATATGATAAAAACCATAGAAGATTGCAGTAAATGTTAACATTATAGCGCCTGTCATTTATGTTAACCCGCCCCGCTTCGCTGCGGTCACCCCAACCCGCCCCGCTTCGCTGCGGTCATCCCGGAACGCAATAAACTTTGTTACTTAGATAATTTTTACTTTTTCGCTTTCAAGTGATTTATAGCGCCTGTCAGTTATGTTAACCCGCCGAGTCACAGGGTCATGCGGGTTGCATATAAATACGTTTATTTTTATACCTATGATGAACTAATAACAAAGGATTTGTACGTATGGACACCTGAATGGTCAATTATCTCAAGACACTGGTAATTGAAAATTAAAGTGATATGATAAAAACCATCTAGGGTCCACATCCTAACAACCCCCCAAAAATGAAAGAAATCGGTTCAGCCGTATTAGCGTGATGAGCGGACAAAGGATTTTTTGTACGTATTTACACCTGATTGGTCAATTATCTCAAGACACTGGTAATTGAAAATTAAAGTGATATGATAAAAACCATCTAGGGTCCAAATCCTAACAACCCCCCAAAAATGAAAGAAATCGGTTCAGCCGTATTAGCGTGATGAGCGGACAAAGGATTTTGTGCGTTCTCTTTTATATATATAGATTAGTTCAATAACTAATAGCAAACTTCTCATAATATTTGCATCTATTAAATCTGTAATTATAAAATTTAGTGTATTTTCTCATAAAAAATGTTTTTAAAAAATCAGATCTTCTGTGCTGATACTTATTGAGCAAACTATCTTTTAATATAAAGTACTTTTTTTTTTAACAAATTGATGCAGGTCTAAACACAATATTAGAAAATTCAATTTTAAATTTACCAAAACTAGAAGTGAATGCTAGGAAAACCTAGACAAATATGGTACTTATGATTCTATTCTTTACTAGTAGCACGCTGACTGATGCTGCCTTATTCTTTGATATTTTCTTGCATCAAACATATACTGTAGACCTTGCACACTTTAAAGGAAAGAAAATTAATGCTTCTGCGTCTTACTTTCTCTACCAGATTTCGCGACTCAGCTTCGAAGCTCATAGTTAGTGTTACCGGTTTTTCAAAATAATTTTCCACAAGTCTAATATTCTGTTCGAGAGACACGAATGATAATCTCATTCTGGACACCTCCTGATGGTAAGATAAAATCATGCTATGAATCTTATTTGTGATTTTAAAACAATACAACAATTTTCATTGGCTGAGAGATAAGCACTAAAACAATCTCTTCTACAACTCTGCATCGATTCTTTTGTATTTGTTATGATTTATTATGAAAGCATCCATCTCTCACCTGCCTGAGATTGAATAGTGATTTGAAAGTGTGCAAGTTTGTAATTTGAAATTATTTTCTATAATAAATCCATTATCTAAAATTGTAAGTGGCTATGTTTTGTAACTCTTGAACCAAATGACCGATCTTGATGTAATTTTCAACAGATGAGGTTCGGGTCTGGGATGGTTTTTATCATTTCACTTTGACGGTACAACTTACGGGAGAGTGAGGGAGAGATATTTAAAAATGATCGGAAATAACCGATACTAGTGTCGAATCCACGGTTTACGGGGTCGCTGATTTCTGATGCTGTTTAAATCCAAATTCAGCTCCGCAACTTGGGGGAAGGGATATATATATATATATATATATATATATATATATATATATATATATATATATATATATATATACGAGGGTTGGGGCAAAAGTCATGGCAACTATTTTTTTCTTCCAGATATGTGAGCGGATCACAAACTTACATGTGTCGTGTGGAAGTTCTGCAGGCATAGTGTGTATGCAGAGCAACAGATGGCTCTATGATAGCTGGTAGTAGCACAGCGAGGGCTGTGAAATCAGTCAGTTGGTGAGTGTCGTGCGAGATGGAAGTAACCCGTGTTGAGCAGCGCGCTTACATCAAAATAGCCGTTCTCCGAGGAAGAAATGCAATGGAATGTCACAGTGAATTAGTGGAAGACCTTTGGAATAATGCCCTACCATACCGGACAGTAGCACGGTGGGTAGGAAAGTTTAAGCAAGAACGCGTGTCAACCAGTGATGAGCAACGTTCGGGACGACCTGTCAGTGTGCGGACCAACGTGGCACGTGCCCTCATCGATCAGCTCCTGGATGACGGTAGAAGATGGACGCTACTGGAGTTGGCGGAGGAAAGTGGCATCGAGAAAAGCACCGTCCACATGATATTGCGTAATGAGCTGCAACTACGCTAAATTGCTAAATCGCATCGCGGTGGGTACCACATGCACTGACGGAAGTTCAAAGGTAGATGCGCTTTGCAATATGCTCCGACCACCTTGCACGCTGGCAACAGGACGGCGATCAATTCTTGTCACGAATAATCCCCATCGATGAATTTTAGGCCAGGGCATACGAACCAGAACTGAAACGTCAATCCGCGGAGTGGCGACATGTTGGATCACCAAGGAGGCAGAAGTTCAGTCAGAATCCTTCCCCAGTCAAATTGATGGTGATCGTCGTGTATAACGTCAGGGGTGTCATTGGTTGTACTTTGTTCCACATGGCAGAACAGTGACCGCACAGTACTACAGGGACTTCCTGGTGCGACAGGTACGACGTGGCGTTCGGGAGAAACGTCCGTATCTTGTGGACAGTGCAATAATCCTGCACGATAATGCAAAACCACATAAAGCAGAGTGTGTAGGGGAGCTACTGCGATGTTGGAGATGGGAAGAATTGGAGCACCCACTGTATTCTCCTGACATTTCGTCCTGTGACTTTGATTTCATTCGAAAGATTAAGGAACCACTACGTGGCAGGCGGTTTGCAACACGCGAGGACATTGCTAATGCTGTGCGCGAACAATTGACCCGATTCACACATGGCGCGGCAAATGCTGAGGAGGATGGTATTCAGCGCCTCCCTCATCGTTGGCAGCGTGTGGTGCAAGTAACAGGGAACTACTTTGAGGGTCTTTAGGCCCAGATTTGTCATTTCAACTGTATGCGTACTATGTTGTCAATCTTTTGCACAATGAAGGCCATATTGCCCTCTATACTACCGTAATAAATTAGTGTGTGACGATATTTCAGTGCTATTCATTTACACACATGTAGTTAACACCTTGCCCTTTCGTCTGTATATCTCACTTTTCCAACCGGACTGGTATCTTCAAGAAAAAAATAGTTGCCATGACTTTTGCCCCAACCCTCGTGTATATATAAGGCTTATTTGATTCTTTCTGATGTTAACAAGGGACGAACGAAATTTTAGTACAATTAAGTCATATTTACAGGTCGCTCCATTTTGTATTTTTTTTTCAATTGTCAAAACTTTTAGAAAAAGTGTCACTATTTGTATTCTCAATTTAAAAAAATCGCTTTCTCCAGTGGAGCGGGAAAAATTTGTATGATGATTTGCAACCAATAGAAGAATAAAATGCTTCTGTTTCTCATCTTTTGTCAAGGCTTCATTATACTTTTGAATGAATCTTATACATCTTTCAGCTACATCATTTACCACAGAAATTTGTTTTGATAATTGGCAAAATTCTTGGAAAGAGGATTATCTCGCCAATGTTGTGGAATTTGTTTGAGAACAGACTGAGATTTCTATTTGCCTTTTTCCATTAGGACATCACATATCGACAGTGTTCTCTCTGTTACTAGATTCTTCAAATTAAGTTCTTTGGGTTTCTTTGTCAGTTTAAATCATCGTGAAATGTTCGGACGCTGCAGGCTTTGGACCATCTTTTTCTTTCTTTCTTGTGATATTCTGCCATCATAAAGTGCTAATCCTAATAAATGTTCGAACAAAAAGCAGATATGTCTTGAAACTAATGTATATGCATTACTGGAAATAGATTCGTGTAGATAAGTTTTCAGAACTGACAAAAAGTTAATGCCATTGAGACGGGGTCGGTTGGCAACTGGAGCTTCATGAACTATTACTTCTCCTGTCGCCACCTAGTGATCATATTGAAAGCTACGAACTTATATCTATCCAGCTATTAGCACAGTAACTGTGTTAAATTACATTGTAGTATTGACACCTATAATGTAGTACACAGGAATATAATGGGGAGTATACCTATTACCCACCTAATACTTTCATAGTGCAGCATATATTTACCTTAAATTTACGAATGAACAAGTATATATGGAGACGGGTATACGCTATATTTTGAAAACGGTCCAGCGTATACCTCCCAAAAATTCTAGTATTAGATCATTCGTAATACTACATGAACAAAAAGTTTAAAATGTAGCGACCTGTAAATATTGAGCAATAGGACTGAAATTTAGCAGGTAAGTGACTTATGACTAGAGGAACAAAATAAGCCATGTAGAGAATTATTTTGAACAAGTTGATTTTTTTGCATTTGATTTTGGACCACCCTAATATATATAAATGATCGAAAATGACCGGTATTAGTGTCGAATTCATAGTTTTCGGAAATGAGATAAGGAGTTGTGCATTTAAAATTTTTATTTCAACCCAGTGAAGCTGTAATCGATGCTAGCCCATTATAATATGCTATTTATGCTTCATTAGTATACTGTAGTAATGCAGAACTAAGTGCTCTTCAGAGAGTGAAGTGAATTTGATAAGAACCGGCTCCAGTTCAAGATCAGATCAAATTGACAAACTAGATTTACCAATATGTTATGTATACTACTTTCCTTTTTTTTTATCTCTCAGCTTTGTGTGGTCTTTTGTGGAAAGATGATGATAGAAGATTACCTGTTTTATAGACTAAGACAACTACTAACACATATGTTGTGGATAAGAAATCGCTTTTGCAATTATTTGTATCTGCAAGAAACTAACTTCACTCCACGCATTTTTGGAAAGACAACCAGAAGCCGTTGTGGTAGATCTTTTCTTTAACATCACCATTGTAGACAGCCAAAGCAGTTGGAATCAAGACTAACACACACCCCTCTCTTCTTCTCTTATGGCTATGGTATTACCGTGATCTTTAAGATCAAGAGGGATTTTCTGGTGCGATCAGCTCCCACAAGATAAGCCTGTTAGTGAAGTCAGGACCTCAGAAGTGAAGTCAAACAGCGGTAGTAACAAAACAACTCAGTCGCGAGGAGACTAGGGCTTAACATCAACGTTAAGTTTCGACCTCTGAACATGGTGACATTTCTCCATTCCCTCTATAAACCCTCTGTCTCTTACACAAAATAGCTTTTGGTCTTTTCCTATCCCTTGAAGAAACTCACGACTACATCCTTATACACCAAAAGATCATTAACAGACAAACACACATAGAAATACGCACGCGCCAGTTAATTCTGCTATCTTGGTTGTTCTGTTGCTAAGGATTGTTTGGTGCTGCCGAGTAGAATAGGCTTTTCAGTGTTTCCGCTTGTGGAGTTTCGGAAATCCTTGGTAGATTTTCCACAAGTTTACTGCCTTTAAGACCTACTGGAAGCTTCATTTCAGAAGAACTTCTTCTGGCTTTTATATCCCTTATCGAAGCTCTAGAAATATAAAACAAATCACAAGTTACGAATCTGTAAACATCAAGACCCATGTTCTACGACAGGGTGATTAAGAGATTTCTATCTTTAATTAGTTATTTTATGAGCGTTAGCCAAATGTGATAAATCACTTTTTGTTAAAAAAAAAAGAAACAAAAGATTATTATAAACTACATCCTTTTATACAAAAAGAAAGAGCCTTAAAAGAGATTAATTCAAAACTAAAAATTTTATCAATCTGCTTCAATTCAAATCAATCTAAATACTCATCAGCGCTGGCGCTCAATTCAGCAAACTTGCTTTGTACTTGAAAGCAGTGGCAACGCGGAAGTTCATCAAGGGAGTGGTGGCTTTAACCTCTCAAGTAATTTCAGGTGTCATTAGGTATCTTAATATGGAAAATGTTTATTTTTGCATATCTTGCTCAAGAAAGGGGGTTTATTTTTACCCTTTTCCGACTGAATTATATTTTTCTTAATATAATTTGACATGCTAGTAAATTGTGGGTACACCAGACTATGTAAAAAATAAATTTTGCTTCTATTGTTGCTCAATAATGCTGAGGGGAAAGGGACTCAGGAGTCCCGTCAGGCGAATAGCCTTTGACATTATAAAATAATGTATGAGCAAAGAAAATGAGACTTAAAAGTCCTGACAGTCGGAAAAGGGTTCAAACCCCGAAACTCCCCTTTGCGTACAGTATTGCTTGAGAGCGTTGTTGATTTGTAGTTAATAAATTCATTGTGCAGTAAGCACCAAGCGAATGTTGGTTAATAGAGTTCTTGCTTCACAATTTTAAGGTTTTGGGTTCGAATCCGGTGGTCGCCCATTCTGACTGAGGTTTCCCAGGTTTCCCCTCAATTCCATCGAATAAGTGCTCCCATCTATGTGGCGGATCTAGGCCAGGGCCGGGGGGCCTAGGCCCCCTCAGTTTTTCCAGTGACAAAATATTTTAAATTCCAGTGACAGTATAAATGAGCTATTATTTATACCTAGGTATATTTTTGAAAGTTTATATATAACTATTATAGTCTGGGTACTGAACTGCCCCCTCCCCCAGTTTTTACTTTCTAGATCCGCCACTGCATAGTATCTGTAAACATATCTAGCCAAATTCCTTTCATTCCTTATCCCATTGTTACTGTCACTGTTGTAGCTTGTTAATCATCCAAGGGTAAACTGACCTTGTATCCGGAATTGACTAAATAAATAAATAGTTTTAAATTTGAAGTAAATTTGGGGTCATTTTTAAACACTGAAATAAATGCTCACACATTTTTGCCGGATTTAGTAAGCGTTTAAACGGAAACAAACCTTCTTTGAATAAGTCTATTTTAACAGTGAATAATTGGTCTTAGTTTTAAGCTTTCGATGAAAATCTAGATAATAGGCAATTCCCTTAAATATCTCCACATATACACTTCTTCTTAAAACTTTTTCGAACTTCATAATCATTTATTATTTTTCTTTTCCTTTAATGCGACACGGCGAACCTTCAAAGCAAATTTTAAACTTTCAAGGTACAACTAAACTATCTCTAAGTATAGTAGTAGTACTTTCAAATTCGGGGAGAAAACTCCGACTGAAAATCCTGGTCCTCCAGGTTAGGGGTTGATGTCTGGCTGACAGTTGTTAAAACAATTATCAAAACAAATATTGATCGAAAAAGGAATATGAGTGATAGAAAGGTTAGAGCTTAAACTAGAAGTGACGCAGATGGTCGATCGCTTTAAGATTGTAAGATCTGATCACTGGCTGCCCCATTAATAATGGACGAAAGAATTTAAATAAATGAGTCCAAAAAAGAAGATAATCAGAATAGAATCGTATAACGTCGGGATCATGATAAGTAGGAGCTACTAATTATCGGAAATGCTGGGAAGAAGAAGAGTAAAGCATAGCATGTAACCAGGATAGATTAAATGTAAGGGTTGAAGATAAAAGGAAATAGAAAATTGATGCAAGCTTATATACACGGGAAGCAACAATAGAATGAATGACATTGGAATTGTCTTGGATAAGAATATGAGGGAGAAATTGGTGGGCTTGAAGAGAGTAAACGGCATAACTGTGATAGTCAAGCTCGTGTTAGGAGAAAGAGAAACTTAAATATTGTCAGCGCCTATATCACACAAGTTTCGTGTGATGATTGGAAAAACCTAGTGTTGCCACGAGACGAGACAGAACCCTTTTAGACGAGACACGAGACGAGACAGACTACTTGTCCCGTCTCGAAAATCAAAACGCTGGCGGGAATGTCCAAGATTGAAATTGCCAGTGGTCATATTGATTGCAAAAGGAAAATCCCCTTTGTGAGAAAACATGTTGAAAAGCCTTCATAGAAAAGTGTCCTCTGTCTATTGAATGAAACAATCGTGATACGTGAGCTTCCAGGAATATCATCCTTAATGTCTTGTCCCCAATTCCCCTTGCTGTAAACTGAGGAATTCTCCTTTTTTCATTTCTGGCTAGAATGATGACAAACAAAATCAAAGACAGGGAAGATTTTTACAAGGTCAAGAAACCGAACTACCACCACCATCTATTCAATTTGAAAACTGGGTAAGGTCTACACTCATTACAGGCTGTAGTTGAAAGTTCTGGCTGAGATGGCGGAAGAGAACAGAACAGATTATACTTGTCTTTATTCTCTGGTGACGGTATTCTTTTTGCTATATGAACCGAAAACGGCAATTGAAGTATGTCATCTTGCAACTAAAATTTTGTCTTCTCTCTCTCTCTCTCTCACACACACACACACACATACACATACACACACACACACACACACACACACACACATACACACATACACATAAAACACACTTTTACCATTTTACCAATCGCTCGCTTATTATACAGCAGTCATGTTGTAAAAGTCACCTCTTCGTTTGGAAGGCGGGCGAAGGACAAAGAAAGCAAAGGTATTATCGACGAACCCTTCAAATTGTTTGCTTTCAGCAAATTTGATACTGATATTAAAATTTTAGGTGAAAAGGTTTTACAGGGGGACCTTCGTTTTGTTACGCGGAAATGTTTGATCTGACCAGAGTGCGAAATTGCCCTCTGCTTCCATATTGAGAGGAGGGGAATACTTCCCTTTCCTAGTGAATAATATTCATTAGGAACTGAATTATCTTCAAAAATGGTTTCTTGCAGAGTTTAAAGAACATTTGGTATAATATTCATGGAACTCCGTTGAAAGCAGAAAATATCATGAGAATGATCAAAATTCGAACATTGAAGAACATAATTAACAGAAAAGAAATAGGATACCCAAACCATATTTTTAAACCTGCTATAAAATGTATATCCTATATTTTTACTAATTGCTTACTCCCATGAAAGTATCCTGGGGAGGATATTCTCTCCAATTTTTTCAGACTGAAATCCTTTTATCCCGTACTATTCCCCCCCTGACACAATACGAAAAAACAAATGCTGTTAAAATCCATACATATGACCCTTCCGGGACTCAACCCGAGGCCTTCAAGCCGATGGTCTATCGCCACAGACCGCTCGGCTTGGTATGAAGATGTACGTTGTATGATTGCGAATAGATCACGACAATATAAGAAACTTTAATCCAAAATGGCCACCCAAAAATCAACTTTTTTTAGACCACTAGCTAATCTGGGTGTACTCTCATGAGTTTGTTACACAAACGGAGCAACCACCACATAGTAGCACACACCCAGCGGTTATGGGAACAGAGAACAGATTTGAACCATGGAACCATTTGGATTTGTAACTGGCCCCAAGCATTCTTTCGTGTGATGTGTCGTTCAGCTCCCATTACTATGGCACTTTAAGTAGAGCTTACTGTGCAGTAACATAAAATTTCAATCAAATACTTTCCATTACTCAATAAAATTATTTGGTTCCGAGCTTTTTTTTTAAAAAAAAAAAGAAAAAAGAAAAATAATTGCAACAAATCTAAACATGCTAAAATGGAAAGTAGTTTTTGGATTGGTATGGGCTAACACTGTGAAACCTAAAGGCTGGAATATATGAAATCAAAGTGTACACACATATCTATCTCTCTATTTATCTATATATCTTTCCATCTCTCCCTCCCCCTAGAGAGGCTTCTAGAGGTTATACTGTTCAACATATCCACATCAAGGTAAAACTTAGGCCTAAATGTTTATAAGATTCTCTAGAGAAGTTTTCCGAATTTACTTCCTAAAAAAAATCTTTCAGTTTTACGTCTTACGATTATGCCAGCTAGGCTAAAGGAGACGGTGATAATGAGAAATTAAGGCAGTGGTGGAATGAATAAATTTGGAGGAAACGGAACCCCGAGAAAACCCACGCACATAGTGTTTGTCCACCACAAAGTCTACTTGACGAAAGCTGGGATTGAATCAGGGACTCCGCTCAGCAAAGGTAAACGTTCTACCATTCAGCCACCGCGGCCCCTGAATTTACTTTCTAACCACCAAAATAAAGGTAGCTGAAGGGTGGAAATGAAAAATTGCTATTTCCTCGAAAACAGTTCTAATGCTTTTGAAAGTGACAAGATGGTATATAAGTCATTTGTGCTTTAAAAAATCCATAAGTAAGGGTAGTTCACTCTAGTTGAGAGTTTTTTTTCCGATATTCTTAAAAACAACTCAGATGATTTTGTTCATATTTCATAAATAAATATTCCATTACTAATCTGACAAATTAGCATAACCCATTTGTGCTGATCAAATCCACAAGAGGTAGTTTACTCTTGTTTTTTTTTTTTTTTCGGGCGATTTTGTCCTAAATTTTCATGGCCATTTTTCCTTCTAATAAAGTTAATTTTACGTAAAATTTCCCTAGTTATTATAGTTAGTGAAGAATATTTTTAGGTATTACCTGTATTTTTCCTATTAATAAAAGTAAATTTCATTGCCGTTATATCTGCTAATAGGCCAGTCAATGAAGGGTCGAATAAGGAAAAAAAATGGTGGAAAGTTGGAACAAATTTAATTTTCTTTATATAAGTGTCCGTAACAACATACTAATTTTGCACCACTCTACCACCCCGGATTTCGCCGCCATCTTGGAAAAATGGCTTCAAAAATTAGTTTTTTGTAAATATCTCGGATGGAAAGCATTTTAGAGCAAAACATGTTATTACAAAAAATAATCTACATTAAATTCTCTACAAGAAATGTTCTCTTCATTTTTTCTCTAGGATGCACCGTTCAGATGTTATAGGCGTGACAAATTGCGCATTTTTCTTTCAGCATCGCTTTATAGCAGAACCTTAGCGAAAATTTTGTGATACTATTTTGTTTTAATGATTTTTCTTATATGAAATATAAATTAATATATTTTTCATTCATTGCAGGTGTGACTAAGGAAAGTAGTCAGGTCTATTAGATCATCTATTTTCAAGATGTCAGCTAAAAAATGTTTTATCTGAGAAACTTCCCGGTGATGGTGTTACATGTATAGTAAAAGAACATTAGAAGACTGCAGTATTAAAGTGAAAGATGGAAACGACTGTCAACTTAAGGGATTGAGATGTGTTACACTTCATGAAAAGAGTAGAATTATTAGTGTGCTTTTCTTTTATTATTTTCATTGTCCTTGTAGACTATGCCGAGCAAAAGATACAATGTAATTAGTCCCACCCAAATTTTATGTTCTTCCTCGCCTAAAGTTTGCTGCCGTCTGTAAACCTAATTTTCTTCCCGTATTATATTTTAGGGATACTTCAGAGATATTTGCAACAGAATCTCATAAAATGTTATTTCATATGCAGAAAATCACTTCTGCCAAGTATTTGGTTTCTTGACACTAAAGAAAGTCAGTGCGTTTATATCAGAGGAACATTATTTGACATGATATACCATAGACAGCTCTTTATATTTCCTATTGGAAATGGACCCAGCTTCGATTCCCGGTGGGAGCTCATTTGGTTCGAACCCACGTTATGGCTCATATAGTCTTGCTGCTGAATAGAACGCTAGAACTCGAATCAACCCCTCCACCCCAGAAAAAACTATTTGAGATATTAATTTATTAATTTTCAACTTTCCCACGAGGTTTTTTTTTTTTTTTTTTTCGGAACCTGGACTTGGAATAATCTAAAGATTGTTCATGTTCAAACAAGCTTCCCAGTGAATTCAATAAGACTTTCAGCTTCTATAGGTATCCATTATGCAAAATTAAGTTGTAAATATTGGTATGTAAATATTTTAAAATGTCTTGTTGAATTTTTTTCATTGCTGTTGCGAACTTTTCTTACTATCCTTTTGTTGTTAATGTGCTGTATCTGGAACTATTCGGGAACCGGTCAAAACCCCACAAAAACATAAATCTTTTTTCTTTCTTTTTTCTTTCTTTTCTTTTTTTTTAACTACAGAACTGACTCAAATCTAGGGATGCATTCGAGTCGAGTCGAGTCGAGATTTAAGCCTGTCTCGACTCGTCTCGAGAAAATGTTGTCTCGACTCGTGTCTCGACTCGAAAATATGTTTCTGTCTCGACTCGTGTCTCGACTCGACAGTCTCTGTCTCGACTCGACTCGAATTCGAGTCGAGACGTCTCGAAATTCGAGTCGAGACAAAATGTACGAGTTAAAATATACGCACACATCAGCCAGACCATCATGACTACCTACCTAATTGTCAGTATGTCGACTTTTGGCATGGATAAAAACGGCGACACGTCTTGGCATACACGCAATGATCCTTGATAGGTCGCTGGAGAGAGCTGGCACCACATGTGCTCACTCAGGTCACCTAATTCCCGTAAATTCCGGGAAGGGGGGCGATGTGTTCTGACGTCACGTTCAATCACATCCCACAAGGGACATCACTCAAATGTCCGGCTCCAATTTTAATGAAACTTTTTTTGCTGATAGAAGGCATGTATGCATCATTACTTGTGATGACAATTTTTTGCCATGGTGCATGTTTTCTATTTTTTTAAATAACGTTTAAGAGTTGTGATGTGGTTATTAGAGATTACCACAGAAGTCCCTTACTACCCTTTGTAAACGGAGCGTTAATGAAGAAAAGTGAAGAAAAACCATGTGGATACATATAAGTCCTGGGGGGAACTCGTATGGTAGATATGACCTTGATGGCAGCCATCTTGAAATCCGCCATTTTGAATTAAGATCAATTTTTCAAAATAAGAATAGGGTAATATGATACATAATTTCGGGCTAGAATTTAATTAGAAAAATAATGGTGAGGTTAGTTTTAAGATACACCCATTTGGGGGAAAGTTACCGGCATATTAATTGTTTTTACTTACTGTGTGCGTAAGACCCTTCTTACTTTCGTCTCAAGACCTGTAAATCGATCGCAACCGCAGAGCCCGGTTTCGCACTAGTGTTTAGAAATCTTTAAACTCACTTCAGGCAATATTTGTGGATTATTGTATTGTATTTTGCCTTTAATTAAATTTGAACCCACTTCATGATCTTGTGTAAAGTATCACTAAAAGAGGATTTCTGTTTTTATGGAGAACGTAAGCATAGCAATTATAAAAGGTGAGTAAGGTGCGTATGTATTTATAAGAAAGTTTATTTTACGAGTCTTTTGTGGTTCCGCCAACCTATTCTTTAGTTGTTGTTTTTTTTTTTTCAAAATACTCATATCTCATAAATAAAAGAGCTATTATAAAATCTTTTACCACTATTCTTTAATACTTATAAAATTTTATTTATTGTAAAAGCACTGGCGAGATATTTCTTATCGCCCACTAAAATTATGGTGGAGCTCCTTCGTGGCTAACGGTTAGCATACTTGCCTTTGGCGTGGGAAACCTGGGCTTGATTCCCGGTGGGAGTTCATGAGGTTCGGATTCCACGTTAATAAGTAGGTCCACGTCTCACATAGCCTCGCTGCTGAACGGGACGTTAAAATCAGAATCAATTCAACTCAAAATTAGGGTTTTGACTTTATTATGATGTCATTAGTTTAAACGCCCAACTGCCCAGTAATTATAAACATTGACTACATTATAAAATTGTAATTTGTGACGACTAAAATATCAGAAATTAAAGATTATTCTTTGGGTTTTGGAACATTTTGAAAAACGTGAAAAACTGGTACTGCACCGATACAACACACCGTTTGGATTTGTCATTGTGTAAAGGGATACAAACTAAAGAAGAATTACAACTTTATGAAATTGTATTAGGACTTATTATTTAGAAATAAACACCAAATAAGTGTAATAGTTCATATCCGTATCAAATACCAAGTTTATGATGAATCAACTACACAAAGTAGGATCCAAAAACGCTCATTGCAATTTGTTCCATCCTTCAGTCGAACCAGGAACTGAAACATGAAGAGTGACATTTTCTTTTTAAAGATACTTTGTCCAGCTAAGTATTGTGAAGGTTTATGTCAGTAGAAGGAATTGCATTCCATTATACAAGCGCAATTTCACAACTTTATGTACACATTACTAAATATCGAACACCCTTGTCCATATGATTAGCGTACGCGTCTTTGGTGCGGGAGACCTAGGTTCGATTTCCAATGGAAACTCCTGTGGTTCTGAACCACGTTAATTTGTAAGTTCACGTCTCATATAGCCTTGATGCTGAAAGGGACACAAAACTCTAATCTAATACTAAATACAAATATTTAAAGAAAAATGATGACGCACCAAGATGACGTGAATTTGGCTATCAAATCCATTTTGTGTTTTCAGTTATTTTCTAGTAGTATTTTTTCTAGGCATCCTTTCAAAAGACAGTGATGCAAATTTCGTAACTGCGAATTCCTGTTAGAAGCCATGAAATTATCCGATTAGATGCAAAATTTCCCGTCCACTAAAATAGATACCGTAAATTTACAATATCTAACAATAAATAATTTTGAAAGGTATCGCTTTCGAGGGAAAAAATGAAGTGAAATCTTTGAGTTTTACGTCCCACGATTATGCCGGTTAGGCTAAAGGAGAGGAGTGATGATGAGAAATTAGTGAAATCGTGGGATGAAGAAAGTGGGAGGAACGGAAGAACCCCGAGGAAACCCACGCACACGGTGTTTGTCCACCACAAAGTTCACTTGGTACGAGCTGGGATTGAACCAGGGTCCCCAAGCACCAGAGGTGAACGATCTACCACTGAGCCACCGCGGCCCCGCTTTAGAGGGGCCATGACGTATAGTTGAACTCATTCTCGTAGTATGAAAGGCATTATTTATAATTATGCATGATAGGATCACAAACAAAATTTAAAAATATTATGTGCACTTTCTTTTAACAAACATTATATTGTCTTTTATGGTGTGGAAGGGAATGTTATGTTCGAAAAAAAAGTCCTTAACACGATTCTTGTTGCTACACACTGCATGTTTCTAGCCACAGAAAGGATGCAGCGATAGGTAGGCTATTTTTCAATTGCTTTACATTAGCTTGATGTTTCAAGTCTTTTGTGTGTTTCTGAAGTTCACTTTTACCACAAAAGAGCTCAATATTAACATGTCTTACATAGCTTTGGTTCGATTCTCAACACGGACTGCAACTACCCGTTAAATTGTGCATCCGAAAGGCACTCTTTGTTAAACCTCGCTTATCACCGCTCATCTTAATAATATATATAACTTCACCTCGAAGCAAATGTTGCATTTCTCTCTTTCATCCTAACACAAAACAAAACTAACCACAGCTGTGACACGAAGGAGCTATTTCAAAAAGAAACATGCTGTGCTTCATAGAGATGTGTACCAAATGATAGAAGTATAAAGTATTGTTTTCTTTCCTGTTTATTGATATCAGTTGGTGTTCTTAATGAGTTTACTCATTAGTTTAGAAAGAGTATATATGGAATTTGGACATATGTTGTACGTATTCTCCTGAGAAATTGATGAGACCAGAAAAATTATAAGGACAGATGGAATAGGTTTAAGCGCATCTACGTGACTTTATCAAATATTTATTCTCCATAATGGTACCACGCGGAAAACTTGGTATAGGCCTACTTTTATCTTTGCCTCCCTCTGTTAGCTGTTTCGTATCATATATATCGGATGGTTTTGATATTTCTTCTGATCATTAAAACAACAATGGTACCTGTGTGCGTGCAGAAATGCAAAAGCACAAGGTAACTTCCTATTTGTTTTGGAAACAACAAACCCATTTCACGTGTGCGAAAGAAATTGAGCACAGCGAGATCGGGTGTTTACTCACGGTCAGTTCGCAGCAGGAGTCCATGGTAAAAATTTGGCTATCTCGAAAACACTCGCAAAACCTTACAAATACAAAAGACTGCGCTTCAAAGAAAGTTTAGACACAGATGTTTCAATTTTCTTAAAGCATCGTTCTTCAGCAAAAGAGTCGGTTCATTGTATTCGAAAAAGAGAAGGGAGAATGGGTGAATTTATATTTTATGTGGGGGGTAACGTTGTAATTAGTATAAACAATACATACCGCTTCCGACTCTGTACGCATACACTAGCCGCGGAGTTCACACACACACACAGAATCAGAGTCCTCACACACCAAGGGTGAGAGCTGTGCCACTGAGTCACAGCGGCCACGGGGCTAGGTCGAGTCCACTTTACGTTCATAGTTTCTTAGTACATAAATGTTACGATTATGAAATAGATTTTCCTTAATGAGCTGCATAAAAACAAAAGCTTTCGAAATGCATTAAACAATTAGCTCGATTTGAGTGTGAACTTAAAGTTATATTAGAGTGTAAATACGGATACGCACCAAAGCTCGAAAACTTAATACACTATTTCTCCTATATAGTCAGCATGCATCAAGCAATCATTCAGCTTTCATTTGAGAGGATGGAAATCGAAGGCCCCTGAACAACTATGTTACTAATGTGCGGAATGTATTTATCTTACAGTGAACTGCTTTGATGCCAAGTGGCCTAACTCCAAAATTGAAATTTTTCAGGAGTGAAAGTTGAAGTTCAATATCTCATGAACAATCCATATTTCTTTTATGTTGGGAACCAAAACCATAACTACTGTATGTAGTTCATTGTTTTATAACTTAGTGTTTACAAAAATCCTTTTAAAAAATACCTATTCATAGAAGTGGATGGTACTTATCTGTACTAGTTCTTGGCATCCAAGCAGTCCATTTATTGTAATACTAGCTTAATATACCCATTCTTCGCATTTCAGTGACCGCGAAAACTATGGATTTGACACTAGTATCAATCAATATGGGCTATTTATACATGTCTCGGTATTCATCACCCGCTGACTCCCGGCCCGCATACAGTAGTAGCTGAATTTGCAAGTCATCGCTGATGGAAGTGTCACCATTGATCTCAGCGACCGTGAAAACTATGGATTTGACACTAATGTCGATCAATTTGGATTACTTTTACTACATGTCTCGCTAAACGCCCCCCTGAGACCCCCTAGTTCCAATTTTGACAAAAACGCTTCGCCTTAGACTGGGACCTGGACCAAGGTATCCGTGACCAAAATTTGGTAACTCTCGGTCAACTTGTCTGGTCCCCAGGTCGGTCCCAGTAAACGTCCCCCCCCCCCGAGACCTCCCTGGTTCGAAATTTAAAAAAAAACGCTTCGTCTTGATCTGGGGCCTGGACTAAGATACCCGTGACCAAATTTTGGGAACTCTCGGTACACTCGTCTGGTCCCCAGGTCGCACAGACAGACAGACAAACACACAAACAAACTCTTTATTTTATTTATATTAGATAAGATATACTATGTAAAATAGTCTCGTATCATAATATGTGATGTACAACAAATGTTACATTATATATTATCCGTAGCTCGTGATATGCTGCAACACATTAAAGCCTCAGAATAGTTGGGCAAGCGAATAATCCAGAAGTTACGTAACCCTATTGCTTTCATGGGAACGAAAACACAATAATTATAACTATGCTAAATTACTATAGACTACCAACTGCTCATTCAGAGAATTTATGAAGTTCACTCTATCGCAATAGTTTTATACAAACTAGATTTAGACTACGGATAACAGTTTTATACAAACTAGATAATCAATTATTATTATTATTATCATTATATTTGCAGTACAACCAAATACAACGACATTAACTATTAGTTCTAATTAACTGAATTCAGCTGAAAATTAAATCTTGAGCTTTAAAGATTAACTATTAATTTTATGCGTTCTGTACCTTTCTAAAGGAATAAAAGCTGGAATTGGTTTCAAGGCTGTTTCTGAGTGAATACTTTCTTCAAAATAATATTAAAAATTATAGAAAGATTTTCGAGACATTCGAGTCGAGTCGAGATTTTTAAGGGCCGTCTCGACTCGACTCGTGTCTCGACTCGAAAATTCGAGTCGAGAAATACGTTTGTCTCGACTCGTCTCGAATTTTACAAAGTGTGTCTCGACTCGAATCTCGACTCGAATTCGAGTCGAGTCGAGTCGAGATTCGAGACATGTCTCGACTCGAGCGCATCCCTACTCAAATCCCAGGTCCTACTTCCTTAGTGACACCTCTAGCTTTGAAGGGTAAATGGGATAGAACCTGCCTTTAAGCTAAACACTTTAAAAAGACGAGACAACATGAGAAATTACATTGTCAATTTTTTTCTGTTTCTCTTGCTGTGTGGAGGGCAGTGATTCTTTCTTAAGAGCTCCTATGTATACTCTCTGCAGAATAAAAATAAGAAACAGAAAGTTAAAAAAAAAAAAAAAGAATTGTCACCCAACAAGAAAGAATAGAATGGATAAGATTATTATTATTATTATTATACTCCGTTTTTCCTTTATTTTAATACTTTTTTTTTCCTTCTTCAGAAACAATTCTCCTCCGCTCGTGGTACTCGCTAAAGCTCTTTCCTTGTGGAGTGCTTTTGATGCCCACAGGGAACCCACAAGATCGGTGAAAATAGTCTTAATTTGACAGCGTCTTCTCAAATTATGGCTCAAAAGCCCTCGTTTGCTCTCACACTCGCTCGCGTCTTCTCTTGCTCTCCACAATCAAGTTAGGGAGAAGAAAAAGGCTCCTCCCTTTCTTAAGAGGCGGATCCAGTTTTTTCTCCACTTGCTCCGCCTGCTCGTTACGTAGCGCAGCGAGAACATGCAGCGGGGGAAGTGGAACAGGTTGTTTCTTCTCTTAACGTGGAAACAATCGTTTTTCTCTCTCTAACTGAGTGAGTGAATATACAATATATCCCACACCGTTTGCTCCAGATCGTAGAAGCGAGATTTATAAGTGGACAGGAGGGATTGGTAGGCGAGGGACTGAGCGGGGACAAACCTAGAGCGTTATAAAGAAATGAAATGAAATATTTGAACTTTACGTCCCACGATTATGCCGGTTAGGCTAAAGGAGACGGTGATTATGAGAAATGAATGAAATGGTGGAATGAAGATAGTGGTAGGAAACGGGAGAACCCCGAGAAAACCATCGAGCACGGTTTTTGTCCATCACAAAGTCCACACGGCGCGAGGTGGAATCGAACCAGGGACCCCAAGCACCGGAGGTGAACGCTCTACCACTGAGCCACCGCACCCCCAGGCGTTGTAAAGAGTTTAATGATAGAATGTGCAAAGTTGAATCAAAAGGAAATATACTGGGTAGTAATAATATTAATAAAAATCTTTTCTACAAAATGCAATTGTTTATTTTTTGACATATATTCTTCTTTCTCTCCAGATCTTTTCTCTGGTTAAGTAGCTAATGCGTGTTTTCATGTGCACGAGGTTCCAAGTTCGAAAAATAAAATCTTTAAGTTTTACGTCCCACGATTATGTCGGCTAGGCTATAGGAAAGGGATTATGAGAAACGAAGGAAATGGTGGAATGAAGATAATGGGAGGAAACGGAAGAACCTCGAGAAAACCTACGCACACTGTTTGTTCACTACAAAATTCACTTGCCGCGAGCTGGAATCGAACCAAGGACACCACTGCACCAGAGGTGAACGCTATACTACTGAGCCACAGAGGCCCCGCAGGTTCACGATTCGATTCCCGGTGGGAGATTTAGGATGATATATATATATATATATATATATATATATATATATATATATATATATATATATATATATATATATATATATACAGGGCCGTGCAGTGGAAAATCAGCGCCCGGGGCGAGAGTATACGACGGCGCCCCCATACATATATTCAAGCAATTTTTCCTATCTTTTTTCCTTTTTTCTCCCGAATTTTTCGCCCCGCTTTACTTCAGCTTCCGGGGCCGTCGCATCGCTCGTTCCCCCATGGCACGGCCCTGTAATATATGTATGTATATATCCCAGTTTAAACCGTATGTCGCGTCTCGTCCTCGTGACCTCGCTGCTGACAAACAGTAGGCCGAGTAGTATAATTTCAAAAAATGAAAAGGAAACGAAATATTTCAGTTTAACGTCCCACGGTTATGCCGTTTAAGCTAAGGGAGACAGATGATTAAGGTAAGTGAATTATTATAGAAGAAGTGGTGGAATGATAATGTGGGAGGAAACGGGAGAACCCCGAAAAAATCCATGCACACGATATTGTCCACCACAAACTTATTTGGCCGAGGATCGAACCAAGGATCCTACGCATTAAAGGTAAGCACTCTACCACTGAGCTACCATGTTCCAGTGGTAGTTTTAAAATATTCCATCTTAGGAAGAGGGAAGACTTTAAATACACAGAGGGTGAAGGTATTCTACATTGCAAAAATACTGAAAATCCATATTAAGCACGATTTATAGAGATATGTCCGTGGGGAGAGGGGGACATTTCCCCACTGGCCGCCACGTCACTGCTGACAGAAAAAAAGTAAATGTAACTCAATCATTTACTCTTTATAGCCTATCATATAAAATGTCTTACTTTTTATAAAAGAAGCCTTCACAATTCCTTTCAGTTTTTTTTTTTTTTTTTTTTTCGGTTTCAAAACTGTATGAGGAAGCTGTTGTACAGTCACCAGCAAAAGCGTACATCTTTCATTAAAGAAAAAAATCAATAGAATGAATTGTGAATTTAAATTCAATTTTCTACGTCTTGAAAACCTCGGGGGCGCGGTGGCTCAGTGGTAGAGCGTTCACCTCCAGTGCTTGGGGTCCCTGGTTCGATCCCAGCTCGCACCGTGTGGACTTTGTGGTGGACAAACACCGTGCTCGTGGGTTTTCTCGGGGATTTCCCGTTTTCTCCCACTTTCTTCATTCCACCATTTCACTCATCTCTCATCATCATCGTCTCCTTTAGCCTAACTGGCATAATCGTGGAACGTAAAACTTAAAGATTTCATTTCATTTTTTTTTCTTGAAAAGCTCGTGGTCTTTAAAAAATAAACTTAAATGGATCCATTTGAATGGACGTAATCGACGCTTGTTAAACAGCAAGTGCATATTTGTATGTGATTGCACTTACTATGTATCCTGTTGCAATAAGCGTATAATAGAAGATGCGACAGCTCAGCAAAATAACTAGTTAGATTAATTAAGATGAATTTAAATGAATTGGGAAGTACTCATAGAGACGGAGAAGGAAAATATTTGTCCACGAGCTTTCATTTCAAGATTGACCTGAAACAAGGAGATGCCTTGTCTTCATTATTATTCAGTTTTCTTCTAGAATACGCCACAAAGAAAATCAAAGTTAGCAATCAGGGCCTAGAGCTGAATGGCACTCATCAGATTATGGCTAGTGAAGAGCGCAAGGGTCTTGGTCTTGCAGCTTTTACAAGAGTCTTGCATGCAAGACCAAGACCAAGATCAGGAATCCCGATGCAAGACCAAGACCAAGACCAAGGGGTGCAAGACAAGACCAAGACCATACCTGCAAGACCAAGACCAAGACCATACCTGCAAGACCAAGACCAAGACCAATAGTGTTGCGCAAGAATCTTACACAAGTGCCGGTACTACTTGAATTTTTTATAGAATGTAAAATGGAGGGGGGGAAAATCATTACATCATTTACTTGAATTTCTTGGCTTTAGTAAAAATGCCGCTGGAGTGAATGTGTTCCCAGTAGTTTATGCAATCTGTGAGAGTCGATCTACCCCTGTAGCATATAGCACAGTATATCGTTTTCTAAGTTGGTTGTTTGCGTTTTCTGTAGACATTGCTAGTTTTCAAGCCACACAGGTGTTATCTTGCGCCATGTGAGCTTTTTTTTTTTTTTTTTGGTGGACAAACACCGTGTGCGTGGTTTTTTCGTTTCCTCTTATTTTCTTCATTCCACCATTTCAGCCATTTCTCATCATCACCGTCTCGCGTAGCTTTGGTGCATAGGTATAATCGTTGGACGTTAAACTAGACGTTAATTTCAAAGCATATTAGTGGTGTTCTTCTTCTAAAATTAAAGAGAAATGTAGTATGGAACATTGGGAATTTCGTACACCATAGGTGCCGACTACATGGGTATGGCCTTGGCTCCGAGACCCAACCATCCGTTGGAAATTTTTAATATGTGCTCATAAAATTAGTATCGAAATAACATTTTTATGACATTGACAAAACCTTAGAATAGTACATGTGACCGCAAGTTTGATTTAATGGGCGGATGCTTATAAGTTGAATAATTGTATAATAATTAGCAATATATACGTTGTTGAATAATTAGCCTCCTTAGGTATATGGCACCTTGAGGATTGAGCGATATAACATTATACTATAAAAATAAATCTATATTATAAAATTGAAAGTGACTATGTTTGTGACTCCTAATTTCTTGAACCGATCTCGATCAAATTTTCAACATAGATGAGGTTTGGGCTAGGAGTGTTTTTATCATTTCTCTTTGACAGTAAAACGTAGGGGGAGAAGGGAGAGTTAAAAATAATAAATAAAACTTAATAACTATTGAACCAAACGACCAATCTCGGTCAAATTTTTAACATAGATGAAGTTCAAGCCTGGAATATTATTTGTTAGTTCACTTTGACGGAGCAACGTAGGGGAGAAGAATGAGGGGGAGATACACAAACACCATTATAAATAAAAATAAAAGTGACTAAGTTCGTGACTTAATAACTCTTGAACCACCCAACTGATCTCAATCAAAGTTTTAACATGTACGAAGTTCGAGACTGGAAAGCTTTTTTATAGTTTCATTTTGATGGTAGAACCTCGAGGATGGAGGAGGGGAGGGGGAGATATATCAGGCACGTTATCATGATTTCGTAAAGGCATGACATGAAATACTGTGGTCATCACACCAGGGTATGGGTCATTCTAAACTATTTTACTGGCAACAAATATTGGTTTATTTAGCCAGGATTTCGTAATGAGGGGAGGAGAAACAACATAGATGAAGTTCAGGCATGGAACGATTTTTATCATTTTACTTCGACGGTGCAACGTACAATTGGGGAGGGGGAGGAGTAAAAAAAAAAACAATTGAAATGACTGTCTTTGTGAATTAATAACTCTTGAACCAGCCGATCGATCTCAATCAAATTTTCAACATAGATATTGGTTCGGACTTGGGGTGGTTTTTATCATATCACTTTGACGGTTGACTTTAGGGGAGAAGTAGGGGAGGGAAAATGTACAAAAATAAATGAAACTTAATAAATCTTGAACCACTCGACCTATCTCGATTACATTTTCAACATAGATGAGGTTTGGACCTGAAATGGTTTCTATCATATCACTTTGACGGTGCAGCTTAGGGGAAGGGGAAGTGAGAGAGATATAAAAATGATCGAAAATGACCGATATTAGAGTGGAATGCATAGTTTTGAGAGTCGCTGAGTTAAACAGTGACACTTCCAATGCTGTTTAAATCCAAATTAAGCCCCGTAGCTTGGCAGAGGATATATATATATATAAATGATCGAAAATGACGAATATTACTGGGGAGGAGAAGGGGAGAATAATCGAAAATGACCGATATCAGACAGCGCTTTAGTAATAGTAAAAAGTGATTGACTAACGAAACATTATTATTTTTTAAATTTAACCTAACGAAGTGGGTAATTGATGCTAGTTATCCATATTCACAAGTGAGACTGACTTGTACAGTTATTTCAAATAACTTGAAGTCTGATGCTGTTATTTTGTATTTCTAATATCAGTCAAAAGTATTTAGCTATATAAATTAAGTTTACACAGAAGACATAGACAATTGGACCGTTTTCAGTTTTCACTCAAATTTCTCTAAAATATTAAGAGGTTTGATTATAATAATTATTATTTTATTTTATTTTTTTTTCTTTCTATATTCTAAATGTGGCATTGAGACCCTCTAGGGGTCCATGTAATGTAGGAGGATTTGTAGAAGTGAGTTTCTCTTTGGTGATCTGTCATGGGAGGTCATGTACTTTTGAGACATGTTTATACAGGTTGCTAGTTATTTTGTTCAGTACATACATGACCAATATGATCGTCTTGATTTTAGTGCGTACATGTAATGTATACTCTCTAACTGAATAACGTCGTTGTAAAATTTTTTTACTTATTATCATTGTGTATACTTAGTCAACATGGCCACTCTTGAGAAGCAAATTTTGATCGCTGCATCATTTTTGATCCCCAGCCTGTTATTTTGCCCAATCGTGAGATTATATCGTTGGAAAAATAATAAATTGTACAGTATGTCCAAGTTCTTATTTAACTTCGGTGTTGCAAAAAGTCCTGTACCTTAAAAACAAGGATTTCCAACACATTTTGAACTTCAAAATAACATCAATGTGTTTCGTATCCCATGTTAAACTATAGTTCCATGTCTCACATCACTATAGTTCTGACAAGGTTGTTGAAATCTTAGTTCAGATCAAGATACTAGTGCCAAAATAACTAAGTTTGAATTCTTAACGAATCAATTGATGTTCGGACCCAATGGTCAGCTATAGTTCCTTATCTTACATTACCATAGTGCGAAAACTAATGTTAAAATCTAATCTTGTCATACAAACAGCATGATGGCACTAGCAGCACAACGGTCCTAATTAATAATTTTGTTATAGAATTTAAATGTATCAGGTTTCACTAAGATATCTGCCGCGACAAAATAGTTTCTTATGCATCTCTCTTGTTTTTAAAATAGTTTGTGTTATTAATATTATTATTGTACTCATGCGATTAGCTTATTTATTTTTAAAATAGCATAATATCTCGCAAACATCATCTGTAATAAGTTCTGAACATATAGAATAGTCTGTAATTTATTACATGTTCATTGTTTTCATCTATCTTTTCTGTCGCGCGTTCTAGTATAGGTGTTGTATATATTTCCACAATAGTAGGTCCTATATATGTGTAGGCTACCAGATATATAAAGTTTTCCATATTATAATACCTGGTGTAAATAATATGTCTGTGCATGTAAAAGGTTTAAATTCAATTCCCTTTCCTTTTGCTCCTTTCCCATTTTAAATATTGAATCTAAATTCAAAATAGGGGATTTTAAGATTTCCGTATACTGATGCCAATGGCACCATCTCGTGCGCCTCCACCCCAGTCAGCCACATCCAAATTTTCATCATCTTTCCTCAAGCCGTTTCAAAAATACGAGGATGGTGCTAGTCTTTTGCCTAATCCTGTATTATTAGTAGTAGCATTATACTCAGTAAAGAATTATACTTAGGGATGCGCACGAGTCAAGTCGAGACAGAATTTTCCTGAGAAAATTCGAGTCGAGACACAGCTCTTCCAGTAGAAAAACATACGTTTTTCGAGTCGAGACATCACTTTTGCAGCACATTTTCGAGACGAGACAGCCCCAAATCTTGTCTCGTGCGCATACCTAATTATACTGATAGTAAAAGAAAATCCTGGGTTCTATTCCTGACCGTGTGGTTTGTGATGGATGAAGACAATAGTTTTGGTCCCTACGAGACAGTAGCGTAGGTAGGAATTTATTTCGGAAGGGGTCCAAACCCAATATTAGAATATTTTATATTAAAATTCCTAAAATTGCTCCTAAAATTATGCTAAATTTACACAAAAGTCGAAATTTCGAGGGGTCCGTTCGTCATTATAAAGCAAAAACGGTAATAGATAGCAAGAAGTTGCTTCCGGCAATCGGTTAATCCCTCCCGAGAATACGGTACATTTCATCTCAATCTTTAACTCTAGTAAATCTGGAATTGATAGAAATCCACTAAATCTTCCAGTTTCAATATTGATCAACATAGGAAAGAAACAATTAGAGACAGCAAGTAGCATTTCCTACAATCAGCGCCGTAACTTAGATTTTTTCTGGGGGGGGGGGGCAAGCATTAATACGCATATTTGGGTTCCCTAGAAAAAGTTGTTTTTCTAATTCTTGGGCCCCTCTTTCAGTCTTTCTCTTACTCTTTATGGGCCCCCGGAGTCTGAGAGCCCTCCCGCTTCAGTTACACCTCTGGGCCCGTTCAATACATAACAAATTGATTAAGGGGACAATATTAACAAATCTCACAACCATACGAATAAATATTATTTCTAGGGCCGCTAATAGTAGACATTTTTTTACTGAAATGGGCTCACGACTCATTTTTCTTTTATTTATCTTTTGTATGCTGTTTTGTTTATGTAATATAGTGAACCTGTTTGATACTTCGTTTATAATTTCATGTTCGTATCGCATATGGAGTAAAAAAATTTTGTCTTAAAATGGGCCCTCCTTAAACGGTTGGAAGCTTCCCTGGGGAAGCAGTTGCCCTCCCTGCCCCCACAAGTTACGGCCCTGCCTAAAATCGATTTCGCGTTCTAAGAATAGATATAATCTCTCTATTTAAACCGGAAGTGATAGATATAAACCACTTCCAGTTTTAACGTTGACCGCTATAAAGTATTAGAAACGTAAATATAATTAGCGAGAAACGTTTTCTGCAATCAATTATGAATCCGAAGGATATATTCTATCTGCACTCTAATCTATCTAATAAAATCGAAAATATATGAGTCTACTACGTAGGGATGGGCACAAGTCAAGTTAAAACTCGACTCTACTCGAAACTCGAAGGGAAACGAGGTCGAGTTTTGAGGCGAGTCGAGTTTGAAAAATTGCTCGCTCATTTAGCTCGTTTTAACTCGTTTTGAAATCATTGCCTGATTAGACTGAAAAGCGAAAGCTATGAAAAATATAAGCAATAATGTGGAATATGTTTAGCGTTGCTCACGAGGTGAGACACTGCTCGCATCTCGCCTCGTCTCGATTAACAAGACGACAATGAATTTTTATAACGAGACAGCCTCAAATGTCGTGAGCAATAACGTAAGTATATACTATAGGTTCTCACCACTAAGGTTGAGACCTGCATGCTGAAAGTTTTGAGACGAAGCAGAAGCCCAACCCGTGTAGGGATTTTAACCGGCTTAGCGCGGTTCAACTGAGCGAACAGCTCGAGCCGGCTTGGTTGAGATGAGGCACCGACTCGGCTCAGGTGAGCCATCGTCTCGAGCCGTCTCGGTTGGGGTGAGCCATCAGCTCGGTTTCTTTCGGCTGGTGGCGGTTTGGGTGGGTGAGCTGTTGGCTCGGTTCGATAGGGAATGAGCTGTTAGCCGAGCCGCTCAAGCCGTTGAGAACCCTAAACCCGGACCAAGCAGTTTTGAACATGTGTGTCCGGCGCCCTCTAACTTTTAATGATTTTTGGTTCGAGCCCAGATACTTACTCCTCCGGAACTCAAACCCAGAATCTCGTGAACAATGTCCTTGCCTCCAAGACTTCACGACTACCGAGGTCAGCAGTCAACTAGTTTTTAGTATTCAGACAAAACCACCTATCTTTCATGTTTATACACGGTGTTGTAATAATAATAATAATAATAATAATAATAATAATAATAATAATAATAATAATAATAATAATAATAATAATAATAATAATAATAATAATAATGTTATAGTAGTACTAGTATCATTGGTAATAATTATATTGTCTATGTAGGATACCTAAAGAAAGTTCTTTAAACTACACATAGCATTTAGCTCGATTTGGCTCGACTCGACTCGAAACTCGAGTCAAATTTGAGTCGAGTTTCGAGTCGAGTTGGATGAAATTTTTCGAGCCGAGTTCTCGAGTCGAGCTCAAAGATGTATTTTTCGAGTCGAGTCAAGTTACAATGAAAACTCGCTCGAACTCGCTCGTGCCCATCATTACTACTACGACACCTGGTTTCGAAATTAATTGAGAAAATATCACGCCATACAAGCCAAACACCTTCACGTGGCGAACACGTGACATTGTTACTTGTTTTACTATCTATTCACTCTATCATTCGAAACCAAACATGGTTCTGGGTTCTATTTGAAGGTACTTAGTTTTGGATTTTAAAATATGCGTAGTGATTCGAACCTTACTTTAAAATGCGTCTTGTCTCGTATAACAGAAAACAAAACGAAAAACAAAGTGAAGCCATGTCATTCTATCTAGAATCTACCCCTTATCTGATAGCAGGACAAACAAAGCAAGACTCTAATGAGTCAAATCTTATGTGCAAATTTCGCTTTGAACTTTGCGTTTATCTTCAATTGTATCCTTCTGTAATTACAGTGTACACTTCCCAAAACCACGTTCATTTTGTTACATATACGTACAATTGAAGTATTCAACTGCTACTACAATACACTTTTTACTTCAAACATATGGAATGCTATTTTGCCGTTTCACTCTTTCCAGTTATCACTCAAAGTAGCTTCTGAATTCCATCTCATACAAGTAATGACACTGTATCCTTTCCGTAGAAGTAACTTCACAGTTCTGGAAGCCCGGAAAATCGAAACTTGAAGGAGAGTGTTCAATATTTGAACATTTCAAAGATACAATTAAATTATTGCAAGGTTGAGTGCAGCTTTAATCCCCAGCCTTCCCCAATTTGATGGTCAACTTAGTTCTCCGTAATCTAAGAGCTTCAACTTTCAACTTTGGTGTGTGTGATCCTGGAATACATTGCCAATGTGGTTAGATTGAAATTCTGCCTTGTGCTTCGAAACCTACCTTACATATGTCCTTGTTTTCTGCTCTGTTGTACAAGTAAAGCATTATTTATTTTTTCTTTACACTGCGAATACCTCCCCTTCTTAAGTTATCTCGTTTCCTTGTTTATGGTAGAACAAAATGAAAATTCAAATTTTAGGTACACAATCATGGATAAATACGAGATCACACAAGACTGTTTCGCGAAGTAGAAAACAATTAAAATGTGTATATTTGCCTCAGAATATACTGTATAGAAAAATACTATGATTGAGGGGTATGACTTAAAAACTCTTATTTTCACTTTTTATTCGGCTGTAAATCTCTGTAAAAACTTTGCCATGGGTCCACATAGGTGTTCAAAGCGGCTGTGATACGAAAAGGCAGAGAGAAACGGGAATCATCCTGGGGTATATGACAATACATGCGTGTGCGACACATTCACGAAGTTCATGAACTGTAGCTGAGGGAGTTTTCTGGTGTGCGAGGCGTTTTACAATTATGAACCAAACGGGTTCAATCGGCAATAGATCTGGAGAACATGCTTGCCAAGCAAGTAGTGAAACATCGTGTCCAATTAGGAGGTGTAGGATAATGTTGTCATGTGAATTATCTTGTTGGAAAATCGCTTCATCTACGATCTGCAGAAAAGGGACATAATTTGGTCCGATGTAACGCTGACTGATCAGACTTGTCAATGTCTATTAGACGGGGTGGGCACAAAATCCACATACTCCATATTATAACGTCCGATACTGGATTGGAAAAGACACGGTTGGGAATATTATGATGCTACAGACATTAGCGGGATTCATGCAAGTAGAGGATATCGTGTGCATTTGACTTTTCTTGCACGGTGTTGTACACGTATATTACTACAGGAGACGCCTATGTTGTGCAGTCAAAGGTAGCGTCATGGAAATGTGTCTTGTCAGTCAGACGACGTGAGAACACTGGCATACAATATCCTCAAATTCCTTCACCATAGATTAAGCTGTCTGATTCGCCATAGCTGTGCATACTGTAAGTCTTTTCTCTGGATCCGTTGAATCACTCAGCCGTCGGGATGTATTGCCTTCCGTGGAGCCTTCGATTTCATATTTACATCACTGTGACTGCATTTCATCCAACTTAGGTACCAATGACGAGGAAAGATAATACGTAGTCGCAATCTCATATCACAACTATTTTACAAGCAAAGTTGGGAATCTGCTGTAGCATTCTACGTCGAGAAATAGTAATTACATCAATGCACATTCACTTAGCTACTACTGAACTGTTGCTTTCTGGTCTGCTTCTAGTCCTTGTATCAAGAGGGCGTGGCCGTGTACATGATGCATTGTGCGCCCACATTGGTAATCATTTCACTATTCGCGTATCCTCCACACATTCTACAAATATGGGGGAATCTGATATCTCCTTCTTGGTGTTGGAATGTCCCGTTTCTCTTTTTGCATGAGTATGGAAAGTCTGTATAACAATAAAGTAATAATAACTAACCAAGCTTTTCCTAAATGTTTAATTTGACAGATATTTAATTCATAACCTTAGAAATTCATCGGGTAATGAAAACACATCTCTGCAGGAGATAACTTCAAAATAGAACGATAGAGAGCAGCCAGGATGTTGTGGGGATGTCGTGGACGTCCGGTGGAGATGTTTCTTTGATCCTACATGAGCTATACAGATCTACGTACATCTGACTCTTGTTCAGGAGCATTCAATTACAGATAATGAAACGAAACATTAGATTGAATAAAATTATACAATAAATAAATTAATTATATCAGTATATTCATTCATATCCACGGGAGAGGAAATTAAGAAAAAAAAATTCCAGCCGACTTAAACACGGCGACATCATACTTTCTTATTTTCCTCGCTGATTTGCTAACAAGAATAGCCTCTGTATGTACCTTTGGTGCGCAAGGTGCTGGGTTCGATTCCCGGTGGGAGAGCAAAGAACACAGTACCAATAGTTCTGATTCCACTTTAAAGTGCAGGTCTCGTCTTATACAGCCTTGTTGACGAAGGACAAATATAAATCAATTGTCCAGATCTCCTTACTTCTCTCTCTCTCTCTCTCCCTCTCTAATATTATGAATACCGGTATTTATTTTTCCTTTAGTTCTTTTCTCGACAGTTAAGGTCTAGCTACTAAGTGATTTCCATTCAGTACAGGCATATTTAATATTAATGGAGTAGTTTTCCGTTGATAAAAAATTAGACTTCTTCGAAAAGTAGGGAGGAAAATCTGAATTTGACTCAGATTCGATTAGTTGATTGGAGTTCAGCATCCATTTCACTACCAAGACTATATGAGACGTGGATATACAGTTTAATATGAAGTCTGAATCATTGTAATGCGTTTTTCTTAAGGCTTTCTCCCACCGAACCCGAGCTCCTTATATTTTCTATGAGAGGAGCTGGAAGGGCCGTCTCAGATTCCAGTAAATGTAACAGTCGAAAGTTAAAAACTTTCCTAAAACTGTCACGAATTCTTTTCAAATATGCTACAATTTTGACTACAAGTTCTCAGCTGAATTTACTCTGAAATTTTGTCATTTCTGAACAACTCCATCTAACAATGTTCCATCCAAAATGAAATGAAATATTTCAGTTTTACATCCCACGTTTATATCGACTAGGCTAAAGGAGACTGTGATGATGAGAAATGAATGAAATGGCGGAATGAAAAAAGTGAGAGGAAACAGAATAACCCCCAGAGAACACACGCACACAGTGTTTGTCTAGCACAAAGTTCACTTGGTGCGAGCTGGGATCGAACCAAGGACCTCATGAACCACTAAGCCATGTTCCATTCAGAGGTCGTACTTTTTGAATTTTTGTTTAGTAGTGTTCATATTTGAAGGACATGGAGGAAAGCATTATAAATCGAACGAGTTCAGTGCAAAATAATAATAATAATAATAATAATAATAATAATAATAATAATAATAACGCTCATGTGAGATTAACTCTTTCCATAGTTTAGCCCACATGAATATTATCATTGTTTGGTCTTCTCAATTCAGCTGGAACACGGTGACTCAGTGATAGAATGCTTACCTCTGGTGCGTGGGATCCCTGATTCGCTCTCCGGCCAAATAAGTTTGTGATGGAGAACGTCATGTCCATGGCATTTCTCGTTGTTTTCCCGTTTCCTCCCACATTCACATTACACCATTTTTTCAGTAACATTCACTAGCTTTAATCATCGTCTCCCTTAGCCTAAAGAATATATTTGTGGGACGTTAAACTGAAATATTTCATCTCCTTTCGTTTTCATTTCATGTACTTAATTCATTCGTTTTTCAAATGCGGGGTCTTACTATTGTGTTCCTCCACGAGTAAATTCTCCTTACGAAGTACGTACTTCGAGAGACTTTACTTAATTCTTTATTCAATACCGGGCTCGATCCCAGCCTCCGCCAAGTGAACTTTGTGGTGGACAAACACCGTGCTCGTGGGCTTTCTCGGGGTTCTCCTGTTTCCTCCCACTTTCTTCATTCCACCATTTCACTCATCTCTCATCATCACCGTCTCCTTTAGCCTAACCGGCATAACCGTGGGACGTCAAACTCAAAGATTTCATTTCATTTTTTCTTTATTCAATAGTATACAGCATTAGGTTCGTAGCCTTCTCATCAACTTTTTTCCAGTGATCAACAGTTCTAATGTAGTACTTGTACTCTACTTCACTTCAAAAGTGCTACACGGCTAGTGTGTTGATCAAGTAAATAAAATTAACTTTATTATTATTATTATTATTATTATTATTATTATTATTATTATTTTAACTTTCGAACGAAAAGGAGACAAGAAAGTACAAGACATGAAAAATAAAATCGAATTGGAAATGTCAACGGATTTACATATTTCATAGCTCCTACATGCCAAAAAAAGTTATATTTGGGCATCTGTTACTTTGTTTGTTCATTCTAATGTAGATATGCATACTGGCCTAAAGGCCATACTGTTCAACATGCACGATCTGAATTTTAAATTCAAGTTTTTTTTTTTTTTGTTTTTTTAACAAGATTTTTCCAGTTGAGTGCTTTGAATTTTTTCCTACTTCAAAAAAAGTAAGGGCAGTTTGCTGGAAAATGGTTTTTATTTTTTTATTCTTTTTAAAAATGTTAATTTCTCGAAAACGACTTGAACACTTAAATGTTTATGATTCATAAATCAATATTTTATTAACAATCCTATCATATGGTATAAGTTATTTTTCCAGTAACAAATTTAGAAAAAATACTTCACTCTTGGGTGTAAGATAAGTTCTTTTCGGTCAATTTCGAAAAAAAATATTCAAGAAATTTTGTTCATATTACGAAATCTTTCAGTTTAACGTCGCACGATTATGCGCGATAGGCGAACGGTGGTGGATGATTAAGGCAAGGGAACGATGATGGGAGAATGTGGGTGGAATGAGGATGTAGGAGGAAACGAGAGTACCTCAAGAAAACCCACAGACACAATGTTGTCCACTACAAACTTAATTTGCCGGGGATCGAATCAGGGACCCCGTGCAGCAGCAGTAAACGATCAACCACTGAGTCACCGTGCTCCTGTTAATATTACAATAATAACTAACTCTATGACCTATGAAACCCGGAGGTTCAATGCCGGGTTGAGAGAATCTCTCCATTGACTTTAGTCAATTGGATCCAGTTTCTATTTTGTGTTCCTATTTCTCCGAGATCCATCTTAATATTATCCTCCCATCTGCGCCTAGGTCTTCCTAATGGTTGTTTTCCGATTTGTCTTTCAGTTAAGACTTTTAAAACGTTCCTATTTTCTTCCATTATGGCAACACTACCTGCCCATCTAAGCCTCCTAGATTTGATGACTCTAACAAATATTTGATAAACGATATAAATTATGTAGTTCTTCGTAAATTTCCGCCATTCCCCATTCCCATTCCTCTTGGGTCTGAATATTCGTCCAGGACCTTGTTCTCCAATATTTTCAGTTTACGTTATTTCCTCCGAGTAAGAGACCATGTTTCGCAACCATAGAGCACAACAGGCATTATTATCGTTTTATATATTTCAAGCTTCAAATTCCTCGATAGAATTCGCGACGACAAAAGATTTTGAACTGAATAATAAGATGAATTCTCTGTTTTTAGTCGACATTTAATTTCTTCGTAGATATGGTCTTGGTATGTTAATATTGACCCTAGATATTTGAAAACTATCGAAAGTATTATTTGATATTCATATTAAAATAATAATAACAAACGTTTAATTAACAACCCTACAATATACTATAAGTCATTTCTGTTAAAAAAAAAATCCACATTAAAAAATATCAGAAACGACTCAAGCAGTTTTGTTTATCTTTCATAACTAAATATTTCGATGATAACTGTAGCACGACACAATCATTTAGAAATGAAAACCAGAACGTTTAATCCCTTTTATTTTATTGTGTAAGTTATTTCCCCTTGAACAGAAATTCATCGAACATATCACAGTGATTCAGATTCTATTTTATAAACGTAGATCTCGTCCTATAGAATATGCCTATAACCTTGCTGGTAATAAAAGGTGTAAATCCAATTTAATCCATTAATCCACATTCATCTAATCCTGCTTTCTATTATATTTTATTTAGTATAAAAACCACACAACGATAGGACATCTGTCAATTATTCATTTCAGTGTATTTTTGTTACTATAAGTTAATTACTTGTGGAAATAATAAGTATAGATTCGATATTTTACTTTACCTTTCTTTTAACCCTTTTAAACTTTTTTTAAAGAGAAGCAGCCTCACCTCACATAAAAGAAATGACTTCCAGACGAGCCATTGATTAATTGAAGACCTGAAATGCTAAATGATCTAAGTGGCAAAAACTGGTGCTCGAAGAAATTATAAGAAAAAACATTGCTACTTTCACAACATGAAAAAAGTTTAATGCAAACAGCACATTCTGTTAGGAGTTTTGACAAACACTTAGAGCCGTATTGTCACTTAGATCTCCATAGCAGGGCAATGGCATGGGGATGTAGATCAAGTATCAGCGACAAAACAATATTTTCTAGTTTTGACACCCTAGTTAGCAAGGGCACCGATCCTGGAGGGCCGAGGGCCCCGGGCCACCCCAAAGCTTATGTGGGCCCCGGCATTGTATTTATGAATGTACAACATTTGGCATAATTTGAATGCAATTTGTCTTAAAATCCTAATATATGTGGCTTCTGCATCTCAATGCCCCCCCCCCCCAAAAAAAAATTACAGAGAAATCGGCCCCCTTGCTAGTTAGATCATTTAGCATTGCAGGTCTTCAATTCAACGTAATCTTTCTAATCAATAATCGTTAAAAGAAAGAAGCCTAGCCATAGTTAGAACAACTTTATTACGTTGCTAGTACAGGAATGGAGACCTAATATACGAAGAACAGCCAAAAAGTTCCCGGAATGTTGTAGTTTTCGCATTTGTGATGCAACCACAATGAATCCTGTACAATACAGTCCTTAGGTTACCTAATTTTAAATTTGACAAGTATGAACATGTCTTAAAACAGGCTGTGTACGAATAGTGTAGCTGAACGGAGCAGTGTGTAGTAATAAGTTTCACTGATCGACCAACGCGCAAACATCAAATTCATGTGCAAATTGGGGAAAATCTTGATTTAGAGAGTCAGGTATCTTTAAAAGCAGTTTAGCACCATCGGATGTTTGGCTCTTTTCAAAGCTAAAAATTGTCTTTTCCGTTTCGCCAACGTAGAAGAGATCAAAACCAACGCGACGCCTGAATTTCGGAAGATACCAAAAGATTCCTTTCATCGGTGTTTCCAGCAAAAGCAGGAGCAGTGAAGCCAGTGTGTGTCAGGCCCATAGCCAGCCCAAAAACTTAGGGGGAGGCCCGGCTGAAGTTAGGGGGGGGCGATCCAACCATATGATAGTTCATCACCATATTATAATTCTTTTGCAAGCCTACTGTAAAACTTTTAGGGGCCAGCAAAAATTTTGAAGGGGCGCTAGACCCCCCTGGTTACGGGTCTGGTGTGTGTGCTCCGAAGATGCCAAGTTTGAAGGCGATTAAGTAAATGTGTACTTATATTGTGGTGATACAGAGCTACAACAAAATTCCGGGAAGTTTTTGGCTGCCCCTCACATAATACCAGTAAGTTATATTCCTTGACAAGAATCAGAATGATAAAAATTAAAATCAATTTATTATTTCAACACAAAATAGAACATAGACCTTTTAAACTAATTCCGGGACCTTGCTCCGAAAATAAGGATATCAACATATATTTCTAAGTATACAGATACTTGGAGTGGGAAGGGAGGGCTAAATCATCTTCATCACTACTCAGGATCATGATGACTCCAGCGCAGTAACTTAGATTTTTCTGGGGGACAAGCATTAATACGCGTATTTGGGCCCCTGATAAAAAGTTGTTTTTCTAATTCTTGGGCCCCCTCTTTTCATCTATCTCTTATTCTTCATGTCCCGCTGCCGGAACCTGTGGGCTCTCCAGCACGGCAAGGTCTGCGGGGCCGTTAGTTACGCCCCTTGGCCAGTCCCATACATGACAAATTAATTAAGGGGACAATATTGACAAATCTTAAAGCCATACGAATAAATATTATTTCTAGGACCCCAAATAGTAGACTTTTTTTTTTTTTTTTTTTACTGTAATGGGCTCACGACTCATTTTTCTTTTATTTACCTTTTGTATGCTGTTTTGTTTATGTAATGTAGTGAATCTGTTTGATGCTTCATTTATAATTTCATGTTCGTATCGTATACGGAGTAAGAAATTTTTGTCTTTTAATCTAAAAGGCATAATCATGGGACGTTAGAAGGTTTTTTTTTTTTTTTTTTACCATTTCATCAGTACTCTGCCATGTGTTGTCCATCTCCTCATTCCGTCTCAATTTTCTCGTCTCCTTTTGTAAATTTATGCCCTGTTCTCTTTTTCTTAGTTTCATGTAGAAGAATTCATTCTTCCCAGTCAAGAAAAGTCCACGAAGAGAGTCATATAACAACAATTAAACCATATTTATTATTATTGAAGTATATTGTGTTATGCCTTGCGTATCTTTATAAACACTGATAAATGTCATTCATTATGTTCGTACAATCAGTTTATCAATTCATAGTTTCAATTCTATGTATCATGCGGTGTGGGAGACCCGGGTTCGATTCCCGGCGGGAACTCATGTGGTTCGGATTAATCAGTAGGTCCACGTCTCATATAGCCCCGCTGCTGAAAGGGATGATAAACTAAAATTAACTCAACTCTATGTATCATGTAACACTAAAACATTGTTTGAGGTTTAGGACTTGGGTGAATTATGGGCTGTTGCCCACCAAAACTCGAGAATTGTCTCGTCTCGTCTCATTCTCGAGAAGATAACTTTTATCGTCTCGTGGACAACACTAGTCTACCATCATTGGTGACGAATAACTAAAGCCTGTGACAAACATCTTGGCATTTCAGCTAAACGAATAAAACGCAAGCTCTGACGCGACGTTGCCGAGTGCTAAGGGGCGTGGCTATGGCTAAGCAGATGAACTATAGCACGATCAGCTGGCAGACGATAGACATGGATGTGTACAAAATTAACGTGGCAATACCGCTGGCCTCTCATTTGCTAGCAGTATTTAAAGGAAACTTGGAGCACCGCCTTCAAATGCCAAGATGTTTGTCACGCCGTTAGGAACCTCATATCAAGTTTTGCTTGTGAACAGGGCAAGAGGACTAAGATTCGTCCCCGTCATAGTCGGAGTTTTAGACTTTTCATTAGTATAGGTCCTATTACTACTAAATTGATTAAAACTTTATACTACAGTTCAGTTCAACAAAATTTCCTGGTTAACCGAAACGGAAAGAGAAGCCGTTACCCGAGAAATGCCAGAAGAAAAATATCATTTTTTTTCACAAGCTAAATTAAACCTCATCGTTGTAATTGTGCGGCTTTAGTTTATTGACGCTTACTTAAATGTTCCGTTTTGAAGGCATCACATGCTACCAACAACGTCTTATCACGCTGAACTTATATCAAATAAAATAATATATATCGAAAAAAACTTATATTCTGGTTTACACGAAATTTTCGTTTAACGGAAGCACCATCATTTCCATCAAATTCGGTTAAACGTTATTCTAATGTATCTCGAACCCGGAAGGAGCTAATTGCCTCCTCTAAATAACGGTTCTGCGGATATGTAACTTGCTGTAAATTTTAGAATTTTCCATGCATCTCTAGCCTCCTCAATTCTTTTGTTTTTGATGTTAGAACTGAGCTGACCTCTTTAACATTGATTGATTTAAATTTAGCTTTCGTCCCTTGTATAGTACCGAGGTTATAGTCCACACTACGAGATCTACAGTTTATGAAATTGAATGAAATGAAATCTTTAAGTTTTATGTCCCACGTTTATGCTGGATAGGCTGAAAGAGACAGTGATGATGAGAAATGAATGGAATGGTGTAATGAAGAAAGTGGGAGGAAACGGGAGAACCCAGACCTACATGGTGTTTCTCCACTACAAAGTTCACTTGGCGCGAGCTAGGGTCGAACCAGGGATCTCATGCACCAGAGGTCAACACTCTAACACTGAGTCACCATGGTCCCATCTACAGTTTAGAAGCAGGATCTGAAACACTATAGTGCGTTTGATGTAGTGTTGCCCACGAGACGAGAAATAAGATTTCTTATCTCAATCTCGTAATTTTTTTGTAAAAGTAAATTTTCTAATCTCAAGGAGCTTTTTTAAAGTCTCGTCTCGGAAATATTTCCCGTCTCGTTTTGTAAATTTATGTACAAATGTATACCCTAATTACTTCTTAATTTCATCCAGTAGTTATCAGAATCCTCCCGCGTCACGGGAGGTTCAGGAAGGGTTAAACTACACCAGAGGTTATCCACGAGTGTAGTGTTGCCCACGAGACGAGAAATAAGATTTCTAATCTCAATCTCGTAAATTTTGTAAAAGTAAATTTTCTAATCTCAAGGAGCTTTTTTAAGTCTCGTCTCGGAAATATTTCCCGTCTCGTTTTGTAAATTTATGTACAAATGTATACCCTAATTACTTCTTAATTTCATCCAGTAGTTATCAGAATCCTCCCGCGTTACAGGAGGTTCAGGAAGGGTTAAACTACACCAGAGGTTATCCACGAGTGTAGTGTTGCCCACGAGACGAGAAATAAGATTTCTAATCTCAATCTCGTAAATTTTGTAAAAGTAAATTTTCTAATCTCAAGGAGCTTTTTTAAATTCTCGTCTCGGAAATATTTCCCGTCTCGTTTTGTAAATATATGTACAAATGTATACCCTAATTACTTCTTAATTTCATCCAGTAGTTATCAGAATCCTCCCGCGTCACGCGAGGTTCAGGAAGGGTTAAACTACACCAGAGGTTATCCACGAGTGTAGTGTTGCCCACGAGACGAGAAATAAGATTTCTAATCTCAACCTCGTAAATTTTTGTAAAAGCAAATTTTCTAATCTCAAGGAGCTTTTTCTAATATCGTCTCGGAAAAAATGTCCGGTTTACGAAAAATGAATCCCGAGCCCCACAAAAATTCCTGACTTAACATACATTTATACACTTTCTCGATAAAACTACACTTGTTGAACAGGGAAACGATTGATGTAGCATGAAAATTTGAACTTACACTTCATCTGTACTCTTTCTTTTATAATACAACGAAAACGTTGTATGTATCATTGGCAATCTGTGCCTATTTTCAGAAAGGGATCAGAGGCGAATTATGTGAACATTATAATGTATAAAAGAGAAAGAAGGATATATAGAGATTTCGAGATTATTGTTTTGTAAACGGTAACTAAAATAAGAGTTGATATTTCTATAGCAACGACATAAATTGTTGTACATATACGTAGACATATTGACGAGAAAGGAAGTGAATGTATGAAGGTCCATATATTTTGTATATTTTGTTATATGTGTAGAAAAGTTAACAATATATACTTTTCATGGTCAAAATAATAAACGTCAGTTAAGAGAGTGATAAAACGCGTTGTGAATTATTTTGAAGATTAATAAACGAACCAGGGCAGACCTCTTACAAAAATTGGTGCCGTATACCCAGGAGATAGTTGTCTCGTTTTGAAGAAAAGTAGAAGCGAGTGACATGAATTCTTCAAATAATATAATGGACTTATTGATAGAATTGTCCCAACAAATCAAGAAACAGATTCAGGACCAAACACGATGTATGAATGAACATTTTGCAAATTTTAACCAACGTATTGATGAACATTTTGCAAAGGTTAACCAAAATATTGATGAACATCATGCGAAGCTGATCCAGAAAGTGGAAAACTGGGACCAGAAGCAAGATCAATTGCTGCAATGCGATGATAAGAAGCGAGAGCGACTTCAGCAGTGCAATGATGGTAAGCAGGATCAAATGCAGGAACTTGGGATAGGATTAGCCGAAGGTTCATATAAGCATACCGCTGTATTGGTTAGATCGGATTATCCCGACTTCTCTCTTAGTTTGAATGTTTTTGACTGCTTTACTGATATTGTTTGTAGCAAAGACTCTGGTATGTATCAGTATGTGAAAAGTTATGATTATCCTTATCTAGAAAACGCTATTAACTGTTTGCGCTACCCGCTAGCAAGAAATAAGTTGATTCCGATACTCATGAGATGTAGAAAGAAGACGTGTGTTTTCAACAGTGCTTGTATGTTGGTTTCCAGCATTCAAATATGATGCTGCAAAGTCTAGAAAATACATCAAAATTCCAACACAGTAATAGATTACATCAAACTAATCTTCGTAACCAAGTTCGAAGTGGCCATAGGAGACTAAAGTGTGATCCCAATGTAAAAGGTGATGTTAGATCCATGTATGCCGATAATGTAACCAAGGCTACCTACAGAAGAAGAGGAAACCGTGGTAGAACAGATCACCGTGGATGTCACGTAAAGGACGAATACCGATCTATTAGAAGACATGATATTTCACCTTCAGGGAAACAAAGGAGAACTAAACCTAGTGTTATCGTTGATGATAAATATGATACCGGTAACATAACCGAAACTAACGTTGGTAGTGATGGTAAATGTGATTGTGATTGTGTGACTCGACTTAACTCTAGTGAAGTACGATTACGTTTGCTCGGGAAACATGTAAGTACAAGGTCTAATATCGTTCAACGGAGATTACATAGAAATACCGGAGATGACGAAAGTCCTCAAAATAAGAAGCAAAGAACTATAGATGCAACTAACGTGACATATTGTATTCATGTTTGTGACTCTCAATGCAACTCAAGCAAATGCATTGGTCAAGTAACTTGAACTGACAAAAAGGCGTCCGACGGATTTGTATTAAATTGACCTTTGCTTACGTCTATGGTTAATATGTTTTTCAGTCTATTTATTATTAAAATGTATGTTAAAAACATATGTAATTATTAAATATTTTGATTATGGGTAAAACTCATTATTTACGGAATATTGATGAAGTTAATTATTGGCAGTTAACTGAAAGTATTATTGAATTTATGCCTCATAGTCTTGTTGCAATTTCCTTTTATAACTTTAATTAAGGAAATGTTTGATGTTTGTGTTTCATGTCTTTTGCAAAGTTATCCCATAATTACTTATTTGGATATTATGAATATTTAAAAATAAAAGATCGTAATTTTAATGTAAACTTATGAAAGTAATGACAGATATATATGAAATAGATGCAATTTATTATATGGAAAGAATAAGAATAATGATTATCGAATCTCTTGATTTTTCAAAGTTTAATAATGTGTTAAGTGATAACCATCAATGCGTTTATATGTTCCAACGTTGTTGACTTCTGATCCTATCAATATTTAATATTATGAAAATCTTTATTTGTAAATAGTGTTGTTTATATTTGAAGGAATAGTTAATTTTGTACCCTATAAGTAAACTATTAGTTAGGTTTAATTCCTGAATAGCCTTAATTATAATAATTGCAATTCGTCGTTATTAATGTCGAGATATTTTGACAAATATAAAAATATGTTATGTTATAGTATATTATATATAAATGCAAAAGTTAATTATGTATGTGTATTAAAGGTGATATATATGAGGGCTATTCAAAAGATAAATGTTTCATGATATCTAACCCAGGGTTCTTTCCTTCATAGTAAATCTATTATGGAAGTCCCGTTCGAGGCGACATCTACAACGATAACGTTGTATGTATCATTGGCAATCTGTGCCTATTTTCAGAAAGGGATCAGAGGCGAATTATGTGAACATTATAATGTATAAAAGAGAAAGAAAGATATATAGAGATTTCGAGATTATTGTTTTGTAAACGGTAACTAAAATAAGAGTTGATGTTTCTATAGCAACGACATAAATTGTTGTACATATACGTAGACATATTGACGAGAAAGGAAGTGAATGTATGAAGGTCCATATATTTTGTATATTTTGTTATATGTGTAGAAAAGTTAACAATATATACTTTTCATGGTCAAAATAATAAACGTCAGTTAAGAGAGTGATAAAACGCGTTGTGAATTATTTTGAAGATTAATAAACGAACCAGGACAGACCTCTTACAATAAAAACAATCTAGTTCTATTTTTCTGAAAATATAGATAGAAGTGTTTTATAATTACTTATAGTCTTTTCAGGTACAGAATAGTACCCATTCAATAGCATACTACATAGACGTAAAATTGAACCCCTCTCAACAAAAATTTCTAGATGCGCGCCTGAACTATACACCCTTATATTTATTATTGGAGACTCTGTAATGACTTGCGTATCTTTACAATGCAAACGAGTTAAGATTTCAAATTTCTGTATACGATATTATATGATCTTTACGTTTACTGGGAACCATCTGTGTGATTGGATGTCATGCTTATCTACGCACTTTTTTTCTAGAAACTAACATTTTCCAATCACTTGTAACTATGTTCCCGCATGTTAGAAATACGTCATATCATGATCACAGTATTCGACACTAAGGTACTTCTTATATGTATAGCATGGCTATCTCATTTACCACGTTATTACTGTAGTAGAAGACTCCAAAATTTGGATATTTACGGATATTTGTGATATTGTACTAGACCCTATCGTATGTTTGTAACACTGAATAGAAAATGTGGTATTGTAACTTTTCATGTATAAATATTCTAAGTGTGTTCACTCAATAGGAGTGCAGTTCGGTAAATTTCTTTCAATTTTCCATGCTGATTTTTACAACAGCATCCCTTTCTCCCTGCATCCTTCTTTTGAACATTTACGGGCTTGCATCGTCTTAACACTCACTGTGTCTGTTCTTTCTTTCCAATACTATGGCTAATATGAAATAGATATTAGTCAATCTAAGAAAAAGGAAGTTGGTTTTGGGAACAAAAAAATTGACCACTAACTTCAAGGACATCATTTGTACCGTGTCCTGCGAAAACGAACTAAGCGCCACTTTCATACTTTTAAAAAAATTACGTATAAAGATTGATGTCCAACATTAATGTAGCCGTAATCAAAAGTGAAATTATGTTTCTTTCTTTTTTTTTTCTTTTTTTTCTTTTTCTTTTTTTTTTTTTTGAAAGGTGTTGGTTTTCCTCTCTTTTCGATTGTGCAAAACGTTCTAATGCTTATCAGGAACCAATCGTCGCATTTACGTGGCTTTTCAAAGTTTGGCGCTTAGTTCATTTTTGCATAACACGGTACATTTGTAAATCTGCCATATTTTCTCCATGAGAATACGGGACACCTTAGATCTTCCCTCCTCCAACTTTCCAACACATTACAATGAACTGTAGCTCTGGTTATGAGCAAATGTATAATGGGCCGCGGTTACTCAGTGGTAGAGCGTTCACCTCTGGTGCATGTGGTCCCTAGTTTGATCCCAGCTCGTGCCAAGTGAGCTTTGTGGTGGACAAACACCTTGTGCGTGGGTTTTCTCGGGGTTCTTCCGTTTCCTCCCACTTTCTTCATTCCACCATTTAATTCATTTCTCATCATCACCGTCTGCTTGAGCATAGCAGGTATAACCGTGAGACTAAAACTAAAATATTTCATTTATTTTTTTCATTTCTTTTCATTTTTTAAAAAAGAATATAATAGGCGAAAGTTCACTAAGGTGCAGCTGCTTTTCTCTCTTCGTACCCTGCGGACGGACTAAAGATGCCTAAAAACTTAAGATAATGTCTTGTAAAAATGCTTTACAGGAAAACAATGTGCAAATTATTTAAATCTGTGGTACAATCTACCTTCAATATTCTTCGCGAGTTTAGCAACATTTATTTACATGACTGTATTTGTCAAAATTACGTTCGTCAGTTTAATCTGATGAAAAGCTTATTTTTCTCCTTGTGTCGTGTGTAATTGTCACGGCCAGATTTACATATTTCTAAGACCTGAACCAAAGCACAATTCTGTACCAGGGGTACAATTCAGCCTCTCAAAAAGATTATAATTCTTATTAACATATCTAATGTCTTGCTGGAGAAAAAGTAACTCATCTTCCCTGTGCTTGTAGAAACACTCAAAGCCATCTTACGTTTTTTTTTGTTTGTTTTTTTTTATGTTGGAGAGTGTCCGAGTTTTCATCAATTGCAATGGAGGGCCGCGGTGGCTCAGTGGTAGAGCGTTCACCTCTGGTGCTTGGTGGGTTCGATCCCAGCCCCCGCCAAGTGGACTTTGTGGTGGACAAACACCGTGTGCATGGGTTTTCTCGGGGTTCTCCCGTTTCCTCCCACTTTCTTCATTCCACCATTTCATTCATTACTCATCATCACCGTCTCCTTTAGCCTAACCGGCATAAGCATGGGACGTAAAACTCAAAGATTTCATTTCATTTCAAGTGCAATGGATAAAGTAGCATTTCAAATTTCGCTCACTATCAAGTCGAAAAGGGTGTTGCAATAACTTCCTCGAAACTGTCACATGGTACAGCTTACTGTTCATTCCTAATTACAGGATTCCCAGTCAATGTCAGAATTTTTTGTTTTTCACTTTTCGAATAAGTTCATATTGATAGTAGAAATTGAATGGAATTAAACAACGGGACATTTCCCTGTCCCAACAAAATTTACGGGACGCGGGACTCTCAAGCCCAAAATCGGGACTGTCTCGTTTTTTACGGGACGTATGGCAGGCTAAATCATTTGGGACTGTAGCAACTAATACCCCACGTGGAGTTGACAAGCAACTGTCAATCGTTTGAAATGAGGGTTCTGGTTGGCCATTTGGTTATCAGGGGTGATTTTTGCAAATGCACTCCGGTTGAAGAAACGAGCTATAACATGTGTATTTGGAATTAGTAATAATCTGACGTAGTACCGTTTTAAAATATAACTTTATGTTGGATTGGCAACACTGTTAATCGAGTGATATTGCGGAGTAGGACTATGCCAAGCAATGTCCCGTTTTACGATATTTGTAACTGAACCATTATAGTACACGAAAGTCGCAAAATTTGTTTTTCATTGTTAGGCATTGGCAAATAAAGTACATTATTTATTAGTTTTGACTAATCGAAAATTGAACAAACTGATTCCATTCCTACAGACAAACCATGAGCGTTATTTCCAATTTTGCAAGGAAGAAGGGGTAAAGTTGTCCACTGATACAAGAGTTTCTCGTTTATATTAGTGTATGTAAGCATGCAATTTATTAAAAACATGTTTTTCAAACTCAAGGATGTGGCAATTGTCTCCACTTGCCTTCTCCAAATGACGCCCATGGAACAAAAGTGTAGTGGAGAAGTTTTAAACAAACCACTTGTAGCTGCTAACTAGGCTTTTCAAATTTACCAAACTTCTCTTTTGTTTGTGTTTGTTTCTTTTCTCTCTCTCTCTCTCTCTCTCTCTTTCTCTCTGACTGTCAGAATTCATTCTAATTCAATTCAAAAATAAAATTCAGGTCTATATTAACAGTTGAATTTCTGCTCTTATTTAAATTACATTGCTAAATATTTGTTCCTTTGATTTATATGTATTTTTTAAAAAAAGTTTGAAGAAAAGATTTTTTTTAACGTAGAACTTTCGTTTTTGTTATACCTTAAGAGCAGAAGGAAGGGAAAAGCAGCAGCGCAATGATTCCACCTCCTCCGCCGTTGCGAGTGTGAAATGCCTCCCGCGTCGCCCGTCAGGTGGGTCTGGCAGCACAACTCACCGAACGGCAGGCAAATGTCTGCCTCTTTCGTTGGATTTTGCCGCCGCGAGGCTTATCAGAAGTTTGCCGCGCTCACGGTGGCCAACAAGGCGCACTCAAGTTGTCGACTTTTCTCGTGTTTTCCCCCCGCGCACCTCCCCCCTTCTTTTTGGACCAACCAGGTGGGCTATCAAGACTCACACATACACAGAAATTCATCCGTATTTTTTTTTTCTTTCTTTCGGGGTTCTTTCTAAGTATTCCTCTCTGTCACATTGGTACAGCCGTGGTTTGTAATGTGAGTGTGAGTGTGTGTGTAATCGACGGTGATGTTGTTAGTGTGTGTGAGTACTCTATAGTATATGTATGTATGTGCGAGCGGCGTTGCCGAGTAGGCGTTCTCGGTTCCCATCCTGTCAGCACAACGATTTCCAGTCATCCGCAAAAAAATGGCACCCTTGCCCTCCGCGAAGCAAGAGGCAGTTTGTAGTCGCCTACCACCAACAGATCAGCTGCTCTTGTGACGGCGTTGCTAGGAGACGGTTAGATCGAGCTGCTTACAACAACCTCCCGATTGTCATGCAGAGTGCTCACAGTGGCAAAGTCGTCGGACTATCAGCATCAACATTGGAACAACAACAAACCACGTGACACGGCCAGAACTTGAACAGAAACTAAAAACCAACAGCAAAAAATTTAATGAAAATTTGTTTTCGTTTTACTTTATTGTTTTAGAAAAGAAAGACAATTACATGCTTCTGGAAGAATAAACTTTTTCTTTGTTTTTAAGTCCTCAGGAATGTTTCTGTACCATTAAAAGAAACTCTTATAATGGGTTAGACCCAAATTTTAGTCTTGGGAAAAATATTTTTGCACAAGTGAAGACCAGAAGCTGTTTGTTATAAGTGTACCAGTAATATCTTTTATCCTCATAAACTGGTCGTGTTAAAACGGAAAGTCGCACTGACACATGAAGACTTTGACCTTTGAGGTCGTTCTAGCTGCCTGTCAACTCATGGGTGGTCTCATGTTCTTGTGTGTGGTGCATATGTGAAAGACGAAGAAGCATGTGTGTTGGTGTTTCCTTCAACAAGAAGAACTACGGCACTAACTATTTCTACTACTATTACTACCAATTCCTCTACTGTTACTTTTATTACTACTACTACTGTACGAAAGTACTAACAACAGTAAAATCATTTCGTGACATTGCGTGTGGAAAAGAAGTTATAAATTTTCTGATCACACGTGGAGAACGAAAACCCTGAAGGGTTAGTTGCGAAGAATGCGAAAATATCTCTAGAAAAAACATTTAAAAATTGTTTGAAAAAACGGTTTTTAGTTACAGTATATTATCATAATTCGCGTAATTCTTGCGTGTTTTGTGTGTTATGCAGAAGTGTGTTTTGGGATCTTGTGTTCTTTTGTATTATTATTAGTATTATTACGTGAGCTAATGTGCTTGTGATTAGAACCACCAACAAACAAACAAAAAATTAAAATAATCCAACAAGGTCTCACGTTAACAATTAACTTGTTCCGGTGTGGTTGATACCACAAGATTACAGTTTAATATACTTAAGCAGGAAAAAGAAATAAACAAGAGACTCGTGGTGACAAAAAAAAAAAAAAAAAAAAAAAAATCGTGTCTGCTGTCTTGTCTACATCCTTCCTCTGTCCGTGTCATCCCACCCCCCTCCCACACGATGTCTATTTGGAGAAAATCTCGTCTTCCAAAATGTTGTTAATGAACTCAGTGACAAGTACAGGTCATTAGATAAACAGTGAAGTGTATGCGTTAAAGTGTGTTTGTTTCTGAGAGAACATACATTATTATTTTTGTCTGTTCATTCAAAATTTTCCTCCATACAATTAAGTGTTCCTATTTTAGGAAAACTATATTAACAAACATATTGGCAACTGCACATACAAACACACTCTCTCTGTCTATTAATTCATAAGAAAAGAGCCCAGAACTAAGTAAACTTCCGGTCCGGTGAAAACAAAACCGGAAGTTCTCTCGAAAAACAAATGAACAAAACTCGTATGAAAGAAAAAAAATAACAAGAATGAAAAATGGAAGTGCTTTCTTGAAGAAAGAAACATGACTTGTAAGTGATATTGTTTTTTTGAAACTGTGGTTATTGCCAAAATTTGCTTCTTGAGAACTGAGTGTGACATTAAAAAAAAAATAATAACAAAATACATTATGAGCAATTGCTTTTGTGTTCTTAATAATATAGTGTATTTCGTGACGGTATTTTATATCTAAAAAGAAAGAAGAAAAAGACAGTTTACGAGATTTTCTGGGGGTTTTAAAAATAAGTGTGATCACCCATGGTGGTGACGATTACAATGGAGGATAACTGTCCGCTAAGAACTTCCGCAACTGATTTCTCGATCGCAGCGATCATGGCACGACAAGACCGCAAGAAAGAAGACGATACGATACGACCGTTGGGTAAGTAGCAAATTCACTAATCATTTCATTAGTTTGTTCATTTAAAAAAACATGGAATGCATACGTAGATTTTACAAATGTGCATCTCATAATTTCTAATGTAATTTCTCTATCTAGCTAAATTTAGGTTTATACAATTACTTTTTTTTTTTTTTTTTTTTTTACTTGAAGAAATTGATTTTAAAATGATAGAAACATATACATCACATATCTAGTATGTTAGGGATGAAAAGATCTGGCATGCTTATAGTGTAAATTTAAATTTTCTGACTTGACTCTGCTTTTTTGCAAATATCCGTTCTATTTTATTTATAATGTATAAATAAATGTAACCCAACAATTCTTCATTTAAAATACAAGTATTTCTACTAGACAGTCACTACTACTCTTGAAGATTTTACCTTATTATTATTATTATTATTATTATTATTATTATTATTTATAGTACTCATACTAACAAAATTACTAAATATCTCTATTCCATACGAAGTTCCATCAAAACTTCTAGCAAAATAACCTAAATCTTTTCGTTGTTCAGTGTGAGTATCCTATTGAATAGACCTTATGAATGAGAGAGGAGAGTTATCTTTCTATATCTATGTCGTTTATATATGTTTTGTGTTTTAAACGTTAGAATTGACTAAGGATTAACTTTACATAATAATGCTTGTTTTCTAATAGTAGATTCTAAACACAGTAAAATAAACTCATGAAAATAGACATTAAAAACCTGTAAAAATAGATAAGGGGGCTAGAAGTGACCTGCGAGCCGCCAGTTGGATCAAACTTATTGAAATCACTCAGTATCAAGAATACAAAAGGATTATTGGAGAAGCTTAGTTTTCGCAGTCACAAGTAAATAACGCGGTATGTTTTCTCGAAGGCAATTAATTTAGAAAACAGTACTATAATTATGCCTTATTTCACTTTTCCCAGTAAAAATGTATAATTTTTTGCCAAAGATGATGTATGTAAGAGAATACTCACATGGATACTATGCCACAGTAAAGTATATATGTAAGGCGTATACAATAATGTTATAATACAAAAGTAACTAACTAACTAACTCTATGGCCTATGGAACCCGGAGGTTCAATGCCGCGTTCACAAAAGCTCTCCACTGACTTCTATCCTTAGCTAACTGCATCCAGTTTCTACTTCGTATTCCAATCTCTGCGAGATCCATCTTAATATTGTCCTCCCATCTACGCCTAGGTCTTCCTAATGGTCGTTTTCCGATTCCGTTACAATACAAAAGTATTTTTTTAAAAAAAGAACCATATTTGTTAAAATCACAGTAGGGTGCAAATAAAAGTAAGGTGTTATACGTCAAATTAGTAGGATACGGAAAATTAATTTGGAATGTAAATTATAATTTACTAACGCACACAAAGCATCAGCTTATATTATTTTTTTTAAAAAAGAAATCAGTTTTAAGTAACTTTATGAGCATATTTTTGGCTATTGTTAATTGATAAATTTTATTAGTAGTATGATGACATTTATTAAAGAATCAATACCTGTTTAGAAAATTTGTGAATTATTTATTTAAGTTTACAAGGAATTCTCAGAAAATAAAATAAAACTTATTCTATATTTAAACGTGTTATTTTATATTCTTTACACTTGAACACTTGATAACAGAATATATAGAAAATTAATTTTAATATTAGCATCTCTTAAAAGTATTAATAATAATAAATTTTGCGTTAATTAATTACTATTCGTTCATATTTCTTCTGTATTTTAATTTCTAAAGTCTTAAACTAGAGTAAGAAGTTAGTTTACATTCTGGTCTAGTATTATTATTTTTTATCCATATTTGAGCAACACAGAATTTAAAACAACTTGTCTGTATGATGAGTACAAAAAAAAAAAAGGTAAAATTACTGCGTCAATTATTTTCCATATATTTGTCAATATTTCTTCCTATTTTAAAAGAAGTGTTTAATTATTCCTGATTGTTCAATAATAATTAATAAACAATTTAATAATAAATTTATATAATTTATTCACTTCAAATATAGTTTGTATGATATTCTCTATTTACTTGTTAAAAACTATTGTTTTAATATTATTGATAGTGAATATTAATATAAAAGATAATAAGATCCTTTTATAATAAAACTCAAAAAAAGTATATATATATATATATATATATATATATATATATATATATATATATATATATATATATATATATATATATATATATATATATATATATATATATATATATATATATATATATATTTAATTAAGTTGTGAAGGAATTCACTGAAAATTAATGGAAGTTAATAAATTTCTAAAAAAAAATATTATTATTATAAATGTTCCGATAATATAAACAACAAAACAGCAATAATCATATCAGAAAATTATAGTAATGATAATAAAATAATACATATTAATGATAATAAGATAATGATATTAATGACAATAAGATAATAAAATTATAATACCTTTTTTCATTTGCTCAAATATCAAATATCTATATTTCAGCTATGCCAACTGAAAAAATATATACTTGATACATCAAATGAAATTCTGAGCAAACAGCGAAAACCACCTAATTATTGATAGCTATTTTCTTTTGTGATCTACCGGTATTTGTCTAAACACTATCAATGTTTCTCTTTGTTGCTTATTAAATAATAATAAAGTATGTCAATTAATTAGGGTATCAAATGATTCTTTTTAGTTTAACGTTCCACGATTATGTCCTTAGGTACGAATAATAATGAAGATGAATGATTGCATTAATTCAGCATATAGGCTTCCAGTGTTATTATTTCTAATTCCCTACTACGAAGTTCAGTACCTGTTAACTCAAATCGCTCCGCAATTCGACCCTGATGTTGAGTCTTCACTAAAAAATTGTATGTTTCTTTCCTTCAGAAATCTTACTGTGAAGACCATAGGTATATATATATATATATATATATATATATATATATATATATATATATATATATATATATATATATATATATATATATATATATATATATATATATATATATATATATATATATATATATAGGAAGTTGAAGTGTTAAGAAATTGGAGAAAGATCAGTGTAAGGGCAGAAGCCATTCTCCAGTTCGGTGTAAGCTCTTTTCTCTTCCCCATATACACAGCAGTAAATATATAAATATTCAATTCTGATTACCCCAGATAGATTGTTTATTGGAGCAGGCCAAGTCAGTATTTTTAGGCTAGCATATTCCTTTGAGAAATAACTAAAAACATATTCATTTAATCCAGCAAATCATTTGCATTTATTTTCGTTTGAGAATAAAGTACGAAGTCTCACTATATGGCTTCTTATTCTTTTTTTTTTTTTACTTCGTCTGCCTCATACAATTTTAATGACTGTTATTATATAAAATAAAATAATTCTATTAAAAAACTTTCATTATCTTTTAGCATAATAAATCGGAACAACAATATCGTTAAAAAGTTAACATAAACGCAACACAATCTAATAATGTCAGAATTTTTTTAAAGAAAAAATCAAAATATTATAGGGGATTTTTGATGGATTTTTGATCTTCTCATACCATGTTAACGACTGTTATATAAAAGAAGATAATTTTATATATATAAAATCTTGCTTACTCTTAATTTGTGAATGGGTATAGTACTACTCTTAGCTTAAAATAATTAATATGAAGATTGAACGTTGTAATAACGTAAAGAAAAAATGTTAAAGTAGTCTACTATAAGGACCTCCTATGGATTTTTTATTCTAGGTGTAATTACAGTTTCTTAGAGAAAATATTTGTTTCGTTGAATAAAAACATCAAGAGTTGAAAGTATTATTATTATTATTATTATTATTATTATTATTATTATTATTATTATTTGATTATTATCTAAAACAAGTATACTTACCTCAATTCTAATGCAGTAATTACAACGGAAAGCAACTGTCATAAAAGTAAAGTAAAAAGAGGGAACTGTGTGAATATATATAATATTTTCTAACTTGATTCACTTTATTAACATAAAAAACAGTTAAGTTTTAATATGCATAATTTGAAAGAGAAGCAATGTTCAAAATAGGATTAGAAAAAAAAAGAATATTATCTCGATCAGACTTTGAATAACTTAGGTTCAAATATGGAAGAAAATAATATATTATATGCTTCAATATGCACATGTGCCAGAAATAAAAGAAAGTCCCTACAAACAAGCATCTTTCATCTAATTTTTCCACATAGCACTTTACCCTCTACTTGAACCAAACTTTAAAATAAATCCACACAATATTGAATGAATATTTTTTGAACAGTAACATTAGTATTGACAATATTATTCTAATAGTGAAATTGAGGGCTAGTCTTTATATTCTTAGCATTTTATTGAGACGTATTTGCTTAGGTATGCAAACATTACGAAAATTTTCTACTTTAAAAACCAATAGTTGTAGAATTAATTGATCGCCTCTGGGAAACGTAATGGTATGTCATTTTCTATAACCTTCGAGTGAACTGGGAAAAAAGGTTCAACATTTCCATTTCCATGGAATTCAATGCAATGATACATACCAAACAATCTTCCTCTGCCATCTATAGGTACATTCCCGAAATTAAACTTCCTACATACTGTTCTATAGTTCAATCCCATCCCATTCCACCTAATAACTCATTTTCACCGGAAGGTTAATTATGTTTGTCCGAGCCGCTCAATTCAGTAAGATATGATAAGAAACTATAATAATTAGTTTTCTAATAAGTGTGTGTGTACATATTGTGAGCATATATTAATGTAAAATAACATTATTACCAGAAAAAATAGTTTAATTACTATAATTAATTTTCAACAGTTTCGTAGAGGGAGTAAGAAGACAAACGTGTAATTTGGATAGATTTGAAAAAAAAAAGTTAAAATTTAATATAGTGAGGAGAATTTTTAGCAGCTTCATATGTATGTATGTATGTTCAAGGATTAAATTGATTGGAATTTACCCCAAATAGAATATTAGTTAGTTACTAACAGAAAGAACTTACCAACTACAAATGTATTAAAACTAACTAACTCTTTGATCTATGAAACCCGAAGGTTTAATGTCACATTCACATTCTCCAAATGGATTTACTTCTGTTCTTAGCAAACTGAATCCAGTTTCTACTTTGTATCATACTTCTGTTATCCATCTTAATATTGTCCTCCCATGTGAGCCTAGGTTTTCCTACTGGTCTTTTTCCGATTGGGTTTCCAGTTAAAATTTTGATATTGTTTCTACTTTCTTCCATTCTGGCACATGACGTGCCCCCCTGAGTCTCCTAGACCTAATGATCCTAATGATGTTGGTAAACGGTATAAATTATGCAGTTTCTTTTATGAAATGTCCTCTATTTCCCATTCCCGTTCCTCTTAGGTTCGAATATTCACCTTAGGGTTTTATTTTCAAATATTTTCAGTTTGCATTCATCCCTCAGAGTAAGCGACCATGTTTTGCAACTATACAGCGCAATTGGCATAATTATCGTCTCATACGTTTCAAGCTTCGAATTCCTCGACAGAATTCTCGAAGACAATAGAGTTTGTACTGAGCAATAACAAGCTTTCCCTGCTTTCAATCCACATTTAATTTCTTTCTGAATATGGTTTGGTTTATTAACGTTAATCCTAGATATTTTAAAGTCGAAAATATTACTTGATATTTTAACGTGTTTATAATTTGCAGTATTACGATCATGGCAAATTTCCATGTATTTACTTTTTTTCTACATTTACTTCTAAATACATGTCCTTGCAAGTACTTAATAAAACCTCTGCATTCCTTCGTCTTGTCATCATCATCCCCTAACGTCTTGAGATAATCAGTGTAAGTCATATTTCTCAGATATTCTCTCAATTTTCTTACGTACGTATTTTCTTGTCTAAATGAAGCATTTTTTAAAACTATTTATAATCAATTAAATGCTAAATTTGTTATTGTACACGAAAATATAGCCTACACAGGTAGTTTAATTACAATTTTCGTATTGATACTTTTGATAAATTCCTTTATCAGTTAGCATTGTTCACTCCTCAAGTTTTTACATATTGCTATTGTCTAATTTTCTACGAGTTCGAGAGTTTGTGTTAATGAATCTGTTATTAATAACTTAGAACATACAAATGGGATACAAACTGAAATACAAATTGGATTGGAGAAGGAACAACACCTTTCAGAACAGAATTGTGATTTTTTAAATGAAAAATAAAGTTACAAAATATAGTACAAAGAAGTTCAAACAGTTGAAAATGTACAAGTATGTAATGATTTTATATTTAAAGAAATAGAAAGAATGGGTCGTTTGTTTGTCAGTATATGAATTGCAATACTATTTAATCTTCTTAATTGTGAGTACAAGGTATATAAGTGACAAAATACTTTCTAAGAGGTGTGTTGCAATACTGCTGGATCCTAATTGAGAGCACAAGGATTAAGTTAGAACTCTTTTCTAAGAGATCGCATTGTAATGGTATACGATCTTCGTAATTGAGAGAATAAGAATATAAATGACAAAGAGAGTCCCTATTGCAACACTATAGAATCTCCTTAATTAAGAGCACAAAGGGTGTAAGTGACAAATTATCTTCTGAGAGATTGTATTGGAATGCTATAGGATCTTCTTAGTTGAGAGCACAGTACATATAAGCGATAAACTATTTTCTGAGAGACTTGATTGAGACAATGCTATTCAGTCTTCTTAATTGAGAGCACAAGAGATATAAATGACAAAATATTTTCTAAGAGACCGTATTGTAATGTTGTAGGGTCTTTTTAGTTGAGAGCACAAGGCATAAAAGTGATAAACTATTTTCTGAGAAACCGTATTACAATGTTATGCAATCTTCTTAATTGAGAGCAAAAGAGGTATAAATGACAAACTATTTTCTAAGAGACCATATTGCAAAGCTGTAGGGTCTTAATTGAGAGTACAAGGGATATAAGTAGTAAACTACTTTTTGAGAGACAACATTAAAATTTAACCATAATTATGAAGTCTAAGAGAAGAGATTTGCAAGAGGACTTCACTGCATGGATAGTTTTAAATATATAACAAGTGAACAGCCGGGGATGGCAGAACTTAATGGTAATGATAAAAGATGGTACAGGTTACTTGAGAAACATTATCTAGTTCTCAATAAGTACATATTTAATTATGTTCCTTTGTAGCCATCTCGGCTTCGATCATTCCTAAACCTCTTATACCATAGTCCATCTTAGATGTTACCGAGCTTTATTTTAATTTCATCATAAATGGGTCTTCAAAGTAGTCGAACTTTTCTTTCCCTTTCATTTCTTTATTACGAAGTAAGAATGATCTACATAAATCTCCAGATATCTAACATATGGCTGAAGAGAGAGCACAGCATTCTAAAATCCATTCAATTTTTACTTTTGAGCGACGATAGGCGAGAAGAAAGTATAGTAATCGTGAAAAAGAAAGAAAGAAAGTTCAAATATAAACGGATTTATATTTTTCATGGACTCTACGTACAGAAAAGGTGATTTTTGAACATTCTTCGTTCGTCCCATGTAAGCATATTCACTCGCCTAGAGGCCATACCGTTCAACATATTCGCACCAAACTTTAAATTTAAGTTCTTGCAAGATTCTCTAGATGATTTCTCGAATTTTCATCGTATCTGCAAAATTAAGGTTAGTTTAGGAAAGGATAAAATTTTTAAAAAATGCCAATATCTCGAAAACGGTTAATGATTTATGTTTATACCTAGGTATTTCATATATCAAATTTCGTTAAGAACCCTATGCTGTGGTTTAACTTATTTTTCTGAAAAAAAAAATCTACGAGGGATAGTTTAATCTTGAAAGTGAGTTCTTTTCGGACGATTTTATCAAAAACGATCAGACAATTTTTTTTTTCATATTTTATACTTAAATAAGCATTAATAACCTGACAATGTGTCGTAACTTATTTGTTCTAAATAGACTCCACAAGGGGTATAGTAGTTTGTTTTTGAGAACGTTTTTTCGGTCAATTTTCTCAAAAATGACTCAGGCAATGTTACTTAAATTTCATAACCAAATATTTCATTAATAACTTTACAATAGGGCATAAATCGGTTTTCCTGAAAATTCCACAATTTTTAGTTTACGATTCTCTCAAAACTTTCAGGTGATCAGGTTTTCTCAGGTGATTTTCTCAAAAAGAACTCAGGCAATTTTGTTCGTGCTTCACAAATAAATATTTCATAAATAATCCTATAGTGTTGAGTAAATCAATTCGATTAAAATATCCATGGTGGGTGAGTTTTTCCCTTTATTTTAGACAATTTTCTCAAATACGACTTATACGACCTTTTTGGTGTTTTATAGCCTAACCAATAACCGTAATATGTAGTTTAAGTACTTATAGTTTCTATAAAAAGATCCACGAGGCGACGAGGGATAGTTTATGATACTTCTTTTGTGGGTGAGTTTTCTTAGGACAAAATTTTCCGAAAATTTGTTCGTATTTCACAAGAAAATGTTTCATTAATAATTGCGGCAGAGCATTATTTAGTTCAAAGAACTGAACGAGAAAGTTTACACGAACTTTTTATTTTTTAAAAAAAATTCCCATTTTTCCAACAACAACAAAAAAAAAAAAAAAAAAAAAAAGAGAGAAAGGGAGAAAAGTATTTAGACTTTTACTACATGTCCATCCAACAATACCTATACTAACCTCTTAGTACCTACGAATCGCTGAGTGCAGAAAAAACATTCTTCTAAATTGTATATCTGTGGTTTTTCAATTTTCTCTCTTTATCTCAATTTTTTAGATGGAGACTTGCACGAGTAAATATTTTTTCCTCATTTTGTTAGCGGCTTGTACTAACAATAAAATACTGTTTTCCAGTATTTATATTTCAAACATTAAGGTACAACAGTCTATTGTCAACAAAATCCACTAACAAAATGGGTAAAAATAAATATTTAAAAGTTTTTCTCTGAAAATAAATTTCCTTTTGACTTGTTCCCCTTCCAAAAACCAATGATATGATAAATGGAGGAAATATCACACCGATTTTATATTGCAACAAACCTTCTATAGAAGATCAGTACACAATAACATATTTCGCAAAAAAAAAAGAAAAAAGAAAAAAGAAAAGAAAAAGAAAAAAGAAAAAGAAAGAAAGACTTTTTTTTAGAAATCATTAAGATGTCCAAAAATATACTAAAATGTTCTATCAGTGAAGAGAAAGTGTCTAAAATGCATCCTAATAGTAGTTAATAAGAAGTGCCTTCATCATGTTCAAAAAGTACCTGAAGAAAACTTCTTATGTGTGCAATGAGTGTACGGGTAGAAATGACTAGTAAATATATAAACTGTCATGTGTAAAGTGTTCTAACACAATCTAAAAGTCGTTTCTGGGCCTGTATACTCACTGGACAATCTCAAGTTCAGGCACATTTTGAACATCCTTAGAGAAATTCCTATCATATTAACCATTGTTAGGATGCATTCTAGACATTTTTGGTCACTTAGACAACACCTCAGAATTTTTTTTTTTTACATGTAAAACGATGTTGAAAAGTCGTCTCAAAAAATTGTCCAAATCATGTTTAAACACTGACTTATTTTTTTGCATTGTATATACAAAGAGTGAAAGAAAAATGTCAGCCTATTTCTACATTTTTGCACTTTTGTGTATTATAATTTTGTAAAGTCTTTTGAGAGTGAAATTCTTTTTAAAAATTAGAATTCTTAACTTTGAATTTACGTAAGTATGCTATGAAAATCCCTTATACTAGTGGTAATCAATCTGGGGCGCACGTACTCTGGGGGTATTCGATGACTTCTTAGGGGATACATAAAATTTTATACGATAATATACTATTTATTCCATGCTATGTTCTATTAAATTAATGACAAAACCCGTTATTTAATTAATAAATAATGTAATATATTATTTATTTTTATATAGTTAATAATAATTTGAATTAAACATTTCATAAGTCTAAGGACATAGGCTTGATTGGGAAAATATTATTAGAGGTTGAAAGATTGAATTGGTGCATGGGGTCCTGGGTTCAAACCCTACTCCCGTCAAGTGAACTTCGTGGTGGAGAAGCACCGTGTACGTCGGTTTCCTCGGAGTTCTCCCGTTTCCTCCCACTTTCTTCATTCCACCATTTCATTCATTTATCATCTTCACCGTCTCCTTTAGCCTAGCCGGCATAACCGTGGGACGTAAAACTCAAAGATTTCCTTTCATTTTACCATTGCTTTATACTATACAAAATATAGGAAAAGTACTGAAAAGATAATAACTAACTCATAAACGATATCACCGCCTGCAGAAAATTGAAGAAGGAAAATGATAGACAATATCATGTTCGTAAGATCTCATGTTTCCTTCCACACTATCATTCCACCTACTCTTTCATAATCATTCATTCGTCTCCTTTAGCCTGAAAAGCATCATTTTGGGACTTCAAAATAGATATTAGAAGGAGGGAAAAAGCGAGATTAAACTGATATTTCCCTATGCGATAAAGCAATTAGAAATAAGTGACCTCTAGGAGTAATTCTTACTTGAACAAAGAGGGGAAAATATTATTGTGTCTAGATCTCTTCCTCAAGACCTTTGTACTGTATACATTATATTGATTCTTTCTAGCATATGTTATTTATTGATTTATCGTTATTCTTTTTTGTAATTTCTTTGCGTTAATGTTGTTAGGTACCAATGCCACATGTGCATGCTTTTTTCCTCAATAACCCTTATTGTATTACGAGGTAATGTCTGATGTTGACGTGTGTACTTGATCTGATTCTAGATGGGTTTGTTACATAAGAATTATATTGGACAATTACATATGTACTGTATATGTACACGAGACGAAGATTTATCATTCCGATTTCTATCTTGCGTCTGATTAAAGCTATTTATACTAATCGGATTACCAGATATCTTTACCCTTTATCCTGTTATTATTGAGTATGATAGGGCTCAGATTTTCCAACTTTTAGACACCAATCTATGACATTCCTTTACGCAATGTGTTAGTACTTAGTGTGCTTGCTTTTCCCGGGATCGAATCCGGCCACCTAAATTCTGTTTTAAATAGCTTCTTTCCTTCCACCAAATGAATATTGGGATGGGCTCTTTCCACTTCCTTTCTCATTGTTGTTGCTGTTGTCATTGTTATGATAAAAAAAATGATACATATACCAATCGACAGATTTGTTTCAGTTGAACAAGATTATATTGGGGTGAGTTGTAAATCCTCATACGTAATTTACGACAAAATCGAGGAAAAACTATATTATTTAGTAAATTTAAAAATATGTTGCTGCCCGATAGCCATGCTACGTAATAAGATGAAACTGATCTGGATTTTCTGATAGATGAAGCATACACTAATCTGGATTTTCTTAATGATTATAGCAAACGACAGTATCCAGTACAGTTTAAAAATGAAATGAAATGGAATCTTTGAGTGTTACGTCCCACGAATATGCCGGCTAGGCTAAAGGAGACGGTGATGATGAGAAATGAATGCACTGGTGGAATGAAGAAAGTGGGAGAACCCCGAGAAAACCCACGCACACGGTCTTTGTCCACCATAAAGTCCACGTGGAGTGATCTGGGATCGAACCAGGGACTCCATGCACCAGAGGTGAACACTCTACCACTGAGCCACCGCGGCCTCCAATACTGTCAATGAGATCTGTCTATATCTATATCTATCTACCTATCTATCCATCCACACACACACACACACACATACACACACACACACACACACACACACACATATATATATATATATATATATATATATATATATATATATATATATATATATATATATATATATATATATATATATATATATATATATATACAGAGAAGGATTCCGAGAGTGCAGTGCACCGGAGCACATGCACCGCCTTCACTGTAAATATACACTATTTAAAATGAGAAGCTAGCAGTGAAAAAGCAACATTTTCCGAAATTTTCTGTTGTCATATGTCCTTTTGAGGCTTAAAAGAAAGCTTAGTTTTGCAAAAGCGATAATTTAAGTCGATTTTCTGAAGGTTGAGGGAAGAGGATTTCCTGAACAAATTAATATTCCTCAATCACACCATAGATGCCTAAAGGCATTTAAAAACTTAAACATTTAAATCAAATTTAGTGGTAGTTATTGGTGCACCCCCTTCAAGAAATGCTGGATCCGGCCCTGCATATATATGTATATATATATAGCATAAATTTATGCTTAACTCTTAAAAATTAATTTTTGTTTAGTTATAATATAATATTTTCCCAAGAAACGATATACATCAATTGATAGATCATATCAAGCTGAACAAAATAGCATGTTTGAGAGTGAATTCTTATGCGTAATTTTCGAGAAAAATGAGTTTTTATGCCTTGAAACAAAGTATGTCGCTCTTCGTTTCTAGTCTGTTGGAGTTAATAATTTTTCCTTCTCCTAGAATAGATTATAAATTTATTAATGTTACTGTTTATCAAAAGTATGTACTGTTAAATAGCATATTTTGTATCCATTGTTTCTCTCAACGGTGACACACTATATTGCTTTAACAACTGAAAATAAATAAAATAGAAAAGTTTCTCATCCAAGAAGGCGACAAATTTGGGGAAAAAATGGATGACAGGGGGTAAACTGAGGGAAAATAAAAGGAAGAAATATGTTTTGTGTTACATTAAAATACTTCAATACACAACAGTAACTATATCATTAATAATTCTTCCGCGCAAAATTTAAATCTATTTTATAGTTTTTTAATAAATAACCATAAATAATGATAAAAGTTTAAATAATATAGCCTTTTTTAGCATTTGAAATGACATGTAAAATCGCATCGCAAGCATGTTGATCAATTTATTTACAGCTGAGAAATACGGCACTATAATTTTAATGTTAACGTTATAAAAATATCATATTTCTGAATTCGAAACATGAAGTAGAAAAATCATTGTAATATTTTAAATTTAAACTTGAACAAATTTTAAATGAGAATATAACGTAAAACAAAAATGCACTTAATATTGTAAAGAATAGATAGCAAATTATCGTAATTTCAATATTAATCATTATTATGATTGTAATCTTGATCGTGTTCATTGTTTACGCATCGCTGTAATTTAACAATGACGTATTAGCAACAATTTTGTCAAAATATCGTCATATTTTGTTAATATCGTTGTAAAAATAATAAAAAGTTACAGAGCTCACTAAAGAGTATTCAAAGAAAAATACTGGAATAATACTGGACTTTCTTTTCTTTTTTAATTTTTGAGTTTAACGTACTACGATTAAGCACTGAGGCTAAGGAAGACGGTGATGATGATAATGATGAAGAAAGTTGAAGAAAACGGGAAAACCCCGAGAAAATTCACGCACCGGTGTTTGTCCTCTACGAATCCTATTTAGCGGCTAGGACATTTGAGGAATTGTATTGAGGCATTGTGGCGCACATATGGATCAGTTTCTCGTTAGGTAATATGTGTTCAGATCTCCTGAGAGTTCCAGATTTATAGCTACCTGCATTATTTATTTATTTATTTATTTATTTATTTATTTATTTATTTATTTATTTTCCGTTCTTCTGACAGTCGACATTATATTTTACGTCGTTTCCCCAAATTTTCTTAATATTCTGTATCCCTTGTGAATCTTTTTGCAGAGATTCTACTACATATACATAAAAGTGTTATAATTAGCCTTACATTTTATATTTCTCTCCATCTCTACTCCCTACTCATAAAATGAGCTTAATATAAATGTTTGAACTCTTAGAGAATCTGTGTATAATGACTGAAATAGTGGGACTACTGCCAGTTTTGAGTTATTTCCATTCTGATTGTATTAAAACTTCCTCACGCACATCATTAAATCATTTAGCCTAATTCTAATGATAATACACTGCTTACAATCTAAACTAAGGTTGTCTCTTCTGCTATTAAGATTTATTATCCATTAATAGTCCGTGAAGTACTCCCAAAGGTACGTGCACCCAAGGGACTTGTTTCTCGAAACTTCCACTTTACAAGCCTTCTCCGCTGATCTAGTGACTTGCACATGCCCCTTTGATGCATGTGGTCCCCGGCTCAATTCTTAGTGAGAGAGTATTATAATTTGAACGTATTACACTGAGTTTAGCGTCCCTTTCAGAAGCGATGTTATGTGAGACTTGGGCCTACAACTTAACATGGAATCGGAACCACATGGCTCCCGTCAAGAATCAAACCTAGGACTCCCACCCAAGGGCGCGTGCGGTAACTACTTAGCCACAAGAAAGCTCAGAAATAAATAAATATTGAAATTGTGCTATTGTAAGTTTTTCAAAATAAAGAAAATTACATGATTCAAGAGAAACACACTTTCGTACAGTACAGACTTCACCATTCTCAAAGGCAATTTTAAAATCAGAAATTGTTTATACCTATAGAGGCATGTCAGACAGCTTGATATTTAAAGTTTAATGTATGGTCCCACTGTTGCTATTTCAGTATCTCTTATGCTGTAGTTTTTTTCGTCTATTGGTTTCTCAAATTGCTTTGTATAATGGTCGAAAAAAAACTTATAATATTTGTGGTATTACAAAGAATTAAGGCAGGGATAAAACACCAACAGCAGGAATGTCTTGACATCACTGGAGTTACAGTTTTCAGAAGAACGAAAAAAGGGGGAAAAAGAAAGAAAGAAATGAGAATACGGTATCCTAGAAAATAATAACAGTTTTAATCCTTACAACAGAAAACTAAATTATCATACATAATTTCTTACAGCAATGGTTATCAAGAAGAAGTACATAATCTTAGTCTATGAATAATTAAAGTTAGCAGCACAATCGAAAATAAATAAATAAATAAATAAATAAATAAATAAAGGTTGACTTACACAGACATTCTTAAGTTTATGTCCAGTTGTTCATACCAAAATTTCAACTTCCTGTATTTTGTTAAACATTTCGTATGATATTTATGAGAGGATCCAAAGAATTTTATGTAAGATTTTAATCAAGTTCATAGTTGCTTAACAAAAGGCTCAGTTGTTTCCAAATTGCAGGAAAAGTAGGAAAGTCTTCTATATCTTCTTCGAGTTTAGAAAAAGACTATATATATATATATATATATATATATATATATATATATATATTCTGAGTTTATCCTCTATTTTCTTCTTCTCTTTTACGGAAAGAAATAAAAGGAAATGTCAAAAAATATTTTAAAAAATTGTGCGAGAATTTAGAGGAAACAATATTTTGTCAATGTAGGAAATCTTTTTAGTAGTAAATTTATATGCCATTTCTTTTCTAAAAAATCTAAAATAAAAAATAAATTAAAAGAAAGAAAAGGAAGAAAAGTAAGAGAAAAGCAAAACGTTAATTGATATATTAATTTTAACTTGACTACGAAACTAGTTAAATAACTTTTTGGATCAACTATTTTTAATGAATTGTTGTATTTTTTTAAAAAAATAATATTGTATCATTAGCAGAATTCAACATTATACAAAATTGATTATTTTTTTTACTATAATAACTTCCCAAATGAACTATACATTTTTTGATCATTTTGAGCTAATTTCATTTATATTATATACATGCTTATCTATATTCGTCTATGGTAATATCATCGGTAAATCCACGTACAGACGTATCTGTATGTTTTTAATTTTTACAGGAAAGCGATATAAAAGTCTTCATATAACGTTATAGGACTACTGATTTCATTTTCAACACAATGTTGCGAAAGTTTGTATCAAGAAAGTTTTGACCTTAGTGTTTCTAAAGGTAGTATTAAAAGTATAACGTTATACGAAGAATTTCAAATTGCTTTCCTGTAAAAATTAAAGACATGCAGACAAGCTTGTACGTGAATTTATCGACGATATGTTTTAACTCAATTTATTTCCTTATTCAGAAATTAGTGAAAAATCAATTCGTCTCCAAGGAAATTCAACTGAATTTGGAAGATCGCGTTCAGAGTGGAGAGAAGCAGTAGTACTAAAAAATGAATATTATAAATAAGTACAAATTACTTTTTATTTATTTATTTTTTTTCGTTTTCAGATTATTATTGTTCAATGTACGTCGAAATTAATGGAAGTCGTACGAGCAACAATTTAGCGAGTTTTGGAATAAGTGATTATCAACAATGCATACGCTTTATCTATATCATAGCCTTAAACTAATACATAATAAGTACTCATATTAACGAGATTGATATAAGAGGGAAATTGTAGGTAGATATGGAACTATTTTTCCGTTACTTTTAGTAAACCAACATTAGACTAATAAATTGATTTGGATACCTTTTCTTTTATTCATTCCTAAATCCTATGAATGATAAATTAATTTCAAGAACCCACAAAAAAACTTATTCAAAAATTTTAAAACTATAGGGGGGTGTTCTGTGCTAACTGGAAAGGGTGTTAATAGTTAATAGAATAGATATGAATATAGGATTCGGTTTTATAAGAACCTCAAAATCCTCTAATTTTGTAAAATTCTGTTGTACTACGAACTTTTTTTTTACTTTTAATACACATTGTACTTCACGGTTTCATACACTCATCGTTCTCACCATTTTCCATCTACTCTTTTGTTTTACAGAAATGATAAACTAACAGAAATATAATTGAAGTCAACATAGCGAAGTTTCTACCATTCGACTCCATCAGTATTTGTCTATTCGTCTGTCCGTCAGTCTGTTTCACGATAACTCTCGTGAAACTTATCCGATTTTAATGAAACTTGGTACACATGCTTTCCTTAAACTCATAGAAATAATAATATTGCTCGGTGTAGTAATCCATTAATAACAAAGGGGAGTAAAATCTACTCCATGCTGTAAGATTGAAAGTTTATACTAGACAATTTTCCAGTAGAATTACGTAAAAATTATTCTATTATGACAAAATATAATGTATAGTTTCTTTAGCGCATTCTGATTATCCACACAGCTTGGGGTTAATATCTGCCAGCAATAAATAGTGTCTTACCTTCTCCTTTCCCCACCTCCATCCTCGAATTTGAGAAATACGTGACACGATAATTTTTGTTTAAACAATATTCAATTTTGCTGTAATATAACGTTCTATTTCCTTTTTTAGGCACCCCAATTATCCCCTCTGCATGGAGTTAAAATCAGTAACGACTGAGATAGTAGATTTATCCCATTCCCTATTTTTGAATTGTTCCACGATAACTTTAGAAAAACTCATTCGGTTTTGGTACAATATCATGTATATTTTATTCGACTGTTTTCCGTAATCCACAGGTTTAGCGTGTGTGCTTAGGATTAAAATTAGTCAAGAATTAGCGGTGAATTTAACTCCCTAACGTGGAATGGATTACTCCTCCCTTTCTTTTATTAAATATATGATAAATGATCTCTTGCTTGATATATATTAGATTTTCATGCAATATGGCGCGTATTTTTTGAGGCGTCACAACCATTCCCACTACTTGGATTTAAAATCAATCTAAAACAAGAAACTGACCTTATCTCTCCTCCCCCACTCTCCTTCTTCATAGATTTACAAAATACGTTCTATGATAACTTTCATTAAAAAAAAAATATTCAATTTTGCTACAATACGTTGTATATGTTTATTGTGGTTTTCAGGTAATCCTCACTGCTTGAAGTTGAAGTCTGTCAAATACGACGGCTCGCTTAAGCCGCACTATTTTTCTTTTTCTTTTTTTTTTTTAAATCTATGTGATAAATTTCGTAAAGAAATTAATTACGGGCGAATATCATGTAAAATTCTCTGAGAATTTTCAATTATTATCTCAGTTGCTTGGAATTAAAATAGGCCAATAACAAGGGAGTGAATTTTTCCCGATTTTATGTTGTATATTTTCAGTGAAAATTTATTTGAAAAACACTTTTTTTTTTTTTTTTTTTTTTTGCAAAAACAGTATGTATTTTATTGGAGATTAGAGATTTACTCAGCCTTCCTGCCTGATATAGTGGCCAGCGCGATTGCCTTTGACGTACGTGGTTCCGGGTTGGATTCCCGCTGCTTAAGCACAAAAGGATTAATTTATCGATCATGCAATTTTATTTTATTTATCATCCGTCTCTTTTAGCCTAAAGGGTATAAAGGTGGAACGTTAAAGTTAAAAGAAAAGAGAAAAAAAGATTTCATCATTTCATCTTAGAGATTTACTTCTAAGATTAAGGGTTGAAATTAGTGAGAATGAAGAGAAAAGATCCGTTGCTTCAACCAGGCGCATCATCACTAATATAGACTATATCATCATAGAAACATATCAACATAAGTTTTTTGTTTTCAAAATTGATAGATCACTCGCTCTGTAAGTCGAGAAGTATCGATCTTCCGGCTCCTGTTTAGGGATGCGCACGAGACGAGTCGAGACAGGATTTTCCTGACAAAATTCGAGTCGAGACACGGCTCTCTTCAAATAGTGAAATATACATTTTTCGAGTCGAGACATCACTTTTACAGTACATTTTCGAGACGAGATAGCCACAAATCTTGTCTCGTGCGCATCCGTACGTCCTGTTGTTTTCTTAATCTTAACGTGATAATTGTCCAGGTTATAGTATCATCTATAAACATTTTTGATCCCTTAAGCTCTTTCTCATTCCACCACATGATCAAAAATTTCTTGAATTAACAAGTTTCTTTCTCATTATTTTCAATGTCCTTCTTTCGGTTACATTTTTTAGTACTTCATTACTTTTTGTATCAAAAAATCCAATATATTTCAATCGAAAATTTTCTTGTAGACCTTACATCTGGAGAACTACATACAGTGCAGCCAAACCCAAACTATCACTTAACTCAGTATGATGTGCTTATTCCGTAGAAAATTACGAAAACTTGATTTAGGGGCCGTTCAAAATTTTGTGGGCCCTAATCTAAGATCCAATATATTTCAATTTAAAATTTTCTTCTACGTCTTATATCTGAAGAACTACATATAGTTCAGCCAAATTCAAACTATCACTTGACATCGTATAATGTGCTTATTCCGTAGAAAATATGACAACTCGATTTAGGGTCTGTTGAAACATTTTGTGGCTCCTGATTCAAAAACTAATTATTGGCCAAGATCGCAATCTTCAGATGCATTTTTTTTTTTTATCATTCCTAAAATTCTTGTTCTTCTTTCTATCTAACTAATATCTGTATTCGTTTCCATTCGCGCAGTTCAGAAATCTGTAGCTGTTTTACATCGTTTTTGCTAGGTAACTATGTTTCTATATCGTTGACACAGCATGACACTTCACACAAAACAAGTAATTATATCCAATAAGCATTCTTGTATAATTAGGCCGCTTGGATGGCAAGTGACGGAACTTCAAAAAGTGAAAAAAAAATGTACTAATGCTTTCATTCATCTCTATAGATGGCTACATTTTTTTCTACAGGAATTTTTGTAAACAGTAAATTATAAAACTATAGATTGTCTAATAAAGGTTTTGGTTGCCAACCTCACAAAAATATGACTTATTCATGAATAAAAAGAACTTCAAATTTCATTCCTGGGAAATTTCAGTCTACTTGACATCAGGCGCCCCAATTGCGTCAATGTATTATGTTTTGTTTTTACAAATATTCTCTGAATTTCCTCATTAACATGTATTCATAATTGTTAATTGCATCAAGATTTATTAATTAACACCACTAGAAACATTGATTATACCTATACTTTCTTAAATACGTTAATCTCCGGAAATTGCTGACAATATCTTAAAAATAATGGTTTAATCCAATTTTGATTCGTAAAGCTGTTTCCATTAAAATTGTAGTTGACAAGTTATTATCTGCACTGAATATAATTAAATTTGTTAGTAAAATTTTCTTTTCTTTTAGCTTTACAAATTAAGATTTTAGTGATATATGTAAGTGCGCACTTTTATTGTTATGTACTGTATATGAAAGTAAAAGCAAACTGCTCTACAATTAAAAAAAAAAGAAAAAACAAGTTTGTTAACAGAAATAGATAAGAATATATACTTGTAATCTCATTCAGTTTGTCACACTTTCTTCCATCACATGTCACTTTGCCATTAGTATAGCTGTAATATACTTAAAAATTTGTTAGAATTTTTCTCTTTTTTTCTTTTTTCTCCTTTTTATTGAGTACAAATGAAGAAATTATGAAGAAGTTACTTTTAGCACTTAGGGATGCGCACGAGACGAGTCGAGACAGAATTTCCTGACAAAATTCGAGTCGAGATACAGATCTTCTAATAGAAAAATATACATTTTTCCAGTCGAGACATAACTTTTACAGCACATTTTCGAGACGAGACAGCCTCAAATCTTGTCTCTTGCGCATCCCTATTAGTAGTAGATTAACATAGTAGCAAGTGCTCTCTAATAATTTCCTACTAACCTAGTAAATAGTAATAAAATCTTTGTTTAACGTCCCACAGTTATGCTGGCTAGGGTAAAGGAAACGGTGATGATGAGAAATGAAGGAAATTGTGGAACCAAGAAAGTGGGAAGAAACGGGAGAACCCCAAGAAATCCCAAACACACGGTGTTCGTCTATCACAAAGCTCACCTGGCGCGAGCTGGGATCGAACCAAAGACCCCATGCACCAGATGTGAACGCTCTACCACTGAGCCACCGCAGCCCCTAAATGATAATGAAATAAATATACTATAATAAATAAAAAATGTATGGTAATAACTGGATTCTTATACCAGTAAGAAAACTTACTCAACAAGGTACGATTCAGATGAATTTATGCGGTTTTTAGACGGAAATATACTAGAAGGCGCTGCTTCGGTATCAAGAATCACTAGAAAGTTTTGTTTTAGCCTCTCACTTAGCCTAAAACCGCGTTTTAATAGGGATTCAATCTAAATAATTTAAAGACAATGGTAGTTTGAAACACAAACAAATTACTTCTAGCCACAGATTAGTTTAGATTTTACTGTCCTGTTCCAGAGTACGAATTTATGTTTTACAGCATTAGACAAGATTGTAAATACTTTAAAAAAAAAAACTACAGTAATTTAGCGAATTCAATGACGTTGATCTATTTATTTGTTGAAAAGAAATGTTATTTTTCCGTATTCTCGCATAGTCGAAAGGTCTGCACCGAATATTCACATTTGGGGGTACATATTTATTTATTTGCCAACATAACAGGCAAATGCTTAATTACAGTGTTGAAATTCTACAAGTTATTTTAATGTCTTGGAAAACATTGTACGTGTATCAATTTTGTCATGTTTTCCACATAGTTTATTTAGACAGAACATATTCTCCAAAATGGTAACTTCAGCATTATGTTGGTCCTAGCTCTTTTTTTGCAATAGAAGAGATTTGTATTATTAGTTCTAGTTGTAACTGAAAGAACGTGGAAATTTAATGTTAATATAAAGTTTGAGCAATCATTCGGCAATCATTACACCTTTGTCCTAATTAGTAAATATTAAAATTGTCGATCTGTGTACTATGGTTTTCAAGTGAGGGATAAATCCAAGTTACTTTGTATACCAAATAACTAAGAAATTTTGATTGAACTTTTTCAGTTTATTTGGCGATACTTCTGTTGCGAGGGATGCCAATTTACAGCAGCATATTTCAACTTGGAGCATACATATGAATAATATATTTTCATGAGTGTCGGGTTATTATTGAAGTCCTTTCTATTTATAATTATGAATCTAATTATGGATTTCTTCGTAACAACTTATTTCTTTCGAAATATCGTGAACATGCACACTAGTTATCTATACTATTCAATAAATGCATCACGAGTAACATTTTCGATGTGATTATTGAACGTTAATTTCGGATCCAATGTATCACCTAGATCTTTAACTGCACTATGGTCTGCTTACGGAAGTATTGCTAAACTTCTAATCATATTTACGGGTATTTTTGTTTCTGCTGAACGATAATACGTTACATTTGTTTATGTTTACTCTACGTTTACTGACTGAACACCAGTTCGCAATACTAAGTCGTGTTGTAAATCAAGACAATCATGCACGGATTTTAATTTGGCTTATATTTTGAGATCATCAGCGAACAATAATTTTTCACTATTGCACTATTGGGTAAATGATCCGGAAAATCGTTGATAAATAATAGAAATAGTAAAGGCCTAGATTTGAAGCCCTGCAGAACTCCTGATAAAGTTCCAATAATTCCAGTTCGAGCTTGGATGCTGCTACAGTTTCTTTTAACTTGTTTAGTTATGTACTAGCAATTTTACCATGAAAATAATTACCGATGAAACATGGAACAAAATCTCCGGAGTTGGCCAGGTCTTTCTCTAAAACTACTCTCCAATTCATCTTGCAGAATTGAAGAAAAGCCAGTGAGTCGCAGAATTCGTACCCGGAGTCGCCTGATTGCGAACCGAAAACTTACTAGGTTTACCATGTTTATCGAGCTATTAGAATTTGAAAAAAATAAAAATAAATAAATATAGAAAAAAGTACCATCGTCAAAGTATGGACAACCGTATAAATTATCAACTAATATTACAAAAGAAAACGAGTGACTTCTTCTCTAGATAACATGCTTCTGTATCACATGTATGACTCGTATCCCATTACCAATATCTCATTTCTTGATAATCAACACAATCTAATAAAAAAAGAGATTTTTTTTCTCTAAGTAACTTCCAAACATTTCAAAAAAAAAAAAAACACACAACATAAGATATAGCCCAATTTCAGAACGTAGTTACACAGTATTAAATTACACAGACTATCCTAACCAATCAATATGTTTTGCTCTTAAGTTTATCCTAATACTTCCCTTTTTATTGGTTGAATGCAGGTACCCTTATCAATTCTTAAATTCTGAACAATCAGCTCTTATACTGAGCAGCAAGCTCCTCTTCTGAGCGCTAAGTTTCCTCTTCTGAACACTAAGCTCTCTCTCTCTCTCTCTCTCTCTCTCTGAGCGCTGTTCAATATCTATAATATCTAATATATACCGCTGAATAATATCTATAAATTATTAAGGGATAAATAAACAATCAAGTTATTTCAGCAGAATAATATCTATAAATTTATTAAGGGATAAATAAACAATCAAGTTATTCCATCAGAATAATTCTATAAAGTATTAGCGCATAATAATCAAGTTATTCCAGCGAATAATAGATACAAATTATTGTTATTGGTAACCAATAACGAATAACATACTTTTCAATGCCATAAAACTTTGTTTTTTTCGATGTTCCCAGAAATTGTGCGTGAGGATTTATCCCAAGCATGTCGTTTAGTTCAGCTCGATCGATCGTACAAGTCTTGTTTTAGCACAATATTATTTTATAACAAAAAAAAGTTTAAGAACGAATAATAATTTTGGACTATATCTTATTAACTATATACTCTATGCTGTTGTCTTCATAGTGTCATAATGGAACGTTTGGGTTAGGAAATACTTCAGTACCATTTTTCGTTAATAGCTTACGTGGTTTCGGTACAGCATAAAGTTTTAGATTAACAAAAAAAAAGTGTTATATATCGTTGATAGAGACCGATCATATATAGAACGACCGACTTGTTAATCATTTGGGGAGTCCCGAGTCTCTTCTCAACTCTAATGCAAAACCGATATTAAAATAAGATTTCATTTCAACAGTATCGATGTTGTTGTCTATCTATGCCATCTTTGGTTCTTAGCTCATTGGTTTACAAAAGGAATTATTATTAGGCTTACGCTAGTGAGCCCAATAAGATTCTGAGCGATTATCTTGGCCGACTTCGCTGATGGAGTAAATACGTAAATTCGCCGGGTAACGGTAACTTTAATGGCGATTATCCATGTTCTACTATTGAAACAAAGGACTGTAATTATAGAATACTAGAAATTACATATCACGCCGTTAGATGGCAGCAAAGATCATCCAGCGGTTGACATCTACCGGACGAAATTGAAATTTCTACGCGTGATCCATTTTGCTGTCTTGAAGAGAGTTTATTCTTTTATCTTCAAAATATATTGAAGTTCCAATGCTTTGATTCTACTAATACCTTATTTAAGGATTAGGATTAGGATTTAGATTTCTGGGCTTTTGGCATCTAAGGCCATTTAACCCTTCACGTTTTGAGGGATGACGTCCCTCGGCGAGCACACTATCCGGGGAAAGGGAAGGAAGGAAGCGGCATGGAACCTGTAAGTTAGGTACCACCCCTGTATTTGATTTGCCTGGTATGAATGAGGAAGACCCAGGAAAACCTCATTCAGGGTGGTTGGCCTGAAAAGGCGTTTTACATTTTCCCGACCGATTGCCCCCACTATGAATCGAACCCGGGACCGCTCGCACTGAAGGCGAGACTACGCTACGCGGGGCCACCTAATACCTTATTTAAGTCTAGCTAAATGCTTCTTCCAAAATGCTTTTGAATTTTGTCTAAATTTAATAGTACTTAAATTTAGTGATGCCCACGAGATGAGAAGTACAGTTTCAAATTTGAGGAGAAACGAGAAATTTTACTTACTCGTGGCCAATACTAGTTCATCAAGTCTTATATCTCAAGCACTATTTTAGCGTTATGCCATTCATAGTATAAAAACTACAAAAAATAGTATAAAGTGGTTTGGAAATCTATATATACTCCAATAATAAATAGGATTTAAATATTGTTACGGCACACCCTTCGCGGATCTCTTGTAACGTTGAAGGATTCTGATAACTTCTGGATGAAAAGAAAGAAAGAAAAAAGAGCATGTTTCGAGGGAAGGATATATGTAGAGAACGAACGTGGTAATAAACTTTTCTGGCATCATTTTATAAGTATTTTTATTTCAAGGCAGTCCTGGAACTTATTGAACGCACTGTGTATATTACATTCTGAATGTCGTATTTTAATTAGTCTTGCATTTTTTAAAAGCAAGTTTCCATTGCGTTTCGATGACAAAGAAGAATACCTTTTTAACCAAATTCTTAGCAGCTCAGCGAACTACGACGTATGGCAAAAATTTCGTATATTATTATTATTAATCTTTTTCATAATTGCTAGCACTATTCCTCTAGGATAATAGCTAAACTGAGTGATAAATTATGACTATAAACATGCCGTACTTGCATTATACTATCCAATTTTTCATGTGCGTCGGATTTCCATATAGTATTTTGCTATGCGATACTGCCTAATATAAACGCTGATAATAAATGCTACGAATGCTAGAGGTGTAAATAACATTTTTTTCTGATAAAATACTGGAAATTGAGGATAGTAATTTTAGCAGGTGAATGGTGTTTCTCGATTTTGTGTGAATATGCTCAAATTTAAGATTTATTCTTATAATAAGAATTAGAAGTATGAGCAAAATGAAAGTTACTTATGCTATACTTTAGTTCTTTTGTGTAATATTGCTATACTTTCTAAGTGCCTCTAATACAGATGGACTTACACCGATTTGTATATAAGTCTTCAAATTGAGTACTTTACACAATTAATGGCTTAATTTGTTTTAATATGGGAAATATGCGCAAGTTGAGTATGACTCAAAGTACAACTCAAACAAAAATTTTCATTCAGTTACAAAATTAGAGATCATTAAGAAATGATATGTACATACATACAATTAATATGAAATTATTAAATCATATTTTGTATCGATTCAAATATTAATAGGAACTATTACTACTTTTCATAAAGACATTTCTGTAGCCTTTGTTTGGGACACTACATAATGAATATGTTTCATTAAGTACATATGAATAGGTAAAGTTACCAAAAATATATGAAGATTAACTCTATTCACTACTACATTGTAATTCGAAGCTGATTTTTTTTCCTCCGGCAAAAATTCACTTTTTGGATTTTGTTTTGCTTCTGCATCCTTCACATAAAGTCGTCCTTGATTTTTTGTCAATACATTCTTGTATTATTTATTAATAATTATTTCTTTCTTGTTGGGATTAGTATGAATGATGGTTGAAGAGATTAATTGAGATTAATATGAATTATGCGTACATTGAACAAAAAGGATTAGAAACAGATTTGTTTAGAATTAAAATTGTTGAAATGCTTTGTTTGAAGAATTTTGTAAGAATTCTGGTAATTCTTATATAACTCTGGCGTGGTGGCTCAGTGGTAGAGGGTTCACCTCCGATGCTTGGAATCCCTGGTTCGATTCCAGCTTGCGCCGTGTGGACTTTGTGGTGGACAAGCACCGTGCTCGTGGGTTTTCTCGGGGTTCTCCCCTTTCCTCCCACTTTTAACATTCCACCATTTCATTCATTTCTCATAATCACCGTCTCCTTTAGCCTAATCGACATAACCGTGGGACGTAAAGCTTAAAGATTTCATTTCATTTCATTTTTCTGATATAACTCTACGAAGATTTGATCCCTGACAGAGTTTAAAACTAAATTTAAAATAGTATAAGAAGCCTTTACATAGTCGAATGAAGAAAGTATTATCTAGAGATTACTCACTCTATATAAATTATTGTAAATAGATATCAATTCAGTGTGAATTTTAACAGCAATGTTACATTCACTTGCTGACAACAATAAGTCAAATAGTTAGAATGTCTTTCAGTGACCCTTTCCTAAGACTAAATGGATCAACTTGTGTAGTTTGTGATGTCCTCACAATACGAATACCTCAAATTTTATGTTATCAATTGAGTAGAATTCCAGTTAATAAACACGAAAATTATTATTATTATTTTTTTTGTATTATCTATGACAAACACACAAAGTGAAAAGTAAACAATAAGTATAGAATTATGGACAAAAATAACATTATTTTTATTCGATTAGTTAGTGTCTGATGAAGACAACGTTACGTTGTTGAAACTGTTACACTGGAATTTAGTTTTTAATAAACAAGTGTATATACTCTGGTCAGAAGTGTTTATTATTTCTTTAGTGAGTTCAGAGTCGTGATGGATAGAGTTGCATATTATTATGAATTTGATAAAAGTTAATATCAATTTTTTAAAATTAATAGAAAAAATAATTAAGTATTGTAAATCACATTTCAGGGAGGGAAATATGTTTCAGGGAGCTGATTTTTTAAAATTATTATTTTGTAATAAAAGAAATCATCGATTTTTAGTCAAATAATATTACTAAAGCAGGAAAATAGCAAAAAACAAAAATATCTTCGAAAGAAAGTTGTGAGGAGTCGTTACAAGACAGTTACAGGATGATAAATATACTTGAAAAGTATTAAAGATAAATCATGTATGCCGCAAAGAATATTATTTGTTTTACTGCAAAAATTAAATTATTTTATAAGAAAAATAAAACTGGTATGTTATCGAAGGAAGGATATGCATTAGGAATGCATTTGAAAAATAAAGAAATTTACTGTAATAAATATTCATATTGCAAAAATCTTGAGTGAAAATATTTTTTATTATAAGGAAAAATACATTACATATATTTTGATAATTAGTAGAAACAATAAAGTTATTAGAAATAATAATGTATAATACAGTAGGTAATGTATATTTTTTTTATATGTTATATCTACATATTACTGACTGCTATTGACTTACAAAGTATATTAAATAATGTGTGTCTATATGTTGAAGAAAATGCATTGAAATTTTGAAGGTAAAATGCATAGATATAAAATATCCTAACATATTTTTAATAACATAAAATATTTAAGGCAAAATAAGAATATCATTATCTGTTTATATTGGTGGATACCGAACTATAGTCAACATTAAATATCAGAAAGATATATGTAATTTCGAGAATATGTATAGACTTTGTATAAATATAAGATTTGATTAATTTCCATACATTTTAAAATATTTTCTTTTCATTTATAAAGTTTGTGTAAACAAAGATTTGATTTTTTTTTAAAAAGAATTCATTTAGATAAAATTCTTTCGATAAGAATCTACATTATGTGATAACAGTATGTTGATAATAATAGTAATAATAATAACTTATTGCTTTCACATAATATATATTGTTATCATAAGAATTTTATCCGTGTGAATTTAATTCTTTTGATCTCACTTGTTTAATTTCTTGCTCTATATTACTGGTGGTGAGAAAACAATTACAATTTATTGTTTTGTTGTAATATGTTTATCATTATTATTATACTGACATTTAAGTTATACCTCATGACGTTTGATTTATTATAAAATTCAATTAACTACTATCAGCAATCTGTCTTGTGTGTTATCTCTATATATTTTTTCAACAAATAAAAACATCAATGTATCCATTTTGTGTTCATTTTCACAAATTGTTTTTTCAATTATAAAATATCTTTAAGTTGAGTGTGTAACGTGTTTAAGACATGTAGATGGATCTTAAGATATCTTTATAAATGAAACAAGTATAAAATACTTTATCAAATAATTTAAGTAGTCTAATTTTTAAACGACTTGGCTTTCTTTGTTTCATTAATTATCGAATATAAAGCTCTTATTCTTTAATTTTAAATATGATCGTATTTCAGACTTTAGTCTCTTCTCCACATTAGATCAGTGTGGGTAATTATTATGGTTGAGTGATTAGTGTGCTTTCCTATGATCCGAAAGTTCCAGGATCGGTTTCCAATTAGACTAGTATATTATTTTAATCTTGTCTCTTAATCTAAATTTCATATGATATCGGTAGTAAAATGGATAAGAATATTTTTTTTGATCAAGATACATTTATCAAGGTAAGCATAATTTTTTATTGTGAGTAAGTATTACAAAAATACGTAAAATGTTTAAAATGCCTAAGAAAAATGCAAACTTCATTATTTTAAATATGAAATATTAATACGTTTCTATTATTTTCAGTTATACTGTATTATCACTATTAATAATATAATTGTAATTTATATATTAAGACATTAGATCAAAGTCCTTATATATATTTAGCAGCCAGAAATAAAGAATTCAAGATAATGAGATTAATATATTTGTATAAAAAATACAAAAGTAGGTGAATACAAAATTTTCTTACAGACGATAATTGGATTTCTTCAATGTAACACGATTTCTAGACACTATCACTAAACTGTTTATACCATGGATTATACACTGCAATAAAAATAAATTGATTGGTCGTACAAATTATTTGTACCTTAAATTTGTTTTTTTTTAAAGAGTCTAGTTGACTTTGCCTACAGGGAGTATAGTCATGCTTAATATAAGTACTATGATAGAATTCTGACTCCTGAAAACATAGAGAGTACATAAATATTATATTTAATGAATTTTTTTATAGCTAACATTATTATTTTGAAGTAAACTGTATAACTTGAAGTCGTTTCTGGATCTACCGACTCATTAAAATAAAACATAGACTACACTGTCTAACAATGTCAAGATTGCTACCTATAGAGGAACTAACATTCACAAAAGTATTCAACGAACTTTGAAGGATACTATATCCTTCTGGACGGATAGTAGGTATAGAACAAAGTTTTATTGATATAATGTTTTTGTCTTTATGCTAAACCGTTGTTATGAAGTAGTGATGGGAGCTACAAACCATACCGAAACTTATATACAGTGAAATTAGCGAATGCACATATTATACAGGATCACTTCGCACAGAAAAGGCCTTTCCTCACCGCTCTATTCCTCCTCCAAAGTTTACAAGACCAAGTCACTTGAGTCCAGACTTTCTAGGAGAGAAAATTCTCAATATTACATAACAGTTCATGCTAGTAGTAAAATGTCTGTTACCTGTTGAACACAAAGTATGTCCAGTTCTATTAACAATCCTTGAATAAATTAGAACTTACGGACCTGTGTGATTACTTTTTAATAGATGGAATATTATTTTCAATAGCTAAAATTTAAGTAATTCGGGATGGCTAGGGTTTCGACTAATGACTTCATTAGGATTTCAATTTGATCCCAATTCTAGTATGTAAGATGAAGTATGAACCAACTTACTGGTTACATACTTATGCTGAAGTTCTTTATCACAGATTTTTAATAATAACTACAAAACAAATATCTTTAATCTCTTCTACACGTATAGCATATTCTCTCTCTCTCTTTCTCTTATATATATAACATCGAGATCCACACGCAAAAAGCGTGTCATCAGTATTGTTATATTCTCGTATTTATAGATCTGTTCAATACCATATAATGAGCAAACTGTAATATCTAAGACACACTTCATTGCTCCATCTAGTGTGGTCTGTTACGCCAATAGCGATTATGCCCAGCGCACAAAATATTAAAATCTTCAATAAAAGAACATAAGTGTCAATGTCTTGTCTCAAATGGATTTAGCAGTTTGATTGCAATGATAATAATAATTTTTACTTCTTTTTTCATGTTGTGTACCACACGTTGTGGTTATAGAAGCCAATAAAGAAAGTGATGTATAGCTCACACACAAACACGTCAAATGGACTGTTTTTTTTTAAATATATATATGTATAAAATGTTTATATGGTTGACAATTTTTATGTCAAGAAAGAAATCCTCGCTCAATAAACACTGTTCAAGCTAATGTGTACTTTCTTTTCAGAGTACATAAAACTGGATAACATTATATATACATACATATATCGAAATGAAAGTATGAACAATAATTGTTCTATGTAACGCCACACCGCAAGTTTCTAAAAACTTTATGACATGATACATAATAATATGACCAAGGACGATCTTTATAAGAAGTAAAGTCATATACAAGATAATACATTTTCGTTTTTTTCAATATATTAATATTTTGAAATATCATGAAAAGATCTGCATAAGTCATACTAAGGATACTTAAGTATATTTTATAATATTGTACATCTGCTTACGCTAGTTTATTATAATTGTTTCAAAAGTATGTGGTGTGTTATTTCATGATCTCCAATGGTTATATGAAATTATGGAATATTGTATATAAATCCAAGGTTCTAGTATCGCTTTGGTCTTACATATGTGGACAACATTTAAGTTCAACCAGAAGAAATAAATAAATAAAAATAATAATTAAAAATAAATATTCGAAGGCGAACACTTCAAGTTATTCATAGAAAATAAAAGTTTCAACTCACTGGAAATATTTAGTGATCAAATTATGTATTAACTTCATCATTAAGTGTTTCAATTTAGTTCAAACTTTTATTTTCTATTAATAACTTTTGAAATGTTCGCCTTCGAAGATTTATTTTTAATTATTAATTTATTGAATTAAATTATATCTATCTATCTATATGCATGTATGTATGTATGTAGATAGATAGATACAGGGCCGGATTTAGGGGGTGCAAAGGTGCACGTGCACCTCCACTTCGTTGTAAATATACACTACCTAAGGTGAGAAGCTAGCAGTGAAAATAGCAACATTTTCCGAAAATTTCTGCTGTCATGTTTCTGTTTAGGCTTAAAACAAAAGGAAGTTTTGCAAAATCAACAGCCTAAGTCAATTTTCTGAAGATTAGAGGAATAGGTTTCACCGAAAGCAGACACTTAGCATTTCCAGGGCAATTCACACCACAGATGCCTAAAAGCATTTAAAAAATTCAAATTCAATTTAAATGTATTGCTAGTTATTGACGCACCCCCCGTCAGAAAATCCTGGATCCGACCCTGGATAGATAGATAGATATACATATAGATGTTGTAGATATATGTAATGTTTCATAAAAATCATTATACGAACAAACACATAACTAAACCAGTAAATACTATTGGAGCCTATTATGCGCTGCATGAAGTTTACGAAATGGTGGCGCAGTTGAGACAGTTGCGTGTTGTGTTGAATTTAATTATTATTCAAGAGTAGAAGGAAAACAAAAGGTGATAATTGGTAATTAAGGTCATATATTACCAAAGTAATATATCAAAAATATTGTATATACACACAATGTTAATGAACTAACGAGTAATTCTTTTTCTCGTTTTCGGCAACACGATAGCTTCCTGAGCAAAGAGAAAAGAAGGAGAAAAATACGAAGTAACAACATTGAAATTTTAGTTTATGGTCACGCAAAGAAAAGTTGCAAAACGTGTAATAATCGTAACATAATAATAACACTTCTGTATTGATCAGTTGGTAAATTAATATTCTCTCTCTTTTTTTAAAAAAATCACAAAGACGTAATATAATGCGTTGCTTACTTTTTCTTAAGGAAATATTTTCTTATAAGTTCAGTCTCAGAAATGCATTAATTACTTAGCTGCAGCTTATGTTCCTTTCCCAGTATCATATTAGATCAGTAAAAAATATTTTAATTATAAACTAATATTCTGGCTTCGGAAGCTCGTTGATGTGAGACTAAATTTGCTGATGTTCTTACTTACTTCAAAATAGCCCCTAAGGTTGTTATTTGGAAGTCGAGAAGTAGTTAAAACGCTTTCTCACACCAGAAAATGATTGATTAACTCTAGGAGCGCCTACGATATGAGTCGAGGGTGTTGTCTCGCAACGGTGTCATAAAAGTGTTGTCTTGTTTGGGAAAATGCATCTGCTTCTATTTGAAGAGCTCTGTCTCGGCTCTTATCTAGCCATAAAAAAAGTCTCGTTTCGTCTTATATCGGGGGAAAATTCATATTAAATTGATTGTATAACAATTATCCAATTCTCGAAATAAGTTTTCCTTTAGTCATATCTAATGGCTTTTCCCGATGTCAGACTTAGCTATATAACTTCCTTGCACCCGAAAACAATGGACTCACCCATTTCGCTGAAACTGTGAGATGATCTTAGCTGAGTAAGTATTTCTTAGCTGAAACAAATTATGTAAATATCATTAATTAGATTTATCACACATTTTGTTCCACCGTTTATTACTTTATTGGTTAATTATATGTATTTAACCATGATAATAGCCAACTTCTGCATGCAGAGATTCTTGTAAAAATATTGGTGGTAAAATGTAATTAATTAAATCAACGTTTGAGTTAAATCAACATATGTATACAACTCAGAAGAACTTTTTGTTGATACTATTAAATACAAAAGTGGTATGAGTAAACAAAAACGATAAGCGAACAATAAGAGGTGACGTATAATTTCTGTACAATACAATAGGCCTGATATATTTGGACAATCTAATGTATAACACACCTGCAAAATAATAACAAAATAAATAAATAAATGAATTCTTGAAATGTGTTAAACCAAATATCCAAGAGGTGTCTTCCATCATTTTTGCACTAAAGAACTTGTATATGAGTATATATAATTCGATTTTTTAAACAAAAAATTACATAACTTCTCATAAAAACTATCTCATATTTTCCCTTGAAATGGAGAATAGAATTATATATCTATCTAATATACCTAAAATAAGAAAATAAAGTAGTTGCATCTGAAAGGAAAGGAATTTCATAAAGATGATTCACAATTCCTTCCTTTCCATATGTGTGTGTTTATAAATTAGTTTGGACTACGATTTATAACATCTGAAATTCACTCCACTAACATGTCAAATAATAATAACAATACCAAACAGATGCTAATATTGTTGTTCATAATTTGAATCGTTTGTGCAGAAAACATCAGTCAAGTTTTTCAAACTTTTCACATAGAAAACAATTATATCGATGTTAAGTCACGTCAAATTTTCCATTCATTTTGCAATTTTGGAGAAAGTAAATTTTATAGAATGCAATGTATTTAGAAGTTGTAGAAGTGAAATGATTTATCAATGATTGAAATAAGTGTTTCAAGATGTGCACAAATCCAAAACACTATACATACACTTCAATCTTACTGAGCGAAGATTTTTTTTCTTCACAGATATAAGTTGATTTTTCATGGTATTCGTATATATATCAAACGTAATGAGAAGACTAACAGGCCTAAATTTCACAAATTATGTCCACATAAATGGAGATGCTTTTTAAAAAAAAAAAAAAAGAAAAGAAAAGAAACTACCATTTTAAATTCACTTTGTACAAGAACCAAGTAACTTCAACGTTTCTTCGTATTTAAAATTTTCGCCGCATGTTTAGTATTTCTTTCCATCACTGATATAGTATAAGAACAAAACAAGCGTTTTCCAGAATGTTGTACTTCGATTAGGGCTGTTTCTGACAAATGCAGGATGGATCAAGGCTGTTTTCGACAGTCTGTCGAATATCTAACAGCCGACAACTTCGTACATTACTAGATAAGGTTAGTTTAGTCAAAAATAACATATTGCAGTAAATCCCAACCAAATAGAACTAAGACACGTGTTGCGAAATAATAATAATAATAATAATAATAATAATAATAATAATAATAATAATAATAATAATAATAATAATAATGATAATAATAATAATAATAGGCGTGGATCTTTTTTGTAAACAAAGAACCTCACTTGATCTTGCCTAGAATTTGGTTTAAGGATGCCAGGACTTAAATATCCTGATCAAGAACTACTTTAATGTATTTAAACTTGGCTGAATTAAGTTTAAGTTTATTTTCTTTCGTAGTAAATATAAATAAATTTGGTGGTTTCAGAGACGCATAATTAATATAAACTTGTTAATAAATTGTTTTAGTTCAGCTTTAGTTTCTATATTATTTATTTGTTTCTTCTATTATTTGTGTATAATCAGTTTTACCGATGAAAACATAAATAATAGATAAAAATATTTTTCGGTAAAAATTGATTACAGCTTTCTACTTTATTTTAAATTTCTTACAGTTTTTTATAGTAGTACCTAGGTAAATTGTTTATATTTGCTTGTCTGAGGGAACAGGAATATTTATTATATAAATATCAATTTCACAAATTTTATGATTAAAATCATTGTAAATTTAACATAGACTACATAGTTTTCTTAATATTTAGACCTAACATAAAAATATTTACACTTCTGAACAAAAAATTTACAGGTCCTAAGTTTGTACCTACCAGATGAGTTTTTCCTAGTATCCAAAGCGTAATTCAGTACTATATTGGAGTCTTATTAGACATATGTATCATTGTGGCTATTAGTGGAGTCAATTTTACGTGAATTAATGATTTGTAAGCACACAATACATTTGCAGTTTGAGATGCGCATTGTAATACTTAAAATCAATACTAAACACTAAACATTTTCATAAAAGTATTTTAGTATTCATGTTATAATTAGTAAAATATCATGTTGTTGAATTATTTCTTAAACTTTTATGGGTAACTTATGATGTGTGTCTTCGGAAACATATGTCTTATTACGTAACAAAACTGACACTCATCAGGTAAACATCCTTCCAGATCTTCTGATGATGTTCCGGAAGAAGTGTATTAAGCCATATTTTAGCGTTACAAATGAAATATTTATTCATAAATACAAAAAAAAAAAAAAAAAAAAAAAAAAAAATCAGCAGAGCCATGCTTGAGAAAATCATAGCAACAAAACGTATCCACCCCAGCAAGCTATCCTTTCTGAAATATTATAAGAAAAACAAATATCATATTGTAAGCTTGTTAAAAATATATATTTAGAATATAATATGAACAAAATCGTCACAGCTGGGAAAAATTTATTTCTGTGAATAAATTACATCTTATGTTTTCTTTTTTAATTTTCTTAACCCATTGCGTTCCAGTGACATCCATGTGGATGTAATGTCATTTCCCTTTTTCAGTCCAATGTTCTACAATGCAAATGCTTTTTACAGTAACGTAAATATCATACTATCCTCGCGCTTCCACAATAACTATGCCGTATATACAGGTCTAAAACAGTCTTTTAACAGTGAATGAAAACCTGGTATTACAGCACACACAGGAAAATGACACCTGGAACACAAGGGGTTAAATAAGGGAAGTGACTTGGGTTGTAGGATTGCTAGTAAAATATTTATTTATGAAATATGAAGTTAATTTCCTGATTTTTTAAATCTTTCTGTAAGAACATATACCAAAACTCATCCTCACCAATAAGTACATTCTGATTTTCCCCCAAGAGAAATGTCTTATTTTATATTGTAAAGTTACTAAAATAGTGAATTATTATACAGGGTGTCCACAAAGTATCTTTACAACTTAAAAAAAGATAAGGACATTTTGTATGTTAATGAAATTTGTCCTTTATTCTCAGTTGTTATCAATATTTGTAATCACATTGTATCTGTGTTATTCAATGTACCCTGTTTATGAAATAGAGGCTGCTGAATAAACCCCTAAAAAGTGGCTACTTCTCAAGAAAAAGCATAATATGTGTCGTGATTTACTAAAACAAAATTGGATACACAGACTCAGCGAAACTGCAGGACTGAGTACAGAAAATATCCACCGTCAAGCCCGTTAGATCGCACTTGGCACAAGAAATTTATATAAAACGGGGACAATATTGGATAAAGAAAGGAGTGGGCGGCAAAGAATATCGGAGGAAAATGTCGATCCTGTGTGAGAATTATTTGCTCGTTATCCTACAAAACTCATTCATACTGCTGTCAAATAATTACATTCAATAGTGCACATGTTCATATACAAGAACTTACAATTGTATACTTATAAAGTGCAACTCTTATAGACATTCGACCCAAATGATAAACCAAGAAAATAAAACAGTTAATATGCTGGAATGAATGTGTAAATGTGTCACGTTTCTCAACCGAGTCTGTTTTACTGATGAGACAACCTGCCATGTGTCGAGGAAACTAATAGCAGATAATGATACAATCTGGGGCTCAGAAAACCATCATGTAACTAGGGAAGTTGAAGAAGTTAGTCCAAAGATGTTTATGTAGGATAACGTGCAATCGAATTAATGTTTCGTGTTTCCTCAACGAGAAATCAACTGCTACAAACGTTTACCTTAACATTTTGATTGAATATGTGACATTACATTTGGATAATCTAACAACCGTCAGCTTCCAGCAAGATGATGCACCACTATGTTGGGAACTAAATTTTCGTGAGCTCCTGAATCAAACATTTCCAGGTCGATGGATTGAAACGGGTGGGATCCAATTTCCTGGCTACTTCGTTTACCAGATATCACTCCTTTGGACTTTTTTCTGTTGGGTTATAGTCAAGACATCGTGTATCAAACAAAGATCAATAATCCAGTGACACCATTGATGACGCTATGTTATAGAGAACCTGGTAAGGAATTGAGCACTCATGTGATGCGTTTCATGTATCTAATAGCGCATATGTAGAGGTTTATTAAATTAGGAAAAAAGCTTCAATAACTACTCCTCATTTGGTGATAATTTCCAGGAATGTGTTTATTCATTTGCTTTTGTAATAAAATCTTGAAGTTCTAAAGAGACTTTATGAAGACCTTGTATAGGGGAAAATCACCTGAACTGTTTTTGAGAAAATCACCTGATACAGATACCCCTACCAATAAGTCCGCCCTTTGATTTCTTTCTCAATAAAAAATATCTGCATCGGATTGTCACTTCTGATGAAAAATAGATCTGCTACGCGATTGCAAAGGATAGAGACAATTATTGAATTGTGATTAACGTCCAGGACGGTTTCTAGAACCTCCTCTAAACTCACAGAAGGTGTTATGGTAGTCTGTGGTGAAGATGGTCCATTATACCTTTCCCCGTTGGGATGAAATCATCGCTACAGGTTGTTATACCGCAAACATATCCGCAAGCATTCAGGAATGGTAGACAGACATGAGGTTCTCATGTTGCACGACAATGCAGGCCCACACGACGGTGCAGACTTTCCAGCAATGTTGCAGTATGAAATCCTTCCTCATCCACCATATTCTCCTTACACTGACTACGGCCTCTTTCGGCACCTCAATCACTTCTTGGCAGATAAGAACTTTACTGATGGCCGAGCGATGGAACGTGTGGTTGAGGACTTACTTGCATGGTCACGAAATTCACTCGTTGGTTGAACAATGGCAAAGGTCTGTGGCTGCAGTCAGGACTTCGTGGATTGACAATGTATTGCAATTTAGTTTTTTGGGTTTTGAAAGTAAGTCACGTCAGTCGAACATTTCAATCGTCCAATTGAATGTATTTATATATAAGTACAATTTTTATTTGAAATATGCAATAGATCTTTTGTATATTTTCCATCAGAATATTAATCTATATATATAAAAGAGAACGCACAAAATCCTTTGTCCGCTCATCACGCTAATACGGCTGAACCGATTTCTTTCATTTTTGGGGGGTTGTTAGGATTTGGACCCTAGATGGTTTTTATCATATCACTTTAATTTTCAATTACCAGTGTCTTGAGATAATTGACCATTCAGGTGTCCATACGTACAAATCCTTTGTTATTAGTTCATCATAGGTATAAAAATAAACGTATTTATATGCAACCCGCATGACCCTGTGACTCGGCGGGTTAACATAAATGACAGGCGTTATAATGGTTTTTATCATATCACTTGAAAGCGAAAAAGTAAAAATTATCTAAGTAACAAAGTTTATTGCGTTCGGGGGTGACCGCAGCGAAGCGGGGCGGGTTAACATAAATGACAGGCGATATAATGTTAACATTTACTGCAATCTTCTATGGTTTTTATCATATCACTTGAAAGCGAAAAAGTAAAAATTATCTAAGTAACAAAGTTTATTGCGTTCCGGGGTGACCGCAGCGAAGCGGGGTGAACGCTGCTAGTGATTATTACGTACTTTTAAACGAAACTTTATATTTTATTAAGAAATCGTTTATAATATAGAGAGAACCAATTTCGTGAACCCACGATAGTGTAATTAGAAATAACAAAAAATAATACAAATATTAAGCAAATAGTAGGTTAGATGGTTAAATTAATCTGTCATTATTTGATTTGATACTTGCATGAATGCCAACTCTAATAGCAGTTGTAGGTAGATAATCTATGTTATAATCGTAATCCTACCATACAAATGCAATTTATGTAATATATCGTTTATTGTAACCAATTGATACAATCTTATACAGTGTACGTAATGATGATGATTTGTATATATTGACTTGGTAACAAAAATTTCAGAAACCATCTGACTTATGTATGTTGCTAGGTTTGCCTTTGAATTGTTGCTTTGTTATAAGATCATTAGTTACTGTATACTATACCCATTTTGGGGTCTATACAAAATGAGGAAGTGTGATGTACATAATATATCTTTATTATTATGTGTTTGATTAATGCTGTCCTATAGTCTTAATAATGGTAAGATTAAATATGGCTATCACACCATTACTCAGCTTGGATATTTACATAACGCTCTATTTTGTTTAGATATTCAACTAACGAATTAGTCTAGACATCATTTACCTTTCACAACCTTAGTACCAATATTAAAAGAATGTAAATGTTTCTTAAGTAAACATGTAGCTCTTAACATTCTTACATGAGTCAAGGTTTCTTAGATGATTGAGTAGGCTATGTTTACAACACTGAGAAAAAAGTAATACGATTCAACAATGTTTCCAATAATGATTCATACTTATCTCTGGTATGGACAATTTCTGTAATACGAACGATTTACATAGTGTACTAGCAAATGTCCTCATGTGTTACTGTGGGCAATATTTTGCGTTATTCCTTCTGTACCTTTCTACTCACTCTTCTTTCTTCACATCTATTTTCTTCCATTTCTAGAACATATATAGAAATAGTACCGAGACAGAAACAAGAGAAAATTCAAGACGAAACCAAGATCGTGACCGATATTTATAAATCGAGATGAGATCGAGACTTACTTGAGACGAGACCAATACCGAGACAGGCATTTATAACTTGGGACGATACTGAAGCGAGACTACTCAATCTCGAAAGTTTTGGTCTCGTCTTAAATATTGACAAAAAAAAATCTCTACCCAAACTTCTTGCATTGTTAAGTTACTTCCTTTTTTCCACACTTTTTCTTCTTTCTTTGGATAAAATACGAGAGAACGCTGAATCACCTATGTAATTATATTAAATGGGAAGTCCAAGTACCGAATATAATATCTATAATCTTAAGAGATTCTAACCTTAAGAGATTAAGAAAGCTTAAGTGGTTTAGCCTGGGCGTCGATCATTCATTCAAGTACTTATTTTATATAGAGAGATGTATTTTTATTTGTTTCTATTACCGTTTATTTCAGCATCGTAAGATAATTTAAAGAATTACTTAAACCGTATTATGTGTGAAAAAAAATCCAGAAAAAAATATGGTAGTTGATGCATTCATTCAGGGATGCGCTCACATGGACAATCTCTCCCTTTTCCGCCCTTATTTGTAGAACTCTCTGTGCTAAAACATGCGAATAACATTACTCTGTGTATGAAGGGAAAGTGTGATGTAGTCTAAATATTATGAATCTACATTTTCCTTCTTATATGATCTTTTTTTTTTTTCTCTCTTTTGTCAAGAAAATTTATATACCTTTCAGTGGTAAACCTATTATTTTTCTGAGAAATAAAGTTGAAATTACTTACAAAGTACTAACCTATCAAATTATTCGGATTAAGTCGAAAGGTTTTTGGTAAAGTTGACTAGTTAAAATTTATTCATTTATTATTTATTTATTTTTAAAGACTGAAGCTATATAAGACTTGTACTTCTTTTTGCTGTAAACAGTGGTGTATTTACGATTTTGTTTCGGGAGGGGGCTTTGCTAACTTTAGCCGTGGAAATGTGAAAATACTGCAAGATATTTCATTTACTTTAATATAGTAAATAAAATTTCCGGATGTACTTAAACCCGAAAGACTCCCCTTAAATACGCCACTGACTGTTTACAGATACCGCTATTAATATATAGATTATTATTAATCTGTTTTGAAGATTGTGAGATGCCAGTAATTTTATTTTTCAGGGTTGACAACTTTCCTAACGTAACGGATCTTACTGTATTAAATACAAAATAAATATTGTGATTGGAAATGTCCAGCAGTCTTAGGTGCACTCCGTGGAAAAATTCATTTGAAATACAAAAGAAAATAGATATGTTTACAAGTTGTATTGTTCTCTTAAAAGAATATTACTACAAAATATGTAATTTCAAAAATAAGTATTTGATTGTGCACAGATTTAACTTAGCGGTTTGATGTTGGGGATAGGTCTAGTCTTCTTAATACCTCTGAATTGAATTCCTTATCATGGCAATTTTTACAAAGTACTTTTATCCTTATTTACTTTAAGTTGCCAATTATTAACAATTTCATTCTTAACCAAACTTAGTTTTATCCCGCTAGTCTTCTGGCTAGTCCACTGGCCTTTGGTGCACCGGGTGCTCATTGATTTCTGGTGCATGAACATTGAAATATGTACTCATTATGGGGTTCGGATTCTACCTTTTAAACTGTACATTCACGCTCCGGAATCCATCCATGTCACCCCAAAATCGAAACAACATTCAATGAAGTGGCAGCACACAGGATCTCTCACAAAGCAAAACGACAATGTCAGCACAAAAATTCATGTTCATAGAGTTTTGGTACAGGAAAGGGATTGAAACCATCAATACGGAACGATACTGCAAGACTGAGAAACCTTCGGCGTGCAACCCAAAACAAAAGGAGAAGAATGCTCAGTAAAGGAGCTGTGTTGCCTCATGATAATGTTCGTCCCCATACTGTTGGTGCCATCCAAACGTTAATCCAAGAGCTTCTGTCGGGAGTAGTTTGACCACTCGCCGTACAGCCCCGACTTGGTGCCGTCTGACTACCACTTGTTCCTGAACCTGAAGCGCGAGCTCGGCGGTAAGTGCTTTGAAAGTGACAACGAAGGAAAAAACACGCTGTGGAGTCATGGTTGTCTTCATTGGTAGGATGTTTCTTTGAGGAAGGTTCGGATAATTTGGTTACCCCTTATGACAAGTCTTTGAAAACTGGTGGGAACTATGTCGAAAAATAATTCAAAGTGTGCTCTTTCATGTAAAATTACAGTAAATCTTGCTTGAGCAAACCTGTTTTAGCATTTTTTAAAATCAAAAATTACTTACTTTCCTAACACACCTCGTATATAGCATCGTTTCTGAAAAGGAATGCTAAAGTTCAACAAACAACAACTTAACCAAACTTACTTCTTGAAAAAGAAGATTATGTGAACTACTAATGAAAACTGACTAACAAAGGTAAACAACATACATAACTAAATAGATACATTTTATATATTCTTTGTACCGTAAATTCATCAGTATCACAGAAAGGAACGATAAGACTATTTAAACAAAAGGTTACCAACCATTATAGTCCTACCTAACTAAACTAACCCTTGTTATAATAAAAATGAAAGCAGATGACCATTCACAGATGTCACTGCTATTTTTTTTTACTTAGGTTCATTTTGTAACCCTTCATAAGGGAGGGAGGGAAATCATTTCAAATTTGATGAATAACTCCCATATGTGTGGTTATAATATGTTAACTTCCTCCCTCTCTTTCTTTCTACCTTTTTTTTTACCCCTCTACTTTGTTCTCATTCCATTTATCATGTATCTTCCACCTCGTTTATAAAATGTCCCTAGATCATTACACAAAATCCAACTGAAATAATGTAACAACCTGTTTCTGTGCTTTTTATGGATAGTTTTGTATTGTCCACAAAATCCCCTAATGACCTTTCTGTCTTTATAGTTTATTGTTTACATGATTATTACGGGTATTGTCGAGTAATTGTTATGAGCATTTGTTTAAAAAATGGTTCTAGCAGCGGAAGGCTCTGTGGAGAGGCGGAGGGAAAGGGGGAGGAGGAGAAGAGTTAATGGATAAGAATCTTTCTCTATGATGAGTTAGAAGCTCAGTCATAATAAAATGTTTTGGCAATATGAGGCTGAGCTACTTTAGGAATATCACGATTGGAGCTCTTTTTTTATGCGAACTTTTTTTCTCTCTCTCTCTCTCTCTCTCTCTCTCTAGTCTATAATAATTTTCTGATTAATGAAAAAAAAAATAACCTTTACTTGTATGAGTAATATGTAGGCTGCTGTATATATTGACTTAAACTTCATTGTATATTTACTCAAAAATGAGTCCTTCCTTTCATTTAAAAAAAATTAGAGCTTACTGTCTTGAGTAAACCTGTTTTAGTTTTTTTTTTTTTTTTTTTTTTAAATCAAAACTTACTTACTTTAAGGACACGCCTCGTCGGTTCTGAAAAGGAATTTATTATCACATAATACGTTTTGGGACAAATTGTAGAAATGCCGGTAAATAACAATACATGCTTCTTAAAATGATTATTTATAATGAATTATAAACAATAACTAAGATTTAGGATTTTTTTAAACAATGTATAGTTCCATTGTTAATTGCTTGTTTATTGTTCAGAACAAACTCACATTGCTGGAATCGAACCAGAGATCCCTCTCACTAAAGTTAAGCGCTGTATATTTTTTCTTTTTCTTTATATATATCAGGCACGTAGCCAAGGGGTGTGTCCGGGGGGTCCGGGCCCCCCCTTCGAGACCAGAAATAAAAAAATAAGCAAGGACGAAACAAAAAGAAACAAGAAATAGGAAGAATCAGCGTTAAAAATAAAGATAAAAATAAAGCTAAAAATAAAAATAGTTTTTTATCATCGCTTCCCTGTACTATCAAACATGTTATTTCAGAAACGGTTTTCTACTGCTCCTTTAACTTGTCATTTGGAACAGACAGTAATTGACGGAATAATAAAAACAAAAAAGTTATGTGGAAAGCAAGTCCTGTTAACATTTGATTCAACAGAGAAAGGAACGCAGATATAAAATATTTTACAACACATTATTGGATACGTATTTGAGGTCATAATGAAAGGAAAATTGTTATATTTGAATGAACAGAAGCAGGAACGTAGATATTGTAATTTTTTTAAAAAAATATTTTTATAAATATTCTTTTATTCGAGATTTCTTTATAGTTTGTTACTAAAATACTTACTAACATGCATGGGCGCCGATCCTGGGGGCCGAGGGGGGCCGGCCCCCAAAGGTCATGTGGGCCTTCCTTGTATTTATAAATATACAATATATTGGCATAATTTGAATGCAATTTGTCTTAAAATCCTCATATATGCCTTCTGCATCTGAATGGACCCCCGAAATTTACAGAGAAATCGGCGCCCTTGCTAATATGTCCTAATTTTAAAGTCTTAACAAACCAATATATGTTGCTAGTAAAATAGTTTAAATTGATCAAGCCCCTGTTGTGATAACCACAATATTTCATATCAAACTTCCCCCCCCCCCATCACGAAATCCTGACTAAACGAACCAATATATGTTACCAGTAAAATAGTTTAGAATAATCGAACTCTGGTGTGATAACCACAGTATTTCATGTCTCTGACCCCCCTATTACGAAATCCTGGCTACGTGCCTGTATATATATCTAAACGGAGCTATCGAAGATACTTCAGTTTCAGATTTAAGTGTATGGCTCTCCGAGAATGCGTTTCCGAAACGCAACAAATACACTCGAGCCAACGTCTTCTGCGCGTTTGTAGCGCATTCTGATTAGCTATTCACATTTAAACACATGGTCAACGTATTCTAAGCGTACCCATGGGCCATAAAAACGTGTTGTGAACGCATCGAATATTCGTGCACTTACTCTTTCTGACAATCAATTTCTACTAGTCTTAATACGAACAGAAATATCAAGTACCAGAACTATCAAAGACAATTTAAAAGTCTCAATTCCCTTCAGTGGAGCACGAACCCACGATGAATTTCGCCTGACGATCATCAGCCAAACGGCACAGACTGCTCGACCACCACACCACACCTGAACCACTGTACCGTGTTATACATTCTGTTATTTCCTATTTTGCTTTGATAACTTGGAGAGGTGATATTTCCACGAAGATTTCTTTCTTATATTTTTCTTATTTTTGTTTTATTTACTTTCTAACCTGCCAGAGGAAGGCGGTTTGTGTTAGTAGTGCTCACGAAACATCATTGCTTTGGAACTGAGGAGTGAAGATGGACAAGTTATTACAGACATGGATGAGCGAAACAAGCTTAGAAAGTCTAGCATCTCGCTTAACACCTGGGTTCACTCGCTGGCTGCCGGCTTTTTTTTTTTTTTTTTTTTTTTCGAAAAGGAAATGGTTGCTACTTGATGACTGATTGTCGGACTCTTATTTCAAACAGGGTAGGCAAGAGGAAAGGGGTTGAAACAAGGCACGAGATGTCAGAGGGGTGAAGGAAGGGGAGAAGAAAGTCAGAAAGACAAGGAAGAGGTGTAATACGTATAAAAGGTAGCAATAAAAGAAATAGAAAATAGCATGTTTTCGTGTTTCGCTAGAAATTTATGATGACAGTAGTACGGTAGATTTTTTTTTTTTTTTTTTTTGTCTTACCTACAAAACGTTTTCAGATCCTTGTTTCTCGTTCTGTTTGTTACATATGTGATAGCAGTTGTGTCTGAGTCTGAGCAGTTGTGAACTTCAAGAAATTTCAAGAGACAGAATATATACGTATACTTCACAGCAATACATGAAACAAAAAAATAGTTTCCACAATATTCGTTGATGACGAGTAAAAGGATAACACGTTTACAGTATAGTATGCATGATAATGAATTATTGCATAATCTTGTCACCAGATAATTCTTTAGGTAAAAACATGAATGTTCTATATACTGTTAAGTCCTAAATTCAAAAGAATCCCAAAGTAAAGTGGACCTTCGGATCACGAACTTAATCCGTTCTGCCGTCAACCGAAATTATTTTTCCCATTCAAATCAATGTAAATACAGTTAATTCGGTTTAGCCACAGTAACGTGGTACTGGCTAACAAAAAAAAAAAAAAAAAAAAAACTTCTAAAGTATATTTCTGTGATGAAGAATATAGAATAAAAATAACGTTATCCTTTTTTTTTAAGGACAAGAAATATGTAACATTAAAATAAAGAAGCAGAAAAGAAGAAAAAATTTTTGAGTAGTTTTATAGTAGTTTTTGAAGGCATCATTCTGACATAATGTTTACGGCAAATATGCAAATACTGCGCGTATGAAATTGATTTTGATTTTCAGTTTAGCGTCTCTTTCAGCAGTAAGGCTGCATGAGACATGAACCTACAACTTAATGTGGAATCCGAAAAACATGAGCTCCTGCCGGGAACCGAACCCGGGTTTCCCCATACCTAAGGCCGTGTATGCTAACCGTTCAGCCGTGAGGGAACTCACGCATCTGAAGTTGTGGGTATAAGAGTATGAAAGCTTTAGTACCCCCGAAATATTTATTGTTCATAATGCGATAGCAAAATTGTTCCCTAAACATGTTTGTAAACTGATTTGTTCTTAAAGCTTAGGTTCAGTGTCGGGTTCAGTTTCCGGTGGGGAACACTAAAGATTTTCGTTGACTCATAGGTCATGAGACAATTATGGAGGTTACTTGAATCAAGATATAGCGAAGAGGAGGGCATTGCCCACCTTACTTTTATTTTACTGGTTTAGTGCAGTGGTTCTCAACATTTTTACCTGACGACATACTTTACTGTACGCCATGAGACTTCCACACACTTGATTTCTTATTAATAACAACATAAATTATAGTACATTTCCATGAAGTAGTGACTCTACTAAACATTGTTACCGTCGCTGGAAGCGCTGACTGGTAGTTTATCTCAAAATCGATTTTAACTAATTAATTATTGTGTATGGATTTTTAAATTTTAAAATCCTGCGACACACCTTAAGAGACTGAGTGACACACCAATGTGTCGAGACATACCTGTTGAGAACCACTGGATTAGTGGAATCACTAACCTCGTTAGGTAATGGAATAAAAGAAAAAATATATTCCAAGAAATATAAGGAAGAATTATTTCCATTTGATTGTCCGTCATCTTTAATCAAGAGCTACAACCTACTGGTAGTCAATACTTCCAAGGTTAGTCAGGAGACGAGACGAGACAGCACTTTCTAATAAGATACGAAATGTCACAAAGCTCTTCCAGTAGAAAGAGTTCAAATTTCTGAGATAAGATGTCGTCACTGGAACTTCAAAAACTGCTGTTTCTGCTCAAAATGTGATTTTTATCGATAAGGAAGTATTTTGGTATAAAACATCGATATCGTTCATTTAAGGGATAATTACGTCATAAAATAAAATCTGGCAAATAATGTTGCGGTCAAATTGCTTCTATTATTTTCCGTTGTTCTCAAAGACGTTTAGCTAATTTTATTTAAAATTGTAATAATAATCAGCACGCAGCGTATGTTAGCTTACCTACCACCTAACCAATAATGATACATTCTTTTTTTTCTCCTACAAAATTTTGAATATTGCACATAGCGGTTTTGAAGGCGCAGCGACGATATCATTTGTATGAGATTATGTCGTCTTTTTGAGACGAGATAGCTTCAACTCTTGTCTTGTAAGCAACCCTACTACCATTGTTTTATTATTATTATTATTATTATTATTATTATTATTGTTATTATTATTATTATTATTATTATTATTATTATTATTATTATTATTATTATTATTATTATTATTATTATTATTATTATTATTATTATTATTATTATTATTATTATTATTATTTTATAAATACCCTACCCATAACTACCATAAACATCTCTGAAGGATGTGAGAAATTTGTGTCAAGTGTGTTCTGAGTGTGTGACACCACCCTATATAATACAATACTTATATAGTAGCCTGTATCGAAATATTCCATACATATTCCTCTTCATATAATCTATTTTGAACGTGATTCCTGCCATTGGAACTGAACCATCGAGCTGTTCGCGTCAGTCAGTCAACCAGTGAGAATACGGAAAGCTCTACTCTGGTTGACAGCTTGTGGGCGGAGACAGAAAACTGTCGTGGTGTGGTCGCTTATCACGCAAACGATAGCTACAAAGCTGCTTTCGTTTATTCCCACTACCTCTTTTTTTTTTCTTTCTTTTAATTCTTTTTCAGGTTTCATGCACTCAATTCCTGCATTATAACATCACTGACAAAACATAACCTTTAATGTTTATCACCATAAGCACAATGACAAATTGATCGCGTCTGGAAAATACCTGCGTTTTCTGTCTCTGTCTCTCTCTTTCTCTCGTTATCGATCTCATAAGTAATCCATATAAAAGCATCTTAAACACTTTTTTCCCTTTATATTTAGAGCAGATATCATATCTATAGTTATAGAAAATGATATGTATACTAATAGGTTAAAAAGAAGGTTAATATGTTTACAAATTGTATGTAAGTTTACTATGTGTGTGTACTATTCTGTTATAATAATAATAGTATAATATATGCGTCTGTATAATTAGTGTTAACAATTTTATTGCGTACGAGCTATCGGAAATATTCATCATCACCATCATAGGTATTCTGCCATTATTGGCAAGTCACTTTCTGCAACTGAGAAGCTTCCATGCTTCACAGTCTTTCTCTAATCTCTTCGTCTTTATGTACGCTTTTTCTGTTTTGATAATATCCATTAATTGTAGTCTCCTTCTTCCCCTCCTCACTTTCCTGCCACCATACCCACTAGCACATCCCTCATGATTCAGTTCCTACTTAACCAATGTCCCAACTAGTTTCTCTTCCTCTTCTTAATAATATTTAAAATTGTTCTGTTTTTTCCCCACCATTTCTAGCACTCTCTTATTCGTTTTCTGTTCGACCCAGCTAATTGTCTCCATTCTTCTCCACACTCACATTTAGAAAGCTTCCAGCCATTTTTCATTATTTTTGCGTAATGTTCAAGTTTCTGACCCACAAAATAGTATTTTCTTTCTCCTAAAGGCTTCTTTTGCCATTCCTATTCTTGCTTTTATTTCACGTTCACATTTCATATCACTACATTGGTTGGATAAAATACGCGAGTTGGTGAAATAACAAGCAGGCAGTTCTAACTAACTACATTTAGGTTGATTTTTTTTCCTTTACCATGTAGGTCAAAACTATATTGACAAACTTTAAGAAGTGATTAGTGATTTCTCACATCAAAATAAGAAGAAAAAAAATGTGCACATGAGCTTGTGTCTAGAAGTGCATAGTTTCACAGTTAGGACCGTCCAAAACCGTAGAGAAAATGAATTGCAACAGTTACGGCGGTCCATGTGGGCTTAAAGGAAGTCACATATACGCATCCAAAAATCGGACTTCCACTTCATAACACTCCAAAGACATACCCACTGAACAGAGAGCTATATGGCAGCCCAACTTTTGTACAGATTTACAACATTTATTGGCATTATGTGCTTGTCACACGAAAGTAATCATTTATAATGTTTTTTTTTTTTTTTTTTTTTTTTAAGGAACATTAAGGATTTGTTTTGAAGCTAACTTTGTTATAAGACAAACAGTAATTACAATCGAAGACTAGGCCTATAGGGAAGGAAAGCGAAAGGTCAACTTCTCTTCATTCTGAGAAAATTGAATCTTAAACTTTGTAATCACAGTCGAGGTTTGCACGGGCCGGAATTTTTAGCCCGGGCCCGGCCCGTGGATTTATAAGATGAGGCCCGACCCGAGTCCGAAATATGTTTTAGTATTTAGGCCCGAGCCCGGCCCGAGCTCGTGTGATAGTCAAATGGGCCCGAAATAAGTCCGAATTACAAAAACTTAATAATTAACGCAAAATTGTGTTTTTATTTACAGGAATTGGAAGTTTAACTTTGCAGTTGTGATTTAAAAGTTCTCCAGAAAGAATGGTCTTACAAATATAGTTTAACAGTATATTTACAAAGTTAGGTCCGAAACGGCTCGACAAATATGGTTAAAACTTTACGACCCGAGCCCGGCCCGGGCCGAAGTGATATATGCTTTATAGGCCCGAGTTCGACCCGCGGGCTCTTCTCGAATCCGTGCAGACCTCTAAATCACAGCCTATTTAGTATACACGTGTATAGCAAAAATAAAAACTATTAACTGTACATAACATGCACTATTTTTCTATAGTAAGTCTATTAGGATAGGGAATTCTATTTATCAGAGCGTGAACAGTGATATGCTGAAGTTAATTTCGAACCAAATGTAACATTTCGCCTTTCTTCCTTGTAGTCTACAATTCTTGATATTTTTAAAATTGTATCAATACACACACATCATTAGGCCTAAGTAGCTTTAATATGAAAATTAATTTTCATTTTTTTATTTTCAAAAGTAAACTAATATTAAAAGATTCAGTGATTAGTTTTGCATTATTATTATTATTATTATTATTATTATTATTATAATATTATATTATATTATATTATTATTATTATTATTATTATTATTATTATTATTTACAACATGTCTTAATACACTTACGATTAACTTGCAGAAGAAAAAATATTAAACAAAAAAATACAGTTAATAGAATTAATAATTAATTAAGACACATAGAAACTGTAGGTGGTCTATAACTAATTAAAATATATAGGTATTTGTAAATGTACTGTGTGTTGCCTGACTAACTTCTCGACGACTGCATAATTTTTCGTTTGTGAGGGACTATATATATTATATATTATGTTTCTCCTCCTTATTCAACATCGCGTGTATTATAGAATAAAGAAATCTCTATAATATGACGGAAATGTCTTTAGTATCCATTATCGTTAAAATGTTTTTGTTATTCGGCTTACGTACTGTTTCTATGGACAAATCCTTTTGATTCATTTCTCATCCATCATTGGCTTCTTATTTGTATATATACAGAGAATAAATTGTTCTTATGTTTACTTACGAAATAGTATAGTCAGACATTTCTATAATTAATGTATCCAGAGAAATACGAGAAAAACCTAAAGAAATAAAGGGTCGTAAGTGGCACACATACAAGTCTTCTGGTTAACAAGGAACAGTGCACAAAGACAGAGAGAAAAGCAAAGCTTTTGAAACTCTTAAATATATCTTACTAGATTTTAGGGTTTGAAATGGTTTCCAATCTGAACATTTCAACAATAAGAATGTTTCATGTAATAAACGTTTATACTGCATTTTTAAACATTTACATGTAATTAAATGATTAGCAAGACTTTAGTAATAAAAAATGGTTAAGATGTCACTAAGAAAATCTGTAGTTAATTAAACTTTTCACAAAATATTTAGTTAATTGAACACTTTAAAGAAAAAGCGTTAATAATTAAACATTTATGTAATCAAACTTTTCGCAAAATATTTAGCTAATTTAATTTTTATTGTAGAACTTTTAACTAATTAAACATTTCAAAAGGACTTTTAGGTAATTAAACTTTCCATGAAAAGTTAAAGTTATTGAACTTTTCACAAAATACTCATTTAATTTAACATTATATATATAACTAATTAAACATTTCGGTAAAACTTCTTACAAACTTTTAGCTAACTAACTTTTCACGAAATGTTCAGCTAATTAAACATGTTATAAATCGATCAAATAAATAAGCATTTTAAAAACACCTCAAAAAACATCAAATTGTTAAACATCTCAAAAAACATTTAAGTAATTAAACTTTTCATAAAAAGTATAGCTAATTAATCTTTTCACAAATTGTCAGCTAATTAAACATTTATACTAAAACATATGTAATTAAATATTTCGAAAAATATTTAGATAATTGAACTTTTTACAAGACGTTTAAGCAATTAAACTTTTCACAAGTCATTTAGATAACTAAACATTTTAAAAGGAACATTTATTTAATTAAATATTTCGAAGCATGTTTAAGTAATTGACCTTGTCAAAAAAATTTAGGTAATTAAACTTTCCACAAAACATCCACTTAATCTTTTAAACAAAATTTTGATAATGAAACAGTTCTAAAAATGTTTAAACTTTTCATAAAATGTTCATATAATTAATCATCAAGTTAATTAAATACTTCGAAAAACATTAAGGTTGTTAATATTTATACAAAACGTTAAACTAATTAAATATTTAAACAAAATTATGTATCTAATTAAACATTTTGCGAAACGTTTAGATAAGTAATCTTTTCACAAAACGTTAACTAAATGAGTATTTCACAAATAATTAATTAAACATTTCTAGAAACGTTTAAGTAATTAAACTTTTTAGAAAACAATGAGCTAATTAATCGTTTTAAAAATATCTAATTAAACATTTTGGAAATTGTTTAAGTAATTACACTTTTCACAAAACGTTCAGATAATTGAATATTTAAAACATAGTTTATTAAACATTTCGAAAAACGTTTACGTAATTAAGATTTCAAAAACAAACATAGCTTATTACACTTTCCACAAAACATTAAGCTAGTTAACACATTTAAAAAAAAACTTTTACCTCTTAAAATTTAACTTAATGATATGATAAGGTATTTTCTATAATAATAGTATAGTAATATAATATCACATTTAATTTAGTCAATTTTTCGGCTTTAAATATATTTCAGTGGAAAAATAATTGCAGTTAAGGTAGTAAGTTCAATTTTCATGAAGAAAGGGTGTTTCGCATGATCTATATTTCTTACTCCGAGTCAAAATATGAGTTAAATACTCGTGATTGTGAAGAATGTTAAAGAAAAGAGTCGACGATGAACATGTTACATTAAAGTTTGATACCGAAGCTGGTTTGTCGAGATCCAACACCTTAGAAATGAACCTATTACACATACTTAACTCGTTGCTTAATCCCTGCTTACTACTTGTGACTGTTTTTCTCTTCTGCACATGAAATAAGAATCAGCTCATTCTACAGCTATAACTTAAGTGGCCAGTCTCTAGCACACACAAAAAAAATCGGGATGTTACATCATTTTCATACTCACCGGATCTACTTCCCATTGACGAGTTTAGATACCTGAAGCTGTGAACGATCCCTGTAGAAAATTATCGCAGAGGCATAAAGCAGCTAGAAACATATTCCGACCAAATCAGAGTGTTATTTCAAAAATTGACCTTATTTTAAATAAATAAAAGCATAAAAACATTCACTCATTTTTACGAGGATCCACCCCTTTAAATCATCACTGGCTGTATGTTCACTCCTGATAGGTACAATTCTTCTCGTTATCCCTTGACAGGAATTTCCCTTTGTTCACCCCCTTAAATCATCACTGAGTGTATGTTTACTTCTGATAGGTACGATTCTAGTTGTTATTCCTTGAGGGGAATTTTCCTCGGTCTACCCCCTTAAATCATTACTGTCTACTTCTGATAAGTAAAATTCTTCTCGTTATCCCTTGAGGGGAATTTCCCTCGGTTCACCCCCTTAAATCATCAGTGACTGTATGTTCGCTTCTGGTAGGTTCAATTCTTCTCGTTATCCTTTGAGGGGAATTTCTCTCGGTCTACCCCTTAAATCATCATTGGCTGTATGTTCACTTCTGATAGGTATAATTCTTCTCGTTATCCCTTGAGGGGAATTTCCCTCGGTCCACCTCTTAAATCATCACTGGCTGTATGTTCACTTCTGATAGGTACGATTCTTCTTGTTATCTCTTGAGGGGAATTTCCCTCAGTCTACCCCCTTAAATCATCACTGTCTGCTTCTGATAGGTAGGATTCTTCTCATAGTTCCGGAGGGGAATTTTCCTTGAATCATCACTGACTGTATGTTCACTTCTGATAGGTATTATTCTTCTCGTAATTCCAGGAGGGGAATTTCCCTTAAATCATCACTGACTGTAGGTTCACTTCTGATAGGTACGATTCTTTTTCTTATCCCTTGAGGGGGATAACTCTCGTTCCACCCCGTTAAATCGTCACTGGCTGTATCTTCACTTTCGATAGGTACAATTCTCCTCGTATTCCGAGAGAGAAATTTCCCTTAATCCACATGGGTAATCCTCAGTGCCGAAAAGGGAATTTCTCTAGGCTGACAAATAAACAAATAAACGAAGCAAGTAGAGAACAAATATATCTTTACAAGTACTGCAATTACATGTCGTAAGTTTTCAATTATATGCAACCGTATTACTTTAGCATTAATTACATGCATTAGTAGACTATTACAGTATGCATGCCATTGTTTCTATTCTCATTCCCCCTTATTTACTTATCTTGTTTTTCCACTCTCTAAGCTACCCATATGTTAACGTTAGGTGTTAACAAGATTGTTATCTTAAGCAATCTCCAGTCAACTCGTTATGTAATAATGAAAAAAAGAAAGAAAATGAACCTGCAATGAATGGATAAATCTGTTATTTACGAACAGTACATACAGCCAATCCCCTTACTTCTTCTCTCTCATCTAATCTGACATCAGAGCTACAAACAACTATTGATTGTCAGATAAAAGCAGAACGGACAAAAGAGGAAAAATCGTATTTCTTATTACATGGTAATTTATAGTGTCCTATTTACAAGCGCGCCCTGCTCGCTCTTTCTTTTGTTAGATAGCTTAAATGAAGATTATCATAGCCCAGAAGGCGATAATTAATCTGTTCTGATTGGTGCGTTTCAAGCTCTAAAGAACTGTCCACACTTGTCTATAATTTACGGCTTTTTACGTTACTACTCTTTTTTCTCTCTTTCGATACTAGCTTCTTTTCCATATATCGATTGATCTGTGAGACTGGGTCGCAGTATTTGCTGTAATTTACAAAAGCTGTATACGTACATAATACTTTATATCGATAATTACATATTTCTGTAAACATACTACATATACATCAATAACAAAATGAGAATGAATTACAGAATATACATTAATACAAATGCCATATTAATAGGACGTTGATATATTTGATCTGTTCATATAGAATATGCATAGGCTAAAACGTGTAGCAAAGTTTTTTTCTTCATATAGGCTATTTATAGCATAACTTATGTTAGAAATATAATGGATACCATACATATGTGTGTTACTAAGAGCTAATATGAAGTCGATAATAGAATATAACTATGAGAAAGGATGCAGCTAGTTTTATTAGAGTATCTCTTTGACCTGGATATATCCTTTCTTTTTCCGGCTCTACAAATGGTCTGGGCTGATTTTATTTTAAGAAAGTTAGAAAGTGTCCTTTTTTTTTCGGAAGCTTCAACTTTAATTTCGAGGAAACAACGGCTTCAACTTCAAGATTCGTAGCAATTGCATCATCGGTATTGTAAAAGTTTAGTTGCACTAATTCATATTTACTCGTCAGTGGGGTTATTTGGGGTTTACAGGGAGTACTTATTAAGATATATAAGATATGTAAAGAAGTCCTTCCCTGATTACAGAAATTCAACACCAGTTTCATATTTCTATCTTATTTCTAGCCTGAGTTATCAATTTCTGTAATCAGGGAAGGACTTCTCGGACACCCCGTGTATATACTACGTAATGTCCATTCCTCTTATGGACATTCGTCTCCCTTCATATAAAGGAGGACACAGTGGCTGAGTGGTAGAAGGTTTGCCTCTAGTGCATGGGGTCCCTGGTTTGATCCCTGCCCAAGTAAGTTTGTGGTAGACAAAATCGTGTCTGTTGGTTTTCTCGGGATACTTCCGTTTCCTCTCACTTTCTCATTCCTCCAATTCTTCTATCATCATTCACTTGCCTTAATCATTGTCTTCCTAACCCAAAGGTTATAAAACCCGTGGCACATTAAACTGAAATATTTAATTCTTCCATTCATATAACTATTCTGGAAGATATGATAAATTGATCCTTTTGGGGAAAAAAACTTAGGAGCGTTGCTATTTATCTGATACTCATACCCCGCTCTCAAAATCTATAATTCATTCTCACGCGAGGATCGTCTGAAATATGTTTCGACAAAACTTGTGAAGAGTTGTTACTGTTAAACTTTGTGAAAAGTTCTTATCTCTCCAATACTACTTTCTGCTCATGGTGCAAGTTCTTTATCAAAATGATTGCATAAATTATACAGCTTCTTTATGCAATATGTTAGTTATTCTAACTGATTCAAATGTATAACTTACAGCCTCGCTGTTGAAAGGACGTTAAACTCATCTCCCCCTTTCCTTTTCTCAACCCCTTCTGCCTAAAATTTCAATGATATAATTTGTGTTACGCTGCCGCCTTGCATGTGATCCACGTTTTCATTACTTTGTGTGATATAGAATCTACTGTCATCAAGGGTGCGATGTAAACCACTATACTCAGGTTTGTGTCCGGGGTCGATGCAATGTATTGAGTATACAGTGTATTTTTTTAATGCAGTTTATCTTAGGAAAACTGATAGCTGAATTTTGCTTGGATGGTGGGGTGTCATTTGGGGAAGGACAAGTGTCCTCCTAAGTATGAGAAATATATTCAGGGTGGCCCAAAAGTAGGTACGGATCAAGTCATTCGTACTTTTTTATTATATCATTTCTTAATTTCTGTATTATTTGTTCTTAATGTCTTTTTACTTAAATCTTAAACTCCGAACAGCCAAAGCAAATAAGCTAGAACGTTATACTCGATCAATGCAGGGGTCTATACCTACTTTTGGGTCACCCTGTATATTATAATCAATGGTACAAAATATATATTAATAAAAAACGTGAAATTAACTTTTGTCGGTGGAGAATTTTACTAAACCTTTCTCCTTCCTCTCCAAAGCAAAACCTTACATGGCGTTGCTCATCGTACCTTCTTCAAAGTTTGCATTGAATAAAACTATGTTAAATACAGAGTTACATGGAGCCGATTGACACATTTTAAAATTGGATATTGCGCAGTTGCGATAGCTTTGAGTGGGTTGCAGGTGCGGAATTGGGAAAGGCTCGAATGCAACTTCATAAGAACACCATAACAGTTACCATGAGCGTTGATGAACGTGTCTTCTGTATTCGCACTTATTACAAAACGAAGTTTTTAAAGTGCAGCGATTAATCAGATAATAATTTATTTTTGTCTGACGTTGCGTCGAAGTTCAATTGTAACTGTTACAGAGCTGTAATGAAATTACATTCCATCTACTTCCCACCATCTTATCCACAACTTACTCTAAGCTTTTGCGCCTACGCGATATTCAACTTTCAAATTTGTCAGTCGGCTCCGCGCCACCCTGTATAAACGGAAATGCTGTAGCACAATGATAGGCCGATCATATCGTCGTAAACTGAGTGAAAACATAAATATGAATGAGTACTAAAATGCCGAAGTAAAGTGTTATAATATTCAATCATGTTTGTCAAGAAGCTGATACATCCTAATATTTATAAATAATAATGGCATGTCACAGCATTAGGAAAGCAAGCCTGTTGAATATCAAATTTAATAATCAATAGTTATCGAAGTGGTAAGCAACAACATGTTGTTTAACGACCCTTATCAAGACTTCCTTAATTGCTTTTCTTTTTTCTTTTCTTCTTTCTTTTTATTTTTTAAATCAACCCTAATTTTCTTAGTAGCATTTCTTTCCCTTCGCTTTGCACACTCGACGATTTTACTTTGCGTGAGTAAGCTTTGTCCCAGGAAATCGTTCTCCCCCCACCTCCACCCCATCATCAAACTGAAATGCACGGCATTAATTGTTCAGAAGTTTCCTTCTCCCCAATTTTCTCTCTCTCCCCACGCACCCACCAACACTGGTCTCTTGTTTCTTTTTGTTGGGTTTTGGAAAATTGCTTTGTATAGTTACGTACGCTCGTGCCTCTTTGTAAACCACGGTTTCTCCCTTTTTATTTAGAAGGAAGAATACGATTTTTCCTTTCTTTTTAAATAATAAAATACTGAGAGAACGTAGCACTCTTTTGACCATGGTGTTAAACCACAAGAACGATCGGTCTACTTACTGTCTATCATCTCTCATAACTATCTTCCGTCACTATTCATAAGCTCTTCCAACCATCAAATTAGCTCTCGACAAACCCGTAAACTGAAAAGATATAAACAAAAATAAAATTATAGATAGGTATTTTGTATTAAAGGCCTGTACAGTAGAATGCTGCAACACCTTACTTTTGGCATCTAAATGCATATAATACGTAGATTTCAATTGGTCTAGATGGAGAAAGGATTTCCGGCAAACATTTGTCGAAAGTAAGTTAAGTCTACGTATTGTAATACTTTCTTGGATCAGCAACCTCTCAATTGGTTTGATGCAGCTATCCTGAACCAGGCTTTCCATTTCCTTGTACTTTGTCTTCCGTACATCATATAACCTATGTTTTGGTCCTCCCGTATCTTCCAATCACGGTTTTCCTCTGACTGTTTTTTTCTTTCTGCTGTTCCCTCCATAGCCAATATTGTAATTCCTCCTTGTATCATCCTATGGTTTGTTTTCGAGTTTGTCGATATGTTACTCATCCATATATTTATCAACAATCTTCTTTAGCAACACATTTCGAAACTTTCCATTTTTCAAGAGTCCAGGCCTCATATCCATATTATCTGTATAATCTTTTGACAATAATAAAATAATTTGTGCATGTGTTTGTGTGTCTGTCTGTCATAAGCTTTTCGCATAGAAAAGAGTGGTACACATTTGGTACTCGGATAGATCTTCAGCAGATTTAATTCTGTGCGAAGCTCTTTTTTTTTTCGGCCCGGGAAGAATGAAAATATCTGCGAAAATGTACGCTCGTTTCTCGCGGTTTCTACAATGTCTTGGGTGTATGCAACCCCAATTACGCCAAAGTTGTGCGGGCTTATATAACAGCAGGAGACAAATACCACGGAGTGAGGTAAGGACTTTTCTCCTCTTTTTTAATCGATGTTCTGAATCAAAAATCGGTAATGACATATGCTTACACTTCCATAAATGTATTGCAGAAATCACAAGAGTTACACTTTTAGGTTGTCCATAGACCAGATTATGCCCTGAGGTTCATGGTAACTCAGTGGCAGAGCACTCACTTTTTATAGAGGCAAGTGGATTTTATAATGGACAAACATCATGCACTGTTTTCTCGGGGTACTCCTGTTTCCTGCGACTTACCTTAGCCCACCATTTCGTTCATTCTTATCAGCTCCGTCTCTCTCGGTCTTGCAGCGTAATCGTGGGACGTTACACTTTTTGAAAGAAGATGTACCTAGAGGATGTTATTGTTCGGAACTCCCCCCTCCAAAATTGTCAAATTTATATTAGATAAAATGACGTTTTAAAACCTTCTCAACCCTTTTAAGTGATCTTTCCTATTATTTTAAAGACGTAGTCTTCTCCTCCTATGAACTATTTTTTTAATGTTCTTGTTAAAAATTGTTCAAGAATCTGCTTGTTACGTATGGATTACGTGACATCCAACATCACAGCTTCCTTGCTGATATGATTATTTGCGAGGCAAGAATTGTGGCTTTGTCCAGGTAAAAACTGGGGCAGCTAGAACCCACTATGATAGGTATATCATGAGTTTACTATAAACTTTCAAAAATATTCGTATATACATAATAGCTTAAATTATTGTTGTTACTCAAAAAAAAAAAAAAAAAAACTGTGGAGTCCTAGGGCCCTCCGCCCCGGGTTAGGTTTGCCACTGGCTTTGTCGTCTCAGAAAGATATCGCAAAGTCTCGTCTCTGAAAGTGCATGCTTTGATAGCTTTCACTGTTTTGATAGCTATAACATCCTTGTTTAGATATCTGTTATCATTGTTACTTGCACAAAGTGCTAATACTTTACGAAAATCACGTCTGTAATATATATAGTAGGACGTCGATAATCCGAACTAATTGGGACCACAGGTAGTTCGGATTTTCAAATTGTTCGGATTTTCGAAAATGACCAAGAAAATATCATTTAGGCTTAAATATACTGTACGGTATGCACTTTTATCGATACAGTGGTTATACAGTACATACAGTAATTACAATACCATACGTAAGGCTACTTACATTTAATGTTTCTGAAGAACCTGCTCGTACACTAAATTACACTGTTCTTGTAACTCACACTTAAAACTTAACTTGTATAGGTCTAAGGGAAAATGAAAATAAAAATATGTATAACAAACAATTACATATGAATGAGCATTTGTAAAAACACTGACTTCACACAAGCTTGTGTATCGCTAGCGCTAAGACAAAATGTAAAAAGCTTCTTGGGAACACGTTCGGATTTTTGACGTTCGGACTATCGACGTCCCACTGTACATATATATAGGGACACAAGCATCACTTATTGATGTAATAATCGATGTAACTGCTTGCTAGATTCATATGACAATGATAATTGGCTCCAAGCCTCCAAATTATCTGCGACGTTGCCACTTAGCAAAATTTTGATTTCCTATAGCGGCTGAAGGACACTCCGGAGGGTATATTGCTATATAGCATTTTCGCTTCATTTTGAACTAAAGAATCTCTCTCTGTACTCCTTGGGCGGCTTTGGTAAGGAGAAAGGAACTTCATATAGCTTCAGAAATCTGTGCATTCTTAAGAATTAGAACATTAGGTAACAATTCTTCACTTACCTTGTAGTGCTAAAATTTAAACTTTCACGGATATAATAACTCCCTCAAAAGTCGTCCTTGTGACAAAACAGTCTCATAGAAGAAAGTTTAGAGTAAATACTTATTACATTTTCACCATCATGTATTTATTTATTTTTGAAATAACTATGAATCAAGAGACAAGGGCGCCGATTTCTCTATAACTTTGGAGGAGCCATTCAGATATGCCTTTGGTTGCAGACAGGGGTCTAAGAAGGCATATGTGAAGATTTTAAGACAAATTGAATTCAAATTGTGCCAAATATTGTATATTCATAAAAATACATATAACAATAAAAATAGTATAAAAATTACATATTCATAAAAATACATGGGAGCCCATATGAGCAGTGGGGGCCCGAGCCTCCCCCCAGAATGAGCGTCCTTGTCAAGAGATAAAATGTAGAAAACGCTTTATAGCATTCTTTAACTTGGAACTTAATAAGTAAAATACTTACAACTGAAATAATTATTTACAGCTCAAGAAAGAAATCATTTTGAAAGCGTTATAAATACAATACGTAGATAAACAGTTATCACACAGAACAGGCATAGATCTCGAACCGTAATCAAGAGATTTGGAATTCGAATATCGCCGCTGGCTTTCTTGACTGCAGTATTTCAAAGCGTTTCTTCTCAGTCATACCAGGCGAGTGAGAGACCCTGGCAGGAATTCTTGCACCCCCCCCAAAAAAAAGTTGTATTCCACTGTGAATTGTTTTCAGTTTAAAATGGATTTATAGCTATACCTCAACTGTAGGTTATCAATTATTATTATTATTATTATTATTATTATTATTATTATTATTATTATTATTATTATTATTATTATTATTATTATTATTATTATTATAATGTCTAAACAAAAATGTTAAAATGGAGAGAACTTCCCTTAAGGAGTGACTCTTATTCAACACGAAGTGTACGTGTGAATATCTTTTGTAAAAGACTTGAACAAAACGTACAAGTAGCAAACATTCATGATCAAAGATTTTTTTTTTTTAATTTTATTTTAACGGTTTTCAAACTTCAAAGAGAATAGTGTAAAAGAAAAAAAAGACAAACGAACAGTTACAAGAGAAACAGAAACATTCATTCACGCGCATGTTGTGTAAAAATCTTAACATACAAACGCAACAGATTTTGCCTTTTTCCCGCACTCCCTCTCTCTCTCTCTTCTCCTCGCACCACAACACACTTTCTTAACAAACTCTTTTGTTCTTTTGAGATACAATACGATACGATTGGATACGATACGATACGATACGATGGACATGGAATGGATTTCCGAATGTCGTGATGGAGAAAAAGTTTCCTTTTGTATTTTTTTTAAAGGAAAGAAAATACTTCTTTATCTTTGTAATCGAAGTGACCTGTCAGGAGAGATGGAGAGGGGGAAGACTGCCTGACCGCCTTTGGGGCAAGAACTCTACTTTCGTTTGATCCCGCGCTGGATAACAATGTATCTAATGGGTCCGAGATGCCCGATAATTGTTACGTATCAAGGTTTGATGACGTGAAAATCCCTCCTAACCGGAAGTTCATGACAAGGGCCATAGAAAAAAAAAATAAGAACTTCCACACGCAAACACTACGCCTTGTCGACCACAGACGAAGGAGAGAAGAATTATATACATATATATATATATATATATATATACTATGTAGCTAGTAAAATACACACTACTACTAGAAGTACTACTGGAACGAGTAGAGAAGAAAGTGGTGAAAGCGGGACGTGACCACGCACTATGACCTATCTTTACTTTTAACACGTATAGTTAGAGGAGGATGTTGATAAACATTTGATAAAGGTACTGCTTCTTATATAATTTTGATTATCATAGTAATTTCATATTTTGAACGTATAATCAGAGTATTCTGGCTGATTTTAGGATACATATATTTCTATAAGCTTATGGGCTAGAAGAACTAAGTGTCGCATGTAGTAACCTAAACTTTTCGTTTTATTTTTCCGTCTCACAGTACTGTATATACCTAATATATACTTCCATACTCACCTTAACCAAACATCAACACAGATATCCGACCAATGGATATGAACTTCATCACGATTTCTCACTTGAATTCTGAGCGAAAATATAGATAAGTGCTTCGTACGAAATCTCTAAACTTACACAGAATATACGTAGCTAACTTGATATTTTGTGCAGTTTGCTTTACAGATAGAAAAATATTATATTCCCTCCATCATCCTGAACTCCACAAAAAGACATTCACCATATCAAATCGCACTTTTACCAAAGGAAAAAACGATAAATTATTTGCTTCAGCTTAACACATTTCTATATGTTTCACTTTATACTGAACATGTAGTTTCTTTTCTGTCTTCACTTCTCGAATGACAAAATTGATAGTGCTTCCACATTTCGTTATGAGAGATTTTGCCTTCTCACTGTCACCACAATGTCCGAGAAAAATCCTTCAGAATTTACGTCCGAGGGAATAACATTTCTCGGATAGCATAAGAAGTTAATTTTTCTGTGTAAAATTTCAAGTACACACTGATCTTCTACAAGATTCATATCCTTTTGTTTTCAAACTACCCCTTGACAATGTCTTCATTTGCTCTTTCGTTGAGATTCTCTCCATCCTCATTACATTTTTCAATCGCTCTAGCATTTGTTGTGTTGAGTCATTTTACATAATGGACTGGGGATTGAATATACGATAGTTGAAACATTTCTTTATAAGCGTCTGTTTCCATAAGTTTATCCAGTTTTTTGTAATTACAAGTAGCTGTATGTTTAAAGTTGTCTAGCTCTTTCTTGGGACATTAACTTTTTAACAGTATACGCTTCTACATTTTCCCCATTATTTATTTACTTATTTATTTACTTTCGAAATAACTATAAAACAAGGGGTAAAATGTAGAAAATATTTTATAGCATTCTATAACTTAGAGTTTAATAATAAAATACGTGAGAATTTAATAATAAAATACGTATAACTTATTGAAAATAATTAATTACAGCTTAAGAAAAATACATTTTGGAGATTTTTCTATTAGAAATGCAGTACGAATGCATAAGATTTCGCGAACTTATCCGTGTATTAGGTAAAATTTGTTGTAATTCTGACGAAATTGCCCATATTCATGTTATTTCGTGATTTAAATACAGCAACAAATTACTCTTTCAATGTTTCTAGAGGAATTTTTATAAGATATATTTTGCTTTGCGCAGCTTTTCATTGTTATCATTAAGACGAAAAGATCAATGCCTTATAAAAGAAAAGCCAGCAAGAGAAGGCCTCTAACAGCTTTCAGCAGGTTTGCCACTATTCACGTGTCAAAACTTTTTCAGTGTATCTATAACGGCAGTTTTTCATGGTGTAAAACTATGATTGACTATGATTGGTAACACTAGCACCAAAGTAGCGGCTGCATTTTCTCTCTGCACTGGTAAGGAAACTTCAGGAACCATCTCCTGATGGGTCCTCTATAGTCATATTCTACATTGTAACTTAGTAATTGGCTGTTCTGTAATGTTGTCTTAGATCTTAAACACTGTTTTAATGTTGCATGGTTCATAGTACAAGAACTATAGCTTTTTAAAGGTATTGTATGAACACTATAAAGAACATTTATCAACTTTTAAACATACGCAAGTCATTACTCCAATTATACATATGGTGTAAATGTTATATCACAACCTTGGTGGATATCTTATGACACGCAAAAAAGAGCACAGTGGCTCAGCGGTAGAGAGCTTACCTCTGATGCGTGGGGTTCCTGGTTCGACCCCCGGTCAAGCAAGTTTGTGGTGGACAAGAGTTTTTTTCGAGGTACTCTCGATTCCTCCCACATTCTTATTCCACCAACTCTTCCATTATCATTCATTTGCATTAATAATCGTCTCCCTTAGCCTAAAGAACATAATCGTAGGACGTTAAACTGAAAGATTTCATTTCATTTCTTGAGACGCCGAAAGTTTCTAAGAACTTTTATATGAAACACACACACACACACACACACATATATATATATATATATATATATATATATATATATATATATATATATATATATATATATACAAACAGGAAATATGGTCTAAATATTATACGTAAATTTACAAAACGAAACGATGAGACAATAAATAATTCTTCAAGAATCGAGACGAGACGAGAAAATCTTATTTTTTATCTCGTGAGCAGCACTATTATCCAGGAATAATACTATATTCAGTTTTATTTTTTTTTAAATATCATTAAATATTCGAATTAATTATTGAAATCTAGCACAAATTTGTAGTTATTAGCTAAATATAATCCATCATTTTCAATTTTTTTAAATATTATTACAACAAGTGTACGGACAACTCGGAAAATTGTCGACTTCTTACTGGCTGGAAGATACGCAATTCATTTTTCATTTAATTTTCATCCTTTTCTTCAATGGCTAACGATATTAAGGTTTTGGATCAAACACTAAAAATTACTACTTTTTAAACATCGACTTTGCTACAAAAAAAAAAAAAAATCGTGGAATGAAAACGTGTTTCCTTTACATTATAATAGTATAATTCTTTTTTTTACATTTTTCTCTCCTTTCTCTCTCTCTCTCTCTCTCTCTGTCTATCTCCGTGCCACACATTCACATTCACACTCGTACACATACCGTCACCCTACAATTTAACTCTACCATTCTAGCTTTTCCTTTGTTTATTTAACAGTCCGCCTAATGATTAATGTTTGTTGTCTTGACACTTCTCGTGATGAAAAAAAGGAGAAAAATGAAAAGAAAAACTATATTAAACAGAAAAACAAAGAAATTAAAAACAACAACAACAGCTGTTTGCTATGTACGATCCTTTTTTTTTAATGTACAGAACCAAAAACTACGATTTCCCACTTCACTATTACTACTGTTACTATTATTATTATTATTATTATTATTATTATTATTATTATTATTATTATTATTATTATTATTATTATTATTATTATTATTATTATTATTATTATTACCGTTACTTTCATCACGAATTTTTGTGATTACCAAACGGCTATCATTCAGTGATGTGCGATCAACATATTTGACCACATCTATGCAATTTCTAGTTTTTCAGAGATGGTATTATTATTATTGTAGCAACTGCACCCCACTGTCACCGCAGCAGTGAATATTCTTATGGCTGTTCCGACAAACACCGTGTGCGAGGGTTTCCTCGGGGTTCTCCCGTTTCCTCCCACTTTCTTCATTCCAACATTTCATTCATTTCTCATAATCACCGTCTCCTTTAGCCTAACCGGCATTAGCGTGGGACGTAAAACTAATTTTTTCTATGGCTCTTACTGACTTTTTCTTCTAATTCTGCAGCAGTCATGTTGGTTTCATGTAATTGAATGATATATTCATATGTTTTATAATAATAATAATAATAATAATAATAATAATAATAATAATAATAATAATAATAATAATAATAATACTTATTATAATGGAGTAAGCTCTGAGTTTGTCTGTAAAGCTTTTGGTAGTTGACAGTTACTCTAATAGTTATCTCTACCTGCTGTGCCTGCATACCTGATGGCGTTAGCATACAGACAATTTTCGGATTTAAGTCCAACTTAAAAACTGCATTGTTTTAATTTTATTTTATTATTTAAAAATAAGACGAATAATGGTATTAATCTAGAGATACTCAGCGAGCCGAAAGCTAGGAGGGAACTAGTACTATTACTAATACTACTACTACTACCAATAATAATAATAATAATAATAATAATAATAATAATAATAATAATAATAATAATAATAATAATAATAATAATAATAATAATAATAATAATAATAATGTAAAAAGTTCGTTTAATAGTACAGTACAGTCCCGAAAACTCGGCCTAATGCGGTTCGAAGGGTGGCCGAGTTTGTGAAAATGCCAGATTATCGAGAATGGGGTTTAAAATGAATAAGTACGAGTGTTTCTTCAGAAAATACAGTACTGTACTTATATGTATTGGTTGCTTAAGAATAGAACAAAGAATAAACTGCCCAATTACCCTTAAACAAAGGAAAAGTACGTACTTTATGAAGGCATAGAGCCTTTACTATACACGAAAATGAAAATTAATGAATACACATTGTACAGTAATTTACCTAATAAGGCAGATCTCAGAAAAATATTTGAACGAGTCTACGCAACGGGGTTTTTTCGCCCTGCCAGGGTGTGTCCGAGTTATCCGGGCTGCCGGGTTATCGAGTGCCGAGTTTTAGGGATTCTACTGTATGCAGTTTACAAAGGGACTGGCAATGTCCGTACAGTACAAAATGCTAGTACATAAACCATTGTTTTCAAGACCTTTCTTATAGTGTATACATTTAGGTGCTTAATAATTATGATGTAATAATAAGCTATGCATCCAAATTTCTGATCTATAAAAAAAGATTCGGATACACTCGATAGCTAATAGCATTTTATAGATACAACCTAGTTCGCTTTTGACATTTTAGTTATACTCTTCATTGTCTTTAAAATTTTTTTACTGAAATTCTAAAGTATAGGGATACAGTAAGTTTAGCGGAAGCCTTAACACATGACCTAGTTCAATAATCAAACTTAAATATAGGGTGGCTCATAATTAGCTATATGATGTTTCAAAGCGGTAAAGAAACTAGCAACGTAACTTGAACATAAACATATTGATCTCATCCCTTTCCTTACAAGAATTTTATTCTCTGTTCTCCACGGCATGGGTCCACCGATGCACCATCCAAATCTATATTTGTTTGGAGACGAAAGCAACGTTGTCACAAGTAGCTTGAGAGATCAGTACTGGTACCCTGTGGAACTCTTCTGTAATAGCTTAGCGTAGTTTGGCCAAATTGCGTATGCGATGTTGATACACTTTGTCCTTTAGAACACCCCATGAGAAAAGTCAAGTGGTGTCAAATCGGGAAATCGAGGTCCGTCTCATCTCTGCGTAATTGTTTGTTGCAGAATAACAAACGCACACAACGCTCACGCTGATCCAGAGACAACTGTTCCGCCATCCTGTCTGGCAAACACTAACGGTTCTAAGTCTAGTGACCAGTGTCCCAATCTCAGGCTACATAGTATTGCCCCAACGAAAACTTTTTGACCAGAATTACAAATACTACAGTTAGTCAAACATCATATACATAATTATGGGTCACCCTGTATAATATAAATTAAACTTTGTTTTACGAAGAAGCTAGTGAAAATCAAACCATTAAATTCTTCGTTCATTTCAAAGGATATTTCCTCATATAGGCCCAAATCAATGAGCTGAAAATTCAAAATGATACAGGCAGGGTTGTGTGACCCAGGCATAAAATTTCCGTATCCAGCAGCTATGAAATTTATCCCCAAGGCGTATATCTGGCCATGCACAACGTGGATTACCAATACTGTCGCAGTTCTACTTTCACCACTTATTCATTAAAATCTTCCCTCCCCTCTCTCCGGGGAGGAAATCTTGTGAAATCAACACTGAATACAGCTATACAATAGTTTTAAATTTACTCTTTCATCTACAATTACTTGGGAAGGAAAAAAATTACGAGTACAGGGTATAATATTATTATTTAATGATCATATATCATTTTGTATTCAAATCGGCAAGGTGGCAAGTTTAGTAACTACCTTAGGCTATGAAGTAACTGACAGGATGCATTCTAGTATATAAATGTGGGTACAGTATATCAAATGCTACTTATACAGTATAAACGCCTGAAGTGAAATAAATTTAATATTAAAGCTACCAGAAAAAAAAATGTAGTGTAACTTAATACTGTAGTAGTAGCACTAAACAAACTTGTGTATTTGATTTTGATCTAAAGAGCTGACAATGAGACGTATTTCCGCTTTCATGTGTGGTATTTGTTCAAGCCACTCATACGTTTAGCTTCCTGTTCCTATATATATATTTTTTTTTTTGCTTCTTTCTTTCTCTCGTTTATACTCACACGTATACACATATGTAATGTCTCGCTCTTTCGTGTAGACTGTATGCATATGTTTGCAGCTTATAGGCCTACTGTACATTTGAAGACAAACAAAAATCAAGAAATAAAGTAATAAAGGGCAAATATGAATCATCTTTACCGAAAGTTAAAAATTCTGTGTTCTGATATGATTATCATTTTTAGAGATCTTATACTTTCAGGAGAACATTTGTGGACTTAATAAGATATTCTTGTACAGTTCACGGAACTTAGGCCTGTGCAATAGACAAGGGTTTCGCAGTTAGGTTTCAGCAATACAGAAACATCCCTTGGACGTCTGTACGAAGATATCGGGATATTCATAGGATCTCATTTTTACCGGTAGATACCACGTGGAAATCCAGTTTTCCGCTTATGTTTCGGAAGTGGGACTTCTTGCAAGACTATTGTGGGACATTTCTAACTTCTTTGCTGCAGCCCCGTAACCAGATAATGGCCAGGGGATTCAGACATTCTGAAAGTTTGTTTGCTGGCATATAGGCTATGTACGAATGTAAAGTGAACTGAAGTTGCCCCCTTCCAAAAACTATTTCTACCCCCTGTTTTTTTAGTATTATGGCTACGGTTCTGTTTTGCTAGATAATCACGGGAAAACTCGGGAACATCTAATATTGTCACATGACGGACACATCCCATTGATATCGAGGAAAAATCCCAGAAATATTTCCATTATGCTTAAAGCCTTTGCATTGATCCTGAATGTTCCAAGACGAGTATTTTGATCTCGAAAGGACAGATAATGGACATATATTGTGCTAAGTGGGAGAGTACATGAGATTTTTACGAAGGTAAAAACAGCCATTCTGAATTAATTGGCCAGGCACAGAGTAGTAGAGCTAAATAATGCAGTGGTGGTTGTTCAGGGAAGTCGTATCGCTAAAAAAACTATTACCACAAGCTAGAGGAAGAAAACTTCGATATGTACTAATTATTGTATTCAAGAAGGATTACATTATGTAATAACTTTTCTTCCTTTAGCTTGTAGCGACCCCAAGCATTCACCAGTAATTTTTATTGATAACTTCCCTCAAGAGTCGCCATTGATATAATGACATTTCTTTCGATGAATGTCTGGTTGTTTTAAACCATAAAACTTGTTACATGGTATATTCACAATTTATGTATGGCTTTCTAAGGTAAATACTTTTGACCGATATCGGGACGTACGTAGGACTGTATCCTGTGGATCCTGACCCCTCTCCGAAATTCTGACTTTTCTGTAAATTTAGTCTAATTTTAGAGTGATTTTACAATAGGCTATATTATTTCCTCATATTGAATTTGAACCCCCGAAAAATTTAGAACCCTCCCCGAAACAAATTCCTGCGTACGTACTTGACCAATATATACTTACGAAAATATAATAAGACTCATTGTTTGCTAATTATGTGCAAATAATAATATATATTATTTATTTTTTCTTATCTTTCAGAAAAGTTTGTAGAGACAACTTCATCGTCACTCGTCAGTTCCCCAGACGTGACAAAAGTTGACGACGGTCGAGATTCTCCTGAAATTACTTCGTCGACATCTGACGTGAAAGATGGCGAATCAAGCATTGATGGACTTGATGCTAAATCGACAACTTCTGAGGGCAAAGCCGAAGCCAAACCGGCGCCGAAAAATCCTCAACTTATGGAACGCTGTAACTGCGATGAGTTGAGGGATGTGATTTGTCATCTTGAAACTAAGGACCTATGGGATAAGTTCCATGAATTGGGCACTGAAATGATTATTACGAAGTCCGGAAGGTAAGTCTTGACATTGATTATTATTATTATTATTATTATTATTATTATTATTATTATTATTATTATTATTATTATTATTATTATTATTATTATTATTATTATTATTATTCAAAATCACGCTGTGTACTAATTGTTTATACAAACACACTAAAGTAAGTTTTATTAGGTCACATTAGTAGAAAAGAAAAAATGTATAAGAAATTTCATTCAATATACAGGGAGATCCCATAATAGGATACGGGATCTTCTATATATATACGCAAAGTTCGCTAACAGTCCTGCTGTTGTTGCACCACACCAGGGAAAAAGATACAGGTAAGCGAAAGGTAATTGCTCGAAAAATATCTGTTATCGTTGTTTCTTACGAAATATATATATGCTATCTCTTGAGAAGAAATAATTCAAGCAGCGAATACTGTATTTTGTTCATTTAACTTTTTAATAGAAACCAGAGAGCAAACCAATAACGATCCAATCCAATTACATTTTAATTAGCTCTCTCTTTCCAAGGCTTATATAAACCAGGACCAGCTGCTGCCTTAGGTTGGATTCTTTTTATGCGTTTTATAAACCTTAAAAAATGTTTCTGGAGTATTGAAATATGTAGTGTTTGAGTAAAGAAAAAGAAAACTTTATTCTTGAGAAGAAAGATAATCTTGATGCATCTCTAAAGAACTTTATAAGAAGAAACAAAATAAGAGCTTATGTTTAAGGTTGCAGAAGCACTGCAACCACATCCAGTAGTATTGACCATATGGCAGCTTATCATTTATATCTACAATGCTCCTATCTTCTTGTAGTATAAACTAGTAGTTGCAGTTTCTTCACAACCGTCAATTTACTCGCAAAATAGTTAAATAGTTAACAAATTCCACCACTCAACAGCGTTTGACTCAATTATTCCTTGTGTTCGTGACAAAAGGTGGATTCCAATAATTTGAAAGAAAGAGAATAATAATTGAGAAAGTCCATCGTTGATTCACAAAAAGAAATAATCCGCAAGTCATTGTGGCGCATACATTCAAATTCAAGTTCTCTTTACGAGGATAGAAAGAGTGTTTTGTGAAAAACATCCAGAGCTTTTGTTTATAATTCTGCTATGAAAAGTTAAATCCCGTATATCGTCCCACAGTAAACCCCTTTAGCCTAAGGGAAAAGATGCTTAATTAACATGAATTCTAATTTTAAAATAATCGTTGTAATGATAAAGCGAGCAGATTCGGGACACTTGTGAGAAAACTTAAGAAACAGAATGTTGTCCATCACAAAATGACCGCCTGAAAATCGAACTAGAGACCTCTTATACCAAAGCGTTCTACCACTGAGTTACAGCACTCCACTAAATGATTAACGAATTATTTCTCATTTACATTGATTTCCTTTGATTTTAATAATAATAATTATAATAATAATAATAATAATAATAATAATAATAATAATAATAATAATAATAATAATAATAATAATAATAATAATAATAATAATAATAATAATAATGAAATAGTTTGGTGGTTGCTAGGGTTGTCAACCTTCCGGTATTTTACCGGATAGTACGGTTTTTGACTATGTCCGGTGTTCGGTACAACCTCAAAATCGGAGGTTAGATATCCGGTAATATTTCTTCTTACTAGTCTTATTCTGTTTTATTCAGATTATGCTGGAGTGACGTAAAGAATCGTTTGTCAATGAACATGGTTAAAGCAGAGCTTAAAATTCGCTTTGATACCACCCTGTCGTGCGCGGAATTTACTGAGGAATTGAGGGCAAGAAAATTTCCTGAACTTATCAAAGTTTCGAATAACGAAATACATCTCCAAAAGCGCAGTTAGCACTATTTCATCCTCAGCTACATCTTCCAATTAAACAATGCATCAGATCCAACAAAAGAATGTAGGCGTTAAGACACATTACCAGCCCCAATAAAGCTGGTAAGACTTATTTTTCAAGTATATTTTGTGCATGCCATAATTATATTGTCAATTATATTTGCTATTCCGTTTTAAATACAATATATTATTGATGACAGACTACAAAAATGACAATGGTCGACTTAACCAAACTGGAATAAGTAAATTTAATAAATGCTTCAAAAGTAACTAAAACTATTAAATTCGAATCCGAATCTGTCAATTTTATGTGAAATAACCACTTTCAGATAATTCACATTTTTGACGAGGGACGATGTCGCAATCTTTTCAGGATATACGTATTCCAGGAGGGTGTTCGGTATTTCCATTTTCAAACGTTAACAACTCTATGGTTGCAAATATACACTACCAGCATTGTAGGTCATAGATTTGATCAAACCAAGAAAAGAATTGAGAGAGAGAGAGAGAGAGAGAGAGAGAGAAGGAATTGAAGGACGGAAGGGGGAGCAGAAGAGACAAAATTACGCAAATGATTCTTTAAGTACTTCCGTAATTAGAGCCCGTATTATCTTCACCGTAATAATTATTCTGTTTTATTTTATTAGTCACGAAAATGGCTCGCTCACTATCTGCTAAAGTGAAAAAAAAAAAAAAAACATAACAACCATATCGTATCACATCATTAAGTGAGGTGTTACTTGTACTCGTATATACTACAGCGTTAGACAACATAATTCACTGAATTGTAAGTGATAACAAAAACGAACAAAAAAAAAGTCCCACATTTTGACCACTAATGCAGAATTGACAATCATGTGAAACTAGCTTTGCAAAATTCCATCACGTCTTTTACTTACTTAGATTAAAATCAGTAAACAATTACACAATTATTGGCCCGGAAATTGTTTATTGTTTCATTGTTGTGCATAAGTGTGGCGGCGAGTATATTATACAACAAATTGTTTTTCTTTTCTTTCTTTCTCTACTGATAAAACTATAATCAATGGCGCTCATCGTTTTATATTCCGACGACTTGATAACGTTCAAAGGACACGCAAAGCTCTTTCTTAGCTTAGCTTTTTAAACTACGTTACCTTGGCTATCAGCTTAATCTCTTTTTATATAAGACATCTGTGTCGGTAGTTATTAAGTTATTATGCAAAGTGGATTGCGTATTATCACTTAAAAGAGTATTCACATACCACGCTAAAATACAATTTATGACCTTCTCAACACAAGACATCTGCGTTAGTGCATTCACCATTCTTTGTGACTGTTATTCACAGTGCGCAAGCACAAGAGCTTTCAGTGATTAAAACAATAAATTAATAAATAAAATAAACTAGGAATACCTTCAAGGAAGGATGTCATGACGCAGTGAAATTTTATGAAGGGAAGTCCAACAATAATAATTATAAAAGATAATAGAAATTAATTTGTTATTTCCAAATCAAGAATACTGTGACTTTTCAAATTGAGGGAGTTCTATGTTCAGAATAAGTCATTATTGTTTGTTCGTTTAAGTTGTGTTTCTTTTTAGCATGAAGGCTATATCAGACGTGGGCCTACAGCTTAAGATGGAATCCGAACCACCACCGTAATGTGTTCAATACTCTCCCACCAGGTACTGAATCGAGGACAATGTCGCCGAAGGAACGCTCTACTGTTACTCACGAGACGAGACAAGACAGAGCCCAAACAGCTGGTGCAATTGAAAAATTTCCACCATTTTAGATTGAAAACCACATATTTTCAACAAGTTCGCTTTCTTTCTTTCTTTTCTTTTTCTTTTTCTTTTTTTGTTGTGTCTTTGCCCATAACAGAGTTGACTTATAGCTCCGGACTTTTCAGATACCCTGTATATTCACTCTCCTAGGTATTGAGAAATTCCTCTTAATGTAGTGAGACATATTACTTGAAAGAACTTTTCGCTTAGTAAATGTAGGTATGCAGTACTTCCTGAGACATTGTGCTCTTATTACGAGGGTGGTTCTAAAAGTAATTTCTCCTGTTCCATAAAAAGTGTATTAATGAACATATAAGAGTAAAATGTATTACAGATCATAGCTAGAACTGTCCTTTACAGAAACCTAGCTTTCATCGTAGGCTCCATGATTTTGAACACATTTGCCTTATCATCGAGTCCAGGCATCGAAACCGTTTTGGAACAATTCAGGGGGTTACTTATTGACCTATGATTTTAAAGTTGTTTTAATTTCATCCAAGTCATTGAATCTTGATTTTGTGGTATCCCAAGTCAGTAATTATTCCCTGGGTAGAACCGTACGAGACGTTCAATGCATGACCAACATTCTCAACTGTAATGCGCTTGTCACCTCAAATCAAACGTTCATCAACACGTTCTCGATTTGCATTTGTGATTGATGTTGTCGGCCGGCCATTTCTCAGTTTATCTGCAATTTCTGTTTCTCTGTTTCTAAACTTCCTCACCCAACACCGGACGTTGCTTATGTCCATTACAGCGTCTCCACAGTTTTAAAGCGATTATGGATTTTCTTAGATGAACTTTTTTTTTTTGCCAGAAATTCAGTGACAAGTCTTCCTTTCAGCTTCAGATTCATGGTTCTAATCAGTCAATTTGAGAAAGAAAAGACTAGGTTACCTCTATAATATCTTGCAGAGATAGTTGAGTAGCTGTAATAGAAACAAACTTATAGCGAGGGAGGCATTAGGCCTACTTTTTGATCCATTCTCGCATTTTAAGAGTAGCAATTAATTCCATACAGAAATTCAAACGTGCCCGTCTACTTATTTAATACTCGCAGTAATATTATGAGGAGAAGGCTATTCCAGGAAAGGAAGTGACCATTATTCTTAACATTACGGTTAGTAGACTTAGTAACGGTAGGCTAGCGAGCTATCCTGCGTTGGCTCTGCGTTGTAATTGACCACTTTTCCGACACTTCGCCAACCAACTCAAGTTGATAACATAACCTCCACGGAAGGAAGTAAAACGGCAAATGGTTAGTTGATCAACGTACACTTTAAACTACGATGTTGAGCCAAGTGTTTTTCGCTTTATTTTTGCGATTATATCAATTCCTAACCATGCCGATCATTAACTTAGGTGGGGTTTACTAAGTGTATTGGTGGGAATATCGGTAATCTTTATATATATATATAGCGGGATAAGGGTTCGTAAAATAGTAGGCCTACTAAACATTTTACATAGAACTAATAATTATTACTTATACTCTTTAATAACATATTGAAGTTACGTACATTTTTAAAGGTCTGTCTACGGTGAATGATCCCAAAGCCAGATACTAGGCCATGTTCCCTAACGTAGCTAGATGGGGCCATTAAGCTAGTTAGTCATGGATAGGATGACCAGTTCGTTTCCCCTGTTGTTCAAAAAGAAATATAGTAAACTGGTAATAACGACGAACTGGAATAAACGCAAAAGTTCAGAATTAAAATGAATGATATCACGTATCAACATTATTTTTAAGTAAAACAAATTCGAAAAGATTAATATGCTAAGGAATAGAACTGGTAAACTTTGGTCATGAATATTCTCCTTGAGCTATTTCCTATTTTTTGTGCCCCATGCCTCTAAATTATCCCACCCCACAGTAGCGGATCCATAACATGGCTTCTGAAGATAACCCTTCCCAGTGGCGAATTTAGCCCGGAGCCTGAGAGATCTAGGCTCCCAGTTTTTTGAGTAACAAAAGTAATTGGAGCTATTGTTTTATATATTTTTGAAATAATATTGTAAAATTGCCTTTTGTTCTTTATGGGACAATTTTTGAAACATTATATATAGTTTCAGCTGCAATTTTTCTCTTATACAATGTGTAAAAGAATACTTGATGTCCACAATGTCAACGTCCAGCCTAGCCATAATGTCCATCGGGAGAAAGCTTTAAGTTGGAAACTTTTGCAGGATCCATGAAATATTGTAAACTCATGATATACCTATCGTAGTACGGGTTCCGGCTTTCCCCTAGTTTTTGCCTTCTAGATCCGCCACTGACTCTTCTTCTCACCAATTTCCCCTTTCCTCTACTTCCTTAACTTAATTTTATTTTTATTTATTTATTTTCTTTTTTGGTTTGTACAATGTTGTCATGGAAACAGGTTAATGACAAGAGCAAAAAAAAACAACGGGGCTCCAAGGTGTCGCTTCAGTCGTTATTTTAGCCACTTCCGGGCGAATATAAGAGGTTGTTGGCGGTCATTGTGAGGTATATACGATCGAAAGAGGTGAGAATGAGACCCAGAAAAAAAAAGTAACATCAACATCATCATCATCGCGGGCAAAAAACACAACAATTGTTAACTCTCTCTCTCACACACACAGAGACACTCAAAGAAACTAAAATAAAACGAGAACACCAGAATCATTACCAAAATGACAACGAAGAAAATCATCAAAAAGAAAAAAAAATGTGCATCGTATAGGCCATATGAAGCCGTTAAGCTTTCTCGAGCAATGCTTAATGCCTTAGGAGTATTTTTTTAAATATAAAAAAGCATGTTTCTTTCTTCTTCTCGGAGAATTGCAAATGTTTCACAGAATCTCTCTCTCTTTAGAAGTTTTGACGTTAGAAGTATTTTTTTTTTAAAAAATCTTCCTCCCAGAAAACTATCTGCCACAAATGATAATAAACTGTACACTCTCTACAACTCGTATAATGTCCCAAGCGTACACTATCGCCACACACACACACACATCTTTTCCTTTCGTTCGTTCATTTTATTCTTCCATTATACGTATCTTTTTTTCGCCTCTCTTTTATAACGGCCTTCAAAAACCTTCTCTATTTTTTATTATTATTTTATTGCACCCCGTTTTTTACTTCTTCTTGAGGCTAGGAAAAAAAGAAAAGAAAAGGGTGTCTATCTGATTATCTTTCATTATTGTAGAGGTGTCACCGTTTCTTCATCTTTCAGACGATAAAATTTTCATTATATGGCTCCACGATACGGGAAGACAGAGAATAAATGATTTGATTACTGCTCATATTTAGGGACATTACAGCGCGAATAAGAAACAGAGAGAAAGAGAATGAGAATAAAGTAACACTCGTATGTGTTTGAAAGTTGCTCCTTTTGATTATGTGGCGGGTCTCAGTACTGTATAGTCTAATGATAAAAAATTTATTTTGGAAGATAGTTTACATGCACATCCTATTTATAACGCAAACACATCTCAGCTATGGAAATTTCAAAATATTGTATATCTTAGTTTTGTGGGTTGCATAAACACCTAGGCGAAAATATTTATATAATCTTAATATTTATTATAAGTTAATGACGTCGCAGTCTGTCAGCCACGCAAATTAGTAGTTTACAATGAGTATAATAGTTGTCTTTTGCTGCGCTGCCTCCTACCTGACACTAAGAGATGTCGCTAGATTAGGGATTAGGCATTAGATTTCTGGTCTATGTCAGCATCTATGCCCATGTTAGCCCGTCACGTATGAGAGAAGACGTCCCTCGGTAATCACACTGCCCAGGAAATTGGAGAGGAAGAAAGAAATGGGGAAGGAAGAAGCGGAAATCTTTGAGTTTTACATCCCACGGTAATTCCGGCTAGGTTAAAGGAGACGGTGATGATGAGAAATGAATGAAATGGTGGAATGAAGAAAGTGGAAGGAAACGGGAAAACCCCCAAGGAAGCCCACGCAGAAGGTGTTTCTCCACCACAAAGTTCACTTGGTGCGAGCTGGGATCGAACCAAGGACCCCACACACCACAGGTGAACGCTCTTCCACTGAGCCACCATGGCCCCAAGGAAGAAGCAGCCTGAGACCATTATATCAGGCACCATCCCGGTATTTGCCTGGTGTGAATGAGGAAAACCCAGGAAAATTTCACTGAGGATTACAGTATAGGTTCCAAGACAGATAATTCTTTTTGAGTGAATACTTCGTTCAAAATAAATATCTGTCTCTTCTCGTCCCGAATTCCACAAAGCCAAAACGAGACGGGACACGAGACATATCTCGTGTGCATTCCTGTTCATGATTAAGTTCAACTTATAAATAAAATAACGCAACACTTAAAGAGTTTGAATAATTAAAGTAGTAATAATGAACAACTTTTTTTTTTCATGTGAGGCACAATAGCAGAAAGTGACTAAATAAATTCTTGGTGGCGTAGCTCATCTTCACTCTTCTTCAGGTCATCTTTTGATGGAAAGTTACGTAATGCTTCTTGAGACGAAATCAATTGGTTCCAGGAGTGAACTTATGAAAACAACCGCGGAGGTCCTTTAATTAACACCATGGATAATTACGTTCTACGCTTATTTTATAGGCTTCACAGTGTTCCTCGAAAAGGTATATTACCATTTCTTGCTTATTTCTTCATTTTCTTTTTGGTATTTTGATAGTGCTTCTATTTATATAAAAGGTTATCTAAAAGGATGGCAATAACGTACCGGTAGCTTTGTAGGGAGTCCCTTCCTATGTACAAAAGCAGACACATCAAACTAAATTCCCTGATGCTGCAACCCGAGAACAAGGGTAAGTCCAGCCATATAGTTTCCAATAGTAATTATCGCTTATGAACTCTTAACTTTTGTTCTACTTTTTCCTTTCTGGACTGAAATTCGTTTCTTTGAATTCAAGTAATTCCATCTTTCCAATTGTATAATTCAGTGGCGCCTCTTGAAGGCAATCATAGGTAAAAATTTAAATCTTCTTGATACACGTTAAGTGAAGAGAACATCATGCAACTTCAGAAAGAATTATTGCATTAGGTAAACTTCTTTCTTTTAGCTTGTAATTTTTGAGATGTGACTTTCCTCTAGAACCGCCATTAAATGATGTGTCAACATCGAGTAGCTTGCCAGAATATTTATTATAAGTTTCTTTTCAAATATGTTACATCAATGTCAGGTCTCGTGTAGCCAGAACAATCTAAAAAAAAAAGTCTTGCGAAGTTTGGGTGGACAGCCACCGTACAGGTCTGACTTAGTCCCAGGTAGTTTTCACCCCATCTTAGCCATGAGCATTTCGAGGATAAGCTGTATGTGAACAGGAGGTCCGCAATTGATTGCAGTAACAAGTCACATACTTCTACACAGCAGGTATTAAGGGAAGCTGACACTTTGACACAAGTGTGCCAACGTAGATGGAGATTATGCTATGTATGTATTTGTTGCTGATTTTTTTTCTGTAGTCATATTTAACTTAATGATTTCTCCTCGTATATACTCGGAATCTACAATTATTTATTATCGTTATAATTATAACAATAATTATTATTATGAACCTGTTTTGTAATGTATATTTCAAATAAAAATATAGAATATACTTATAACGCGGTTTTGCAAATGCAAGTCCATCTTCAATGTCTTGTTTCCTTACAATAAAAGCAGGCCATCATGTTTCTCTTTCTAACAAGGTGTTAGCCAGAAAGAACTTAAACTTCGCTCTATATCAACATGTAAAAATGACGAAAGGTAAAAAGTTCTCACATTGCCGCCGCACTTTCAACTTTCAAGGATATATATTATACGAAACTAAAAAAGACATGGAGAGAGAAAAGAAAAGGAAAAGATACATGTTTGTATTGGTGCGCAATTTAAAAAGAAAGAAAAAAAGAAATTTGTAAAAGAAAGAAATAAAATAAGAAGGACAAACTTATTTTGATTTTCGTCCTAGTTGAAAGACAAAGAACACTGGCGGCTTCGTTGCAAACAGAGAAAATATTTCCTGTGGTTCCTAATTTGACGACAGATGTATGGAAAGTATCTCAACATTCCAAGAACTTACAACGAAAAAAAAAAAAGAAAGAAAGAAAGTAAAGGAAGTATATTCTCTTTCTTTCACATATTTTTATTCTATCTAACGGCTATCTTTGAAGAAAAAAAAAGAGAGAAGCGGAGATGTAGATAATCTATAACTGTTCCTTTAACCACAAAATGCGTGGTGCAATGCAATGTGTTTGTGTGATAGCCTTTTACCCCTTTGGTATACTGGAATAAGGAGAATTTTCACATGAGAAGGATTCGTCCTCAACATCTTTCACTTCAACACTGAAACGCATGTGTTTAACGTGTTCTTTTTCTTTTGCTTCTTCTTCTTCTTCTTTGGCCGTTCTTTGGTATCTGCCTGGTCTGGTATTCTATTTCTTCAAGTGTTTTTTTCCTTTTATTCTCCTCTTGTTTTGCACCTGATTCTCTTTTTTCTCTATACTATACACACAAATACTAGTATTCTAGAATTTTTTTTTCTTGCTTCTTTAAATCCATTTCATCTGCATGTTTTACCATTCCTGTTTGTACGTCATCGGTGTAATTTAACACAAGGTTCGTTAGTTTCTGAAACGATGGCTTCTTCACAGAAAGTTATCACATCCTTACGTCATCAAACTCGTTTGTAAGCATCCTCAAAAACCTAGAAGATTGCGTTCTCTACCTTTCTTTCTTTCTCTCTCTCTTACACACACATAGTCTTTGATTTTAGTATACGTATGTGTGCGTGTGTGTCTATGTGTGAATATGCTTTTGCTTTGGATGAGGTGTTGGCCTGTACCGAAAGAGTTCTTTGCATATTTGTTTACAGTATACTTAAATAGAATGAATTCCCTTCCTCCTCACAAACTTCTATTTTGTGTTGTCTTTTCTGAAAGTCATACATGTAAGTGGCTGTGCGTAAAATAAATTCCACATAGTATCCTAAAACATGCACTTATGTGGTACTGGTTCGATTCCAGGATTCCAGTTGAGGAGATACATATTTCTCTCTTCTTTTTTTTCTTTTACGCATTAGAAAAGAATAGGAAAACTCCCTAAATTAACAGGTACGATAAGAAGATAAACGACCTCTGGTATTGAATAAAATGAAATGAAATCTTTCAGTTTAAGTCCACGATTATGCCCTTTTGGATAAGGAAGACGATGATAAAGGCAAGTGAATTATGATGGAAAAATTAGTGGAATGAGAACGTGAGAGGAAACGGGAGTACCTACGGGCACAATATTATCCACCAGAAGCTTACTTGACCTGGAATCGAACCAGGGATCCACACACCAGAGGTAAGCGTTCTACCACTGAACCATCTTGCCTTCTTATCTTGAATAAGGATACCTACGAGTCAAGGCAGGATTTTCGTGGTGAGATAGATCAGACATTACTCTGCCAATAAAAAGCAAATTCACAATCCCAAACAGAGATCTCATTTTCACGACACCTTTTCGAGGCGAGACAGCCTCATTTTTTTGTCAATTTTTGTCAATTTTTGCGGTTTAAATACATTTAAGGGCTGATACGGAACTTATTCTTGGGTCGCTCAACATATATCATAGTCAACTTTTGATTTGATTCAATTTTTTTTTTCAGTTTAGCAGCGAGCCTATATGGGACGTGAACGTACAGCTTAACGTGAGATCCGAACCACATGAGCTCTCTCCGGTAATCGAATCCGAGTATCCCACGCTAAAGGCGCGTCCGTACGCTAACCGTTTAGCCACGTGGAAGCTCTAGTCAACTTTTGTTAATACGCTGCTGGATAAGAATGTGTTTCCACGTCTTCTCCACAATCATCTATGTTGGACAACTCTTTTTCACGTTATTTCGCAGTACTTCTTGACTTTGTCATACCATTTTGTTTAGTAAGGAGGTTTTCTAGGGCACTTCCTATCTTGTAGTACCTAATCAATAATTACTCTTGTTAATTGATCATTTCTTCTTGCCACTTTTCATGAATATATATATATATATATATATATATATATATATATATATATATATATATATATATATATATATATATATATATATATATATATACGACTGTTATCCATGTATTTTTCTCCCTTATCTTTATGGATGATTCTTAGTACGGATCTCTCCATTCTTACAGAACTTAACGTAATAAATAGGGCAAACGTACCTAACTTTGTCGGTGCAAAATGCTGTATTTTATTTTTTGTATCACAATGCCCTTTCCATCTGTTGAACCTAAAATTTACAGCATATGTTGGGGTAGAAGAAATAACAAGATCACGGTCTAATACAATAAATAAATAAATAAATAAATAAATAAGAAAAATAAAACTGTGTTTTGAACGAATGAACAATGCAAGTGCTTTATTCTTTCGGTAGATGAACGAGAAAATGTCAATATACACTTTACATATGTGATCGCATCATCTTGTACAGTACTTAAATGCTTTACACTGAGAATTCAAAATGAAATGAAATGAAATCTCTGAGTTTTACGTCCCACGGTTATGCCGGTTAGACTAAAGGAGACGGTGATGATGAGAGATGAGTGAAACGGTGGAATGAAGAAAGTGGGAGGAAACGGGAGAACCCCGAGAAAACCCACGAGCACGGTGTTTGTCCACCACAAAGTTCACTTGGCAGGGGCTGGGATCGAACCCGGAACCCCAAGCACCAGAGGTGAACGCTCTACCACTGAGACTGAGAATTCAAGGGAGCTGAACTATGAATGTGAGCAACTGACTCTATTTACGGTTAGTCATTGTTGTATACGGAAATAACATTTTACAGCTAATACGAATACATTGTACTTTACGATTCGAATTGTACTCGCTTATATTATAGAAGAAGCTTCTTTCGTTCACATTAAAGCATATAGGATGCTCAAAAGGATTAAACAATGCTTACGCTTAGATATTGTCTAAAGTAACTATTATACAGGGTGTTTCAAAACAACACCGACAACGTTTGGGAGGTTATTCCTGACACCGAGATAAGACAAAAATTATAGACTAACCTGGGTGCACAAATGCTTCCTTTCGGAGTTATAGACTGCTCAAAACATGAAAAAATGAACTTTGAAGGTCCATAGCTCCAAAACTATGGGACCTACCGTAGTCGGGTCAAGACTTCACTTAGGAATTAGTATGTTCCTTATCCAAAAATACAAGTTTCAGAATCCTGTGATACTCACGCAACAATTTTTATAGAAGGAGTTTTTCTACGGGCATGTAATTTACTCACCAACTACCTCTATAAAAATTGTTGCGAAATTACAGCAGAATTTTGAAACATGGATATTGGGATAGGGCACATACTAAGTCCTAAGTGAAGTCTTGGCCCGCCTACAGTAGGTCCCATAGTTTTGGAGCTATGGACCTTCAAAGTTCTTTTTTTTTTCATGTTTTGTTCGTACAATCACATTTGTGTTCGTGCAATCACATTCTCAATGTATAGTTTTTTTACGCTATGAATTATATGTAACATTAAACAGTGTTTGAGACCTAGTATTTGAGTGAATGTTAGCTTTGTTTTCGAGATTCGGTTAAATTTTTAATCTCGTCTCGAATTTTAAAAAAAATGTATTTCTCGTCTCGTTTTCAAGACGATATTCCAGATTAGACGAGAAAGTTCTCATCTTCTGGGCAACACCACGCCACATAAAGATTAGCTCCCTAAAGTGCAGTTATATTTGCGATTATACATACGGTAATTCAAAAAGATAACACAAACGAGGTATAAGTATATTCTTCTAGTCAATTACATCTTTCTACTGCGTAGCCTACTGTCAAAATAAAAAGAATTAGAGGAACAGAAATTAACTAGGGTCTACTCTATGAAGTAGACGAGGAATTACTACTTTCTTCCATTACTTGAAACAATGTTAAAAAGTGAATAATGCCACATAATTAATATCCATGCGTAAAAGTGGGATAGGCATTACCATCCATTATTGCTTTTCAGCACTTCACATGAGAATAATAGACAATGATATATCGTTACAGGTAAATGCCTTATTTATTACATCTTTGCTAATTACCACTTTTTTTTCTTTTTTAGGCTTCTAGTATCTAGAAAGATCCACATTATTATAACGTTACTGAATACAGTCATCAATATACCTTAGTGTAATGTAGGCTATATATCTATATATATTAATCTACAGTATATCCTACATTTACACACACACACACACACACACACACTCGCATATACACCTACATACACACACATATAATATGTATTTATTTTATTCTGGGCTTAGAATCGTCCCTAAGGGCGTTTTCTTGTTGATTTGTGTGTAATCATCACCACTAACGTTAAAAATGTGCGATAGGCATCACGAATTCGTAAGAACACGCGGACACACACATAAACGCAAGTGTATATATATATATATGCGTACACATGCATGTAAATATGTGCCAGACCTACACACATCAACATAAGCGATTTGCTCCCTTTCCTCTCTCTGTCTGTCTTTTTGCATACGTACATGCATACATACATACATGTGGAGTCACGTGACAAGTAAAAATATTATCACGACATATTTGAAACATGTAAAGCTCACGCTCAATGCAACTTGTCGTGACATGCAAGTCATGATCTATCTTTTTTTCTCTCTTTCTTTCTTGATTTGTTGTATATATATATATATATATATATATATATATATATATATATATATATATATATATATATATATATATATGTGTGTGTGTGTGTGTGTGTGTGGTGTGGGGGATATGTGGCGGGTGAGAGAATAATAATACTTCTTCGTATGATTTGAATCAATACGAAATGTGGTGAAATCGTGTAGCACGGAATCAGTCAGTTGTTGTCATCATTTTAAACAAATAAATAAATAAACAGAAAAAATATCGAAAAGTAAGTTCCAGATCTACATAAGGAAAACACTGTACTAGGTAACCTACTAGGTCTTCTCTGATTTTTTTTCTATAATTTTATTCAATTTATTTCTATCTAGATGCACGAGCGGATTAAGGGCGGATCCAATGGAGCCCAGGCTCCAGGGCCCCAAGCTCAGGGAGCCCCCCAAAATTCCTCTCTTTAATACTAAAATATAGCAATCATCTTATTATATTATAGGCTTCAGACCCATGCAATTTTTTTCCGCTCGCTACGCTCGCGGTGTCGTTAGAGTTAAGTCTTCTTCCACTAGCGTATTCACGATGCGTATTTTGTGAGGGAGTGAGCTATTTTGGGCCTCTATTACAAACCAAATTATTAGCTTGTGACAATTCTTTTGAAATATCTCTGTCATTACTTAGATCAAATCTATGAGGTTTTCCAAATCTCCTGTACTCTATTAGTGCTTTTACAGGGACTGATGACCATTTGGCTTGTACTTGGCATTTATGTGTTACACTGTAGTATATGAGCATTTAACTGTTAATAATGAATGGAATTAAACTAATTATTGTAAACTTGGAGCACATTAAACTATTACAGCATAGTTCTCGGTATTTCGATAAGCCTATGAGGCTGTGGAAGGCAGAAAAAAAATGTGCGCTTGAAATAGTGCCCGCTAGAAATAGTGGGCTCCAGGGCCGCAAAAGCTTTAATCCGCCCCTGTCTATCTGGATCAAATTTTTGGAGAAATAATTTTTTGTCACACTTCTTCCGTCATAACTCTTGTTATAATACAACCTTTCCTCAAATTATCTCTCAGGCTCCCTCTTGGGTATGTGATTAATCCTACGGCTTTCGGAGCTAAAGATCCCAGTTCGATTCATGATGTGGGTTTATGTAGTTCGAATTTCACATTAAACTATAAACCCACGTCTCATATATCATAAATCCTTAAAAAGGAGACGTTTAAAACTCCAAAACTATTAGGCAATTAAATTATAGCCCTGGCTTGATATGTATGTAAGTCGATTTCGGTAAAAATAAATGCCATATGGTGATTATTATGCTTTACTACTTTAAAATGGACTTCTGTTTCTGGAATGTTAACCGGCAATTTTGTTACAGTATCATACGTCATCCGTCACATGTTCAGTCATCTGTTGAGCGATCATCATACTACATATCGCTATTGTAGTTTCAATCAACTTCGAAAAAAATGCAGATAGGTTTTGGCGTTTGGCTGTAATTATATTTTTTGACGTACTCTGTATATATTGCAATGGTACCCAGTAACAGAAAAAAGACAGAAAATAAGCTTTGTCAGAGAAGAAACAGTTGACAATCGATTTTGCCTCCCTCTTTTCCACTTCTTCCTCATTTCACTGCAGCATCCATCCTCCCTTTTTGTACCTCCCTTTCTTTCCTTGTTCGTTTTTCCGTTCCGCTTGAGTGACTACAATGAGACGCTAGCTGGTGCGAAGATACAGTGAGAACAGGGAGCATCATGCTTTCTTTCCGCCTTCTATCTCCTATCCCCCGCCCCACCTCAACCAACCTCCGTCCAAATGAATGATGCTGCATCCGCACTTTCGAATGGACTTTAATTTGTTGATATCGGCCCTCGAAAACGGAAGATGAATTTGCGCTTCGTAGGAAATAAGACAGCTGTAACGGCCCATACCAGAGGTTAGAGAGAGAGAGAAAGAGGGAGAAAATGAGAGATGTAGTGTTATAAGGGGTTACAAGAAGAGTTCATAGACGCTTCACGCGACAGAGAGACGCTTCAGTTACTCGAGATATTTCACCTCCTTCCAACAACTACGAAAACTGTCACACGCTGTAGTCCTTGTTTCCAGCAGTAAGACGAAAATTTAGTGCGCTTATACTTTTTACGTTCTGTACTTCTAAACATTACTATATGTGGTTATGTTAGAACATTTACATTCTTACCATAAAGGCATATTGAACATAAGATTTAAGAGAGATTTAAAATCTAAGATTCAAGACTCTTCACTAAGGCCACTTAAGTTCCATTTAAATTAAATAAATAAATATATCTTAAAATAATGAATACCTTAAAGACAATGGAGATACGAGTCAAGTTGTATCTACAAAATAGTATTACAAAACAGACTAGTAACAATATCCAAACCCTTTTCTTATAGACCAGAAATTAGGATGTGTGGTTTATCACTTCATAATTGTTGGGTACCCACATTTATACGAAAGGTCTTGAAAATAATAATTAGTTCACTGGCTCAAATGCTTTTTGCTAGCACAGGAAGGATCTGTATGCAAAATAATTGAAAATAATAATAAAAATCTGAGTAGAGTAAATACCGACGAGCAACACTCCCGCTCTCCTTACGCATTATAATTGTAGCGTTATCCCTGTCGTATAGACAACACACATTGTTTTACGTTACGATGTGTTGCCTAATCTCTTATGAGCTGTCGTTAAACGTAGCCCCTATTCTATCCCTAGTGGTGAGGTGCTAGATATGTCTTACTCGTACAGTATTTGTTTTCAGGTTACAAGTTTTATGTGTACTAAGTTTGGTTGAAATTGCTCCAGGGGTTCCAGAATAATCCTGGAACATATATTTTTGTACATGCATACATTTTTATACAGAAAGAAGACGTAATAGCATTTTGCATATACTATGTGGATCATTTTCCAAATTTTAAATTGTTTTGACCACTAATTATTATTAAGGACAAAGTTCTATTATTCGTCATTAATTTAAACCTTAAAATTATAAAACAGGATGATTTATATTTAGAAAGCGATAAACTCAATTCCAGTGCTATTCCTGACGAGCATGGTAGCTCAAAGATAAAGCAATAACACTCTGTGCAAGGAGTTCCTGATACGATTGCAGGACACGCGAGTTTGCGGTGGACATCTTGTTTGTGTGTGTGTTTTTTATTAGGATCTCTTGTTTCCTCCTATATTCTCATTCCACTAATTATTTCTCACATTCATTAATGATCTGCCTCCTTTAGCCTAGAGGGCATAATCATAGAACGTAAAATTAGAAATTTTGTTTCATTTATAAGACTGATAAACTCAAGTCCAATGTTATTAATTGGTGTAACATTGCTTTACATTCTATTATTATAATACAGCTCCTTCCTGGCTAAGCTGTTAGCGTAGCGCTTTTGGCGTGGGAGGTCCCGATTCGATTCCCGACGGGAACTCATGTGGATCAGAGTCTACATTAATCACTAGGTCCCGTCTAATATAGCCTCGCTGCTGAAAGAGACGTTAAAATCAAAATCAACTCAACTCAACTCTACTATTATAATACTATATATATGGCATAGTTCTCTTTTCTTTTTTCTAATAAGTAACACTTAAGCTATTCTCTGTATTTTCATAAAGGTTATTATTATAAATATATGAACAAGGATGTTGTAATTGCTAAGCCAGTGTTTGCACACATTCTCTTTTAAATAAGAAATAAACATTTTATCCTGAAAATCTTAAAATTTTCACCACTGACTCTTTCTCTCTCTCTCTCTCTTTTCTCTTCTCTATCTCACCATGAAGGGTTTTCTTTTTCTCCTCCGTTGCCACTCATGATGTATGCAAAGGAAGTGTCAGAATTTAACAACGGATGCTATTAAGTTTTCAGCTCCTGAAAGTAAAACCTAGTTAACCATCGAGCAATTTGCATTCTTAAATAAAGGCATAAAAAAAAACCTTCCTTCTTGTAATATAAGAAATACTCCTTGTTCGTGGCTGCTCATTTTCATCTTACAAACGAAGTTCTTAAAATTTTTATTAAGCCAAGCCCCGTGTTTTTCTCCACTTTGTGACGAAAAGGAAATAGCTTTCAGACTATTTCTTCTTCTTCTTCTTCGTCTTTTTCTTGAAAAAAGAAACAGAATCTTGACAAGCAGCACCAGTGAATAAGTCGCAAGCAGGTAACGTCGGTTTGCTGATGATGATGGGTTGAAAATTACTTTGCAACGAAGACAGGCGCTCATTTATGCTGACAGAGCGGTAGTCGTTTTATACACACTACCGTAACATACTTTTAAAAAAAAAGCAAAAATAAAAGAAATAATAATATTAAATATATTAACTAAAAAGTAAAAAAAAAAAAACGTATGCATATAACTTACGAACTACCTCCAAACAATATTAATGCTTCTACATACATAGCTATTAAATGTAAATTATTCTGGTGTGTTTATGAAATTTGAGTACAACTTAAAACGTTTGATCAAAAGATATTCTTAAAGAGGTTTCCGGTATAAATTATTTTCACATATTTAAATAAAGACACTCAGAATTGGCCAATATGTGAGATAGTAATGTGGACATACAATATGGGAACAATCCAATTCGTAGGTTATGCTATTTTTTTTTTTTTTTTCCTCGATTGAATGAAGTAACCATCATTCGTGGTTTCAGTTTGTATAAATTTGATAAAGGCGCTCGATGATCTGAAACTTTTTCTTAAGACAATAATTGTAATTTCTATGTCAGGCATCTCTTTACACCCTACTGCCCAGTGATGTCCATTCGCCCTGACTGCTTCGCCTCAACCCTCCCCCCCCCTCAAAATTTACTATTCTCCTGTTCGAATGAATCATTTTCAATGAAAAATTATATCCCACAAATATTTTCATGGGCAAAATCTGTTCCCTGAAACCTAACTGGGGTACACCTACTACTACCTTCCTTGAATTTCACAATTTTAAGTACTGTGCAGTAAGCATAAGCACCAATGCGAAGAATCAAGTCTAGTTATAAAACAAAAATTGATCAAAAGATTGCGATCTTTTCCAATAACTAGTTTTTGGATTAGGGACCATAAAATTTTGAACGGCCCTTAAAACGAGTTTTCGCATTTTCTACGAAATAAGCACATTATACCAAGAATGTTATAAAATAGAGGATCTGCCTATATGTATCTTCACTCTATTAAATTAATGAAGCCAAAAAAACAACCGAGCATCGGCAAGTCTGATTGGCTACTCTTGCTTTTGCCACCGTCTGATTGGCTTTCGTTTCCGCCATGATAGTTGGCTCAAAACATTGCGCTCTTATTGGGCAGAGTGGGCAGAGTAGGGGTGGCAAAACTGTGACGTATGGCTTCAAGATTTTGTTGTAAGGGCAGATCCTCTATTTTATAAGATCCTTGCATCATACTGAGTTAACTGATAGTTTGAGTTTGGCTACACTATATGTAGTTCTCCAGATATAAGGCCTATAAGAAAAGTTTAATTGAAATATATTCTATTGGATCTTTTGGGCTAATTGGATCAGGGACCACAACATTTTTGAACGGCCCCTAAATCGAATTTTCTTATTTTCTACGGATTAAGCACACCATACTGAGTTAACTGATAGTTTGAGTTTGGCTACACTATATGTAGTTCTCCAGATGTAAGGCCTGCAACAAAATTTTTGATTGAATTATATTGGATCTTTTGATCCAAAAACGTTCTGAGGAAGGAAGGACTTAGTTAACTGTATCAAGTTTTATCGCATAATAGTTTTCCTAATTTCTTCAAGTATAAACATTATGAATAGTAATCATATTATTTAAAATTTAGCCAGGAAAAAATATGTTTCGTCGAAATAAGAACACAAAAACGACTCGTCAAATTCCTTTCGAAAGTTATGTCTAGAAGGAGCACTATTCGTAGCTTGTTACAAAACCATAGTTTGTTAGGCTACATGATACAATATAAATCCCGATTAACCTTGAGAACTTCGAGAAAGTTCTTCTGATTTTCAATACTCCGCTCCACTAGCACCACATACTTTGAGTACGGCTTTAGGTATTAATAGTTATGACAGCATATATTATATTACATAATGTTGGAAATGAACCCAATGTTTTAAAACTGTGAGATTTTCTACTTTTTTTTTTATCACTGTGAAACTTATTTTGAAATGAAAAAATGAAATGAAATCTTTAAGTTTTACGTCCCACGCTTATGCCAGTTAGGCTAAAGGAGACGGTGATGATGAGAAATGAATGAAATTCATCGGAATGAAGAAAGTGGGAGGAAACGGGAGAACCCTGAGAAAACCCACGAGCACGGTGTTTGTCCACCACAAAGTCCATATGGCGCGAGCTGGGATCGAACTAGGGATCCCAAGCATCGGAGGTGAACGCTTTACCACTGAGCCACCGCGCCCCCTTATTTTGAAATGAGATGAAATGAAATATTTCAGTTTAATGTCCTAGCCTTTAGCCTAAGGGAGACGATGTTTCAGATAAGTGAATGATGACGGAAGAATTAGTGGAATAAAAATGTGGGAGAAAACAAGAGTATTCTGAGAAAAATCTACAGACACGATCAGTGGCGGATCCAGGATATGATCAAGGGAGGGGCTAAACCATAATTTGCCGTTTTATCCAGTGTAAAGCAGAATTGAAGCCCATTTTATGCAGTGTAAACCTGAGCGTCAGGGGGGGCTATAGCCCCTTAGCCCCCCTTGGATCCGCCCTTGGACACGATGTTTTCCACCACAAAGTTACTTGGGCGGAGACTTGTAATATTTAATGATGACAGTGATAATGAATCAACACAAAAATGTCTAAGTAAATATCTTGATTAGACACAACAGTGTTCATAGAGAAAACGATTTTATTGATTGTAAAAACATTTGGGGGAGTCCTTGTAGCGCTTAGCGGGAAAATAGAGATCTAATACAGATCTATCATCTTGACCCTTGAGAATCACGGTCTTCCGAGATCTGACAGCTGCGCAGTTGGAACTTACAAATCAAATTATGATCACTGCTACTTGACTTGCAAACTTCATTAATGGAAAACGTGGAACTTAATGAACCTCGAGAGAGATTCAGGGTAGAGGGTGAATGTCTGCGGATGCTGAATGTCTGGGTGCCAAGAGGAGGGGGGAGAAGAGGGATTTATAAGAGGGGTGAGTTGATGGTTTGGAGAACCGTTACCATAGAAGAGAAGAGGGGTGGATGGAATAAGTAAGTGAGAGATATAGAGCTCAAGAGAGGCCAATAATGAGAAACGTTTTTGGTTCTTTCACCTCCCACCCTCTCCTCTCTTCCACAAAATGATTGAATCAGAGAAAGAAAAGAAAAGATAAGTTTCGACAGTTGTTGTATAAGATTTTAATTGGAGGGCGGTTATTGTAATCATTGTTAAGAACAAACTTTTTGACATCCGAACGTTGTTAAGGGAAAAAGGATAAGGGAGGATCAGTGTTACAGCGAAAAGAACATTTTTCTTTAGTTCTTTTTTCTATTGCCAAATGCAAAATGCATGTACATTTTTTTTTTTAATTCTGTAATCCCATAGGAACCAAAATCTGTGAGAAAATATCACTGCTGAATTGTCTCTTTCTGTATTTTTTTTAACACGTCAATAAATATTACAACCTATATGTTCGCTACTCAGGCTGCGCTCATGATCTTATTTGGGGGACATGAAAAAATGTAATCGAAAATACAAGAATACAACTGAACGAAAAAGAGGTGACAATGGCGAGGAAATTCAAGTAGTTGGAATCAATAAATACAGAATAGAAAAATATGTAAAGAATTAGAAGTAATAGAAGCTGTGATCGAAATGGAAATTTTCACGAATCGGAACGCTTTACTTTATTAGTTAATTTGGTATTATCTGTTTTGTATACCATTATTACAGTGACCAGATTAACTAACGACTACTATTTTTTTTTTTTTTTTTTTTTTTTTTTTTTTTTTTTTTTAGCGAATATCAACTCCCTTCTCCGCTATTATTATCACCTCATTATTGTCAAATATCCTCCAGGATTTTCAAAATATCCTCCTTTCCCTGACGAGCTTGGTCTGAAAGAAACTCTGAGTAAAATAATTCACTGTATTACAATTTAAAGAAAAAATATTAAAATATTATTTACGAAAATATCAAATAATATAATATACTTACCTCGGACACGACACAACTTATTTATTCACAATTAATGCATAAAGTTGTAAGATTGTTACTATACTCATATTTACTACAGCTGCACTCCATGACGATGATGGTGCTCCGAGATTCTAATAATAACAGTTGTCATAATTACTGGTACGTATTTTCTTCCTTCTTCTCCCCCTTCCGTCTTGCGATGTCATCAGCTGAATATTGACCTTTGGACAGCAAAGACCTTACATTTATGGATTAAATTGCGTGAGAAACAGACCAACATAATTGATGAATTCTAGTGCTGCTAATATACGTATATTTAGATATATACGTAGTGGTGTCACTATTTTATTCATGGCGCTGGAATTTCTCTTACTTTCAATGACGGAAATGAAAATTGTAACTATTGTCTTAAGGAGAAGTTTCAGATCGTCGGACGTTTGTCACCTTTATCAAATTAATACAAACTGAAACTACGAATGATGGTCACTTCATTCAATCGAAAGAAACAAAACAAAACAAAACCTTAACACTAAAGAAGAGAAAAACATTGATTACACCTAAAGGTAGCTATAAATTGATTTCATGGGAGGGATATATAGGAGAAAATGTGGGGCATGTTAGGGGTCATTTGCGGCCAGGAGGATGGGGACTGCTGATGAGGATATGTTTCATCTTAATAGATGACGTGGTCATCTTGAAGGATCAGTTTTAGGGCTTAGAAAAATCTTTTCGAGTTTTTGAAAACTGCAAATGAGGATTAACTTCCACCCACATTTTTTTTTTTTTTTTTTTTTTTTTTTTTTTTTTTGCATCTCGATGAGATCTTTAGATTGGTATATATGGGTCATCTTTGGACATATTTTCTTTCGTTATACGCTCTTAATTTTGTAAAAGTATTATTATTATTATTATTATTATTATTATTATTATTATTATTATTATTATTATTATTATTATTATTATTATTATTATTGGTACACAATAGGATCCAACAGCAAAGTACTGTTTCTACGACTATTTCTGAAACTATAAAGTTGCTTAATAAGTGGATGATACGAATGAACTTCGCTGCATAGTTTTATTCTCTTTCTTAGATTATCTATTGTGTTGTGAGCATATAATTGACATCTGAAAGATAAACACAATATCAAAATACTGTTTATCTACCAGATCGATACCAGTATCACACATCATCTGTATCAAAGAACTAAAGCATTCGGGTTTTTTTTCTATTTTATTACAGCTACCAAATCTTATTAATGAGGTGTTGTCTTTTGAAAGCATGCAGAGAAAGGTTATCTCAGCATAAGCTACGTAGAAGCAAAAATTACGATCTGATAATGAGGTAACGGGATGAGTAATCATTTGATGATATCATGAAATTAACTGAGAGAAGAAAGAAAGAAAAGAAATACCTGTCACCTTCATGAAATAATTATAGCAAACTTTAAAATTAGCAGATGTCGAAAGAAAATAATGTTGTCTTTGTTCATAGAATACATTACAAACATTGAACATGTATCATACAGAGGGAGTTTTAATATGTATATGAATCCACGTAAACCTCCACATGAAGAAATTAGTGCAGTCGTAAATTTACTGCAAATCACTGTGATTCTAGTTTCCATATAATCCTATGCTACAAATAGGGTCTGCGTAAAAGAGTATGCATGTCAACTTTAAGAAAACACTAATAACGACAGGTAGTATTTTGCTATTCACCAGTGTATGTTTTACGTGTATAGGGTAAGTTAAAATAATAGACCCGATTTTAGACATTTATTCTGTGAAATCTAGTCAATATATGTTACTGTTAACTTTCAAAGTTTAGCTTCCACGCAGTGTTTCCACTTTTTACCTTTTAAAGTCAGCAGCAAGCATGAAATGAATTGCTGATATTGAAAGCAACTTGCTATGGAAGATTTGACAGGAGATAAGACTATCGACTTGATGTGTGCCATGTTACGTGAAGTTCTCACACAGAATACTTGTGATACGTTTCAAGCAAACTTTAACAGTTTACCTTTCTTAGTACATGTGTCACAATAACATATATTTATTAGATTTCACAGAAGAAATTTCTGAAATCGTGTCCATCATTTTGATTTTCTCTGTGCACTATACCTGTAACAACTTCTTTCAGCAAAACGTAAGCTATCAATTCTTATTGGAAATGATCGACATAGTTTCTAGCGCCACAAAAGTTCGATTTTCTTGAGACCTACGAGAATATATATTCAAGCATGTTTATTTCATGCACCTCGATCTATTGGCTGATATAATGTCTTTATCTTTGAACAATACTTTACTTGAACAGAAATTAAAATTATATTGTTAATTATATTGTGTGCCTGGGACACCCATAGGATCTTTTCAAAGAGAGGGGTCAAAGACTGATTCCAAGAGGGGCCAAAAGATCTATTCCAAGGGGGTGTCATTACAGTTTATTAGCCCCATGATGTGTTTTTCTGGCTCCGCCACTGCTGTAGACGTATTAAATTAATTTGTTTTTTTTTTAATGCTGTTTAATATTCTTTAAGTTCTATTTTCATATGGGAAAGTTAAGGTTGCAGTCATCTACATTCTTTAGTGTTTTATCCCATTTTAAATAGTTTTACGTATTCAGCGCAGAACGATTTAAAAAGTATGTACATGACTGCTTCCATTAAATTTGGTTCGATTCAGCATATATTTTTGATTTCATTGAAAAACGAAACTGCATATGAGAGAAATCTCAAATAAAATATGTACATCTGGCAACCCTGTCATATGACTGACGTCACTTGTAAACAAGAAAATTAGTTCGCAACTTTGCCGCATCGCACAGATAAATCAAACAAGTTATACTAAACTATTGAATGTAAATATATTAAGAACTATTGTATGTGGAAGCAAATTAGTATGTCTTGATCTATATTTCCAAGAACTGAAGAACACCTTTCGAAAATCCAGTGGGAACTGCTTCCCCTTTCCCCCCGCTGGGGACAGCCACGTTTTGAGCTATATCTTATTAATCATAGTAATACTGTCGTCTTGCTAGTACTATAATGCAGAACCTCTGGTACATGGGGGTCTTTGGTTTGATTTTCGGCCAAGTAAGTTTGTGGTGGACAGCTTCATATCCGCGGGTTTTCTGGGGTTAATTCTGTCTCCTCCTACATTGTCATTTCACCAATTATTCCATCATCATTCACTTGCCTTAATCATCGTCTTCCTCTGGACATAATCGTGATACTTTAAAGTGAAAGATTTCATTCCATTTCATTTCACAATGAAGAATCTAATGAGCAAAGCTCCCCGGAAGTATGTCTAGAATACACATTGCTCCCACATACATTTCAAATAAGTTTTCACGTTACATTTGTAATTAAAATAAAATTACGACGTGTTATGTTTATTGTAGGCATAAATATTGAACTACACGCAAGTTTCAGAACATTTGTTCAAAATCTATGTAGTTTAGCTTGGAGTTGCTAAGTTGTTATATAAAAATAAAAAGACATATCGGAACTTAAAACAGCTAACACACTTAAAAAAAAAAAAAACTCTTATAGATTGATTTTATACCTAAATGCATTTAAGCTATAATGGCACTCAGAAATATTTAGAGCAACATTTCTATTGCTACGAGTCACAAACGAAATCTGAGTTTACAGTCTGAGTCACAAACGAAAACTGCAACCATAAAATCAGAAGATGGGGGATTTGGAGAGTTCGTGAAATCCCTGTAAATCCGAAAGATTAGGTAATCTTATCTTTCTTTATTATGTACAGCATTGGCCGGAAGCGGTACTTTATTAGTTTTATAAACGAACGTGTTTATGTTTGTGTATCTGCTGCATACATTGTGGAATTTAGTAAGGAGAAATGTTTTTTGGAAAAATCATGGCATAACTAATAGATTTTTTCGAATAAATAAATGTTTTTTTTTTTTTTTAAAAAAATGCTGAGTTGATCTGATTCCGCTCAACATCATATTATTGTATTATTTACTTGATATAGCTACAGTACGCCTGATATAATTCTATATCATACGGTGTTCCTAACGTAACTTGGCGGAATTGAACGATTCATTGCCCTACATCACTTCTCCATGCTGTAAAATTCTGCTTATATAGATATAGATGGAGCATAGGTAGATCTAAATTATACACGGGAATGTTTCTCATGCTACCGAATTTTATTATAAAATCTCCTTATTATAAATGTTGTAATACAAAATCACTTTAATATAAATAGTTCACTAATACTGGGTAACGAGTGATATTCCAAGACCTGAGCAGCCTATGGGGAAGATCTCCACAGAGCTCCGAGCAAGCTAGGTGAAGTGGATTTAGGATCCCCAATGATCCACACAAGCAGTGGAGGCTTAAAGACCACAAATGTCCACACAAGCTGAGGGACTGAGGTTAGGAGTCCTAGAGAGCTCCGTGCGAGCTAAAGGAGCCTTAGAACTAAATGTAAGCTAAAGGCTTTTGGTTAGGTAGCTCCTAGAGCTCTAAGCAAGCTAAACAAGTGGAGGTGACCAGCCAAAGACTGATAGTAGTTGCTGTGGTCCTCCTTGCTTTAAAGCTGCTTCAGCGTGGCGATAGTGCTGCTGGTCCTTCGTCGTCATATGATCAGTGACGTCACTGATGTCCCTGTCGTTTGTTACTCTAGTAATTCGTAGTAGGACGCACATGGTTAATGTTTATAAATATGACCACGTGTTGGTTGTTAGTAAACACATCCACGTCCGGGATATTACAGTATGTTTTTGAATCCCATCTCGAATAGTAATTAGGAGAGTCTCAACCCTGGGCGAAAGGACTTGAGTTCAACTCCATGCAATGTGAATTTTCAATGGATTTTCTAGTGGCTCTTTCATTTTCTCTTAAATTCTCGTTGCATCAATTCCTCGATTATTATCATTTACTTGCATCTCTTCTATTTTGCAGGGAGTGGCGAAACCGGCACTGTTTTTCTCCTTTCCCCACAAAATTAGTAGATAAACGAGCCCTATGGGATTCGAGTTTCGTAAATTTAAGATACCTATCTTACCACGGGTATATGCAGGGCAGTTATATCGCCTCCACTGTCTGCAGGGTATAACCAGTGATAACACTAGAGGGATATAAGGGGGTGATTGCCCCTGGTGTCATCGTCTGTCCCCGACTGCCTCTCTAAGAAGACATGTTGTGTTGTAAAGTACGGTAGATCAAGTAATACAAAACTGCTATTTTTGGTATACAAGAAAGTAGTTGCTCCCTTCCCCCAAATGTCCTCCACTTGTTCCCCTCAAGAAATTAGATCTGGCGTTGTTACTGGACATGATCAAGGGAACTTAAAGTAAGACTTAAATTCACTTTTCATTTGGAAAGGTAATTGATCTATAAGTATTCTTCTAGACCCATGGATTGCGGTTAAAATATTTTTGTGTGATTTCTTGGATCAAAAATAGGGTGATTCACGAAAGATAACAAAAGCAAAAATTAAAAAAAAAAAATCTTAAAGAAGAGAACATTATGATAATACCTCGTATATGTTAGTTTCAGGCTTTACAATAACACACACACACACACACACATTATATAGGATCTTATATATATATATATATATGCCTTATATAAAGTAGCATTATGTTTCCTATTGTGGGCGTCAAGGAAGGAAGAGAGTAGAAAAACAGACCATTAATTCCCAGGTGGGTGGTGGGCGATAGGGGTTGAATTGAACGGTTGATTATCAGAAAGACGAAGAGCAGAAGGGAGGTAATGTTGCGTGTATCTAGAGAGAGAGAGAGAGAAAGGAAGGCAATAGAAAAAAAAAGTCTTGACAAATTCTCATAATGATATAGTCAGCCATTGTTCATACGGCTGTGAACTAATGAGAGACGGTCTCAATACCTATCAGACAAAGTTTTGTGGCTGCACCTCCTTTTGTTGTCGGTTTATTTCCCGTTCTAGATTGTCAACTGTTCTCGCATGAACGTGGAAATAACTCGTCTGTCATTAGGGATGATTGTAGCGCGATATCTGATGACAAATGAACGACGAATAATACTCTTTAGTGTTTTTTCTCTTTTTTTTTCTCTTTCCTCGCTTCCTTGTTATAAGTCATTTCAAATGTTCATAGTACCAAACAAATTCACACGGTTTCCTTTTAGTAATTCTACAATCAAATACCATACTAACTTTTGAATTTAGACTTTCAATATTATTACACTATAATTTGTAAAGGTGTCAGCATTAAATAGTTTTCTTCTCCCCCAGATTTGTTGTGATATTACAGTGTAATTTGTAAAGGTATCAGCATTAAATAGTTTTCTTCTCCCCCAGATTTGTTGTTGTATTACACATAGGGAAGAAGAAAAGAAAATAATTGACGCTAAATTAGCGAAATTATGTAGTTCAATTCGATCGGTATTTGTGTGTCTGTCTGTTTCACGATAATTCTCGAAAAAATGTACCCGGATTTTAATGAAACTTAGTTTATCTCACCAACAACCCGTATATTTCGGGTTGAAATACATCAAGAATAAGAGTATAAAAGGGGGTAAAGTCCAACCTATGTTGCTAGTTTACACAAATGCATATTATGATTCTTAGAGCTAGGATTTTTAGGTGCAAAATTTGGGATTAAAAAAAAGGTGCATTAAAAAAATGAAAATTTCAAATGTCAATGTTCACGCAAATACTACCAAAGTTAATTAGATCAGACATAGGAACTCAAAATTCACTCATGTGTTAAAAAGTATGTCTAAAAAATGAAATGAAATCTTTCAGTTTAACGTCCCATGATTATGCTTTTAAGGCTAAGGGAGACGGATGATTAAGGCAAGTGAATGATGATGGAAGAATTGATGGAATGAAATATGGGAAGAAACGGGAGTATCCCGAGAAAACCCACGGATACGTATCTATCTTTAAACGTAGATAATTGCTCTTCATTGTGTTCATATAATCACTTTATCAATTTATAAATTTTATATTATAAATCACGTAACACTAAAATAGTGTTTGACATTTAAGAGTTAGGTTAACTAATGGTACCCACAAGACTGCAAAAAATTCTGTTTGAATGGTGTTTTTCAAGTAGAGATGCGCACGAGACCAGAGTAGACTTAAGACTAGTCTAATCTAATCTCGTCTCGTCTCGAGAACTTCACAAAACGCGTCTCGTATTGCATCTAGTTTCGTTTTCAAGACGAGACTTGCGACATGTTTCATTTCGTATGCATCCCTACTTAAAACACCAAACAGACATATGTGTACACTGCATTAAAAAATATATAACAAATATGTTTTATCGATTTCAATTCGAAGTGAATCTTGAAAGTAGGTATTTCTCTAACACAAATCTACAACATTATAAAACACATAAATAAATAAAATAATAAAAGAAAAAAATCAGACAGTTATTGCAGTTATCTGAGTTCATGGAATTACGATTCCTTTCGTTGAAATTTTGCAGGCGAGATAATTCGGTCTTTACTTTAGTGCTGTTGAGCGCTCGTTCGGATGTTGTCTGCTGCGCAGTGCATTATGGATGATGACGATTCCCAGCAGATCCTCGAGCTCTTCAGAAGCGAGATTTACGTTTCTATGTGGATGTGACTGAGTCAGTCAGTAGACATACTAAAAGAGAGAGAGAGAGAGAGAGAGAAATTCTAGTTGTGGAATCATGAATATTTCTTCGAAAAATCTTGCATTTAAATGCTAAATTGTTTCTCATAGCTTGTTTGTAGACATATTTCTCATACACTGAATTTAAAGTTTCGTTGTCTACAACATGCTGTTGAGGAAGTTTCTTATTGTCACTAAGAAATTCAATGATAAAGTATATGCATGCCTTATATGTCACGGGGTTTATACAGGTCTAGTATTACTTACTTATTTGTTTATTTATTCATTGTAAGGTACTATCAAGTGCCCTAAATGCAATTTTATCCAGTGTATTTTAAAGAGGGTGGGGGAACCTACAACTTCCATTGGATCCGTGCATATTAGTATGCAAACGCATATTCAAGTGGCTATAAGAGTAATATAGCTCTTGATGTCCAAATTTATCCCGGATAAAATGACGCTTATGGTCAGTGATGATTTCAAACAATTTCATCTGGGAGGGAGTTTCGACACGCAGGGGTGAAGGTAGTAGTGCGAAAACATTGGTAATTCTTGTTAAACCCTATCGGAGACTAATGTCAAACGCTCCGGGGAGAAAATTTCCCTTGAGCCACCTCCAGAAATTCTCACCGCTTATTGTATTTGATAATCCTACTTAAAATATACAAAATGACAGATAGACCTAGTTTTCAGCCACCATGACGGAACGACTCCCGTCCAAGAAATCGAGAAATAATAGTGAATATATAACGTATATATTTAGAAATATAAATTTATTTGGAACCGAATGTACATGTAAAATGTACGTGATAAAAAAAAAGTACATTATTTAAAACAACGATCATAATAATATTCACCATTTTGCGTTCATTTATTAGATAAGTTTGCTTGTCAAACAGTTGTCTAAATCATATTTTACTTCTTTACTTAAGAGTGAGGTACCCGGCACTTACTACACCTATAATGGTGTATAACCTGCGTTCTGCTTTTGATGTTCTGTACAATGATCAGAGTTTGTGGAAATCGAGGATTACTTTAAGGTGGAATCTCTGAAACGCCGTAATGTAATTCACATTTCAAGACTTTCATCGGGAAACATGCCCGGAACCCCCATGTACTAAAGGCGTACGCGCTAGCAACTAGATCAGTCCTGAGACGCTCTTGTATTATAAATAAGGATTCGTGAAAGGTGTAAAATAAATAAATAAATAAAATAAAATAAAAAAAGCATGGAATTGACGTTGTGGTTGCTGATCCAAAAAGAAAGAAAGATAAAAATAAATAAAAGCTATTTAAATACTTGTATAGTGAACTGAGAAATACTGAGGAAAGTACCAAAGAAGTTTCTTATTACTAGGGTAAGTAATAATTGTTGCACCCAAAACTTCGACCCACTATATCGCCACAGTAGTTTTAAATCTGCAATTGCCTGCACACTAGCGTCATCTACTGGATCAGGCAAGCAGGCAACGTAGTTGGCGACAGCTATTAGGGTAACAGTTAATTCTTAGAAATAATAAGCGTTATGCACAAACTGAGATGCTATTGCTTCTACAATAAGAATGATTATTATGATTACTATTATTGCTATTATTACAGTAAGTGGAAGTTTCATCATTAATTTTTCTTTCTCTTCTTCTTTGCTGATATGGAATTAGATGAAGAAGGAAACATGTCAACAAAACATGTGTAGCGTGCATAATCAGGGGTTTCTCGAGAACCCAATTATTTCTAACGTACACACACACACACACACACTTCAAACAATGTGGTATATATATATATATATATATATATATATATATATATATATATATATATATATATATATATATATATATATATATATATATATATATATATATATATATATATATCCAGTCAGCTACCATAGTTTTGGTAGAATTTTCCGTATCCTCCTCCTCCTGTTCCTTTTTGCATGTGGCACATTCTCTGTGACACACACTTGTTATCTGAACATCAGTTTTCTCTTCCATTAATAAACTCGGCGACATCTCACTTGAAATTTGGATTAAACCAAAAACACGTTGGTGGTACCTCCACCACCACTCTTCTGCTCGAATGCGATGTGACAATCTGTCGTGCAACGGAACTTTATCACCAGATGGTGTTGCTGTAGTTTGAGGACAGGGAACGTAAAAGAGAGAGAGAGAAAGAAGAGAATGTGGAAGTAGGAATATAAGAGAGAGGACACAGAGAATATAATGAGCTAACAGTGGTGCCCTCATCCTGCCACTTTATATTCAGTGTCGCAAACTCTCATAAAAAGTTTACTAAAATTATTATTATTATTATTATTATTATTATTATTATTATTATTATTATTATTATTATTATTATTATTATTATTATTATTATTATTATTATTATTATCGTAACCAATTAAAAATAAATCAAATTATCAACCATTAAAAAAGCAATTCAATACATTCCAAACATTATTTATATTGTTTCTTTGGGTGGATTAGAATTTTTCTTTCCCTTCAATACCTAGGATGTATGAGACAGTTTAAGGTGAAATCCTAATCACCGTAATGCGTCCAAATTTCAAGGTTCTCCCAGCGGGAATCCAATGCGAGACCTCGTACACCAAAGACGCGCACGAGCTTTGAGCTATTCAAATTGGAGACGACGTTTACTTTCTTGCTTTTCTTTTTATTTAACTTTATGAAAATAATCGTAATTGTTTATAGATTGTTAAAACATTTCAAATATAGCCTATGATGTAAATGAATGCTTGGAACAGTATAATTAATAACAATAAAAGTAACAGTAACAAAGAATAAAAGAAAAGAAATAAATTCTGCCAGGTTTGTATTTAAAAATTCTCTGTCTACATTTGCTGTAGTAATTGAAAGAAGAAAAAAAAAACAAGAAGAAAGAAAACTTGTAGAAAATTTTAATCAAGTTGAGAGTTAGATTTGAAACTTGAGATATCCTGATAAAGAATCAAGAACTTCTATTAGTGACTCACGCCACCATATTTGGTCATTATAGAGACGTATTTTTCAGATATTTTGGAAATGAATATTGAATGAATGTCACTACTGTGTTAGCGGCAAATTATTTTGTAAAATCATTATACAATATAAGATTGTTCTGTAAAATTACAACGAAAGAGTGGCAAAAATTCTGTCATTTTATCATCTTTAAATTAATATAATAATAGCAGGAAGAAAATTGCTGTTATTGAGATTGTAGTGATTAATAATAAAATAATGATCAATAATAATAATAATAATAATAATAATAATAATAATAATAATAATAATAATAATAATAATAATAAATTATTATTATTATTATTATTATTATTTTTATTATTATTATTATTATTATATGTAATATCGACGATCTTACATTATGGTGAAATTAACGAATTTCGTACGTTACGCATTGAATAAAATTCGATACTTTTCTTTGGTCATATCATTATCAGTTAAAATATACACATGAAGGAAAAAGCCGTGTTGACTCATCAATGTAAACACAGGTGTTAATACAACTTTTTTTGTATTTTTATGCAGCATAAATGCCTCATCTGTGTTGTAAAGCACAGACCAAAACACAGACATACCAGAAATATTATCTTTTGCGCGCTCCCCTTTTGAAAGGAGAATTGTTAATGAATACCTATAATAGGAATTCAACAAGTCTGAAGATCTATTTATTTTCAGTTATTTATTCATATTTTTGGGCATTATCGGTATCTATGGCCCTAAACAAGCCACGTAAGAGGGATGATGTCCCACGGCGAACACGCTAATCGAGAAAGTGAGGAAGGAAGGAAGGAATGGGAAGGGAAGAAAGCAAACTTGGACCTGTAAGACAGGTGCCATCCCAGTATTAGCCTGGTGTAATTGAGAAAATCCTAGAAAAAATCATTCAGGACGACTGGCCTGAAAGAGTTCTTACATCGTTTCGACCGAGTGCCCCCACAGGGAATCAAACCTGGGCCTCTCGCACCAAAGGCAAGAGCCTTAACGGCTACGCCACGCGGGGCTACTCTGAAGATCTACTCTTTTGAATGTATTTTGGTATTTCAATAAATACTAGTAGAGGGTTACTTTGAAACTAAATCTGGCAACTTTATGGCCACTGCCTCTAATTTCTTATCTGCACGGCCGTCTAACTTCGTTTTTGGCACAATTGTAGTTGTAGACCATAATACCTTAAGAAAAAGATAAATAAATATATGAACTCCTGAAAGATATGCAATACATATATACGCAATTGTTTGTTGGGCTGTATAACGTCAAGGATAATACGAGTTTTTCTTTTTGTTTTTACTCTTATTGTTTTCTTTTTCTTTTTATTGTCCGTTCACTGTAGCTTGGCGCTGTGTTTTGACACAAAACCTGGCCAGCGAATCTTAGCAGTCCTTCCCCTACTTTCCCCTTATAGCAGTTGTAACAGTGGAACAAACTCATCAATTTTAGCACTAGTAGGGTTTGGTATTTGCAAGTTGCGTAAATTTCGAAAGAGTTTACTTCTTCTCTAATCAGGACCGTAACTTGTGTGGGACAGGGGAGGGGCAACTTCCCCCCAGGGAGGTTCCCCGCCGTTCGAAGGGGCCCATTTGGAGACGAAATTTTCTTAATCCATATACAATACGAACATGAAATTATAAATGAAGCATTAAACAGTTTCACTACATTACATAAAGCAGCGCACAAAAGGTAAATAAAATAAAAGTGAGCCTTGTGCCCACTTCAGTAAGAAACGTCTTTTATTAGGGTCCCTAGAAATAACATTTATTCGTATGGCTTTGAGATTTGTCAATGTTGTCCCCTTAATTAATTTGTCACGTATGGAATGGGCCCAAGGGCGTAAGTAACGGCCCCGCAGACCTTGCCGTGAGGGAGGGCCGACAGGCTCCGGGGGCCATAAATAGTAAGAGAAAGTTAGAAAGAGGGGGGGCCAAGAATGAGAAAAACAACTTTTTATAGGAGGCCCAAATACACATATTAATGCTTGCCCCCCAGAAAAAAAATATAAGTTACGGCGCTGTCTCTAATGTGAATTTATTGGTACACTTCTGCTAATAGTTAACTATATCAGGTTGGTCTCTTTAAACCGGTTGAGCCGTAGAGAGAAACAATATTACAGGAGGATAGTATTCATAAGAAGGTGGGGAAAGGAGAGCAAGGATGAGAAAGATGAGAAGAAAGAAAGAAAGAGAATGAAAGAAACACTTCTACATTTACTTCATAATGAATTTAAACACACATAAACGAAAAAGGGATGTCGGAACCCACCACCATAATATTTGTGGAAGTGTTTACAACATAATATTCTGAAGGAATATATTTCCCGCCAATTCTGGGGCCTCGGTGTTTGGCCCAATTCTGGCCTTGCGGCAGTGGCGGATCCAGGGGGGCGATCATGGCGATTGCCCTCAGGAAAGGAATCTTTCTCATTTTATATATTTAAATAAAACCCAATCCCAGAGTTTGGAGCTCTTAAAAATAGCTCTAAGTAGCAGTATTAAAACCCACCGCCCTCAAGAAGTCCGTCCTGGATCCTCCCCTGCCTTACAGAAGCTACTATCTAGTCATTCACCTCGTGAGACTGAGGAAAACCTTAATAAGGAATACAGGCCAGAGCCGCGTTCATGCCCACGCTCGATCTACCTATTTTAATGCCTTTTTTCGTGTTGCACAGTGTCTGGTAAGGGCACCCAAACAGGGCAAATGTGTACAGCTTTAAAATGTTTAAATGTTAAAATTCGCTTTATATTGTACTTTGAACACTTAATTCAATGTGTATTATATTTACAGCAGCATGGTTTATTTCCTAATACTTTAAGTCTATGGTTGTTAGTATTTATAATTATTGCATCATACTAATCCTTCTCAAAGCTCGTTCAATTAGTATGAAATTCTACACTTAGCAGTTTGCAACATTGCAAACCTTCCCCAACAGGCAATATGTGAGGAGAATATTTCCACCTATACTCGCATCGAAATTCCCAGCCTTTGTTTACAATCAGTACAATATGTTTCTGTCGCCTTATCATGAAAACAACGCTGTCCAGCGAACCTAACGGTCTTCGCTACCTCTGTTTATTGTTTACAACACAAACTGCCATCTTCCAATATTGCCAGGCGTACAAGGTTTTCGCACACTTTCGAACAAGATCACTTGTACAAAATTGAGTGTGCATTATGTGTAAGATTGTATTACATAATAACTAACTCAATTTTTCATAACGTTAATATCTCAGTCATCTCAAAAGCAGCAATTTATGTAGTAATAGCACTTAGTCCATGACTGTGCAGAAGTAGGTACATTCGGTTCGGAGATTCATGTGCCTGGCAACCATGAATTAACCATGTAGGGGTGAGAAGCAAGGTTTTGACGCTCGCACTACAATTGTTGTTTGTAAACAATCTTCCATCCTAGAGTGAACAGACAATAGTAACATTTTCAAGTGAATTAAGATCAATATATTCTGTAAACTATATTTTACAGCTTTGTCTAGGTTAAATTTTTATTTGCTTGCCTTTCGAGCAGGAGGTCCAAAGTTGATCTACAATGAGAGTACATTGTTTTTTGTTTTTTTTAATTAGATATGTATGTAAAGGAAATTATTGACAACTGAAAATTAGAAATCTGACTGCAACTAAATTTAGTTCAAATATAAGCAAGTGATTAGCTAGGAAAAGTGGGTAGGTAACGAGTTACATATCTTCATTTTTTAAATACTTCACAAAGTATGAGTCGATTTAAGAATGAAACTTGAAGAAAACTTTGTCCTCTTTAAATTACAGAAAGAGCTGTCTCTATTTGGAAGTTCATGAAAAAAGTTGGTTAGTTAGTAAAATTGGGTACAGAGTGTTTGATAGAGTTATAAGAGACAGGTGCAACGAGAAGTTGTCAGAGAGTGATTCTGTGCAAACATTTTATGATAGGTGGCTGAGTTACTGAAATGTAGAAGTTAGAGTTGTATCAACATTTCAACTAAGATTATCGAAGTTGATAATGAAGACATATATATTAAAGAGTCACTAAGTGTGGTGACCTTGTACTGTGAAGTAGAATTAAAAATAAAAAGGGGAAAAAAAAGAGAGAGAATTCAAGTTGATAGATATTTGTTATTTGTAGTTACTATGAATCTCGATTAGCTTATTACTCCGCTGTTCGTGTTACTCTGCAATTACTATTATAATTCGTGCTGTGAGAGCACATATCATTCTGGAAATTAAATAAAGCAGATTTCTGTAATTAAATCAATACAACACTTTTGCTTTCGATTGTACAAATAGTTGAGTAAATTTTCTCATCGATACTGAGTCCCACAGTTTATCTTGGGATTTGAACATTCTAGCGCGTTCGATGTTCTTCAATCGGGAATTGAAAGCTGATACCTCATGCACTACGCGCTACTACTAGACCAACCAGTAGGGCATTATATGGTTTCAAATTGAAAGTAAAATTTGCTCATTTGATACTGTTCATACTGGTTTCCATACTTAATCTCATATTTGAACAAGATTTAGTCGAATTCGAACTTAGAAGTTTCTTCTTATTTTTGTATGGTAGCCATATATTTTTTTCTTAAAAAACAAAAAAACCCTGGGGCCTATTTCTCAAAGCTACTATATTAGTGATACATGTTCATATACAGGATGTTTCAAAACAACACCGACAACGTTTGGGAGCTGATTCCTGACATCAAGATAAGACTTGCGATACTTCCACAACAATTTTTATAGATGTAGTTGATCAGTACTAGCCGAACTCTCTCCATAAAAATTATTTACGTGAGTAACCTTGGATCCTGAAACATGTTTATTTGGATAGCACACATAGTCTATTAGTTCCCAATTGAAATCTTGACCTGACCACGGTAGGTCCCATAGTTTTCGATTTATGGACTTTTAAAGTTCATTTTTTCATGTTTTCGGCAGCCTGTAACTCCGAAAGGAAGAATTTGTGCACCCAGGTTGGTCTATACTTTTTGTCTTATCTTGGTGCCAGGAATCACCTCGCAAACGTTAGCGATGTTGTTTTGAAACAGCCTGTACTTGTGATACTAGTGTAAAAATATGAGTATTTATTAATTGAACCTACAAGAAGAAAATACTAGCTAGATTTTGTTGCACAAAACACTTGTGAGACGCAGTTAGCTTGTAATTTACTAGTACAGTATCCCCAAGAGATTGGAAACTTGTACAGTGTTTGTGTCACTTCAAAATATAGATAGCTCTGCGTTGTTCTCATTAAATAATTAAGAAAAAAGTCTGAAATCGAGTGCAAACTGTGGCAAGTGGTTGTATAGATGAAAAAAATATCCATTGATTTATTTAATATTGTCAATAAAGGATAATAAGTTCGGTTGACTCCAAGTGTACATGGCAAGGAAAGCATTCAGATAATTTCATATTTGTATTTTTGAACACATAATTTGAATTTTGACTTTTTCCATCGCGCCTACTTATGTGTTTTTAGTGCGTCTTACTACATTCACTTTGATGTGGCAAAGTAATTAGAATTCAATCTAAGAAGATTAGTTAAAATATTAGGTCCTTATTTACTGTATATAGCATATGCCAAGTAATAATTTTAATCTTTATCAATATAGGTTTACTTAAGTCAGGCTAATATATGTTCCGAAAATAATAATCCCTGTGTGCTCGAACAAGTCTATGGATCTGGCAAGCCTGCAATGGCTATTTTTGTCCGTTAACTTTGCCTTTCTGTGTCAAATTACTATCAAACTAGATATTTTTCAAATCTTTTATCACATTCAAAGTATTCAATTTAAATTGTGATATCATTATTTTCTAATTAATTAACTAGCACTACAGAAAATAGCCAAACAGAAAGCATTTCATATAGCACTTGGTTTCCTACGTACTTGTCACTTGTAGCTTGTAGATTTGATACTTGAATAGTGAAAAACATTAGCCTGTTTACAAGTTCTAGTCAAACTTTCTAAGAAACGAAAATTACAAGAACTTGTGGAATTCAGACTCGTAGGTTGAAGACTGTGAAGGTTTTTCAGAAATAGGTCTCTGTACTCTTACCCTTAATAATATTTAAATCAAACTAATATGCGAATCATCTACCGTTTGAGATGTTTGTTTCAAATATTAAAATAGACAATATCCTACTAAAGAAAACATAGTATTAGGCCTACAAAGAAGTGATAGTGATTCGAATCCAATATTTCCGCTGTAAGTCTAGATCTTATACATCCTTAATGGTGAAAGGTAATGTTCAACTCCAAAGAGATAGATGCAAATTGAATTATAAGCCACAGTTCTTTCAATAGATGTATCATGAGCAGTGGCGTATTTACGATTTTGTTTCGGGGAGGGCTTTGCTAACTTTCGGGGGGAGGCCTTTGCCTGAAAATGTGGTAATTCTGCAAGATATTTCATATACTTTACTATAGTAAGATTTCGGGGGGGGGCCTTAAGCCCGGAATCCCCCCTCTAAATACGCCACTGATCATGAGATTGCTTTGTTCCAATGATTACGGTGTTCAATATATTATTTCTATTGGAATAATAACAAAAGCATCTTTTTTTTAATATCAGAGGCGGCTTTTGAGGGATAGCTACATCGATAAAAGTTAAAATTTTATTGCTACATGTTAAGCGAAAAAAAGCTTACTTAAGGTATTAATTGTTGCGTACAGCTTTCTGAAGCGTATGATGCTTTCTTTGCTTAGGTTGTTTCGATAAAGGTATGTCAAGAACCGCATATGAGTAGAAATGTACTATATGCACCCGTACAACTAACTTGTACATTCCCAAGAAAAGTGTCATACTTACAGGGTTATAATAGCATATCTATTAGCTCTCTGATTCCACAAAAGCATGACATACTTAGGCAAATTTAAAGGTTTAGACCGAACATGGTTTATTATATATATATAGTTTATCGTACTTTAAAAAAAAACCTTATATATGTATAATTTATCTTGAATCAGTGAATTATGTGAATTGGTAACACTGCAAAATAGAAACTGCACAAAGCGTCACACAGAACACAAAGGGCGCCTCTTCATTTATTAAAGCAGCATCAGGGGCAGGGCAGGCCTTAATTTAATTGCTAGGGCAGGCTGCACAAACCGTCGACACGCCGAGCCGGGGATGCAAAACTTTCTCGCGTCGGCGTCGCTTCCTACACATACTGGTGGTAGGATGAGAATTGTAAAGATCCTGTTTTTTTTTTAATACCAAGGCGGGGAGGGGGATAGTTTTCGTTGTGGGAGAGGTATAGCGAACATGCGTTGTAGAGGGAAGGGATGATAGAGATAGTGGTTGGTAAAGTGAGAAAATTGGGGCGAGAGGAAGAGATTTCATGAAGATTGGGGGAAGGGATAGATACAACCATTTGGCGGTGATGGTTACAAGTGTATACATATCTTGTAATCAACCCCTTTCCGATGTTGTGTCTAAATGCCTACGGCAGACTGTTTAATAATGCTATGAGAGTACATAAAGTGAAAATTTCGTACTACCACATTCAAAAGCAAGAGAAGCACTCTCTTTACCAATTACACTATTACCTCTTCAATATAACTTTTGCAGACTTGTAAGTTACGCGTTTAACCATCTCTGTTTGCCGTACAAAGTTTTCCTACTTTCCTATTCCGTATTTCTTTTTCTTTCTGTAAAGGTACGGTACCACACTCATGTAAAGATTCGAAATTTTTATTACCTATGCTATTAGCGTATTTTCGCGCATATTAGCCGCATTTTCCCTCAAAATATCGTCACAATTATGCTAAGAGATAAAGTTTATAGGATTTGCGCACTAAGAGTTCCCTTTAAACATTGTTAGCAAATTAGAATGCTGCGGTATTGCCATGTCTTGTCTATCTTGCTGAAACAGAGAATGAAGTGTACCTATCACCTGCTCATCTGCTCGCGATGTAGTGAGTCTGTATGGTTACACTCCTCCGCCGGAACGTCGCTCCAGAACCTTTCTTTCATTTGCATAGCCTACTTGCTTGTGCCGATTATACACTACACGCGAAGATAAGAAGTACATACCTTAGACAACATACCAGCACTTACTTGGTTCATGTGTACCTGAACCACTGTTTCTGCGTTAACATTGCGTGTTATTCAACTAAGTGAATGAGTGGGAGCACTTAATACAGTATTGCGTTGCCTCTTTAAGAAGAACCTATTTGCGGTAAAATAATAATAATAATAATAATAATAATAATAATAATAATAATAATAATAATAATAATAATAATAATAATAATAATAATAATAATAATAATAAATAAAATAAAGTTCTGCAAAAGTGCAGAGACAGCGTTTTCATTTCCAGTTGATTTCACCCAGCTAAGACTTAAAAATATTTAAAGCTATGTATATGCACGTGAATATGTCTTGTGATATCTTAGGAAAAATATAAGCCGTGACTTATACAACAGAATAAATTGAAAACCAAATAACTATTTTTCGAAAAGTAAGCAGAATAGATTGAAAACCTAAGAACTTTTTCTGAAACGTAAGCAGAGTAGATTGAAAATCAATTAAATGTTTTTGTAACAGCATAAGAATCCGGTACGCATTTAAGAATTCGCTGTGTGAAAATGTATGTTTATATTTATTTACCAGATGGGTTGAAATTAAATCTTCTTAAATAGTTTAATTACTATGTACAATCTCAGAGTGGTCATATACTTTCTATTATCACGTTTACCTTCTATCCAACTGACTTGTAACAAGGTGTATAAAACTTTAATTACTAATTTCTTGATTATCTTGTTTAATTTCAAACACATTCTTCATTCATTAAAACAAATTATTTTTGATTTTAAATATACTCTGCTTACGGTTTAAAAATTAGTTTGATTTTCACCTGTATTGTACTTAAGTTTCAAAAATAGTTATTTTGATTTTTAAAATATTCAACTTACGTTTCGAAAACAATTATTTGGTTTTAAATACAGTATATCCTGCTGCGTTACGAAAAACAGTTATTAAGTCTATTCTGCTTTCATTTCGACAGAAATTACAGTCAATGATTTTAAACCTAACAATTTTATTGCCTGACGGAATGGAATACATCATTGTTTGCCACAATAACAAAGCGATTTAACTGTCTTAATCTGAAAAAAAAAAAAAAAAAAGTCATTTAGGGCCAACTTTGAGAAAGTAAGAAAGGAATGAACTTGATCGATTTTCTTGAAGTTGAATGAATCTAGGGATGCGCACGAGACCAGTCGAGACAGAATTTTCCTGACAAAATTCGAGTCGAGACACAGCTCTTTCAATAGAGAGAAATACATTTTTCGAGTCAAGACTTCACTTTTACAGCACATTTTCGAGACGAGACAGCCTCAAATATTGTCTCGTGCGCTTCTCTAAATAAATCTTCAATTTTTTATTATTTTTTTATTTTTATTTTATTTTTTTATTTTTTTTAAGGATCGAAGGAAGCGATTTGACTTGTAAGTCATTTACGTATGTCTATTTCCTCGAGTTATTTCATATTTGTTCATCATTTGCCGTTTGTACAATAATGATCTTTAACTAACTGTTTGTAAAAATGGCCTCTTTCAGTTTAAAACGTCCCATGATTATGCCATTTAGGTAAGTGAGACGATGAATAAAGCAAGTGAATGATGATGAAAGAATTGGTGGAATGAAAAAGTGAAAGGAAACAAGAGTTTCGTGAAAAACGTACGGACAGGATGCTGTCCACCACAAACTTACTTGGCCGGGGATCGACTAAGGATTCCATTTACTAGCGGTATGCGCCATACCACTCAACCACTGTGCCTCCTAACTATGTTTGAAATTTATGTCCAAATGTATTTCGGTTCTTTTCTCGAAAGACATCGAATTATGATTTTTTCGGTTCTGTGAACAGAACCGACATATGTTGAAGTATAATTTCGGTTTTCTTTCCTGAATCACATCAAACTTAAACGCTTATTTTGGTTTTTGCAACCCGAACCAAATACATTTTAAGCTCCTCTTCCTATAATAACTCTGAATTTAACTAATAGCCAAGCTACAGACACCAGTCAATTGAGCAGATTTTAGTGTATAAAACTCATTAAAAAAAAAAAAAAGTAGTCTTTCACTCGAAACTAAAAGAAAATGAACTGTACTAATGTACTAATGTCGTATACAAGAATTAATCTATATATATAAAAGAGAACGTACAAATCCTTTGTCCGCTCATCACGCTAATACGGCTGAACCAATTTCTTTTATTTTTGGGGGGTTATTAGGATTTGGACCCTAGATGGTTTTTATCATATCACTTTAATTTTCAATTACCAGTGTCTTGAGATAATTGACCATTCAGGTGTCCATTACGTACAAATCCTTTGTTAGTTCATCATAGGTATAAAAATAAACGTATGTATATGCAACCCGCATGACCGTGTCACTCGGCGGGTTAACATACATGACAGGCGTTATAATGGTTTTTATCATATCACTTGAAAGCGAAAAAGTAAAAATTATCTAAGTAACAAAGTTTATTGCGTTCCGGGGTGACCGCAGCGAAGCGGGGCGGGTTAACATAAATGACAGGCGATATAATGTTAACATTTACTGCAATCTTCTATGGTTTTTATCATATCACTTGAAAGCGAAAAAGTAAAAATTATCTAAGTAACAAAGTTTATTGCGTTCCGGGGTGACCGCAGCGAAGCGGGGTGAACGCTGCTAGTACTTAATACTTAGATAACCTTTATTCCCTTAGTTTCCAGACATAAAACTTTATTTTTTTTTAGCAATGTTACTTCCCTCACGAGCCGCCTCTGTTAAGAATATATAACTGAAAGTATAGCGTTCTATAGATTTCAGAATTTTCCGTTCACTTGATTTTGTTTTCTAAGAAAGAAGATAAGATTTAATGCTAGTATATAAAATGATTCGGATGAAACCATCAAGAAAAAGATACAAAGTGTATTTGAGAATTTCATTTCTGTAGATATATATATGCACACGCACACACACGCGCACACTTCAGTTTTATAATGGCGTGAAAATGGTTTTGATAAACTTGACAAGGTGACACTTTTCAGTGATGCTTTGTCTTGTCGCAAAGACTTTCAATTGTAAATGACACCTTACAGTAGTTTACACATGCACATCTGTACACTCAAACATTCATATATATATATATATATATATATATATATATATATATATATATATATATATATATATATATATATGAATAATTCATTTAAGTTGTTTTTGCTTGAAAAGAAGAGAAAATCATTTTAAAAGATTTTGTTTTGAGATATCTAAATTACATTTGAAATGGTGACATTTTGCATTATAAAATAAATAAATTTCCTTTTAATTTATCTTTTATTGTACGTTTTACAGCTTTATAATGTAATTCATTACATCGCATTTCGTTGTTGTAGCTTGAACTGAAACACACAGAAGGAAAGAAGCGGGGGGGGGGGCAGGAAGTAAGAAAAAGAGAATTGTATAACTCTTTTTGGCACAAACACACAACTTCATTTGAATTTTCTTTTATAACCGTATTATAAAATCTATTGCGATTGCATGTTGTTTTTTTATTCTTTTAAATCATCAAAAGAAAAAAAGTGCTAAATGAGTGTCATTGCTATTCGCATCATGTAGAACAATAAATCATTGTGTTAATTAATCCTTTATAACATCTGCTTTCAAGGTGAGCACATTACGAAGAACAAGAGAGAGAGAGAGATAAGAAATCAGTTTTACGTGACGACACAAAGGAATGAAAGATACAAGAAGGATAAGACGTTATGTTGTGGCAAAAGAAGAGGATTTGTTATACTTGTGTTTTCCTTTATGCCTCGCGTATTTGTACATATGTGATTATTGATGTAGGCGTTTCTCCATTTATTTTGTACGGCAGACAATAATATGTGGCTATTTTTCGCTTTTCTTTTAATTTTGTTACAGCATTTCGATTACAAATAAAAGGTATAAGATGTTATCTATAAGATAGGAGAGAAGCAGACTTGTTCAAACTGTTGAGCCTAGCACGACTCCGCTGAAAATATCGAGCATGAGCCCAATTAGGTTATTGTAATGAACAATAAGCAAGTAGAGTTACTTTTTGTAGCCATAGTGATTTAATTTAAACATTCTTCGTAAGGTTTCGTGTGGAGTATTGTGCTGTATCGATTAGAAATATGGACATTACGCAAAAATGATGAAAAACGACTGGAAGCGTTTCGAAATGTGCGTGTGGAGAAGAATGGAGAGCTGGGTCGAGCAGAAAACAAATGAGACGGTGTTAGAAATGGTTGGAGAGAAAAGAACAATTTTCGATATTTTTAAGAAGAGGAAGAGAAACTGGTTGGGACATTGGCTAAGAAGGAACTGTATTATTAGGAACGTTTTAGAGGGCATGGTGGCAGGAAAGGGAGGGAGGGGGCGAATGAGATTATAGTTAATGGACGATATAAAAACAGAGAAATCGTATTTGAAGAGTATGATGATAAATCCATTGGTTTGGAAGTCGGTCTTATGTTCCAGCTTAACTGCGGGTATAAAGATTACGATCTGATCGGGCCTAAAGCAAACTAAACGTAGAATAAGGTTATTTTCTGTTGACTGTGTATCCAGCGAAGAAGGCTTAGGTTGAGTTTTATATGACACAACAAAGCCCATGTTCTAAAATCAGTATTAAGCTCTGTTCTCTAAAGAAGAATTGGATCTCTTATCGTTGTTTACATTCCTTGTGTGGCAGTACCGAACTCGATTGTGCAATACCGAATATACCAAAAACTAATTTAAAAATCACAAACTTCTGTGTGCAGTAGAGAGAACACTTTTTAAGGATTATATATGTATGTATATATATAGACCTATATGTGACTTAATTAGACCAATCTATAACATAAACATAACTGTGACGTCTATCGCGCGTAATTTGTGCAAATAAGTATATAATACTTTTACGGTGTTAGAATAACAATACATAATGCATTTATCTTGAACATGTTTACATTGCCGGAGTAAGACCACGTTAAAACCTACATCCTCTGAGGTTCTTGGAGAAATATATGCCTGAACGTATTATTTATGGTGTCAAACTATGACCATATTAATGGTATGATTAATTTTACTACATAGTTGGGCATAGTTATGGTGTCATGACATAAATACTTGCAGTTAGAGAAGTTTGGGAAAAGACAAACGTGATACCTTAATTAAATGTATGGATACATACCAATGTATGTATAACAAAACATGTTCATAATATTTTAATAGGAACACAGAGATAATTGACTTAATTGGAGAAGTTTATTAAGAATATACGAACGTGACATATTGGTTTAATTCAATGAATGTAATCAAGTTTAAACAATTAATAATAAAATAAATGCATTAATAAGTTACCAATTTTCGAAAAGCAAGAATTTCTTGATAAAAGCTAAGAAGTTGAGAACTATATATTGGAAATAGTCATTTAAGAAAAGAAAGTAGTTAGAATATTTACGTATTTGAAAAAGAAGAAAAGAAAAGAGTTAGAATATTGTTTATTCAAAAAAAAAGAGAGTTAGAATATTATTTACCCAAAGAAGAAAATATGAAAGTAGTTGAACAATATTTATTTAAAAATAAGACGAAAAGAAAATATAATATTGCGGATTTAAATATAAGAAGAAAATACTAAAATATTATTTATAGTATTTAGAAAAGAACAAAATAAAATAAAACCTTATTTGTTTAAAAAAAAAAAGAAGAAAAGAAAGTAGGACAATATTTATTGAAAATAAAAGAAAGTAGTTAGAATATTATTTAATCGAAAAAGAAGAAGAAAAGAAAGTAGAAAATTTATTGTTATAGAATACAAAAGAAGGTAGGATAGAAAGAAAAAGGTTACTATTGATGGGTACAATATCAAAACAAGGTGATTATTTGGTTAAAAGAGAAGAGATTAGTGGATAATCTGTGGAAAATAAAAGCTTCTAAATTTTGGGGCAAATGACCTGACAGTGATAAAAGTAAGAAAGTTCTCGTTGACTAGAAAGGAACCTGTATTATAGTAGACAATTTTTGCTCCTAAGAAACATTATGAACACTAACATATATTTTTTTTCCGGATGTTTCTAGAAAATGTTCTCATAAAGTATATAGTTGTTTCCATTTTTGTGTTTTTTACAAGGCTGCCGCTCACTTTCAGTTGAATTTCTCTCTTCCTTCTGTAGTTTTTTTTTTTTTTTTTTTTCAAGTTGTTTCTTCGCTGTTACTCTCTGGGGGCAAGACGCTGAAAACCCACAATCAGAAGTGAGTGTGGTTCGTGATAAGTCTAATAATTTTAAGTGTATTTCGGACTCAGTCCCAATGCACAGCCGTGTCGCTTTCTCGCTCCATTTCTTTCTATTGTCGACACACAGGGGAAGACGGCGCGGCGTGTGGAATGAGCTGCGCGTATGTTGACAGCCGCTCTCGACCATCGTTTGTCTCAACCTTAATTCGGCTACGTTGACGCTGGCCCCGGGGTCTCTAGAGGGCGCTACATAGTGGATGCTGCTACCTATATTTCTGCTATATTACATATATATAAGACAAGTCAGCGCGATGGTGAACTAGAGAGTGTTGGTTGCAGTTACACACATTTTCATTTCTTCTTCCAGCTTTTTTTATTTAGTTCCCTTCCAGTGAATCCATTTTTTTTCTGTTCCGATTCGATTCCATGATTCCGATTCAAATAGCATCGGAACAGCTTTTATTTTAAAGATTGCTGAATATACGAGGATCATCCAGAAATTAAAACCAGTCGGTTGTCGACGTTAAAAATAAGTGTTGAGTAAAACAATTTACTGCCCTTACAGAAATTCACCTTAGTTCAGTTCTCCAAATAATCACCTCCTACATTTAATCTCTTGTCATACATGTTCATGGGCTTGTACTTTGGAGCCGCCACGAGTCCATTAAGAAAGGTGTTCACTGTTTTTTGAACTTATCACCGCTACCAAAATGTTATCCACAAAGAAAATTTTTGAGCTTAGGAAACAGATAATATTTAGTACGGGCAAGGTCCGGACTATAGAATGGACGAGCAAATACCTATTATTCAAATTGATTCCAGCAGATCACAGGTTGCAGCAGTTGTGAGCAGGTTGGTGGTGTCATGATCATGAATCGACAGAATAGTGCTTTTCACGCTGCTTTTCAGAATACTGCTTTTTTATTACTTGACGTGGTTTTCGTAGAATGTCTCAGAACACCAATCTGTGTTAATCGTAGAGCTTTGTGGCATGAAATTATCTAATTCACACACACACACAACTTAAGTGTTCTTATGTAAACATATTCCCAGTTACTACGTAAATGTGCAGATCGTTTACTTATGGTTAACAACCTTTATGAAAATATACAATTTATATTGTTGCCTTTATCACGAAAGAAGGGGCCGCAGCAGCACAGTGGTAGAGCGATTACTTGTTGGTGCGTAAGATTCCAGTTTGCGACAAGAGGACTTTGTAGTTGACAAACATCGCACGTCTGGGTTTTCTCGAAACTCTTCCGTTTCCTCCTACTTTTTCATTCTACCATTTAATTAGTCATCATCATAACCATATCCCTTAGACTTGGTGTATAATTGTGGGATGTTAAACTCGAAGAATTGAAAGAAGATATTGAAGAAATTGTTAGAGGAAAACTAGGAAACAGAGAGAGAGAAGAACTATGTTAAAGATAATTTTACAAAAGGCAAAAGGAAGTTGGTTAGAACTTAATTTGAAAAGAAATGTTATTCTGCAGGATGTAATAAAGGTATACTGAAAGGTGAAAGAGGAGTAGTAAACATAAGAAGATATGTAACTGGTGTACAGACGATAAGACTTAACTCAGGGCGCAGAAGTTAGAAACGAGCGTTGATTTCCTCGTTTCTGGCAAGTAGTTTATCACTCAGTAGTGGGAGAAATGATTATGATAATCACTGCGCAGATAACTTAGACTATAACCGCTATGCAACCACAGATAACTTATTTGGCCGTTCCTTTCAAACAAGTGAACGATAATATACAATAAAATAATATGGTGATGAATCTCTTCCAAAAGTAGTGTAACGATTCCGATTCTTTTTTCTTCCGTGAGAATCGATTCACATTTTATATATATCTCATGTGATTCTCTTACTGTCTCCTTCTTTCTCACTCATCTCGTTCTATCGTTCTGTTCATTCTTTCTGCGCCTGCTCATTCGTAGCTTCTCCCTTGGTTTGAACCAACTGGCAAAAGAGCGTATATTGTGACTAGTTTATCCCTCCTTCCTCGTTTCACGCTTTTCCCTCCATATTAGAGATACAATACTTGTCACAGCTGATGTCATATAATTTCTACATAGTGTACGTGTATGCATATGTACACATAGAGTGAAACATATGCATAAATGTATGAACTAACATATAGGCTGTTATGTGTGTTACATTCATTGTGTTATTTTTGTTCAACTCGAGGTTTTAAGGTTCGAATATGCATAATTTAAAGTTGTGTTTAAAGCTGGGATGTTCTAATGTTTTAAATAAGGATAAATGACTAATATTTTGGTAGATTATTATTGTAAACAACAATTATTTAAGTTATAAAGACAAGTGTGTTATGCACAAACTGAGTCATTTTAAAATACATTATTTCGTCTTGCCTGTACGTGCAGATTTTATCCACTTATCCAGCTCAAATATTGGGGGTACTACGCTAGTAGAACCGAGGTAGGATAGTCAGTTTTTTTTTTTTTTCATGCTATTCAAAACTGTATAGGGAAAATTGAAATAAAGAAACTGGAATGAATTAAGAATTATATTAAATATGCCACGGATACAGGAGCTAACTAATCATGGTTGAGTTACTTATATAGCTATTCACTCACTTTTGCAATGAAAACGCATTTTGAATTTTTCTTTCTAACGCACAGAAGCAAGGTTCTCGATATTGTGTTTTATAATCAGCTAGCTGAAGTGTCTGTTATTTACATTCGAAGAATAAGTTTATAGAAAACATTTAAAAAATGTATTTTAACCCCATTTTCCTCCTTACAATCCATATTTTAATCAGGGCGAAAGGAAGAAAATCCAGCTCTACTCAAGTGCTATGTTCAACAAGAATTTTAGGAATGATCCAAAAACATGGATCAAAAGATTACGATCGTGACCAAGAATTTTACGAATGATTCAAAAAATGTATCAAAAGATTGCAATCCTGGCCAATAATTAGTTTTCGGATCAGGGACTACATAGTTTTTGAACGGCCTCTAAATCGAGTTCTCGTATTTTCGACGTAGTTAAGTGATATTTTGGGTTTGGCTACACTATATGTAATTCTCCAGGTATAAGGCGTACAAGAAAATTTTTGATTGAAATATGTTGGATCTTTTGATCCAAAAATGCATTTCAGATCCATAATTCTTTGTGAAAAATAAAAGAAACTCCCTCCTTCTTTTGAATATTCATTTCAAAGTGTAATAATAATAATAATAATAATAATAATAATAATAATAATAATAATAATAATAATAATAATAATAATAATAATAATAATAATAATAATAGACCGAGCCAACTATTACAAAAATTAATTTTAAATGGACCAGTCGTTTCCTTACTTTTGTCAATATGTAAATACAAAATGAGAAATTAAAATATTCGTAGAAATTGAACATAATGTTTCATACAGCCTCGGTGCCATGAGAACAGGCAACAAACTCGAAAGTGGAGTAAGTATTCCGACAGTGAAGAAAAAGATAAGGGAAAACCCAATACTATTTACAACTATTTGAAATTCCAGTTCTAAATCACAACGCTATAATCCAATAATCCTCCTACACCGTATTATTAGGATTTACCACTAATTCCATCAAATTTTGCCTTAAATATGTCTTACTTTAAATATTTCTTAAAATATATTAATTAGAAAGGTTTGGGAAGGGGAATGGAGCCTTTAGTGGATTTTGAAAGAAATTTTAAACATAACATTCTTGAGCTAGAACAGGACAATTATTATATTACTACCGTAGTATTACGTCTCACATATATAGAAATATTTGTGTGTGTGTGTGTGCAAGGGTAAAAGTGGATCTGAAAATTTAGGGGGGCGGTAGGTAGCGGCATGACGTTATGCCGTCCCCCTGCCTATCTTTGCTTATTGCAATTTTTTTATGCCGGGGGGACGCCGTACATATATTTTGGAGCTAGGGGTACGCCATCAGCCAGCGTTCTCCCTTACTTTTACCCCTGTGTCGTATATGTGTGTGTGTACACACACATGAGAATTTATACTCACTCAAATTATTTTAATTACCTCAATGCGATCTATCTACTGAGTTAGATATACAGCGTGGCCCAAAAGTAGGTATACAGTTCCATACTGATTAACTCATTGCTTTTTATATTATCATTTCCTATTGTTATCTATCAGATAGACTTTGTTTATTATTTGTTCATAATGTGTTTTTACTTATATCTTAAGCTCGGAACAGCCGAAGCAAATACACCTATAAGCTCGAATGTTATACTTGATTAATACTGGGGTGTATACCTACTTTTGGGTCACCCTGTATATCTTATTTTGATATTTTTTGAATGCTGTAGAATTATCAAGAAAATGCTAATTAGATCATAATTTCAATTATTTCTTTTAAAGTTCTTATCGTATAATATGTGCTACTATGAATATTAATAATAATAATAGAAGTAAAAAAATGGGTTACATAATACATTCTTGATCCACTTCTTATCGTTTTAATTATATATAATGTGTACAAACACACACACACAACTTCTTACAACGATGACAAATTACGTGCACGAATTCTGTCTGAAGATTAAGCACGCACAAAGACAGCTTTTGCTATTAAATTCTGAGATTGAGTAACCGAGAACCAAGCAAAAAGGCGCTCAAAAGACTATCTGATTAATTCACATACAGGCACGTTTCAGCAGCCTTGCAAATCAATATACGGTACACACACAGAAATGTGCACACCTTTGTTCCAATACAAGTCTTAAGGGTGTAAAATGGCTTCTTTTGTTACGGTATTGAAATTATGAAAGGGAAACGGGTCCGAAAGTACTGATTCAATTTGTTCTGTGTAATAGGAAACTTTTTGTTTGTTTGTTTGTTTGTTCTTAGCCCCCTTTAAAAATGCATTGAAGTGATTTTAAAATGTAAGGATGTAGTTCCGGCGACTGGCTTTTTTTCCCCCGCCCTTTCTTTACTTTTGTTTCGAGAGATTGGTATGCATATTGTTTTGTTTTTGAGAATTCATTCTGTCAAATGTCGAAACCACCAAGTTTATCAAAGGTAGATTTGACGCAGCGGCGAGTATTATGTGATACATTTCAGTGTATATAGAGAAAAAGAACTGTAGTTTTGTGCTTTTTAAGCTTTTACTCCAGTGAAACAATAAATTTTGATTTAATAAAGAAAGTAAGAAAATCAAAGACCAAAATATAGTCCTATCTAGAAAATATACTGCATTCACTCTTACAATTTCCTTTTTGTCGGCAATGAATTATAGTAGTCAATTTCCGGTGTTGTCAGATTGTACCGGTTTGTGCATACTCCTGTAGAAACGTGAAGGCATTGGTTAACTAGAGTTGAGTTGATTTTGAGTGTAGCGTTCCTTTCAACAGCGAAGCTATATGAGACGGGCCTTGCTGATTAACGTGGAATCCGAACCACATAAGTTCCCGCCGGGTTGGTAAACTAGAACACAACTGACACACTCTCAGGAAAAATATGTAGTGCCATATAACTATACATTTTGAATCTAAATATTTACTACTTAAAATATTTATAGGATGAAATTTGAACAAAATTACTGCAGTGGTTTTTGAGAGAACTATACAACTATACCCGCTTTGGACATTTTATGTCATATTGTAGATTTATTAATGAAGTGTTTAGCAAAATTTCTTTAAAGCGGTTTTTAAGAAAATCATCTGAGGGGAAAATAAAAAGACTAAGCTAAACCTTCTGCAGTAGCGTACGCAGGAATTTATTTCGGGAGGGGTCCAAACTCAATTTGAGGGTATTTAATATTAAAATTCCTAAAATTGTCCCTAAAATTAGGCTACATTTACATAAAAGTCGAAATTTCGGGGGATTGGGGAGTCCGGACCCCTAGGACCCACCCCCTGCGTACGTCCCTGACCTTCTGGACTTTTCCTTACAGAAATGACGTATACCGAATCATAGGATTGTTAATGAGATATTCACTTATAAAACATAAACAAAATCTTAACACCTGTCTTGAGGATTTTCGATTTTCACCCTTCAGAAAACCAACTACTCTTATTTTTAAAGGGTAAGAAGAAAATCTAAAATTCCCCATTTGAAAATCTTATAAAACCTTCTAGTTTAAAATTTATATCTGGATACAGCGAGCAATATGGCCACTTTCAAGGCGTGTATCAGGATAAGAAGATGAACGGCTTAAAAAAAAAAAAAAAAAAAAAAACACTCTTTTTCAGCATGTTGAGATCATCTGTTGAAGTCCCTAATTTGATTTTTGTTCATAATCATAATATTTTCTTCACTTAATTGTCTCTATCTTAAATTCAACGAAAAGAAAATAATTTAGGTTTACGAACAGCGTTACAGAATGGATTAAGTTCGTGACTCGATGGTTCACTGTATAAATGGCAATTTACTTAATGTTTTTACTATATGAGAGATCATATTGAGACGAAACAATATTTTATGGTGACAATTTTATTATATATTCCCCTCGTATCGTCAGTTTTGAATATTAGGTACATGAATGTATTTTCATTTGACCATATTTACCACTGCCGCAAATCTCGGGGTATGGAAGGGACATGTCCCCAATCTTGGAACTTGGGAGGAACTGTCCCCTCCAATAGTATGATTTAAAATGTGTTCTTTTTTAGAGAAATGTGATGATTTGTGTCTAAATGTCACAAAGAAAAGTTAGATGAAATTAACGTCCCTTGGCTTGTTTCTTTTTTTTAGAAAAAGAATCGTATTCTTTAATATTTCAAACTGAACTTCGTATCTTCTTGGCGCATTAAGGTCACATCAATCTGTATTAATTACGCTCCTGCTACTTGGACACAAGTTGCAATAAATGACAGAGGACGACGATATGTCCCTCTCCTCATACCGAAAAATTGTCTCAGCTGTAGATACTGGAACAAGTTCTGTGGAAATGGGGGGACGTGTATCTCAATATTGGAAGTAGGGGACTACTCCAATAACCCGATTTGAAAAGTGCTTTTTGGGGATAAGTGTGATGATTTGTGTCCGACTGCCACAAAGGAAAGTAAAATGACATATGATTTCTCTTGGCTCTTTGATTTTTTTTTTTTTTTTTTTTTTTTTTTTAAGAATCATATTCTGTAGTATTTGAAACTGAACTTCGTGCTCTGGCGCGTTTAATAATCTGAAATCTGCCTGCCTCCCACTGTTGAATACAATTCTGCTCCCTTGATCCTCCGAAGCATTTTTTTTTTCAACTTCATAAATATATTGCATCGATATATATAAAGATTATAGGAACGGTTTTACCCGTCCCCCCCCCCCCCATGTTGAAGACAGATTTGCGCCAATGATTCTTCCAAAAGTTCAGTATACTTGCTAGATTTTCTTGTCACTTTATTATTTTTCTTTTCTTTTCGCGAAGAAAAAAAAGTTTTAAAAAAGCAAAGAAAAAGCTAATATTTTGTGACATGTGTAGGCCTGTTACATTTGTAGTTTATGATCGAAGAATAAACGTTATAGAGTGATGATTTTCGTTTATTACAGAAATTATTAATCTACAAAATCTGGAAACACTTAACATAAGATTGGTAGATTGAAAGTTGTCAGTCACAAAAAGGTAAGATCTAACGAAGGAGATAAACAACACGCTACATTACGTACGGTGGAAAAAAGGAAACTAAATGGAAGATTGAAGGCAGGGGGTTAGAGACAGAGAGAGAGAGAAAGCTACTTTTTCTCAGCCAATAGAAATCACGCAACTGCCTCGCATTATCATCGCTATAAAAACGTCACTTCTTTATCTATTCCGGAGGAATAAGGCAGAAACATGCAATTTTTAGGAAACGAACAAAAACTAATAAAAAAAAGAAATAAAAGATGAAGAGAAACTGGCCGTTGATAGAGATAAGAAAGAAGAAAACGGAAAGAAGAAAAAAATAAAAGAAAAGAATCGATATATACGAAAGAAGGGAGATTGATTGAAAGAAAGAAGAACATTAGATGAACAAACTTTGACAGGAACAGATGTTTCCCTCACGAGAAACGAAATTGAAACGAAACAATACATGGTGAAACAAAACGAATGAAATCGAAGACAGAACAGAAGAAATGAATTGATTTTATTTCGCAGATAATAATCATATAAAATTACATAACAATGAATTTCAAATCATATTATACAAATGATTCGATAATGATCTTTTTAAATTATAGTTGTGCCTATGCAAGATAAGAACAATAGTCGTTACATCTCGTTTGCCACATGGTTACAAGGAAGACAGTTGCAGTTTATCAAATCATCATATATATATATATATATATATATATATATATATATATATATATATATATTCATTGATATTGTAAATACTAATCTAGAAAGTAAATCGAAGCCATCAGAAAACTTGAACACTAAGAACAATATTTACAGATTATAATAAAAAAATCTTTTTGCCCTTTGAAGCGGAAGAGTTTTGTTTGATTATTATTAGATTATTAGAATGCAATGTTAGAATAATTAATTAGAACAATTATTAGAATAACTATTCAAATATCGAGTAGTTATTAGAGTAACTATTCAAGTATCAAACAATTATTAGAATAACTATTCAAATATTGAGTAACTATTAGAATAACTATTCAAGTATCAAAGAGTTATTAGAATAACTGTTCAAATATTGATAAATTATTGGAATATTTTTTCAAACAGAAAAATTATTGGACTAACTATACAAGCAAATATATAAATACATGGTTCCAATAAATGGACAATTCTTAATAACTACTAGAAAATTATGCGAATACTTAAAACAAAAACTCTTATTTACGCATTTATTTCTACTAGCGAATTCCATGTAGCTTTTTACTTATTATGACTATTACGTATGCATATAGTTTTTAATGTAACTTTGTTCTGTAATAAAACTGAAGAATGCAGGGCACCTGTTGAGTGCCGTTTCTCCTATTTTACAGGATAGAAAAATATCAAATGCGCTTATCCACTTACAGAAAGAAGTATTTGCATTATGTGTATATTTTCTTGAGTTTTCTTTTATATGTATATTTTACTCGTTGCTAGATTTCAGGAATTTCAGTATACTCAGACGAAATTGTGAAGATTTAAAAATTTGAACTTATTAAGTTGTTCCTCTGATTTTTTTTTTTTTTTTTAATTGAGCAAAGTATGTTTCTTGCTGTGCAAACCTATTTTGACCGGGAAGATTACTTCGTTGCACATATTCTTTCCGTTTTTTCCCCTCCCTTATCCTCTTCCTTCCTTGTTGCCCTTCAGTTATTTTATTCCCACATTTTGTCCGAGGTTTATGAATCGTTACCTCGTACTTAGAGATTTTCATGTTAACCAACTTTAACACGTGGTTTTAAGTGACCAAGATAACGACTTTGGACATATAGTTGTGAGGACATAGTTTCAGAGTAATAACATTTTCATAAACGAAACCTCTAATTCTCTCTCGCTGTAAGCGTAAAACGAATTTCCGTATTTTCTCTTTACCCTCTTCAAACAATTTGGAATGTACGGTCCTAACGAATGTATTTTACCATTTCCTAGATCCTTTCTTTACGCGTCTAGTTGTAAAATTACTCTTATTCTTTGCATGTAGGCATAGCATCATTTTCATTGTCGCCAATCGTGTACAAATTGTTTATTCCTTCCAAAGCTGTTGCCAAGAATAAGGCTCTATTCACAGTTGATATTACGGCTCTCGGTGCTGTTCTGTAAATTGAGTGACTGCTGATGATAAGTGTATGTAAAAAATTATGGAAAAGCTGGTGAATTGGAGAGGATAAGAGGTAATGGCAGAATTTTCACGGATACAATGTTTTCCACCAGGAAACTACATGATCAAGAAGTGAGAGCTCTATTGTATTGAACTATACTACAACACACGAATCTCTTCCACGACTCTGTAACCATAGTTTGACCCATCACACCTGTTCTACTTCCATAAACGCCTATTTTATTTCTATAATTGCCTGCTTTAATACTATCAACGCTGGTTCTACTGCAATAAACACTTGTTCTGCTTCTATAAACGTTTGTCCTACTTCCATAAACGACTGTTCTATTTCTATAATCTTCTATTTTCCTTCCATAAACGCCTGTTCTATTTTTATAAATGCGTGCTCTATTTCTGTAAGCGACTGTTCTACTTCTATAAGCTTATTTTAGTTCTTATAAACTCCGTTCAACTTCTCTCTTCTAAGTCATTGTTACGATATTTCTTCGATTCTTGGGAGTTCGAACCATGTGAGCTGCAGTCTACAATGCAGCCAAGAGGAAACTCGTTCGTCTACTGTTGTTAGCAAATCTAATGTTAGGTAGAATCTATAGGGACAGTAAAAACATTGAAAGCTGTTACTTTAAGTTTGCAGCGTACTTTCATGTTTATTCTTCTTTTCAAAACATTTTTCTAATATTACTATTATTATTAATGATGATAAAGGATTAGATGTAGATTTTTAACATGTAGATTTTTAGCGAGTACTCTTCAACGTTACGAAATACTACCTAGGTATAATTTAACTTAGCTGATGTTTTTAACGTAACTTTTTAGCGAATACTCTTGAACGTTATGGAACATTACCTACGTATAACTTAACTTAATTAATGCTCTCAATGTAACTTTCTAGCGAATATTCTCCAACTTTACGAAATACTACGTATACTAGGTATAATTTAACCTAATTGATCTTCTCAAAGTAGCTTTTTTAATAAATACTCCCCAACATTACTAAATATTACCTAGTATAATTTTAACTTAGTTGATTTTCTCAACGTGACTTTCTAATGAATATTCTCCAATGTTACCTAGGAATAATTTAACTTAGGTGATGCTCTCAACGTAACTTTTTAATGTATATTCTCCAACATTACGAAATATACCTAGGTATAATTTAAACTTAGTTGATGTTCTCTGTAGTTCCTTACTTTCAATATTTCGTAAAGTGCCATTAATTATGTAGCAGTTGATAGGATGTTTTGTTGTTTGATTTTGATGATTTTTAGAAAAATGTTTTTAATTCTTATATACAATTTATCATATGCATATTTGGATTGTGCATCCCCAAAATAGCCTATACTACAACTTTATTCAATCTCCGGGAATTTCTATGCATGTTCGAAGATTTTTATGCACAAAATTAACTATTTAAGTGTGTCCATAACTTTCGAACAGAAAATTGATAGCATACACCCATATCGTTACGGATTCAGGGGGACTAATATGAGTCTATGCTGCAAGTTTCATTAAATTCCTGATAAGTATTCGTATAGGCCTACAAAATTCTGTTTTTAGCTATTGTTCGAAAATTCGAAGAACGAAAAGTTATGTTCATTTTTTTTTTTTTTTTTTTTTTTTTTTTTTTTTTTTTTTTTTTTACCTGTTGTACTATTTTGATTTAATGAACAGTTTTAAAGTTACTTCTCTCGGACAATAGCTTAACTGAAATTTCTTTGACCCAAAACTGTTGATTAATCAAGAATGTTTCGGTTAAATATGTACTTACCAAAGTATGTAGAGAAGTTCCATATATATACTATTAATCTTATAAGCTTCGTAATAATGATTTGCAACTGAAATTTATATGTGCTAAACCGTCTATGAACCGAGGAATGCTAACATTGCTAAAGAGAGTGAGAAAAAAAAAGTACATTACAAGAGGGAAAAAAAAAAAGAACATATAAATAAATGGTTTGGAATTAGTTCGTGTGCCAAACAAGATTATATCTATCTTAACTGAATTATTTGAATTGCAAAGAGAAAGCGGAACATGGCATAGATGTAGTGCATAACCTTTTATTTCTTCTTCTGGCGACGCTTTTAAAAATGAGCAGATTAGTTGCTCAGGAATCGACTTTGGCCATTTTTCAAATTCTCTCCCTCTCTCTCTCTCTCGATGTCTCTTTTCTGTCGCGCTGCATCTCAGAAAGAAAAAGTTTTTGCAGTCTTTCACAGCGTACTCTCTCTCTCTCTTTATAAGTTTTTTGACGGGGAGGGGGGTAAAGAGGAGAGTTCTTTTCTATCTTCTTGTTTTTTTCTCTCTCTTCTTTACTGTTTTTTCTCTTCCTCCTGGGCGATAAAGACACGAAAGTTGAATGCGTCAGCTTCTTATCCTTTGAGATCTCTTGGAGCAATCAGCACAAAACTGCTCGAGTTGTCGCCTCGTCTATGTTATAAAAGCCAGTTTCCACACGACAACTAAGGACGGACGACCCTACGCGATCACAACGTCGACAGCGACGCTTTTTCTCAAAATCAGATTGGTCGAGTTTAGTTCTTTCTTTTTTTTTTGTCTCCCACCATCCTCCTCCCTAGATTCCTTTCTTTGTTCATCCCTCACTGCTCTTCTTTCCTCATCCTCAGCCCATCAAGATTCACAAACTACTCACATCCGATGAGATAGACTAAATTTTTCTTTAAACCCCTCCACCAACCTTCCCCCTTTTTCGAAATCGCGATGTCATGCGTCTGGTACTGATGCCAACACATCTTACAAAGGGAACTAAACATACTTTGATTCTAACTTTTTTTTCTTCATTCTTTCTGTTACGCTATCGACTCTTTTATTTTCTAGGATTGTTTTTTTTTTTTTTTTTCGAAGCAGTCAGTTCGTAACTGGATATAAAAGTCTAGAAAAGACCTTCTTTTGCACATATTTTGACACTAAAAGTAGTCTCCACATAGATATGAAAAGTTAATTCATGTTACTTTTTATTCTTTCTTTTTGTATTATAATACATTTCACAAGTTGTTTACATGGTTCACCAACTTGTGTCATAAGCTTCAAATTCCATACACTAGTTCAGTGGTTCTCAACCCTTTCACTCATGACACATTTTACTGAAAGTCCGAGCCATCGTGACACACTTGTTTGATATTTTTATTGTTTTATTCTATTATTATTATTATTATTATTATTATTATTATTATTATTATTATTATTATTATTATTATTATTATTATTATTAATAATAATAATAATAATAATAATAATATCTATTAGATATAAGTAATAGTGTAAGCATATAAATTTTTGTAAAGGTAGTGACTGTATGTAGTACTGAGCGTTATTGCTGCCACTAGGTATGTTGATTGGTATAGTCTGTCTCGGTTTTAGCTAAACGGCGTGCCAAACATCTTGGCATTTGAAGCCGGCGCTCCAATTTCCCTTTAAATGCTGCTAGCAAATGAGAGGCCAGCAGTATTGCCACGTTTATTTTGTACACATGCACGTCTATCCTTTGCCATCTGATCGCGCTGTATTTCGTCTGCTTACCCATAGCCACACCCCTTAGCATTCGGCAAACATCGCGTCAGAGCTTGCGTTTTATTCGTTTAGCTGAAATGCCAAGATGTTTGTCACAGGCTTACTAAATTCTTCATGATTTTTAAACGCTAGAAATTTTGCGACACACCCTATAGAGGACTACATGACACATCAGTGTGTCAAGACACAACGGTTGAGAACTACTACACTAGTTCATTAAATTTGAAATACTTTTGATCAAGGATTCGTTTGGTCCTAGTTAATGAAAAACAAGTAAAAAAAAAAAAAAAAAGAATGAGAAACTACGTGAAGGCATTTGGTTTGTATGGATATGATAATTTCTCTATTAATATTAAAAACCAGAAAGTGATAGCAGATTCATACCACTCTCGGTTTTAGTAGATAAATCAGAGTGAAGATGAAATATATATATATCCTTGGAACCAGGGGCGGATCTAGGATATGATCAAGGGAGGGACTAAACCATATTTTGCCGTTTTATCCAGTGTAAAACAGGATTGAAGCCCATTTTATCCAGTGTATATCTGAGCGTCAAGGAAGGGGTATAGCCCCTATAGCCCCCCTTGGATCCGCCACTGCTTGGAACGTTTAGTTCATTTCCGAAAACCGGTCCTCGCTATATCTTATCGTTTTTGTTCAATTATAGATCAATATTGAAACCTGAAATTTTAGTGGATTTCTATCAATTTCCGGTTTTAGTAAAGAGTTAAGGATGGAGATAAGGTGTATTCTTGGGATGCTTAATCGATTGCAGGAAATCACTTCTTGCTATCTATTAATGTTTCTGATCTATAGTGATCAACGTTAAAAACGGAAACGGTTGATTTCTACCATTTCCAGGGGATGGATCACCTTCATCAACCAATCGATTTCTAACCCCGCTGTAGTTTGTCTGCTTAGCCATAGCCACACCCCTTAGCATTCGGCAACGTCGCGTCAGAGTTTGAGTTTTATTCGTTTAGCTGAAATGCCAAGATATTTGTCACAGGCTTTAAATGAAATGGATGATGAATGAAAGTAACAGATGGAACAACAATGTGGTAAGAAATTAGAGAATTTCAATGCTGTATATACAACATAAACTCAAATGGGTTGAGATAGAACTAGGAACCCCTCGTTTCTACATTTTTTTCAAAAGAATTTTTCTCAAAAGTTACAAGAGATATAGAATCTTTCAAGCTAAGCGTTTAGAACAAAGAGTGTAAAAAGTAAAAGTATTAAGGACTGTTATTTACTTGATTTTCACGATGCAACGACATTGCGCAAATTTTTCTAAGGATTAGATCGTTGATAATCTCTGTAATCTACGACTTACTAACGAGGAGCAGAAAGTGCTGAAATTACGCAAATTTCGACCACGACGTTGCCAACAACAGGATTCAGGAACTTATGTGAAATTTTGCATCGAAATAAAATGTATAAACGTCATTCCTTTGTGAGATATACTTGTATTGCGTTCAAATAGTATCGTTACAAAGCATTCTAATATTTCGATCCTGATTGGCTCGTGATTCTCCTTTCTCATTGGCCTTTTTTAATATTTTGTCTTATTACATCCGCAACCATCAAACTAACCACTCATTCTTGTAATAATTTACACGTTAATAATATATAACAAATCTTTTTCACAGCACCTAAGGATCATTTATAGAAAGGTGAATGGACAGTTACTAAGACACGTGGTAGACACAATTGAAATATGTAAACAAATGCTTGTTTGTGATTGGCCAAAACTGGAAAATGTAAACAAATCCATATCTCTGATTGGTCGAACGCCTGTCCACGAATTTTAAACGGAACTTCTAGAAATATTTATTTTTCGTTATTTTATTTCCCAATAACTATTTTCTTGTAGTTTTAATCTTAGAGGCAATCTTACAGATAGACATGATACAGAAATGCTTATGGTAACGATGACAACGTTGCACAGCATTTTTTCGCGCAATTTCCAATTTTGTTGGCTGCTCATTAAGGCTTTATCTGTGTCAACAGATAAGGCAGTGAAAGTTTGCGCAATTTCAGTGCACCCGATTTTCATATAAAAAAGATATTGAATCATCTTCGTCATCGACATCATCATCATGGCAAGTCAACTGGAGAAACTTCCACGGACCACAGTCTTTAGTAGCTAACCCCATTAACTTCACGTCGCTACTTATAAGGAACTTGGTTTACCAACAACTCTTTTATATATTTGTTCTGTCCGTGTGTCCGTCCGGGAGACACAAAACTTCAAGAATTACTCGATGGATCACCATTACTCGATGGATCATTCGTTGATGTAGGTGATCCATTCAGTTGATCCCAAGAAATGGACAACAAAAATCAATTCACCATATATTCCTATGGGAATGATTATGGATATCATCCTTATTTCATAGACTACCTGCAGCGCTGTCGAGATTAGCGGGCTAGTATAATGCTCAGAATGTACGTGGAATACAACGCTAAAAATTGAAATTACATTACTTTCAATTTGACAAAATCCAAAGACTTAAATATTTTCTATTTAAAATATTGATTCATCTTAAAGTAGCTCTATACTTAATTTAACTTGATTTAAAATGATGTATTTAACTCTAGGCTTGGTAGAATAATTTTAGCTTGTTTGAGAAGTTTGACTTACTAATATATATATGTACTGTGACACTTGTCTAGTTTTAATAACGTCATTTGACTGTAGCCTCTTTCGGCTGCCCTACTTTTTTTTCCTAGCACCGTAGTCCTACTTTTTATCTAAGCACACCTCAGTCTATATTTCAACAAGTCTCTCTTCCACTTTTTAGTCAGAAAATATAGTTTTCTTTTTCTTTCTTTGAAAGAAGTTAATATCTCTACATTTTCGAGACACTGTAGGATTTTTTAGGAGAATTTTGAGTCTCGACGAGCATTATGAGAATTTTCTGAAGGTTGGCAATGTTTTTTTTTTTTCTAGGGCATAAAAAGGTTTTCCTTAGATGATAAAGCTGAGGACCGATTGGAATTAACCGTACTGATTGGGACCGGAATCGATCCGGATAATCGAGATAAAAAGGCCCAAGAAAAAGAAGGTTTTTGCACGCTATACTGTAGCAAAGTAGTAAAATTATTGCTATAGTAAAGTACTGGACTATAATACATACCTAATTTTACAAATCGTACAAAATATACAGTGATATTAAGAAAAAGAACTGTTCTATGATTTGTAGGCCTACTTGAGCATATCTACAATGGTCAACTGCTTCGATTTTTCGCTGCAAAATCGACAATTTCACGATTTTTCGTAACAAAACTTTTATTTTTATTTTTTTCTGAAATCGATCTAGAATGGGCAATCTGAATACTCGGCGTTCTACTGTTAACATATAATTTTTAATGAGTCGATATAAAAAGCTAAGAGTTTGGGCGGGTTTGGTATAAAATTTATGCAGGACAACATATATGTGGTCGGTTTAAGCCATATGGACACTGTAAGATTTGTTTCCGATTATACGATTTCCAATCAAGGCAAGATATTCAAGAAAGAAAGCAAAAGGATGTTTTACCATGAAATATTTGTATAGACCCACTATTTTCCGTTTAAAAACTATCTGATTTTTACTGTCGATGAAACCGGAAGTCTTGTGAAGTGCAAATTTTAATTCAGACTCTTTCTTTAGCATCCTTTAGCATAACAAGTCAACAACGCAATATTCTACACAATTACTCAATAATAATAATAAAACTACGTGTGAAAATAACATAGAACCAAGTAGCAGCAAGCACCGCGGGTTGCAGAACATATTACGCATGCGGACGTCAACACAACCAACGACCGTTGATGACGCCTCATCCAATCAAAATTTCTCACTTTGGGATATCTGACGCATCACGTGACCGAGCACCTAAACATGCTGATTTGAAAAGTGGAAATGAATGTGTCTCTCTCCCAGCTGAATGAACGCATGAAAAAGGCATGGCTGCATGTAAATCAACCATAAAGAGCAAATTTTTACCCACAGACGACAGTTGAATGGGTTTTCTCCCTTGTAGCTTTAGTAGAAAAAAAAAAAGAACTTCTAGTCTTTTTGGATGCAGAGAGAGTGTTACACGTTAGTTTCATTATGGACGAGAGATTGATATGTGTAGCGCGTATAAGATGTCCTCTTACATATGGACGGGATACACGAGTAGGAGGCTGAAAGAAGAAGAGAAAGAAGAGCAGGGGGAGGAGGAGATAATAAATGACAAGGAAGAATAATAATAAAGTAGATGACCGATGACGCAAAGGTTATACAGACAAGATGCTAATCGCATAACCAAAAGGCGTCTCAGGAGGTGACACTGCATCCTGTATAATAGGGCGAGAGTAGGAGATAAAGAAAGCTGAACAGAACATATCTTTAAAAAAAGATGACAAGTTCCAATACGTATACAATACCATCTTTCTGTTAAATACATCACTCCTTCTTTAACATTCACAGTGGAAGAAAGCATGCGACTATGCATATGAATGTGGAGAAACACATGTGTAGAAAGGGAGTAAGGGAAAGGGGGTACTCAGAGTATGTGTGTGGTTTCACAGTCTTCGTTTGATCTCCACTTCTCCTTATAGGGTTGCTTGAGAGTAATGGGAGAGGGGAAGGAAAGGGTTAGTCTTGGGGTAGGGTTTAGCGGGAAGAGAACGCATGAGGAAGGGGAGAGGCAGAAAAGGTATGAAAAAAAAAAGTATTAACCAGTTTTCTACAACCATATTATTGCAGTTGACTCCGCCTCTTTGAACAACCTCTGGACCAATCAGATACCGTGCTCTCCTATGCTCTACTGTAGCTCATTATATGTTCTTGTGAGGCCTCATTAGGTCTACGTTGCCATAATTCACGCCTCTGTTCTCCTCACAGTTATTCCGCTCTTTCCCCCCGGTCCCCGCTGGGGAGTTTTCGCTCCTTCAAGGATGCAAGGAAGGAAGGGGTTTGAGTTGTTAGAAAGAGCACATGAGAGAGGAGTATGGGGGAAAGAGATGACAACACCCATCTCGTAAGTGAACTCTTCTTCTACTGTAAGAAGTTTCATCTCACAAGGGCTGCAGATCTTGTAGCTAGCTAACATCTTTCGCTTCCCCAGTCTCCCAAATACACGCAAACACACATATAATGTTCAACCCCTTTCGTCTTTTATATGCTACTGAAAATCAGTGATACCATACTGAATTCTGTGGTGCTAAACTCGAGCAACCTGCTGGAAATATTGTAAGTGAACGATTATGAAAGCATTAGTGGAATGAGAATCTGAGAGGAAGAAGGAAGACCCCAAGAATGTTCACAGACGCAATGTTGTCTACCATAAACTTACATAGATCTGGGATCAAACCAAGAACCCTCTCGCACCTGAGCCATTGTACTTATCCATGTGAAACACAAAATGACCGAAGTAGCAAAATTTTCATAGGTGGCGTTTGAGAGGCTCAGGCTCACAAACGGCTGTTCTACCAAGTGGTATACAGTGGAATTTGGTTTTTACTTTATCAAATATTTCTTCATATATTTACCCTGTCTGTCTGTCCATGTGTTCGTCCGTCCGGGAGACAAAAGACATCAAGAATTACTTGATAGATCACTTTCAGTTTTGGCCAGGATGTAAAGATTCAAAAGTTACGAATTCGAATTTGTTGATGCATAATGATCCATGCAGTTTGATTCCAAGATATTGTTGATCAAAAATCGGTTTCCCCATGGATTCCTTAACAAATAATTAAGGATATCATCCTTGCTTCATAGATTACCCGCAGTGCTATTGAGATTAACGGATTAGTACTAAAGATGTACTTAAAAAAAATTAAAACATTTATTCATCTTAAAGCATATATAATTTAATTTAAGGTAAAACACTAGCTATATTTAAACCTAGGCTTGGTAAAAAATTTAATTTGTTAAGGAATTTCTTTGGCCAAAAATCAAACCAAACTTCTTCACGAGGTGTACGCTTATACACTGTGCCACTGTTACTTGTGCTATGGGAATATCACATAAATATTTTATTGATACCCTTTGAAATGAGTTGAAATTAAATGATTACTTTAGCGTCCCCCAGTTTTTTTTTTTTTTTTTTTTTAAGGGCGAATGAGACGGATGATAATTGGAAATTTATTAATTGATGAGTTGCAATGAAAATGTGAGAAGGAAGTAAAAAAAGAATCTCGAGAAAACTCATGGATACATTGGATACCCAAAATTATATAGGCCTAATTAGAGATCAAATCAGGAACTATTAATTAAAACCATTGGCCCATTGACACCGTGGTCCTGTGGTTTGCGTGTTCGGCTCATATCCACATGGTCCCGGGTTGGATTTCCGGCCAGTCTTCCCAATTTTCGGCGTCTTCCCAGCGTCGTGAGGCAAACTGGGGATTCATGTGAATGAAAGACTAGGTCTAGAAAAGCTCTTGATACACCAGTTAGAGACACGGCGACGCAGAGCCCTGATCACGTGCTCGTCGCTAGACTTGATGTAGTTCAGCCGATCGCTAATAGATGGCGTTGGAGTGGCTCAGGAGCTGTTATCGACGCCAACTGGTTTCCTAACGTTTATTATTTGTTGCATTAGACTCACTTATCGAACATGAAAAATTAAATTTAGGTTTACCAACGAGGCAAGAATTGGGAATGTCTTGTCTCAGAAAGGGTTGAAAGAGCTCAGTTTCAAAATAATACATAAGTCACTAATATATTATTTTGGACTGTGGGCCACAATTGTCTCATCTCGTATTTTGGCACGAATGTTCTGTATCGTCTCGTGTGTGTGCAATCCTAATTAAACTAATATAACTTTAGTATTAGTTTTAAATTTGAAATTAGAGATGCACAGTGGCTCATTGGTAAAGCGCTTACCTTTGGTGCGTGAAGTCCTTGGTTCAATACTCAGCTAAGTAAGCTTGTGGTGGACAATATCATGTCCGTGGGTTTTCTCAGTGTGTTCTTGTTTCCTTCTACATTCTCATTCCACCATATCTTCCATCATCATTCACTTGCCTTAATCATCATCTCAATTAGCACAAAGTGCATAAACGTGTAACGTCAAACTGAAAGTTACGTTGTAAAAGATTTTTAAATTTGACATTAAAACTAAGTTGACCAAAAGAAAGACGACTATATACACCGTTTCCTTCGACATTTTCTTATAACATCTGGAAGAATAGAGAGGGAAATTATATTTAGAGGCAGTCTTGGTACCATTGCTGCTCTATGATTTGGCAACTCTGCGAGACATTGAGGTACTGCAGAGGTGATGTAGCTTAGCTGATGGAAGAAGGTGTTGGAGCGAAGCGCATACACACAGATCTACTTTCTCGTAAATTATCTGCCAAACTTGAAATTACCGACTGTTAATGGTCTGGTCTCATCGACGCTCGATGATGACGAAAATGATGATGATGATGATGAAGACGGTGAATGCGACGTGAGGAAGAGACAAACTGGAAAGCAGCTGCTTTTCATCTTCTTCCTTTTCTTCTCTCAATTTTCATTCGGTTTCTTTTGTATCTTCCTTCTTCATTGCGACAATAATTATTTTATAAAAAGGAGGACGAAAAAGGATATTGTTTTTACTAGTGTCATACATTAACTATTTTTCTTGAATTGCTTTTTTCTTTCTTTTCTTTTCAAAAAGGAAAATGCTTCCAAGTTATTCATGAAAACATTATTTAATGCATTTCTGTGGTTAAATGGATAGCATTCGCCCATTCGGCGTCGAAGATCCAGGTTCGATCCCAATGACGTACCTGAATTCACTTTTAAGTTGTGGGTGTATTTTCATAAAATCTCAAGGGAAAAGAGAAAAACAAAGGAAGAAAGGAGTTTCGTATCATAACGTTGTGAAACAATGGTATTCTACATTTCCAAGCTATAGGAGTGACTCCGCATAGAGTAGTCGCTAACGTTCTCGTCTTTGGTGCGAGCGATCCTGGGTTCGATTTCGAGTGGGGATACTCGGTCGAGAAAGGTGTAAAACTTTTTCAGGCCAGTTATCCTGAAGGAGGTGTTCCTGGGTTTTCCTCATTCATACCAAGCAAACGCCGTGATGGTACCTATTATACAGGTCCCACTTCCAGGCTACTTCCTTCCTTTGCCAATCCTTTCTTCTTCCCTTTCCTCGGACGTCATCCCTCGTAAGTGACGGGCTAACATAACCATAGATGTCCAAAGCCTAGAAATCTAATTCCTAATACTAATCCTAATCCCAAACTATAGGGATCGAATATTAGGCCTAAAACCTAAATTAATGATAAATTATCAATTCGAGTTTCAATAGAGGGATAGGAAGGGAAGATGGAACATAGCTTTAGGGTTCAAAATCTATGTATTAAAAATTTATTCTGATTCTATATCAAATATCAACTTGTCGCAACCTTTTATCGCTTTCGTTTTATAAAATATTCGTTTTCAATAGAGGGATTCAAGGGGAGATTGAAGAATAGATTGAGATCCTGTACGTATGAGGTGGTATCAAAATGTTTAGAGACTAGTTCTGTAATACGCCAGCAGATAGCAGCGGTGTTCCTTCTCCTCCTGGGTCAGGAGCCTGGGGACGAATTTAGCAGCAACACGGCGCATGCATGTTCAAATCACACGTGAGGATTGCCTGCACTGTTCCGTATAACACACCGACAATGGCAGCGATGTTATGGATTGTTCTCCGACGATATATAAGTTGCCGAATAGTTTCTACATTTTCTGATGCTGTGTTCGTTGAAGCTCGTCCTGATCTCTCGTCTTCTTCCAGTAATGTTCTTCCTTTCTTGAAGCGCGTGTGCTCTCATTGCAACATTACCGTACGCTTGCTGAATCATGTCGAGCGCCTCTGTGGCGGATTTGCCCAGTTTCAAGTTCACAGAGTTACGCGTTCGCTTGTTTTCTAACTTGCTGTCCATGATGAAATTGCAGACGTGATAACACACGTGCTCAGAATAGCACCAGCTGCATAGCTCCCGATTTACACAGAACGATGTCTCTTGGCGCACTGACTTATGAAGATCAATGCACCGTGTGATTGTGCGTGCAGCCTTCCATTGACACCTATTGGCGTGTTACAGAACTAGTCTCGAAACTTTTTAGTATCACCTCGTCGTTATTTCTTACTATTTCTGCTCTAATTTCTGTTCGACAGACGTACGGAGAGAAAGACAGCCGTTCCATAAGACTTCCGTCCGACACTTGTGCATAGCATAGTTTCGAAGTCTCTCTCTATATAAAACATTGACTTTCAAATAAACAAATTGGAACTCTGCTAAAGGTAATAAAGAGAATCTCGAGTTTCCACGAATGGGATATAGTATATGGAGAACTAATTTTGCACATATCCTTTTATCATAGGCAAAACATCATTTCATTGCTACTGCGCAGGTTACATAAAACTTTAGGAATGTTATATATTTTAAACGGAATATGGATAGCCTCCGTTAAATTCGCCGTTACCAGTGAAGATGTTAACGGAATAACTTCAGTAACGAATCGGTCACTCTAGCTGTCTATTGTAAGACCAGAATTTTCAGCTTGTCTTTTATTCAAGTGCTAACGTGTGGAATAACAGACAGACATGCTAACACAGTACAGTCTTTAAAATCTCACTGTTTGATTCTAATAAATGTCATTAATTAAAATAACTTAACTTAGCTTTTATTAGGTTCAGTTCGAGTAGGAGAAAGTTATTGTAACGTTAGCGTGTGCTACTGTCATTGTCTCTAAACCCAAGAAACAGAAATAAGAAGCTGACTGAGCAACTTAATGTTGTCAAAGCAGATGGCAGGGAACGAAAATAGAATGTTGGTGCCATCCTAGATGGTATAGGAGGTTCATCATCCATTGCTTCATGACTACTCATCGTGACAACACTTCTCACCATTTACGGATCACCCTGCCCCCTCCTATCTTTGGCCGGTATTTATTTTTCAAAATGATAGGTTAATATTCATATAGAATACTGTAAACATTCTTCAACAATTACGAACCGCCACAACTATCTTGTCCTTGACTCTTCACTGTTTCTCTTTTCCCAAACTCCGAGTTGAATTAATATTATTTCTACCGTATATTTTAGTGCTGTGTTCTAATAAAAATATTTTCAGTATACAGGGTAACCCAAAAGTACATATACAGTACCGTACTTAACAGCCCATTGTATTTTATATCATTTCTTATTGTTATCCGTCAGGTAGACTTAGTTTCTTTATTATTTGTTCTTAATGTGGTTTCACTTAAGCTCGGAAGAGCCGAAGCAAATAAATCTATAAACTAGAATGTTATACTTGATCAATGCAGGGTGTATACCTACTTTTGGGCTACCCTGTATATGGTTGACTGTTTCGTTCCGAAAAGGTGTCATGTAAGTCATACCACGAAAAGTATATCTGTGTCCAGGGGCTCACCCGCGCGTGCTGGGAATTCACTGGGTCCGGTCCCCCCCCCCCCCCTAATTTTATAACTCGACTAACATTTGTCACTAACTGCACTTTCTTAACATAACTATGTTTGTTTAATAGATTAATGTAGCTTAAAGATTTGATTTTACACCTTCTTTTCCTTATAAAAATAATCGTAATTCTATCAGATTTTCTGAGAAAATAGGTGGGAGTAATTAACAATTACTTATCGTCTTTTCGGGAGCAGAATAATACAGGTTTAATACTGCATAGGCATATTGTACCCCCTCTTCCCAGAGAAAACCTTGAATCCCTCCCAACAAATAATTCTGGGTGTGCACCTGTCTGCATGTATTAGAAGAGTACTGTCTTGTCTTGTCTTGTTTTCTAGCCCTCCCTGATGATCTATTGGCTAGTATCTTTGGTGCACGGGATCATGGGTTCGATTTCCGGTTGTAGATTATTAAAATTTGAACGCATGGTTCGGATTCCACCTTAAACCGTAAGTCCATGACTCATATAGCCTCGGTGCTGAAAACGACGCTAAATTTCCATTCAATCGTCTCGTCTCATCAATAGCCCTTTTAATAAAAAAAAATGATTAGCGCTTTGTAAAATATTCTGCTGGTGCCCTTGAGGAGAATATATAATCGTTTGGCAACGTTGGTAACTTTGTAGCATTTTCCAATGAATTCAGAATGTTGGGAGATGTGACAAATCTTAGGTATTTCCTTTACTATATAATAATAAACACGAAAGAAGCCTGCTCATCATTCGTTGTCAACCAAAGCATCTCTTAACAATAGGCAAAAATTCTACTCACATTTTCTTTAGACCAGTGGGGTCTTCACAAGAACATAATAAAGGAAAGGAATCCATTCTCTACTAAGCGAACTGATAAAAGTATTCACATTTTCACAAGTGACATTACCCTTGTCAACACAACAATAAAAGTATCTCTCTTTATACTTTGTAGTACTTTAATTCTTTTTTTTTTTTTAAGTATTGTAAAGACCGTAAGAATACCGATTATCATACAGAATTTACAAGCTTTCTGTTCTGAATAACAGCAAGAGATGGAACTTCACGAAGATGACGTATCACATACTCTATACTGATGCCGCTGGCGGTAACTACAAACGCGCGGATTGAGAAAACATGACAAAAGTATTTATCGTAGCAAAGCCGTGACAAATAACAGCTAACAAAATTGCTAATTGCTATGATTGGAAGTGGACATTGAGTATGTTAGTTATGCATGTCATTTCTTATTGGTGTCGAAGAAAGTTTCGTTCCCAGACAATACTTATGGATCTAAGTACTATAATATCAACCTGAAAAACTCCAAATCCCGTAAATCCCTAGCTAAGTTGTGTAGCTGGTTGTGATATTTTCTCTTCACCTAAAACAAAGTAATCGGCCACTATGTGAACTTCTGTACAGCATGGTTATTTTTTCACTACGTCAGTTCAACGTCTATTCTTTAAGGTTAATGTAAATGCTCTTCTATCTGCCAACAGATGGCAGCACATATCTACAATCTTTCCAATGTATCTTGGAAACACAGTATTCACAACAAAATCGAGTCAATTTCAAGAGATAAAACATTCAAACTTTGTCCAAAAACAAAATCTTTGAGTTTTACGTCCCATGGTTATGTCGAGTAGACTAAAGGAGACAGTGATAAGAAATGAATGAAATGGTGGAATGAAAAAAGTGGGAGAACCCTGAGAAAACTCAAGCACACGTCGTTTCTCCACCACGAAGTTTACTTGGAGTGAGCTGGGGTCGAAGCAGGGACACCATGTGCCAGAGGTGAACGCTCTACTACTGAGCCCCCGCGGCTCCTGTCTAAAAACAAATTGAATCAATAATTGAAAGATAATCCGGTATTTTTATTTATTATTTTGTTTTGTCATTGTATGGTACACTTAATTTTTTTTTTTTTTTTTTTTTTTTTTTGGGTCCGTCGTCCCGGTTAAAGGGTTTTGCCCTTTCTTCAGGTAAAACACTTAATTTTCATATTCAGAAATTTGTTCCCAATAAATGAATAAGAAAATTAATAACAAAAGAAAAAATATCACAAAACAGCACGGATTGTTCTTTAATTATTACGAAATTCAATTTGTTTTTGATCCAAAGTTTGAATATTTCATCTCTTGTAATGGATTCAATCATTGTGACTATTGTCACACACGCTACAACATATATTGGAAAGATTAGAGATACATGGTGCCATCTGTTGACAATATTAGAACTTTTATATTCATCTTAAAAACATCAATCTGGTAAATTCTTAACTTTCAACCTTAACAGGGCAGGACTTCAGCCAATTGGACCGATTGCTTCGAAACGGGATCCAGCCCCGTGCTAGAGTGTAATCTCTTCTCGGGTGAGAAATACAGAGAAGAACACATTGCAATATGCGACTTCCTTGACAATCTTAGTGACTGGCATCTGCAGAAAGGAGTTTTTCCGAGTTGAAACTGGTCATAACTTAGATGAGAGCATCAATGCAGTAAGAACGTTGGCAATTTTGTTCATTGAATCTGAGTTTGCACTTATGAATTTTGCGGAGGAAAAAGAAAACAAGAAAAATAACTTTAATAATAATAATAATAAAAAGGTTGGCACGGTGGCTCAGTGGTGGAGCTCTTACCTCTGGTGCATGGGGTCCATGGCTCGATCCCCGGCCAAGTAAGTTTGTGGTGGGCAACATCGTGCCCGTGGGTTTTCTCGGGTACTCTCGTTTCCTCCCCAGGCCTGTATCCACGGCGGGCTAGGGAGCCGGGCCCTCCCAAAATTTTCAGTGGCCTCCCTAAAATTTTCATGGTAGGCTTGCAAATGAACTGTAATATGGTGATGAACTATAATATGGTTGGGTCACCCCCCCAACTTCTACCGCCCCCCTATATTTTTGGACTGGCTACGGCCCTGTTCCTTCCCCATTCTAATTCCACTAATTCTGCCATCATCATTCACTCACCATAATCATCGTTCTTCTACAACGATAATATATAAATGTAAACACTGGTTCCTTTGTATTATAATAAATTCTGAGCCATTAAAATAATACACACTCCATTCTGTAGTTTTATTCCATTTATTTATATCATAGAAATTATATCTGGTTGTCCCTGACAACAACATATCCAAAACCTTATTATTTTTGAACATTTGAATATCTTTTTTATATTGACAATATTTGAATATATCTTTTATATATTGACAATCATATTATTTCTTTCTCTTCTTCAGATAGTAAAAACCAGCCTAGTACATATTTAGAAAATCTTATTGCCCAAAAATATAAAAATATACAATGTACCGTTGTACTTCTTAGGCTAAAAAACATATTCGTGGGACATTAAACTGAAAGATTTCATTTTATTGTTTTTCTTTTTTAATCTATGGACTTAATATCTTTGGTGTTTTTTCCAACAATAAAAAAGACTCATAGATTAAGTAGCATATATTTATTGTAATTTGCGTTAGTTATATGGATATTAATGTTTATAGTAAATGATGTTCTCACGTGTCTTTTCTCCATTGTTGCAGGCGGATGTTTCCTACGCTTAGGGTGTCATTCACTGGAGTTCGTCCAGACCAGCGTTACGCTGTGTTGATGGATATCGTTCCAGTGGACAACAAAAGGTATCGTTACGCGTATCACCGATCGTCGTGGCTGGTGGCTGGAAAGGCAGATCCCCCGGCGCCTTGTAGGCTTTATCTGCACCCGGATTCTCCGTTCACGGGAGAACAGCTCAAGAAACAAGTCGTCTCCTTCGAGAAGGTCAAATTGACCAATAATGAAATGGATAAACATGGACATGTACGTATATTTTGACTTTTTTCCCCATACATTTATTGTATTTTATCGCTACACAAAAATACAATACCTCAAAAACTCTATAGAATTAGATCTATCGGCAGAGCATCATTGGGAAGTGCAGGTGGGACAACCCTTCCCCATTAGTTTGAGAACTGTTAAGGTTGGTTTAAGTTTTGCTGATAGATAGCACTACAGTCTTCGTATCTCTCCCATGTATTTTTTTATCTTTCACGAAAATTCACGATTTCTCTTACAAATTTCAACCTACAGATTTCAAATTTTTACAAAAGGAACTTCATAATCTATTGAAGGCAATAATCCGTGCCGATTTTTTATTTAGAATTTTCTTCATTGTTGAAATGGCTTGATTGTTGAAATGATATCCAAACTTTTAACAATGGAACTGTTTCAACAATGAAGAAAATTCTAAATAAAAATTAGAATAAAGGGCACGGACTGTTCCCTTTAATAGGTTATGAAGTCCCTCCTCTAAAAATTTGAAGTCTCTAGGTTGAAATTTATAAAAGAAATTGTAAATTTTCGTAAAAGGTAAAAAATACATGGGAGAGAAACGAAAACTGTAGCGACATCTATCGGCAAAACTTGTCTCTTTACACTAACCAGGACGTGAAATTCCTGCGTCAGTGAACTGTTTTGCACCCGGGAAAAACTGAAATAACGCTATTCCTTATAAGACTTCAAGGATTTTGGCGTATATTAATATCTACTTTTTACCTAAATCGACACAGTAAAGTATCTCAATCTCAAAATAACTCAATCGAAGAATTGGAGTGTAGCTATAGCGAAATCTACATCATCAAACTTCATGCGCAAATTGTATTCTAATGACCTCGTCTACCGTTACCATCAGCACGCCGCGCATACAAAGGCTATTTACGCACAAGAGATGTCGCACCTCTACGTATACTCCGGCAGTACCTACGAGTAATAAGAACGCTTATAAACTACAATCATGGATTTAAATCTGCAATTATTTAAAATAGGAACGCAACCTAAGCAAACTCTGACAAAGTTCAATTAACCTAGGCAAATTAGCTTTATCAGTGGAACAAATTCGGAACAAGTTGATTTTTGGTACGCACGTTCAGAATAGCATTAGAAACAATACTGGAGAATTCAATTGATGTCAATGGTGGGAAACCTAGGAAATCGCCGCCATCTTGAAAAAAACTATTTTTGGCCATTTTCTCCATTATTTTGTTTTCTGTGCTAAAACTATGAAAGATACGCAAAAATGTTATTGGACCTTTCTTGTAGACCATTAAATTTCCAATAAATCGAAGAAAATTGCAATTCTCTAAAGCAGTGGTTCCCAACAGATGGTCCGCGAAACCGTAGAGGTCAGTGGACATTCAGTACAGGACACGCAATTTATAATTGGGAAAAGTTTTATCTTAAACTAGCCATCAACAAACATTATAATATTATTTTTAAAAATTTCTAACCGTACTTTATCCTATCATATTTAATTGGTGACAGGACACATTCAGTTCGTGTTTTCTAGAATTGAAATTTCAATTACGATTTTTAGGATTTAGGTTTTTTGGGAGTCTCATGGCGATAAATAAAGTTCTCCAAAAGTTATTGGGAATCATTGCTCTAAAACAACTCGTTTCTATTTTCCTTTTCTTGGACCACTGCTTTTTTTGGGGGGGGGGCTTTTTTCTTGTTTTTTATTTTATATTTTTATATAATCTTCAAAACATCTTTATTAACAGAGTATTATATTATATATTTACTCAATCTTCTAAATTGTGAGATAAATTTAAAATAAAATAATTTCCTTGCCATTCTTAATGAGTTGTCTGTATCGAACTCACACGTGTCAGAAAGGTTAACTTCATGTAACGTTCCTTACTCGTATTCCATTATATCTTTATCTGAATGTCCTGGCTGTTCGCAGTTCTCTCTTGTTGTCAATACTTCGTCATCCATTCTGTTTGTGACATTCGAAATGCTGCTACGAGAAGAGTGTAGCTCTACATTTTCCAGTTCTGTTATGTTTTTTTCTTCATCACCAAAGAGTTGCTCTTTAACTTCATCACTCATGATCTCATCTTCATTTGACATAGTAGGTGGCGGGTTGTGGCATCTTAATCCTCTACAGTAAGAGCATACAATAGAACATAGAAGAGCTGCATTTATGCATCTGCAACCTAAATAGCAAACCTTTTGACATTTACATGCTATTATCTCGGATATTATGATAAAAAAAAAGCCTTGTGTCCATCTTAAACACAAACTACACACACTTTCTTACAAGGCAGCCTATAATCTTTATTATAAATTAATTTATAATAAAGATTATAGACAGTCTTGTAGACAGTCTTCAAGAGATTTTTGGGAGCGGGTGGTTAAAGCGTGGTGATTAGAACCAAAGAAGTCACATCTTCTTTCTGCCAACCCCATTTTTCTGCTGTTAACATTCTGCATACATGCACTTGATTTTGAAACACTCTGAATAGGTGTTGTTGGAGGAAGACTAGCCAAGTTAACTTCAGTTTTGGCTTTTGAAACGACAGAATTTAATGTATCTAAAGATATTTAAAGAAGTGTTTGTGTCTGTAGCTCCGTAGACTCGAAGAAGAACTTTTTCTTCCTCACCCGGTAATCTACAAATTTGTGCTGATGAATCATTGGAAACTGAAACTCATTTTGAAGTTCAGGGTTAGTTCTCAGAATTTGGAAGATTTTCTTCTTTCCTTGAATGAACAAAGATGATGTGGCATCAGAGACACTTACTGCATGAAAAAACAGAAATTGATCTTTGATATTTTCTTTAAAAAGGTGTTGCGCATCAACAGAAGAAAACATTTTATCAGAAACTTTGCCTCGTCCTGGCTTCAAAATGTAAATAGGTATCCCATCGGGTGAAAGTGGTGTCAGCTGAATCAGTAGGTCAACATCTTCTCCCACTACAACTACAGGCTTATTGTTGATGCTGCTAGCCAGTTTGATAGCCGCTTGCACGATGAGCCTGTCTGCATCATCATTTGCTTCAATGACAGCAATTCCTTTGCCTTGGAATTCTTTTGTGAGTTGCTGAATAGAACGAGACTTATTAGCCAGATTTGACAAAAACTTACTTTTTCAATAGTTGAGTTCATACTTTCTTCAAAAACTATGTCAGGGAAAGTTATTTTCAAGGATCGTCTTGGTCTTTCGACATTTTTTGTTAGTGCTGAGCTAGATTCATAAAACCATCAAACACTACTACTGAACTATAGCCAAAGTGCTTGGTAACATAACTGCAGTATGTTTTGTATATATTTTCAAGGTGGTATGTCAAACCACTTTGTGTAGCAGATGACCTCCAACAATTACATATTGATAGTTGTCGAGAGGTAAATCCTCAGTTGGTTTGAAAAGAGAGTGGAGAGAAGATTTGTGGGTCTTTCATCAAACATTCCACCCTCATCAAACAATGGTAATGGTACTGGTGCCAACTCATACTGAAAGAAGGATGACAAATTTTTGTCCTTTACTGATCGTATTACTCGTTGGTACAGCTCAGTTGAAGTTATTGGTAGTGCAGTATTATTTATCTTGGTGTGTTTATTTACAATAGAAAGTAGCAAACTCTTGAGTTACGCTTGTAGATGACATTATGGAAATTCTAGCCAGAACTTTCTTTAGCAAAACGTGAAAACAAATTGGACTTCGGTATAAACCCAGTAAACAAGGTAAAACAAATTATTCTAGCAAAGATTTCACGTTGCAATTTGCAAACGAAAAACATTCTGTTTCTTTGTTTTCAACGTTTCTGCAAGAAAAACGCACTTCCATCTGTTGCCAATATTCAAAGCTCAACAAAATCTTCTTGAATATAATTAGTAGTTCTTTAATTTTTTTTGTTACGTTATATTATAATGAATAGTCCAATAGAAGTTTTACAATCATAGTAAGAAACCTAAAACCTAAAAATCGTAATTGAAATTCCTAGAAAAAACAAACTGAATGTCTCCTATCACCAATTAAATATGATAGGAAAAAATACGGTTAAAAATTTTAAAAATGTTATTGTAATGTTTGTTGAAGGCTAGTTTAAGATAAAACTTTTCCCAATTATAAATTGCGCGTTCTGTACTGAATGTCAACTGACCTCTACGGTTCCGCGGACCATCTGTTGGGAACCACTGCTTTAGAGAATTGCAATTTTCTTCAATTTATTGGAAATTTAATGGTCTACAAGAAAGGTCCAACAACATTTTTGCGTATCTTGCATAGTTTTAGCACCAAAAACAAAACAATGAAGAAAAATGGCCAAAAATAGTTTTTTTCAAGATGGCGGCGAATTCCCAGGTTTCTCACCATTGACATCAAATGAACTCTCCAGTATTGTTTCTAACGCTATTCTGAACGTGCGTACCAAAAATCAACTTGTTTCGATTTTGTTCCACTGATCGCCTCTTTTTTAGTTTAATTTGCCTAGACTAAATGTAATAAATGGAAAATGGACAAAATAGAAATATCCTCTCGTTATTAATAGTTGTCTACTCCAGATTGATTATGATAAAGAGTGCAATGGTGAATTGAGGATATTTCTAATTATTATAGGTATAAATAAATCTGTCATGTTTCGTAATAGTAATCTTTTTTTTTTTTAAAAAAAACTAGTTTTATAAGGGGTACTATTCATTCTTAGCTAAGGTTACCAAATTTGCAGTGTGAAATCGAGATATTTTTCTGACACTTTCTAACTAAATGATACGAAAGTTCAGATCACATGGCAGTTATAGGCATTTTATCCATTTAATTGTGTGTTAGCAATGATCCTTACAAGTTTTGTAAGAAAAAACATTGGGAATCTGTAAATTAAAATAACTGATCGTTAAAAAAAAAATAATAAGGAAACTTTCATGTCGCGACTTCAGTTTTTTAAAAGGAAGTTGGACTAAAAAGAAAAGACTCTTCCAAATAAAGAGGGACATCTTATTCATAACTGAAGTCAAGCAAGATTTAATCCAGCTTCCTTATTGAAATATTCAGGCCACGTATTCCTAAATTGTATTTTTTAAAATGAGTATATACTGTATGTGTATTCTCCATCTCATATAGCCTCGCTGCTGAAAGGGACGTTAAACTTAAAATCAACTCAACTGTATGTGTATTCAGTTGCTTAGTAATGTCCACAATAATATAAGAAAAGAATAAAGCGCGAGACGTTGCTGGTATCAGTGATGGAATAGGTCATGGGTCACTAGGTCACTTGTGTCACGGCTTTTGTCCGGATCGTTTGGGTCTTGGTCTCGCTTCTTCTCACATCCAGTCTGACCCTGACAGACCCGGTGGCCCAAAAAGTTCAGGGTGGCCCAGACAGATTCAGTGACCCAGTCGAACTCGGTGGGCCAAAACTGACCCGGTGGTCCACACAGACCCAGTCAGACCCAGTGACCTAAACTCTGTCGGGGTTCCACACAGACCCAGTCGGAGCCGGTGACCCAAATATACTCTGTGGTCCAGACAGATCCGGTGATCCAAACAGACCTGGTTATCCAAAGCAACCGAAACATCGTCTCTGCAACATTAGTGCATAATTTTATAGTTGATTAATGGTGTTCACTATTCGAACTCGAACATTCATTTGTTTGATTCTCGGTGTTACATTTTTTAATCAAGATACCATGCTTGAATGTTTTCATGTTCACACAAATGTAATTTCGTTATGTTTGTTCCTTTTCCCATACCTTAAACATACTTTATAGAAAAAGAATTAACAAAATACTGTATGGTCAGGCGGTGTCTTATATTTTCTAAACGACAAATTTTACGGGTCGATGAAATTTAGTCTTATCTTTTCTGTGATTCAGATGCGTTTGTAGTCTGATAAACCTTGTAGTTATCTTTCAGTTCAATGGCTGACACAGACAGACGTAAGTAACAAGCGAGAAAAAATACAGATCTGTGATAAAAAAAAAGGTATTAATATATGTTTTCTTTGTATTGTACATGTCTTTATATACAAAAAAGAAAATTTACATCTCCTTTTCGTTTCTTTCTTTTTTTATTATCTTTTAACAGCTTGTCCTGAACTCGATGCATAAATATCAACCTCGCATTCATTTAATTAAGCGACCAGATTCTGCTGGTTCGTCTCCCGTCACCGACCTCGAAGCCGAAGAATTTAAGACATTTATCTTCCCTGAGTCTGTATTTACAGCGGTTACTGCCTATCAAAATCAACTGGTAAGTACAAACATCTTATGACAATATTTTGTTGCCCATTCACGTACTTAGGTAGTCAAGAGTTTTGCGTGCTACCCCATTTTATGGATGCATACTTCTATTATTCATTAAATATAAACTTCTGTTGCCTTAGAAAGTGTTTCTTAAGTTCGGAATGGAATCGATGGGTGCAGATTGACTTTAGGGGTTGAGTAAAAATACAGCATGGGGACACATGGCATAAAAACTTCAGTGCACGAGCTAACTTAAAAACAGAAACTAACTTCTGCTAGATGTTTACTAAAAAGCATGAATGCTATCTAATCGAGTTAGGACAGGCGCGTCAGCGACAGTGAATAAACGCTTAAACTAGGTTAGTAGAAAAACCACTTCATATGGCATAAAAACACACCTTGAGTCTAGCACAACTTTGCGATACTTCTATAATCATTTTGTACATTGTCTTCACACAGCACTTCACTTTATTATGTCTTCCTTATGGAATACTACATGGTAAAGAGCACACTTTGCATTTCGAGTTACTGTATTATATATCTGAGAGGTAAGATCCTGATATATTTTGATTACTTACACAATACTTTGTGGGCATATTCCTTCGCAGATTTTACAATTTCAGCCTATGGTACAAATATGTATGATGAAAGTTAACATGGAATGAGGGGAAGTTCAGTAAATCTTAAAAATCTTAAATATGTAACCAACACATGTAATATTACGTTTCCACGTTGGGTTGATGGTGTCTAAGGCCGTTGTATACAAAGGGCATTAGATGTCTCTCCCACTTTAAAATTGCCTTTAGTTCTCCAATTGGCATTTATTCCGAAGTTGGGCGTCCGCTTTCGCCACGTTTATTTCGCTGTGATCTCCTTTCCACACTTTCTGCAATTTGTTATTAGATTCATTAATCCGTGGTCTTCATAAACTTTTAAAACTTTTGCTCGTTATCAACGTATTGCTTCACAAATGTTTAAACTGTTAGTTCATTGCCCTTGTACATTCGCCATGTTGATAACATAAATGCTCGTTTCTTTCCCACAATGCAACTGTTCGGTTACCTTGCGCCAAGTAGTTCCCTCCGCTCGTCGTATAGTCCCATGTTTATAACCGCTTATATATAACAAATAAACAGATTTTTCGAGACTTATATATTATCAAGCACACAAACGATCACATTATCCATATCTTTCCTGTAAATTTTAAAAATTTTGCTGGAAACGGACGCCCAACTTTGGAACTTAACCCCTCCAATTTTATGCAGTCTTTTCGATAATATTTTTTTTTTCTAATTGTGTATTTGATTGCTTTTGGTTGGTCTATAGCTGCTACTCCCAAACTGTAGTCCATATACCACAAATGGTCCTCGATGTATATCATTGAAGTCTCCCCAGATTGAAGTTTAGTCAAAAAGAAAAATAAAGAGAGAAAAATTAAACTAAAATGAATTTCATATCTCACACATGAACTGCAGTTGAAAATAGCTCTTTTCATTGATCTAGCAGCTAGCATGCGCGCCTTTGGTGCACGGAGTCCCTTGTTCGATTCCTAGTGTAGGCCGGATAAGAATATATATTTCTCAAATAATAACGACACATTGACACCAAATGTAAACATCCCACGGCCGTAATAAGGCGTTTCGTTTAAAAAATCTTTTTCGGCATTGTGGCATAATATGGCAACACTGGGGGTACTAGACGGTGTCCATATATGTGGATGGCCACTAACTATTCTACAGATAGAAAGTTACGTACAAACAAGGAACTTGCAAATCATTCAGGAAGTCATGGCCAGACGTAGACAGATTACTACGTTCCCTCAATGATTTGCAAGTTTCTTGTTAGTTTGTAATAGTTTATCTATACAGTAGTTATAGTCATTCATATGTGTTGACACTGTCTGGTAGGTCTACAGCCAGTGATACCATATTGCGCTATAATGCCAGAAAACAGTTGTTGTTTTCACATGCCATTATCATGGCCATGAGATGTCTATTGTACACTTGGTGTCAATATGTCGTTCTTGTTTCAGAACGATATGTATATTCCTACTCAGCCTACATATCAACATCACATTTATCAACACAAACACACACAAAGCCACAGCTGCCTTTAATTCCTGATTTTACACTTTTCCTGAAAATATATATATATATATATATATATATATATATATATATATATATATATATATATATATATATATATATATATATATATATATATATATATAAGAATATATATATATATATATATATATTCTTTATCTTCATATGTTTCTGGCATTCGTGAGCACGATCTTCGAAACCCTTATGGCACGGTTTATATCTCAATACACAGTTCTTACCTGGGTGGAAGTTTCATTTCATTCGGACCTATTGTTGAAAAGTTTTGATGCTCCAAAGTTCGGATTGTGCGGTATCTGGAGACAACAACTTAATCCATTTCTGAAGCATCTACTGTTTGTACAAACTGGTTAGACATAACTTAGCACCTGTAAACTTTTATAAATAATTAATTCATCTCTTCTCTTCAACAACAAACACCATAGACACGATTTATCTTCTCTGACTACAGCTCATCAGTAATTTGCTCCTAATATCGTATCTTAAATAAGATAATATCCGTTTAGAATTCTCGAACTATTGAACATAATAGTGATTAATAAAAATGTTAATTCAACATTTTATTGCTGCATGAGACAACATAGGTAGCGACACACTGTTTGAGCACTACTGTTTTAGATAATTATAATATGTTTTTAGCAATGTGGTTGAAAAAAAAAAAAAAAAAACGCGTGGAAAGGATGCAATGGAGTTATATGAGTTGTTTGCAACGGAGATTGCGTGCTGTGTGGGAGTGGATTGGGCTATAAGTTTGATTTGGGTGGGGTTGTATGCCATGTCTGCTGCCTATTTTTTGATGCCGCGTAGGTATTGGTTATATTTAGTTTTAAATACTGTATTTTTTTTTGTGTTTGGAATGTATAGTTTAAGTTTGTTCTTTGCAACATTAATTATTTTTTCTTCAACATCAATCTGATATGAATTGTCATCGAGTTTATTCAGAACTGTGTGTGGGCCTGTATAAAGTTGCCTCAGGGGTCCACTTTTATTCTTCTTTGTGCTGAGTCTTTTCAAAAGAACTTGGGAACCGGGAATGAATTGGGTGGGGGCAGTAGCGTACACAGGAATTTATTTCGGGGGGGGGTAACTAAATATGAAGTTATTTTATATTAAAATTGCTAAAATTGCCCCTAAAATTAGGCTAAATTTTTAAAAAGTCGAAATTTCGGGGGGGTCCGGACCCCCGTGTCCCCCCCTTCCGTACGTCCCTGGGTGGGGGTGTTTTTGGCTTCCTCTTTTTTTTATGCTTTTGAAAAAATTGTTCCCTCCTGAATTCTATTAGGTCCCGTAGTTTTTTGAGCATAACTAGCCTGGCATTGATGTTAGTGGGAGGTGTATTATTATGAAGAAAGTTCTGAATTGGGAATTTCACTTTTTTTTAAAATAAAATGTGAAATGGTGAAGCCCCAAACTGTGTTAATGGAGTGTGATTAATTGTAGCTGTAGCCTTGTGTAAATGCAATGGCCACTGTTTGTGGTCTTGTCTGGTAAGAAATTTGAGGGCTGTTTGCAAGTTTGAAATTTTTGATTTTACTTGTCCATGTCCTATGGACTTATGCAAATTCGGTAATGCGTATATGGCCTTAATGCCTAGAGAATTGAGAAATGCTTTTGATTTGGAGCTTACGTGACTTGTTTGCTGGTTTAGACGTAAATTGCGCATGACGCCGTAGGGTATAATTATGTTAGTTGTAATGAAATCTATGAATGCATCTGCAGTAGGAGATTTTATAGGTTTAGTGACCGTAAATGATGATACTTGTTCCTCACCTACGTAAAAGTGTGTGTATTCGTCACCCTGTGATGGCATAAGCTTGCCACATATATCTATGGTCCAGCAGTCGAAGAGGTCACCCGTCGGTATTCTTTTGAGCATTAGCATATCGCCAGGGGAGCCATGATTAATAAAAATGTTAATTCAACATTTTTGAGTATTGGTAGTCAGTATTTTACTAAAGTTAATTTAAAAATAATGTTTTTTATCTCTTCTCTGAGGAAGTAAGTAAAAGAACCAGGAATTATACTTGAGCAAGCAACTTTTATTAACACTGAGAGAGAGTATATGAAAATGCAAAAATACAATAAAATTACATTGAAATAAAGAGAATTTTGTAAACACAAAATATTATACACGAGAGACCATATTTGGCTTAAATTCTTTTTTAATTAAAATTTTACAAAAAAAAAAGTCTTACATAAATGTTAGGCAAAATCCTCTCACCCACATGGCCAAATAACTTTTTCTTCGTTTTTGGCTGCTTCCGTCCCCTTAGCCAGCCTGGATTTTCCTTATATCCCCCACTTTATTATGGTTTTTACAATTAAAAGGCCTTGTTTTTTGTTTATTTTGTCCCTTAAGCCAAGTTATTTTAACAAAACATTTTAATAGTTTATCTTTTTAAAATTTATTTAACCACAAATTATCTTATTTATTTATTTATTTTTTCTTTAAATCTGTTTCCCAACACAATAGCTAACTCATTTTAGAACGCGTCGACTCACAATTGTTATAAACAAAATCATTTAGCAAGTAACTAGATTGCGTACCTTATTTCTCTGATACTTTCAGTCCAACTCCCAACAGATTACTTTTAAATTATACTGTTGAAAATACTATATTAATAATAGATGCTCATTTTTTCTTGTTTTAATTATAAATTTGCTTTCGCAAGAGACAAAAGTATTATGGTTCGTAGAATATTCTAACTAATAAAAGTGGTCCTCTACGGAAAAAGAAAAAATGTCTTATAGGATTTTAATAGTGACATTACTGGAAAGACAGAATTCATATATTAACACAAAGAATGGTGAATAGTAATAGTAGATTATACAAACAAATTATAGAAAGCTTTAAAAAAAATTGAAAAACATATGGAAAGACATTTAGATATTAGACTATGTTAGGATCTAACACCAGCATTTATCTATCTGATTGGAAGAATGAAGACATTTTTTTTGTTAAAACATTTTTCTGCTAAAAAATAGCAAATCATATACAAAATTTTAGTTATAAAGCTAATGTATAGAATAAATGGAAAGAGATACAAACATAGTTTATGAAATGCAATGTACGAAATAATTAAAATACAAGTTGAAATCATTTGCAGTGACACCTATATCCACCTGAGATCAAGTACAGTAACTCTGCACAGGCGCCATGTTGTATATATACACAAAAGTTTGTTGAGAGAGAGAGAGAGAGAGGAACAGAAAGAGAGATTTTGATGAAAACGTTGTGTGATGCAGTAGCAGTAATGACTGCCACACCAATAATACAACGAGATTTTGCAGAAACGGAATCAGCTACACTTCTACAACTGTTAATTGGGTGCTTACCAGAAGGATTAAAAGCGAAGCAACACAACACGACATGTTGTTGTATAATGCAGAAATATTTCGGAACGCGAGGTAAAACCCAATGCAATGCTAAATTCAAAATGTTATAGGAAAATCCAAACGGAATGGTTAGGTACGAAGGGGACACACATACGAAATTTCCCAATAACATCATATACTCTATGAGTACTGGAAAACGCATGAGGAGGGGGGTAGTGAGTGAGGATGGACCAGTCATAACACGAAACTCAACGCCCGGAAACAAATTAATCACAGCATGGAATGGAAATTGTAATTACTTTCAGGGAACAATTTAGCTGGGACTATTACACGAGAGATTAGCAGTAACAAGGGTGGGATTTCGAAAAGCTTTCTGATACCATAGCACCAATCGTGATACCCTGTATTACAAGAGACAGATTTCACTCCCTTCTCTGCTAACTGCGACTCCCCCTCCGCCCACCGCCCACTCCATCACACAAGCCTAGCGTTAACGATTTGTTGGTGTGGAGCGCCTGCTTTTCCGGGGATTATGCATCATGAGATATTTGGCAGCAGAAGGTCACACAAATCCAGTTTAGAGATTTTTATTTTTTAATTTCTACCCATCCTCCCCAAACTAATCTATCTGCAAAAAATTAAAAACACACACATACACCAACAAACACAATGACGAGGTATCAAAAACCAAACAAAAAAAGGCAACGATTAAAACAAGATTAAAATATGTATGTATGAATATTTCTATGAAGTACGTATATATTGTTGAAAAACAAAGGCACGTGTGAAGGTGCTTGAAACAGTTAAATATGTACTAAATTATTAAAAACTCCCTTAATATGTAAGTGGTAAATAAAAGTAAATATAGAGTATTAAAAAATAATGAAAAGTATGAAAAAAAAAAAGTAATGCGTTTAATTGTAAGATGCAAATATGCTGACCCAACTGTAACATTGGTGCTTAAGGCGAGTGTAAAAAGTTCGCCTATCGTCAACAAACATAGGTTATTCTAAAAGAATTAACAAAATACTACTCAGCGATATCTTTTATGTACTCTAAACGTCAAGTTTTACAGGTCAATTTAACTTTGTCGACTTTGCATAAGAGAAACATGTAGTTTAGCTTTTCTGTGATTCAGACGTGTTTGTAGTCTGTTAAAGCTTGTAGTTACCTTTTAGTGCAATGTTTGACACACAGGGTCGCCAAAGACAAACGAGAAAGAAAATTTTATTTATGAAAAGACAATGAGAGAGAGGGTAGAATCATGTTTGTTAGAATTGCATTAGTAGCCTTACACATACTCCTCATGTGTATGACGTCATTTCGTCTCCAGAAAATTGGATAAAACAGGGTCATGGGTCTGTACTAGTCAGCAGGTCTGGTAAGTCATGCGTCTGCCGGGTTCACGGGTAACGAAGTTCGTGATCATTGCTTCCAAACAATCATACATCTCCACCCTAATCTCTCTACGAAAGGCGAGAGTGGCACAAATGCACTACCAGCTCCAGTTTCAATATAAGTTGAGAAGAAATCATGCCAAAGAAACTAAACTCCTTCATGTGGTGTATACATGACGCTGCTATTAGTTTTTAAATGTATACGTTTCAATTGCTGTGAGTACCCAGTTGCGTTGATTGTTTGGGTATATGGCAGCAATTTCTGATGGACGATACCCAGACTAACCCACCAAACGAAAAGCATAATTTTCTATTGCTACAGTAGCGGTTTTAGTTGTTTGGAAACGGATTCATGTTGTGCTAACCAATAATGACATCGTGGAGTGTTATAAAGAACCTAATTCTCATTGCAAGTCAATAACCTATCCAGAAATGAATTTTGCTCCAGACGTGACAACTAGGAAACAGTTGTTTGCTAGTGTCGCTTTCTGAGTCACAACTAAGACCAATGTATCTGATTCCCACTATCTCTCTTTATATCATTTTCCAAACTTGTGAAACTCTTAGTGAGTAGGCCTACTTACTTCCTGCACTACTGTTGAAAAATACTCCCAAATGGCCGTATTTACGCATATGGCCAACATAGCTCATGCCAGTGCTGTAACTGTTGCGGGGAAAGGGCTGAAATTTTGCTCGGATCATTTTTTTTTTTTCACGGCCCAAGTTGTAGGTCTATGTCTCATTTAGTCTTGGTGTCTGGATGCCGGTCACTTTTGGAATCGGGACCTGCTTCAGCTCCGGCTCGATATCCTCATGTCGCTTAAGTTAGCTCGATCTCACGTCCATTTAAATAGCATTGGAGCCGCTCTCATATAGGGCTCGGGCAAGCTATCATCAATGGAGCTCGCACTCTCTCATGGTCGGGCTCGCGAAATTAGACGTCTTGTTCGAATCTTGTTTCGCCACTATTGATCAAAGGACTGATCTTACAGGTACCATTCTTTAGTTATTCTTTTCTTAAGGGATAAAAGACAAAAAGAACTAAAGCCATTTTGTAGATCCATGAGACCAACATTTTCAATGCCTAAATTTTTAGATATTGTCACCATTCGTTGAAGAAAAAAAAAAGTTTAATTTATTTCTGTTCCAGTGTCAAAGTGTGATTTACAAATAACTTCAACTGTTAATAGAATGATTACGCATCTGTCATTAAAGTCATTAATCATGTGGTGTAAACATACTACCACCTCTGCTAGTGAATAGGAGAAGAGTTTAGCCGTGAGGGGTACTGGGAAAACTGGAAGAGTCGGAAAGAAAAAAGACTGTTGGGAGTTAAGAAAGTTGCTAAATATACACACTTAAGACTCATAAGTGAGACAAGATGGCTTCAAGCCCATTTTTGTGGACCACACACACGCATTACACTGGTACACTAACTACTCGCATGTCATTTGTAACGACATTTACAAACGAAAGGTGACAGAGAGGAAAATCGTTCCTCTCTGTATTTCCGACTTGATGTCACGTATAAATTTCGTGATGAAGTGAAAACATACCTTTATAACCATTTTCACTATAGAGACCTACCTATTCACAATCTGAGAGCAAAAATTATTGTTAATTTAGAAATGAAACCTGTGACAGATTTTTTTTTTTTTAATATGTTGCTTGAGTCGAAAATGAACATTCCATTATAGAAAGCTTATAGAAACTCTTAACATATATGTAACATTATGTAGTCACCGTGAGTAGTATGTGTGTTATCGCTTGAAGATGACATGGCACTTCACAGTGTATTTTTTTATATGTACAGTACAAAAATTAGGGCTACGGTGGCTCAGTGGTAGAGCGTCCACCTCTGGTGCATGGGGTCCTTGGTTCGATCACAGCTCGTGCCAAGTGAGCGTTGTGGTGGACAAACACCGTATGTGTCGGTTTTCTCGGGGTTCTCCCGTTCCCTTTTCATTCCACAAATGCCTTCATTTCTCATCATCACCGTCTCCTTTAGCCTAGCCAGCATAAAAATGGGACATAAAACTGAAAGATGTCCCAGTTTTACGTAATTTCCTTTCAGTATAAAAATAAACAAATTGTTCCTTTTAGCGCAATAAAAAAAAATCTTGAGTTTCACGAAAACTCTGTCCTTCATACATCGCAGTTTGTTCAGCTCAATGTGGACAACCGATTAATATAACTATCTTATCTGTGAATAATATTTTAATTTAACAAATGTTAAAGTTCAAAAGTTAACCATAATTTATCCTCATATTAAATTTGAATCCCCCCTCCCTCCGAAATAAATTCTTGCGTACGTGCCTGATAGTAAACATTATAGTTACTATGTCGTGATATGAGATACACCAGAAATGTTCATAAATTTATTTAAAACCACTCAAAATCACACACCAACTGTTCTATATTATATTGTAAGCCTATAATTACTAATTTACGACTTTCGAAACCATATCAAATGTAAAATCTAAATGAATTGTCAAGTAATAATAACCAACAAATAAACTATTTTTAAGGTAACAAGTAACAGTGTCACGTCTACGCTACATGAAGAACTTTGGTTAGAATATTCAAAGTAACCAAATGCTATGCAACCAGCACGACGTCTGCATACAGTGTTGTTGTATATATCCAAGGGGCAGTTCGTCTTATAATAATGCCGTATAGGAATACTTGAGGGACCAATATCTTCGGATCAAGTGGATGGATTATCTCCCTCAGCGAACTCGATTCATATCTTTTGTCTCCCGGACGAACTGACAGACAGACACACAGACAGACAGACAGAGTGTAACAAACAACATTCTTAAGATATTTTGGGTGAATATTCTTCTGTAAGAAACAGATTAAGAAAAAAAAAAAAGGATGAGAAAATATGTACCAGAATAAGCCTTAAAACCATGCTTCTAACTGAACGTTTAAACATATATGTTCATTACATGATGCATTTTTATGTTTGCAATAATATTCATTTTTCGAACTGAATGCTGATTCCCCTTCTTCGTAAACCCAACAGAGAAGAGAAAGAGCTGGATAAAAGACAGTGGTGACAGGTAAACAAGAATATCGATAGTTTAACCATAAATTTTGAAGATACTACTCGTACTCTACCAGCAGTAAGCGCGCTCTTACGTCATATAGTGGCCAGTTGGAATTATGCTAGGGGATAGCATTTATGACTTTTGGAGGTGTAGCTCTAAGTTGCCTTTTTTAAACACTATTAGCAAATGAGATCACTGCGGTTTTGCCACGTCTTAGTATACGTTCAGTCCACTTAATGCACGAAAGAAATAATTCACCATTCACTCACGTCTGCGTAGCCACATGGCAACATCGCATCACAATCTTTGTTTCATTCGCCATCGACTATGTCCCTTGCTTTAGCTGCCTGTACACAGCGAAGATTGAATTATCTGTATACAAGACATAAAGGCTCTTAATTCTTTTTAGATATTAATACTGTATATGTTTTAAAATAATAATACAGCAAGGTGATGTCGATTGGCATATAAGGTTATTTGCCTATAAGATATTAAAGAAGTATGACAAGAGTTCGTGTATACCAATTAAAATAATCGGATAAAAAAGTCTGACAATGATGTAGCCACTGGTAGCTTAAGTTAGGAGTCTGTTCCCGTCCTAATATCATAATGTTAACAAGCACCTTCGAATCGAAACAAAAAGAGAGAGAAGTATTCTTGCTGGAAGAAGTAGCTTATAGCTATTGCAGAGAAAGGGAAACTTCTTGTGTGGCAAACACATTTCATTCACGCCATTTTGATTTTAATTATGTTGCTACCATGACAAATGCTACTGGAAGAGAAGAGAGAGAAAGAATATAAGATACACAAGAGGATTGGTGGAGAGGAGGGGGAGAGGATATAAGTGGGAAAGGTGGTGCAAAGAATAAACAGGTGTATTTTGTGTGTGACTTTGATGTATCTTATAATCCTTTTAATCTTATCATCTTCCTTTTCTCCCACTTTCTGTTCATTCAAGCTTCACTGTAACCAATGCTTGGGGACAGACGTATTGTAACCTAAGTATACAGTAGCCCATTCTTTATATTACACTTTGGATGTGATATGTGGGGAAAAGAGTTCAACATTCTTATGTGGAAAACGGACAAAAAAGTTTTCAAAAAAAAAAGTAAAAAAATAAGTGAAAGGGAGAAAATATTCATATGTAATTCAAAACTTTGCCCCTGAATAATTTATTTACTATTCTTCGTTATCTCCTACATTAACACTATGTGAAGGATTTTTTTAAAAACACGTCTTTCGGTTCTTCTCGCCCTACGTCTGTGCAGTGATAATTTCAGGATGTGGCTCGGCAGTGGCGGTGGCGGAGAGGGGTATTTCCTCCCCCGGGGCCATGTCCGATCATATATGTTACTAGTATCTTCGCTGTAATACTTTTTACTTACTGTGTATTGAAAGCATCTCCCCACCGGGAGAATATATTCTGAAATCACTACCACAGGTTGAGGGTAGGTGTCCACTCAACTTACGTTTCCTTCCTAACTTTTACTGGGTTTTTCTTCCCTCAGTCCTCTTTTATTATAATCACCTCAGGTGTAACAGGTGCCTGGTTTGATCCCAGTTCACGTGAGCTTTTGGTGGACAACATTTGTGTCCGTGAGTTTCCTCGAGGATCTCACGTTTCCTCTCACATTTTCACTCCACCAATTACTTCATAATACCTAGGCGAATTCATATTTATTAATCAGTCGTCTGCCATAGTCATGGGGCGTTAATTTAATTTAAATATTACATTTCATGTGTTTTAGACCTCGAAACTATGCTATGGATGAGTATGGCGAGTCTTAAGCCAGTCATATATTGTCCAAAAGATAGGACAGCCAAAAGCTGAGATTGTACAGTGAGATTGAACGCAACAAAGCCTCGTACCGCATATTAACTCGAGCACTTATTAGACACTCTCCAACGTCGTAACTGAGACAGACACTCACTGCACACAGGCCTCTCTCTCTCTCCGCATCTTCTGTCTCTCTTTACCTAGGCTTCTCTGGCCTTTCTGGTCAATATGTGCCCAGCCTTATAGAACAACTATGTCCCGGTAATGTAGGTTAGCTGTTGTTCATTTCGCTGAATTATTCTTAGTAGTTACTAGTACGTTTCTTAACTGTATGTTAAAGTATTTATATTCCCTACTAATTTTAATGTATATTTAAAAGATATTAGGCATGATGACGGAAGAATCTCTCTCTCTCTCTCTCTCTCTCTCTAATTTGACTAAAATTATGAAGTTTTAACTCTAACCTTTGGCACATTAGACGATGTCCCTTGTTTGGCTACTGAGAAGCAAAGCAATATGTATTTATAACACGTTATCTAAAAGCTTTGAAGATACGAAGCAAACATCTTTAAAAACCTCTTTCTGTTTCTTGAGTGGTCAGATATACATATTTGACTGTCTTGTATATATAGTAGTTCCAAGGAAATTTTGCTGGTTCCTCTGGCCTTCGTGTATATATATATATATATATATATATATATATATATATATATATATATATATATATATATATATATATATATATTTCGAAAGAAGTTGTCAAGACAAATCTGGTTTCCTTGTTCTCAAGGAATGAATGTCAGTCATATTTCCGTTAGCTATACACGATTGTAGGGGACTTAAAAACTATTAAGACGATTTTCTTTCTTAAAATGATCACCAACGAAATCGTACAGGTAGCATTTGACTTTTTTTTTCTCATAAGACCTGTCAATTTCAGGTCCTTTTTTTTTTCTTTGTTACCACTAATCCTATAAGTTGCCAAGTAACCAGTAATAAGATAAATAAAAATGCAACAAGGAGTTAGAATTAATGTTAAAAAATGAATGGAATTTTCATCTGTGATGAAATGTTTCCATCTTCCTTATATATATATATATAACATTCCTGCTTGTTTTTCTTCGATTGTTTAAAATAACAAAAGAACTGAGCATCTTAGATACTTTCTCTAAATGGATTATATCTATACCATGACGCCAATTTTAATTTTTAATCTAATAGCACAGACAGTAGCCACAACAGTGTGAAAACAGTAGCTAGAGTAACGAACTGCCAACGTTGATCCTACCTTGTAACTGGCCACTTTGCCGAGCATTAGCCAACCAATTCAATTGCCAACTTACTCTTACGTTGTAACTGGCCACCTCGCCGAGCATTAGCCAACCAAGTCAATTGCAAATTTAACTACTAGAAAAGAAGGAAAACGAAAACTGTTACATAAATGATAGCAAATGGTTGGTTGGCCAACGTACACTTGAAAAGTACGTTGAACAAACGTATTTTTGAACTTTCTTTTAACAATTATCAATTCCCAACTATTAACGTTAATCACTGAGACGAGAAGTGCGTTTTTGATCTTGAGATAACATGAGAAATTTCACGATTCTCGTGTGCAACACTTATTCACTCAAGCCTTAGATCTCCAACACTATTTCAATATTACATGACTCATAGTATAAAAACTATAAATAGATAAGGTGATTGTACGAACACAATAAACAGAATTTATTAATGTTTATTTAAAATTCGTAAGTCATTACACAATATAGGTACTCCAATAATAGACCAGGTTTAAATGCTGTTATATCACACTCTCCCTGGATCTCTCGTGACGCGGAACTCCGAAAGAATTCTGATAACCTCTAGGGAAAAAAAAAATAAGAAAATTAATCAGGGCGTACATTTTGAACATAAATTTACAAACCGAAACGAGGAAAGTTTCGAGATGAATCGGGGAAAAGTTTTGTCGAGAATCCAGAATCGAGAAAGAGAAATAATTCTCTGAGAATCGAGACGAGGCTTTTATAAAAATTTACAAGACAAGACGTCTCGTCTCTGACTATTATCGTACGTATGGACTATCGAGTTTACTGTTAGACAAAGCTATTCCTTTTTATTGATTCATTTTTGGTAAGTATATGCTAGACCTTTTTCAAAAATATAGTTGTACATTCACCCTCCTATATGTTTTTTTTTTAATTGTTCTGTTATTTATTAACATTCGAGAAATGGATAGGAAAAGTACAGAAAAGCTTAGCTGTAAGCGCTGTAGGTCTAGCTGTAGAATATTTAAAAACAAAAAATAAAAGTATAGACTTCGCTTTAGTTGTATTTAACAATTAAATCATTAATTTTACTATGTACTTGTTTATTGGTTTGAATATTAAGGCTGTAGATTGCGTATGTTGATTTCACTGTATTAACCTATGGAGTTTGATGCAATTATTCCGTAAAGGACATGTATTTCATTAGTGTTACAGCTTCTCATCACTAATTATATAAAGCGTTTTATTTTAAGCGCTGCTTAGTTTCTTTCAATTAGATTTGCCTTTCCTAGGTGGTAATGGTAATGCACCAGCAGATTGTATATTTAGAATATAACCCGTGGTTTCTGTGGTGAGGAGTAAAGAACAATATTAATATATTTTTGAAAGATGAATGCCCAAACATTTTAGTTTACGTCCAACGGTTATGCCGAGTAGGCTGAAGAAGACGATGATGATGAGCATGAAGAAAGTGAGACGAAAGGTGACAACCCATTCACACGGTGTTTGTCTACCACAAAGCCTACTTGGCCCGATCTGAGATTAAACCAAGGACAGCATGAACTTGGTGAACGCTCTACCACTGAGCCACTGTGGTCTCCTAAAGTAACATTAAATTAAGCAAAAGAGCGTGAGGGCTTAAAAAAAAAACACACACACACACACATAATTGTAAAATAGAACAAAAATTAGTTTTTGAAAATAGACCTCTGACAGATAACGTTTACGGCAAATGCGCAGAAACACTCCTAGGAGCATGGAATTGTAGCTATAGGCATGCATGTGCGTTCGTATCTCGAAATATTGTTCGTAGGCCAAGAAAAAAATATTTACGTACCTTCGTAAACCGAATTGTTCGCAAAACGAGGAGTTCGTAACTCGATAGTCCAGTGTATAAACCAACAATAAAGTAATACAGTAAAACCTGTCTTCAGCAGACCCTTTATTAAACGGAAACTTGTGTTAAACGGAAATATTTCTCGGTTCCATGAATTTACTGGCGAAAATCGTGCTCAATTCCCTTCATTAAACGAAAACTATTACACGGACAACGGAAATCAAAATTTCAAGTTTCAGAGTGCAGCATTTTGAAAGTTCTTAGACGTCGTATGAGAGATTGTAATTTGCAAACCAAAGCAGATACATCGGATATACATATTTTAATTGAAAATTATGCGGAAAGTCTGAAAGGAGAAGAGGAGGTGGATGAACAAGAGAAATAAGGCATTGAATTGAAAGTTGAACATAGGCTAAAGACTTATCAAGATTCTGCCAAAAGTTCAAAGTAACTGTTACATTTTCCTTACGGCGAAATGCCACTGATATGCCTAGTGTGTTTTTTCAGGCTAGAGTCTTTGAGCAGTTGAGCAGACAAGCAGGTATGTACAGAAAACTCACCTTGACTATTGGAAAAATTAACATGTGTACAGTGTTTTTTCTATTTATTGTTAAGTTTTGCGTGCATTAATTCGTAGTAGAAATAAATACTGTAAATTGATTAAGATATGTGCAGCATCTTACTTTATCTCAATACATGCATTTACTTTTATTTTCTTTGCATAGGCCTATCTTTATTATCCGGAAACTTATCTTTAATGGAAATTTTTGCAAGTCTCGTCTTTTCAATTGATTAAGTGTTCTAAAAATATAATCAATTTCTACTTTAATCTCTCTATTAAAAACGGAAGTGATAGAATTGTACCACTTCCGGTTTCAATATTAATACTCATAGCGTAAAAGGCACAGTAAAAGAGCGAGGAATTGTCCTTCTTGTCGTCCCTCAAATTGTTCTTTGATATAAGATCTTTTGCTATTTCGTGTTGAAATTATTGTCTAAAAGAAATTGCATTTCTTAAGTTATATATAGAAAGAAATATTTCTCATCGCCTGATGTCTCATCAAATCAGCTGTTATCTTCTCTTTCGTATTCTCATGGTGTCTTCCAATTCACGAAAAGAGAGCGAAGTTCCTTTTCCTTTTTTTATTACTTTGACGTGCGAACCAATCAGATTGGGATTTTGCTCTTGCTGACAGATTCCCATGGCTCAGGACAGTTTGAGGTCACGTGTTAACCTCATACGGAACTCTTCGAACCGAGGATCATCACGCACAATGCCATTCATACGTCGGTTGGATATCAGAAGTCGTTTTTCCACTGCATCTCCATTCACATACACATCGAGAAAAAAAAAAGAAAGTAAGTAAAAAAAAAAAAAAAGCCCAAGCAAGCAAACGTACTGAGATGGTTAGGGAAAAGACAGGCTTTTCTGCTCGCGAAAGGGAAGGGAAGAATACCGTTTTAGTAAGAAACGATTAGTCCTTGTAAATTATTTTTACCTATATATATAAACTGACTTCTGAATAATTAACTTCTGTCATTCTGAAACAATAGGTTAACGTGGGTACATATCAATCTGTTCCTCATCAAGATGAACACGGCATATAAGAAAGGAAAGCAAGAGAAGATGGTATGAGTTACAAAGTGACTTTCCTGGTATGGCTAGATGAGGAAGAACAAAAAAAAAAAAAAAAAAAACGAAACAATTTCTCTTACCACGCATTCTGGAACAAGGACAGACATTCACTTTAAAAAGACGAAGGCAAACAAATTGATTGCAAATTTTAATTTAATTTTCTTGTGTTTTTCATTTAAGCTTGATTGGGAACTTAAGAAACACCAGTTTACCAGCAATGAGAATCCAGGAACTTGCTCCAAGAATATTCAATTTTGATCAGCTGCACAAATTTGCTTGCTAGTGTGTCAATGTTCATTTCCTAATAGTGCGCGGAATCGGCACTGTTTCTTGAAATTTTGTGTTTAAAAAATGCGAGTTCTCGAGTCATTTATAAAGAGGTTTATTCCGCTAAAAGAGGTTTTAAGTACTTTTATACGGTATATTTATTCTGGTTGTCCGTGTGTCCATTTGTCCTTGAGACAAAAAAATATCTGTTCCACGTATCCCTCTGTCCGAGGGACAAAAGTACTCAAGAGCTATTTGTTTAATGGATCACCATCAATTTTGGCCAGAATATATAGAGTCAAAAATTAGGAATTGAGTTCGTTAATAAAGGTAATACTCAAGCCAGAAGTGGTAGGAATTAATTATTCACAGTTTTAGCGTTGATTACTATAGAGGAAGAACGGTAATAGATAGCGAGTACCACTTCCGGTTTCAATATTAACTGAGAAAATATTACGCGCGACAAGTCCCGGGTTCGATTCCCGGTGTGAACACTCGGTCGAAAACGTATAGGTAAAGGTATTTTCTGACCAGCCATAGTGAGTGAGGTTTTATGTATTTTTTTCTCATTCACACCAGGCAAATGTCGGGATAGTACTTAATATAAAGGTCTCATTTTACTTCCTTCCTTCCTCACTTTTGCGGATAGTACGCTCGCCGAGGGAAGTCGTCCCTCATACGTGACAGGCTAAAACGGCCATACATGCTGAAAGCCCAGAAACATCACTCCTCATCACCATAAATGAGAAAATATCACGCCATTCAAATAAAAATTCTACACATCTTGTGGGGGCACGGTGGCTTAGTGGCAGAACGCTTACCTTTGGTGCGTTCGATCCCCGGTCAAGTAAGTTTGTGGTGGACAACATCATGTCCACGAGTTTTCTATTCTGTTTTCTCCCACATTGTCATTCTACCAATTCTTCCATCATCATTCACTTGCCTTCCTCATTCGTCTCCCTTATGGGGTGTTAAACTGAAAGAAAGATTTTTTTCTTCACATTATGTATGTACATGTGACACGAAAACGAAATGACCAATAAGAGGAAAGACAAAGTACATGGAAATGTGTAGTTGCTGTAATAACGTAAACCCTATTGAAGGTGATTATCGTCACCTTTCTTCTCACAAGAAAAGCACTGGTGACTAGTATTCTACATTTCAAATATAGGTTTGGATGTAGGTTATCACTATTTGGCTCACAAATAAACTTTAGGTTTATGAGGAATAGGGTTACCTACGATAGAGGAATTCATTCTGTTTCATCTCGAAAAGCTGTCGAGAAAGTAAATTCTTGTCTCGGAAAATGTCTGTTTTTATTGGAAGAGCTTTTGCATCTCGTATTTTCTCATGGAAATTTGTTTCGTCTTATCTCGTTGTCAACACAATTAAATGCACTACGAATTACACATCATATTACTGGAGATTAGCCGTGGAATTAGCAACAAAGAGATTACGCACAGTTGTACACTTCCAAATTTTATAGCACGTAGAAATAAATCATCTCAATGAGCCTTCGAGGACCACTGTGTAAGAATCAATTTTACTTGTCGGAAACTACATAGACCACTAGCTGAAACACAGGATTTCAACAAATTCATCCTTTGCTCTCTGCTATCGTTTTTACAGTTGTTTCAATGGATAAAGAGTATGAAATAAGCATAAATGACGCAACTGTTGACCTAGAAATATTATTTTTGCTACGCCCTCCTGCTTTTCATTGAAAAACTGAAAGAAAAGTAATATTAAGTTTACAACGTTTCAAAAAATGAAGAAACAAACTGAATCCGGGTAGCATTTCGCTACAAAGAGTTAAAAAAGAAATGAACATTTATATGTAATTAGGTTATTGTGTTTTCGTCATAGAAATGAAAGCTCTCTTTATGGAGTTCGTAACATCAATTCCCGCTTTCGTGACGGCATTACTGATCAGCATTTAACGAAAATGATTCCGAATAGACACATTCAAAACCGTCCACCAGCTTAGATAATATTCATAGAATGACAAAGTTAAAACTTGGGAAGAATCATTGAATTGCCATTATTCTATTATGTTTTCTCTACTCCTTATATAGCCTACAGAGAGTATTCTCGGATATTTTCTTGGCTAGCGTGCTGATTTTCGATGTTCGCAGGCTCGGATACTACAGGGAGTACAACATATCGGATAAAACCTAAACAGTGGTTTGGATCCCGTGGTAGTAGTTGCTAGGGATAACTACCTAATGTTTTTATAGTGAAGCGTATATTCACTTTAAATTTACGAAAGAATTAACATTTTTAAGAATACGTATAGATTATGTTTTTTGAAAACTCTGGAGCGTATACCTACCAAAATATTCTAACATTATGTCATGGTAGTGGCAGTGATGATTTCAGGGGGCGCTGTGGAGGAAAATTTCCGTAGAGAGGTATCTCTGATTATCCTCAACATGGATTACCAGTATTCTAGCAGTCCACTTTCCATCCCCCGTGAATTGAAAGTCTCCTCAGGTGAAAATGTTCTGACGATATCACTGAATAGTCCTCCTTAACCTAAGCCCGAAGAACAGGACATCCGAGCCGAGGTTTAGTACTATCAGCAATGCAACAAAGCTTCTACGTCATAGTCACTAAAACATGTGGTACACAAAAACCTCCCCAACGTTATGAGAAAGATATGCGTTCAGGTCTCCCTCTCTGCCTCCTCTCTTGCCTTCCTCTGGCCAATATTCATCCGGCCTAATAAATAAATAAATAAATAAATAACTATTCAAATATTAAAGTTGAGAAAAGACTAATAAAATGCTTCGTGTGAAGTATTATACTGTATGGAGCAGAAACATGGACATCACACAAGAATGATGAAAAATAACTGGAAGCTTGCGAAATGTGGGTGTGGAGAAGAATGGAGAGAATTAGGTGAGTGGACCGGAAAACGAATGAGAAGGTGTTAAAAATGGAGGAGAAAGGAACAATTTTAGACATTATTAAGAAGAGAAAAAGAAACTGGTTGGGACATTGGCTAAGAAAGAGCGGTATCATAGGTCGTACCGCTATGGTATGGTGGCAGGAAAGGGAGGAGGGGGTGAAGGAGGCTATAATTAATGTGCGATATCAAAACAAAAAAATAATAGATATACGTGAAGACGAAGATCGTGGAAGGTTCTCAGTTGCAGAAAGTGACCTGCCAATAATGGCAAAATACCAATGGTGATGATGCTTCAAATATTAGCCGAAACTAGTAACATCATTAGAGAAACACACGCACAAAAGGGCATATTGAAATTTATCCCATCAGGCATAATATTTAGTTTAACTGAACTCTTGTAAAGGCATGAAAGCATAGATTACTCATAATTTACTTTCTAACTCTGATATATGATGCAGAGAGAACGACGCCGTTGAACTAAGCTGCCACCCCAAAATTCTCACGGTTCACGGAGCATGAAAGTATGCCTAATCTAACATACACAAATAAACACACACACACAAACTCAGACATATATACATACATATAAAGAAAAGTTGAACCATACTGTACTAACGATATACTCTACATACAATTTGGCCCTTGCTATAACACCTAAATAACTACCAGCACCTTATTATTTTTCATTTTAAAAATGGCGGCGATGGATAGTTTTCTTCAGATCTTGTACATATGTAATGAACCGCTCAACATAATATTTATTTCTCGTCTTCATTTTATAAGAAAAAAAAGCGGAAGTTATTAACATTATAGGCCTCAATTAAGAATAAATTGTCAAAGGAGTAAATTTGCTTGTTACCCAAGCCAAGACAACTATGAGTAGGCCTGTATAAAGAAGCTCCTTTGGCAGGCTCATCAACAATTTTATTTCCTCTTACAAATCAGTGGTCCTTTGTACCTTTTTCTGCTCCATCCAGCACGTGGCATTTCTTCGTAGGTTTGTCGTCCAAATTACCACAGCTTCAACACCACATCATTGCTGTTCTAGTATCGCACACACATAGACGACGATGTGTGAGATCTGGCACCGTTTTGCTAAAGCAATTATACATTCTCATTAGGGGAGGAAGTCTATCTCTAATAAGGCAGGAAAAGAGAGAACACACACACTACGTGCAAGAAATAAGTAGAGAGGTGAGAAAACCAAGTTACGGTCAATATTTCAAACTAAACTTTCTGTGAATGATGGACTTTTAGCCCAAAGAAACCAACCATTCCACAAAAGAAACAACCCTTATGTTGTGTCGTTATACGTTTTTTTTCTTACTGCGTCTTCTTCTTCTTGCTCTGACACGAACACAAACTGTGTCTCTAATTCATTTTCTGGTTGAGAAACTGGCTAAGGCAACCGACATGTGTTTGACTCTGAGAAGCTCTAAGATAAATAAAAAACAAGAAAGTGTAGCTATATATATAAAAAAGGAAACAACAAAAAACGTTTTTCTAAAGCATTGAAAATTTACCATACTGATGCAGAGGCGTCAGTTTGTTAGATACACTTGACTTATCCTCTAATTAACTGCTAAAAAAACTCGGTTAGTTGATCAGACGTGTGGAAATATGTAGAGTATATAGAGTACACATTTTGAATATTGAAAATATTTTGTCACCCACGAGCTCAGATGATGGTAAGAAAAAACGTTTGGTTGAAAACATTTCTATTAATAAAAAGTTCATGGAACTATTAAAATAAGTTCATGGAGCTCGAAAGGGACTCAGATTGATTAAACGATTGAATAATAAGTTCATGGAAGTAAGCTCAAAAGAGACTCAGATTGATTAAATGATTGAATTATAAGTTCATGGAACTATAGCTCAAAAGCAACCCAGATTGATTAAATGACTTGTGTACAGGGTGGCCCATTTTAATCTTTCCACGGAAATATCTCGAAATGGTTGAACATAAATGAACTGAACAAATACTCAAATAGGAAATACCATGGGGCAAATCGAATGGTGATGTCGCGATGCCCCTCAAGGCTGCTCTTCAAGAGGGTCCAGGGCCCAACTTTAATATTTTTAAACGGAAACATGGGGCGAGTGACACCTCGTTCGATAGATCTTTAAAGACTAAAAAGTGATGTGGCAAAAGATTTTTCATATCGGTCACCGTATTCAAAATGACCGCCAAGATATGTTGCCTGTATCAGATAAACGTCCAGTAGCAATAATATGAAAACGGTTGAACATAAATGAACCAAACAAAAGCTCAAATAGGAAAGCCATGGGGGCACATCGAATGGTGTTGTCGCGGTGCCCCCCAGGGCCGCCGTTCATGGGGGCTCAGGACCCAAATTTAAAATTTAAACGGAAACATGGGACGAGTGATACCTCGTTCGATAGACCTTCAAACACTGAACAGAGTTGTGACAAAAGATTTTTCATATCGGTCGCCGTATTTAAATTGGCCGCTAAAACATGATTGTTGAGTTGATTTTAGTTTAGCGTCCCTTTCAGCAGCGAGGCTATATGAGACGTGGACCTACTGATTAACGTGGAATCCGAACCACATGAGCTCCCGCCGGAATCGAACCCGGGTCTCCCACGCCAACGGCGCGTACGCTAACCACTTAGCCACGAAGGAGCTCACTAAAACATGATGCCTGTATCAGATTAAGTGTCTAGTGCCACTATATTTTTTTTTATCTAATATGAAAGCAGTTGGAGATAAATGAACAGAACAAAAAGTGAAACAGGAAAATGACATAAACACGTCGAATGATGTCGTAGTAACCCCAGAGCCGCCTTTCATGGGGGCCCAGGGCCCAGCTTGAAAATTGTCCATGGAAAAAACATAGGTCAAGTGATATCTCGTTCCATTGATCTTTAAAAACTAAAAAGTGTTGTGGCAAAAAAAAAAAAATCATATCAATTACCGTATTCAAAATGTCCGGCAAGACATGGTGCCTGTGTCAGATAAAACGTCCAGTACACTAATATGAAAACGGTTGTAGATAAATGAACAGGATAAAACTCGTATAGGAAATCACAGAGGGTATTTATCATTCCACGCCTCGAGAATAATCCAACGGAGAAAAATATTATTCAAGTATCATTATCTCCAACCGTTTTCATATTAGTGGTACTGGACGTTTTATCTGATACAGGCACCATGTCTTGGCGGCCATTTTGAAAACGGTGACCCATATGAAACAATATTTTGCCACAACGTTGTTTAGTGTATGAAGATCTATCGAACGAGGTATCACGACCCATATTTTCATTTAAAATTTCTACGTGGGCCCGGGCCCCCATGAAAGGCAGCCCTGGGGGCACTGCGACAACATCATTCGATTTGCCCCATGGCTTTCCTATTTGAGTTTTTATTTGGTTCATTTATGTTCAACCGTTTTCACATTAGTTCCACTGGACATTTATCTGATACTGGTAACATATCTTGGCTACTATTTTGAACACGGTGACCAATATGAAAAATCTTTTGCCACATCGCTTTTTAATTTTTAAAGATCTATCGAACGAGGTTTCACCTGCTCCTGTTTCTATTTAAAATTCTAAAGTTGGGCCCCGGGCTCCCTTGAAGAGCGGCCCTGAGGTGCACCGCGACATCACCATTCGATTTGCCCGATGATATTTTCTATTTGAGTTTTTGTTCAGTTCATTTATATTCAACCGTTTTCGAGATATTTCCGTGGAAAGATTAATATGGGCCACCCTTTATACGTTCTTTGTCATCAGCGAGTGTGTATAAGACGATATCTATAGTTTAAGGTGGGATCTGAACCACTGTATAGTATGTTCCATATTCTACCACTGGGAATCGAATCTTGTGCACCAAACCATGTGAGTTAGCCAATAAGCCGCCCGGAAGCCACACAAAGAGTTCAGACTGGCTTGCTGAATGATGTGTGATAATATTTCTGAGTTTCTAAACTGGAGTTCGACATATCTAAATTTAGTAGCAAGCTAAGGGACAGCGTTTATGATATTTGAATGCGATGCTCAGGCCGCGGTATTATCAAAGAAAAAGAAACATCTGTCACCTGTTTACGCTGTAGTGCGTCTGCTTAGTTACACTTCCTTTACTACAGTCTTCGTTTCATTCGACTAGCTCACACATAGTCGATTATGTCTCACACTTTAGCTCCACAAATACCTCACAATGCACTGAGAAATTTGTGCCTCCAGAGAAATATTATCCAAGAGCATACAGTTTAAAGATGTACTATAGTAACGAACTTTTGATAGGGAATACAGTGGATTAATATTTAGTATTCACCTCTAGTGCCAAAGGATCCCTTGTTCAATTCTGAGTCATGTATGTTTACAACATCGAGGTCTAACGAGTATTCTCGAGTTTCTTATGTTCCATTCATTATTTATTTTGTTCCTCCATATCCATTAGTCTACCTAAGAGCAATATTGGTGGATATTAACTGAAGATATTATTTATTTATTTATTTATTTATTTTTTGGTCATTGGTGTCAGTTACTTGGGAAATAGTCATATTCATGTTAGAGATTCTACTGCCGACATCGAGTAAACAAGATCTTAGCGAAAAAGATTTTTTAAGGGAGGCAGGGTGACACAGTGGTAGAGCGCTTACCTCTGGTACGTGGGGTACCTGATTCGATCCCGGGCCAAGTAAGTTTGTGGTGGTTTTCTCGGGATACTCCTGTTTCCTCCCACATTCTCATTCCACTGATTCTTCCATTAGCGTTCACTAGCCTTAATCATAGTATTTTTTTAACTAAAGGGCTTAATTGTGGGACGTTACACTAAAAGATTTCATTTTGAAAGATTTTTTTTTAAAAAAAAGCGAACGTAGTAGGTCTTAATAAAAAAAGTCTTACACATTAACAGTCTTAATATTTATTAAGACAAATATAGGCTGCTATTTAACTATCTTCATTAGAACGGTAAATATCTGTTAAGATACAACCTAAGAATATATGCACTCTTCGTTGCTTGCAAACATAATCTCATTGAATTCATAGAATCAACCCTTGATCGTAACCTCTTCTAAATTTCATAATGAAATTGTACTAATACTTGCCAAGTTATCAATTCTTACAAATTTGTAACTTTCAGGTATAATGCACGGATAAAATATAAAATGGAACTTATTCTTGAGACGCTGAAGTCGTTTCTATCTTTTACCGTTTTTGTTATATAAAGATTAATATTGCAATATCACCTCATATTGGAAGCATCCCGCATTAGTAAATACCTGTAAACCCACGTACTTCTGTACAAGCACCAGCAAACAACCGATGGATGCCGTTTTACCGATGAAACACGAAGATATACGAATAGGACTCCTTCAACCCCTCCACAGGCTCCACTTCCAAAGATTGGTTATAAAAATGGACACCTCGAGGCAGAAGACATCAGTTATTAACTGGCCATATCGTACTTATCTCTCCAAGCTCCAACAGGCAGGAGGGGATTCTCTAACCTTAAATCTGACCTGCAACGGGCAGGTATTACCAACCCTACTGTGAACTGCAATGGGCAAGAGGTATCCTTACTCACCTCCGAGCTGCAATGGGCAACTATATCCTCACCTATCTCCGAGCTGCAACGGGCAGGAGATACCAATCCTACCTCTGAGCTGCAACGGGCAAGAGGTTCTTTTAGGCCCAGCTGCAACGGGCATTGTCATTCTTAACCAACAATTCTCAAACTTCCGAGCTGCAACGGGCAGAATGTCCAATTATAGAGGAAAGAACTTTCAGACTTACTTATTTGAAATACTGAGTACAAACTGTATAAGCATCTTTTATAATAATAAAAAAATGGTGAGAAAAAAATCCGTCTACCGTTACTCTAACAAATATTACAATATTCAAACCGGAAGTGGTAGTACATTTCTACCACTTCCGGTTGTACTAGAGGAATAAAGTAGAAGATTAAACATATTTTTCTGGTATTGAATCCGGTACTAGGTTTATGTCATATATAAGCACGCTGTTGAACAGGACGTTAAACTCAAATCCAGCTAGAACACGAATTAGGGGAAAATATATGGAAGAAACATGTTGAACGTTAATTTGAGATAATTTACTTTGCCCTTAACATCTTTAAGATATCCTTAATTCAAGTTGCAGGTAATCATATCAAAAATAAATTATAAATATTATTAGTTATTAATCAAATAAGCCAATACTTTTACTATAAACAGGAAAATCATGCGATAAATATTTAAAAAATAGTTACGGAATAGAACTAGACGCCTACCTCAGACTGAGTATCATTGAACTAGAATACACGATCTAACAATTTGGACTTCATTATCAGATTCTTTTTCCAAAAAGGGGCCGCGGTTTGTCAGTGATAGAGCGTTCACGTCTGGTGCATGAGGTCCCTGGTTCGATCCAAGCTCGCGCCAAGGGAGCTTTGTGGTGTACAAACACTCTGTGCGTGGGTTTTCTGGGGGTTCTCCCGCTTCCTCCCACTTTCTTGATTCCACAATTTCATTCATTTCTCATTATCAAAGTCTTATTTAACCTTGCATAAACGTTGGACGTTAAACTAAATGTCACATTTTCAGAGTGAAGCAGAGCATACTCTCTTTAAAAATTGGCAAGGACAGAGATATTTTCTCTTCCTAAAGTTTGCCACAGTATATAACTTTTTCCCTTACCATAGCTGAATATTGTCTTTCTTGCTATTTTCATTTTTATTGTTTTTATTTATTATGGTCTTACTCTTATATGAAACACAAGTGTCAATCCTTCGTTGGAACCTTTTTTTTTCTTTCCTCTTTCGGAGACGCTTCTATTCTATGCCATGTAGGCAAAACCAAACATAAATAATAGTTTTTAAATGAGACAGGACGGGTTCACAGAAGGCGCCTGTGTTACAAGACGAAGTGTGTTAAAAAAAAAAAAGACATAGTAGGAGAAACGTAGTGTGGGGGGTATGAGGATGCGTAAAGTGTGATATGTGTGTGTAGAAACACAGAAAAGAGTGGAGGAGGGTTGTGAGTGAGTTAGGTGCAATATGTTAAAGGGGAAATTCCAGGGATACTCCTGTCGACGACGATCCCGGCTCCTGGCTACCAGATATTGGACTCATAGTTGCCAACCGAAGCTTCTGAAAAAGTGATGGAAAAAATCAGTTAGAGGTATAGGCCCCAAGGGAAAGGAATTTATAGTATAGTAGAGCACAGAAAATCCAAATATTACATCTAAGCTATTTTGGAAAGCTAAATACTGAATTCAAACAATTCCATAAAAAAATCTTGTACAGCCACTATACGAGACAAAAAAAAAATAAAATAAAATAAAAAAATAAAAAAAAAAATAAAAATAAAAAAATAAAAAAAAAGGAATAAAATGAAGAAGTTTCATGACTCATGTAACCGAATCGCTGTGTAGTTCTATTATGATATGTTATGTATTGTGCACAGCAGCCAAATTGGCGTTTGAACTTTTGAGCAACTTTCTCGTCAACCAATCCGCTTAAAGCAACGTTGCCAACGTGATAATGTAGAAGAACGCTTCGGCAGGCTAGCTGTATGTTTATGTTCTATAGTGTCGTTAACATGTTGCAATATTCGCTCACGGAAAGCTAATTTTTCACTAGAAATTCGGCAAAAGCGCATCGCGCTCACATTAGTTCACGCGAGACGTTAATTTAGCTCACATGGAGTTTAGTTAAGGTCCCATCAAGTGTGGATCTTAGTACCGTTGCAACTTCAAGTTGTATGATCGATAGACCTATCATATATGCGGCAATATTGTCAAGCTTATGGCGAGAAAAGCAGGAAGCAAGATTTAGTAGCAGTCTTCAACATTTAGCTACGTGTTAAACATTTACATAGAAAATTCATTTTTTCAGCTAGTGAGATCAGTATAGATAAATGTTAACGGCAAGTTTTTCTGCGCACTAAGATTTACTACTGATATAGCTATTGTATGGTTAAGGAAAGCTGACGTCTGACAGCTACACATGCTGTAACAAATGAAAGAAGAGGGTTGTTCCCCAATCATTACACCTATAGTAGCCCTATTGTTTCACGCTATGTGTAAGCAGCTAGGTCACTGATCGCGCTGTTGCCAGCAGTTGAATGTTGAATCTCCTGTCGAACATGCCAAGTACTATTTTTCTGTAATTTGGAAATCATATAAGTTATCTTGTGATATTATTACAATTATAGACTTATACTTGTAAAATGTTCTAAGTTTCTCGTCAGAGCTGCTGTCTCTATTATCACAGAGCTTACGGTAGCAGCGCCTCCAACGCATCACGTGTTATGTCCAATTGTCAGACGGACACTTTCTTTAACAGTACAGTCATAATACATAAGAAAGAGTTCGAGAGTTTCTTGCACGCCTAAACGAACCACTGAAGAAAGAAAGAAAGAAAGAAAATGATAAGAATGTAAAATGAAAACAAAACATGGAATACAATAATTAAAAGATAAAAAGAGGAGAAAATGAGATATGCGAAAAAAGTTACTGGGCTTGAGAAGTTGTATTACCTTGTACGAAAGAATATGATAACACGAATAATTCAAGATCTATAGTATACTGATCAAAGACTTGGACATTGAAGAACATGGAGCTATATTATTATTGATAATAGGGTATGTGATACGGCAGAATACTGAGTGTGTGTCCCTGATAAAGAAGTGCGAACAACAGAGATAAAAGAAAGAAGGCATCTAGTAAACATAAGAAACTCGAAAGCTACCTATCTATGTACTAAAACATTTAAAATTAGTGTTTTATTAGAAGGTTAAGTAGTAGAGGATATCTTGGATATCTTACAACCTTGCTGTTCTTGTTGATGAAGGTTAACGTTCCTTTTAAACACTGCGGCCACATGAGACGAGGATTTACAGTTTTAGATTGGATATAAACCACCGTAGTGCATTCAATGCCCTCCCACCGGGAATCGAATCCGGTACCATATATGCGAAACTAGAGCGCTGTACACTAGACCATCAAAAAGTGTTACGGGAAAATATTTGCGTTCTAAGCTAGTGATTTTGCAATTAGAAGGTGGCGGGTTCGAATCCGATAGTATGCCATGCTGACAGATTTTTAATTTTCTCTCAATATAAACTATGGCTGACTTCCTTATATTCATTTTGCTTTTATTGTTTCTTTTATTATTTTTTTTAAGAAAAAAAAAAAGATTCAATGAATTTTGATACATTAACTAATTATGAGGTGCATCCAGAGCGTCAGCAAAACTTCCCTGGCTCTCAGTAGCGTTGTGGCATTGGTTGGAGATAGACGTTCCTATTCCAGCTCCCGCATGTGAAATGCGAGCAGTGATAAAGTTTTTGAATGCATAGGGCACAGCGCCGATTGAAATCCATCGTCAGCTGTATCAGGTCTATGGACCTAACGTCATGAGAAAGCTGTTCCCTCAGATTTCTCGCTCCTTATTGAATACCATTGTCACGGAGCGCCTGTTGTTCAAGAAGTTGTGTGCCAGGTGGGTGCCGAAGCAACTGACTCCAGAACATAAAGGAAGGCGCATGGAGTCAGCATTGACTTTTTTGCAACGATGCAGCTGACGATATATTTCAATCGGCGCTATGCCCTGTGCATTCAAATAACTTTATCAGTGCTTGCACTTCAAATGCATCGGGAGCTGGAATAGGAACCTCCGTCTTCAACCACTACCACGACGCTACTGAGAGCAATAGGGAAGTTTCGCTGACGCATGCGCCATGCCAAGACCTTACTCTCTCACGTGCATGCAATCGTTTCGCGCAACGTAGGGTCTCCTAGCTACGGGACGCGTGGGAAAGTTACTTTCTGTATGTGCCTCGTAATTAAAATGAAGAGACCGCTTTTCGAGATAAATATTTTTCTTGAATGAAGGAAAGAATATCAAACAACCATGTTGCCATCAATCGAAGGATCGGTGAGAGAGAAAAAAGGGTAATGAAATAGCAACTTGCTGGTCAATAACGACAGTAACGTGTAAATAATTTTCCTGCCTGGAAGCCTACGGAAAATGCTATGGCCGGCCACAGCACGCATGTTCAACTGGCTACTGAGTAAACAGTGGGTCGACTTTCAACTACCGTAATGCAAACAGCTCCTCACAGACGCGTCGTAAATGAGTTGACACTGAAAATGTTCATGTTTACACATAAATTGAAACCACATATACCAAAGAAGTGCTCACTTAACTGGATGATTATAATACGTAAATCTCTTGCGAAAGGAAGGGACAGTATGGTTTCGCGTACAGTACCTATTTTCTTTCGTATTGTAAAGCGTTTTTTAAAGTAATTTTAGAACACAGGTAGAACAAAGAAAAAATCGAAATAACATATTGGAACAATTATCCTAGATTTATAAATGCATACGTATATTAAATTAATTTCTTCGAATTAGCAAAAATATTCTTCTAATGATACTGACTTTTTTCTTAGAAATATTCATGAAAATATTTCGGAATTAGACTTATGATACAGAACAGAAAGAAGGATTTAGGATTTATATTTCTAGGCTTTCTAATGCAGCTATGACCATTTAGCCCGTCACCTATGAGAGATGACGTTCTTTGGAGAGCACAGTATCCGGGAAAAGGGAAAGAAGAAAGGATTGGGGAATGAAAGAAGCAGCCTGGGACCATCATGTTATGTACCATCCCGGCATTTGCTTCATGTGAGTGAGGGAAACCCAGGAAAAACCTCACTCAAGATGGCTGGATTGAAAAAGCTTTAATACTTTTTCGACTGTGTGTCTCTACCGGGAATCGAACCCGGTACCTGTTTATTATTCTGTCAAGGTTTGTATGCACAGATATGATACACTCTAGCTTAACCACAATCTTTCTCGCTGGTCTAGTGTTAGCTCCAATGCCTTTGATGTACGAGGTTCCGGGTTCAATTTCCTGTGGGAGAGCATAATTAATCCCAGGAAAGTTCTTAATTCTCAGTGGCATTCCACCGTTGTGAGACAATCGGAAAGCTACTTAAATTGAAAGATAATGAACATTTTGAGAAGCCAGATGTAATGAAATGGGATCCAAAATGCAAAACCACTTATCACTCGGCTAAAAAAAAAAAAAAAAAAAAAAAAAGCTGTATGGCCAGTAATAGTCTTTAACATCAAATAATTTATTTTAATTACGATTAATTTTGGACTGTGGTTAAATTAGTTATTAAATTTCATAGTTGGAAATACTGGCTTTTCTCTCGCTGCATCCGAGAGGAACGAACAAGTTGGAGTGGGGGAAGATGATGGAGAAGGAGAGGAAGTATTTTCCTCGGCTTGCCAACTCTCCTCCTTGGCATCTCACGACGGAGAAGAAGAGAGAGAGAAAAAATTGAAGAAAGGGAAGCCCTGCTCCTTTTTCCTGGCTATATAGCATGACACGCCCTCCCTCCCATGTAGAAGTAATTGGCCCACCCTAGTCGCTAACGCCTTGCGTCTCACTTCTTCCGCTACCATGGAAACGAGCAGGATAGGTTTTCTCGGCAACTCGTCGATGTTGCCAAGTCATATCTTTTCTAAGAGAGCGCGGCTCGGGTTCTACCTATCCAGGAGGGTTCTTGTGTGTGTTGTTTAACATAGTGGCACGAGCTACAAAACTACTACTACACATAGCAAAAATATACACAATCATTCTCACTCTGTAGCCGCGCGGGAGCTGTCATATAACAGGCACTGTACAAACAAACAAACAATCAAGAGAGAGAGACTCATACTAACATTATATACACCACCAAAAGATTCATTTCTTCAATCTTCACCTATCTGCTCCTTTTCCCGTACCGCTTTGCCTTCACTTTTTCTCTCAAGATTGGAACAATAATAGTTTATCATAGTTTAAAAAATGAAATGTGCTTGTACACACAGGTTAGAAAATTCTAATATATTATCATTATTATTTAACGCAAAAATGAAAAAAAAAGTCAAATATAAAACTACCAATCGATAGATCTCAATAACCTGAACAAAACGGTATGGGTCACCTTAAATTCTGATGCGTAGTTTTCGAGAAAAAAATATTTTTGGCGCTAAAAAGTTTGTTGCTCTTTCTCAAATTGATAGTCTTTTTACTGCTAGAATAGATTGTGTATTTATGTATTTTATATGTAAAAAAAAAACTGTTATTAACTAGCAGATTGTATATTTTGTTGTTTGACTTCCATGGTTAACCAGTGGCGTATGCAAAGGGCTTCTGGTTTTCACCCGTACTTGAGCAAAGTATTTTGAAAAAAATAAACATTTACTACAAATATATATATATATATATATATATATATATATATATATATATATATATATATATATATATATATATATATATATATATATATTACGAGAATCATGCTTGTCCTGAAAGTATATGAAATTGCGTGCTTGAACCTCCCCTTGAAGAAATTCTACGTACGCCACTGATGGTAACATAGAATATACAGTGACAAGGAAAAATTACATTAAATCTTTCAGTGTAATGTTCCACGATTATGTCCTTTAGGCTAAGGGAGACGATGATTAAGGCAAGTGAATGATAATGGAAGAATTGGTGGAATGAAAATGTGGTAGGAAACAGGGGGTATTCCCGAGAAAACCCACGGATACGATATTGTCCACCACAATAAAAGGAGATACAGTATAATTAATCTCTATTGAAATTTGAATTCATCTTACCTATTTAACAAATGATCTTGTTATATTTTCAGATACATAAACATCTCTGGTTACTGAGAAGTCATATGGTATATTCTTTTTAACATTGATTTTGTTTTTGAGAGGGAGAGGAAAATGAATGTAATTTTCTTAAGATCCTTATTACATTATATTGGGGACTTTCTTCATTTTTAGAATCTTACATTAATTTATTAGTTTTCGTACTTCCCTTTTAAACCTCCATTGAACAAAAATAGCTGTAATTGTTTAATTTTGCCATTTAAATTTTGTGCAGTTGTTGTTTTACAGTTGCGATTTTCTTTTTAGCTTTCTTCTTTTTTTTTTCTTAAATAGTAGCAATTTGTAGTTATTAAATTCTTCATTCTTTTTCTTAAATTAAATTTCAGATCACGAAGTTGAAGATCGACAGTAATCCTTTCGCCAAGGGCTTCAGGGATTCATCCAGACTCACCGAGTTCGAAAGGTAAGAGAATATATATATATATATATCGTCATGTATATACAAATCTATTTTCGTATTTATGCATGTAAAAAGACAGTATCCTAGTGGTGTGAGTGAATATTGGTGCATCATCGCACCGCATCTGCTCTGTTCTTGTAGTAGTAATAATCATTCCTCCCCATTCCCTTCTCTAAACAAACCCCATCCTCCCAAACATGGTCCTAATCTTTCCTTTTTTTTTTTTTTTTTAATAATTACTACAATTTTGCTTAGATCTGTTCCGTGTTTTCTGTGTGTGTGGCGGTCTTGTTTCATCTTCAAAGACGAGCCGACGGGCATAAAGGCACACACAACACTTCCAAGGAAACGTTTAAGAAAAAAAAAACAACGAAGAAGTGGGGTGGAGGTGGTTTGTTTCCGTGCTAGTTAGCTTGGTAAAGAGGCAAGACGTAGGAAAATGAGAAGGGGGGGGGGGTAGACAGAATAAGAACCAGAATCTAAAACATTATTTTTAAAACATCATTCTTCGCACACACTATTTTAATCTTGTACTGAGTACACATGTAAGGAAATAAATGCTTGAAATATAAGATTAACTTAAGTAAGTGATGTGGTGGATCTAGTAGGGGTAATTGGGGAAATGGGAGATATTGAGCAGCCAAAGGGAAGAGACACCATATAAATTTGTTCACGCTCTCTCTCTCTCTCTCTCTCTTTCGCTGTTTGTATGGTTTAGAATGGATGAATGTTCCATTAATGTATGTGTGTGTGTGTGAAGAGGGAGTGCTTTCCCCCCCCCCTCCTTACAAGTCTTCATTCTGTATAACAACACAGATTAGCTTGTATTATTTCCACGCGTTCAAATTGAGCGAAATTGATTTCAATTTGCAGAGCTTTCTCCCCCTTTTTTAATATGGGGTAATCCAAGTCACTTGCTCTTCATTATTATAGACACGCATCAAACATTATCACGGGCAACACTAACCTTAATAGTTATACTAAAGTGTTTTGTTGCCTTTTATTTCCTTTTCCTTCTCCACCTTTCTGAGGGCACCGAAAAATAAAAACGAAAAAGTGATGTTGATAATGATAATGCAGGAATTGTGTCTGTGTGTGTGTGGTGCAGTAATTCTTATATCTATTCTGTTTTAGTATTCTTCTTTCTCTTAGTCTCTCGCGGCCCTTCTTCTTCTTATAATACATATTCGATTATGTCCATTAAATATTAATAGCCACACATTAGGTGAATAAGAAGAAAAGAAAGAGAAGGAAAACACCGCTTAAATTTCCTAATCATGATTCAACTTTTAGACTAACTTCAGAAACTTTAAAAAGAAAAGCATTCTTATGTAATCGTTATAAATTCTTCACAGCTGATCGTTCATTTTTCTTCGGCAAACAAAAATACGTAAGAAGGATTGGGAGAGTAGAGCAGTGATGGATGTCATTGGCTAAGATATTAAGTGGCTAAGATATTACGAGTATATAACTATTCATCTCGTGTCGCATACAGACAAAATTTTACTTCGAATAAGTTATATGGCCAAAGAAATAAGGGAATATAGGAAAAAACAGTTTGGATTTAGGAGGAGAAAGGGCACTAAAAATACTATTGTCTTACAGAAAGTGCTGTACACAAGGTTGTTCGCTTTATATCCGACCATTTTTGTTATGTACTCACCTTAAGAGATACGACCCGCCACCACTGATCGTGTTCTATTCGATCCCAGCATTGTGGACTATCATACGGCATCGCAGCTTCCATTGCAACAAGCTCCGACGCAGAACAGGCATGGGAACAGGCGGTTCTGTCCTACTCCTTTCTGCAAGCGTACCATAGAGCATCCAGGGTGCACAGGTGGCGATGTTGAAGACTTCATTTCAACAGTCCAAATGCGCAAAAATCCATTTGGGCTTTTCACAGGAATGTCTTCAAACGGAATGACACAAATTCTTAATTTCTCTACCATTTCCGGATAAAAACGTAGTAATGTTCTGGCGGTATGACACGAAGCCTTGTCCATATGAATCATCGCCTGGTTCGCGTCCATTGCATGCAATTGTGGGATATCTCTCCAATAGATAGATGTCACAATGGATTCTTGGAAGTATCTTGCATTCCCATTCACGTTTTTGTCCACCTTGCATATCATCAACTTAACCGCATATAAGAATCTCGTAACAACCACAAAGACACGAGGGAAATTTTTCCTGCACTGATGTGCAAAGTTGCTGCGCCTTACTGTCAATGTCACGGTATGTGATCGCTCGAATGTGACCACCAGTAGTGAGATGACATATGATTCATCCATTGTTACAACTCTCTTCCATTTGGAACCCGCTAGGTACTTGTCGTACAATTTCCTACAGTTCGTCCTATATTCGTAAAAGTGACGCGGTAGCAGGTGATGTACACGAGCCTTCCGTACACACTTCAACTTGAGGCACTTGTGAATTGTTTTGATCACAGTTGACGGTGCTAGGCGGCTTCTGTAGCCCGTATCGCGTGGCGTCGGGGGATTTTCTTAGCACGTCAATCGATGGATCCCCCTTAACACTACAGGTATCACTTCGCTTGCATTCCTTCTTCTGATGGTTTTCGTGAGTGAATGTTTCCCAAGGGGAGCCTGTTGTGTGTAACGGGCCACAACAACTTTCACAGTATTCACCCCAAGTATTAACTCATTTTCCCGGTACTGTTTCACAATGCATACATACGAAAACTTAGCATGGAAAAGTCATTACGTAATCCTTCCGATACCGGTTGATTTTCGGCGCCATTTGATAACACTCAAGCACCTATAGCGTCAGACACAACTGCTCCCGCCAGCAAACCCATAGTTCCAGCATGTTACACCAGATGGTGGCACCGAATCTAAAATGGCCGATGGCTAAAACTTCAACGCCTTTGCGCCAATATGGCCATTTTTACTTTTTCACCAAACCCTATGAACCTTTCTCTATAATCATTGTAAGAGTCATTGGTTCATACGCGGATACGAGTGAAATTTCAGTTAAAATACAAACAATACTCATTCAAATGTATTACTCAAGTCTTTTCATCCAAAACAAACAATTAGCATATATATCATTGCCATGTTGAATATAAGAGCTCTTCAAAATGGAGAGCTAAAATTCTTGACGGGCGTTTATAATCGCATAATTTGTTTTCTAGACAAATGTTAAAGGATACCGGTAGATGCATTTTAATTTAATTGATTTTCTTTAATAATTTATTGTAAACAATAACAATGATATTGGGAATTTTGACAACGTAAACGTTCTATTGTCAGTTGTTTATTTTTTTCTTTCCTATAAAAGTTTTCAAAAAACATTAGCGTACACCCACCCTTATATTCTCCACATATTGAATAAGTATACGTTAGTTACATCCCTGTGTCACCCTATATGTTTAATTATGCTACTCACAGTTTCATATTGTACTTACGCATGGCTTGTTGGGAATGAATGTCTTTCAAAACAAGGTGCGAAATGTTCACAATCGAAGTAGGGGAAAACACAAGAATGAAAAGAAGGAAATACATAAAGAATTCATATAGGCCTAACTGAATCTCCATGATTTTATTTTATATGGAAATTCCTTTACCATAGGTTTTAGACAGTACAGAAAATTGTGAATTGCTGGCAACCATGCAAAATGTCATATACGTCATTTAAGGTACTATAATTAATTTGTACATTTTTGTCAATAACGTCACTTATTTATCTCCGGTTACTTATTAGTGGAGAAATTCCATCTCTTCAAAAGATTTCACATTTTGTCTTTCTTCCGCCATTAAAAAAAAAAATTAAAAAATTTTAAAAATCTCAAACAATACCTACAATACGACTTGCAATGTATGGTTACCTTCGTTTTAATATATAGATTTTAAATTAAGGTCTTGTAGATGATTTAGGTAACTTGAAAAGATAGTAGATGCAGTTCATTATATGATGTTATAGGTCTACTGTGTAGATCACTGATATGTTAGATACAACTAATAATGATACTGTCTTATAATAATGTTTCTTTAATGTGAATAAGCATCCGTGTCGCTTTATTTATTTGCACTGCTATCTAGTACTGTATTCAATTAATACCTTTAAGCTAACTAAATCAACCGCTTTTCTCTCTGGTTTTGTATTTCATTTGCATACATGAAGAAGCTAATTTCTTCCATTGAAATTGACATTTTGCTGGTTTAGAAGACTTCGAACAGATATGAACTTGTTACGTTATTGAATTATGTAGTGAATACGTAACACCAAATTCTATGCCACTCTGCGAGAAACAGCGTCAGCATCAGAATATTGAAATCTTCAATTTCAGGTTAAGAATTTGACAGTCTAATACAATAACGTTTTGACATCAAATATAATTGTAACAATTTGCTCTCTATTTGCATAAAGAATCACAAAAGAGTACTCTGTACTTAAAATTGTCAAACGGAGATCACAAGGCTTTTAATTAGCAAAATTAGGTCATAAGTAAATTAACCAAAGAGTTTCTATTTTGAGAATAAAATTGTCTGTCTCCTTGAGAACAAATCACTCTTAATATCGTGCAAAATAATGTAGATATTACAAGAAATTAAGCTGGTTATTTGTTTATTTCATCTCGTTCGTTCGTTTGTGTAAGTTCCATATCGCTTACTCAAGGGGATTCAGTACAAAATAATGATAGAATATTGTCACTTTTAAGTTTGTGGGTATTATGCTATAAAAACAAATCTGATATTCTATTCTAATCTATTGACTGCTGCTGACTTTGGAAATATAAAGCCAGTGAAAGCTTTCTTTGCATAAGTCGGAAATCTCTTAGCACATGTGAATAAAGAGACGGTGAAGAGGCGTTATTGCTGGCGGCCAGCTGTGAATCTAACCACCGAGCACGAACACGAACACATATGACTACCGGTGTTGACGATTTGAAGAGAACAAGATCATACCGTACTCGAATATAAGCTATTTTATTTTGTATGGTTCAGCCCAGGGATTAAGCTAAAGATTTTTTTTTTTTTTACCAAAAATAAAAATTCGAATTTTCTAAGCAAAATTTCTTTTGTTTTTGATATTATTATTATTATTATGTTTGCATGTAACCAAGCTGGTGAGCACAAATGCCTTTCTTCAATGTAGGTCTGGGTTTGATTCCTTGCTGTGGCACATAATTTTAAATGTTTGCGTCAGGTCCCTGGCTCGATCTCAGGTTTGCCAAGTGGGGTTTGTGGTGAACAAATACTGTGTGCGTGAATTTCCTTGGGGTTCTTCCGCTCACCCCCCCCCCCCATTCAAATAGTTCGTGTATTATCATCACTGTATTCCTTAGCCTCGGGGTATAATTGTTGGACATTGAGAAAGAAATATAGAAAATATATATGAGTTTAATCACACACTACTCAAATAAACGCTTCGTGACCGATCATATCTCTTCGCAAACTTCAAACCCAATGAGTTTATTATTATTATTATTATTATTATTATTATTATTATTATTCTTCAATTGAATCAGCTAAATAAGTCATACGATGTCATGAATAAGGATAAAGTATTGGACCTGTTACTTACGAATATAGAAAATAGTGCAATAAATTTTAATGTTGAACCAATTACAAAAATTGATCTTTTTCACCCACCATTTGTGTACTCATGGAATATTATAAGAAATAATAACTTTCAAAAGAATACAAAACAGACCAGCAATTATGACTTTAAGAAAGCGGATTTCTTACAGGTTTATTACGGAATAAAGAATATAAAAGAAATTAATGATCCTACCAACAATGTCGATAAAATGTCTGAAACCTTGTATGACAATATACACGAAGTTTTTGATTCTTACGTACCGAAGAAGCTGTATAATAATAATACAACATATAGAGACCCGTGGATGACTAGAGATCTTAAATCATTGATAAATAAGAAAACAAAATATTTTGTAAAGGCTAGACAATCAAATAATAAAATTTGGTATCAGAGGTACTCCGACTTAAGAAAGGTGGTCAGAAAGAAATATCTTGAGGCTAGAAAAATTTACTTCTTATCATTGGAGAACAGTATTTGTAAAGACAGTGTGTACTTCTGGAGATCTTTCAAAAAATCACACAATAAACAAATACCAAAACAGATGAAGTATAATGATATATCATTGTTAGAAATTACTGACATAGCAGAATGTTTTAAAGTCGTATTTTATAATTCTTTTAATTTTGACTCCAACCAAAGTAAAAGATGTAAGGTTACGAAACTGACAGAAAATAATGATAATTATATGTCGATTTGTATTCCATCCATTACGCAAAAAAATGTAATTGAAACAATTAGTAAAATTAAAGGGAGTACTACACCTGGACCTGATAACGTTCCATATTATGTAATTAAAGGCTGTAGCAATGAAGTAGCGTCAAATTTAGTAAACATATATAACGCGTCGTTAAAGACTGGAATATTTCCTTCAAAATGGAAGCAGTCATACGTAGTGCCAATATACAAACATGGTGATCAAAATGACGTTAAAAATTATAGGCCTATAAGTTTAGTAAGTGTTTTCTCTAAGATTTTTGAAATAATTGTGCACAAACATTTATATTTTAATGTAAAGAATATATTAAGTGATATGCAACATGGTTTCTATAAAGGTAGATCAATTGCAACAAATCTTATCCATTTTACTGATTATACATACTTTGCACTGAAAAGTAATCTACAGGTAGATGTTATATATATCGATATGTCAAAGGCTTTTGATTCCATTGATCACAAATTACTTCTAAGTAAGTTATCAAACATTGGCCTATCATTGTCATATATTAATTGGTTTGAAAGTTACTTATCAAATAGAACTTTTAAAGTAAAGATAGGGAATGTAAAATCTAGTCAAGGTCAAATAGGGAAGGGGATACCTCAGGGATCTCCCCTGGGGCCACTTCTTTTTTCTCTATTTATCAATGATTTACCAGCGAAAGTCGAATACTCAAAAATACTTTTATACGCAGATGACATAAAGCTTTTTAGAGTAGTTAATAATGAGTATGATAATTATCTGCTGCAGAAAGATTTAGATACAGTAAATCATTGGTGTGAAAATAATTTTTTAATGATCAACTCTGAGAAAACTAAACATATGACATTCACTAATAAAACTCAATATTTTGTTAGCAAGTATAAAATCAATGGAGTAACAATAGACAAAGTTCAGCAAATTAAAGATCTCGGTATTTTGTATGACAGACAATTAAAATTTGCTAATCACATAAATGACGTTGTGCAATCAGCAAGGAAAAAAATAGGTTTTATATTTTATCAATGGCCTGATTTTATAAATGGTAGTTCGTATGTATACTTATATAAGACACTTGTTAGATCTAAATTGGAATTTGGTTCAGTTGTCTGGAATAGTCTATCCAACACACTTGTTAACAAAATCGAAGCTGTACAGAAATGTTTCGTAAGGCTACTGTGTTATAAAATGAAAAAAGATTACTATGCACATGAATATGGATATTGGTTAACATTTTGGGGGCTTCAAGAACTATCGGAAAGGAGGAAAGTTACTGATAAATTATTTATTCAAATGGTGTTGGAAAATAAATATAGTAGCGAATATTGCTTAGAAAATATAGGAATAAGAGTGCCGACTTATAGTAGGAATCAATCGACATTGGTTGCATTAAACTTAAAACGTGAAATACTAAGAAGGATGACAATGTCCTACAATTTAAAATGAACAAATGTTAGGAGAAATATCAGAGCATTTCTTACAAAATTAAACAGTTTTAACTTTATGACAAGGGTTCTAGCTGCTTATCTTTATTTTATTGTTATTGTGTATATTCAGTGTATTTTTATGTTATAATCTTTTACTCAAAGAACTAGTCTTTTACGTTAAAATATGACAGTAAGTGAAAGAGATTTCTGCATGTCAAGGTCAAATTTTAAGTAAGGTCTTTTCATTATTTTAAATGGTAGTTAAATGAGACTATAATTTGCATAGTTCTTTTAATCGTATATTTTGAGACTGACAGCTTTCTTTTATTTTTTGTTTTATATATCAGTTTGAACCTTATAATTTTAATATATTACTCTTCTGACAAAGGCTTTATCCTGCTCTAATAGTAATTTTATGTTATATAATTTCTGGTCTGTTTAAAATGATTATATAATAATTTTAACATAGTGCTGTATTTTTGCTTATGAGCTGTTCATAGCACTTAAAATAAAGTTATTATTATTATTATTATTATTATTATTATTATTATTATTATTATTATTATTATTATTATTATTATTATTATTATTATTATTAATTTTCCACTGACACAACATAATTTTTATATTTTATCCTGAATTCATGTTCTGCAAAATGACAGATATTTAAACTAAATTATTTTTTCCATTTTTCTTCCTTTTCTTTTTCTTTTTCGGTATCTTAATCAGAGACCTACGTACCTCTGGTTTATGACTGTTGTTAGGGTTGTTGATAATAAATAATTATCATTTTTGTGGAGTTCATACTACCTATTTTTTTTTTTAATTAGAGCTCTTTCTCTGTGTGAAAATACCAAATTTAAAAAAATCAAAATAACATTTTCTTATTCATTTTCGAAAACCAAAAAGGAAGAAACCTGAAAAACATATTTTGTGTAGGCCTATGTTATTATTTTCAGTTTTATCTTTATATATTCAATATGCAGTGGCGTGTTTACGATTTTATTTTGGGGAGGACTTCGCTAACTTTATTCCTGGAAACGTGAAGATTCTTCAAGATATTTCATTTACTTTAGAATAGTAAATAAAATTTCGGAAGAGGGGGTTTAAGCCTGGAAGCCCCCCTTAAATACGCCATTGTCAATATGTAATCTTATAAACAAAATTTGAGCTGCTTTTTTCACGTATCTATAATTATGTTTCCAGCAAGTTCTATCCCCGACGGAGGAACATAGTTTCGAATAAAAATCTTTTGAAATTAATTACAAAACAAAAAATATATTTATCTCTGTAAAGGAGTTCTCGGATTTCAATATAAACCTACTGTAGGCTATGTACAAATTTACATTTTTGATCCAATTGATATATTAGTTCGCGAACAAAGAAGAAATTACGTATTAAAATAGTTTCATATGCACTGAATAAAAATGTGAACGAAAGAAAAAGAAACACGAGAATCCAAGATATATAAAAAGGTTTTGCTTGAAAAATGAATACAATGTATATCAAAGTTAGTAGCCATATATTTGGTTATATATCTCTTCCTAATGAATGCATTTTTTACAATAAAAGTGTTCTATTTATTGAATTAGATCTAATACAGTTATATTTTTAGATCAATAGAATTTAGTGTCTTAACTTATGATTATTTTATAATTAACTCTATCCTATCATAAACCATAACATAATGCTCTTCTATCCTGTTTCCGTACACTAAAATATAACACTTGACGCATACTGGTGCCCAGGGGTAAAAGTAGATCTAAAAGGTAGGGGAACGGTAGGTAGTGACCAGACGTCACTCCGCTCCCCCTGCCTATCTTTGCCCATTGTAATGTTTTAGGAACTGGAGGGACGCCGTACATATTTTTTAGAGGTGGGAGGACGCCGTCCCCCGCATTCCCTCTCGCTTTTAACCCTGCTGGTGCCTTGAATTGTAAAATTGATGCAGTTTGAATTCTTTTAACGTGAATTAACTGATAAATTTTAACCAAGACTTCCGGTAGATGATAGTAACTACATAGATTGCTTCTTTGTATAATTGCCTTGTATTTCTGAAGAGATAAGAGATTAGTCTTTTAGTGTTTCTGCTATTTAAATACAAAAAGGTCATGATTTGATATAAATTAATAAATTTTTCATAGCTTTTGAGAAATATGTTTTAACTTTGATTGGTCTCGAAGTCGGAAGAAAAGCTTCTTGATTGAAGACGGAATTGCCAGTTTATGTTTGAGATTGTAAGATTTCATAAATTTGTAATTGTGCTGTAACATAATTTGTGTTCTTATACTACAGATCCCTATCAACTTTAGTGTCCAAAATTTCGTAGATCAGTCGAAGTATAGCAAAGTATTTAATATTCCGTACCCAAGAGATCGTCTAATCGACTTAGGGGTACGAAAGAGAAAAAAGAATTTTTTCAGCCAGATGTTTCGTAGTCTTCTTCCATTGTTGTTTAACATACATTCGATGGTTGCAATTCATTTCATAAGTAAAACAAATAATACTTAAATTACCACTAACTAACCAAATATTCCTTTTACTCAAAAGCAAGCGGAAACAGTAATTTTTAAAGAAAACCTAAATAAGTTATATAAATCTTTTTGTCCTCTGTCACCTCTTAGATAATTGCCTACTTTTACCACAGAAGCTTCATTTGAGGTTTTTCTCTTGGAGGAGGGGGTCGGACTTTGCCGCCGATATAAGTAAAGTTTCAGGTTTTATTATTATTATTATTATTATATTATTATTATTATTATTATTATTATTATTATTATTATTATTATATGTATAATTCAGAGAGGCAATTGCCTTTTCCCTTCCTCATAGACGCCAATGTTTTACTCACCTGTATCTTGTAATGAACTGTATTCATAAATCTTGATAGAGAAATATAATTCTTTGGTTTTCCTATTGCAAGGAGGATTTATTATTTGTTTTTAAATTTAAGTGTTCTTGAACTTTTATAAGAGTCATTGTTCCTCCAGCTCAGCGTTTCTCAAACTGTAGTCCTCCATGTCTGCCTTTGCGGTCGTTTTAGATTTTACATTAGCTAGTAAAAGTTTTTGTTAAAAAAAAAGACTGAATAATGAAATTCAAGCGAATTTCGCACCACACACTGTCGGATCTAGCCGGGACCGAGGGGGGCCTAACCACCAAGTTTTTTGAGTGACAAAAATAATTTAATCTATTACGTATATTCCTATTTTTGAAAGTTTGTAATATGTACACTCATGATATACCTATCAAAGTGTGGGGTCTGCCTGCACCCTTCCCCCAGTTTTTACCTTCCGCCACTGGTACCACATGCTATAATTGGGATCTCAGGGTTGGGAAATTACGTAAGCAAGCGTTTTTTACGTTCTTTCCCACCCCAAGACTAAAATTTTGTGTAATTATTTTCTCTATCTATTGTATAAAATATTCTTCATAGACTTTAATTATTAAAATAAATTAATGTGTATGTTTTCTATTAATACTAAAGTTTGACATTGACGTAGATTTAATTAATACTTTTTAATATAAGAATACAATATTAACATATGCTTAAACGATTAACAAAGAGAGAAAAGAAAAAATATATTTTTTAAAATGATAAATTTGCTTTCGAAGGGAACAAGGGTATTGGGTGGTCGGGATCTTGGGAACATGGGCGCTGACTTTGGGAGGGAGACGAGGGGACCTGTACTCTCAAAGTTTCCCCGAGCCATTCTGAATCTCGATATAGATATTTGCTTGGATATATGGCAATTTAACACAAATGCCTGTCCCCCCGTCTTCCTCCCACAAAGTTATACGGAAATTGGTATCGCTGAGTTGAATATACTAGCTAAGGAGTAAAAGTAGCCCTCATTAAAAAAAAAAAAAAAAAAAAAAAAAAAACTAAAGAAACCTTTATCTCATTCAATGATCATTACTAGCATCTTCCTAATTGCGAGTACACGTATAATTCTAGTTCGAGATAGTGTAAATAGAAAGTAATTATTTATTTTTTAAAATATATTTGTGGAAAGTGATTAGATTTGTACAAATCTCTATTTTTTTTAAAATAAAATAGTCTTTCAAATATCAAATACCTTTTGTATACTAATAATATAAAAAAAGGAACTCAAAATAAAAACAGATGGCATTCTGTTACATTAAGTGATCGCATACTTTTCATCTAATAGCATAATAAAAGAGTAAATTGCTACAAGTGGTCAATACACAGTGTGGCTTTAACCCTTGAATTTGTTTACATTTTTAAGTTTACAAAGTCTTCGAGTGTAAGTGGCAGTGGTTTGTAAACAACTTCAACTCATTCGGATTCCTATATACGTAAAGAGACATTCTTCCCCCCCCCCTTTTCGTTAGCCACTATTTCCCCTTTCGGAATTCTAACCAAGCCTCTTCAATGTGTCACAACTGTCTACTTTGGTTGTGTAGAGAGAGGGGTCTTCCTTTCCCTCTCTGCACTGACTATACTTCTTTCCAACCAACAAGAATTTCAAATGTTTGCTGAAAAAGAAAAGAAAATTGGTTTAGCGTTTTGTAAGTTTCTTACTAGTCGCCAGATGTCCATCAGGTCCAATATATATTTTCGATTTTACTACAATAGAAAGATACTGAACTCCGAGGAACGGAAAATATTTTACCATTATTATTTTCTATTTCACAACGAAATAAAGTGAAAGAAAATATTCAGTTATGGGTGATTTACAAATGATGCAGTGCCACAGTGCCATTTTGTTCTTTCAACGTATTTATATAACAAAGGGGAAGACAATATTTGATAATAGCATAATTTAAGCTTCAAACCAATAGAGGGAGTAATATTTTATCTTTACATAAATAAAAAGAGCTATGTGTATTCGTTGACTAATTTTGAGGCCAGATAACTTACCAGAGAGCAGATAGATGCAGGTAGCAGACAAGACAAAGTTAGTTCGATTTAATTAGTCTATTGACGATAGGATTCATTAGTCAAGTAATATTTCACGGAAAATCAATTACACTTAAGGAGCGTTCACCTTCGGTGCTTGGGGTCTCTGGTTCGATCCCAGTTCGCGCCGCTTGAACTTTGTGGTGGACATACACTATGCTCCTGGGTTCTCCCGTTTCCTTCTACTTTCTTTCCACTATTTCATTCATTTCTCATAATCACCGTCTCCTTTAGCCTAACCGGCATAACATGGGACGTAAAACTTAATTTCATTCAATAAGCTAATCTGATGAATGTAACCCGGCAGGAGTTCATGTGGTTCAGATCATACGTTAATCAGTAAATCCCGTCTCATATAGCCTCGCTGCTGAAAGGGACATTAAACTCAAAAATCAACTCAACTGATTAGTGTATTTCATGTTGATGTCTTGTTTAAAGAGATGACCTGTTTTAAGCAAATTAGCTCAGTAAAGGAAGGGACAAATAAGATACTATACAGTTTCGTGGTTGTTAATGTTAATAAAAACAGTAAACGCCGCACAAGGCTGTGCAGTTTTAAAACGAAATATACCACCTGTGCAACCGATATTACTTTACTATATTTTTTTAAAGAAACTGTAAGGCTAACAATAACTTTCCATGTTAAATTTAAAAACTTCATAATACTTATATTGTACAGTGGCAAGTATAAAAGTTATATTTGAGATAGCAAAGCGAATGATAAATCCTCGATACTCATGTGGTATTAACTATTAGTGAGCATTTGGAATGTAAACCGGAAATAAAATAAAGGGTACGAATGACAGGAGAAATGTTCAGGAATTTTTTTTTTTTTTAATTATTATTAATACTGTATAGATGTAAAATGAAACGGAGCAGAAATATATAGACATTACGAAAAAGTGAAGCCTAGACGGTATAGGGAAGAATAAGGGAATTAGCTGAGTTGAACAGAAGGCCAACAAGGAAATGTTAGAAATAGTGCAAAAGAGAAAGAAAAAATATTGGAGGCAACTAAAAAGGAGAAGATGAGACTTCGTTAAGACGTTGTTTCACAAGAAATTGTATCCTGAAAGAAATTGTGGTGGAAGGAAAAAGAAGGAAAGAAACGTTGCATAATTGACGACTATAAGAATATATAACTTCTATGTCAAGGTAAAAACTATTTGTTGAGTTGGACAGTGTACGAAAATTTCTCAAATTTTAGCAAGTCAACTTCCATTGATGGCAAAAAGCTTTTTCATTGGTTGGTTCGATACGAGTTTAGCATCCCTTTCTGCAATGAGGCAATGTGAGACGTGGGATCCAAACCACACGAGCTCTCACCAGCTATCGAACTCGGATCACCCGGGCCAAAGGCCACAAGAGAAAGCCTAAACTGTTTTTTTTATTATTATGATAATGATGATCACATTTGAGCTACTCTCTAATTTTAATTTTAAATTATAATTTAACAATACGACACAGTTCAAAACAATTAATAATTATAGTCACATCCATTTTGTAATTAAATCAAAGATAGTGCTTATGTATGTAGGCCTATATGTTGTTATGGATATTTAGGTCCACTTCGAACGATGTTGTATAAGTTTAAAAGAAAGCAGATTTTCACAGCAAATACAAACTACTTACTAACATCTTAGTGACAATCTCACGTTCATCACCGCAGAAGCAAATAGTCCCGCCAATGGATTTTATGCGTACTATACCAATCCAATCCAATCCAATCCCTAGCAGCACATACAGTGTAAGTCCCACAATAGAAAACTATAAGCTACCAACATTGCGTCTATGTTGTAATCAGTTGTTCTTTAAGAAAAAAAAAATGTTCCGGGGGGGGGGGGCATTCTTAATATTTTGGGGACACTGCTGGTACTATTCTATTTATTATTATATTATAGACGTATCATTTTGGTGTCCTCCGGAGAGGAAGACACTCTCAGAGCTCCGGGGAGGTAGTGCCCTCCAAAAAACATGTCTGGAAGAAACACTGGTTGTAATGGGCTACTTTGCCGAGTATTTGTTACTAACAAGTGAACTGCCAACGTAACTCTTACGAAAAGTAAATGGTATCTACTGCCATTCACCTTTGGTGCGAGGGCTCCCTGGTTCGAACCCTTGCTAAAGGAGTTTGTGGTGGACAACCCATGTTTGCAGAATTTCCTAAAATTCTCCCACACTCTTATTCCATCAGGAGTGGTGTACCTAGCCTGGGATCGGGGGGCATAGGCCACTCAGTTTTTTGAGGGACAAAAATAATTTAAGGTATTATTTATATATTTTTGAAAGTTTATAGTAAACTTATTATATACGTACTTATCATAATCTCGGTTCTGGCTGTCTCCCCAGTTTTTACTTTCTAGATCCGCCACTGTCCATCAGTACCCTTTAAGATCATTCACTTTCATTAATTCTCCTCTTACTCTAATAGGCACATATAAATGGAACAGGGAACCTCTTGAACTTTCCTTTGCACCATAACCTGCTGATCAGTGGCGTAGCAGCTGCCCCCGCAACCCCCGCAGTGCGGGGGGGCCCCGATGTATAGGGGCCCCGAAGTCTTGCGATGAATAAAGTTTTAAAGAAGTAGAACTTCCACCTTACTTGTGTCGGCTTTACAAGTGGGGCCCCTTCTCTATACTTTGCGGGGGGGCCCGCAAAAGTGTGCTACGCCACTGCTGCTGATGTTAATAAATTCCAGTGTTACAATCTATCGTATAACTATATATATATATATATATATATAGAGAGAGAGAGAGAGAGAGAGAACTTGCGTATGTAATTGTATTATAAACGAGAAATACATTTAACAAATATCGTTTTGTTTTGAAACAATATTTCCCCATTTTGGACCTTTTTGCTGAGGGAGAACAGGAGAGGGTCGTCGGGAAGAGATTATTAAAAAAATAAATAAATAAATAAAAAAAGAGGAATAAACGTTTTAAGCCTGTATGAATGATACTAGCGCTAGCAGAGAGCTGGGTCTGGCAACAAATTAACCCCATAATTTGAGAAGGATTTTCAGTCCCTCTAGTGTTCAACAGAGAAAACCCGCAGTATTTGGGAGTTCTGGTTCCCGCGCCCGCATTAATGCTATTTAAATCTCTTGGTTGCAGGCTCTGTAACGATAATGGCATTGATGATAAACGAGGAAAGGCATAATTTAAAGCTTACATTCATAATTATTATCATCAAAGCACTTCGTTTCACGATAAAACTAGAAACAATAGACGCAAGAGGTTTTTCCCTTCCAACCAACCGTACCAAGCGACCGGTTACATATTCGCAAAGGGAAGTTCATTTTTACATTGCGTTAAAACAAAAATGCTTTATTTTTAAAAAGTACAGGACAAGAGAGTGTATATATAAATGAAAAATGCTATCTCAATAGGGGAAACTAATTTACATAAAAATTCTAATTATAAAACATGAAGAGATTTAGTGTTATATTTATTACCTCATTGATTATCTTTATTAACTCTAGATGGCAGTCTATTAGCTTTTGTATTGATATATTTGTCGATTCCTGTGTTTTGTTATTTTACTAATGCAAACCTTTCATAATTATGCGTCCTGTTCTGGTAGCATACAGATAAACTTAGATCTTTATGTTATGGCAATATTTCCTGGTAGCTGACGGATTTAAGTTACTACTCTTTGAAATGCTTTTAATATTGAAACATTAAATATAAAACAGTAAAAATGTTTTGTTAAGGTGAACAGTAATAGTTAGTGCTTGTTTTGTCTTAAAAGGATTGTTTTCTATGTTTGCAACAACCAGCCAAAATCGCACAATGAATGAACTCTGTTATCCATCTCCATCAATGCAAACTACAAATAAATAAATACTCATGGCCGAAGTAAAGGTGTTAACTTCTGTGGCCCGTCCATCTCCAGGTGGGAATGAAATTGCATTTTAAAAATATAAAAATAAAAATGGTCACATCTTTGGTTTTTTCAGACAGTAATTATTTATCCATATTTTAAAGTAATTCACATGGTCATCAACCCAATAGTTTTCTCGGCCTTCGTCATAATCCAGGAGCAAAACAATATTTACATACGTTTTAAGACATCTAGGGTTCTGGTTTTACATAAAATAAAATAAAATAAACACTTATCCAATGAAATTGTGTATCCCTCTCATTCAGAGATAGTCTCGGCTAACATTTTATAGGAAAAAAGTTCTAGTTCTAACAAAGATTTTAGTTCCCTCAATCATCTAATATTTTCATAAATCCTCCAAATCTTTTATTGGCTACCCATATCATCTCTTTTGAGACTCGGTCTTGGTTGGCTACATTGAAACGCTTTTTTTTTTAAAAAAAAAATCGAGGATAATATTATCTATTTCCTATTTTCAAGCAAAACAGATACAATACACAGTACATTTCACAATACTGCAATCAAATAATTTTACTGTTTGGCAATCTGAATGTATCGGATTTGATTTCCTCGCAAGAATATCTTGACTAAGGTTTGTTTCATGGTTTTTTTTTTTTTTTTTTTTCTTAGTACCAACAGCAAATTCTACGACTGTACCTTAAGAAATATGCCTTCCACAATTTACATCCTATCTCCCATTATTAAATGTTTCTATTATAAAGTGATTTCATATTTGTAACTTTTACTATGATGCAAATGTCCTAGCTGCTCATAATATCAGTGAAAAATTAAGAATTGCCGGATCTAGGCAGAGGGAAAATAGTTAACTATTAAAACTGACCAGATGGTGTTGGCATTGCTGCGTTTAACCCAGTATCGGAAAGCCAATCGGGGAGGTGCCTGAAAGAAGTGAACTCTGAACTAAAAAAGCCAGTATTAATGACGGGGGGGGGGGGGGGGGGGAACGATGTACTGATCACGCTCAAATCAAGAGCATAAGTATGTCCAAAGTGCTGTTGAGCAAGTTTTTTTTTTAATGTTGTGCTATAATAAATAAATAAATAAATAAATAAATAAAGGTACTGCTTTCACAATAAGGTCTACTATCCAAGTACAAGATCGCTATGAAGTTCGATTTCTGATACTGTCCTTTATGAGAGTTATGTATACCTATGTATCACCGTCTTATATTAGAATAATTAGGCTACATTAATACCTTATATTATCATAATATTTCATTTACAATTTTCTCTAACAAACAATTACAAATTAATCATATGAATATTTTCTATATGAGTTTAAATTGGTAAATTTTCTAATTTTTATTCCATATTTTTCTTTTTCCAGAGAAACTATGGAGTCCATGCTAGCTGAGCAACAGTATCTACGTTCTCCAATTCGACCATTTTCGGAGCTAGATTCTCAGAACAATAACCTATCTCTGGAGGAGAAAGCGTTATTAGCTGCCAGATCTCAACTTTTCCTCAGAGCCGCTGGACCATTTGGTGCTGGGGCAGGACTCGCAGGACCAGCGGCATGTGGTTCTCTAGGACCTATGTGTGCTTTACCACAACTGTACAATCGAGCTGGCCCCGCGGCAGCAGCGCCTTTACATATTCCTTTACAATTATGGAGTCAATGGGCTTGTCTTAGCCCATCGTTATTAGCCCAGTCTCATGCCCATCTCGCAGTTGCTGCTGCTGCAGCTGCAGCATCGGCAGGTTCCAGCCCTCAAGCGGAAGGACTTCGACTGCCCCGACCTGTATATCCCGCGCTTAGCTTGTCGCAACATCGTTTTTCGCCGTATTGCCCTTCGTCAGGGAAGCGATCTACGTCACCAGTTTCGTCACCTGACAGTCTTCGTGATGGACTTAATTCAGAGATATCATCTCATAGTTCGACATAAAATTAGACAATGTAATTAAGTGTATTATTTTCTTTTTTTTTCAAAAAATGAAAGCGTTTATCAGTACTATTTAAACGACTCACTTCAATGTGTGTAGACACTACTTACATTACGACTAATAAAGGATCTCGATTTTAGTGACTATAATAATGAATTAATAATAAAGAAATAGTGACTTAATTGAAAGTGAAAGAATCGTGTTAAAATTTAAATTTCTTGTCGTTTATCAGCAGAAAATGTTGAAAAAGAAAGTGAGTTAGAGCCTATATTGAATTAGGACACTCCAGTGAGAAGAACAAATATATCAATCGGATTTTAACATGTGGCAGATTTTTCTTTTCTTAATAGTTGCAAGAAGCATCTGAAATCCTGAATAACTTCATGCTTAAATACTACAAAGCAGTGTTATACAAAGACGAAACCCATAAAGTTTTTCAAAATAATGCTTTCAATTTCGAATTTTCTAATATATGAAATATAGTAATCTTACATGTTGAAATGAAGAAAGTATCTCCAAGATGGCAGTGTTGGTCAAATTCAAGTATGTGTTTTCGTGTACGCTGTTTTGGCTTAAGGAATATAATGTTTGTCTGAAAATATTGTACATTGATTTTATTTCTGCTGGGCCTACCTGTACGAAACTGTAATTATTCTTGCAGGGTACAACATGTACTTTAAACTAGAATCACATGCTGATACAAATGTGTCCCAAAGAATTATTTTCAATGTAGAAAAAAAGTTCAATAATATAATCTAAATAATTGCATTTTCGTATATGAAAAACAAGAAAAACATGAATAATGTAACATTTTTGTTGTTTCGAGAGCAATTTACGTGATAAACTATGGAAAGTATACTTAATTGAAATATGGTATGCAAAAGCAATTAAATACAAATTTATACGAGGATGATTCGAAAATTGATGCATCATGCAGCACCAACAGCAATAAATTTCTTGAGATTTGCTATGCAATACAGTTTATTGCAATGCAATTAAGAAAAAAATGTAGAAAACTTATTTATCTACTTTATGTAAACTTTTGGCTGACCTCATCAATGTTCAATTCTCTGCTGACAGTTCTCTGGTCTGGAAATGGAACGGAAAGTAAGTTATAACTGCTTACTGAAATGCTTAACATTTAAATGATTTCTGAAACAATCATTTGGGGAGGGTGAGGGGGTATTTTCTTCATTAATCACATCACGGTAACTCTCATGATTGAAACTGATTATGATCTTGCTTGACAAGCACGTTTTTACGACTACATTCTAATTGCTGACACGATTCAATGCAATATAGTTGATGTTGCACATTTGATTCTGCTATTTTAGTGATGAACGTAGAAACAATTGAGTGGTTTCACAGCAAATTTATTAGCGGAAATACAGACATAAGCTTCACTCCTCGCCAAGTATGCAGGTGCTATAGATATACCACATTGACTTGACACCTAGTCTACCTTTCCAAGCCCTACTATTGACTGAAGAAATTCCACTCCCTTTCGTTATCCGTAGAGCAAGGCTCTTTCCTTAGCAACAGCTTATTGGCTCAACGTGTGGGTTTGAGCTTTACTTCGCATTTTTGCCACGGATCAAGACATTTTGGCAGCACTATACGTGAAGCTATAACACTTTTTTTCAAATCATCCTCGTACAACAAATATACTCATCCCTCGGATGTACGGGCCTCCCATTTAACGAATATTGGAAGCAATGGACAAAAACCCGGAGCAGTTGATTCAGTTTAAAAGTTCTTATTTTAAACTAAAAATGTTAAATTTACTGTACTATAGTGTAAATCTACAGTGTACCAAGTATTTTTCACTGTCAATTGGATATTGTACTTAGTATAGTACCGTATTTTTACTTCTTTCTTTCGTAATGTAATTGTGTATATCAGTCATTCCAGACTTAGTGTCGAAATTTACCGACCATTGGCAACAACGAACCACTACTTCCCTTTTTTAGTCCGTTAAAACAAGGGATGAGTGTAATTTAGACCTACTTGCACAACAAATGATTCATTTCAATATTTCTTAAATTACAACGATTGGATTTGTAAGTGTGAAATGATAGGAGTACTTGTTTTTTTTTTCCCTAGTACAGTTAGTGCATGTTAATATACATATATTTATGTAACAACTTTTATTTAATTTAATAATTACTTAAATTACGTGGATAAAACAAGTAGATGTTTTCGAAATATGAATATTAATAATTCTTGAGTGAAAAGCCATAAGCATTATTGATACTGTCTTACTTATCATGTGATATACATAATCTTTAAAACATACTGATAGTATAATGATTATGATTTCACGAATGTAAAATTGCTTCGGTATAAGAAATTGTGGAGGCTTTTAAAAAACATCAGTGCCGGAATGATTGAGAATTGTGCCCTTGCCAGACCACAACAACGTAGTAAATTATGTCAATTTCGAAATGATTGTGGATGTATTTGCCTAACGTGGACAGAATTGCTTTTATGAAATTTTTGTTTTCTTTAAATTTTCCTATGCTTCCGAGTACACATTTGTGTTCTCGCAACAGAATGTTGAGATAACTTACTTATATATACTGTATATAATTTGCTAATCGCTAAAACAAAATCAATCATGCTTCTCAGTTACTATTGGTCTGGTTAATCACAAGTCAAGTCGCTTTGTTTGTTGAATACAGTACTTAGAGGAAAAGAGTAGTTTACGAAAAATAAAACTGCATTTGGAAAGAAAATAATCAGAAAATACTTTTTTTTTTTTTTTTAGAAAAGTCTTTTTATAGTTCTATTTGAGGTCAAAGCCTTTTCTGAAACACCATCTATAAGACCCCCTTAATTTGGTTGTGCATCACAAAAAAATGTTACATTAATTTTAATAGTTTTACCATTAGAATAGAGAACTCAAAGAGTTCCCAACCGTACTAAGTTTAATGGATTTTACAAACAAATTTAGCAAGTTTGGAGTACTTTATTTTTTGAATTTTCAAAGTATTACTTTTATCTTACCATCCAAAAAATTTACACTACCAATTGAGAAAGTACTTAACTGTTTGTAATTTTTGAGAACGACAAAGAGAAACGAAAACGAGATAAATGATTAATGCATGAATATGATACCAGTGATATTTATTATTAATATTATATACAATTATATACATAATGTAATAAATATATACATGAATGAACATGATTGCTTATAAGCAGCATTTGGTGAACACAATTAAAATATATACACTTTGAAGTTCATTGTGATCTAATTAACAGGACAACATATCACTGACAACTTCCAATTTTATTGTATGTTGGATTCGCTTGAAAACGAACATTCGTTTATTTTAGCTATGGAAATGATTTATTTGTAGAAACAATTTATGATGTAAAACAATGAAATAAGACTATTCATGGATAAGTTAATAAAATACTTCATGTAAAAATACGGACTACTGAGTCTTAATAATAATATGTCAAATATCACATCATATTGTAACAAGTTTATTTTAATATCATAATGGTAAATATGCATTAGGTATACAGAAAACTCCATGGCATATGTAATTACGGTACAATATATTGTGCATTACTTAAATAAGGATTTTTAAAATAATATTGTTTCTGTTTATTGATGTAAAATAGCATTTAAGAGTCCCCATCACGGTGAAATTAAAATACCGCTAATTTTACGGTAATTGTGTGATATCTTCAAATAGATAAAAGTTAATCAAAAAGTGGAACAAAAGTTCGCTAGACAATATTATTTTACATGAGATACCGTTATCACGACTCACTTATCTGCTTTCGATTTACAGCCATTTAGAAAACCGGCATTTATTTTCGCGTTTCTAAATGGCTGCAAGCGGAAGGTTACTAGTTGACTCGTGATAGCAGTGCCTCATACAAAATAATACTGTTTAGGGCGCTCTTGTTCTACATTTCGATTATATTCTTTCTATTTGAAGATATCGCATAATTACTGTAAAATTAGCTGTATTTTAATTTCGCAGTGATTAGACCTGTGTTTGTGTTTGTGTTTGTGCTTTTTTTTTTATTCAAAAAAGAAATACAAATTGCTTTATAATGGATCAGTTTCATGCACAATTGTACCTTCTTTTTCTCTCTTCATTTTGAGTTCCAATTTGCGGAAGAGATTTCGACAGCAGGTGAATTCCGTGAATCTAAGTTATCGTATTATTGTGAAATGTTCGTAATGTGGCAAAGAGAAAAATCTGCTGCAAGATGATTGTCACAACAATTGAACGTTTTTTTTTTACATCTTGATGATATACCAAATAAATAAATTAAGAATTATATAAATTTTATTACGTGTGTGTTATTATTGATCACGAATAAATTATTGTATTGGTCTGTCCTCCTTTCTCCATAAAGAAACCAAAGCTATTGTTTTGCATAATACACATTTTCATGTAGGTGGTACATGATACATAATATCAACTCTATATTATAAATATAAATCAGTATTTTGGTTACATTCTTAGAGAAAAACTGGAGAAACGAAAAAATTGAAAACAAACATTGATCTTATAATCACACCAAATAACCAGGAACACATATTGTAAAAATGTTTTCTGCTTATACTGTCAAATACAGAACATAACGTATTGGTATTGAATATACATATATAGTTACAAGGGAAATGAAGTTTTCAGTGATATGTAAGGCTTTGTATATCAGACCATAATGAAACTCATTTGTACAAAAAGAACTACTGACAATATTGAAATAATCTATTCGTGGAAGGCGAATTTCAATTTAAAGCAAATATATATTGTATTTATTATCAATAACGATATTACTCCTATATGTGTTGCTGTAAATAAATAAATATAGTAATAATTATTATTAATATTAATATATATATATACATAATGAACTTTTTCTGCTCTGTTGTACCTTATATGTTGTGATAATACAAAACAAAAAAATACAAGACTATTTCGATGAGTCAAATTGTCTGAAGATAATTTGATAGATTTTAAGAACCTGAATTTAACATTGCTTGATAAAACAAAAATATTCGCAACTTGAACAGAATTTACGGAACCAATGAACAGATCATATTCAAATGCTAAACTAATGTGGATATAATATACTTTTCTCTTTCCTACATGCAAGTACTTAATGTTTATATGTGTAAAATATGTTGTAAATCTTTATTTATATAAATATATATATATGAATGTTAGTGGTACACAAAATGATAATAATATTGATAACAAATAAACGTTCGTTAAAGAAAAATGCTTGGTTGTTATTTATTACTACACATGAAAAATAAAGTTTAAATTTATATATCCTTGTGATATTTCTTAAAAGTGCATGGTAAAGTACAAACCTTATCCAACAACTTAGTATGATTCTCGTTACGCAGTAATCTGACCCACTTTTACGGTCATTTGCATCACTACCAAATTTAATATTTTTTTTAAAAAAATGGAGTTAAATCAGTGCTATTACTTAACTCCTCCCGTGTCAAATTTCATTGTTTCATAGAAATTTAACTAATTATTGACATCTAAATAAATTATTATCATATTGATTTTGGACATAAGTGACATTGGTTTGTAATCTTATATCTCAAATTTTACGAAACAGTTGAAAAGGTATTCACGTTAAGAAATAGTCAGTTAAGAGCATTTGTAAAATAAATAGGGAAATATGAAATGGAAGCTGTTCCCTAGATTGTCTTTCTGGCACAATTATCCACAGAATGATGCTTTGATCCAGGTATGATTCAATTCTTCTATCAATAACGTTAAAACGTTGAAAGACTGAGAGATTAGTAGAGCAAGCCATGACTGAAAGTATATAATTGCTTAAACAGAATTGCACCAGTTGTAACTTGGTAGTAGTAGTAAGAGTTTAGGACTGGTATTTACTCAGTTGCTGTAAGTAACAATTATTACTAAGATAGCAAGGTAAATGATATGCAATAAATATGCACCAAACGAAGTTTCCACTAATTTTTACTCTTATTTTACTACAAGAGTAACCTCAATCCTTACAGAATATGCTGCACCTTATACAGATCAATTATGTAATACATTAAAACCCATAAGATCACTTGTAGTAAGCCCAAAAACATGAATTATTAATCAACTGTTAGTCTTTCTTCCATAGCCAACTACCTCATAGTCAACTCTCAGCTTTCTCAAAATACTGCATCTCCCACATATCGCGGTATATGTTAAGTACAAGACATTTACCGCCCAACAAAGAATCACAAAGTGCACTCCTGTCACGGTCGCCAAATTTGTATAACTATGAGTTCGTATTTTTATAGGGATATTGCTCTCTAAACCAGTCAAACAAGATAAATCAATTCTTTAAAAAAATGATTATATTCCATGCCAAAGAAATCCAGACAAAACTTTTATTATTTACGTTTCTGGTGTTGATTACATGTTTCGTGACGTGGGACTTATAAAATAAAATTATACTACCACCTACATGATTGTAACGTACCATATTACCAATTCGCAGATTGTTAGAAATGAAAAACTTGATTATTTCTTATCTAGCAGGAAAAACAGAAGAAATATTCGCGTGTGGTATGCAAAAATTAAGAAAACTCAAAAATTTATTTCCGATGTTTATGTTGTTTCAAATACTTACTTTTTGTTGGAAGATGACTATAGATATGAGAAAACGAAAGAAAATCAATAGCAACATTCACAATAGATGGAAGAAAACGAGAAAAAATTCAAAGGTAGGTGAATTGTAAAGAATAGAATTGATTCGTGGAAAGAAACCAACGAATGAAAAACCGAAAGAACAATAAAGAAAGAAAAACTAGGCGATATTCTGAACCATCACATTTCAAGAGAAACGGAGAAAAAATAAAGAATACATTGCTATATATATATATATATATATATATATATATATATATATATATATATATATATATATATATATATATATATATATATATATATATAACGTATGGGTTGTTTGAGAAATATTTACAAAGAAGTTTTTATTTCTTCTCTTATTCCAATCTTTTTCTATGTTTGTTGCTTGATAGAATGTTATATTATGAAAAGACTGTAAAATATGTCCTGTCCTACAGTTACCAAAAAAAAGAAGAAGAAGAAGACAAAATAAAGGTACAATATAAAGAAAACTTTGTGTGATAGAAAATGGCTTTGAGTGACAAGCAAACATTATTAATATGCCAACATACGCTCACCAACTTGATTTTGAAACTACATTAGTCAATGTTGCCAGGCACAAAGAATTGGACATCAACAAGGCTTTTTCATTTTTTCTTCTAAAAAAATAAAAAAAAATAACTGCAGATGTGGAAAAAAACTTGCGTGCTTATATTGTATGAAAAAAAAATCAATGTGTCTGAAAATGTGGAATAGGATAAGACAGGGTGAAAAATGTCCGTCAAAGAAAGATAGATGTCAGTAGAATCATAAATTTATTCATACACTAACAAAAGTGTTCTTTAAAATTCGTTTTAGGAAAGCAATCGACATCTGAGAAACAGAACGCAAATAACATTTAAAAAAGTCTAATTACAATGAAATGAATAAAATTTTTGTTGGAACAAAGTTATATCACAGATATGGATCTAAAGTTTACTGGGATTCCGAATCACATAGGATTTCTGGTAGTATTCATGCCTGTTGAGTTGATGACAAATAAATAAATAAATAAATAAATAGACCCTTGCCTTAATATATGATAATTCTTCGAAATCTTTCAATGTGTGTTTACTCATCACTGGCTACAGATAAGAAATAATTTTCTTGCTATTAAAAAAAATATCTTTGGAAATGGAAATCTTATAGACATATAAAGGCCAGTTAGTAATTTCCTAATTCCTTTGTCTTTGGCTAGGAGAAGAAATAATCTCTTACGATTAGCTCATCTCTGATCAGAATGAAAATGAGAGTCCAGGAAATTTATTTTAATACAGCATTTTTCCAAGGATTTGGAAGTCTGGACATGTCCTGGACAGTGGATAATGCAGATATTTTCACTCGCGGGGGTTATAAAAGAGGAATTTTTCCTGTAAATTGTCTTGCTTCAGTGTATCTAATAAATATCAGAATTTATGTTTACCCGACGGGAAATATACAGGGTGACCCAAAAGTAGGTATACGGTACCGTACTGATAAGCTCATTGCATTTTATATAATTTCTTATTCTTATCCATCAGATAGACTTAATTTCTTTATTATTTGTTCTTAACGTGTTTTTACTTACATCTTAAGCTAGGAACAGCCGAAGCAAATAAACCCATAAACTAGAATGTTATATTTGATCAGTGCAGGGGTGTATACCTACTTTTGGGCCACCCTGGATTTACCTTCTTGGAAGATAGCAACTTTTATCTTCATTATTTATTTATTTTTTTTTTACTATTACAATCTTTCCTTTTCGCATTTTACCTTTTAATTAATTAACTACTTCATATCATAATATGCATAGTCTTTATAGGAATAGGAATACTTCTGGTGAATTCGGTTGGGCTTCATGCGTTGCTTTGCTAGATGTAATTCTCAGATTCGGTTACATATTTGGTATTGAACTATCACTGTATTGGAACTGAGGAGATACTTAAGATTAAAATGACTCAACAAATCAATGCACCACGCTAACAAGCACAGCTCAGTTTGTAGAAGTTCAGAGTTAAGCTTTCCAATTCGTAGAAGTACAACTCTACATTCCACATGCTCGGTCATATGTATGCATATCGTTTGTAGAACATATTTAAGTGTGAAATAGAGATACTCTCCAGAACCAAACAACAACAGAGTAGTCGAAATGAATACTTTTATTAATGTTGTTATTTCCTGCACGTGCTCCATATTTGTAAACAAGACTTTGTGCTTCTTTACAACTACTACCACGAACAAGTAGACAACAGGAATCACCAATAGACATCACCGAAGAGGAAAACTAGAGCCACCGCCACTCACAAAAGAATATATATATATATATCTCCAAGGTTAGTGGAGATGCAGGTGTGTCAGGAAGATGTATTCATTGCGTTAGAGCAGGGTTTCCCAAACGATGCACCTTGGCTTACTTGTAATATTGTTACCGAGGTATACGGACAAAATCTCGCGGCCGAAACATCGCCGCCCAAAATCTCGCCGGCCAAAACCTCGCGGGACAAAATCTCGCCGGGCCAAAACCTCGCGTGGCCAAAACCTCGCCGCCCAAAACCTCGCGGGACAAAATCTCGCCGATCCAAAACCTCGCGTGGCCAAAACCTCGCCGCCCAGAACCTCGCGGGACAAAATCTCGCTGGGCCAAAACCTCGCGTGGCCAAAACCTCGCCGCCCAAAACCTCGCGTGGCCAAAACCTCGCCGCCCAAAACCTCGCGGGACAAAATCTCGCCGGGCCAAAACCTCGCAGCCCAAAATCTCGCCGTGCCAAAACCTCGCCGCGAATGAAACTTTTCTTTAAAATTTACCCAATGTGTTTCCTAATATGCAATTCCACATTGCAAATAATAATAATAATAATAATAATAACATACAAAACATCGTGTGCGTGGGCTTTTTCGGGTTATTCCCGTTTCCTCCCACTTTCTTTATTCGATCATTTCCTTCATCCTGGTCATCTACGTCTTCTTTAACCTATAGGACATAATCAAGGGACGTCGTAAAAACTCATATATTGTTTCATATTTTCATAAATATTATTAGATTTTTGTTAAAATTTTACGTTTTTGGATGTTCCAAAGTTCACGAAACTAACCTCGTTAGTTGTCATTACTTTCCTTATGCAGACTTTCTTTCCCTATAACCAGTTTAAAAACATCCTGTCGCCCTACCTTCACATTGAAATCCTCTAATACAGAAATAGAATTTTCATATGGTATCGCGGGACTTGGTCAATTACCCATGATACTTCTTCTGAAACAGCGTCTTTTATACCGTCATCCTTATCATCTGTTGGAACATTTACATTTTGGTCAGGCGAGATTTTGGGTATGGCGATATTTTGGGGCGCGAGGTTTTGGCCCGGCGAGATTTTGGCCCGCGAGGTTTTGGGTGGCGAGATTTTGCCCGCGAGGTTTTGGGTGGCGAGGTTTTGGCCAGGCGGGGTTTTGGCCCGGCGAGATTTTGTCCCGCGAGGTTTTGGGCGGCGAGGTTTTGGCCAGGCGAGGTTTCGGCCAGGCGAGATTTTGGGCCGCGAGGTTTTGGGAGGCGAGGTTTTGGCCAGGCGAGGTTTTGGTCCGCGAGGTTCTGGCCGCGAGGTTTTGTACCCAAACCTGTTACCGAAAGGGTAGAGAGAAAATCACGTTTCTTACTTCCAAATTATGCTACGTATAAATGAGAGAAATCTTGTAAACTGGCTATGCCTATTCTGTTGACAGTTATCAAAGCAGAAAAGGTTTTTTTTTTGGGGGGTAAAGGATTCCGCGCCCCAAGAGTAGCTTCCATCTCAATCCTTGTCCTTCTATTCCAACCGGAAGTGGTAGAGTTTACTAAACTTCCGGTTTCATTGTTGATCCGCATACAGAAAAATGGCCAAAGTAAGATTTTTTTTGTATGAATTTAATTTCCGAAGAGTACATTCAAGCTCAGTTCGAAATGCCTGTATTAAAACTGCGAAAAGCATAACAAAACTTTTAGACAGGTAGTTACTATCCTCTAAAATAATCACGATTATCTAAAGGTCCAGATAAAACTAATTCAAAAGTATAATAAACATATTAAAATAAAAATCATGATTGAAATAATCCACCTATAACACTTGTGGCACATTTGTGAATATGGTAAGTTACCAGTGGAATCAAGTGCTATACGGAACATGATACAAATACTGACAGGTTCGTTTGTCTATTGCCCAAGTGATGACACTAATATGCCAGGAAACTGGTCTCATCGGAACAGTAGTTCAGAAATATACTAAAAAGGTTTTCTTTGTTTTACTCGAATTTGCTAAAATATACCAAACAACGTTAATCGGTAAGAATACTTCAATTCTTGAAAAATTAATTGCTTTTGTAATTGTTGGTCTAATTATTGTAACCAAAAATGAAATTTATTATCTTATTCCTAAATTTCTTTTACAGCAACACAAAGGAAAAAATATGTTGATTCGACAGCGGTGATTATTCCAAAACTATCTAAAGTTGTTTGCCTTCATGGTTGTGTTGAAGTAACAGGACCATAATTAAATCCATATAAAGTTTGTAAATTGTAACCATTTCATGGTCAGTGCAAGGATTGATCGCAGAATTTTTTCCAATGGTGCCAAAGACTTATTCGAGAAGGGGGATAAAGATCGACACACAAGCGCAGTTGCGAATACACATGCTTTGATGCATCACTGCACAAGTTATTTAACTATATCCTCTTTAACTGTAATAAATAAAGTATAATACTAAGTTTTCATAAAGTCTGGACGGATTTAATTCGCTTATAATTTACATAAAAATGCTCATATTGAAATCAAATAAAGTGCAAACGGTAGCGGAAGGATTAAATTTTTACCTGTAATCTGCACCAGCTCAGTTCATTCACCGCCACACCTCCAACTGGGCGCCATTTACGTCCACACATTCGCGTAGGCGGCGCTGGAATCCACTCACAGCGTTCCGCCGTGTTTGATCCGAAATGCCAACCACAGACGCCCTAATTTTGTCCTTTAAGTTCTCCAAACCACTTGGCTTCTTTGCATAAACTTCCGTTTTCACATGACCCAAAAGCCAGAAGTCGCAGGGGGTAAGGTCGGGTGATCTTGGCGGTCAAGCGGTCGGGCCACCGCGGCCAATCCATCGGTTAGGAAATTTCTCGTCAAGGAACTGTCTCACCTTGATTGCATAGTGAGGGGGTGCCCCGTCCTGTTGGAACACGATGTTGTTCTGGATTCCATGTGCCTCCAGTTCTGGAATGAGGTATTTCTGCAACATATCCAGGTACGAATCTCCATTCACTGTCTCCTCTTCAAAGAAGAACGGTCCAATCAGATGATCATAGGACACAGCGCACCAAACGTTCACTTTAGGGCTATCTCTCTCATGTGTTTCAAATTCCTTTGGGTTGTGTTGCCAACTAAAAATTTAATCCTTCCGCTACCGTTTGCACTTTATTTGATTTCATTATGAGCATTTTTATGAAAATTATAAGCAAATTAAATCCGTCCAGACTTTATGAAAACCCTATATATATATATATATATATATATATATATATATATATATATATATATATATATATATATATATATACTACAGTAGGTAATTAAGCAAATTAGCTTGTCTTTCAAGAACTGCATACGATTCGAAAATTCAAGGGGGGATTCAACTGCCCCACTTTCCCCCGCTGCGGGCGACCATGGTCAGTGCCCACTTTGAATTAGATCAATTCGTTATTTGCTTCAATTGAGAGTTTTTCTTCTACGCTTAAATGGGGTTTTAAATTCTGAAACGTCGTGTCTGACAGAAGAAAACCTTGAGGCTCACCTAAAACTTGTAGCTGATCAACCTTTTCAGGGCACTGCAGCTGAACAGACAATAAGTCACATAGATTACTAAATCGTCACTCTTAAGCATTAATATATATATATATATATATATATATATATATATATATATATATATATATATATATATATATATATATATACTGCAGTGTGTGCTTACTCTGTATATAACTTTATGTATTATCATACAAACTTAGTTTCTGTCACAAAAAGGGGCTCAATTTGTTTCTACAATATTATTTGCAAGGAAAGAAATGCCCAAAGATGAAACACATACAGTCAATAAACCTCATTGATAAGCGCTAAATCGAGAAAACTTTTTTTGTGTGTAATCCTAAAAATTGATACTGTATCGCTTCAACCCAACCAATTAAGGTGAAATTGACACTGGCGTATATTCTTACCAACCTTCTCATTATGACGCTAGCAAAACGCCAATACATAATATGAAAAAATGAAAAATGGAATCGAATCCTAAGTTTTACATCCCACGATTATGCCGGCTAGGCTAAAGGAGACAGTGATAATGAGAAATGAATGGAACGGTAGAATGAGGAGAGTGGAAGGAAACGGAAGAAGCACGAGAAACTCGCACACGCTGTTTGTCCCGCACAAAGTTCACTTGGAGTGCATAGTAGATATGATTGATGAATCACCATTAACTCTAAAACATTTGATTTTTGTTGATCTTGCTATGTTATTGTCCATAGGTAACACATATAATACATCACTCAATAGATCATATATATATATATATATATATATATATATATATATATATATATATATATATAGAGAGAGAGAGAGAGAGAGAGAGAGAGAGAGAGAGGTACAAAACTAGGCATACACCCCTGTATTGATCAAGTATAACATTCTAGCTTAAAGGCTTATTTGCTTCGGCTATTCCGAGCTCAAGATATAAGTAAAAAGACGTTAAGAAGAAATAATATAGAAACTAAGTCTACCTGATGGATAACAATAAGAAATGATATAAAAAGCAATAAATTGATCAGTACTTTACTATATATCTACTTTTGGGCCACCTTATATATATATATTACCGGTCACTTTCGGGAAGAGAGAGTACTGTGGCTCAGTGGTAATTACATCTGGTGCATATAAGGTCCCTGGGTCGATCCTCTGCCAAGTAAGTTTATGGTGGACAGCATCGTGTCCCTGAGTTTACTCGTGGTATCGGTATATTGGGTTTCGAGCGATAGGAAGAAATCTTATCATGCACTAATTCTTGTTTGCAGGTTTTTGAATTTTTAATGAATCTTCGTTTTCCTTACTTCATACTGATAAATTTTTTTACTAATTTTTTTACTGATATGATTTCCTTCAAGAACTAGTACTGCTTGTCATAATACACAAAGGATTAACTAATCAGAAGTTAGAAATGGCGAAGTTAGAATACTGACGAAGATGCTCCTTTAAAAACAAGTAACAGTGTCAAGTGTACATCAAGTAAATTGGTTTGTATGACGTTATATTTTCTTCATTAACATTGAAACCGGAAATAGTAGTAGATTTCTAGTATTTCAGGTTTAAATAGAGAGATTAGAGTGGAAATGAAATATATTCTTGGAACGCTTAATTGATTACAGAAAAACGCATTTCGGTATCTATTATAGTGTTCTCTCTATGTATATTATTGAAACTGAAATTTTAGTAGATTTCTACCACTTCCGGTTTAATAGAGAGTTAAGCATAAAGTTAAAGTGTGTTCTTGCGACGGTTGACCGATTGCAGAAAACCGCTTTAGTCTATCTATTTCCATTTTTACTCTATAGCAACATCCGTTAAATCCGGAAATGGTTCATTTTCTATCACATTCGGTTCTGACCGAGAAACCAGAGTTGATATGGAATATAGTTTTGGGATGCTTAATCGATAACAGAAAACCGCTTCTCGCTGTCTGTTACCGTTTTTACACTATAAAGAACAAAATTAAAACGGAAAGTGATTAATTTCTGCCACATCTGGTTTTAATAGAGATATTAGAGTGGAGACGGGATATATTTTTGGGAGTCTTAATAAATTACAGTGTATCTATTACGATTTTTATTCTATGACGATCAAACTTAAAACCGGAAGTGGTTGATTTCTGTCACTTACGGTTTTAATAGAGGGTTAAGAGGGAAGATACCACACATTCTTAAAACGGTAAATCGATTCTAAAAGAACTACTTCTCTCCGTCTCTTAGCAATTTTCCTCTATCTAAATTATTGAGACCAATAATTTTAATGGATTTCAATCACCTCCTGTTTTAGTACGGAGTTGAGGATGGAGATAAAATATATTCTTGCGACGATTAATCGATTGCAAAAAACATATTCTCTCTATCTATTGCCGTTTCACTCTATGGCAATCTCGTGGAAACCGGAAGTGCTTCATTTTCTGAAACTTCCGGTTTTAATAGATATATTACAGACGTATTCTAATTATTAGACTCAACATTCAGTTTCTGAATATGTTACTGTTCTTACAATATTACATGAGAAAATACGTTCGAACTTAGTCCAAATTACTACGTTGTAACTCTCCTAATTTCTAGTGGGTGTGGCATATGCTTTTCAATATCAATAAAACAAATGCGTAAGTAACATTCAAATATAATTACTATAAAGTGTGTATATCCAAATTGGAAACAAAAAATGAAATGGAATACTTACAAGAAAATTATCAATCACACAAAGATTGATATTTCTTATGAAATCCCTTATTCTTTATTAAGTCTTTTATCCTTTGTGGCATCCTATCTACGAGTTTAGCTCATTTTGCCTTCAATTAAGCATCGTGATACCACAAGTTGTTGATCTCCTTGATTAATTGAAGTTTGGCTCTAATGTGCTTCTTCTCTAGCTTTTCTTTCATTAAGCTCCAAAAGTTTTCAATCGGGTTCATATCAGGACTAGTGCCTGGCCATGGAAGAACACTAACTTCGTTGTCCTCCAAGAATTTTGTCACAGCTTTGGCACGGTGGCATGGTGGTTTCATCATGCATAAAGATGAATTGTACGTCATCAAACCAGAGTGCAGTCTGGGAAAGCAGTTCTTCTTGAAGAACTTGTAGGTATTGGTCGTGCTTCATTGTCCCCTCTACTATAAAGTCTTCCAGACCCGAAGACAGAGATCACACCCCAGATCATGACTAAAGTAGAGTGCTTCACGGTTTATTAAAGACATTCCAACTTGAATTCCTCCCAGGTCGACGTTGCACATATTGTAAACATTCATCAGACACGAAGACACATGATTCATCACTGAAAAATGCTATTCTCCAATCGTCAGCAATCCAATATTCTAGGTCTCGTGCCCATTCGAGGTGCTTCTTTGCCATGATTGGAGTAGACTCTAATTTCTGTTTTCTTTCTTGACCGCGTAATTTATTCCCTCGGCACAAAGAATCATTCGAACACTTTCAGACCAAATATCTGTGCCATACTCAGCCCTTTTTATGTTTAAGTCTGTTAGAAGTTGCACTTCTGTTTCCCCAGAGTCAATCTTTTTAGTTTTCTGATACCTCTTAGCAATAGCTTTGGTTTTCGTCCACACTTCCCAACCCTATTTTGGTTCTTGTTCATTCAAACATAAATTATACTCACATATTTTTGTTCTATCCCAACTCTACTAGCAATATGTCGCCGTGTACATCTTCCTTCCACCAGAAGTATTTTATTAACTTCCACTTTACGCGGAGAAACGTCCTTTTGCTTTTCCCATTATGCTGCGATTACAGGACTTCACAGAATAAAAGATTGATTCTCGAAACACGTCACGATCATTTTAAACTGACCCATTCGAACTGTTGAACGCTTTGAATGTCGTTAACTTCTTACGACAGCAACCACAACACTTCAGACTGTAACTTGTTGATAGGAACCACAACTATCTACAACTGAAACATCACTTTCATTATTTCCCTCTGCTGTTCAACAGTGACATCACCACTTCAACTGTACAGTAAACAAATGAACAATCCTATATTGGTGACTTAACCATTAAATTAAATGTCCTAGAACTCTGAAATTAGGACTCCTACATCAACTTTGCGTTTTTCGAGAGTGAGTCTAATAATTTGAACACGTCTGTAGAGTGGAGATTGAAATGAAAATGAAATCTTTGAGTTTTACGTCCCACGGTTATGCCGGTTAGGTTAAAGGAGACGGTGATGATGAGTAATGAATGATATGGTGGAATGAAGAAAGTGGGAGGAAACGGGAGAACCCCGAGAAAACCCACGCACACGGTGTTTGTACACCACAAAGTTCACTTGGCGGGGGCTAGGATCGAACCCGGGACCCCAAGCACCAGAGGTGAACGCTCTACCACTGAGCCACGGTCCCAGAGTGGAGATTGAATATATTCTTAGGACGCTTCAGTTCATTAATTGCAAAAAACCGCATCTCACTATCTGTTACCATTTTTAGTCTATAACGATCAACGTTAAACTCAGAAGTGATTAATTTCTGCTACTTTCGGTTTTGCATATAAGGCTAAAAGGGAAGATTATGCCTATTCTTAGAACGCAAAATCGATTCGAAAAACACGCTTCTCGCTATCTCAAATGGTTTTTGTTCTACGTAGATTATTGAAAGCAAAAGTTATAATGGATTTCGACTACTTCCGGTTTTTAGCAGAAAGTTAGGAATGGGTACGAAATAGGTTATATCCTTTTAATGCTAAATCGTTTCAAAAACAAATAGCTTCTTGCTAACTATTACAGTTTTTCCTCTATAGTGATAAACATTAAAACCGGAAACGGTTGATTTTTTTTTCCACTTTTGGTTTGAATATCGGTTGAAAAATCGAACTCAATTTCTAACTTTAGAACTACATTCTGACCAAATGTAGTGGTAATCCATCAAGTAGTTGTTGAGATTTCTTGTCTCCTTGACGGATGGACAGACGGGCAGGGTAAATATTCTTTAAAGGAATTTTGGTAAACGAATCTCCTTAACTAATGTTTGTGAATATTCTTTTCAAATTGACACCTGGTGTATAGATTTTTTTATCTTAAACATTCAGTGTAATATTTGTAGTAAAATTACTATGATTTATTGACAAAATGTTTGCTATAAATTCCTTATGCTTCAATCCAGACAAAATTAATAAAATTGATAGTCTATAATTATTATTAAAATTAACCCTATAATCAATATTAATAAACGACTAATAACGAATATTTTAGTTACCATTTGTAATTCATGTTATTCGACTGATTTGTGTTGTTTAATAACGATGCATTGTCAGATTATTCACTAATGATACATTGTAATTTACGTGGAAAATAGCATACTGTAGTGTTCTAGAAATATAAGAAATTAATTTCTTTGGCATATTAGCGTTAGTCAATAAATTTTGAGTCACTGTTTACTTTCCATAAAGAGTAGAAAGTGCTGTGAACTGATTTCAAACTCCGAGAGTGTAGAGAAATTGATGATCTAGTGAAAAAAAGAGAAAAAGAAAGAGAAAAAAGAAGAATAAAAAGCATGCCTCGGAAGACAAGTTATTGTTATGCTTCGCTCTGCTCCGGATGTTCTATTGTTTAGTTTATCCAATCATTTCGTTCATAGCCGACCAGATCATTAATCAACACAAGCTAAAGCACTCGATCCCATTGGAGCGATCATCTTGCTCATTCGCTGTGGCAATGGCAGGGACCATGGACCACCGCCAATTCACTTCAACAATATGATGTGTCTGTCAATTTATTCTGCCACCGGCTGTGATCCTGCCTATCTTTCCAGCCCATCAGAATCCAATTTCGATCTCGCTCTTCCGCCTCCTCCGTTGTAAAGCTAACGGCCATTTAGTCACACAAGAAGAAGACTCGATTGCACACGGATCAGGATTGCTAAGGCATATTTATAGAGATTTGTTGGGAGTACTCCACTTGTCACTTCGCTAACATTCCAAGATTAATATCTATTACATATAATAAATAGCTAGTATTATAAATCCATATATATATATGAAGGATGCTAATTGAAGTACAAATATCATTATAGTCATCATCATAAGAATTCTATCATAAAGTTAAGTAGGGTTATATAAAGTGGCTCCTCCAGCCGCGGATTTTCTTTGTTAAAAGATTCAGAAGTAACTCTAAAGATGGAAATTGATGTACAGTTAATTATTATACAGAGTATTTCATAGGTCTCTTCCTTTACCTAGAAATTGCTTTGAAGTGTTGGAATACTGTACATCAATTGGAATTCTTCTTGTATTCATCTTTTCATACCTTTTACCATACACTGAATCGCAACATTAATAATACAAGGAGGCCGTAGTGGCTCAGTGATAGAGCGTTCAACTCTGGTGCGCGGAGTGCTTCATTCGATTCTATCTCACGTCAAGTGAGTTTTCTGTGGACAAATATCGTGTGTGTGTATGAGTATGTTTCTTTCTCGGGGTTCTCCACTTCCTCAACATTTCTCTTATGCCACCACTATCATCCATCTCCATCCTGCACCGTCTCACCGTCACCATTTATACAATTGTGTTGAACAAAATTATATAGGTGAGTATAGGTCTAAATCCTCGTGTTTTCCAGAAGATCAAGAAAAACTATTTTCTTTTCTTGTAAACCTAAAAATTGATGCTATAGGACAACCTTGCCAAATAGATGAAATGGACACTCAAGGATATCCCCATCATTATGACTAGAGGCACGAGTTTTTCGCAATGCGCGTTAAAACGAAATGCATCAGAATTAAGTAATTTTCAGTTTGTTGACGTTTTATGATATTCTGTGTGTATTTTCATTGGTTCCCGTTGCGAGATAAAACGCGAAATTGGCAATTTTGCGCGAAATTTCTAACAATACGCGAAATAAGGCGAAATTTTAAAAATACGTTTTTATTAATTTAAAAACGCTAGTTTTCCGATGACGGAACGGTAGAACGTTGCATGAACGATGCATTTTGGGTGATTCGGACACTACTACAGAAGACATTTGCGCGTCAGCTATCACCATTGCAGCTGAATGGGGAGTTTCGAAGTGATGATTGTTTGAAGTTTGTTGTAAATGCACTACATATGTGTGGCTTCCAACAAGTAATGCCAATTGTGAGAGTTTTTTTTTTTTTTTTTTTTTTTTCAAATGTAGATTGGTAATAAGTGACAAACGTACGGCAATGAAGGAGGAAAATGTGGAAACATGTACCATGTTTATGTTTAATGCTTAAATGTAACTTGTGCCTTTGTAATTTTCAGAAGACTGCAAAACTTTATTACGCAAGTTTAGTTCCTGGTTTTCCTTCAGTTTGATTAAAAACAAATATGATTTTCTGTAAGTGTAATTTACAATGTCAAGTGAAATATTTAGTGTGTTTTATTTTTATTTAATTAATGGCTTATTTCTGAAGTGATCTATGAATAAAAGGCACAATTATAAAATATCTTTTCCACAAGAGCTACAAAATGCGAAAGTTTATTTGGAAAATGCGGCAAAACGCAAAATTTTCAAATTCTTACTGCGAAAACCTCGTGCCTCTAATTATGACAGTATAGCGAGACGACAGTACACGTTATAATAAATGATTAAAAATGACGATTAACTGTAAAAAAAAAAAAATAAAAAATAAAATAAAAAACTAAATAATATTGCGCAAAGATCAATTGATGGACCACCTCCAGCTAAACAAAATGACATGCTTGAGAGAAAATGCGTAATGTTATGCGTAATTTTTGAGAAAATGAAAAAAAAACTGTTTTTATGGTGTTAAATAGTACGGTGGTCACTGTTATGGCGCATGGTGTTAAATAGTAGATATGGTGCCAATCTGATATGTAGAGTTGATAATTTAAGTAAATTTTGTAGGAATAGATTATTTTCTTTATATACCTTCTACATTAAAAAAAAACACTGTTAAGTAGCCGAGTGTATATGTCTATTATTAATTGGTTTCTCCAAACAGTGACACGTATACTCCTAACAGGGACACAGTCTTCTTATTTGTAAGACAATTTCGCCTCAAATAGCTCCCACAAACACTTTCCTTTTTTTTATTAGATCCGATAATTGTATTCGCTCCTTAAATCTTGGTAACACATTTTAACTCATTGTCTTTTAGTTCTATTCAGCTAATTTCTTCAATTCTTCTTCATATCCTCATTTTCGAATGTTTCAAAAAGTGTTCCATCTTCTCTTTCGTAATGTCGTTCCATCTTCTCTGACGTTTCTGCTTCGTACAAAACAACACTGGAAAGGAAACTTTTTTTCTTATTTTCTTTTTCTTACAATAGTAACGTCAATGACTTCTAAAATTTTAACGGGTTAAACTTGAACGTTTACTTTTCATCGATAAGCTGTATCTTGTTCCTCATTTAGTGACATATTTCGTGAGAAATGGCAAAGGAAATTTCCAGGTATCAAAATTTAATACGTAGATCAATTTAGAATTATCTTTAAGCTCGGAGGAGGGCTTACCCCCCCCAATTCTTCCTTGGCCAGCTTTTACCTTGTTTTCTTTGGTAGGACTTCAACAAATATACCTATTTCGTTGTTTATAGCCTTTCTTAAATATTTAGGTATTAAAAAACACTACTTATAGGTCTAAGAACCAGGTCGAAAATTTCAAGGAGTAAGTACATCTTTTATTTACTAGCGCTGTCGGGCTCTTTTTGGACATCCAACACTTTCATAAACTATTTCGTAACCTTAAATAAGATATTCATAATGAAACAAAAACTGCTTATGGAAGTCTATTTGTTTGACTTTGTATTTGTATGGATATAAATGACAAAATAAAAATTTGAAGAAAGTGTAAGATCAAACTGAGTCATGCAATAGTAAGCTAATCAATGTTGTAATTGTGAGAACCAGTTAGGCGAATGAGAGTAAAATGAGTGATTATTATCAGTTATTTTCATTACTTTAAATAAAATTTTAAAAACTGGTTTTAAATAAAATAAAATAAACTTTCATATTCTATTATATGCCTATAACAGAAACTCCATTTGAGACGGGAGCAGGGAATCTCTTGGAGGACCGAGTCCCAATTTGCCCCTCGTTGTTACACCCTGGATGTAGCGAGGAATTCAACTGTAGCAGTTGGAGTAGTGCAGATATTTACTTCTAAGAACTGATATAGCAGCCGGCAGTATTCTTCTGCTTTATCTCCGCCTTATCCATGTTTATATGGGGTCGATGTTTCCGTTCTTATTTTTTTCCCTTTTACTTTATTCTATCTGGGGCGAAATGGTTCATATTTCAAGTTATAACTTATTTCTATTTGTTGTGTGCTGAGACCAGTGACACCAACCTCCATGATGGTTATCACTACTATATGATATTATATAAATTCTAGCTTACTGCATCTTTTACTTTCAATTCTGGTTGGCAGCTACGAGGTAAATATTCACCATTAAATTTAGGCTTCTATTCTATTATGCAAATGTCAATTCATTAAATTAACGTCAAACTTATCATAGGATATTGGCTAAAATTGACAATAGTAATAAATAAACAGATAAATAGAATTTCCTTTAAATTGTTTACTGAAAATACAAACAAGGAGGCAGAAATTAGCAGAAAACTCCAGTTTTATAGCCAATATCACATCGATATGTTCAGGTTAATAAAGATGTAAATGTAATGTTTGAGGTACCATGTTCAGAACTAAATTTGTAGGTAATAATGTGATGTGTTTGATTATGTTTTTACCATGTACTTGAGTAGAATACATTTTGTACGACTGTGCATAGATACCTCTGATTCAATAAAGATGATTAATTCAAACTGAACGTAGTTTTTTTTTTCTTTTTTAATCATTTAGAGACTGGCATAGCCAATTGTTCCATTAAGAACTAGAGTGCCTTTTTTGTTTTTGAAGAAAGAAGGAAACCGTTCCTAAAGTGTTAAAAAAAAAGTGTTTTTAAAAGTATATAATTCCCAGCGGTCCATGTAAATTTAGTTAGAATATGATAGTATCTGGGGCTGGACTACGAAACGCCTCCACGGATGTTTATTAATAACATAATTGGGTGTAGTTACGTTCACGTATAATTCTGTAACACGTAGACCGAATTGAAGGAAAAGTATTTGTTCACTCATGTTTCGCAGGTAGATAATTTTTTATGGAAAGTTACTGTAACAAAATATTGTATATGGCATACCCCCTGGAAGAGTGTTACAACTTAAAAAATGAAAATTTTGAGTTATGAGTTATGCAAAAATACCAGCTCTACTTGCTGGTATTTTTGCATAAACGTAACTAAACAAATTAATGCCTAGATGGTAGAAGTACCAGTATGCCAGGGAGCGGTTTTGATAGAATAACCAACTTTAAAAGTCATGTTTCCACAAATGTGCAATTTTGACTTGTAACAGTTTTCCACCGGGTGTACGAATATTGATAACATAAAGAAGAAACATCTGACGAATACTATAATATCCTAACGTTATTTACTATCTTTTCTTTTTATTCAGCTAAATAACTTAATTTTGATTAACCTACTCATTTTTTATGTTGGTAATCAAAACAGTAACAGGGACATACTTTATCATTGACCAGATTTCAACTTTTAGCGTTTACCTGATCATAATGCACCACTAAAGTTTATGTTGCTGTTACTGAAAAATTACTGTAACTAGGAATATTCACACGCAAAAATAGTCTAGTAGAACGTATTGCTATTTCACTTTAAGCATCATTTAGATGTAATGAAAGGTTATCGAATTTGGTATACATACAATAATACTATAGCTTAAACCAATACTACGTCAGACTAAGTAGCCACGAATATTGGAAACGAAAATCAGTTCACTAATCATAAACGGAAGACTAGGATGTTTTCTCTTATCAATCAAAATAACATTTTCTTTTATCAATCGAAATATAATATTATCACTGCTAAATTTAGTTTCAATAGAAACATAAAAATCCATAACATTCCATCATAATTAGCGCCTTTTTCATTTTTCATTTTTTTTTTTTTTTTTACTAGCAAAGGGACCCAGTCCTTAGGTATCATTCGGCGTTAACTTGTGGAGTATTACTATTTCTATTTGTGTTTTAGATTAAAATGCAATCTTCGTAAAAATACAGAAAATATTTGTTAAATATTTTAGAGGCACAAATTATACTAGTACCCTTGTTAACTTTCACAGGTAAAAACATTTTTCAACCATTACACCAGAAACCATGACAACACGTAGACTTGTCATGCAATCGAATGAAAGGCTGGTTGATTTGGAATTTAGCATACCTTTCTCAGTACCGAGGCAATATAAGACATGAACCTACAGATTAAGGTGGAATACGAACCACTGTATTTTGTTCAAATTTCAAGGCTCTCCCAACGGAAATCGAACCTGGGAACCCGCGCACTAGCCACTAGACCAACGGAGGGAACAACTGAATGACAGAAATAATACTCAATGACACAACAAGAGATTAGAAACCAAGTGTTCCCAACAGTGAGACCCACTATACTGTAATATGTTAAAAATAGATCTGCTTTTAAAATATCAAGTGTTCAGAAAACGTATTGACTTCCTCTTGTTCTTCTTCAATAATCTGTAATGTTCCTTTTTTCAAATCAATTTTCGTATCTTTAGATATGAAGAACTTTTGAGAAGTTAGATCCAAGAATCAGGAACTTCCTTTTTTTGGTTGAAATTTAGAAATTGCTCACAAATGATAAGCACAAAGTTTGATACAGGAACCAAGCAATTGCATGGTTACTTGTTTCGAAATATCGAAATTATACTTTCTACAATTCCGGATGTAAAGACAAGACTGATAGTTCGTCTTTTCAGTTGTGATTGAATATAAATGGTTGTATAACCTCTAAGAATGAAAGCTATCTGGCATAGAATATGTGTTCATTTCCATTGGAAGTATAAGATTGTTGTCCAACGATCTCAGACTACTACGATATACAAGAATCGTGAAGTTTGTTTTCTGTTGTGATTGACATCTGACACGTACCTCACTAATAGTGTGGTAAGGTCAGTTATTGAAAGTAAAGCTCTCAAATTTTTAACCTCAGAATTGATAAGCGGAGCTGTCTTGGATTTGATGCAATGACTAGGCAGCTCTATTTTCTTTTTGGATCAAATCCAAATTTATATTTCAGTCAAAAATCTTCTACGCCTTATAGTCTATCTGGAGAACTACACATAGTTTAGCCAAAACCCAAACTATCACTTAACTCATGTGCTTATTCTGTAAAAACTACAAAAACTCGAATTAGGGGCCGTTCAAAAATTTTTTGGCCCTTGATGTAAAAATTAACAATATATTTGAATCAAAAACTTTCTTGTACGCCTTACATCTGGAGAATTGCATATAGTGTAGCCAAACCCAAACTATTACTTAAATCAGTATGATTTGCTTATTCCGTAGAAAATACAAAATCTTGATTATATAAAGGGTCATTCTCTCATATGGTCCCTGATCCAAAAACTAATTATTGGGTAAGATCGCAATCTTTGAATGCATTTTTTGGATCATTCCTAAAATTCTTGGACAAAATCGCAAATTTTGGATCGATTTTTGGGATCATTCCTAAAATTCTTGTTCGTTTCCTGTAAAAAGTAAAAAAAAAAAACATGGGGAAGTCTGATTCTTGCATTAAATCCTTTAACTACAGGAAGTATAATTCTTAGCCAGCAGTCGTAAACGTTTAAGAAAGCCCGTTCTTAGAGAATTCCCATAATCACATCAGCAGCTAAATAGTAAATAAATAAATAAATAAAACTACTTAATTAAAACTACTTAATTCTAAACAAATAAAAGAATATTTTCTGAAATTGATTGTAAAAATAGACGTACATATTCCCTACAACAAACGTTCGTGTTCTCTGTCGATTTGAATGTTACAAAATGACAAAATCCTAATCATGTTCGGGAATTGAACTAGCGTATTTCGTACTTATTAATGCTTCTGCCTTTCACCCTGCCGAAAACAATATAAAACAATTTACTTAATACAAAAAAAAAAAAAAAAAAAAAAGATTCCACGAAATAATTGATGTTCTGGCAACCCGTATTTCACCCTCCAGTCAACTGCTCCGTATACCCCGTATGGATATTTGTGGATGGTTATAGAAAGCCAGAAAAAAAAGGGGGGAGTGGGACAGTGTCCGGAAATCCCCTGCTTTCCTATCTGGATGTAATTTATTCAATATTCCGCCAGTTATGGTTCCTATCAAATTATACACAAGTCAGAGTGGAGATCCAGCCAATTTGTTTTTAAGCTGGGGTGGGAATTGATCGTGTGAGGGGGGAATAGGGAAAAAATAAAAAAGAGAAAAAGATTCGCTTAGTATTCTGCCCTTCACCCCGCTCATATAGTCTTCTGCGCCGATTACTACATCACTCGAAGCTAGAAACTGAGTTTCTATCTTACGCTTATGTGATCTAAAAATGTCACGGTCCTCTCTATAATGTTAAAAAAGGTTTGAATGCTGCATTATTTTTACGCGCATTTCGGCTGAAGCGATAGGGTGAGAAGTTGAAACCATTAGCTTCTTATCGTCCGCAAAATTACGTCCTATATACTCTCCCTTAACCCCTCCCACCTCTTCCGAGACCAACCTTCACAGCCACCCCGTTCTTTTCAGTCCCCATACAGACACTCATACACCGTGTTATCTTAATAATGCATCAGAAACGACGAGAAACACTAGAGGGCAGCAGCGGTGCTATCAGTAAAAGTGTGGTGCTCTGAATTGCAGGGAAGAAAAACGAATTGCCACTGCGTTCACGCTTTTAAAGTGTGAAGGATTACCCCTCAAGTCATCAAGTTCAAATTGGGCAGTAGTCGAAGTGGGTAGTGGCGAATCATCTTGCACGGTAGATGGATACGAAATGGCTGGGGGAATTTACACCCCTCGCTATCCACGCTCTCCTATTGCACGTTGCTTTGCTAACCTTTCAGGTGTTAGCAACTTTGTCGGATAAATTGCAGGAAATGAATGTTGAGGTAAAAAAAAAAAAAAAAACCCTTTCACGAATAGTAGGAGAGAGAGAGAGTGCAATGAAAAAGATATATGATTTGAAAGATAAGTGATGCTTAAATGACTCTAAGGCATGATAGCTCTATTAAACGACAAATTAGAAATAGCTTCTAAATATAAAAATAGTAATATCGAAAGTCTTATTACTTAGAAACTCCACACATCTTAAAATGCATTGTACGTTGTTCTGTATCATAATCCAGTACATGATTATACGAGGCGTGTACGGAAAGTCTGTAGGCCATTTTGAAAATTAATAAGCCAGGTTTGTTGAACTCAAATTTATTTTTACATGAAAGAGCACACCAACTATTTTTCGACATAATTTACAGTAGTTTCCACCAATATTCAAACACTTGTCAGAGTGCTTTACCAACTTGTCCAAATTTTTCTCAACGAAATATCCCGTCAGTGTCTTGGCAAATACGCATCATTTCGTTTGAACGCCACCCTAGCGCTAGTGTCGGCTCTCCACGCATGCGCGTTAGTTTCACTGATTCATCGCCTCTCCACTGACGCCACTACGATTGAGTTGTCGCGAGTGTGCTTTGTCCTGTGATTGTCCCAATGCTCGTCCCCATACTGCTGGTGCCACCTAAACGTTAATCCGACACTTCTGTTGGAAGCAGTTGACCACCCGCCTACAGCTCCGCCTTAATGCCGTCTGATTACCACTTGTTCCTGTACCTAGGGTTAGGCTATTTGAGAAAGCGTTTTCGAAGCGGTACCTTCGTAGCGAACGCAACCAAGGTGGCTATTCAGTAATTTTACTTTCGCCAATTATAAATCATACTGCGAACACTCAGGGTTTCCAGGTCTTTTTTGCCAGGTCCAGGTCTATAATAGCAGAGTTCCAATACTCTGCACAAATCATCTTCCAAGCAGCTGTTTCTTCCTAAAATTCCCTTGCCTAGCAACACGTCTTTCCTTTTTTTTCTTCCTTTAGACATCTTTGAAAAACAGCAAGCGGTCTATTGTTCCGAAACGCACCAAATACGTTCGAGCTGACGTTTTTTAAGCGTTTTATTGCTTTCGCGTTTGTGATTAGCCATTCACATTTAAATACATGGTCAGCGTAGTCCAAGCGTACGCATGAGTAATAAAAACGCGTAGCGAACGCTTATGATTAGCCATGGGCTAAAGAACGATCTCGGCGGTAAGCACTTTGAAAGTAACGGCAACGCAAAAATCGCTGTGGAATTATTTTTGTCTTCAATGGCGAGATGCTTCTTTGAAGAAGGTTTGGACAAGTTGGTCACATGCTCTGACAAGTGTTTGAACATTAGTGGAAACTATGTCAAAAAATAGTTTAAGGTACAATCTTTGATGTAAAAATAAATTTAGTACTTTTCGTATATCTGTGTAGTAGTTTTCCATTAGAAACCTCCACCTTGAATTACACTGCGAAAGCAAGTCAATTTCTTCAGACTTCATATGCATTAATTATTGCCAAATATGGCAACAAAGCTATTATTTGCTTTTGCTTATTGTTGGAAGTTTATATAAAGTTACTTGGTAACCTAAAAGTTGATGTGTAATTTCTTAGTGATCTAAAAGTGAATGTATAGGTAGTTGCTTGCTAACCTGAAAGTTAATGTATAGTTATTTAGTAAGATAAATAAGTATACGTTATTTAGATTATTAAATTGCATGTATAGATGCATTATAGATACTTGATAACCTAAAAGTTATGTATAGTTACTTGGTAACAAAAAAATGAATATAAAGTTACATGGTAAGCTAAAACTTAATATATAATTACTTAGTAAGCTAAAAGTTAATGTATAGTTACTTGGTAAAGTAAACATTAATGAATAGTTACTTACTAACCTAAATGTTAATGTATAGTTACTTGATAAATTAAAACTTAATGTAATTGCTTAGTAAGCTAAATATTAATGTATAGTTACTTGATAAGCTAAACACTAATTAGCAATTAGGCCTACTTAGTAGGTTAAATGTGTGAATGTATAGTTACTTTGTGAACTAAACGTTAATGGAATAAGAAATGTAATACTTCTACCTTGGATAGACATTTGTAATGAAACCATGAACTAAGAATTTAAAAAATCATTTTTATTCATAAAAATCATAATGGCAATTCGGTAGGTGAAAATGGAACGAAGTTTTTTGTAATATCTTAACTTATGGATACGTGCATAACATTATTTTTTTTTAAAAAATCACAACGACAGCTTTTGTAATCAGGAAATTGTTAGAGGTAGAAGCAAAATAGTCAAGAATCATCATGTAGTCAAATAGTGTTTTTCAGTAGTAACTAGTAATTAACAATTAGGTTAAATTCACGAAAAAGTCGAAAACAAACCTCAAGGTAAATTAAAATTCAAAAATACTTCTTTTTACATCATTAGATAACAACAATATTTTTCAGAAAATGTAATTAGGTCTTTCCTGAGATTTTGTAAATTTTTATATTGGCTTCTGGCAAAGTAAAAAGGAAAAATAATTAAGGCAAACAAGGACAATAGTCCATATAAAATGACGAAGTTTGCAAGAAATCATTCTGCATTCTGGATCCTGCATCCAGCATCGAAATGGAAAGATTTATAAGGTATTACAAATACCGCAAGAGAGACCATTGTTTGGTCAAAACCAAGCGAAATATGCGATAAGGTAAAGTATGACAACAGAGAACTTTAACTGTCTATTTTGCATGTAACATAATATTAGAAGGTCTCTGAAAGTGACAGGAAAATTTGAATACTTAAAAATATTTAGCTTATTTCTCATTGGTTAAGCATTGAGTAAAATTATAAATGATCTATTATACAGTTAAGCTGACATAGTATGACTGGTTATGAACTCAATATTCTTGAATATTTACAGTTGACTAATTTATATTGTTACAAAATATCCACTATACTACCATTGTAAGTCAATTGGTTCACCAATAAAATATTGTTACTTGTGACAATAAGGGATTGTAACCATTCGTTTAATTTCACTGTTTAATTGAGGTACAAATTCGCTATTGATATAACTCAATTTATTTTGATCTTTATTTCTTTAACATTTTTTCTTGGCTTACGGTACACTATGGAAGTATTACACTAAAGACAGCAGCGCAAGGCGTAACTACATTAAAGAAGGGATCTGAGGATGTTAATACGGGATGGATGATCTCGAGTTCAATCGTTTCCCTGTTCGAACTCCGTAACTTTTTAAAAGGGAAAATAATATTTTAATTTCAACACAAGAGCGAACATAGATAAACGGTTACATAGATTTCCATTTTCTAATCGGGAAGGTCTTTGTTCGACTCTGCAGCTGGCAATTTTTTATGGGTTTTCTCAGTACTTTTTGTTAGCTCTATCAGATTAATGCCAGGGGGATTCTGGCCAACTACCTTCCTAAACTTCCTTCCCAACTTCTATTTCCAGTGTATAAATGGTCCTTCAGCTGTAACTAAACCAAAATATGCATGTATAATCTATGTAGAGAGCAGTACTTTTTGTATCTAATTATTTTTATATCCTTGTCTACGTATAATAATAATAATAATAATAATAATAATAATAATAATAATAATAATAATAATAATAATAATAATAATAATAATAATAATAATAATAATCTATATATATAAAAGAGAACGCACAAATCCTTTGTTACCTCATCACGCTAATACGGCTGAACCAATTTCTTTTATTTTTGGGGGGTTATTAGGATTTGGACCCTAGATGGTTTTTATCATATCACTTTAATTTTTAATTACCAGTGTCTTGAGATAATTGACCATTCAAGTGTCCATAACGTACAAATCCTTTGTTAGTTCATCATAGGTAAAAATAAACGTATTTATATGCAACCCGCATGACCGTGTCACTCGGCGGGTTAACATAAATGACAGGCGATATAATGTTAACATGTACTGCAATCTACTATGGTTTTTATCATATCACTTGAAAGCGAAAACTTACGGGGTGACCGCAGCGAAGCGGGGCGGGTTAACATAAATGACAGGCGATATAATGTTAACATTTACTGCAATCTTCTATGGTTTTTATCATATCACTTGAAAGCGAAAAAGTAAAAATTATCTAAGTAACAAAGTTTATTGCGTTCCGGGGTGACCGCAGCGAAGCGGGGCGGGTTAACATAAATGACAGGCGATATAATGTTAACATTTACTGCAATCTTCTATGGTTTTTATCATATCACTTGAAAGCGAAAAAGTAAAAATTATCTAAGTAACAAAGTTTATTGCGTTCCGGGGTGACCGCAGCGAAGCGGGGTGAACGCTGCTAGTAATAATAATAATAATAATAATAATAATAATAATGGAAGCTCCGTAGTCTAATTGTTAAAGGTTGTACCCATGTCTGCGTGGTCCCAGGTTCGATTCCTGGCCAGCGCACCCCTATGTTCGGCGTTCATCCCAATTTCCCTCCCGTAAGGCAAACTGGGAAGTCATGAATAAAAATGTGACGGCCACTAGAGTACGTTTGTTTTATCTTGGCACGCTTCCAGCGACTGCACTTGGTTGGCCTTTAAAATATTTTCTACTAGCATTCACATGAACGTTTTAACCCAACAGACGTCTTATTGGCTTTGTCGTGTAGCTGATGTTAGTTGTCAGCCAGCCTCTCAAATGAGGTCATTGCTATTTGGCGGGTAGTTCAAGTGCTTAGTTGCCACACGCGAACTAGTGTGTTACAGAGACTTGTGAGTGGTATGGCGTTTTGCTGTGTTTCCTAGCCTATTGTAACTCGCAACTTAACTGCGGCGTGGCAAGAACGCGTTGCAGACAGATCCATCCTTTAGGCGGGAAGCGTGCCAAGATAAAACAAACGTACTCTAGTTCCAGGAAGCACCCTGATGTGCCTATTAGAGGCAGGACAACGCGGCGCCCTGAACACGTGTTCGTCGCTAGACTGAAAGTAGTTTTCCCGATTTCCAACAGATGGCGTTGGAGCAGGGACAGGTCCACGAAGGGCTGTCACGCCAGAGATTATTATTATTATTATAAATAAGTTTTCAACAAGATTGTACCTAGAATAGAGTATGTGGAATCAAATACCCTGAAAGTATAAAGTTTACACAGAAAACCTTAAAAAAGAAAAGTTTCTTCCTTAAACTTTTTATTTTCTTGATATGGTTTTTCTATGCAAGTTTTATTCTCTTTTACCTATGTCTATAATGTTTAAGAGAAGAATGATTCAACAACACATCATCGAATCGTCTTCCAAACTTTTTTTTTTTTTGACTCCTTCTGGTTACTTTTCGTATGCGAAGAAGAAAACTCTTTAAATGTCAAAATGAGAGTGGCGTAGCCTACGGAACAGATATATTTATATCTAAAATAAAAGAAAAGAATAGTGATGAGAAAGATTAGGGGGAGTATGAAAGGTGAGTAGGAAGAATCAAGACTAGACGGACAGACAGACGGCTGGCGGAAGAGAGTCAAAATAGAAGAAGAGAGTTTTAAACTCTGACTGAGGACAGATTTTTTCCCCCTTGGTTTTGGATCTGGTTCTCTCTCTCTTCTCTTCTTCCACACACTTCCAAAACAACGCCCCAGGCATTACACGGTGTTGGAGAGTAGACAAGCTCCTATCAGGTTCCATGTCTCGACTTCTCAGCTTCAGTCACTCTTCAAGAGAGAACAGAATGATAGAACCCTTCTTAGCTACCACACATTCAAACCTATTTTATCCCCACCAACTTCTGCTATCTACTCCTCCCCTTTAGCGAAAACCATACTCATACTTCTTGTGTTTCTATATTCACGTTTTTTCCTCTCTCTGTCTCTCTCTTGGTTGCTTGCTTCCATCCAAATGACGGCTTCCTGGTGGTAAAGTTAACACGGTTGAAACCACATGCTCAATTTATTTGATCTTGCCTTTCTAGCTGCATGGTTAAGCACGTCACGAACCAAAATCTAAACTGAACACTGCTTCTGTTTCTGTTTTTGATTCCCTCTCCTTTCTCTATCTTTCATTCTTCTTTTTTTTTCCCACCCAAATTGAATCAGCAAGATGTTCAAAAACTGAAAATATCATAAGAGTTTTAAAAAAAGAGAGAAAAATATACCTGTCAAGTAGTCGTAAGTTGCTATTACCAAGAAACTTATTTCCCAAAGATATCTTTAAGTCATAGGTTTCCAACCTTGTTCTATCTTGGGGCTTCCTTTCCAAACTCTATATATATCCACTGCAAAATTTTCTTGCTGTTCCAGTGACTAGGGCGCGTGGAGAGTAACGGATGAACTCTTATACAGTAGTTCATTGTAGGTCTTGTGCTATATGGCCTAGCTGTTTACATAGGACATAAAATTGAAATCAATCAATCAACCCATATTACTCAGTTGGTCGATCAACATATGAATGATTACTGGCTCAATTTTAGATGAGGGTCCCTTCAATAATTATTCTTCCTATTCTTTATATATATATATATATATATATATATAGCCTACACGTCATATAGAAAAAGTTAGTCAAGTGCTATATATGGAGTGTTGGACTGTATGGTTCAGAGACTTGAACACTACAAAAGTTAGAGAAGAAATATTTAGAGAGCTTCGAAATGTGGTGTTGGAGGAAGATAGATGAGATAAAATGGACAGAAAGAATAACAAACGAAAATGTGTTAAAACGGATAGGAGAGAAGAGGACGGTTTTAGCCAGCATCCTTCGTAGGAAGGCCCATTGGATTGGACATAATTTGCGAAGGACTTGTCTTCTTCATACTACCATAAAAGGAAAGATGGAAGGAAGAAAATGAAATCTTTCAGTTTTACGTCCCACGGTTATGCCGGTTAGGCTAAAGGAGACGGTGATTATGAGAAATGAGTGAAATGGTGGAATGAAGAAAGTGGAAAGTAACGGGAGAACCCTGAGAAAACCCACGAGCACGGTGTTTGCCCACCAGAAAGTCCACACAGCGCGAGCTGGGATCGAACCAAGGACCCCAAGCACCGGAAGTGAACGCTCTACCACAGAGCCACGCGTCCCCGAAAGACGGAAGGAAGACGAGGAATAGGAAGAACACAACTGATCGATGATTTGTAAAATAGAAGAAAATATTGGAAGTTAAAAGAGTGAGCTGAAAATTGAGAAACGTACAGGTAGAAGAAACATTTCCATGTCCAAACCTAAAATGATAATAATAATAACAATAATAATAATAATAATAATAATAATAATAATAATAATAATAATAATAATAATAATAATAATAATAATAATAATAATAAACTAATATCTTTTCTTAGCTTTTCGGTGAGTTCACTTCTCCTACTGGCGTTTGAAGTTATCCAATTATTTTCCAATTTTGTTTTCGTATTAATGTTTTTTTTTTTTTTTTAAAAAAAAAAAGAACAGAATTTATATTAATTAATTCAGAAGTTGTTCTAGTTAAACTAATCGTTGTAATATCTTTCTCAGTTCTGTAATTCTCATTTCTCACTGGTTATATAGTTAAATCAGTGGCGTACACAGAAATTTCATGAAGATGAAGTTTCATGTTCCAAAGTTCAATTCTTTGAGAATTGGAAGGATAAAAGTTGGAGCCCTTTCTGCGTACACCATAGGTCAAATAAGTAAGCAGTTGAGGAGTTCTATGTAATAAGGGCCCACAACGGGAAACCATATTTTGAGAAAATTGCGTATATATATTATTTAACGTTTCTACATGTGAACTCTACAAGAGAAATATGGTTTTATTCTTTTTCTTCAACAAAATATAAAGAAACTAACAGTTTGTTTCACTATAACATAAATATGAATGTTTTTTTTTAGAAAAAGCGTACATAGACCCTTTTTAGGGAGAATTACTTAACAGGATTCTCGCGTATATGTTCGCAACAGTCGTATGATACACTTTGTGAAAATGAATTAAGAAACATAATTGCAAAGTAAGGAACACAATATAAAGTAACAGAACAATATATGTGTTCCAATAATACATTAAAGTAATCCATGCATTATCTAGAAACTGGACATGTAACAGCAGTATTCGAAGTAGAAAAAAATCAGAGGCGGTATGTTTTATTACGATTTTGACTGGGCATCCGGCTATTTAAATGTTGAAATGCAGTGAGGGTATGTTGCCTAAAAGATCGAATTTCTATTTATGTCTATATAATGACTGAAAATCATTGGAGAGCTTCTCTATAGTAACGGGGGGGAGGGGTGTGGAGAGACTTTCATCCCCTGCCAACAATTTTCTGAAAAAAATCTTGTGTATTATAGAGAATTATATACGAATATGCTCAAAAATCGAATGATGATAATAACAATTTCCTGCGGGAATTTCCAGTCCCTCCCCGACTGTGGCGTATTCCAAACCCCCGGAAGGTTCACCCCAAGCAAACAACTCCTAAATCCGCACATGCTTAAAACATTTATATTATCATTAAACAATATGCATTAAGGCAAAACACGCACGCACACACACACACACACACACACACACACACATATATATATATATATATATATATATATATATATATATATATATATATATATATATATATATATATATATATATATATATTTGGTCTAGGAATTAATTCGTGCGGGTGGACAAGAGATGGCGCAACGAAAGGAGCATCCCACAGTTCCGTGTATCCACACATGTGTTGCAAACCCCTGTCATCGCGTATCGTTCGTAGTATAGGGCAGTGGATTAAAGCGTCAACAACACCAGTTTGTAGTTAAGTGAACATGGCGCAATTTGTGCCTGATAAAGTGTTTTTGCGGGGTGTCCTGCTGCATTACTTTAACATGCAGAAAAGTGCGACTGAAAGTCATCGTATTTTGGTGGAAGTGTATGGTGACCATGCTCTAGCTGAGCGAACGTGTCAGAAGTGGTTTGCACGGTTTAGAAGTGGTGATTTCGGCTTGGCAGACCAAGAGCGAGCTGGACAGCCAAAAAAATTTCAAGACGAAGAATTGACAGCATTGCTCGAGCAGGATTCGTGTCAAACGCAGGAACAACTTGCAGCAGCATTAGGCGTTGATCAAACAACAGTCTCCAAACGCTTGAAAGCCATGGGAATGATTCAAAAGATGTCATTGGGTTCCACATGAATTGAAAGACAGAGACGTTGAAAGACGAAAAACCATTTGCGAATTGCTGCTTCAACGACAGAGCAGAAAGGGGTTTCTGCATCGAATTATTACGGGTGATGAGAAGTGGATCCATTACGAGAAACCTAAACGAAAAAAGGCCTGGGTGAAACCAGGTGAACCAGGTCCATCACAACCAAAACGAGATATTCACTGTGCAAAGGTTCTGCTGTGCATATGGTGGGATATGAAAGGTGTGGTGTACTATGAGCTGCTGCAACCGGGTGAAACTATGAATGGAGAACGTTATCGACGACAATTAATGCGTTTGAAGCAAGCTCTGGCCAGAACACGACCAGAATGGGAGAACAGACATGATAAACTTATTGTTCAACATGATAACGCTCGCCCACATGTCGCAAAACCGGTCAAAACCTATTTAGAAAATGTCGGATGGGAAGTTTTACCCCACCCGCCGTATTCACCAGACGTTGCTCCTTCAGACTACTACTTGTTCGATTGCATGAACAACGATTTGATTGGACAGCGGTTTACTTCTTCAGAAGATATCGAAACATGGGTCTCTGACTGGATCGCTTCCAAGGATGAGGACTTCTTTCGCCACGGAATCCGTACATTGCCTGACAGATGGGCGAAAGTGGTGGCTAGCGATGGACAATATTTTTCTTAAGGTATTTATGTATTTTGTGTTTGTACTACAGCTTCAATGTGTGCGTACCAACCGCACGAATTAATTCCTAGACCAAATATATATATATATATATATATATATATATATATATATATATATATATATATATATATATATATATATATATATATAAACAATGAAAACAATTCAATATGGCACATCAAAATATTAGCTAACTAGGTAAACATGTTTGAAGACACCTCATTTTAAAAACCAAAAGTAGGAAAAAGAAAACCAAAATGTTGATGTTGTCAATTGAGAAATTATTTCTACATAAGAAATAAAATCCTTTTACGTGCGAAACTATTCGGCAAATACTATGTATAAAAATGGATTGATTAAACGTATTTAGCATCTACTCTCCAGTGACGGTATGTTTTAATCATTGAAAAACCAGAGACGGTATGGCATACCACCACATACCGTCTTACTTCGACCACTATGTAACAGGTCTGGGCACTGGAAACAATCTATGCATTAGGTAGGACTGGTAAGACATACTCATGAACAGGGCCGTGCCGTGGAAAATCAGTGCCCGGGGCGAGAGCATACGACGGCGCCCTATACATATATTCCAAATAATTTTTCCTATCTTTTTTCCTTTTCTCTCTCGATTTTTTCGCCCCTCTTACTTCGGCGCCCGGGGCCGTCGCCCCGCTCGCTTCCCCCACGACACGGCCCTGCTCATGAAGAACATCTTCTGCATACCCGCTATCTGGTTCTTACTTTACGGTTTGGGCTTGACGGAACACTTCCTCGTACTCAGCAACAGCATCTGGGTTCAGTAAAAGAAACAAACTCCGTACATCTCGTTCTTTGGCTGAGTACGTCTTTTCTGTAGTAGGCGTGACAGCAGGGCATCTTGTTGTTTCTTTGAACTACTTCCGTAAAATTGAGCAAACAATTCTTCTTGTTCCTCAACATTTAAGAATTTTTTACAGCACCTGTCCACCAATTCCTTTCCGGGAATGTCTTTGCTATTACTTGTTATATGGCTCTAACCTGAGTTCCTCTTCTTTTCCTTTGCATTAAGTTCGATTTGTGGCTCTCTCTTCTGTTTCATCGGACTATATTCGAACTCGTGCTAGAACACTGTGACGTGTTCAACGCTGTTCAAACAAGTACCCCAAAAACATAACTGCAGCAGATACTCGCTTTCGTCTCACGATAACCTCTATTCCTTCACTGTAGCAAAATCAAGACGTACGATATCGGAATGAAATTTTGCAGGTTTATAGAATTAACACCAAAGAATTCAAATGCAATCTCCCTAAAAAGGGCCTATGCCACTACGGACCCCTATTATCAAGGGCGCCGATTTCTCTGTAAATTTCGGGTGGGGGCCATTCATGTGCAGAAGGTATATATATGAGAATTTTAAGACAAATTACGTTCAGATTATGCCAAATATTGTATATTCATAAATATAATAGGAGGCCCACATGAGTTTTGGAGGGGGCCCGGGCCCCTACGGCCCTCCCAGGATCGACGCCCTTGCCTATTACATAGAACTCCTTAATAAATCCTTTTGTTTGGTTGTTCAGTTTTAAAATTTCAATTATAACGTGGAATATAACTTTTTCTTCTCAGATCAGTAATATTTCGATTTCTTTAACACAGCTTTCCACTGTTCCTTTTGGGCCGCGGTGGCTCAGTGGTAGAGCGTTCCCCTCTGGTGCTTGGGGTCCCGGGTTCGATCCCAGCCCCCGCCAAGTGAACTTTGTGGTGGACAAACACCGTGTGCGTGGGTTTCCTCGGGGTTCTCCCGTTTCCTCCCACTTTCTTCATTCCACCATTTCATTCATTACTCATCATCACCGTCTCCTTTAGCCTAACCGGCATAAGCGTGGGACGTAAAACTCAAAGATTTCATTTCATTTTTTCCACTGTTCCCTATCTTGAGTCAGTTTTTTTTTATTTCCATGATTTTTTTCACCTCTACATATAACTAACTATGACTCACAGATTAATTGTTCAAAAATACATTACGTCAAAAAAAAAAAAAAAAAAAAATCAAACCCGGGATTAGTAACCCTTACCGAGAATAACCTAATTATTAACCTCTTGTTTCGTAAATTTTACTACTGTACTTTATTTTATTATTTTCTGTAAATACTTTTTTTTCTTTTTCAGAAGCAAGAGTTTTCTATAATTCAGTTTGTTAAGTTAGGGATTAAGGTAAAGAAATCGGGGTTAGTGATTTCGAAATTTTATTATATGCATGAAGTGCATTAATAATAATAATAATAATAATAATAATAATAATAATAATAATAATAATAATAATAATAATAATAATAATAATAATAATAATAATATTAATAATAATAATAATAATAATAATAATAATAATAATAATAATAATAATAATAATAATAATAATAATAATAATAATAACTTTCTTAAACAAAATAAAATACATATTAAGTAGAAGTTAGTATAAAGATAAGGCTAATATAACAAATTTGGGACAATTGCATTAGGAAGTGAGTATACAGGGTGTCCTATAAGTTTGAAGTCATAGGAAAAATGTCAATTTCACAGACAAAGTTAAATATGATCGCTGTCTATTCTTATACAAAGCTGAACAAGGTTTCAGTCTCTAATGTGACAACGAAGGATGTTTCTGTAGATACATTAGCACAACACGATATTTTTTCCCCTATATGAGCCACGCTTTGGATTATGGTTTTGAAGAAGGAGCTGCTAAGAAGTATAAAGTCTGGACTGCTTAGGATCCACTCAAATGGTGCCCATTTAGTAGTCCCCAGAAATTACAAAACCAATCACGCAAGGAATGCAGTTGAACATCATCCTGTTGAAATTGGTTATTCCATAAGAGAAATCAAGTGCTTTCTACAGATAGTGTTTTATCCAAATTATGTTAGCGGAGGAAATTCTCCTTCTCGATGTTCTATAATTACCCCAACATTTTGAAGGTAACAGGTGTAACATGTAGATGATGAATATGGTATCCCCACTACAGCTTTAGGTTCCCCTCCTATCGAGAAGATTGGATAAAGCACTGATTGTAGGTCATATACAACCAGGGGGATGAGCAGTGAATAATTTTACACGTATTCTTAACGAATTTTTGTACTTTATTACGGATATTTCCTTATGTCTCAAGCTTACAAACAAAGCTTTTCTTTTTCTTTTTAGCTATCTTTATTAAAATTTTTTCTTTCTTAACGTGAAAGTGTTACTCATTTACAGTAATGACATCTCAAATTTATCACTTGCATCCTATGATCATTATCAGGCAGGTAGTGTGCTTTTCTACTTAGGGAAGTCATTATTTTTTAATGCATTGTTATTAATATTTTGCATTATTATGATATAAAATCATTATTGCATTTTTTTCTAATTCTAGATGTAGTCTGTAGTGTGTGTTCTTTCAATGCGCTGGATTGTAAGAGGTAGCGACTCTGGATGCTATGCTCCTGTTCTTCATTATAATGAATATACTCCCACTGTTTGAGAAGATACCACGGTTGTCCGCCAATTTCTTCTATCTCTCCGTAAGGACTGTCATCCTGAAAAATAAATAAAATAAAAAAATAAGAAAGACATCAAATTTCTCCTATTAGGGTTGTTGGAGTTCTCCACGAGACGAAATGAAACATAAATATTGCAATAGAAACGAATATAGTATACCTTCCGAGACGAGACATCGCTTCCATACCTTCCGAGACGGGACATCGCTTCCATATTTTTTCGAGACGAGACAGATCTCTATCAATCGAAATTATAGTATATTTCCGAGACGACATGTCGTTTCTACGACGCATTTTATAGGCGAGGCGAGACACAACTCTTCCAATAGAAAATACATACAGGTTGGCCTGAAAGTCCCTTTACACTTGTACTAATTTCTTCCATACATTAATAATACTTGTAGTTATTTGTCCAAGACGTCCGTATGTGCATCTCTCATTATTCCTGCACAGCTTGATACGCCTCCATATTCTCCTACTCATCTGCCTTTAGCAGCTACGGCATCACAAGCTAAAAAACTTTTAAGCACACTTGCACGCAGAGCACAATTGTGCACGTATCGCTTCCTCCGGATATATAATTAGATTATCACTTAAACTTTTGATGGTATTCTCAGAACAAGTGAACTGAAGACTATAGTGAATTGATTATCTCTTAATTTGAGACAGTTGGCCTCTTAATGATAATGAATATAACTCTTCATCAACTATAATCTTTAGCTTTTCCTTCCTTGTTTTCCTTCTATCGGAATACACTTTCTTCCCGAGCAGTGGCCTAACATTTTTTTTTCTTTTTACAGACAGTTCTTATAATAAAAGGAACATCTATTAACCAACACTTACCTCTCCTTTTCGCTTTCATTTTTTTCCTTTCCCAATATGGCCTCCAATATCATTTTTTTTTTCTTTCACACTTGATCATCCGTCCTCAATAAGCAAGGCAAAGAAAGACAAATGGAAAAGCCATTACTCCTCACTCGTAGATGCCACCCAAAGAGATTCTTCAGTTCATTGGATGTTTATTCACGTCCTTATCTGAATAAGAAGCATTGGTTATGAACAGCAACTTGCAAGAGTCTATTCATTGAAAAATAGACGATTTAAACAGGTAAAAAAAAAAAAAAAAAAAAAAAAAGTGACAGACAACAAAAACGTCAACTCTTGAATCACCCTGTCACGAAAACTAACTAGCATCATTCAATTTAAAAATAAAGAAAAGAAAAGAAAAGAAAAGAAAAGAAAAGAAAAGAAAAAGCTTTAAGAAAGTTATTTCTCTTGATTCCATCTGTCTATTTGGCCTTTTTATTATTATTATTATTATTATTTTCTTCGCTCCGTCAAAGAAAGAAGCTAGTGGCAATAAGATTAATATAGCTGATAGAGGGTCTAACTTGTTCCTTCATGTTGGTAATCAGACTCTAATAGATTCAATCGTCAGCCTTTCTTGGATAGACACAAGATTTAAAAAAAAAAAAAAAAAAAGAAAGAAAATAACATTAAAATACAACAACGGTCTTTCATAAACGTGGGCGAAGAAAAGCAGTTCAAAAAGAGAAACTTGTACTGAAAGAAAAAAATATATATGTGCTGTATTAAGAATAAGAATAATAACAAGAATAAAAAGAGCACGTGATAAGATTTTTATTCATCTTGTATGCAGTTGTATCATACAAAAAAATATATATATACTACTTTTGTATCACCTTGTATGTATAAAAGGTAGCATCACCTGTATCAACTGCCTTGACAATAATTTCACTTTTAAAAGACTCTTCTTGATGTTGGGTCTGGAAGGACCACACATTAGGCTGAAAATAAAATAAAATAAAAAATCAGAGGAATTAAAAAGGTAAAGATGTTTTACAATAGGTTCTTTGCAGTCTGTATAAGGGACATATTTCATTTATTATATATGGATGAGATTTTTAGCACAGTGCTCTACTGGTACAGGGGGAAAAAGTACTATAACATTAGTACTCTATAAAAGTCTGGGGGCGCGGTGGCTCAGTGGTAGAGCGTTCATCTCCGGTGCTTGCGGTCTCTGGTTCGATCCCAGCTAGCGCCGTGTGAACTTTATGGTGGACAAGCATCGTGCTCGTGGGTTTTCTCGGGGTTCTCCCGTTTCCTTCCACTTTTCTCATTCCACCATTTCATTCATTTCTCATCCTCACCGTCTCCTTTAGCCTAACCTGCATAATCGTGGGACGTAAAACTTAAAGATTTCATTTTCTATTAAAAGTCAGTTGCTCGCTTTACCTTAAGTTCATAATTGTAAGATTCTCTTCACTCTGCTCTTTGTTATCTATATATATATACATAAAAATGGAACGGACTATGTTTGTGGCTGCATACCTGTTGAACCACGAGACCGATCTCGATCAAATTTGCCACATAGATTAGGTTCAGGCCTGAGATGGTTCTTATCATTTCCCTTTGACGGTGCAATTTAGGAGAGGAAGAGGGATATATATATATATAATGATCAAAAATGGCCGATATAACCGATATTAGTGTCGAATCCACAGTTATTAGATCACTGAAACGTAGAGTGACACTTCCGATGACTTTTAAATCCAAATTCACCCTTTATGTCCAAAATTAAACGTATTCTTCCTGTGGGAAAAACGGGCATTATGCCGGTTGAGAATATTATTCTAAAAACATTTTCAAACAGGCATAATGTATTGTAAATAGTTATGGCTTTTGAGGAAAGTCGCGTTGGTAAAAATGTAAATGTTATCGTTATCACCTTGAGTGACAGAGAGAAATATTAACTAATGATTATAATTATTTCTTATACATAAGGTTTAGAATAAATTTATCTTTCCTTAGGTTGTAACATGAAATTTAAATTTTTACCAATATGGCTTCCTTTAAGAGCTGGTACTGAAAATAAATGCATTTTATAAAAATCATCATAATTATTTTGCTATTTCTAAACAGTAATTTCACCAGGGCCACTACTGTGGTATTGTAATTCAGCTCTCCTGAAGACGAGACATCTATCTGCTCGTGTGTTAGGCATATATTTTAATCACATTCAACCCTAGACATAGGAGCTAAATACACGGTTCTGATTGGTTGGAGTTATCCGTTTTTCGGTCGGTCCTCTTCGGCCTAATGTGCTAGCGGATGGGCTAGTAATTAAAATCACTTTTGGCGTGGGTTTAGACCTGACCCAAGGAAAGTTTTTTTTAAATTTATTTATTTTTCATAACCTTTTATCATTAAAATAAGTTGTCCTTGTTCGTAATATTGCATATAAAAAATGATTTACTTACGTTACGAAACATAGCTGAGCGAGCGTTTGCGAGCGAACGGGGTTAGAAGCCCCGCAGGGACCGTTTTGTTCCACCTTTACCTCCATGATAATACCTCGTGACGTTACGCCACATTCGGGTGGTCCAACTTCGAACCTCACCTGCTTCCTTGTGACCAAAATGAATATTTTTTTAGGGTAGCGCGTGAAAGAAAGTATGCTTTTTTTTTTTTTTTTACGAAGTGTAACCCAAACATAATTATCTTTTTATTTTTATCAACACACAAAGTGACCAGTTTCTTCTATTACTATAATACACAATACATGCACTAGAAGGTTTGGATTATCAGAATTGCAACAATTCTGCAAACAATCAGAAACGTGTATTCAGTTTCTATAGCTAGGGTGGAAGGAGAAGAAAAAAACATTTGTTAGTCCGCAGACACAAAATCTTAAGATCTACTTGATGGATCATCATCATTTTTTGTCAGGATATAGAGACTCAAACGTTAGGAATTACGTTCATTGGTGCAGATCATCCCTCCAGTTGATCACAAGATATGAACAATCAAGGACTAGTTTCTCGTGTATTCCTCATGGAGTAATTATGGATATCATCCTTGTTTGGTAGACTACCCGCAGTGCTGTCGAGGTTAGCGGGTTATTATAGTGTTCAGGATACAACATACTAATCTGCCCGTAAGATGGAACGGTGAAATGAGACTAAATGAGTTTCTATTTGTCAAATCTAAAACCTTAAACTAATATAGAAGCTTCAATTTCTACGTTATGTACACAGTCACAAGGCAAACTTCTTCTCTTGATGTACACTGTGATACTGCTACTTCTCTCTCTCTCATAATTATCTCGATCATCAATTATTACGAATATAATTATTTTCAATACTTTTCTCAATACTTATTCACTGTTTTTCTGTTTCACTCAGTTAATTTTCTGTTTTCTGCTATACCCACATTTAGTACGCTGTGTCATTTTTCGTAATTTTTGCGAATTAACTTTTTTCTGAGCTGTACAATAGGGTGCATCGAATTTCCACTTTTTTTTTTAAATCAGCTTACCCTTAGTGAATTTTTTTTCGCGAAATGGTCTCTATATGTCATATAGAAAATCGCACGCTGATTAGTTAATTTCTTTAGGTGCCACTAAGGCCTAAAGTTTCAAAAATTTGTTAAAAAATACATTTTTTAAAAACAAATTATACATATTTACTTTTACGAAAACATTTTATACTTAGTAGTTATTTTTGGCAGAAATGTACATATTTTACGTGAAAAAAAAATTCTTCAGGTGCCACCAGCGTCTTAAAATTTGGACGAAACGCCTCCAAAATATATTTTAATCATTGTTTTGTAAAAAAAAAAAAAAAAAATCGTGTTTTCGTCTCTTATAAACTGCTTATTAGGTAAGAAATGGGGCAATCAAGGTAAAAAAAAAAAAAGACTTTATATTAGAATGAATGTTATCAAATAAGACACATACCGGTAGTTGTCCAGCTTATGTTCCTAGCGCGAAAAAATAAATGATTATTTTCGTAGATAAAACTCCTCTCGATAAAACACATGCACTGCATTGACTCATTGTTACTGTGTCTGCAGATGAGATTAGAAGTAATTTTGCGTTGATTTCTAGACAGAAAAAATGGTGTTTGATGTGGAAACTGTTTACGTTGCTGATTGTGTTTAAGTGAAAGTACGTGTGTATTTGTGTGCGTTTTTGAAGGATTGCATCCTACTTGTGCTTATCGGCAGTCATTGAATGTGTCAGTTCATCATTCCAATGGTGAGGCAAGTTTGTTGAGGTCTTGCGTTGACAAAAGTGTCCAACTGTTCAAAATTGGTTTCAGTGAATAAACTATCAAGTGTCCGTAAAGATGTCACCTAAAAAGAAGTCACCTTTGAATGTAAGGAACTTTGTCCATAATGTCATTGGCTCCCCTGCTGAATTCACTTTTAGTCAGCTTCCAACAATCGCTGATATTCTTAAGCATTATTGTGGGAAAGAGAAACACGAAATGGGATACAGCATCTTATAAGGACCCCTCTGCTAAAGTGCTAGCTCATTCAATGGCAAGGAAAGTAATTCAAATTTGGGAAAATGCATCAATCAGCGGTGCAGCTATTTTGAGCGAGCAACGGGTTATAGCGTTGATTTTACATTATACATATCACAAAAAGGTCCGTCAGCTGCAAAAGTTCAAGGACAAACCCGTTTCCTTTGCTTCCAAAGTTGCAGAATTCCAAGCGTTCGCCAGCAAAACTCTGTTTGATATCGCTTCTTGTAAATGCATCGACCCGGTTGCTTGAACTTGTGCGAGAGAGAAGAAAGTGCCTAAATTGGAGGTTTCTTTTTTAATTGATCAGAGAACCACCCGACAGATGGGTATGGCAGGACTTCATAGAAAGGAGACACAGAAACGTGTCAAACATTTATTGCGAAAAAATCGAGGTCAGGAAAATCAACCACAGCCCAATGAAATTAGAAGTTCCGGAAGACAAAACGATAGTGTCCCTTTACAAAATGAACGGGAGAAGAGTCAGATTCCACTGTCAAGTTTCTTCCTGCGCTTAAAAGAAAGAAGACTAGCCCTTCTAAACAAATGAAAGTTAGGTTGCCGACATTCTCCAATGCAGTATATAGCTGTAATATATCAGACCGCAAGGCCGCAATTATCGCTTCGTCGCTTTTGGTAGATATCGGACTGGTTACCCCAGTTCATAAGCAGAAGGTGATCGGCAAAAGCAAGATTCGGAGAGAGGAGGAATCCTTAGGAAACGCCATCGTTGAAGAGGCGAGTGCATCACTTGAATCGATCAAAGTAAAAGCGTTATACTTCAACGGAAGAAAGAATCAGACTCTCACCCTTGAGACTAAAGACGACATCAACCACCGAATAATGAAAAAAGTTCACTACGTACTCTTACAGGAGCCAGGATCGAACTATCTTGGCCACGTCTCTCCTTCATCTGGAAGAGAAGAGAGCATACGGGTTGCCATCACAAAGTTCTTTGTTCATCAAAATATTCCTCTGTCAGATCTGGTTGTTTTGGGTTGCCACGGTACTGCTACCAACACTGGTCAGAAGAATGGTGCGATGGCACATATTGAAATCTTCCTGAACAAACCCCTTCAGAGAATCGCCTGTATGATACACACGAATGAACTCCCATTTCGACATTTGATTGAATTCATAGACGGCAGGTCTACTGGACCAAATACATTTAGAGGACCAATAGGATCAGCACTTCCAACCTGCTAAGAGTTGCTACTCCAGTTTTCAGCCCGTTCCAGTAGACTGGGAACTCAACTTCACTGTGGATTCATTAAGCACGGATCAAAAATATTTGCTGAATATCTGCCAAGCGGTTTCTTCAGGAGAATGCCCCGTTGGGTTAGCTCACATGAGGCCTGGTAAAATTCATCAAGCCAGATGGCTAACTACAGCAAATAGAGTCTTACGTTTGTACGTAGGAACAAAAGAACGCACTAATGAACTTAAAACCATCGTCCAGTACATCATGATGGTCTACGCGCCACTCTGGTTTACTGTGATCCGTAATCCATCGTGTGCAGAAGGAGCTCGTCATTTGTGGCAACTTATAACGACTTCTCGCCACATGAAAGCGAAATACAGGAAAATTCATCCAGTGATCCGTAGAAATGTGTGGTAAGGCCATCCTGAGAACCTTCTTCTATTATGTTGATTGACCAAGATGCTAAAGTACGAGAGCTTGGCTGGAGGCGAGTCCTAAAAGCAAGACAAAAGAACCAATCTGGCGATCGCGTACCGGTATGAGAATTCGTCGTCCCTGAAATCAACTTAGAAGCGACAAACTATGTTGATATGATTAATTGGTCAACATGGAGCCACCACTGACAAAACACTTGAGCCTGCAGAAGCTAAGAGAAAATGTAAAGACGGCTCCAATGGCTGATGAATCTATTACGTACTTACCCTGTCACACTCGCGCTGTAGAAAGAATGGTGAAGTTGGTGACAAGCGGCATAGCGGTATGGGGGCAAGAAGCATGACATAGATTTGTCCTAGCAACACTACAGTCAAGAAAAAACATACCAGAATTTAATACAAAAAAAAACCAATTTGAGGTAAAAGAGTAAGGATATGAACTCGCACTACCATAGCAACATTAGTATATAAGGGTGGGCGAAACTCGTACTGCAGCCACCAGTAGGTGAGCCTGAACTTTTCCACCCGAAAGGAAGAATGTTAACGGTACTTTACGTAATAATGATGTTCTAACATGGTTCTTTAATGGATGTTGCCAGAGGGGTGGCGTGTATGTCATTATGGGTTGATGACCTGCTTACGTGTGTTAGAAAGTTGTTATATTTTTGTTTTTAGTTGTGCTGACATGGAAAGGTCATGTGGTCTTTTTTGAGTGTGTATGCGTGTCTCTAGAGACTCTATACTGGTTATTTTTAAAAATAATAATGGAAATTTGAATTGGTTTGATTTGAATTAAATCCATATTTTTATTGGTTCATTTGCTTAGCAAATTCAAAAGAGAAACTTGTTTCGAACAATATGTGAGAGAGAATAAAAGATTACACGAACAATATGTGAGAGAGAATAAAAGATTACACGAACAATATGTGAGAGAGAATAAAAGATTACACGAGCAATATGTGAGAGAGAATAAAAAGATATTTTCCTAATATATTTTATGGATTGATTTCTATTTTTATTGGTGGAAACCATTTTATTAGAAGGTGAGAACACTTATAATGTGTGATACGCACTGGGATCGAACCCGGGACCCTTATCATTGGAGCTGAATACTGTATGATGGGAGGGAAATATTTATTCATGCGTGACTTTTTAATTTGTTGGATCGTATGCATAGCATACTCGGTGAGCGTGGTAAAACCTCGTGTACGGTATGATACACTATGATGGTACATATACAGAGCGTGGTTTCCGTACGTCTGTTGCTGATGAACTTAAGACATGAACTGAACTTTTCGCGCGCTTTTGGAAACCCGGTTGGGTAAGAGTGATAATGTGTACATGCTAAAACTTGAATTTTAATACAAAGGAAGACCGTTGACACGTTTGGTAAACATTACAGAATACCGCCAGACTGATAGAAATAACTTTGGCGCCGCGGTAGGTGAACAAAAGGAAGATTGCGGACGTGGGAGATAAGCATCACAAATTGGGGACAAACTAATAAAAATAACTTTAATATTGGGATTGCCGAACACGTGATTACCTTGCGGTTATGAAAATACTTTAAATACAGGTTATAAGAGACAAAATATATAAAGATACATCATGCAGTCGTATGAGAAGAAGGATCTTTGCAATAGCAATATTGAAGCAATATCTGATGCTGAAACAGAAATATACGAATCATCGTAAGATGAAGAATTTGATTTTGATGAAATAGATTCACCAGCGCTAACAGTTTCACCAACACCGCCATCATCTCCAATTGTATTATCAAGAACATCACGATTTTGGGCTTTAGATTGTTCTTGTAATAGTGAAAAAGTGGATCGTGAATGTATAAAGAAGGCTATTGAAAAATGGAATTTTAATGAGACACTAATATGTGAGGGTTGTACGACAGGATCTAATCATGATTTTGATCATGATTGTATGACGACGCGTCCAGAATTATTGGAAATTCGTGCTTGGAGTATTATAGCAAGTCCTAGTGTTGAAGATGATGTGTTTTATTTGTACGCAAACACGCATATTATCGGACTATTAACAAGAGAAAAATTTTATGACGCCTATGCGGAATTATTAAGTGATACAGACTATTTACCGGAATTAGTAGAGATCTTCATAAGAAAAGACAAACGGAAAGCGAATATTTCAGATTGAAAAAATGTATTCGAATAGTGCTAGTGTTTCATGTGTGTTATGTAATGGTGAAAACATTAATGTGAACTGTGTATTAAAAACTATAAAAGTATACTTACACAACAATAATCCAATGGAATGCGTGGAATGCAAGTTACATCTTCCTCATGAATGTAGACATTTTCATAATACTGGATCATTTGCAGTGAAGTATTTATCTCTTGACAAAACTCTTACTGAACTCTTTGAAGTGTTTGAACAAGAACATAGTGAAATTTCATTCCGATGCTTTATGCATAAAACTTGTGATCTTTTACAAAATACAGAATTTGTTGGACAGATAATTCCGTTTTTTATTTTTCATACAAATGAAATTTCACCATGTGTAAATCAGTATATTATCGATATTCAAGGTTTTAAAATGTCTGATAACGAATTTATTATTCGTGAGTTTTGTTTAACTGCATGCGATGATACAGTAAATTTCCATTGCTTGGTAAAATCACCAGTTGAATATAATTTATTATCACTAGGATGTCAAAAACAAATTGACTGGTTAACATTAAATTTGCATGGATTGAACTGGAATAGCAAAACTGGATATACTGTATCATGCATACGAAACCTTGTATATCAATTATGTGCAAAGAATTCAACCTTTTATTGTAAAGGTTTAGAGAAATCTCTTTGGATTAAAAGAATATTTGCATTAGATAATGTCATTGATTTAGAAACAAAACATTGTCCTTCATTAAATGAATTATGTGGAAATACATTTAATGAATATTGTTCTTTTCACACAAGTATTGTAAAGAAATCAGGATGTGCATATCGTAATGCACAACAGTTGAATTATTGGTGGAAATATGAAAGATCAACAGCATTAACTAATGCATTATCAAGATTGTAATGAGGAATTGTAAATAAAATGCATGGGTGTAAGTTTAAAAAAATTTATTGTAAATTAAAAATGTAAATTTAAAAAAAAAATAAATAAATAAAAAAAATTATTTGTGTTTTCTTTTTAAAAATTTGTTTACATGTTTATAAACAATAGCATCATTCTTTTTCAAAATTTTCTTGTTAAACAATTTTAAACACTTTTCAAATGATTGAGTGCGAATAATATGATGCAGAAAATATAAGACAAAATAACCACATAACACAGAATTATCATGTTGATATTGTTGAATATTTGTAAAGTACATTTTAGTATTTTTCGATAAAAAGTTTTTTATTTCCTTGGGAATGTCCATAGCAAGACTATCAAAGTAGTATCCATGTTTTTTCTTATTGATGTACACTGCAACCCAGTGGGAACCAGCAGAATCAGATGTATCAAGATTAATCACAAGTGCTGCAGGAGGTTTTACCGTTACAGGAAGTTTGTCAATAGGGTAAATTCCAGTAACACTTGCACCAGTCACTTTATCAGTTAGTAACACTTTTAATAATTCATCACTATACATGATAAAGATTATTTTTAATTGTAGTAGGTATGTAATTATCACTGTTATTCACATGTAACACATAATCATACACTTTCACATATTCACTATACAGTAATGCTTCATGAACAGTACATCTATATTGTCCGAAACGATGCTTATTATGTGCACACCGATGAACGTGAAAACTTAATGCAGTATACTTTGGACAGTTTATTTCTTCCAAATTTGTAACTTCTCTTTGAAGAATTTCTTGAAGAAAACACTTTCTATTTATTCCGTATGTGTATATGGTTGTAGTATTTGAACAATATGTTTGAAGAATTTCCTTAAGATGTGAATATTCTACATCCCCTTCGTGCCAGGTAATGCCATACACATTCTCACCTAGATATTTGTTTGTGTTTATGATTGGCTCAGATAAGTTATTTAAAGGAAATGGTGGTTTAAAAACCCAATTTTGAAAAAAGGGAACGTCAGGATTTACAATGGCTAGCTCTTTTATAATAAACTCATCTTCGTTATCATGATACGCCGAGAAGTGAACAACAACCCGCATTGTACTCAACTAAATAAATTAGAAGGTGTTATCAGTATAAATATTTCTGTCTTTGTCTATTTGTGCTAAAGAATCGAATTGTGCGTACACAATGCATGTAACAGGTTCAGTTAAAGTTTCTGAAAATGATACTTTTAAATTTACAGGGGAATCGCGTACTACATCCCACGTGTTATCATCTAAAGTTCCTGTTGGAGATAGAATAAATGCATACAGAGCATATCCGTTTGGATACTCATCAAGAGTAACAGTATGTGAATAATTTTCATAATATATACCAGTACCTGAAATCAAAGTATAGTAACTTAGAAGGTATAAATTATTATTAAAATCAGGTGTGAGGGGGTTGGGAGGAAATGATTTTGAACCGACTTGTAATTGCAGTTTGTTAACGTTAAAGTTTCGAAATTCAAAGGGATTAAGATGTGATTTCCCATTGAAGGCTGTGTTGGAGATGAAACCAATAATCAGGCCTTTAGGAACATTACCCAGGAAAAGATTATCAAGGCTGTAAGACTTTACTTGTGCAGGTATAGTATAAGATCTTGTTTCCACTCTCGTCAGAGGTAACTTGGCTGTTTCCGAACCCATTCGTGTATTTAATTGCATAGCTAAATCTGCAGCTACATCAATACGACGTACATGAAGAATAATTTCCTCAAGTGCAACTTTATAACTTGTATTTTCAGCAGACATTAAGCAAAAATTATCTTTACTACGATGTAGTTTTACACGCAAACTTACTTTGTTAGGAAGCATACGATCTAAACTTACAATATCCGTATGAAGACGTCCATACATTTCAAAAGATTTACTATTTTTCACCATATTAGCACGTTTTTGAAAACCAGCATTTGTATTATCTAATTTATTAAAATTTTTTGCAGTATCTTTATGCCACATGGCACATGCTAAATGTGTTTGAGAAGCATCATGAGAATAATTTAATAATGTTTCAATGTATGCACGATAAGGATAAGATCCTGATGAAGAACTAATTAATTTATCATTTAACGAAATATCAATTTGACTAATTAAAGAATGTAAGAAATTATTTACGGGTGCGACAACATCATCGTCAGCTAAAGTTGTACCATCAGCTTTAGTAATTTTACAACGTACATAAAGATATAGATATGCAGGATGAATAAATTCACCTGTTTCTCCCGGAATAACAAATTCAATAGGTCCTTCTGAGGTTAATGTGGAAATAGGACGATATTCAGCATTTGTAGTTGCTTCAATAGCTGTTTGTGTCATTGGTATAGAAAAGAAATCAAATTCATTGGTACAACATTCAAAACTATTTGAATTTAGGAACGCCATTATGAAAAGATGTCCTGTATATGTTTACGTTTTGTTGGTGGTCCAAACTTTACAATTGCAGGAGCTTTCCTCTTGCGTGACCGTCTCTTGCCGTTACCAGTTAGCAACTGCCCAACTTTATTAATTGCTTTTGTCTTTAAACTATTACCAGCTTCTTTTACACGTGCACGAACCGATTCTTTAAATGGTCGATTTTCTAATACATCACCCGCAACTTGCATACCGGTTTGTAATGCTTGACGTCCTACAGTTTTTGCACCTTGTTTAAGAAATGGTAAAGCAAAACGAAATAATCCTTTAAAGAAACTACCTATACCATGTCCCCTTTGATATACAGGTCCTGAAAAATATGGTATTCCGCGCCCACGATGATAAGTAACACGTCTTGCTCTCATTTTTTTATTATTATTATTATTTAGAAGATGCCGGAGAGCGTTTAAAATGTAGTGTTACGGTCAGTGTCCCAGAACGAAATGCCAAATTTCGCCCTGCATGATCTTTTAATAGTATTTCAATTGTATTAAAACAAAATTTTGCAAGTGGCATATAATGAATATCTTCAAATGTAATTGTTTGAACTTTTCCATATTTAATATCAGAGATTGTTGCTATACGTAATAATGGTGCTTTTGTATCACCTTAAAATTGATATTGTATAATATCTGTATAAATAAAAATTTGATGTGGATATCCGATATCTATGTATGGCTGTTTGAATCCGTGAGATTCTTTTACAAGATCTGATTTTTCAGAAAAACCTAATTGTAAAGCTAATGTAGGCGACAATGTAACTGATTCTACATGTTCATCACATTCAACATGTACAACATTTGAAAAACTAAATCTTATAAAACTCGATATTGCGTTTAATTCTTCTAGTAAATGATGAATGGATGGATAATATCCAACAAGAATTTTACTTTTCATATGTTCTGCATTTTTAAATTTGTACCATATAACGTTTTCACCCGCGGTAACATTATAACATGTTAATGGAATATGTACTTCACTTAATCCTACATACCAATCGGATTCTGATAAACGAATATTATTTTTTAATTGAATAATAAAATGTGTTGGACTATTTGTAGGATATACATCAGCACTAGCATTTGAAACTAATGTAATGTAAAAACTATCATCAATACTTTCAGAAATCATTTTCGTTTAAAGTGAAGTGTTAGGTTTGAAGTTCCAAAACGAAATGGTAATTTTAACCCGTGTTCATCTTTTAAGTTTACTTCTATTGTATCAAAATATTTCTTTTCAACTTTAACATAATGTGGTGTGTGAAATACAAAAGATTTTACATGACCGTGTTGTACATTATATACACTAAGTTTTCGAACTAATGGACCTATATTTTGTTGTTGTTTTACAATATCAATGCAAACATTAATTGTATTGGGAATATTATAATCTAAATCACATGGAAATTTTCCACGTGCTAATATTAAATCAACATTTTTAACTTTTGTGTACATAACATTTTTAACATCAAGCGTATTTTCATTAATAAATCCAAAAATCTGTTGTAAACCCGGTGTAACACCAATCATACATTGATCTTCTAATTTTAAAGAATGTTTAATAACAACTTGATTTTTATTTTGTAAATAGTGTAACATACGAACATTTTCAGGAATTAATTGTAGAATTGATTCAATTGATGAATAATATCCCGGTGTTATTGGAACATGGTAGCGTTCAACTTTATCATCGATAACACTAGTAATTATAATTTCTTCATTTTCACCAACATTGTAAAAACTCCACGGAATATTAATTTGTGTTAATGCAACACCCCATTCCCCATCACTTAAATCAATAGGTTGTGCCAATTTAACTCGAAATGATGATGTAGTATTATTCTCAAAAAGATTGCTACTTGCATTTGAAGGAAGAGTAACGTAAAAGTCGTGTGTAAAGTTCGAATTCATTTTGCAGACTGAATAGAATCTGATCTAATCCACGAATTCATACTTGATGGATATCCTAACCATTTTACATACATCCACCCTTTTTTACGTTTTAATACTTTTTCAATGAGATATGTTTTCTTTGAATTTATAATTACTTTATGTAATTCTTGTGCATAAAATATTCCTTTAATTTCTTCACCGTTCCAATCTTTTAATTTGTAAGTGACAGGATCTGACTTAATACATTTGTCAACAATAAATATTTCTTGTGACCATTTAGGTAAATATCCTTTTTCTAATACATGTTTATACTTACTAACACGTACATAATCACCCTCATTAAATTTACATGTTATATTCTTTTTATTATTATTATTTTTATTTCCGTATAATGTTTCCCACACTTGATTCACATTGGAATCATTTACTTGTGCAGGTGCCATTTTAATACTTGAATGGTATGAATGATTATAATTTTTTACAATTTGATCTAATACATTAATATAACGATAAGTATTCTTTGCAGTAAAATAACGATACAATCTTTCTTTTAATGTACGTATAAAACATTCTGCTAACGCGCATTTAATTTCGGAATGAACACTATAATGATTAATTTCATATTCTTTAAACAATTGTTTTACATGACGATTATAAAATTCACCGCCTAAATCTGTTTGTACGTTAAACACGGGTAACTTGAAATTTTTAAAAATTTTTGTTATTGCTTTTACCATTTCAGGACCTTTCTTTGTTTTTAACGGAACACAATATGCGTAACGTGAAAAAATATCAATACAACATAATATATATTTATAATTATTATTATACTTTGCAATATTTTGCATATCTGCTAAATCCATTTGTAATGTTTCATTTGGTGCACTAACATAATACTTTTTACGTTCAAAAACTTTACGAGGTGGTGCATGTAATGTATAAGCATCTTGAGAAGCTAACCAATTTTTAATTTTCTTTTTAGATAACTTTGTTTTGCGTTGTAATGTTTGTATACTTGATAAAGAATCAGGATTTGAATAATCATAATATATTTTTGATAATTTTGTCATTTTTTACATACTATATTCTTTCCACTGTTTAAATAAATTAGCAACTACTGCAGGACTAGTAGATTTTCTTACTTTACGAATACGTTGTCTACTACTACTACTACTACTATTTACTTTTGATGCTGGTGTGCTAATAGGTGTACCAATAAATTCTTTAGGAACATTAAGATCTTCTAATAAATTTTTAAATTCATGAATACCTAAAGGATTTCTTGAATATTTTCTTGTACGAACAACATCATTTACTAAATCTATAATATTTGAACCTGGTATTGTTTTTCCTTGAATACGTACAATGCCAGACTTATCCCACTGAATTTTATCAGAACTTGTCAACTGTTTTAATAATAGATCTGTTTTCCTACGAAGTGTTTTCGGTACTGATTGTAAAATGTCTGATACAAATGGTAAAATAGAAGTATTGCTATCTTGTTTGGAACTTGATGATAATTTTTCTTCTTCTTCTTCTTGAATGATAGGTAAAGTAATAGGCTTATGTGAAGAAGAAGATGTATACTGTAAATAACGATGCAAAGCTTGTTGATATAATTTCCACTTTTGTTGTACACTAAGATCACGGCGTTTTAAGATATTATTCATTTCTTCATCTAAACGTGACTGATGTGAATCTATGGATTTAAGATTTGATTGAATTTCATGTACAGCATTTTCAGGAACTAAAATCATTTTACGTAATTCTGACATATTTAACGACTGAAAATACTACTTCCTACTGCTGCAAGAAGTGGTCCCAAGATTAACGGTAAAAGCGCACCACCTTTTTGTAGTAACAACTTCTTCTTTTTATTTAATGCAGTACGCTGCTGAGATAGAGCACGTAAGATCTTTTTATGTCTACGTAAACGTTGCTTCTGACGAGAATTTAAAGGAATGTTTCCTTTTATTGTGTTTTTAGCTACTTGAGGTATTGTTCTTATTAAATCCCCTGAAGCATTTTGTAAAATTTGTTTTCGTTTTGCATTTTTGCATTTGCACAGAGCACGGAGCGTGCTGTAGTGTTGTTTCACCTTCAACATCTTGATGTAGACTAAACAAAAATTTCTGTATGCATGTCTTTTACGTTAGCGTACACATGCATGATTTCATTCGGAAAAATATTTGTACGTATTCGCAATGCATCGTTTGTTTTTTGTGTCAAGTCAAATAATAAATAAGTGTGAGGCTCCCGTGTTACTTCTTCGAACACACTCACGACTTCTTTACTATACCGAGGCATAATCTGCCTTGCTAAATATTGTATTTGTAATTTATCACGTGGATTTTTAAATACTATAATATAATGTGCATTTAAGCTAATATCACGTGCATGTTTTCCTTTTGGAAATAAATTTTGAATAATAAATATTACAGTTAACTTTTTATGATGTGCATACTTTGTAAATAAATTAGCAACATCGCCATTAGTTTCCGACATTAAATCATCAAGTATTAATAATGAATTTTCTTTAATTTCAAAATTATTCATGTCAGGTATCCCCTCTACAAAACGTATTTTTGCATTTGCATCTAATTTTGGTATTACTGCACCATAACACCAAACAATATCATTAAATTTTATACTAAACATTTGATCACATTCATTAAGTAACCGATTTACAAAACAAGTTTTACCAGTCCTTGAAGGACCAGCAATTAAAATAGTAGAGGGATGTTGAAACTTTAACATCTTGTAATCAAATGAATGCATACAATAGAGACTCTGCCTTATATACACACTCACACTCATACATTCACATATTTTTCAACATGTGAATTTTAATATTTTCACAATCGTTGATTGTTCGGAGTATACATACTAATGAAACGGATAAAAAATCACTGGGATATAAAATTAAAGCTTGAAATGAAAAAAAAATCACTGGTATATGAAATTAAAATAAATTAGGAATAAATTAAATATTTTTAAGAACGGTTATGCTGTGCATACGAGCCGGTTTAGAAAAAAAAGAGACATTCATACAACTCACATTCATTCATTCGTGGGTCTATAACCGTAAGGTACACTCGCACGTTTTTGTACTGGTTCATCGTCAGTTACGTCAGGTTCGTCAATACGTTTTCGTTTTTTGTTGACCTCACGGTGTGTCTTTGTTTCTCTACAGCTAAAGATACGGAACCCTGGTCTACGAACGATACTGTTTGGGTTTTCTATTACTGTGGACTCTAATTGTCCAGACACTAATTTATAGAAACTCTCAAAGTTAATTTTTTGAGAGGTTCTATCGTTTAGTGTTATCCCCCTAATTTTGAATATATCGCGAACATCCCCTTGGGCATTTGTTAGCCGCATTGCGTAGTTTTTACAGCCAAGACCTATAAAGGTTGTAAATTCCCAACCTTCAGGAATTTCATTTGTAAGATCACCCAAATAGTTTCCGAGCGGTAACAAGGGTTCCTCATCTTTTTTCTGTAAATACATGATACTGTCAGTGTCACAGTAAATTGCTCTGTCAGGTCCTACAGTCGTCAGTAGTTCGTAAAGTCTAAGTCTAGCCCACGAAGTAATAAATGCGGCTAGTATCACATTAGAAAACGCTAACGGAACGTTTTCGTTTTCAATGTCTCTGTATGTGACAATAAGATGGTCATCATCAATTGGTACCACACTTTGAATTTCATACCTTGCCGTAGTTAAATACCTAAGAAATGTGACCTCATCATTAACAATTATACTCTGTGACATATCTGTGCGTTGCCCCCACTTTCCATACAATGAATTGAGGTATAGTTTTGCACATTGCCTCAATCCAGGGTTCGTCCTAATATTATCATAATTTAATCGTATGCCTTCATGGGCATAATATTCTTCGATATATTTATGTTTGTCTTCTTCAGTGGTACAGTAAGCAGGAAAACCAGAGGCTTCCTGCTTCATCTGAAGGAAGGAATTCACATAGGTCCCGAACAGCCCACCTGAATTCCCCTCTTCAGGATCTAAGAGTTCAAATTCCCATATCTCATGTATATCGATTATTTTGTAACCTTTTTTAAGAGCAAGGTGTAACTCTGGAGTACAAAATGTTCCTGTGAGAGCACACTCAGCATCACTATGAGTACATTCATTAGTGTTTTCTTCTTCCATACATGTGCGGCAAAGGCCGAAAAGTAATCGACCTCCCGCAACGTATGGTAAGATCGGAAAATAGAGGTCCTTTGCAGGGACAATTGTGCATTTGACTACACCGTGAATACTTTCCACATCTGGAAAGTCCGGTCCCGTGTGAATCTTAGGTGATTTAACCGGCATAGGTTTACGTGCCATTACCCATGGGTAAAGGCTCGTTACATCGGCATAAGATATACGCTCATCATTCGTACAATTGACGTAAGAACGAAAGACCTCCGTGCGACCACCGTTGTAACAGTTCTTAGGAATAAGAAAATCAGGTAGATTAGTACAACGTTCTTGAACAAACTTTTGCACTTCCTTGTCCGTCTTTATCTTATTATCCCAAGAACATTCCCATATTTCATATAGGTTTACACCTATACTTTTCAGGTACTTACGGCGGCGCATGGTTTGCTCATTTTGTTTTTCCATCGTATTGTACGAATCTTGTGCATCGTGCAAAACCGCGTCACGGTTAAAGGGAAAACAATGGCGGCAGGCGTGGAAAAAACATCCGTAATACTCGAAGGCAGCGTTGAGTCCTTCGTGCCATCCATCGACCTTGTACCTACCAATATACTTTTCCCCACCTCTCCTAGCATGCTGGATTTCTATCCCTAATTGGTCTTCCATATACATAAGCCATTGCATAGCTTTTGTACTATACTTGGTCTTATGATGGAATCCCAACGCGGGAATGATAGGAATAGTATTTTCCGGTAAGTGCAAGGTACGATATGTACGCATTGCAAGACTTGCAATGGTTGATGATGTTATGAAACATTGCAAACCCTCCGTTTTCTCTTCAATAATATCGCTAAATTTGATGACCGCTTCTGTTAGAATTCTAACATCATTTTTACAATAAGCCAACATATCCTTCTGCAGGTTAAACTCCTCGCCACTTTCCGCACGTTCTTGGTGCCAGGCCTCCAGTTGTTTTCTTTCTTCTGTGCTTCGTCCCTCAGGGTCATAGTACTTAAGCGGAGGGTAGGGACCGACATAATTTTGATTATCTTCAGTATTAAACAAATATGGGAAATCTCCCTTCTTTAAATTTTGACTAAGGCCTAACGTTTTCGGTAATTTGAATAATTTAGCACCAATATAGAGGAAAAAGTCGCGAAAAAAGATACGGTTACCTATGTTAATATTAAAAATCTTTTGACCCTGAATAAGAACACTAGGTACAATATGCTGGTCATCTATTAGAGTTCTAAGACAGAAGAGACCATCGTATCTGGATGCATTATGAGCGATCACCAGGATTTTCTGAAAGACAGGACGTTTTACTAACACGTGGTTAATAAAATCCGTCATTGTCTTAAAAGAAAACGAACGATTTCCAATATTGTCACCGCACGTTTTACAAGGCTCATCGATACCTTTCCTTATACAGACGTGACATATATGATGACAACACACCAGTACAACTTCATGTTCCCTTTCACCGCGCTCATTCGGCGCCTTCAACATCGTCTCTACATCATAGGTAATGTACATAAACCTTTTCGTATGAATAGGTTGCTGTCTCTGAACAAAACATGTATGATTTGTATCAACATACGCGCGGCATGTTGAACAAAAATGTTCACCACACTTGTGTTCAGATTTTCGCCCCCTCTTATCAAAGATGATACCACAATCGATGCAGAGCTTTACATTATCACATACGGATTTAGCCGCTTTATTACATGTCAGATGGCTGTGAAAACAAATACCCTCAGCAAACTCTCTATTGCATGCATTACATTTAATTCTGTTTGCAGTATAGTCCCGTTCGTGAGTATGTTCGCAAAAAGTACAACGAGTTTTACACTTATGTACCCAATATCTTTCATCATAAGCTTCCAAACAATAATAACAATACTTCCGTGCCTTGAGAAAACTTCTAATATTGCGAATTGGTTCGAAATGGCCAATAGTGTTACCTCTTTGATATAGGATAAAAATCTTATTTTCTGCGTGTTCTCCCGGGTACCGTACTATATATTCCCGATTATTCTTTTCAACCTCCTCATAAACAACGATTTGATATTCCCCTTTCAAATATGCTTGAAAGAGGTCCAAATCAGAGATGTCACAACCTTGCTTACTTTTAACGTTAACTCCTGCCATTTCGCAGAGAACTTCTGCTTTAAGAATCCAACTATCATAGTCTCTTGTTTTTAAATTATACAAAACTTTACTACTTGCGGTATGTTTTGTTATTCCATATATTATGGCCATGGGGAGGCAGTACATATTCTTATTTTCAATGCGAATTAATCGCTTTTCCAAGTAATCTTGGTATTTGCAATATTTTTGGACAGCACTCATTGCATTAGGTCTTCCTTGTCCGTGCAAATTCTCTGCTATATGGAATCGAAACAATACTTCTTCCCCTAAAAGGAACACTTCATTCGAATTTAGTACTCGTTCGATTGAAGTGAGGACTGTTCTAGCAGTGAAATGGTCCTTTCTTCTAAACGGCACATACACTGGTTTGTTATTAGTACTATTACTACTTTCAACGTATAAACCAATGTAGTCCATGGGGCGTGCATTGGAGATCACATGTTCCAACGCAAAATCAATTAAACTTTCGATATAGGCCTCTGGGTTATTAATATTCCTTTCATCACCCACAGGTCTGACGACAATTTCATGCCCCGTAAGATGAAACTTACGAAACCTTTGTCTGCTTTGTCTTACAACTTCGAAATTACTACTGCTTTGATTATCCCCGCCATGACTATCATCACTACTACTACCACTTGTACTACCACTATTATGACTACCAGTAGTACTACTTGCACTATTCTTATTTATGTTGCCATGTCCAACCATTGGTGGGACACTAGCAGATGACGGTCCAGGTTGAGGAGAAAAAATCAATTGGTTCCCATAGTCATGATTATCCTGTACACAATATTGAGTTGTATTGTATACAGGATTTTCTCCCTGGACCTGTTGCGTGGGTATAACCACAGCATTGTCCTCATTTTCAACCAATCTCCTCATTTCTTCTTCAATTGGTAATTCAACGGAATTTAAATTGCCAATCCCATCTGCTTTATCATTTAGGAAAGCTAAATCTTCATTTGATAACAAATATAAATTATTAGGACTCAAGTTATGAGTTTCTTGAGGAGTCATGACTATGGCATTATTATTTTCAGATGGGATTAAGCATGGTTCCAAAACAAATCGCGAGCCAAAATCAAAAAACTCAGATAACTCTGTATCATTTATCCTATCTACCTGACCTTCCCCACAAGCTAATAAATACATAACTTTATCTAGAGCCAATTCATATGATTCTTTACTACGGAAAAAACCGTACACAAACAAATCCAGTACGTCAGCACTGCTTACACAGTGCTGGAGAAGTAGTATATCATTACCTTCAAAGACACGAAGGGTCCGCAATATGGCTTCGCATCTCACCGTTCCCCTATGGCCAAGTCTGCTTAATTCCATGATGGCTTTCCACGTACTAAAAACCCTAGGGTACTCGTTGAGACCGCGCAAGACCTCTTGCAGGTAGATTTCATCAATCATGTTAAATTCTTCAGTCGGGCAGAAGAAATCCATCTAAAAAATAAAAAACAAAGAAAAAACTATTTTGAGTAATCAACACCACTTTAATAAAAAAAAAGATCAAATAAATACATCTTTTAAGCAACGCTCACATGATAATATCATATAAAAGAAAAAATAATCATCTTTAGTTAATTATTGATATGTAAATAGAAATCAATCAAGTTACTTTATGAAAAATCAGTAAATATATTCACCTATATTGAATTATAAAGTATTCTATTAAAAAATATCCACACACACACACACACACACACACACACACACACACATACACACACAGAGAGAGAGAGAGAGAGAGAGAGAGAGAGAGAGAGAGTCTCTCTTTGTTCATTAATATTGGTTAAATACAAGTCAAGTACAATTAAAAACTATATAATTTCTTTCTTTTAAAAAAAACATAATAACCATAAGAAATACATACCTTTCAAGGCTTAGTTCTCCGTTCACAATCCACAAAAAAGAAAAAGAAAAAAATCTCAACTGGGATAGTCGGTCGTTTTAATGTAATTGCTAGCACCACAACGCTTAGCACAGCTTCAATGTCTGTAATAAAACAGCCCTCAATAAATATAGTGATAATCCTGTATACTTTATTTAATACTATTAAAATAGGTTTAATAATCAGGAAAGCTTTCTCTGTGATCTTTAACGCACGCCGACGTAAGAAAAAATGATAAGCGTACACATCAAACACATGTTATATCATGTTCTATCAAGTGTTCTCCCTCCCCCACCACTAACAGTGACATCTGTCGGAAAACTTTTAAATTAAGTTTAGTTTAGTTTACCTCCGTGCATCGTGTTGACGTATTTATTATTAGTCCTGAATATATATTTATATTTTAAAGGTACAGTATAATATATATTTCTTTTTTAGCCATTAAATACTACTGATAACATTAAATAAGTACCCTTCTCGCAGTTGTGTTCTGTTAATAAAACATAATTTGTGAGGGCATAATTGATTCTTCTTCTATCAGTAAACCACCAAACGTTCATTATATTACAAATCCCTAAGGGGAACCCACCAACACATATGACCCTTCAGTTGAACATAATTATCATCATTATGTTATTACTTATTCAGAAAAACCCGTAATTGTAGGAATTAACTAATGGGGAACTTTAACACATGTCAATGTATATGGTAAAAACACATAATTCTCTTTTTGCTATAATATAATACTGCTAAAATCTAGGAGCGCCTATAACTAATGGGCCCCGCCAATTATAGCTACGTAATTTTCCTTTTGCTATAATATAATACTGTTAAAATCTAAGTAAACCTGGGGGGGCCGCGGTGGCTCGGTGGTAAAGCGTTCACCTCTGGTGTTTGGGGTCCCGGGTTCACGCCAAATATTTCAACATTTTCATGACAAACATTGTTTGGATTTATTTTTTTATAAATTGTGGTGGACAAACATCGTACATATGAAAATTTCTCGGGGGTTCTCCCGTTTCCTCCCACTTCCTATATACTTTTAAGAGCTTATTTTAGCTCCCATATTTAGTTCAAACACCTTATTTTTAACAACGAGTTTGCACAGCAAACGATTTATTTTGCAAGTTCGCAATTTTTAAAATATTTTCGAAACAATTTTCTCTTTATGAGATTTCATAGAAATCGATCCGTAAAATAAGTTGCTCCGACTAATTTATTAGGAGAATATCTTTTTATTCTCTCACATATTGTTCGAACATCTTATTTTTAACAAATAAAATAATCATCGTCTCCTTTAGCCTAGCCGGCATAATTGTGGGGACTCAAAAATTTCTAAGTAATCCTGTGACTGGGACCCGCCAGTTATACTGCAAATAGGACTACATAATTTCCTTGTAATACAATACTGTTTAAATCTAGAGGAACCCATAACTAAGGGGGGAAGGGCCCCCCCGTTACTTGTAAAAATATACTACAAATAGTCGTACGTAATTCTCTTTTGCTATAATACTGGTAAATTTAGGCAATCTATCTGACAGGCAAAAACCACTTAGTTGGAGGGATATAGTACAAATAGGACTACATAATTTCATTTTTGCTATAATACTGTTTAAATCTATGTTGGTCTATCTGAGAGGCAAAACCCCCTCGTTGAGGGACATGGGCTCTATCTGGGAGGCAAAAGTCACTTAGTTGGAGGGACATCATTTCAATTCGCTTCATTGTAATACAATACTGCTAAAATCTAGTGGAACCCATAACTATGGGGGAAGGGCTCCCCGTTACTTGTAAAAATATACTACAAATAGACGTACATAATTCTCTTTTTGCTATAAGATAATACTGCTAAAATCTAGGATCGCCTATAACTAATGGGCCCCGCCAGTTATAGCTACGTAATTTTCCTTTTGCTTTGCGGATATACAACAGGTTTTCAAGTCAAAAGACAGTGTTCAATAACCAATGTATTTAGGGATTTCCGTAAAATTTTCTTTCTTGACATTAAAGCTATTGTTTGCGCTATGTTGCTACCACCCACGCAAAATAACTAACATTCAGTAATATTTACTATTAAAACACGATAATGTTGGGGGAAAAGCGCTCCCCCCAAGACTAAAACATTTCTTTCTGCAAATACTAGTCTTAGTTCAAACATTTGCGTTCCTAAAAAGATTATCAGTTGTGTTACCAAAGCGTAGTAGTAGTATGTCATCTATTGGCAAATGAGCTTACTTAAACAGTTCAAGTCCCATCTGTACAACGTACATATATATATATTAGGTATAACTGATTTTAAAGTGCTCGGTATAACAGTTAAAAAAATCGTAACAAATGAATCAAACATATTGTAATTAAGCATCCTATAATTAAGCAAATAAAACTCTACATGTAAATGGTCCGTCTTTTATTTGTAGGTTCACATTTTTAATATGTTCGCAATTTTCGAAATTATTTGTAGGTTCACACTACAAGTGTTCTGAGTTTGCTTCGCAAACGACCCAATAAATAAGTTGAATTTGCTACGCGAAAGAATGAATGAAATAAAATAACACGAACGAATAAAATAATCACAAATAAATTTGTTCAGAGTATAACATACGATCCGTAAAAATAATAATAATAATAATAATAATAATAATAATAATAATAATAATAATAATAATAATAATAATAACTTTAGTAATCGAAAATCGCAATTACATTTCAAGCGTTTTCAGTATATCGCAAAGCTTATCCTCTTGCATGATTACAAAAAATGGTCGTAGGTTTATTTCCCGGATAATGTTTCTCAGAAGCAACTCGTGTAGTTTTTCAATAATTATTCAAAAAACTCATTATTATAATTAAGTGAATAATACATGACATTTAAAAAGTTCTCACCTTAAAAATCAGAGTTCGTTCTGTTAAATCACTCACAAAAAAGTTCAACACACAAAAGATCAACACACACACACACTATGGAACTGTGTAAAAACAATAATAACAAACTTTATTTCAATACTATATATATATATATATAAGGATTTCATTATGTCCCTCCCCCAAGCATCATGTTTTCAACCCGATTTCATTAATTATAAATAAATAAATAAGGTCATCATAGCCGCTAACATCGTTTATTCATTCATTGCCACAGCGAGAAATCTAAAAATTTCTTATTTTCAAGTTCGTCAACCGCTGGAGAAATCTCATTCAGACAGGGTATCGATCGATCGACATTTGAGGCTTGCAGCTATGTACGGATCTCATCTAATTAAGGAAAAATGCTTACATGTTCATCAGATATTAGATATTCTGCCAAAAATCAGATATTACCACAAAAATACATTCACGTGTTTGTCCCAAAACATCTTCTAAAGGGGGAAGAAACATCGAATTTCTATCTGTCTTCTTCATCACTGCCGATAAGTATCGCAGTAACAATCATCGTTAATGGAAAAATATTTCAGTATGTCATCAGTCAAAGTTCCAACAAACAAGGGGAAAGCGTCTAAGGTTATTCCAGTACAATCGGAAATAAAATTAGAAAGTGCATTGACACTCTATACATGCGTGTCACAAGTCATAGTTCTATCGGGAGCAAGGAGAAAGCGTGTAAGGCATTGACCCGGAAGTAATGACATTCTAAGCTAGTCTTCTGTAAGAGACGGAACAACAATCATTCGCTCCGTATTTCAAACTTGGCTGTAAGCACGGAGTTAACTATAAGGAATAAAAAACGATGAATATTAAATAAATAAATAACCCATTCAAAAATCACACATCGTATTTTCCATATGTTTTTTTTCTCGCCAATTTACATGTGAGAATTGCAATAATTCTCAGTACAATACAGCGTTCACCTCTGGTGCTAAGGGCCACGGGTTCAATTCCAATACAATGCAACGTTCACCAATAATGTTAAGGGTCCCGGGTTTAATCCCCGTACAATGCAACGTTCACCTCTGGTGCTAAGGACCACTGGTTCAATTCCAGTACAATGCACCGTTCACCAATAATGTTAAGGGTAGCAGGTTCATTTTCAGTACAATACAACAATCACCTCTGGTGCTTGGGGGTCCCAAGTTCATTTTCAGTACAATGCAGCGTTCATCACTAGTGTTAAGGGTTCCGGGTTTAATCCCCGTACAATGCACCATTCACCTCTGGTGCTAAGGTTACCAGGGTCATTTTCAGTACAATGCAGCGTTCATCTCTGGTGCTTGGGGGTTCCAGGCTCATTCTCAATACAATGCATTGTTCACCTCTGTTGCTAAGGACCAGGGGTTCAATTCCAGTACAATACAGCATTCATCTCTGGTGCTAAGGGCCCCAGGTTCGATCCCAGTGCGTATCACACATTATAAGTGTTCTCACCTTCTAATAAAATGGTTTCCACCAATAAAAATAGAAATCAATCCATAAAATATATTAGGAAAATATCTTTTTATTCTCTCTCACATATTGCTCGTGTAATCTTTTATTCTCTCTCACATATTGTTCGTGTAATCTTTTATTCTCTCTCACATATTGTTCGAAACAAGTTTCTCTTTTGAATTTGCTAAGCAAATGAACCAATAAAAATATGGATTTAATTCAAATCAAACCAATTCAAATTTCCATTATTATTTTTAAAAATAACCAGTATAGAGTCTCTAGAGACACGCATACACACTCAAAAAAGACCACATGACCTTTCCATGTCAGCACAACTAAAAACAAAAATATAACAACTTTCTAACACACGTAAGCAGGTCATCAACCCATAATGACATACACGCCACCCCTCTGGCAACATCCATTAAAGAACCATGTTAGAACATCATTATTACGTAAAGTACCGTTAACATTCTTCCTTTCGGGTGGAAAAGTTCAGGCTCACCTACTGCCACCTCCTCATGGTGAGTTCTGGGTTATTTCCATCATTAATGTTTGGAAATAAGCAAAGAGCTGCAGATGTAAAACAAAATCTTTCTTATCTAATTAACGATCCAGATGAATCACAAACAACGCAACTTAATTTTAAGAAATGAAAAAAGTAGGGACACAATTGTCCATATTTTAAGCCACTGGTGGCACCTGAATGACTTGACTCATCAAGCTGAAATTTTTTACACGTAAAATATAGACATTTTACAGGAACAAAACCACATAGGATAACCATTTTTCATAAAGTACATATTTTACATTTTTAAAAATAACATTTATATTTAACAAAATTTAAAAATTTTCGGCTGTTGGTGGCACCTAAAGATATTGACCAATAGACTTGCAATTTTTTACACGTTATATGGATCCCATTTCGCAAAAAAATATCACTAAGGATAAGTTGATTTCAAAAAAAGTGGAAATTCGATGCACCCTACTGTACAATATATGTGATACTGGATAAAAAAATGATTTTTAAAAAAAATTCTTTACGTTCATTTAATGGATAAGGTGGTTCCGAACTGTGCCTACTCTCTAGAGCAATTTTGGAGCTAACAGAAATTGTATTTAGGACTATACTTCGACCCTTTACTTTTCCAGTTTGCACCAAGCATCCATTATAAATAGGCTAGGTGAGGGTGAGCCTCAGAGCCACATTCTAAATAGAGTAGAATGATAAAGCAATCCCATCTACTGGGACCGAAACCGGGTCGCCTAGATAGTAGATGGGCACCTTACATACTACACTGCTACAGCTCTTCAAGAATACATTAATAGACATCGATAATCATGTTCTACCTATATTTCTTCTAAATTAGAGCTATAATCATAACTATCCTTAGTGAATGAAAACATTATTACATTGAAGTGTCATGCTTAAAAGAAGAAGAAAATAGAGTAGTATCCAACCAGTGAGTCGGGCAACCATATGGGTAGGGTCGCTCACAAAACAAGAAAATTTTCCGTCTCGTCTCGAAAACAAGTCGAGAATCGAGATGAGAAGCACATTTTAAAAGTCAAGACGAAACGAGAAATATGACAATTCTGGTCTCGTTTTCCAGACGAGACGAGAAAATCAGGATATGCATTTTGTACATAAATTTACACAATGAGACAAGTCGATAAAAGCTTTTTCGAGAATAGGGACGAGACGAGAATAAATTCTTCGAGAATCAAGACGAGACGAGAATTTCTAAAACAAATTTAAGAGGCGAGACGAGAAAGCCTTATTTCTTGCCTAGCTTTGTCTTATGGGCAATACTACAGTTGGGATGTGTCGCCAAATTTTGGAATTTAAAAATAAACTTTTATCCCATTCAGAAAGCCTATAAGTCTAGATTTCGTACACTATACATTTTATGAATTTTTACCATGAGACCTTTAATAATATCAATTTTGAAACAATGTATCCTAATTAACTCCTGTAACAGAATGCTAAATTCTAATCTTACCTAATGTAAACGTTTTGTGATGATGTAGATATTCAGGAAAGTGTATTGTCAGCCGAAAACCACTGTGCAAGTTTATTAAGAGTCTTCATCCCGGCGAAATTAAAATACCGCTAATTTTACAGTAATTATGTAATATCAAATAGATAAAAGATAATCGAAATGTGGAACAAGAGCGCCCTAGACAATATTATTTTACATGAGAAACCGTTATCACGACTTACTTATCTGCTTTCAATTTCGAGCCATTTTGAAAATCGGCATTTATTTTCGCGTTTTTAAACATCTGAAAACGGAAACCCACTAGGTGACTTGTGATAACGGTACCTCACGCAAAATAATATTGTCTAGGGCGCTCTTGTTCCATATTTCAGTTATCTTTTATCTATTTGAAAATATCACATAATTACTGTAAAATTAGCGGTATTTTAATTTCGCCGGGATGAAGACTCTTAAACTTGGAAAAATATGATACTGAAAGCTTAGTCTAAATTTCCTTTCCGATGATTCGTATATACAGATATTGATTCAGTTATATTGAGTCAAAGTCAATGTGCAACTGTACCGCGCATGCGTAGTCCATCACCGAGAGATTGCCACAAGGCAAGCAATAGTATGCCTTGTTACACACGTAGAATAATAGAGCGATAGTCGATTGTTGTCTAATGTCGCCAAAACTGGGAGGTGTTAATTGTGGCCCTTTCCAACGCTACGTTAGCGGCGCTTCGCGTCATAGAAATGAATCAAATGCGTAAGTTTCGTGTAGATCTTGTCGCTGCGAATCGTAATATACGAAAATATGCGACACAGAGTCCTGGACCCACCACGTCCACGCGAGCAGGTAGAACCATTTCTAAAAAGGGTTCATGATTATGGTCGGTTTCTCTTATAGGGGGCAAACTACGTCTCCGAAAGGTGGAGCCTAATTAATGCTACGTACTACCAGACTCGCGTCCTGACTGAAATGTACCAGAATGAAACCCCAGCATCGTACGGACAAAACGTTTACCAGGTTGAACAAAAAACCAAGACAAGATATCCAGTCACACGGTGAAAACAGCGCTGGAATTACATCGCTGTATAGAACAGGAAACTGGAATTTGGGCAATTCCCCTCTCTGTAACAAAAGAAATACTGTATTTTAACACACACTGTATTTTAAACTATAATATGCTACAGTTTTAGGCATCTACCATACCGTTCATCAGACACTATATCTCTAACACTCCTGTCAAGAGTCCAAATGCCAAGCCAATGGGCAATTGTGCTTTCGGACTCCTCAAACCGTGCCTATCCTATCGTCGAGTCCACATCATCACCGGCCTGTGAATAAACTGTAAAGATGAGTGAGATGCAGTACCCATGGTCCAAACACTGCAACATAGTCTCCTACAATGGAAACTCCGATGCCGGGCAATAGTCAGTAGAGATGGACTGCAAATGGAACACGACCAATGGTGGAAACATGGCATCTCCTAGGTAAGTGGCATATTCAAATTCGATTCAATTTAAGTGTCTTCATCCCGGCGAAATTAAAATACCGCTAATTTTACAGTAATTATGTTATATCTTCAAATAGATAAAAGATAATCGAAATGTGGAACAAGAGCGCCCTAGACAATATTATTTTACATGAGAAACCGTTATCACGACTCACTTATCTCCTTTCGATTTCGAGCCATTTTGAAAATCGGCATTTATTTTCGCGTTTCTAAACAGCTGAAAACGGAAAGCCACTAGGTGACTTGTGATAACGGTACCTCACGCAAAATAATATTGTCTAGGGCGCTCTTGTTCCATATTTCAATTATCTTTTATCTATTTGAAGATATCACATAATTACTGTAAAATTAGCGGTATTTTAATTTCGCCGGGATGAAGACTCTAAAGTAAATCAACCTCTGTATTTACACATAATTTTTGTTATACACATGATGAAAATTCAGATTAAAGAAAAATACATATATGAACACGCGATACCAATCGTTACAACAATACTATACCGAACTTCCATTTTTAGTTTTAATGGCCTACTCAGTAAAAATTGTTCCACGTGTCACTTAAGAATTAGCTATAAGTTGTATTTGTTGCCAATTTATGGAAGCATTGAACTGCACAGGACAGACCAAGTACTTTACAAAGGGGAAAAATATAATAAATAACGAAATAAAGAGAAATTAGCTATGCTTCAGAGATATGTTCAAAAAGACGTGTTTTGCTTGTGTTTAAGACATGTTAAAAGCAGGAAATGTGGGTTGAAATGTATCCGCCTCCTTTGACATGTAGGCGGAATTATTGCCTGCAATGGTTTCTAATCAAAGAACTACCGCAACTTATTTTATAGGATGACTCGCAAGAAAAGAAGCCTTTTCCACAGTTTGTATAGTCGGTGTTGTTCTACAATATGGTTGTTATATTTTTACTTTCAGAGGTGGTAATTCTAAGTTATCACTGTTTAAAGAATTGCATATGCAACTTATCAGATTAATATCGCGTTGCACCATCTATCGTCCTCAGAACAGCTCTGATGTCACTTGGAATCGAGTCACAGGTGTCGCGAGTGATAGCAAGTAGAAAAATATACCATTCCATGTGCAGTGCATCACTCAGTTCCGTGAGAGAGGATGGAGGCGGAACTCAGTACCGGATATCCGCTCCCAAAACGGACCACTACCGTTCAATTATGTTCATATCCGAGGATTGGCCAGGCCAAGGGAGGTGGTCAACTTGGAAGCTCCAACTGTATGAATGGCCACATTATTGTCTTGGAATTTGCTATCATTGTCCGGAAACACCAACTTCAACCACCAAATTGTCCTATTGGTTCGGGTTGGAATTGATCAAAAATAACGGAAATAAAGTGGTTGTGAATTCAATTCCTTCTTGAATATAATGTGATAACAATAACAACTTTTCACTATAACTTTCGTATTAATTATTTAATTTTCATGATTTATGATTTCTCAATCATTTTCGAGCAAATAAGTCACCAGTCATGGAATCAGCCAGCAAGTTCAGACATGGTTATTTTCAAAAGAACTTCATTCCCCCCTTTCCCCAAATGAGTGGGTTTCTAGAATGTTATGTCTAATGCCTTGTCTCTAGATAACAATTTACAGGTATCTATAGATTTAATATCCAGAGTTTTACAGGTATTTAGATATTGTACTTACAGGTATCGAGAGATTTTCAGGTATTTTTGATACTGTAGTTACAGGTATCTAAGATTTAGTATGACGTATAGGTACGCAACATGACTTAAACCTCACCAGAGATCGAAGGTATCACATTCTCTAACACATAACCTGCGACATTAAAGAAAATAAAGACAGAAAAAAGTAATTTATAATGTTCCATGCATGGTTGATATGGCAATATTGTAAAACAAATTCGACAAATTTTCGGTCATTGTGTAACTTCTTTTCTTTCATTACAGAAACTAAACAAAAGGGAAAACGATAAGAAACTAATATATTAAAATAAATATAGATCACTAAGAGTAGCAGTATATTAAAGAATGGCTTGAGAAACTGGGTGGTTGATCATGAATTAACGGGATAAATCGTGGGTACACACGCACTTCAGAGATTGTCCACTCAGCTGGGTAAACTGTATGATTGTTGGATGTGCAAATGGGTGTCTTTCTTTATGTATTAATTGAAATAAAAAATAGTTAAAATAGTGATTATGTACATTATTGAAGCGAGTAATAATTCCTTTCACTAAATTCAATCCCAAATTATAGGAGTAAATCTGTAATCTCATACAAAATACACACTATATTATATAAAAGTTTGAGTGTTTTTTATTAAATATATTATATAATTATATATATTATATAAAAATACATATTCACTGAAAATACAGCTATGTGCTTTAAAATTCGAGCAATTCTATGTGCTGCACTCCCTCATTATTGACTCATTTCAACTCCAAGCAATTGAGACGATTGGAAATTTGAAGAAAAAGAAAAAAAGACACATGATAAAATTTTATATTTTACGAAGATTATTGTAAAAAAAATAATAATAAATTCGAAAAGAGAAAACTTAGTGTGGTTAAACTTGATCTGTGCCAACTATGTATCTTTCAATGTTATAAATTAGATAAAGCTTCTTATCTACCTTGTTAGGCCTAAGTGCTCTTATTAACTAACTAACTAACTCTATGGCCTATGGAACCCGGAGGTTCAATGCCGCGTTCACAAAAGCTCTCCACTGACTTCTATCCTTAGCTAACTGCATCCAGTTTCTACTTTGTATTCCAATCTCTGCGAGATCCATCTTAATATTGTCCTCCCATCTACGCCTAGGTCTTCCTAATGGTCGTTTTCCGATTGGTCTTCCTGTCAAGATTTTGAAAGCGTTTCTACTTTCTTCCATTCTAGCTACATGACCCGCCCACCTAAGCCTCCTAGACTTCACGACCCTAACAATGTTGGGTAAACCATATAAATTATGTAGTTCCTCGTTATGAAGTTTCCGCCATTCCCCATTCCCGTTCCTCTTGGGTCCGAATATTCGTCTCAGGATCTTGTTCTCAAATACTTTCAATCTATGTTCTTCCCTCAGAATAAGTGACCATGTTTCGCAGCCATACAAAACAACAGGCATGATTACCGTTTTGTATATTTTAAGCTTCAAATTTCTCGACAGAATTCGCGACGACAAGAGATTTTGAACCGAATAGTAACACGAATTCCCTGCTTTTAGTCGACATTTAATTTCTTCGTGAATATGATTTTCCTCTGTTAATATTGATCCTAGGTATTTGAAACTATGCACTTTATCAAAAGTATTATTTAATATTTTAACGCATCCATAATTTGCTGTATTCCGGTCCCGACGCACTTCCATGTATTTAGTTTTCTCTGCATTTACTTCTAAACCCATGTCCCTGCAAGCGTTTAATAAGATCTCTGCATTTCTTTCTATTGTTCTCCTATCATCGCCTATTAAATTTACGTCATCAGCATATGCCATAACCTGGTGAATACCGTTCAACTTTAGGCCCTGGTTGCTATCTTTGATTTTCCTTATAGCGTATTCCAGAACTAAGTTAAATAATAATGGCGACAACACATCTCCTTGTTTCAGGCCATTTTCGACGTGAAAGCTCGTGGACAAAAATTTTCCTACCCGGACTTTACTTTGGGATTCATTTAAGCATATCTTAATTAATCTAATTAGCTTTCTCGGTATTCCAAGTTCTGTAAGGACGTTGTATAATGTTTCTCTCCTAACCGAGTCGTACGCCTTTCTAAAATCAATAAATAGTTGATGTACCGGGGTATTGTATTCCCGCTTTTTTTCGAGTATTTGGCGAATGGTAAATATTTGGTCGATAGTTGATCGATTCCGTCTAAATCCGCATTAATAATCTCCAATAATTTCATCTGCGTATGGGGTCAGTCTTGCTAATAGAATATTTGAAAGAATTTTATAGGATGTTGACAGAAGAGAGATGCCTCGATAATTATTACAGTCAGTTTTGTCGCCTTTCTTGTGAATTGGAACAATGATAGATTCTTTCCACTCTTGTGGCAATTCTTCCTTGTTCCAGATAAGGAGAATGAGTGTGTGTATCTTGTTCCACAATTTATCGCCTCCAGTTAAAATTAACTAAGCCGGAATTTCATCTACACCCGGAGATTTGTGTTTCTTTAATTTCTTTATAGCAGTTTCTACTTCTATTCGGTTGGGTTCTGGAATATACGGTTCTGCGATGTGTATCTCCTTTTCTCCACGCACACTAGTTTTCGGTTGCGTGTTAAGCAAATCGTCAAAGAAATCTTTCCATCTATTTAAGATGCTATCCGTGTCAGTGAGAACTGTACCGTCAGATTTCTTTAATATATAAGCACGAAGTTGATAGCCTTTCTTAAATTCGTTGATTCCCTTATACATGTCCCGGATGTTTTTATTTTTACTATTATCTTGAAGTTCCTTAATTTTAGCTTTCAGAAAATCGCGTTTCTTTGTTCTAAAAGTTTTGGAAGTTTCCCGCCTGATATCTGCGAAATTTTGTATAGTTATTATTATAAACAGTGCTCTTATTATAAACATTAATGCACTGATGACTATTCACGTAATTATTCCACTAACTTCCACATAAGAGTATCCACAATACATATCCTGATCCAATTAAATCTCCATGTATCTGTTTACCTAATCAGAGATTACATCTAAGTAAAAAAAAAAAAAAAAGAAAAAAAAAAAAGAAAAAAGAAAAAAAAAGAAAAAAATCGAAAGATTCCTAAAATCCAATATCCACCTTACACTGATTGAAATCCATCTTGATCCAAATCAGGCCCCTAGCCAGCCCAAAAATTTGGGGGGGGGCGGTAGAAGTTAGGGGGGCCCGACCGAATCATATTATACTTCATCACCATATTATAGTTCATTTGCAAGCCTACCGTCTAATTTTATGGGGGCCAGCTAAAATTTAGGGGGGGCCGGCCCCCTCTTACCCCCCGTGGATACGGGCCTGATCCAAATATTTGTTCGCACAGTGTATTCCCTACTCACATTCAATATAGAGGTATGTGTAAACTTATGTAACATCTTGTGTCCGTAATCCATAGCCTCATTCCTCATTCTCAACAGTTAGCATAGATTGTTTAAAAAAAAAAAAAAAAAAAACTAGGGAGAGGTGATGTAATTGAGTCTTCGTATTTGATTGACTTCAACTCCAAGCAGCGGGAATTGTGAAAACCTCAATAAACACACACTCGCACACCATATTGTGACCAAATTGTGTAATATTTATGAAAGTTATCGTAAAAAATATTTTTCTAAACTCAGAGGAGAGGAAGATACTCGTCCTCAATTGGTTTTGAATCTAAGTAGTGAGAATGATTGTGAAACATCCAAAGAATTCGCCATATTCCTTGAAAATCTAATATTTTCAAGAAATATATCTATATTGTACCTTTTATTTTATCAGGGGAGGGGACGGAATAATTCATACCACATTAGGGGACTAAAGTTACCTCTTACATTTGACTGATTATAACCCCAACCACTGGTGATTACGAAAAAGAGTAGAACAAAATATATTCGGTATCATATTGTATCAAAACTGAATGTATTTTACATATGATAAAATCTTTGAAACTCTAGAAAAGAATAAGGAAGGGATATGTAAATCACCACTTTATTAACTCATATTGGGCCCTAAGCTACGTATTTTTTACTGGTTGTTGTAGAACATTAAAAAAATGAGGGAGGTTGAAGCCAGTCAAAGTGATTCCTCATATTTGATTGACTTCCCAGCTCCAAGGAGTGTGTATGATTGTGTAAAGATCTCAATAAACACATTCACCATACTGTGCCACTAGGAGAAAGCAAGATAAAATCTCTCGTTCTTGATTCATTTTAAATCCAAGTAATGAGAATGATTGTAAAACCTCAAAACATACTGCATGAAAATCAAAACATGTTTACGAAATATACATCATTATTCTGGACTGAATATTATGAATACATATAATGCATTGAGTATTATTTGATTGGTCTAGTTACAGAACAAAATTCCAGCTACAGTACATAGTATTAAGTACATAGCATACGTACTTAAAAGGTCAAGGAAAATTTCACCAACTAACGAAGATAAAATTACGATGACGTAATACTGGAAATATTTACTTGCTATTTGAATAATAACTGAAGTTAAAGCATATAAATAACAGAAACACGTTTTTATTGACCTTTTTACCCTGGACAGCACGTACCCTTCTGTATAGCAATATGGATGAAGATCTTCCATAAAAAAGGATTTAGGCCGACAAAACAAATCGTATAGCGTGCTCCAGATACATAAAACATAAAAATAAAGACATACATGGGGGAAGTCGATAATACCAATACAGTGTGTGTGACCAAATATTAAAATAAAAAGAAAAAAATCGAATATCATAATAATAATAATAATAATACATAAGGTCAAAGCGGAGTTGTAAATATAGAAAAGTAACAACAACCCATTTTTCTAGTGCAGTGCCTATACGAGTTCGTATACATATAAATATACATAATTCATGGCCGTTATGAGTGTTATCACATATACACATGACTACACAATTTATTTTTTCTTTTATGTAATATATTGGAAGCAAAAGTTCAGAGCGGTACATGAATGGCTATAGAGAGTGTGTGGTTGCTATGTGCGTGAATTATAGCTAATGTAATAAGGAAAAAAGAAAGGCGTTTATGTTCCGGTGAAAGGACAGTTTTGGTAGAATATATGTTAAGTTTCGTAAAGAAATAAAAAAGAAATGTCTAGAAAAAAATACAAGCTTTCATAGGAAATTTCTTCTCGAATTTACGAGGCTGATCAGATTCTGTTGGTCTTTATTTTAAGCGCCTTTTAGGAAGTGTATGTAAATCTATTCTTACAGCTACACGAAACGACGGATATGGTAAACGCATTCTTTGGTCTGGTTTCTGGTATTACTAGGTAATTTATTAGCTAGCGTCTATATTTATAAGCAAAGCCTAAGTTACATCTGATAGATAGCACGGAAAACACATTACCCCGTAAAAAATACAGAGGATAAAATGAAATGAAAAAACTGAATGTATATGTTGGATTATCATCATCATTATCATCTTTTTCTTCAAATACTGTATTCTCAATCCTCTGTTGAATGTAGGTCTCTCCAACTCTTTTCCAAAACCGTATATTAGTAACTCAGAAATCTCTTTCCGTGTTACTCTGCAGTGATTTTGAATTATATCACATTACATCGTATGGGGGTGTTTTCTGGGTACACTCACTTCTAGGGTGTGGGATTCCTTTTCAATCCCTGATCTCGCCAAATGGGCTTGGGTAGATTTTCTAATGTGCGTGAGTTTTCTCGGGGTTTTCCCGTTTTCTCCCATTTTTCTTCAGTCAAGCATTTCGTTCTATCTCTTGGCGTCCAGTCAAAGCTTTTTTTTTTAAAACCATCATAATTTTTTCTTGCAATATGTTAAGTTTACTGTTTGTTCAATACCTTAATTATTTTGTTATGATAATATCCATCACTTCTGTCATCTGTCTGCTCCATGTGATTCTTTTGCTATTTTTGCTGGTGATTCCTACCATGCATACCTCCATGCTTCGTTAAGTAGTCTGCAGACGTTGAATGTCTGATTTTTTTGTTACTGTCCTTGTATACGATTCAAATATCAAAACAGGTAAAAACATTCATTGAAAATTTTACGCTTCTAATACATTGCCATTTTGCTTTTAAAGATGAAGACGATCTTTGTAAGTAGATGTAATTTATGATATCGTACAGTTTTGTGTTGTTATTTCTCAAGTGAATGATGTCATAACTAATCATCATCATTGACAGACATCTTACCGCAACTAAGAAGCTTCCATGCTCCACGGTCTTTCGCTAAGCTCTTCGTCTTTACGTACGATTTTTCTGTTTTGATATCGTCCATTAGTCGTAGCCTCCTTCACCCCCTTATTCTCTTTCCTGCCACCATACTCTTTAGCACGTTCCTCATGATACAGTTCTTTCTTAGCCGTTGTCCCAACAAGTTTCTCTTCCTCTCCTTAATAATATCTAAAATTATTCTTTTCTTCTCCATTTTCTTTAACACCCTCTCATTCGTTTTCCACTCGACCCAACTAATTCTCTCCACTCTTCTGTACATCCACATTTCGAAAGCTTCCAGTCATTTTTCATCATTTTTGGGCAATGTTCATGTTTCCGTTTCAAACAGCACAATACTCCACATTTTATGAGCCCGCCCCCCCTCCTCAACTCTTCGTTCAAGGTTCAGAAAAGAAAAATATCACATTTAAACCATGTCTTGTGAGGTAAAGGGAAGAGGATCTTAATGTTTAATGGTATGTCAAATCGAAATAGCATTTACAATTGCGATATGCGTTATACGCCTACGATCAAGATCCAACCAACTTACATCTTGACAAGTTACGATTGTCGAAACAGATCCATATTTTATCAAAAGTGATAACCCGACGCAGGAAACTGTTGTTACTGCACTCAGTGAAATGCACATCTTCAGACGGTGATCATTGTTCGGTGGTGTTAACTTATGTGGCACCCCTGAGTTCAAATGTTTCGTCTTACTGATTTGATTGCATGTGGCCGCCGAACGACAGTAGAATGGTGTATGCTTTACTTGTTTGCAATTGCACTAACACTTCACCGAGGGTCCGTATCCACAGTGTCCCTGAGTAGCTCATCAGAATATGTTGTTGGTCGGTGTTCACGGAGCTCATTTTTTTTTTTTAAATGTTGTGTCACTGGAACGAAATTTCACATACGAACTCCATATGGTGAGTTAATTCACTGCTCTTAGTCCTAATGTATTGCTCCATTTCTTTGCAATTACAATGTTCTGAATGTTGCAGCTTAAACTCGTAAAGGAAAATCACTTGGAATTGTGTATTTTTCACCCTGTCCCACGACTCTGTTCAACAACACACTATCCCCCAGATTCACTGAACACCCCAACCTGTTTTCTAACTATATATACGGAGTTTGTGATCTCGCATTCGTGATCTGGATTCATCGATCAGAGTCTTTCTATTTCAAGCGTGCCCCTGTGGCGCTGGTGTCGATGTGTGTTTTCCCGTACCTTCCTCGAAAGAGGAGGGACAAGTTGCTCTGACCGAGATCCTTCAATAGTTGGATGCGGACAGGGTTGTCAAAATGAATTATTTCATGGACTTCGCTGTGCACTGTCTTCTTAGCCATTCTAAGTAGCCTACGATCTTCACTGGCCAAGACCAAATAACTGAATGACAAATTGGCAACACAGGCGAGGTCATTCACATTGTTCCCAAAGCAAAGGAAAGATTTCCTCCGTAGAAAGCGGCGATGTTAGGGCCGAAGTAAGTTTCACACATTTTCGGAAGCACACTAGAAATTGAAATGCTCAGTTGCGTTACAGAAAGTGATTTCCTATCAGACATGAAAGCAGACATTTCAATCACATTAACCCAATATCTGTAATTCAATATTCTCTTAGTGCTTTCCTTAATTTCATGTTCCTTCATATATTCAACTTTTTTCTTTCTTTTTCTTCCTTTTTTTGCAGGACGGGGTTTATTTTTTCTTTATCTTCGCTTTCTTTTATTTTCTATTCCTCACTTGAATATAGGCTATACTGAAGTCCCCAAACTCTTAGTGTCCGGATGAGGTAGCGCAAGAAAACTCGTTGACGGCGCAGGAACATCGCGGAAAAACAATCGAATGGTTCGAAGTAGTTTCAGTGCTGTCAGTTGGACTTCTGTGAATGTAGTGAAAAGTCGTGTACGATAGTGACTTGGGAATTATCGTAGTGTGTGTGCGGAATGATAATTGGTGCAAGACAAGAGACATACAATTACGGAAATGGAAAAGACATTGAACCTTTCTTGCTAGCCAGTGTCAAGGATGGACTTAAACATTGGAGGCATTGTGACCCATCAAGGCCGTCCTCGTGTGCTGATTGACTGCGAGCAACAACGTCTGAGCATACTCGTCTGGGCAAACAGACAAGCAACAATGTGTGAATTGACAGCATGCAGAACGTTCCACTAACGTGTCTTAGAGGTTAGTACAGCGCAATTTAATCCCCATGATATATCGCACCAGCAGACCTACATAACTGGCGCTACTATGTGCTGATTATATGCAGCAGCGACTCGCGTAAGCTCGGGAACACGTGGATTGGTCCTTAGATGAGTCACTGGCAAGGTGTAGCATTCTTAGATGAATCAAGTTACCAGTTGGTAAGTGAGGATAGTAGGGTCTTGGAGTCGCGCAGACTCTATTAGGCCATGAATCAAAGTTGTTAACAAGGGACTTTCAAAGTTGCTGGTGGTTCTGTAATACTTTAAGGCACGTTTACATGGTATGGTTTGGGTCCTGTGCTCTGCTTGAACCAGACACTGACCGGTCATCGCTGTGTTCAGCTACTTTTATGGACTTCTTGTACTCTACCAACAATGGGACTTTTTAGTGTGAAAATGCGCCATGCCACTGGGGCGCAATGGTGCGCGACTGTTTTGAGAAACATTCTGGCCACTTTCAACGCCTGATTTGGCCCCTAGATCACCGGACATGAATTTTATTGAGTATATGTAGGATCTCATCAAACGGGCCATTCGTGCCCAGGATCCTCCACTTGTAACAGCCACCGAATTGTGCACATTAATCGAGGCGCATGGCAGCACATCCTTCCAGCGGACTACCAGCGACTTGTCAAGTCTCAATCACGTCGAATTGCTGCATTTTTTCCTGCTCGAGAAGGTCCCACACGTTATTAGGAAGGCATGCTATAACTTTTGCGGTAGATCATCTCCGATGTTACGTAACGGTGTACCCGGTTTCCTTGAACCTTGTGTACCACCAATGGATGTTATTTTCATTTGGCGAGTTGTTAGAAATTTCATACTCACATACCCAAATATCTACATTGTCTGAAAAAAAAAAAAAAGGAGGACACCACACATCTCGAATCAAAAGATTCAAAAAGCCTTATGCGAATTCGACTTTTCTGAAATTGCTACCTCCTTTATTCTTCAGTAAGTGAAAATGAGTAATCAAACTTGAACATCTGTTCTTCCTTTTAGACCTAATGCAGGTTACAGCAACGTAAGATGGTAAATATGAAAACCATATGAGGAGCGTTTTTTTTTTTTTTTCAAAACTAGATAGAGCACAAAACATCTTTTTTTTTTTTTTTTGTCAATTCTAATTTCACAGCTCGATAGGTAGCATAAAAACATACCAGAGAAAAGCATACCTCCGTTTCTCAAAATTTGCTCTATCGAGTTTTGAAAAAAGGGTCCTCATATATTTTTTATGAGCATCGATCTTAAGTTATCATAAAAATTAAATCGGAATTGGTCCAATGATTTCCGTTGACAAGAATGCGGTCAAGTAAATAAGTTTTCTCCGAGAGTACGCATTCTTAATATTCCTACCTTTTTTTTCTTTTCGCAATAAATTTATTCAGTATATCTACGTGCACACATCGAAAAAAAAAGAAAGCAATTGTACTGTATTGAAGAAGAATGAAAGCAACCTGAATTATTTTGGTCATGCCACGAAAGGATAATGGAGAAGGTTCTTAATGACTTCCTGGCAAAAGACGTTTGTAGGCGAATGAATGGCTAGAGACACCCGCCTACTTTTTTTTTCTTTAAACTTCTTATATCAAGTAACAATAAAAAAGAAAGAAAGGAAAACCTTAATGAAGCTCCATATCCATACCATTTCTTTCAGCAAGTCGACGTAAGTCAACAGGTTGAGTGCGGATGACGTTTTTTTACTCAACGGATGGATGGATGTTGAGGGAAGACTCCTCCGGCAATGGACCACCTCATCGTTGATAGATGGCACCACCGACTGTTAATTTACACTTAAAGTGTTGCAGCTACACACATTTGTTTTTTGATCCAATTTTTCAATGTCTCTTGTTTCTACTAGTTTATTTTCTTTTTCTTCTATGCACTCTTCATCAGCGGTTCTTTATTGCGTCTGTGTTTTCAATTTAACCTGACTTTAGAATTTTAATTGTTTTTAATTAATTTACGGTACTATCCTATATAAAGGCGAGAAAGAAAGGTTTGAAAATCCCTTGTGAAATTGGCTGTACAAGATAAGTAATGTTAGGCGAACCACAACAGAAAAATTGAATGGTATCAAGTTTAACTATACTATATCACCAAAACTGAATATAATATGGTCTATAAACAAAGCAAAAATAATACAATAAAGTATCTTAAGACTCTTGCCTACTCAATAATATGAATATGACATCTAGGTTTGTGGTGGACAAACGCCATGTATTGGGTTTTCTGGGCGTTCTCCCGTTTCCTCCCATTTTATTCATTCCACCATTTCATTCATTCTTAACATCACCGTTCCCTTTAGCCTCCACGGAATAACCGTTTTAGCATATTTTTTTCTTCTTTAATATGAAAGGGGATTTTTGTACCTTATTAGGCTGAAGTAGTGTTAGTATTATATTTTTATGTTAGTGTATAAAACGATTTTGTAAAAGCATACTCATATTATAATTGAAAAGAAAAAGTTTATTTCATACCACTCAGGATTCTGTACCATCTGCATCACTCTCCCGTGACATATAGGAAATAGATAGTGGTAACTCGCACCGTTATAGTTCGATTTAATTGACATCTACAATTTGTTATTAATATATTTTCTATACGCTCGTATAGGCTATTGAAATCGGTCTGACCATGTAAATAGTGTTGCACACAAGACAAAAATACATTTTCGATTTCGAGACAAGACTAGAATTTTTTCTAGTCTCGTGACAACTCTAATTCACCCAAGTCTTACAAGGGAAGAGTTGAAATGGTATGCAAGGATCTGTATGTGTTATATATCGTTGGAAAGGTCACATCAAGTACACCTTACAAGTGAAATATCTCGTTTGAATGGTGCCTATAGGGGACGTGGCGACTATTTGAAGATCCGAACAATGCACGTTCCAAAGCACCAGAAAACGTGGACAAAATAGGAAGCTATGATGCAATTTATTTCGAGATGTGGTATATATAGTTTAAAAGGTAGCTGAATATAAATCTGATGTCAAACGTTTACAAATCAAAATGGAGAATCCAACATGGTAGACACAAATTAGCAAAAAAAAAAAAAAAAAAAAAGCTACTGATCTGAAATTGTGTATATGGAAATATTCCACGTCGCTATGTATGAATTGGACACCAAAAGTGTAAAATTCGAAATATTGGATCCAAGATAGCGGACAAAATGCAAAACACTGCTGTGGAACTAAAAGGCGGTAGAAGAGGTTTTCGTGGTCTTTCCAATTTCTAAAATTTTCTCGTTCCAATTTGTTAAACTGAATCTTGGTGTGCTGTAGGGATGCGCGCGAGACAAGATTTGTGACTGTCTCGTCTCGAAAATGTGCTGTAAAAGTGATGTCTCGACTCAAAAAATGTATATTTCTCTATGGGAAGAGCCGTGTCTCGACTCGAATTTTGTCAGGAAAATCCTGTCTCGACTAGTCTCGTGCGCATCCCTAGTGTGCTGCATTTAGTGTGAAGTACGAACAAAATTATAAGGTGTTTTCGGAAAATTTCGCCCACAGAAAATTCACCCCCCAAAAGTAAACTACCTTTTGTAGATCTTTCCACAAGAAAATGTTAAAATACAATATGTAAAAAATAATATCTCAGAAGTCGTATTTCAGAAAACTGTTTTTTTTTTTTTTTTTTTTTTTTTAAAGTCATGTCAAGAGTAAACAACTCTGGCTGATGTTCTCATGGAAATTATTTCTGCAACTTATAGGATATTAATGACATTTTTATTTATGAAATATGAATAAAATCGGGAGAGTTGTTTTTGAGGAAATAGTCCAAACTACTCCTCGTTGATCTTTTCAGGACAAATAAAGAAGTTATTTTGTATTGTAAGGTTATTAATGCAATATTTATTTATGAAATATGAACAATATTGCCTGAATCGTTTTTAAGAAAATCGTCAAAAAAAAAAAAAAAAAAAACTCGAAGAATAAACTATCCTTCGTACATTTTGTCAGGATAAATGAGTTATGTGATATTGTCAGGTTATTAGTAAAATGTTTATTTATGAAAAATGAACAAAATCGCCTGAGTCAATTTTGAGAAAATCATCCGAAAATAATACCCCCAACAGTAAACTATTCTTTCTCGACTTTTCCCAGAGATATGTCTTATATACTACCACAGTACAGAGTTCTTATTGAAAATTTGGTTTATGAAATATAAACAAAATCGTTAGACCCGTTTTTGAGAGAAAATCGCAAATTTTGATTTTCATCCTTTAGTAAGCTAGAAAAAAATTCGTAACTCCTCTGGAGGATCACATAAAAAAAACAACTTAAGTTTAAAATTTAACCTTAAGTTGAACAGTGGCGTTGAACAACATAAGGCGTTGAACAGTGCAGCCTCTAGGCGAATGTATATCAGGTCGAACAGACGGACAGATGTCGAAAAATCACCTTTTTCTCTATGTATAGGCTTGAAACTTGCAAATTCGTTGAAATCTCGAATTCGATTTGTTTCACGACCACCTCGCCATATGACACTCGAATTAACAAGAAACTCGTCATATGAACATTTAAATAATAGACTTTTAAAAAACCGTAAAATCAAACCATTAAAATATCCATTATTTCAAAGAAAGCAAAAATCCTTAGTCATATAAGTTAAAAAGAAAAAAAAAAGTCGCTCAACAACCTTTACGGGACGAGGGCCTACGAGTCGACTTGTGGCATTCACACCCAGGGGTAAAAGTGGATCTGAAAAGATACGGGAACGAATGACATCATGCCATCCCCCGTGTCTATCTTTGCCCATTGTAATTTTTTAGGAAGTGAGGGACTCCATAGATATTTATTTTGGAAGTGGGGTAACGTTGTGCCCCCGCGTTCCCACTCACTTTTACCCCTGTTCACACCATTATATACTGTGTGGTTAGCACATCAGCTTCCCTCGCCGTTAATGCTGGATCTTTAAACCTGAGTTCGTTATATCTTTCTTATATACTCGCCTCGCAAATTTTGCAGAAGCTTCTTTCATCTCAATTCTCGAAAAGAAAAAAGTATCGAAAATTTCCCTTCTCATTTCGTAAGTGTATGTACAAAATTCATGAGCTGATGCTCTTTGTTAATATCAGAAATAAAATATTGAACTGCTAAACAAGACTTTACTAGGCCCTATTCATAAAATAAATAAATAAGAAATAAAAATTAATACTTTACAAGTTACGTTTCGATCTTCTAACCTCATCAGACGTACAGACACAGATCCACACCAGACATACAGGAGTGTATGTCTGATGAGGATCTTGGTTAGAAGGTGTAAAGTATTCATTTTTTATTTTTTTTTTAATTTTGTGAATAGTACAGTCTTGTTCAGTAGTTCAGTGTTTTATTTCTGTTCTTATTTGCAAGACGTGCAGCAATGTTGTGTTGTCAGTTTGATAATATCGTTTAGGATTTATCAGAATTCTTCCGCGTCTCAAGAGGTCCTTAAAGAGTGTGCTATAACAACATTTAACTAATAGAAATTGTCTACAAACAACTGAATCTCATTTTTCAATAGCTAGTGGCATAAGCCTCTCTTACACAGGACGCCTAAAAATTTCTTAAATCAATTAGATTACAATGAAAACTAGAGTTATCTTCTTTTCTCCTACAAAAATCAGCAAAGGACGCCACAGGTGCTGACTTTATGGTGTTGAGAAAAGAAAGGAAACTTCGAAAGGATTGTGGGATATAAATGACGTTAGGAAAAAAAGCTTTATATTTATAATAATAGTAATAACAATATACAGTATATATAACAAAAATAATGCTGAGTTGTATTTCATTTCCACAAAGACTAAAGCTTCCCAAATGACTAATAACATCGTCAACAATAAAAGGAAAAAGGAGTGTTCTGAAATAAACTGTGAATATGTAATGTTAATATTATGTTGATCTATATAGGTTAATATTTTTTGTTTTCCATTTCCCATTTCCTGTGTAAATGATGATTGCTAATTCTGATAACACTAGCAAAAAGAAGGAATACTTGTGTATTTCTAAAGGTCAAGGAGTTAATGCAACCATGTTATTTTACCTTATAAATATTCAAAAATATGTCTTCATTTTTTGCTTATATTACTAACGATAACTATTAACATTTTTTTTGCTAACATCTGAAACATCTTTTTGATCTTTATGTGTTTGGATTTCCAGTTCATAATTTCCGCCATTTTACAACATGTACTTTTCACAGTTCTAATTTCTTTCTATGTTGAAAAAGAACAAACGAAAAAAGATAAAGAAAAAAGTGTATACCTATTCAGGAACAAACATGTCCTTAGGATTTTCGCCCCCATTGTTTGTTAGTTGCTTATAATCCTATTATTATTTTAGCATAACACAAAACCCAGAACAAAAAGTGTACGCGCTTCATAATGTAATAACACCTCCTATTTCCTCAAATAACACGGCTAAGAGCGGAAATACGATATATGTTCTCCACGCACTACATACGGGAAACACTTTTTTCTTTGTCTTACTAATATTTACCAAACGAATTATTCAGTTCCTTTTTTTCAATGTGTGTGTATATGAGTGTAACCGAAACTAGAGGTTGTGTAGATCATTTATCTAACATCTTTATTCTTCTGTTTAATCGGTTTTCAAATTTGAAAGCAGCTTCATCAAATGATGATTTAAATAATATATTTGAATTTGAATTTCCATAACCTAGTGGCGGATCAAGCTCGGGGCCTGGGGGGGGGATAGCCACCCAGTTTTTTGAGTGAAGAAAATAATTGAATTTATTATTTATATAATTTTGAAAGTTTACAGTAAAGTCATCATATATGTATCAGTCTGGAGTCAGGCTTCCCCCCCCCCAAGTTTTTACCTTCTAAATCCGCGACTGCCATAACCACTTCAATTCTCCATTGTCTCTGTCTGCTTTCTACAAATGGTTACACCATCTCTTGTGAGAGTATCAATACTACAGTACTATTGATAACAGGAAACATTTGATAAGTTTTTATTACTGACTGTTTATGGTTTATAATGCGACCATTACGAAGACCCATGCACAGATGGGAGGACAATATTAAGATGGATCTCGCAGAAATAGGAATACGAAGTAGAAACTGGATCCAATTGGCTAAGGACAGAAGTCAATTGGGAGCTTTTGTGAACGCGGCATTGAACCTCCAGAAAATGAAATCTTTCAATTTTACGTCCCTCGGTTATGCCGGCTAGGCTAAAGGAAAAAGTGATGATCAGAGATGATTGAAATAGTGGAACGAAGAAAGTGGAAGAAAACGGGAGAACCCCGAGAAAACTCACGCACACGCAAGAGTGAGTCGAACACAAAGTTCACTTGGTGTGAGCGGGAATCGGACCAGGAGCCCACGCGCTAGAGGTGAACGGTCTACCACTGAGCCACCGCGGCCCCTTGAACCTCTGGGTTTCGTACGCCATAGAGTTAGTTTAGTTAGTTAGTTATGGCTATTAATATTTCATTGAGATGAGACTAATCTAGCGAGAATTGTTCTTTGTACAGTAAGATGGATGTTCCAAAACATAGGAAGTTTTGCCGATTACATTAGAAATTGTATCAACAACACAGAGATTTAGTCTCGATTACATTTGATTAACATTCGATTAGATATGGTAGTATTAGTCTATTGACTAGGTATCAGGTAGTGCAGATGATCAATTTTCTAATCGTAAAGTGATATTTTTAAAAGAAAGTATCAAATGATTGATTCGATTGCAATAAGATTCTTCTCAGGGAACAATGAATGTAGCTTTGCAGGAGGTAAAAAGTTCCCTGACGATCGAACTGAAATTTAGTATTCAGATAGAGTCTAAGAAGTGCCTGTATAAAAGGATGCCTGCCGCTCATATAGGTTAAGGGGTTGTTATATAGTTAGCATTACTTATTTGTGTGACATTATTATTATTATTATTATTATTATTATTATTATTATTATTATTATTATTATTATTATTATTATTATTATTATTATTATTATTATTATTATTATTATTATTATACTGATTTGAACTAGGGGTAAAAGTGGGTCTGAAAAGGTAGGGGGACGATAGGTAGCGGCATGATGTCAGGCCGTCCCCCTACCTACCTTTGCCCATTGTATTTTTTAGGAACTAGGGGCACACCGTACATACTTTTTTGGAGGTGGGAGGACGGCGTCCCCTGGGGTCTCCCCCCACTTTTCCCCCTGATTTGAACAATATATAAGTTAATAAGATTCACGCCTATATTGACGTATATAAGGGAGAAAACACATACATTTGAAGAATAATAATTGATATCAATATCAATAGAATGCGTAAGAAATCTTATTACTGGAGAAGTGTGGGTGTGGAGAGTAGAAGTGATTGCATGTATGATGACTAGGTATTGCCTTATTTTTATACTAATCGCATATTGGGTGTTATCTCCCTAATAACTCTATATCGATCTCTCCAATAACTAGAACGTGGAGCAAAGATGGTAAAACTTTCTCTTGGCAACAGACACCGGTCACTGCTTGTTACTGTATGACTATTCGCTCCTCTTGGAAGGCAAGGCGTAGCCGAAAGTTGTTATTGATCTCGGAGGCAAACGCTGGCGATTTCAGGATTCGTAAGGGGTACGATAAGCAAAACAGCCTCCTCGTATATGGATACAGAATAAAAATCGATTACACAATTTCACACAGTCTTTTATATATTATAATAAGTTTGACAAATGATGTGACCAATGTACAATTTACTGCAAAAGCAGAGCAAATGTGAAAGCAATCTTATTTTTGCGTAAGTGTGTAATCTATTGTTGTTCACCCCACTTGGCGTAACAGCCCATTTGAGGGCTTGAGCCGCTCTAACGCCATCTGTCAGCGACTGGCTGAACTGCGTCCAGGCTAGCGACGAGCAAGTAGTCAGTGTGCTGCGTTGTCGTCACTAACCGGAGCTTTCTAGATCTAGTGACTGTCACGTCTTTTATTCACATGACTCCCCAGTTTGCCTCACGACGATAGGGGATGCCGAAAATTGGGAAGCACCGGCTGGGAATCGAACCCAGGACCACGTGGACGTGATTCCAACACTAGACTACGGTGTCATCTTATTTTTGTTCAAATTGATGTTTAATTTTAAAATTTGCCACTTTGCCACTGATCCATTGATAAGTTTGCGTAATAAAATTTGTTCTGGGGTGTCTCTTCTATTATTAAAATATTGTTTTATAATAATAAAAATATATTTTATTTGATGATAATAAATAAAATACAAAGAACAAAAATAGACTACGTTCCATTTTCATGTTGATGAAACAACTGGAAGTACGCCCGTACCATCATAGCTATTATACCCTAGAGTCGCCACTATCATATGTTTGCTTCGTATTGAGTTTGAAGGCTTAAAATATATCTTATTCCAACTAATGTTCCTTTAAGAAAGGATGTCACTCAGCCACTCAAAAATGTTCAGACGTTAAGAGAGGCTCTACGGCAGATTCATAAATACTGCTGTGACTTGAGCGGTTTCGTCTCTAGACTCGAAGTATCAGAAAGTGAATCTTCTGATTCCGAGCATAAAATCCGCATAAGCATGGCACCAGTTTCACATAAACTGGAAGAGGTGGGAGTATTTATATTAGTACTCTCCAGTGAAAAGTGATCATTTTACTTAGTCATCTGTGACGAAAGAATAAATACAATAAACTGCATTGATTCAAGACAAAGTCAATATCATTTCAAGAAAAAAAAAAAAGATTGTGAATGATTTTCATGATTTCCTGAGGGATTGTTGTCGAAGGATAATAGGGTAACATATCCCTATGTTTAAATTCATTTTATATAGCCATAACTAACCTTCACAAAATAATAATAGTCATGATTGTAGTGGTTTTGTTAGGTCGTTCAGTAAAATAACATCTCAAAAGCTGCTGTTTATAAAAATGCAGTCATGATTGAAGATATTCCTGAAATTTATACTTCGTTAGCTTACAAAATAATATCTGTAAATAATTTCCCAGTATCTCAGCTCAAGGGATTGGTTCACATTGAACAATGTTATTTTTTGTCATACAGATGTTCTTCAATGAAAAATAACTTTTTATATACTACTTGAAAATTTATAATATACAGTACATAAGAAATTTTGATTTCGTTGCCTAATTGTTCCCAAAATTTCTCAAGTCTGTATTCCACTTCCTGCCATTAAGCTTACAAATTGTGTAATTGAATGAGCACATTATGAACGCAGTGGTAAGTGCCTGCGTTGTGAAATTGCAGTCGAATTTCGGCCGGCGGATCACGTCCCACTCACATGTTTCTCGAATCTATGATATAATATTAAATATGAATTGAGGCCAATTTATTCAAAATTTATTGAGTGCCCTAGCGTCTGGATTGGTCAGTCTTCAGATGACTTCCTCTAATACCGTAGCCAACAAGATCACGACATACTTAGTTCCTTGTATTTTTATCTCTGGACTAATGCTTCTCCTTTATCACAAGCTATTATGATTGTGCAAGTAAGGTTTGACGTGTCATCAGGTAGGGGCGCATTGGAACATTTCCTTTTTTTCTTTTCTTTCATTTCTTTATTTTTTTAAGTTAAGAAATACAGCTTTCCTGTCTGCCGAGAAAGTGTTTTTTATTTGTTTTTTAATCTATTCTTGATGATTTCTAACGATTTCTGAAACCTGGAGTGAATTACGAATTCCTCTGTACTTCTTCGTTTTCCATTCCCTCAATATGTCCTTGTCACACCGTAGACTACTAATAGCAATTGCATATGTCGTAGCGTACCTGTTGGTAGTACGGATGTATTTTGATATATCAATCGGTCGACTGAATGTTTCATATATCGATATAAAATTATTACTGTTCGATATTTTGATGTGTGATATTTCAATATTTTTGGGCACTTTGAGGCTCGTTATTTTTTAAATGATTCTCGATATTTTTGAAATATCGTCCTGAAGAGTGTTAACTGCTTTACGAATTTCTCATTGTTTATTTTTATTTCTTTTGTGTTATTAAGAGATTAGGCCCTAATATTCCGAAATTTCTCAATCAGACCGATAAATTAATGGTATTCTTCACTTCATGTTTGAGTGAAACAAGTTATATCCTTTGGTCCTAGTGAAAACCAAGTATGGTAGGCTCGATGCACTTAAGAGTCCCTATCACTGCGAAATTAAAATACCGCTAAATTTACAGTAATTATGTGATATCTTCAAATAGATAAAAAAAAAAAAACCGAAAAGTGGATCAAGATCTCCCTAGACGATGTTATTTTGCATGAGATACCGTTATCACGAGTCACCTAGTAGCTTTCCGTTTGCAGTTAATTAGAAACGCGAAAATAAATGCCGATTTTTCTAAATGGCTGCAGATCGAAAGCAAATGGTGGGGTGCTGACTGCCACGGGTGCTGACTGCCACAGCCAATTATTGGTGCTGATTGCCACAACTGACGCTGATTGCCAATATTAAGGTGCTGACTGCCACGATGGCGTGCTGACTGCCACGAGCCTGAGAGAAAGTTGCTAGACGTAACATTACCGGACGCCAAGAAGCATGAAAGAAACTAGATTATCCTTAGGATCGTGTTGTTCAGACCAACACCTAACAAAGGTAAACAGGTTTGTATGTACACTCATGTCCAAAATTATTGTCACATGTTTATAAATATGTTGTTCTAGTAATATACTCGTAATTTGATAACAAATTCGCCCGGCATTTCTTATAATGTTAGTATGTGTATGATCGGCAAAGACAAGTATGTGGTAAATTTAATGTCAAAAGAGCAGTAAATAAGAACAATAAAACGAAAATAAAATTTTCTTGTCCATTTAGCTACATTTTATTTTACTCATTATGATTTTCGTATTTATAATTCTTTTCCTATGAAATTTATCACAAATATAAATTTCCTGATTATACAAATAATATAAGTATTAAAAGTATTCTTCAAAATTATCAAATTATATTCTTACAAGAAGACATAGATATGGGACAATAATTTTGGACATGAGTGTACTTTCAGTTTTGTCAGGGAGCGGTGCGTACAAAATTGGTACGATTTATGTATTCTCACTTGAACTCCTTATGTTAGCATGAACTGTGTTCAGCTGTGAAAATTGTTTCGAGCAGCTCTTGAAAGTTCCATCAAAAAAGCACTGCTGGCTGTACCTCACAAAGGAAGTTCAGGAGAAAGCACTCGCCTACAGAGAAACTAAGCATGCCATTTGAAGTCCCAATTCATGCTGATTATAACAAGCTAATAAAATTCCTGTACGGTTGAGAACGGTTCGAGATATTCAACTTGGAAGTTTATATGAGAAAATTAGGATATACGCATTTATACGCGTTAAGTACAACATAATTGAATCACTGATTGGAAAAAGGGAATAAGTGCATAAGACCTAAGTTTTCAAAAACGCTAAAAAACCTTCCCGAGGCGTTGTTTATATTTGTTGCAAAAAGTGTATAATTGATTACTTGTAGCAAAACAACTAACAAACATTAAGACAAGAAGAAGAATCTTGTATTGCAGCACTGCAATTGGTTAGATAAGCTTAAAAATGGAAAAAATATTCCCTTTTTCCAATCAATTAGAGTTGGACGAAATTATAATTGTGTGTAGGGCATGTAATGTGCAGTTTATGATAGAAAGCTATGAAAATATACATGCTGAATACAATTCTGTATGTTAATCTTGGATATATGTATCCGAACTATCACGCATGCTAGACTTCTAACACTGTTATTGTCACCGTTCGTTTTCTTTTCTTTTCTTTTCTTTTTTTTTCTTTTTTTTTTTTTTTTGTAAAGCACATGTTATTCGTACAGTAAGAAAAGTAATACAATAAAGACAGCTGAAAAAATACGTAGCAAAATACGTTGTCAAAATAGAATGACTTTACATAGGGTCCTATCCGCCTACAGTTTCTTGGTCATTGGTTTTCCATGAACAAATCATCCTATAAAACTTTTTGTATTGGTCATGTATGCATTTGATGATTTGTGAAGAATCGTTTATCTTTTTCTGATTGATCGGGACTTGCCAATCGTATGCCTTTGACATTGGCAGTGGAATGTTTGTGACATTACTTTTGAGTAATCGAAAAATATCAGCTCTTAGTTCATTGATAAACTTATGAGCTTGCACATAACCTAGAGATTTTGCTTTATAAACAGTGTCTTTATTTACGTACTTGGAATTTCACTGTTTTGTCCACAATGCTACCTGAAGATTTCTTGTAAAACGGTTACCACCAAAGTTTAAAATCTAAGATTTCTTCATTGACAACTTCGTAAACCTGAAATGAAGTATCAGTATTTCTTGCATTCGTAATCATGTGGTTATACTATGCTGGTAAATAAATGCGATTGTGTCGTTTGAGTTTATCGTTTGATTATAACAAAATTTCGGTCACATGGTAAAAGCTGTGACCTCTGACAGGCAAATATTGCTGTACAGTGGTAAAGCGTTATGACACGATCAGACTGAAAAGCATTAATGTCATTGTATGATTGTAGTTTTGGTATTGTGTGATCACCACTTGTATCACTAAAAACACGTAAATCTGTAACTGATTGGGGCAAATATTTCTCTATAGATTGTGCAATGCGAAGACAAGGCGAAGTATCGTAACGTCAGCAGAGGGCTCTAATGGTTGTCTACATACATACAGTCTCACAGTTGTGGTGGTATCCTATAGTGATTGGAAGAAGGAAATAAGAAACGTAGTTTTTCCCTTTTTCTAATCAGCGAAATATTTTGTCTTCTACATTGGTCATATAGAGCTGCCCAAACATTCCTATTTTCTACTCAACGATGTAACTATCTCAAAGGAACACATCTGCTATCTCAGGTTAAAATCGCAAAAAATTGTACTTATTCCCTTTTTCCAATCAGTGGTTCAATTAGTAACTAATATTGACATACGAATTGAAAGCTATCGGAAGTAACAGAAAAAAAAAAGTGTTTCGCAATAACTAACGGGTTTGTTAGATACAATTAGTCATTACATTGTTCACAATAATCATAGGTTAGAGATGAAAATTGATCACTGTTGTTTTTCTGTTTTATGAAGAAATGACGCAGGCAAAATACTCTCTCGCACCATGAACATTTTATATGTGCAATTGTGTTGCATCCATCAAGAGAACAGTTCGCAGAACCAAAGCAAAAAGCAAATTCGACAAGTGATTCAAAATTTATAGGCTTATAATTTGTTCGTAACCTACCTTGCAGAACGCAAACTGAAACAATCCAATGTATCGCGGTGATCGGACACGAACTTTATTTTATTGTTTCGTTGGTACATTATAACGTCCAGATGAAGAAGATTCATACTATGTACAAATCTCCTGCCATAATCTTTGATTGATCGGAATCAAAACACATCAAATGGTTGCACAAATCGTGTGCAATTCTTTGGTATCTTCTCAACCATTAGGTCTTTGCCATCCGTCATGCAAATGGACAGTTTGTCTGTGAATGGACCCCAGTGATCAAGCAATAGCAAGTTCAAACCATCAGGCTTCGCCATGGGTGAGAATACTTAACGCATTGAAACGTGCATCCACTCATTTTCTCATATAAATTTCCAAGCTGAATATCTCGAACAGTTCTCAACGTACAGGAGTTTTATTACCTGTTGTAATCAGCATGAATTGGTCCTTCAAATGACATGCTTATTTCTCTGCAGGCGAGTGCTTCTCCCAAACTTCCCTTGTGAGCTGGCTTCAGACCATCATATCCATTAAATAATACAATAAAACAATTAATATAAACAATGAAATGTGCAAATTGTACATATAACAAAAAAAGACAATCCCTTTATAAACATCCAAGTGTATGTCGTTCCACTTAGTGAGCAACTTTGTAACTTATAGGATGCCACATAGATTTGCTGTGATGATTACTAAATTAATCCCTACTAAATTAATTAATAATCATAAATTTAGTATGAGGGATTAATTCCTCTCTTTCCAAATACAGTTTCTCCCAGGCTCGTGGCAGTCAGCACGCCGTCGTGGCAGTCAGCACCTTCATATCTGCAATCAGCGACAGTCGTGGCAGTCAGCACCAATAATTGGCTGTGGCAGTCAGCACCCGTGGCAATCAGCACCTATCCAAGCAAATAAATGAGTCATGATAACGGTATCTCACGAAAAATAATATTGTCTAGGGAGGTCTTGTTCCACTTTTCGATTATCTTTTTATCTATTTGAAGATATCACATAATTACTGTAAAATTAGCGGTATTTTAATTTCGCAGTGATGAGGCCTCTTAAAGCAATACTGTACAGTTTATGAAGGAAGAAACAAAGTCGAACAGACAAGCATAAAGACAATGTCTGATCTTTAAAGTCAGCATTAGCTTGGTTAGAGTGGCTCATAATTATATATATCATGCTTCAAAGACTGAGGTAAAGAAACTGACAACATAACTTGAACATCAAATTGATCATAAACACATTATTCTCGTAATTTTCCTTACAAGAATTATAATCTCTGTTCTCAATGGTATGGTCTACCAATGCACCATCCAAATCGTACATGTCTGGAGACGAAGAGCAACGTTGTCACAAGCAGCTTGATGGACCTGTACTGATATCCTGTGGAACTCTTCTGTAATAGCTTAGCGTAGTTTGGTCAAATTGCGTATGCGATGTTGATACACTTTGTCCTTTAGAACACCCCATGAGAAAAGCCAAGTGGTGTCAAATCGGGAGATCAAGGTCCGTCTCATCTCTGCGTAATTGTTTGTTGCAGAATACAAACGCACACAACGCACACGCTGTTACAGAGACAACCGTTCCGCCATCCTGTCTGACAAACACTAACTGTTCTAAGTCCAGCAACCGTTATTTCCACTCTCAGGCTACACAGTGTTGCCATATCGAAACTATTTGTCCAGAATTACAAATACTATAGTCTGTCAAACATTATACGTAACTATGGACCACCCTGTAGTTTGCGGGTCTACGAAAAAGACACTTTATTTATTACTTCTTCGTTCCTTGAAGTTTCTTATCCATCAAAGTGGCTGCCTGGTCCTGCTTCCTGGTTTCTGGTCCCAAGACTGAAAAAAATTGAGAAGCTCTTAAATTCTTACTGCAACTATGAAAGAAGTCATTAACCCTTTAAATTAAAATCCCTGTATAATAACAAGACATCAGAGCATGAGAAACTTAGTACTATTCCGAAGAGCACTAAAATTGAACATTGAGGCAGGTTTGTTCACAAAATAACGAGTTTGCTCAAATAACTTGAGTGATGTAAGATCAGCACATCTGCTTCCATTTCCCTATTTCTGACGTTAGATTTATCCTATTTTCTAGTATTCTGCTTTCATTCCATCATCAATTTAGTAATTTCGCATTTATCTTTTTTTTTTTTTTTTTTTTTTTTTTTTTTTTTTTTTTTTTTTTTTTTTTTTGCCTAGAGACCATAAATGTGTTGCGATTACGTTCAGGCAAAATTTGGGATATTGAAAAATGTAATAAATAGCTACGGAATAGACCAAGAGAAAGAAGAAAATAAAATAAAATAAAATTACTTTATGCCTTTTGAATTCACCCCTACTTCCTCCTTTTGTTCTCCCCCTTCTTCTTTCTCCCCTTCCTCTTCGTTCAAACCATGGCCTTTCGCTAATTTTTGATTTAATATCGGTCAATTAAATAACTTGAATCTCAACATAATAACTCTTGGAAAGAAGGTGCACTTGTGTGAACACGTATTTTATCCTGTGTTCCCTCACTTATTAGTTATGCAATGCCAGACATTAATAAGTGGGGGAGAATCATGAAAAGGTAGCTCGTTCCGATAGTCCCTTGAGGATGCGCAAGCGGTTATTAGAAATTCACCACGCCAAGCTTGTTACTCCGCCTTCTTGCCACGCAAAATTAATCACCTCCTCTTCAGAATTTTCTCATCGTCACGTGGGGGGGCTTTTTCATCTTCATGTGATTGCCGCTGTATGTAGCTCACATATATTTCTTTATGTGTGTGTGTGTGTGTGTGTGTGTGTGCGGAGAAAGAGAGAGATTAAAGTGAATATGTGGTATTGGAACTTTGCTCGTTATGTAAGGTTAATCTTTTAACTTAGCTATGCAGTGTGAAGCTAATTTATACTTTAAAAACACTAAAAACTCTCATTAAATAATACTTAAAACGCATTTTTTTTTTAAAAAATTATGGGTAAACTTGCCGTGTCAATCTATGATGCAGGAGATTCAGGTTTTAATTCTCGTAGAAGTTAATCTCTAATGGCAAGGGTCACCGGGTCACCTGACTTACATTTGTTCGGGTTATCTGGATCTTTGTCTTTCTTCTCAGATCTAGCCTGATCCAAAAGCAGCTAAAGTATCAACTCTAGAACGTCACTGCAGAATTTTAAAGTGGATTAATGATGTCTTCTTCTCGAATTCGAACATTCATGTGCTTCATTCCCAGTGTGACATTTCTTAACCGAGGTGACATATCTTGACTGCTTCAGGGGGGCACGGTGACTCAGTGGCAGAGGGCTTACCTCTGGTGTGTGGAGTCCCTGGATCGACTCCAGCTCTTGTCAAGGGGGTTTTATGGTGGACAAACATCATATGGGTGGGTTTTCACGGGATTCTCCCGTTTCTTCCCACGTCCACCATTACCATCATCCATCTCATCACCACTGTCTCCTTTAGCCTCGGTGCATAATCATGGGACGTTAAATCCAATTCAGCGTCTCTATGAACTGAAAATTTCATTTATTCTTCATGATTTAATTCGATTTAAAATATTTTTCAAATCACTTTTACAAAATCTAAAATTATCCAGAAAGGCTTGTTCTTCACATGAACTGAATAGTATGCAACCTGCAATATAGTAGAGTAGTTTGGGTTGTTCGACTTGAAGGGATTCTAAGATACTCTATGCCTTTGAAATTCCAGAACATATATGACCTCCTAATCCTCTCTTGGGCCGAAAAACTTCTTTGTACGCTATTAGATTTGGGTTGAATCTACAGGGTGGTCCAAAAGTGTGGAAACAAAGAAATAAAATCCAAACCGTTCAGAATTGGGAAAAAGGGAAAAAGTGATAATAACAGAAGAGGGAGAAAATCTTTTGAAACATAGACAGTACCATCGCCTGCCATCTTGAAATGGAGGGAACTTTTTTTAAAATAGGAACCCTAACGTGTCGTAAATCAAATAGAACTGAAATTTTTCCAGGAATCCAGTGGTAAAATGTTTTTGGCTCTTTATTTTTAAAAAAAATAACTTTGTGTGCTTTTAGATCTTGTGAACAACTATCTGTGTACAAAATTTGGTTGCTCTAGATTCCTCCTTTATATTTTGAGAAGCTGTCAAACGCACAGACAGACAGACAGACAGACACACACACAATCATATTCATACACACAGACTCATACATTATTTTGCATTTGAGATAGTAAGGACCAGTGGCGTAGCACACTTTACACTTACAGTGCCCCGCAAAGTATAGAGAAGGGGCCCTAGTTGTAAAGCCGATAGAAGTAAGATTGAAGTTCTACTACTTTAAATCTTTAATCATCGCAAGACTTCGGGCCCCCCTATATGTCGGGGCCCCCCGCACTGCGGGGGTTGAGGGGGCAGCTGCTACGCCACTGGTAAGGACTGTCCCACGAATATCACCTACACGACAATGTATGAAATACTTGAAACTTGCAACAGTCCAAGTTGCCGTTGTAAAGTATGTTTGGGTTGGCTGTATCTCCAAATGCAATATGTCTCTGGTAGATCTCAGCCCATTTGAGCTTGATGCAGACAATATCTTTTGCATGGGTTATATTGAGTTCCATATTCTCCATGCGATTTCTGTATAACTTTTGGAGTGAGATAATTTACCTTTGTCATCTAAGAAGACATCAATGAACTGTCTCCAAGAACAAATACGCGTATAAATAAATAACACTGTGACGTATGACCTTGTATATTCCTACGTTTCAGATACTATAACGAAAAGTACTGGGATTATTATTCTTTCTGGATTCTGTTGTTCTTGTTTCTGAAATACCATCTTAGTCTATTGGTTATAAACAATAAGGCGTTCCTCTTTGCATGGGATAACCGTAGTATTTCAAATTAAAGATTATGGTTACTTTCATTTAGCAGACCAGGGACGAACACATGTGGTGTGTCTTGCGGGTCTGGATCCTCTACCACCCCCGAAATCACGACTTTTTCTGTATATCTAGTCTAATTTTTGAGTTGTGTCTTTTACAAATTTAAATATACCGTAATTTATCCTCATATTGAATTTGAATCCCCCCCCCAAATAAATAACTGTGCAAGACTGTTGATTGTATTTTTTACAATGTGTTTGTGTTAAGAGGAGGAAAGAAGGCAAGTACCATATGTGCTGTATAAGCTAAACCTTCACTCCGAAAACATTTCAAAATAGGGAATTTTCAAATATAATATTATATGTGATTAGGTCATCAACTGAGTGATCCATGACGTCACAGTTTTTTTCTCTTCTCAGTTAACCACGTTGAGCGAGAAAGGAGCGGGCATAAAGCCTGATGTTGACAAACAGACAAACAAGAACATCTATGGAACATATCAATACAAACTTTGTATTAAACGAGAACCAACACGAACAAACGAATAAAATTAATTATATAAATCAAGGATTTTAAGGCGGTCAGAAGACTAATTAATTGGTATTTTATGACCTTTAAGTTTACTTCAATTGCTGCGTTTTTACTGTGCATTCCTAGACAGGAGTCCGGTAACCTTTTTCAAATGATTCCCCGCTTGAGCCTAATCAACAGTAAGTCAACTCCGATTTTTATCGGAACACGAATTGAATCTTGGACTCTTTGCTTCAAGTGAAAATTTTTAATCATAAAATTACTCCAAGAAAAATATATTAATGTTTTGCAAATTACTTCGTAATACAATTTAAAAATTAACAATAGAATTGAAAATGAAATGAAATCTTTGTTTTATGTCCAACTGTTACGCCAGCTAGGCTAAAGAGGACGGGGATAAATGAGAAATGAGTGAAACGGTGGATTGAAGAAAGTGGTAGGAAATGGGAGAACCTCGTGGTGGACAAACACGCACACGTTGTTTGTGCACCACAAAGCTCACTTGGCGCTAGCTGGGATCGAACCAAATACCCGATGCACCAGAAGTAAACGCTCTGCAATTGAGCCGCCGCGGCCCAACAATATAATTGAATCGATTATTGCAGAAAGGCTCTAAGCCACCTTTTTTTTTTCTCCCTGAAATCTGGTTTATGAACTTTTCCATTTCTCTAACAGTATACACAACTTTATGTATTCTCTATAGGAAGAGCAAGTGTAAAAGGTGTTATAACGGTGTAATCACAACATTGATCTATTGGTCGAACGCAAGAAAAATCTGCAGTCCTGGATTTAAACAGTTTTTCTTTAATATCTCAGAAGTTACACAAAATGCACTGAAGCCCTTTCCGCAATCACCGCACAGATTCAATTAAAAAACAAAAGCAAGCTCGTTCCAAATCAAATTTCGTATTTACTTGAAGAGCGATGAGTATCAGAATATAATAATTAATCTTTCTCCAACCAAAGATTTAATTATACTTTTGGTTTCATCCTCTCTCTCTCTCTCTCTCTCTCTCTCTCTCTATATATATATATATATATATATATATATATATATATATATATATATATATATATACCCTCTTTCTCCCGTCACCTTCAATTTCGTTCTTCATTTATCTACTGAGTGGACTTATTTGTCTGTTTTATTATTCCATTAACCAGATTCACAAGTCCAGGCCAAGACATACACGTCAGACCAATACGAATAATTCTGTAGTTATAGTAGATCTTTTGCAATCTATATTATAGCCTATATCACAGCTTGAACCAGATGGACCAGCAAGCAATCTTATATATATATTGGCAAAGTGTATAGGTAATTGTTAATAAGTAATTAATATTAGGGTCGTACTACTGAGATTTGTATCCGATGCGATCACTTGAATGATGCCTTCTCCCGCTTCTAAGATTAGAGAGAGTACACCGCTTCGAAAGAGCATCAAACGTAATTTTCTTTTTTTTACTTTCTTCTGCCATCATATATTCTTCTTCTACTTTTTTTTTTAGTGTTTCGTTTCCTCCGCCAACAACAACATGTGTGGTTCTCCCGTCGGCTCTAAAAGAGTTTCACGCCTCTTAAGCGACCAATCATTTCTAATTATCTACTTCATCAGCGCAAAACTTCTTGTACTTTCAGAGGATCTTTGGATCGTGTATCCTCAGGAGCTTTGTTACAGCTCCCCTTCCTTTGCTAGGTTCTCAAACCCCATTATGAGATGTATGCATCTTTCTCCTTTATTATTATTATTATTATTATTATTATTATTATTATTATTATTATTATTATTATTATTATTATTATTATTATTATTATTATTATTATCTATATAAATTCAATGATCTTGCTTCCTGTCCCAAGGGTCTATAAGGACAGAAAGTACGTTAAGTGGAGGTAATATTATTTGATAAGATAATCTGCTGTAATGAAACCACAACTTACATAGTTCTATGAATGACATTCGTAATACTAATTGCCGCCCCATCCCTTTATTCTAGGTCTCTAGTTCTGCTAGCTAATGAAAACGAACATATCTTTTACCATTTACCTTTTATAATTTAGTTTATGGTACCTCATAAAAATACTAGGCAGTACTCGTATACGTAAATATTATCCAGTAGCTAGCGAATGTATCTTTGATCTTTGATCTTTGATGCACGAGGTTCTGTGCTTTGATTCCCGGTGAGTGAGCATCCAACGCATTACAGTGGTTCAGATCCAACTTTAAACTCAAGTTCTTGTTCTGTGGAGCATCACATTTTGACAAACGATGTAAATACATGTCAATCAAAAAATCAGCCGAAAAGCCTCAGATTCAGAGAGCTTTTCGGTAAGGAGCGCTGAAGATTCTATATTTATCTTTATTCAAGGTAAAGTTATTTGAAGTTTCGGGAGCCGAATTCTATTTCCATATCATTTTTCTAGGACACAATTTTAATATAGGCCTATACATTTTTAATTGAAATAGTGAGCCGCCTTACCCCCCTTCCTACATCTGAATGAATGAACGAATGAATCATATTCTCGCTCTTTTGGGACTTAAGGGACCGCCTCAAGGAACAGCTGTATTCACACTTGAAATATCTATGTCTGTATTAAATACTATTAAGTACCACACATTTTGATTAGGCTCTGCTAGGCTTGTCACACATATTGGATCGGTCGGGAAAAGACCATATTTGTATTTTCCAACGATAAATACTGGAAGTAAAAACCACACCTTTGGGGGGGGGTGTCCCCTCCGCCTTCCCTGGATCCAGCTGTGCCTCCTCCAAGCTTTGCACCCATCCTTAAAAAAAAAAAAAAAAAAATCTGGGTGTTTGTCTGTACCAGGCGTTTCTAAGCTTATATGTTTAGCTTGTCACCTGTTTTGGCTCAAAACTCAGGATTTTCCGGGCTAATAATAACGGCATGGGTCTGACCAGAAAATACGTGTTTTGGCTGGAGTTACACCAGGGATGCAAATAACCACTCGCCCGGGGCGAGTGGTTCATCGGAGCGGGCGAGTTTTTAGTATCACTATGTTTATTTCAAAGGTAAGTGGATGATTTCTACTGTGCGACGTGGGCTAGCAGTTTTTTTCTCTTGTGCTAGTAAAATTTTGTTGCTTAATTGCACCCCTGAGTTAGATTATATTTATACGTATATGTTGATCTTATCATTGATGAGGACAAAGAATAAGAATGCTGAAAATCAACTGAAGTAGGCCCTAGAAGAGGTTTCAGCATTGCAAGCACTAGTTGTTCCCTCCAAGTCTTCGGCTCGACACACACACACACACTAGCGCCATCTATTGGCTACAGGCAGACAGACAGCGCCCGTAGCGACATTTGTGAATAATTTAGAATTAACGTTACATACAGGCTGAGATATTGTACTAATATATTGGTAACAAGTGTCCAAATATCTTGCACAACAAAGCATACCCTCATCTACCTCATAAATGTAATTTTGTTCTCGTTTCTTATTTTAACATTTAAAATTATCTAAGCTTAGAATCATACGTGTGCACTATTTCAGGTAAAAATCCCCTAAACGGGATACTGTATTTTCTCTGAGTAGTTACATAGTCAGGTTTCCAGTTCAGAACGTCACTATCGCATTTCAGATCTCTCAACAACCGAGAGTGCAAGGATTAATGAGCATTATGATTTTTGTTAAGAGCGGCAGGAGAAATTGTTATTATAATTAGTTCAGAAACTTAAGTAATCAGTCAGAGTGTAGTTAAAAATTAAAAAAAAAACATGGTAAGATGTCCCGTTCAGGCAATATACACCTACTTTTCACGCTTGTAGTCAATATCACAAATTAACATTTGGACATTTTTTTATATTTTAAGTAATTTTTGACCCAGGTGTAGCGCATATAAAGATCAACGCGGTCGCAAGAAGATTGGGAGCTCTTGGTACATATATACAGTATACTACTTCCTGATGCGACACCGAAGTTTATCATTAACGTAATCTCCGAACCACGATCATGTGGCTTGGATTTGGTGCAAGTGTCTAGATACAGATCATCATGTAATGTCCTTTTCACACGAGGCCACTGAGTTTCGCCACCGCTTGTGAAGTATTGCTTTAAATTGCAGCTTTCGTACAGGGCAACTTCAGTTGCTTCTTCTAAAACAGTTGCCACCACCGTCTGTTCTAGCGCAACCGTCTCAAGCGACTCTCAGTGTCCGACACTCATGAAGAAGCATTGTCTTAAGTGGAAGATTTCATACGGGACAACTGCATCAGTGTCCGTCACCGCACAAGGTTGCCAGTGTATCTTTTGTAGGAAGAAAAGAACATAAACTTAGTTGGATTATGATCAGAGATGAAAAATGTAGTTTTTATCGCTTAAATTTACCTTATTTTACAAAATTTACTGGCGTTCTCGACTGTCTTTTTTTTTTTAAAAAAAAACTATAGAATATTTTATGTTAATGTATGGTATTATCTCTGTGATGAATGCTAAGATACCAGGAACAAATTGTTGATTCCTTCTTGATATTACTACCATCTTCCACACTACCTTATAATCCTGATGTTTCTGCAACATGCAACGTACTTATGAAAGCTAACTAGTCGTTTGTTCTTTGAATATTAAGTCGTAGGTTTACATCTTCCACATCCTCTTTGTTGAAAAACAAATACCAAAGAAACAAACCAAGTTGGTTGAACAAGCTCGTGCATTAGTGGCTATCAAACATTTATGAGGCCAAGAAAAACATTTGTAGGTCCCGTTTATGATGCCCTTCCTCATGTTTCATTTGCATATTGCGTAACGCATATCAGGGGCGGATCCAGGACCGACTTCTGGGGGGGCGGTGGATTGTCATACTGTTACTTTTAAGGGCTCCAAACTTTGGAATGGGTTTTATTTATATATATAAAATAAGAAAGTTTTAGAATACTCTTCTGGGGAGAGGCGATCGCCCCGATCGCTTCCCCCCTGGATCCGCCCTGATGCATATGCTTCTTACAAATTTTGTTCCTCTACAAAACAACAAAGAATAGCTAGAGTTGTGTTTACAAAAGAAATATTACGTATTAAAAGCCATCTATGTCTTAATTTCATTAAGACCCTAATTATCAGTGAAATTAAAACATTCCTACAAAGAAAATTGCATGTTCTCTTATAAGAAAAGGACTACGTCCGTACTATTTTACTTAACTCAGAGTTAAAGCTTGTGCGTATGTATGTTTCTACTAATATTCTTACCTTAAAGTTACAGCAAGCTTCTCTTCTGGCGTAATGCTCGTTTTCATTGCTGTGTTAATCCCTGTAATATCTGACCGTATTAACGCGAAAAGTACATCAAATAATGGTTTCGACATACGTAGTTGAAAAATTCCATTTTATCTGCACACAGATCACGGTGCAAGGTATGATAATAAAGACTTATTTGGTGCATCCTGATAATAAAGACTTATTTGGCGCATCCTGTGTGTGCATCCTGGTTGATAGTATAGGATGCACATACATTCTTTTTTAACCCTCTGCGCTTCTTCTTTTAATCAGCAAGATAAGTGTTTTCTTATTATTGCCAGCCATTTCTCAATAAAATGGAGTCACATGAGACTGTGGAAGTGCTTGTGTGAACTATGAATCTGACACTAGCCGAATGAACAATGAAATCTCGAACCAAAAGCGTGCCACACACACACACGCGAACATTTTTTTCTAAGTGTATGGCTATACGTGTTTCTATGTGTTATATTTCTGTGTCCTGGCAACCCCGTCACATTACCGATAAAAAAACTTAGATGTTGAAAGATATAAAACAAAAAAAAAAAAAGTGTCGGTGCCTGCTATCAGTTGTTTAGTTTATATATTCGTTCAACTTGGTGGCGCAACTCGGTGGCTGCATGTGAAAAGGGCATAATAGCGTTCCTCACATAATCACGCCTCCAAAAGAGCTAAGTCACAAGACTACACCCCAGAGTATAAAGTATTGTTTTTTAAAAAAATAAAATTGCATGTTCAATGCTGGGTGTTAATAAACCCGAGTTTCAACGGCAAATACAAAGCTACGTAGAGATATCTAAACGAAGAATTTTTCAGGGTGTACTTACTGAAAAATGTAAACAACTTTACTCCCGTTTATTCATAAAACTTAAAAAAAGATTCTAACCGCTTTCTTCTTATAAGAGATATGAAAATATATTTTTTTTCTCCCTTATTGTGGTAAGTAATAATTTACTCGTGTTGAAAGTTACGTACATATAACGTTATATCTGGTAAATTTGAGTACCAAACAGAAGAAACATACTATGTATGTTGAAATATGTTCCATACACACACTGTACGTACATATATTGTATACCGTACTTAAGCGCTGAGTTATTTGCTTATTGACACAAAGGTAAGTTTACCAATGTACAGTGGATCACACTTGGAAGGACGCTTAAAAGAAGAAAAAAATAAAAGAAGCTCAAGAACAAAAGATATATTCATGTTTAAAAAGTTAGACAAGTAACAAAAGAGAAGAAAAAGAAAGAAAAAAATAACGCCTGAAACATGAGAGGTGCAAAGAGAAATAACAACGATTTTATACTTCAATGTCACAAATTGCGTGTTTGAGTGCTATAAAACACTACCGACTGCTAATTTGTCCGGTGATAATGTCTTTGACTAAAGCACTTTTTTATGCGTTGCCCACACGCAAACCAACAACTCAACCGAAAAATGGGAAAAGATATTGTTTGTCCGACAGACATTCAACTCGTTCGTTGCCTTTTTATATCCTCTCTGTTTCTGCACTGGATATATTAGTATATTATCTCACGATTTTTTCCTTTTTGCACCCACTACATTCTTAAGATTAAGAAACAATCTTTTTATTTAATATCCCACATTCATACTCTTCAGACTAAAGAAAACGGATTGCTAATGATAGTGAATGATTATTTTTAAAAAAGTAGGATGAGAATGTGGGAGGAAGTGTGAAAATCAGCGGGTACAATGTTGCTTATCAGAAATTCAACATGTCCTAGCATTAACTCGTAGGCCAAACTTTGGTAAAGATAAGCGTTCTACCACTGAACCAGCATGTCCCATAAAATTAATAAATACAAGAATTTAAAAAAAAAAACGGATCAAGAGATCTTAGCCACGACCTCTAAAGGCTACAAGAAAAAAAAAATCTTATTGAAAAATATATTTTATCATTTGCTCAGGGGCCACAAAATTTTTGAACGGCCCCTAAATCGAGTTCTCGTATTTTCTACGGAATAAGCACATCATACGGAGTTGAGTGATGATTTGGGTTTGGCTACACTATATGTAGTTCTGCAGATATAATCCCTACAAGAACATTTTTGATTGAAATACAGTAGATCCTTTGATTCTTAAAAAAAAAAAAAAAAAAAAAAAGCATCACGCACCCGCCAACTGTATCAAATTCAAGCCTCGGTCGTGGTTCAGTTAATGAGTAGGTCGCGTTAATTCAGGTAATAGTAGGCCGCATCCTTCATTCTTAACCTTGGTACGTATTGCATAAAGACGCCTAACAGAAAAACTCACAATTGGTGGACATACTAATGCTGCCTCCTCTGTAACTCGTGTATGGAACCAATGGATAGAACAGAAGCCTATGTAGAGGCGTTACAATGTGACCGCACCATTTTAGTGACGGACATTTTGTCCGCAAGGACGTAATTCCTTGTTTTTCACATTTTTAAGAGGCATTACTTTTAAGCATCTCCTCGTATAACTAGCTGTTCGGAATCCATTATGGTTTTAATTCCAATCGAGACTTTAAACATTTGCTGTATCAAATGGAAAAATAATTCCATTATAATTAATTACGGGATATTAATGAATTGTTGATGCATTTTCTTTAAAATACATTGTATTCCTTAAAAAATGAGTTGACTAACACATGTGTTTTGAGATCATGCTATTTTATTTTGGGTTTCTTCACGGTATGAAATTCAGTGGATGCTATTAAAGTTTAAAAGTTATGTTGAACGTGGAATGGTTGATTTATCTTCAAAGAAAGGTGATCTGAAGAAATTTGAGGATTATAGGGCTATAGGGGAGGGAATATAAGATGACGCTAATGGCTGGTTCTATAGTAAGACTAAATCAGGGAAGAAAACTTAATATAAGAATTCCTTCTGTCTCTTTGGAGTGAAATAGAATGTTCCTCAACGCCTCGTTGGAATCTTTAACCTGCCACAGCCAGTGATGACTGACTTGCTACCGTACACAATAGCGATGTTCTTGACACCTAACACCGCCTTATCTGTACCATATCTACAGGAAGACCCCATCAATGTCCGTCTTGGACCGTGATGGACAGCTACTTACATCCGGATTTCTTTTTTTTTTATTTTTCTCTCTCTTTCTTTCTCCTGTTCTTTTAAATTCTTCTTTCCTTCCCCTCTGTTAATCTCTACACACGCCTTCTAACATAACTGGATGTTTTTTGTTTTTTTTAATTTTTATTTTTAAAGCAGGTCAGGTGCTACGGTTAAATAAACGTTACATGTTAAGGAGGGGAAAAGCACAAAGAAGAATCTTGTGGTTTCACAACAAACCAAATTCACTAAGCGCATCTTTCTTATACAGAGGTATTCGAATATATATATAAATCTATCTATCTATCTATCTATCTATCTATCTATCTATCTATCTATCTATCTATCTATCTATCTATCTATCTATCTATCTATCTATCTATCTATCTATTTCTCTCTCTCTCTCTCTCTCTCTCTCTCTCTATATATATATATATATATATATATATATATATATATATATATATGGGGGAGACCGGGGTATTCACGAACACTTAAGCTTTGATTATAAATAACTCTTTCGTTTTTGCAGAGAGACCCGGGTTCGACTCCCGGCGGGAGCTCATATTGTTCGGATTCCATGTTAATCAGTAGGTCCACGTCTCATATGGCCTCGCTGCTGAACGGGACGCTAAACTAAAATCAACTCAACTCTTTCGTTTTTGCAGATAAAATAAGATTTCTTGTGTATAAAAAGCTTGGAAATTTTTCTCTTTACTATCGTGCAGAGGATAGTCAAAAGTAACATTTTTCAACAAATCAGTGAGATGATTTAAAAAAAAAAACTATGTTCGGGATTGCCCCAGTGGTCGGGGCAATCCCGAATATACTGTTTACTTTAAACTTTCCTTTACAAAAGAAGCGAAATGCATTAAAATACATTAAAAATACACCGTAATTTAATATTTAAATCTTTAATAAGAATTATAATTAGAGACATAACTAATAAATAAAGCAAATAATAGATATAACAAACTATTCTAATTAATAAAGCTAAGAACGCTTATTACCAATTACATGATCTATCTCCCAAATTAATTTCATTAACTTATTAATTACTTTTTTCAATAATAAAAAAAATATTTAAAATGTTTTTATAATTTATTTCACACCATGAGGCAATCCCAAACCTCCGGGGTAATGGCAAACTTTCTATCTGGCATTTTCCCATGAGACGCCATTTTATTGTTATAGTTGAAACTAATTGTTGATTGCATACAGGGTAGTAAGATTACAAAGAACTAATGCTCAAATATAGGTGAATATATAGTCTTATCAATAACAATATAGATAAGATAAGAGAGCCAACATACATTGCTCACACTGCTGAATCAACGTTATAAGTGAATCGACAAAAACAACAAAACGACTTCTTCCTGGCAATCCATTCAACTGACTGCCACCAAATTTATGCTGCACTTTTTCAGGTCTCTCCGCTAGCGTGCAGCAAAATCGTCTGTTTTCTAACAAGCTTCCTTATGCAAAAACTTGAGTGTCCGGCATTACCCCAGTGTTTGCGAATACCCCGGTTTCCCCGACAGAGTGTTTCAAAACAACACAGACAACGCTTGCGAGGTGATTCCTGACACCAAGATAAGGCAAAAAGTATAAACCAACCTGGGTGCAGAGACCAGTAATTTCGGCTGCGAAAAACATGAAAAAAAAATGAAGTTTAAAGGCCCATAGCTACAATACCATGGACTTATCGTAGTCGGCTCAAAACTTTATTTGGGAACTAGTATGTGCTCTATCCAAATATCCATGTTTCAGAATCCTGCGGTACTTCCGCATCAATTTTTATAGAGGTAGTTTGTGAGTATTTCAAATTATATGCCCGTAGACAATCTGCCTCCACATTTTTTTTTTTTTTTTTTTTTTTGCGTGAGTACCTTAGAATTCTGAAACATGTATTTTTGGCTAGCGCACTTAGGGATGGTACCGAGACCGAGACCGAGACGGCCTTTTATATACCGAGACGAGACCGAGACCGAGACGGCCTTTTATATACCGAGACGAGACCGAGACCGAGACGGGGCTCTATAAATCGAGACGAGACTTAGGTCAGTCTCGAAAGTCTCGGTCTTGTCTCGAATATTCATATAGACCGCTATTAAGATTATCCTTTACTCAAAATTTGTTTCGTTGCTGTGTTAGATAATATGGGAACGGTTGACTAATGTTCAGTGGCATATTTAGGGGGTGGCTATCGGACTGAAGCCCCTGAAGAAATAGATTTGCGATCATTTTTTCGCATTGCAAGTACAACAGAAATATTGCTTACTCGTTCTCAAGCCTCTTCCGAAACAAAATTCACTGCTGATGTATATAGTCTTCTCTGTCTCTCTCTCTCCCTCTCTCAACACACACACACACACACACACACACACACACACACACACACATATATATATATATATATATATATATATATATATATATATATATATATATATATATATATATATATATAGATAGATAGATAGATAGATAGATAGATAGATAGATAGATAGATATAGATATATACCAGCGGATCCAGGATATGATCGAGGGAGGGGCTAAATCATAGTTTGAAATTTTATTCAGTGTAAAGAAAGAAGTAGGATTGAAGCCCATTTTATACAGTGTATAGCTGAGCGTCAAAGGGAGGTATAACCCCTTTAACACTCCCCTTGGATCCTCTTCTGTATGTCTTATCTAATATAAGTAAAAGGAAGAGTTTGTTTGTCTGTGTGTCTGTGTGCCTGTCTTTCTGATTGCCTGTGTCAGAACAGTCCTGGGGAACAGACGAGAGTCCAAGAGTTACCAAATTTGGGTGACAATATCATGGTCCAGACCTCAGACCAAGAAGAAGCATTTTTTTAAAATTTTGAACCAGGGAGGGCGTTTACCGGGACATGTAAAAGTAGTAGAAAATGACCGATATTAGTGTCGAATACATTGTTTTCGCGGTCGCTGAGATAGTCATACTCCCACAGGCCTTGACTTCCAAATACTGATCCCATGCGAAAAATTGGTATTTCATCTAGTTATATATAGTAGTCATATATATTAAAAATGCTGATTTTTTAATATGCTGTGTGAAATATAGAAGGGGAAATTCTTTTAGATACTCTGCAATACCACTAGATAAACAAGCAGTGTTGCCAACGTAACATAAAGTTGTAATTTCTCAAATTACACTACGTTTGATATTACATATTTCTGTTCAGTAAATTGAGTTTAACGCCTCTTTCAGCAGCGAGGCTATATGAGACTGCACCTACTGATTAACGTGGAATCTAAACCACATGAGCTCCCGCCGGGAATATAACCCGGGTCTCTCATTCCATAGGCTAACCGCTTAGCCACGAAAGAGCTCTACATATTTCTAATTTAGATATTAAATTAAACCACAAAAGCACATATATTATTCAGTGTAACAAAGGACAATAGCCTACATATCACTAACATCAACATTTTGGAGATCTCTAATAACTCAAATGGCAGGAACATTTTAACATTAGTGTTCAATAGTTTTCATTACAACAAGTCGCAGTTACATTATTTTAAGCAGTGTTGCGAACTTAAATAAATTGTTAAATATTATTATAAATATAGTGCAAATAACGTAGCTAAAGTCCAAAATATTTTAATATTATTCGTAATTGGTTTTATGGTGGAAGAATGTTTTCAGAACACGATGTTTTTCATAGTCTTTGGGCTACTTATAATGTTAATGTCAAAGTTTTCGTTCCAGCAATACAGTACATGTAAAAGCAAATTGTAACTGAAATTAAACGTAACTGACAACTTTTCAGTAGCACTAGTTGCCCCTACAGTTGTTTTCTCTAAGCCTTAGTCCTGGTGTAGTTTTTTAAATTCAAACACTGCTTTATTAAAATTTTAATTACACCCTAAATGCATTTCATTTGTTATAGTTTGACCACCGACCACCTCAAACTCGATCCATACCGTATAGTTATATGCAATTATTCAAGGACTTACAGTTAGTAATACACATTGTGTTGATTTTTGGTTTGTTTTGTTTTAGTTTAACGTCTCACGGTTATGCTCAGGCGATTAAAGGAGACGTGGAATTATTGATCATAGTGGAATCCGAAAAACTTCGGTCGTTGAATATTACCGCCACCAGGAATCGAACTCGTGACCATGCGAACCAAAATCAAGCGTACTAGCCACTAGAGCAAATGGGGGTCCTTACATTGTGTTGATTTAAATAATTGAGTCAGTGTTGCCAGATCTGAAGATCAAAAAGTAGCGTGTCTGTGTTCCAAAAGTAGAGGATATGAACTATTTGTAGCCCAAATGTATAGAAATGAATTATTTGGCAACTAATGACTGGTACTAATGAAATATTTTTTTTTAAATAGACTGGAAAATGTGATGGACATATTGCAAGACGAAATTATGATCGATAGACAAAAACAATTCTAGACTGGATACCACGTGACAAAAACAGCCTAGGAAATGTCCGCATACAAGAAATTGTGACAAAATCAGGAACCACTGGGGAGTGACCTGGAAAAGAATTACCCAAGATAGATAATTGCAGAGAAAACTTGGGAAGACTTCATCCAGCAGTGGATTGATAATGGTTGATTATGATGATGGTGATGATTTTATATCGAGACCTCAGAGTTAAACTAAACCAAGTCATAATTTCGTAATTTTACAGGAGAAGCGAAAAACCGGTTCCTTAATTAAGATCTACTTATAGTAGGTATAGTACTGTTTTCCAAACTATACTAAGTAGTTACAAAGTAATAGGGTGCTCTTAGACTTACATTATTACAGCACTGCAAAGTACATAGTCTATTAAAAAAGTATTCTAACTCAATTTGACCAAAAAGTGACTTAGCATAGTCTACAACTAATGTTCATATATATATATATATATATATATATATATATATATATATATATATATATATATATATATATATATATATATATATATATATATATATATATATATATATATATATATATATAGATAGATAGATAGATAGATAGATAGATAGATAGATATAGATAGATAGATAGATAGATAGATAGATAGATAGATAGATAGATAGATAGATAGATAGATAGATATAGATATAGATATAGATATAGATATAGATATAGATATAGATATATACTGTATAAATTTACTAGGTGAGGAAGGGTAAAATTGGATCCAAAATTTAACGAAAGTTGTACAGTGAAAAAAAAATATTTTTGACTATTTAATACTTCATGTTGTTGCAAAACTACGAAAATGAATGCAAAAGAAAACTAGAAAGTTAGGAATCATTTATTTTGGCGAGAGAGAGGAAATAGATACAGATAGCTCGAATTACCTATATACTTATGTAATATGTATGTTCATGTTTCGCAAGTAATTTTCAATCAATATAAAATTTAAACGTAATGAACGCACGATTGGTTTTCTCGAATAAAGAGCACATGCACCGCTAAGAGCTCAGGAATAAGCTTAATCTATGTTACGGCAATGGATATATGCGTATGTAATGCATTACAACTTTAGGAACTTGTATAAGAAACAGAATGTACTTAAATTTAGACGCGAACTATGTGAAACGTCAGACTTTGAATCTAACTTGTTTCGTGATGCAACCCGAGACCACACATAGCAATGATGAGTGCCGTTGCTCCCACCTCACATAGCAATGATGAGTGCCGTTGTTCCCACCACAAAGTTCAGGAATTTCGTGTTATAAGGTAGATGTGAAACGGTCATAAAGCATTTGATCAATTTTAAACAAAATATATTGTAGTAATAATTTACCCTATTTGTTAAGATAATGAACGTTATATTCTGTATTTAAAATGGCAGTCAAAGCAGACTGTATTGGATAATAAATGAGAAGTTGTAAAATTTCAATTTCGGTAAGATTAAATACATTCGTCCTGCTATGTGTTGCGTTATGCGTTAAGGGGTATTGAACAATTCTGATTCAAAGGAAGGAAATAAACTACTGTATAGTACTGAAGTTAATTTAATACAGTTTAATTGCATAGGCAGTTCTGAGGCTATATGAGAAAGTCTTTTGCTGAAAGTGAAATATGGGTTATTATTAGAATTTTATCCCAGATATGATATACCCTCCAATGATTGAACCTGGAACACACGCATGGAAGGCATCAGCGCTAGCAAATTAGCTCTGAACAATTACACCATAATTCTAAGTCAAGAATAAGGCCAAAAATAAGAAGCAGAAACGACAGACTTTACGATAATAATACTTTTACAATTTTAATTTCACCTATTTATTTCGAGACTTTCGAGACGAGACCGAGATTTGGCCCTCGAGACCGAGACCGAGATCGAGACAAGCATTTGTTGACCGAGACGAGACCGAGACCGGAACGGCGATTTTTGACTCGAGACGAGATCGAGACAGCTATTTTTTAACCGAGACGAGACCGAGACTGTACAAAGTCTCGTCTCGTCTCGTCTCGATACCATCCCTACACATATTAGTTCCTAAGTGAAGTCTTGCCCCGACTAGGTCAAATAGTTTTGTAGCTATAGGCCATTAAAGTTCATTTTTTTATGTTTTCGGCAGCCTATAACTCCCAAATGAAGCATTTGCGCACTTCAAGAGAGTTACGCCCTCTCTGCATGAAAAAGGTCACTCCGATTCGTCCGTTTGTTCCGAAGTTATTAATGAAGAACATATAAAAGCATATATACACTACATTCAAAAATTAAAAATTACAATAAGGAGGTAGGGCTACTTGTGCCACAAAACTATTTGAGTTAAGGAAACCACTTCACTACACTTTCATTGTTTATTCCAACACCATGAACTTCTGCTTGGTTATGAATTTGTGGCTTGAGTTGAAAAAAAATTAGTATCGCGTGTACACCACATAAAGGAGTTTGCAAAACACTTGTCATTTATACAACTCTGTATAATGAAAACACCATCACAGTTTTTTAGAGTGAAACTATTTATCAGCTATAATACCAATTTAATACAATACTAGTCTAAGAATTATGTAAAGAATTAGGAATTAAATATCTAGGTTTTCAATATTTATGGCCATTTTAATCCATGACAAGTAAAGGATGACTTCCTTCGGTGATCACACTGCCAGGAGAGTTGGAAAGGAAGAAGGCGGCCTGGAGCTATTATGTGAGGTACCATCCCGGTAAAAAAAAAAAAAAAAAAAAAAAGTTTTATGTAATTGTTCATTTTAAATATTTATTTTATGCAAATAGTACAGTACGTTACGTAACAATAGGCCACATATAAACTTTTTATTATAATAGTACGGTATTTATTATTGTATAAGAATTTACCGTACTATTGATAAGTATAACATTCGCCAACAAATTCGATTTTTTGGTGCGCATTACATTCGATAGCGTGTTAGATTTGCGTAAATACTGTATTTAGATTTGTCAAATAGAGTGTTAATTAGTTTCATTTAGCATTGTGTTACACGGACAGATTAGTAGCGTATTTGCATCCTGAGCGTTATACTAAACCGCTAATCTGAACATCACTGCTGATAGTCTACCAAGCAAGGCTCATATCCATAATTACTGCCATAGGAAAATATGGAGAATCAACTTTTGATTGTTTCAAATTGGTATCAACTTGATAGATCGCTTCTATCAACGGACTTGGTTCCAAACTTTTGCCCTTTGACAGCCTGTCCATCAAAGCATCATTTTGGAAGGGGGAGGGGGGGGGGAGATTTTCCAATATAGACTCTACATTTTCCAGTTTCACATTTTCATTAATATAATATTATACTGTTGATATAGTATAATATTATTCTGTATATACATAAATATGTGCATCTCAAACTCAAGGGAAGGCACTTACTCTTACCCCTCTGCCCTTTCCAAATGACATCCCTGTTTCTGAGATTCCCCCCTCGGATACACGAACAGAGTAAGTATATAAACTAGCTTTACTAATTCAGACTCCTTAATTAAAATATTTCTATGCTTCTGGTTTATTTTGAGCACCGTAAGTAACATTATAAAATATACATATTTACCTTCATGTACAGTGTAGCAATCCTTAATGTCATATGTAGCAATTAAGTAAAGAAAAATAATTTATTTAATTGTTTTCCTTGAACTTCGTAAGTGTGTATATGTTGTTATGGATCGTTAAATATGTGTTTGTATTTTATAAAGGAGAGGAAGTAGAAGACGAAGAGTCATATTGCATATGTGGAAGTTAGCGTGTATGTTTGTGCATGTATCAGAAGTGAAAATGGTTGCAAACTATCATTAAAAAAAGGAAATGCTGTTAAAAGAAGGAAATAATACAAAATATATAATAATCATGAAACAAATTGTAACATAAACTAACAAACAAAAATGACAGGACCACCCGTCTATTAGTTCTCATTAGCTTTACGTTTCACATATATATATACACACACAAGGTAGGAACAACAATGACACGCACATTCATATTAAGAGAAATGAAAGTAACCATGAAACAGTGCTGAAAAGTGTCTCAACAAGAAGATCTGTGTAAACATTTACGTGAGTATTAGCATGTGAAACTAATAAGCCAAGAAAAAAAGACCGATTTAGAGTTTATAGATATGTATCATTCAAAGAATACTATACATATAAAATATATATAAATATAAATGCATATGTGAGTTTGCGTGTGCTAGCAAGCCCTTGGGGATGTGAAATTAAAAGAAATTTGTAGGTAGAAGCTGACGTATATTGACGACTTGAGAGTTTGTCAATCAACTTGGTAAAAACTTCGATTAATGAATAGATAACAGGTTGAAAACCAAGAATGACCAGTGATGTAAGGTTAACACATTTCCATCCGACAGCTGCTTTCTCTTCACTTAGGGACACACACCAAGGTAAAATGTATGTACTTGTATACCGTATATCTGTTCTTTGTAAAAGAGTGGTGAAATTTTCATAACAACATTTAAAGAACTTTTTAACATCTCATTATTATTATTTCTTTTTTTTTAAAAAAAAAGAAAAACATTATCTTGCCGCTTTATCGAGTAAAAATTAGACCATACTTACGGTGACAGTCAGTAGCAGCAGCCCCATTTCTTTCAGATTTTGCCTTGGGGGGGAGGGGGACGAAATCCCAGGTGTCAGTAGATTTTCACGTTTTTCATTGACATATTATTATCTTACAAATTAAAATGTATACAAATGTCAAATTCAGGAGAGGGAAATTGTCTTCCCCCTGGAGCTCCAAATGACGCCCCTAGACAATAGTGCATTTTGTTTGAAATAAAGTTTCAAACAAATAAAATTTGCATTCAATTAAAATGTTTCTGAGTGTATGCTCGGAAATACAAGATATTGTTGAAACAATGAAATAATTGAGTTATTTTTATTAGATATTCCATCCATTTATGCCTACTACAAGCCAAAACTGTGATTAAATTGAATATCTATCTAGCTCTACCTATTCTTCGTTAGATGATATGCAAAAGAGATCACCAACAAAACTTTTGACTGATAAGAATACGTTTTTCAAGTCATTTGTTGTTACACAATAAGTCAAATGTCTCACTAGCAAAACTTTGATATGAAAGTTTTATCAAGTTATTTGTTATTAAACAATAAGTCAGATTTCTCACTAGCAAAACTTTGATATGAAAATGTTTTATCAAGTTATTTATTGTTATACAATAATTCAGATGTCTCACTAGCAAAACTTTAACAAAAATTTTTTCAAGTTATTTGTTGTTAGACATTAAGTCAGATGTCTCACTAGCAAAACTTTAACATAAAAATGTGTTTCAAGTTATTTGTTGTTAGACAGTAAGTCAGATGTCTCATTAACAAAACTTTGATATGAAAATGTTTTATCAAGTTATTTGTTGTTAGACAATAAGTCAGATGTCTCACTAGCAAAACTTTAACATAAAAATTTTTTCAAGTTATTTGTTGTTAGACATTAAGTCAGATGTCTCACTAGCAAAACTTTAATATAAAAATGTGTTTCAAGTTATTTGTTGTTAGACAATAAGTCAGATGTCTCATTAACAAAACTTTGATATGAAAATGTTTTATCAAGTTATTTATTGTTATACAATAAGTCAGATGTCTCACTAGCAAAACTTTAATATAAAAATGTGTTTCAAGTTATTTGTTGTTAGACAATAAGTCAGATGTCTCATTAACAAAACTTTGATATGAAAATGTTTTATCAAGTTATTTATTGTTATACAATAAGTCAGATGTCTCACTAGCAAAACTTTAATATAAAAATGTGTTTCAAGTTATTTGTTGTTAGACAATAAGTCAGATGTCTCATTAACAAAACTTTGATATGAAAATGTTTTATCAAGTTATTTATTGTTATACAATAAGTCAGATGTCTCACTAGCAAAACTTTAATATAAAAATGTGTTTCAAGTTATTTGTTGTTAGACAATAAGTCAGATGTCTCATTAACAAAACTTTGATATGAAAATGTTTTATCAAGTTATTTATTGTTATACAATAATTCAGATGTCTCACTAGCAAAACTTTAACAAAATTTTTTTCAAGTTATTTGTTGTTAGACATTAAGTCAGATGTCTCACTAGCAAAACTTTAACATAAAAATGTGTTTCAAGTTATTTGTTGTTAGACAGTAAGTCAGATGTCTCATTAACAAAACTTTGATATGAAAATGTTTTATCAAGTTATTTGTTGTTAGACAATAAGTCAGATGTCTCACTAGCAAAACTTTAACATAAAAATTTTTTCAAGTTATTTGTTGTTAGACATTAAGTCAGATGTCTCACTAGCAAAACTTTAATATAAAAATGTGTTTCAAGTTATTTGTTGTTAGACAATAAGTCAGATGTCTCATTAACAAAACTTTGATATGAAAATGTTTTATCAAGTTATTTATTGTTATACAATAAGTCAGATGTCTCACTAGCAAAACTTTAATATAAAAATGTGTTTCAAGTTATTTGTTGTTAGACAATAAGTCAGATGTCTCATTAACAAAACTTTGATATGAAAATGTTTTATCAAGTTATTTATTGTTATACAATAAGTCAGATGTCTCACTAGCAAAACTTTAATATAAAAATGTGTTTCAAGTTATTTGTTGTTAGACAATAAGTCAGATGTCTCATTAACAAAACTTTGATATGAAAATGTTTTATCAAGTTATTTATTGTTATACAATAAGTCAGATGTCTCACTAGCAAAACTTTAATATAAAAATGTGTTTCAAGTTATTTGTTGTTAGACAATAAGTCAGATGTCTCATTAACAAAACTTTGATATGAAAATGTTTTATCAAGTTATTTATTGTTATACAATAAGTCAGATGTCTCACTAGCAAAACTTTAATATAAAAATGTGTTTCAAGTTATTTGTTGTTAGACAATAAGTCAGATGTCTCATTAACAAAACTTTGATATGAAAATGTTTTATCAAGTTATTTATTGTTATACAATAAGTCAGATGTCTCACTAGCGAAACTTTAATATAAAAATGTGTTTCAAGTTATTTGTTGTTAGACAATAAGTCAGATGTCTCATTAACAAAACTTTGATATGAAAATGTTTTATCAAGTTATTTATTGTTATACAATAAGTCAGATGTCTCACTAGCAAAACTTTAATATAAAAATGTGTTTCAAGTTATTTGTTGTTAGACAATAAGTCAGATGTCTCACTGGCAAAACTTTAATATAAAAATGTTTTATCAAGTTATTTATTGTTATACAATAAGTCAGATGTCTCACTAGCAAAACTTTAATATAAAAATGTGTTTCAAGTTATTTGTTGTTAGGCAATAAGTCAGATGTCTCCCCAGCAAAACATTGGTATGAAAATGTTTTATCAAATTATTTCTGAGAAGTTAAGTGTCTCAGTAGCAAAATTTTGACTGATTTGAAAATATTTATCTACTTAGTACTGTTAGACGATAAATTCGATGTATCACTAGAAAACGTTGACTGATTTAAAAGTATTTATAACAAGTTATTTTTGTTAGACAAAAAGCAGACCGGTAGCCAAAACGCTAGACCATGTGAGTAGTGGAAAGGTTACGAAATAATTTTCAGGGGTGTTATTTCATTCACTTTTACATTTTTGAGTGTTTGTTATTTGAACATATATTTATCCAAACAAACAATTGAAAGTTTTAGAGGAGCTGGGCTATCCTGGTCACCTCCTAGCTACGGGTCTGACGAGGTGTCAGATATGTTATTCGTAAAACTTTAGCCGATTTGAAACTGTTTCTGAAGTTATTTTGTTAATTTTCTTAGATGATAAATACGATGTCTCATTAGGAAAACTTCTGATACTCTACTAAGATTTGTTAGACAGTATAAAATGTCTCAGTAACGAAACTTTGATCTGACACTGTGAAACTGCCTGATCTATTTTTATTATACTATTCGTAAGATGTATCGCTACACAAACGTTTGACTGATTTGGAGATACCCATTCACCCATTATTACTCCTGTATTTGACTCGAGTCACATTAAGTTGAAAGAAGTGACAAAGAGTAAAAAGAAGGGAGTTGAGGGAACGTCAAAACTGAAGTAGAATGTATATACTGTATGTACCACATTGGTGGTATACGGGGACAATTCTTTTTACACTATATTCCTCCATTGATTTCCATGTGAATTGGATGTGTCTGACACTAGGCGATACCCTTCGCGCTTCATCACAAAGTTGACATGTAGGTGACATCTATACGCTTGTTTTTCAACTCATCTTCAAACCGCACATATGACAGTTTTTTTTTTCTTTTTTTTAACATGGAAGCAGTCAGGACAAAGAAAAGAAATGTCTTTGAACTTGACTTGGGAAGGGTACGTTTATACTGATGGTGAATTTACCACAGAATACTATTACTACTATTCTTCCTCTTCGTCTCCTTCCCCCCCAACCCGCCCTTTCCAAAAAAAAAAAAAAAAAAAAAGGAAAGAAAAAGAAAAAACATTAAATAGGAACAGTTGGTATGTTAGTATATAGCGTGACCGCTGCGCCATCAAGCTGTAGTACCTGTAACTTTGCATTTTTATCCATGGCAAAGAAGAGTGACGGACGTATCCTGGCCCATCCATCATCAGATATGTCAGAAGCTTTGCGTAAGCTTAAAGAGAGATCATAAATGTATTACACTATCTTCCATGAGAACATTTTACACTCACACATATATACGTACCTACAACTACATTGAATGATAAGTAGTATTAAGAGAGAAGGGGGACAGAGGGAGCTAGAGTATACACAGAAATCAAACTGTTGAAGTTAAAGAGAATGTGATACCTATAGTAAATAGGGGAGTAGATATTAAGGTCTTTAAAGATCCATTAGAAACTTTAATTTATTTATTTTTGAAATAAATGAAATAGTTAATAACACATGGTGTTCATAAATGTTTACCCTGATTTCAGTATTATAAATAACAATTATATTTGTGATTCTAACGTTGGTTTTGATTCTACAGGTCTACTTGGGAATCCATGAAGTTTCTTTACAGTTGTGTCTCATTCAACACTTTCGCCACAAGGAGCACTATGTGAGGTATATCGTAAAAATGGCTTCTCCTCAGGAGAAAGCTCAATGTGTTTGCGAAACGTAATTCAGGGGTGTAGCCAGCAGGTTTGTGTAGGGGGGCGTCGTTTTTGAGGGGGGGGCAGCTACAATGTACAAAGCCAAAAAAAAAAGTGTTGCTCTGCTAGTGTTTTTGAGGCCTGAAAGAAAGGAAAATTTTGGTTTCCTTCAGAAAAACTAAAGACACTATTTTAGCTTATTATTATTATTATTATTATTATTATTATTATTATTATTATTATTATTATTATTATTATTATTATTATTATTATTATTATTATTATTATTATCCATAAATTATATTCAAGACAGTTTTTATTATGCTTAATCAAGAACTACTGCCCGGGACCAAACGCTATACTTTTGTGCATAACTATAAAGGTAACCAAGAAAGTTCTGTCCCTTTTCGTGGAAGTCTGTGTTCAATTGGACCTCACACCGTGAGTTGAATGCGAGTGGAGATAAGGCGAACGTCAGTTGTTGGTGTGGGTATATCCAACATACTACCTGGTTGTGGCAATTCAGACACACCGTGAACTTGCGTAAAGACAGAGGGAACATGGAACATCCACAGAGCGTCATAAGAGCATGTATGCTGAACGAGTTCAAATGGAGGTCAAACGCCGCTGTAGCGGGACAGAAGATATGCCAGGCCTTTGGTGAGGGTGTCGTGACGACGCGGACATTGCAGCGATGGTTTAACAAGTTTAAGGACGATGACGAAACACCCGAAAACATCACGTGCCGGAAGACAAACACATGTACAAAGAGGAACTGGGACTACAATTCAGTGTGTGGAGAAACCATTCGGCAGCACATCCATCAACTTGTGAAGCAGTACAAGTTGGGTCAATGGGACTCACATATTTTGACTCCGGGCCAGAAGGAAACGCGGCAGTTGCCTGTATTTATTTACTGTTTCGGAGCCATTTCTGGTCAGGGCGTTGACATGTGATAAAAAGTGTGTCCTATACGAAGCTCCACGGCGCCGTCATCATTGGTTAGCATTCCATGAACCGATTTTAAAAAAAAGAAACCAGCACTGTACCAGAATAAGGTCATTCTGTGTGTTTGGTGCATCGTGCATCGGGAACTGCTACCAGCTGGTCAGAGTATCAATGCAACTGTGTAGTGTCAGCAGTTGAGCTGTGCTCACAAAAACTCAAAACTCTGGAGCCATCGCTTCTGAATTGCAAATGGGTCCTCGTTTACGGGACAACGCTAAGTCCCACGTGGTTAAGATGACTCAGGACACCGTTTTCCGCCTTGGATGGGAAACAATCTTGCAACCACTATATTCCCCGGGTATTGCACCGTCCGATTATCACCTGTTCCATTCTTTGAACAATCACCTAAAGGACGCCAGTTCAAATCCCTAGTAAAAGTCCAAAATGCACCTGATACTTTCTTCATTTCACGGCCCACCAAGTTCTACCGCGATGGATTCCATGGCCTTCCAGAACGTTTTCAGAAGGGCGTCGATGCTTATGGGGACTATTTTTGATCTTCCAGGTTAGGTGACATATCAATGTTCGAAGGTGGTGGGTGTAAAAGCAACAAAACTTTTCTTGGTTACCTTTAAATTTAAGACCTTGTATACAAAACCTATCTACACAAGATTGATTTTCTTTGAAATTTCACTTAATTTCTTTACGGTTTCCTGACAAAAATATTTATTATTCGTGACTAAATATATATATATATTACACAGTAGAAATAAAAGAGAGAGGGAATGAAATCCAAATTGAATAAAAGCATTGTTTCTCGCCAAATTTTCCATACTCTATGTCTTTTAAAACACTTGTTAAAGCATATAAATCGCAGTAAATTGTGTAATCTGCTGTCACAAAAAAAGTATCCTATTTTTCGATTGGTATAAGGAAGATATACTATGCTATTTTTCGATCGGTATGGAAAAAAACAATATTTCTCCTTACTATTTTACCATAAATTATTAATTGTCAATAAAATTTGTTACTTTTAAATGAATGAAGCGAGATAATTTTACTATGATGTTTAGGGAGCTGGTCATTTGGGGGGGCCAGGAAACCATTTGGGGGGGCCCGGCCCCGATGGGCCCCCCCTTGGCTACACCCCTGACGTAATTACCAGTTACTATACAGCGAAAGTTTAAGTCCTAGTTTAATTTTTATGTATGGTTCAAAACTTAATGAATAGAAGCATATGTAGTATAACGCATGTTCAATTTACTGTATCCAATTAAGAGTTACATCGTTTAGTTATCAGGGTAAACATTTATGGACATACGGTATTTTTTCTGTATGAACTCAGTCGTATATGTATAAGAGATACTAATTTCCTTTATAATACCTACAATTTAAACATTTAGCAGCAGTGTTAGGTGTACATCACAAGAAGAAGTTTGGTTTGTATGGCGTAATATTTTCTCAATTAATATTGAAACCAGGCTTGCCAACCATACGATAATTTAAGCCTTAATGCTATATACGATGATACCCATGTGATAATAGGATGAATATACAATTATTTTTTTTAGAATGCTCACTTTTCTTGCAGTTTTTTAATGTGCAAATATCCTGTAGATACGCATTTAATAATTACTAAACACATACACTGAAGATTTTAGCGGTCATTCCCACTAAAATAAAACAATAACGATTTAAAAATAGACAAATAGCAACTCTGCATCCATGTTCTAAATTCAATTCCGTTTACAAGAAGTTGAGAATATTGTTGTTGTTCGGTGTAGTGTTAATTAGGATTTTGAAAAATGGTGAGGACAGTAAAGCAGATTTGGAGTTCGAAACTAAAGATTACTTGATACGTTTATTATATAGTATTACTATTATTAGTAGTATTATACTTGTTTTTTTTATAATTATCACGTGCATAACTAATATACAATAATTCTAAAGACGAAAATCCATAATTTTGATCTCTGAGGTTGGCAATTCTGATTGAAACCTGTAATAGTAGTAGATTTCTACCACTTCCGGTTTTAGTAGAGATATTAGAGTAGAGATGAAATATATTCTTGAGACGCTTGATTATAGAAAACTGCTTCATCTTGTCTGTCACCATTTTTACTCTATAATAATCAAATGTTAAAACAGGAAGTAATTGATTTCTGGCACTACCGGTTTGAATACAGGGTTGAGTTAAGACAGAAGACGGTATCTATTTTAGAATACTAAATCTGTTCCAAGAAAACCACTTTCACTATCTTTTATACCTTTGACTATACGTAGATCAATATTGAAACCGGAAATTGTAGTATTTTCTACCGCTTCCGGTTTTAGTAGAGAGTTAAAATCTTGAAATCTTTGAGTTTTACGTCCAACGTTTATGACGGCTAGGTTAAAGGAGACGATGATGATGAGAAATGAATGAAAATGGTGGAATGAAGAAAATGGGAAGAAACGGGGAAACTCCGAGGAAACCCACGCACACGATATTTGTGCACCGCAAAGTTCATTTGGCGCGAACTGAAATCGAACCAGGTACCCCATGCACCAGAGGTGAACGCTCCACCACTAAGACACCGCGGCCCCGGGTAGAGAGTTAAGGATGAACATGAAATGTATTTGTGCAACTCTTAATCAATTGCAGGAAATTACTTCTCGTTATCTGTTACCATTTTTGCACTATAGTGATCAACATTAAAACCGGAAATGGTTGGTTTCTACCACTTCCGGTTTGAATATTATCACCTCCATATACGAAGTCTATTCCTTACTTTTGATCGTGTACATCCTGGCCAAAATTGATGGTGATCCATCAAGAAGCTCTTGATACCTTTTGTCTTCAAAACACACACACACGGAAAGACATGGTTTGGTCTCCTGGAAGAACGCATTCAAGGACAGAAAGGGTAAAGATATGAATATAGTTTCAGTTAATCAACCAAACTCCTTAAAAATGATAACATATGACCTATACGATTACAGTATAACTCTAATTGTCCACACCAGGCACGTACCCATAAATGAGTTCCGAAGTTTGGGAGGGTCCACCAGTAGTAGTCATTTTGTCTATGTAGTATTGAACTGGTACTGTATTATTCTACACCCGATAAAACGATAAGTAATTTTAAAATACTGCTCCCTATATTTTCAGCAAAAAATAATAAATTAAATTGTTTTTTATAAGAAAAGAAAGAGTGGGGTCTACAGATATATTATAAGATCAAATTTTTAAGGTACATTAACCATTTTTTCCCACAGCAACGATGATTTTCTTAAGAAAATGTAGAAATGTTTGTCAAGTAACAAAGTTTAGAGAATCTGGAACCGGTGGACCACCCTTGAGGGTGCACCCCTGGTCCGAACTCCAAGTATCCGGATCGAAATTAGAAAATCATAATTCAAGAAATAAAGAATTTTTTTTTACAACTGGCAAAGAAACTGAACGTAACTATAAGGAAAAAAAATATCAATTGAAAACATGTAGATTGCAGAACCTCATCGTGAAAATTCCTGGCTGTTCCGAGTGCAATACAGATGACGTTATACCGAATGGTTACAGATTGATTCAACAAACCGAAAATTAAAAAATAATAAAAAAATCCACTGATGATGAAACGTATTATTCACATCTCAGCAGGTGGATGAAGGTGACAGTGTGTCTTCGATTGGACCCCCTAAAATGAATCTACTCCGAGTAAGTTATTCGTTTATTTTCATGCTGCCTTGAAGTGAATGGAACGGCAGCCCGAATGCTACCATGTATAATATACAGCTTCTTTCTGTCAAGCGTTTGCGAGATCTGGTAGCACGTAAACAAGAGTCTACGGCAAAACAATTAACTTTGTTAACAGAAAAGTAACTAGAGAATTGCAGACTGCTCGCAAACTTTTACGATGGTCTTCTCTTCTAGTTTCTGTGACTAAGTATTAACACCGTTTCAAGTTTATAATAATTGAATTCTTTTTTATATCTCACACATTAGAAATACACAACTCTGCATATAATTTGTGTGCAAAATATATACAATTTATTTCTAGATTAATGTTTATTTATTAATTTATTTCTAGATAAATGTAATATTTTCCTTTTACTTTTGTACCTTCAACTTTCCTTTAATTTTTGTACCTTAAAATTATTACCTTCTTCCTTAGCCAAGGACTACGTGATGAAAAAAAAAATCTAATACTTTCAATCTTATTTGACTCGTGGCTATTCGCAGATAATTTTTATATTATTTTATAATTTTTAGTTCGGAAAATGAACACTCCGCATTTGCAATTGTAACAGGAATGATCATAAACAACATTAACTCCCGGAAAACTGGGTGAAAGGAAGTGTTTTTCGAGAATAAGAACAGAACTCTCTTGTTGTCACTTTAGATAATGTCATTTACTAACAATGTAAGTACCGATCGCGTAGTTTAACTTTCTGGCGAAAATTCTGAAGAAATATTTTTGCTACATGTTACTGCAAACTCATCAACCTTATTTAGAATATTAATGTCACTTAAATTTTGCTGTGATTTAGGATTCCTTTTCAGGGTCACGGATGGGCCGATGACCGTTTGTCAGACCAGCCATTTTGTTGGACATGTTCTATTAACACCTTTAAAAGTATGTAAGTTGTAATACTACTAATGGACTTTTCTTCCTAAAATTTCAGTTACGGGGTAATTGTTGTAAAAGTTATCTTACTTTCAACATACAATAGGTTAAATCAAAGGGATTTTATAAAAATGTTTGGCTCATAAACTTGCTTTTGATGATTGCTCCAATTATTCGGATTCCTTTCAGAACACATTAGACCGGATAATTTTAGTTTCATGCACTTAAATAAATCTGTCTATATTTCAAGCGCGATGTTGACTACCATCCTGTATGTGTCGAAGGCTTAATAAGTGGGACCTTACTTCCGCCCGTGGATCTCCTGTGGAGGTCTCGAAGAGAGATGCCTTCCATCCTTATCAGCGCTGTAAGTAATAAAGAAATCTTCAAATTTGTTTTAAATACGAAAAGAAATTGATAAAAAAAAAAATGCAAAATAAAATATTCTACTATTCTAATAATTAATAATTTATTTATTTATTGTCAACACAATAGGCTGTAGTCCAATTACAGTGTTGAAAATTACAAAATTTCATATTCATAGCGGCATTTCTAAATTTCTTAGACGACATATTAGGCCTATATACATCCAATTCATTGTTATTTTCACACATTCTATTATACAAAGCTGTTCTCCTCCAGGTTGGTGATTTCATCAATATATTAGTGTATGATTTTTTTTATAGTAATAGAGGCCCGTGTTTTTATGTGTATTTAATGAGGAAACATGAAAGTTCAATGATGTCGGGACAGTCTAAAATATTTTTAGATACTTCCTGAATAAATAATAAATCAATCATATGACTCCTTTGTTCTAGTGTTGGAATAATTCACAATTCAAACAGAAAATACGAAGTAAAATTACATATTGTCCATATGAGCGTTGTTACATTGTAAAAAGTAAATTACTGTCAATATTATTTGGACATTCAGGAACGATCTCGATCATTGTTTAATGTCTAAACATGTCCTGAAGTATTCTATCAGTGAACAATACGTGTACAGAATAGCTCCTAACTGTGGTAGGAACTGTTCTAAGGGTGTTCAAAATGTATGTAAACTTTTGGTATGTGCAATGAATGCACGGACACACAAATGAGTTTTAAACAGTGTTAAGACACTTTACACATTTACACGTTGTGTCTGTTCGTCACATTAGACGTTCAAGCACATTTTGAACGCTCTTAGGGGAGTTCTTATTAACAACTATTAGCAGTTGTTATGAACAGTCTTATACTCTGATGGAACACTTTAAGACATTTTTGGACAAGCTAAACACTGATCAAAAGTTGTTTCTAAAAGAATGTCCGAACACTTATTTATTCTTTGCAGTGTAGTTTATTCATACATTACTATACTTAAAATATCATATAAAGCAGTGTAGTACAGTTGTAATATATTTTTTAGCTACTTGCGCAAACTTGAATATATATATATATATATATATATATATATATATATATATATATATATATATATATATATATATATATATATATATATATATATATATATATATATATATATATATTCATAAATGTATATACATTTCTAATTCAACCTGTGACAAGATGACATTTCCCAAGATTATCATTTCAGTTCCTTACAATTACCATTATCCTTTGAATTCAGCAGTTAAATACAAGAGATTAACAAATAAACACATAGGCATCATGAACAAACAAGTAAAAAATCACATGTTTTATTTTTAATCAATGTCTACCGCTTTGTTGTATTAAATTTTTCTTATGTTTCTTTTGTAATCTTTTAAATCAGTTCTCATGTTTACATAAGTGGTATATATAACAGATTATTTTATATACCACTTCTCATACTACTTCTGTGTTCTGATCAGAGTATGGGAAAACTTGTAATGAATTCCAAGCAAAAATTTTTCACACTCTTCGCGAGTCGACACCGGAGGTACAAAAATTTAATAATCTGTTTCACATTCATTAAGAGAAGGAAAATCGACATTTAAAAGAAAAGGAACAAGAAAGAAAATAAAAAGAAACTAACAATGAAAGTGAGAACGACAGAAGGACACAGATGGTGAATATGCATCGAAAGGAATGGAGCATAAAAATTTCGCATAAGCCCCTTGTGTAGAGTAGTATTTACTACTGAAGTAGGGGGCTTTTGACGTAACGTCTAGATTGGCTCATTTGAGATGACTTATGGTGTGGACCTAAATAGTGTGTGTTTGAGGTTGGTAATAAACGGCTCTTCACGTTGAGGACCTATATAGTGAAGTGTGACGGCTGAACACCTCCATGTTCTACGTCATTTTACACATCTTGTTAGGTGGGAAACCAGAGGAACGATGTTGTGGGGAAGAGGGGTTAACGAAATGGGAGCAAAGACAATGTGAGAATGTCGGGGAACAGGAGAAATGTGCGTATTTGATCTCCAGATGTTGTTGTGACGAGGGCGTCCATCCACTATCAGAAAACAAAAAAAGACTGTTGATGGATAGTTGGGACACAAAATATTGGACCTTCTCAACATTCATTTCAAGGGAAAACTTGTGTTTGTGTGTGTGTGTTCCCTTCCTCTCTCTCGTGTGCCGGTACTCAACAAGAAGGACAAATTTATCTCGTTACAAAACCGCGGATAATCAGCACAATTTTTGCTTCTTTGGTGGTCTTCTCACACTCACTACCATATACCACACACTCTAACATTATACACCACCACACTATGATTTCTGCTCCACCTTCTCATTCCCAGCCCGTGACGCCATTTCTCTCTCGTGAATGTATGTGTGGTGGTAGTGGTTTTTCCAAGCCCAAATGTTAAGGTTCCTAAATGGTGGTAATCAGAACCATGTGTTCTTCACTATGCCCCTAGCGAGTAAAGTCACAGGAAATCTACGAGGGCGATAACCACGAATACTGTCTGCGCCCGTTGGTACTCTGCACATTGATGGCCAATTTAAACCAAGATTCTCTTTAGCTCTCTCTCCATCCACAAACACCATCTCTTCCCTAACATCAGAAGGCCTTTCTCTTCCTCTCTGGCTTTCTGTCTCTTGCAGATTCTCTGTTAGGAGAGGCAACACACGTTCAGAGCTTAGTGTGTGTTATGAATATTAAGTGTTACACTTGCTCGTGTTCATACCTAGCTTTTATATACGTAGCAACCTTCCCTCCCTTTCTGGTAAATCTGTAGCAACGATGCTCTGAGAGCTTCCAGAGGTAGAACAACGTAATTAGACAAAAGCTTCACCAAGAACAAAAATGAGAGACGTTGTCGACTTGTAGGCTACTTAGATAAGCCTGGCAGATGATTAAAAGTTGCAGATAACTGGAAGACATATTATTTTATACACCTAAAAGGAATTTAATTCTTGATCATATATATTTTCTTGCTTATTAGTTCATTGTATTTTGCTAATATTTAGGTAGTACTAGGAATGACCAGAAAACTTAGGATCTAGAACTGAAATTCGGGTACCCGGATCCGGAAACGAGAATCGGATACCCTATTCCGGAACGAAAAGTATGGTCCTCGGGTTACAGGACCAAGAATCGAGTACTCAGATCCGGAAACGAGAATCGAGTACCCAGGTCAAGAAACAAAAATCAGGTACCTAGTTCTAGAACCGAAACTTGGGTATCCGGTTCCAGAACTGAGAATCGGGTAGCCGAATCCATTATTACCCGTAACCCGGGTATTTAAGGATCCGGTTCTGGTCATCCCTAATAAGCACTGTGAAACATCGGCCAGGATTTTCTGAGGGGATGTACCAATAACTACCAAAATAGCCAATCACACTGAAGTTCTTCAAAGTGACATGTGACAATATTCTTTACTCCTGACAACGCTGATACATAGAACGGGGGGAGGGGAAGCATTTTTGAGAGGGTAGCAGGAAAAAATGTTCTTCTCTCCTCCTGGCTTCTGTTTCCTTCCCTATTTGACAAATATTATATTGTTTTGCTTGGTAAATCCTTTTCCTTCAACCTTCAGAAAATCGACTTAAGCTATTGTTTTTTGAAAACTCAGAAAGTTTCTGAAAGTTGCTAATTTTCACAGCTTCTCATTTTAGATACTGTATATTTACAACGAAGGAGGAGGGTGCACGTGCACTGGTGCACCCCCTAAATCCGGCCCTGATTGGCCAACTTATGGAGTAGTTATAAGCAAGCGTGACATTGTATTTCTAATAATATTTATTTGTATCAGTTTATCTCAAACAAGTAATTTATAGTCACTAGTCTTTTTTAGGGATGCGCACGAGACAAGATTTGTGGCTGTCTCGACTCGAAAATGTGCTGTAAAAGTGATGTCTCGACTCGAAAAGTGTATATTTCTCTATTGGAAGAGTCATGTCTCGACTCGAATTTTGTCAGGAAAATCCTGTCTCGACTCGTCTCGTGCGCATCCCTAGTCTCTTTGCTTGTTTATGTTATAATATCTTCATTTTTTAAAACTAAATATTCTGTCATTGTAGTTAAGCTTTATCTTGAGATTCAACAGGTAACTTATATGGTGAAACTAAGCTGATATCAAAGTAAGAGAGACGACCAATTTAATAATGTGTGTGTATGTAGGAAGAACTACCCAAGTTGGACACCCTTGTATAACGACCACAGTTCGTATATTTATATAAAACAAGGCTACTGATATATCAAAATCCATTTTACACACTACATCAAGATATTACCTTTTATTGTAGTACGTAACAAGGTAAACAAATACACTTTTTAAAAATCGTACATGTAAATTTCACGAGATGGATCCTTTCTTATGCATTATTTATTTTTCGTTGCTATGACAACTAAACTCACATCGTCGAATCACTATTATAACAAAATATAATCGCATAACAACCAGAAAAGAAATTACATCTATATCTCTTTTCATATTCTTCTTCTTCCTTTCTTGAACAGCTTGTGCATAATTTAAAAATACATTTTGCCCACAAATACAAATAAAGATATAATAAAAATGTTAGAATACAAGTATCGTTGTACTTGTTCACATGTACTTTGTCCAATTTATAATAGTCGGTGGTAGTCTGGTGTGTAGGATTCCAGGCCAAGTAACTTTGTGGTGGACAACATCGTGACAGTGTGTTTTCTCGGGATATTCCCGTTTGCTCTCTCTTTCTCATTTCCCCAATGATTCAATAATCATTCACTTGCCTTAATCATTGTTCTCTTAGCCGAAAGGGCATAATCGTGGGACGCTAAACTGAAATATTTCATGTTAATTTCAACTTATAATAGAAGTTAGTAATCTCAATTTATTCTAACTTTCTCGGAGAGGCACCTAGATCCAAAGGAACCCAAGCAAACTTTGAGGACACAAGTCTGCGGTATCGACGCCCGTGGAAGAAGTACTTCAGTAGCTGTGTTTGGTTTAGGTAACGAACCATGATCTGTAAGACTAAGAGCATGGAGAGGCAACGGGGCTTAACTCTTCGACGTACGTGTAAAAATATATTAGGTTTCGATATTTCACAGTGTAGTAAATAAAGTTATAATTGTAATACTTGAATAATTATTGTTTTACATGGAATACACACTTGCACGAATCAAGAGGTCTGTATATTCGCTGCTGAGATTGGTTTCGGTCTTTTGATCTCCCAATAAAATCCTACTGGTGTCTCGACTAGAAATTACAGCATTTGGAGATGATGGGTCAACCAAATCACCCAGCTCAATATAGTTTATTTGTTGGTCAGTTGCTGTAACATTTCGTAGGTTAAAGCGCTTGTGATGTTTAGTTAAGATTAGTTTTCTGTATTTTTTTTTTTTTAATATACAAACAAGTAGTGTTGCAATATACACCAAGTGAAGAAGTTTGGTTTGGTTTTTGGTAAAGCAAACTCTTTTAACAAGATAAATGTTAACATATCTAGGCTTAAATATAGTATTTTAGTCAAATTAAATATAGTATGCTTTAAGATGAATCATTGTTTCAAAATAGAAAATATTTAAGTCTAGATTTGACGAGTAGAAGAGGCATTTAGTTTCATTTTAGCGTTGTATTGCACGCTTGCAGATTAGTATTTTGTGCCATGGGCATTATACTAACCCGCTAATCTCAACGACATTGCGGGTAGTCTACCAAGTAAGGATAAAATCCATGGTTACTCCCATAGGGATGTACGGGGAACTGATTTTTGATTGTTCATTCGTTGGAATCAACTAGATGGATCACCTCTATCAATTATTTTGATTTGTAACTTTTGACTCTCTATGTCCTGGTCTGAATTGATGGCAATCCATCAAGTAGTTCTTGAGAATTTGTTTCCCAGAGGACACACGAACATAGTAAATATATAAAGGAGTTTTTTTTTTTTTTTTTTGGTAAACCAAACTGCTTAATTATCAACAAGGATCTGCTTCCACTTTCTTGATTGCCCTGAGGACAAAGTTTCTCCTCCTGATTCATTGTCCTACTAACTAACACATTATCACATGTTTCCTTTGTTGTATTTTTGTTCTTTCTTTTTATATAATAATGTTTATTTTATGTAACGTCATCTCTCTAAATAAAGCCATACATCTCGCATTTCATCCATTCATGGAGTGTACACCTGCCTATTTTGAGACCGAAGCAATTATAGAGAACGTGTTAAAGTGTTGTACGGGAAGTTGTGACAGAGCATAGCTTATTATATTTCCGGTAAAGATGGTCGTTTGTCATAATGTCAGCCTGTTGATCGTTCTGTGTCAAGCAATCTTAATTCTTTTTCATTTTTTTAAAATATTTTGTTATTGTTATTGTTATTGTTATTGTATTGTTCGTGAACTCTCGAATCATCGGTGTTGTGAGAGAGTTACAGTCGGATATAATCATAGATTTGTTTTCGTGTTTCCTTGAATGAAATTAAATACCTTTGAGAAGTTATTAACAATAGTTGAGTAGAGAAAACCAATTCTACAGATAGTTAAAAAAGTAGACAGAAACTATTTAGGACATTGGGGGCGCGGTGGCTCAGTGGTAGAGCGTTCACCTCTGGTGCTTGGGGTCCCGGGTTCGATCCCAGCCCCCGCCAAGTGAACTTTGTGGTGGACAAACACCGTGCTCGTGGGTTTTCTCGGGGTTCTCCCGTTTCCTCCCACTTTCTTCATTCCACCATTTCACTCATATCTCATTATCACCGTCTCCTTTAGCCTAACCGGCATAACCGTGGGACGTAAAACTTAAAGATTTCATTTTCATTTTTATTTAGGACATTATTTGAGAAGACATTTTGTCAGAGGGACGTTAATGATGGTATTATTATAGAAGGCGAAATAGTGAAGAAACAAGATTTCAATAGATAGCTGATGATCAAAAACTCTAATTCTTACGTCGAAACCAAAGAGATTGGGAATGGATCGAAGTACAGGATTTTTTCCCCTCGATTCGGAACAGTGGCGACTTGTGAGGAAAGTCACATCGGTAAAAATTACTTTTTCTTCTTTTTTGCTATAAGCTAAGGGAAGAAACGTTACGTAATGTTCTAATTCTTATGTGAACTGTCTGTGATAGCTACCCCATGGGGAAATCGCGGTCGAAAAGTGGGGTGGCGGGCCGCCGGTACGGATAATACACGACTATGTACAGAAAAGCCATCTTTAGCCGGCTTGGATCAGATTCAGCAGGTGGCCGCCGACCCTTTGCCGACTGTATGTCTAAGAGACGCGACGTCGCTTTAGGGCTCGTCACAGATCCGACTCTCTGCCAAAGAAACTGAAAGCCTATGTTTCGTTGTCGTTTCTGAGACGACTTAGCCGCTAGACCGTCTAATTCTCGATCCCAACCGGCCTTTGAAATGTCATACTGCCTACCACCGCTACGTCGCTGTTTTGTCGACCGTAAATCAACCGTCGAAATGTTGTCTTTCCGACGTCTTTTTATAACCAATGTCGTAGATTTGCCGCGCCTTTGCCTACCCAAAATCGACTTGTGGGAAGTTGTTTCGACGTTGTGCCGGCACGGCTACTTTTGTAGCATATTTTCCGCGAGTCGGACAGTCGCAGGTGGCCCTTTCACTGCGGAGGCGGACATCGGCGTCAATTCCCCATGGGGTAAATGATCAAGGCACCCTCTCGCTGCTATATGGTTAAAATACTTCCTTTGGCACTGAAGACCTGGATTTGATTTCCGGTTAGAGCACTCGTGGTACGTATACAGGTCTTATGTGGGGTGTTCAGAGCTACCAAAATTGTGAGAAAAAGAGACATAATGTTTATATGGTACCCTGAAGTACATAAAAAAGTTAAAACTGTCTTTTACATTATGCAATAAGAACTATTTACAATATCTGAACATGAATCTTTTCTGCTGTGAAAGAAGCTTTAGAAGAGATCTTGAAGATGACATATGTCCAAAACGTTCAAAAAATAGGCTTAATTCTCTAATGCATTGAACGTGTCACATAACCTTAATGACAAATGGAACTTATACTCCAAACCAAACTAGGCCTACGGCTCGATTAGGAGAGAAATATTATAGTACAATATTCTTACAAAATTTGGAATACCGAAAGAGGTAGTTAGATTAATTAAGATGAGTTTCAATGAATCCCAAAGTAAAATTTAAGTAGGAAAATACTATTGTCCAAGAGCTTTAACGTCGAGAATAACCCGAAACAAGGAGATGCGCTGTTGGTATTGTTATTAAACTTTGTTCTGGAGTACCTTATAAGGAAACTCAAAGATAGCAACCAGGGTCTAGAGCTGAATGATATTCACCAGGTTATGGCGTATGCTGATGATGTAAATCTGATAGGGGATGATAGGAGAACAATAAAAAGAAATGTACAGGTTTTATTAAACGCTTGCGGACATGGTTTAGAAGTATATTAAATGCCGAAAAAAACTAAATATATGGAAATTCGCCGGAATCGTAATATTAGATAGGGCCTATTATGGATACGTCAAAAAAATTAAATAATACTTTTGACAAAGTGAATACTTTCAAATATCTGGGGTGAATATTAACTGATCAAAACCATATTCACGAAAAATAAAATAAAATAAAATAAATATCGACTGGAAACTGGGAATTTGTGTTATTATACAATTCAAATCTTTTGTCGCCGAGAATTTTGTCGATGAATTTGAAGGTTAAAACCTATAAAACGATAATTATGCTTGTTGTGCTGTATGGTTGCGAAACATGGTCGCTTACTCTGAGGGAAGAACGCAGACTGAAATTATTTGAGAATATAATCCTAAGGTGAAAAATCGGACTCAAGAGGAACGGGAATGAGGAATGGCGGAAACTTCATAAAGGAACTGCATAATTTATAATGTTTATCAAACAATGGTAGGATCATCAGGTGGGCACGTCATGTAGCCAGGTTGAAAGAAAGTAGGAATGTTTTCAAAATTTTAAATGAAAATTCAATCAGAAAACGACCATTAGGAAGACCTAGACTCAGATAGGAGGACAATATGAAGATGGATCTGAAGAAATATGAATACAAAGTATAGAAAGTGGATCCAGTTAGCTAAGGACAGAAGTCAATGGAGAGCTTCTGTTAACGTATCATATAACTTCTGGATTCCATAGGCCATATAGAGTTAGTTAGTTAGTTAGGGGCGTAGATTACTTAAATATGACCATTTTAACAAGACTAGGTAAGTACGAAATGTATTTTCAGAGCATGAAACTCCTGCAATTATGGTTCAATGATTAACAAAAACTCAATCTCGCCAAGTTTACTCTTTGGGTCATAATATGATATTTACTCTTTAAACATAGTACGAACTTTTTCCCACCACCGAAGTTTGATTTTCAGTTCGGAATATAAATAATTTGGACTTTAAACGCATATTAAACTTTAGATCCGAGTTCTATACAATCTCGGGTGATACAGAGGAAGGTCAAACTTCAATAAAATTAATCAACATTAAAAGGAAGTCCATAATAGACAATACACGGCCAATAGCTCTTCAGATTTGGACATTTACGAATATCCAAATCAGAGGCATCGTACGAAACGTACTGTATTACACATGCTCTCGTAAGATACTAACAGTCGATTCTGAATAGATAATCCTTTGGTATACTTACATTCATATAATCACTTATATTTGTAAAGAAAGAAAGCAGTTTATTGCTCAATAGAAACGTAACAACTCTCAGAGTATATTGATAAAGATCTTCACTCATCCATAACGTATTATTTGCTTTGTTGCATGAAATACTGTATATAATACGTACTAAATTATTGATTTCTGAAATTTACGGCTAGTGGAACGTTTTTTTCTTAAATTAATACTATATTATTTCTTATCTTTCCTCTTCCTTTTAGACTAATAATACAGTGAAATACGGGTGAAAATTATTGTGTAAAAAATCAATAAAAGGGGAAAACCTCAAATAAATCTTCTCGTATATATCATTTACACACGGTTTCTTCTTAATGGAAGAAAGAATAAGTGAAAAAGATTGTAAGCAGAAAAGATCTATGTTTCTCTTTTAATCCTATAAAAACGATACCAATTTAGAAAGAATGAGTATAAACATGTTTTCTCCAAATGGGTGGTACACTGTAGATACACAAACCAATTGATCTTTGTGAAGACATATAAAGAAAAGGCTGAGAGGGAGGAAAAGCGGGACATTTTCAATGTCCGCTTTCTACCTTTTCTCTCTCGCAGATTTATTACCAATTAATGGCATTTAGGAACAACTTGGGAGGTGAGAGTGAAAAAGAAGAGAGAGAGAGAACTTAAACAAAACAAGCCAAACAGAGGGGGGTGCAAGCAAGCAATATCAATGGTTCGGAAGCGAAGCTAAAAACCCTGAAAAAAAGAATTGCTTGTTTTGCAAACAACAGAGCAAAAGGTTTTCAAGCCTCTTCAGACTTTTTTTTTATGTGTTCATAGACTACGTGTTTAGGTAAAGAGAAAAATAACGAAAAAAAAAGTATAGGTTTAACGTACTACATCCCTGAAGCTATCCTTACCACTTGAAGCAAAACATCTTTAGCTCCTAAGCAAAAGATATTTCTGTCCCAAAACTTCAAATGAACATATGCAAGGAATTCCCGCTATGTTATGCACATTAGTACTCAGAATGTATCTTAGGTGCGTTCTAAATTTAAAAGCATTATATATAATTTCAATTCTGGGATTGTCCTTTTGTTGTTGTTGTTGTTACTCTGAGATCAAATTTATACAAACTTCGACTCGTTAAATACTATAGTTCTCGAAATGTTAAATCAAAAGTGAAAGACAGGGTACTCACATACACTCATAGCATTTGTTAATATGTTTTGATAATATGTAAATTATATATGCGATGAGAAGCTGATTGCTATTGTTATTACCATTATTAGTATGAAAAAAAAATGATGGAATGATAATATTGGAGCGAACTCACAGATTCGATGTTCTTCATTACAAACTCATATAGTATTGGATCGAAGCAAGGACTTCTCACATCAGAGATGAGCGCTCTGCCATAGCTGCTCTTAGTTTCCATAACCCTATCTGAATCATAGCAGAGGAAACAAACTTGACATCCTACCTCTGTACTATTGGCTTCGTTGTTCAGCACAGTTACGTTAAGATAAGTGCTTACAATACTCAATCAGGATCAACCCTGTAATAATTCTGTTTGCGATGATCAGAGTACAGCAAAATCACTTTTTTTCTTTAGACTATGGCTATTCTAGGATGAGTTTCCGATACATTATCCCTCGCAGCAAACGTGACCTAGGTGGCTATTCAGTAATTTTACTTTCGCCAGAGTTATAAATCATACTGTGAGCCAGTCAGGGTTTCCAGATCTTACTGTCAAACCCTTATTCTCATTCATGATAATCACGAGAAATAACCCTATTGTGTTACACAAATTTTTCTGTGATTAGCTAATTTTTCCGAATTTCCTTGAAGTTTTGTGAATTTTCTTTTGTTATACACGCACGTACTTTATAATAGCAGAGTTCAAATACTCTGCACAAAGCATCTTCCAAGCAGCAGTTTCTTGCTAAAATCCTCTTGCCTGGCAACACATCTTTCCTTTTTTCCCCCTTCCTTTAGACAGCTTTTACTGATTCCGAAACAGCAGGCAGTCTATTGTTCCGAAACGCACCAAATACAATCGAGCCGACGTATTATTATTTTGCTTTTACGTTTGCAGCCCATTGTGATTAGCCATAAATACATGGTCAGCGTATTCCAAGCGTACGCATGAGCCATAAAAACGCGTTGCGAACGCATCGAATAGCCATGCACTTAGCCGTTCTCATTTGTTTACAGAAATGAATATGTTTACCTACACTACAGTACAATGCACGGTCTGGCTTTACGAGTATCGAGGAGGGAGAATCCAAACAAACAATTACCGTATTTACCCGATTTGTAAGCAGATCTTATTTCTTGGTTCAGAAAAATGCCCCTTAGCCTAGAATTGGTATCGTTAACAGGGTTGGTAAGATAGACAACACCATTTACCGACGCACTGGGAAAAAGTTCCGAAAAATATCGTCAGTGGTCTACACAAGTAAAGTTTTTTTTTTCTCTCTCTCTCTCTCTATCATGCAACCTTTATCAATGGATCTTTTTCTATACTTTTGCCACTGTTACTCTCATGTTGCTCCAGCTTACTTGTTTACCCTCCTGACCCTGAGTTAATGCTGTGTTACAAATTAACTCACAATCCCTGAACTTCACCAATCAGTTACGGCTGTACGTACGCCTTTTGCTTATTGGTGTGAGGTGGAGAGAGCCGAATGTTTTCAAGGGCATACTCATCAATAGCTAACGATAGATGGTAGTGCTGAGTGATAGGAGGACGCTTCATACTGCGACACGACTATAATTATTCTATAGTGGATTAGTAGAAACTCGAGAGACATCGTCAGGGTCGTCCCCATCAGGATGCCGCGGTCGGCAAGAGAGATTGCCGCCGTCGACGGTGGCAGGCCGCCGGTAGGCAGCCGGCACCCGTCCGCGGCGGCACGACGATCTACTTGTTCAAAATTGCCGACCTTTTGCCGAGGCGGCAAGCGGTCGAAAATCGTAAAAAATTATGCCCTTTGCCGACTGTTGCCGACCGCCAGAGTCGGCAAAACAGTCGGAAAGACCTCTTTCCGACCCTCTGCCGACTCCTTATGCCGGCCTCTTTTCGACGGCGGCGCCGGCGCATTTACTGCACCTTTACGGCTGTTTGCCGACTGCTCGGCAAGGCAACTTTCCGACGGCGGCGCCGGCACATTTAATGCTCATTTCCGGCTGTTTGCCGACTGCTCGGCAAGTCAACTTCTCGACGGCAGCGCCGGCGCATTTAATGCTAATTACCGGCTGTTTGCCGACTGCTCGGCAAGGCAACTTTCCGACGGCGGCGCCGGCGCATTTAATGCTCATTTCCGGCTGTTTGCCGACTGCTCGGCAAGTCAACTGTTCGACGGCGGCGCCGGCGCATTTTACGCGCCTTTCCGGCTGTTTGCCGACTGCTGGAAAGGACCTCTTTTCGACGTCGGCTTCACGATTCTCCCACTGGCGGCATCCGACTTCTTGCCGCCGTCGAAAAGTGGCCCTTTGCCGAATGGAAATCAACGCTTCAGGAAGGCAAAATTTTCATCACCTTTTACATTAGTCTTGCCTAAGTCTTCCTCCATGCTATGATTTCTCGACAAGGAGCACCCTTGGAAGTTCTTGAAGTATAATACTTGCATTTTTTTGTGTGTCCCAGTACAAAATTTGTTCTTTTTGCTTTTTTGCAGCACTTTCAGCCAAAAAACAAGAAATTGAATGGGACATGGAAGTATTATATACTTTCAGAACTAGCAATTGTGCCCTTCATGAGAAATCATAGCACGGAGGCAAACTTAGGCAAAGCTACTCTAAAAAGTGGTGAAAATTTTGCCTTCCTGAAGGGTTGATATCCAGTCGGCAAAGGGCTACTTTTCGACTGCGGCAAGAGGTCGAATGCCGCCTGTGGGAGAATTGAGAAGCTGACATCGAAAAGAGGTCCTTTCGAGCAGTCGGCAAACAACCGGAAAGGCGCATAAAATGCGCCAGCGCCGCCGGTGGAAAGTTGCCTTTCCGACCAGTCGACCGACAGCAGAAAAGATGCGTAGCACTGCAATGAAAATCATGGCGGATTCCCACCAGTAATAAAAATGAAATGAAATCTTTAATTTTACGTCCCACGGTTATGCCGGTTAGGCTAAAGGAGACGGTGATGATGAATAATGAATGAAATGGTGGAATGAAGAAAGTGGGACGAAACGGGAGAACCCCGAGAAAACCCACGCATACGGTGTTTGTCCACCACAAGGTTCACTTGGCGGGAGTAGGGTTTGAACCCGAGACCCCTAACACCAGAGGTGAACGCTCTACCACTGAGCCACCGCGGCCCCCCCCAGTAATATTGCACTCGGTACATACGCAGTACATTTCTACAATTCTCAGTACGATTTAAGTGCTATATAGAGGAAAAGTATCTGGGAATGACTTACAAATGCTTAAAAGCGAACTAAAAATAACAACTGAGCAGCTAATAATGAACGTTAAGAATAATTCAATTAACATGTCTGTGCGCCTAATGTGAAAAACTTATAACAGTCAGTACATTTTCCCCCTGAAAGCACAACTTTCACTATCACGACCACTAGGAACAACACTGTTCTGTGCAATCAAAATTTGCTAGTTGCAAACGCTTCCTTCAGGGAAAAAAAAAGCCGCAGCCATCCGTCGGAAATACGGTCTTTTTAGGTTGTCGTTTTCCCATCAACTATTGGAAAAGGATTTTAAACGTCAATGATTTTCTAAATTTTTTTAAAGTACAGGGGTCACACTCCCAATAGAAAATGAGATTTAAATAAAAATTAATGAAGTAAAAATTATAAATATAAATACTTTAATAAAAGGTATGTGGTGGCGGAGAGATTCAAACCGAGCCTACACGCAAAAAAAAAAAAAAAAAAGGTTAAAGTAAACAAGAAAAAGGTGGACAGTAACCATGTTAGTTTGTCAATATATGGAAAACAGAGACGTGTATCCAAGCAGCCAAGCCAAAATGTCTCTGCATTTGTTGTAACTTTGGTATTAAAAAAAAAAGAAAAAGTGGCCGGAGCGATCACTTGTCTGCTTACACCCATGACTATATTCGTAGAAACCAAACACTGAAATGCACTAAACACAAGTTCTAACGACTAAGCTGTCAGTTCTAACTCTATGCCTTAAATATTTATTTAAATACACTTTAAAAGTGGAAATCATATTAAGATAAAATAACAATTAAGTAGGTAACTAATTGTTCATTTAATGCGTTCCTATATGATTTATACATTAATTGTATACAATGAAACAGAAAAATGTGAGAAAATAATTTATATCGTAAATGAAACAGCCATATGTACAGTATACTCATAGTGAATACCCATTATATAGAGAAAAAGAGGCTAATGAAGTCATTTACATCAAAAATGATTTCTTTTAACATAATACTTTGCAAAGATCCTTTGTTTTAAAGGAATTCTTTAAGAGAATAAATGAAGGGAAGATCACATTTTTTTCTGGTCTATATTAGTACTAAAAACACACCAAATTGTATTAACAAAATACAATGCACATCGTATTAACTTATATACATTAGCCTATGTAATGAACCTTATCATCATTTAGAAGTTATATGTAATATACCTTCGGATGTACTACTACTTTTTTTTTTTTAAACAGAAATTTGTAGCATTCCATAACATTGAGTTTTAACACAGATAGCCTTTATACACTATGTAAAATCAGAAAAGCAAATATATATGAAGTGATTACAATGTTCAAAAAAGCACTATATTATTCTAAAGAATTTCTGCTATCCATATTTTGTCTTGAATAACTCAGCCATTTTTCTTTTTTAGCCCATTGATATATACGAGGAAATCTTCCTCTGTTTCTTTCAGATTTTAAGGGTTTTACTTTTTATTATTTTTCTTCAGGTCTATTTAAATGTCTCTTACTTTGTGGAAATAAAATTCTGTGTTGTATGTTTTTAATATTCATAAATGACATCTAATTTAAATAATAATACATATACTAAAAGATCATTTTGACAAAGCAAGGGACATTTAAATAGATATTCAGAAGAAATCAGTAAAATCAGAACATCAAAAATTTTATTCATTTCAAAGAAAAGGAAGAATACTTCCCCTACAAATCAATGGGATAGAAAAGAAAGGAGGCGATGGTACTGAACCTCACCGTTAAGGAGCTTGTACTCTGAGAAATATAATTACACTTTCCCTCTGAACTGATTCCACGAAAAAAAAAAAAAGTTAAGAACAATATCAAACAACAGTTGTCTTTATAATTGAAGAAAACTTCAAACCTATGAAATAGTAATGTAGAATTTAAATAGCTCAGAATCAGGATTGTGAGAATATAGAGAGATACAGAAAATTTTACAACACTGCATAGAAAAGATGAAGTAATAATAAAAAAAAGAATTTAACGACAAAAACTGGGATAGGGAGACTAAGGTAATATTGGCAAAACAAAAATCAATTTCAAAGCCGTAATTCTCAATATTCGCTTCAAAGGTAAGTGATGACCATAATTCCCGTGTGATTTGAAATAAACCGCATTAAAATGGGAAATGTTTTACAAATGTTATGATTGAATGAAATTCACCAGTTCTAAAAGGGAAAAAAAAAACTGTAGTCCCACATATATCCTACCACTCTTCACAAATATCTTTAAGGATGTTAGTACATATGATTTTTGTCAATACTCTTCGTTAGTGGCGTAGGGAAGGGGGGCCCAGAGAGGCCGGGCCCCCAAAGAGGTCCGACAATGTAGTTTGATGTTTGTAATTTTTTATATATTTTTATGTTTATATATTTTTTGTTTGGAATTGTTCCATATGTACCTATAACAGCACTTGCCCCACCAAACACATATCCTGGCTACGCTACTGCTCTCTGTGGGTCTTCTTCCATTGCAACACTTCTATATTTCTTGAGCAACATTTCCCCTTGCTTCCAGAAATAAATGAACTATCTAAAATAGAACAAATATAATGCTTTGTAAAATATACTTTTCAATGTGTACGGCGTTGGCACATCACGTATATTTATTACAATCGAAAATATACTTCATCACACCAAAACCAAACCAAACTACACAGTGTAATAGACCTTGTTGCAATGAACCGGCTTCAACGCTATATGTTACAAGAAAACCTGTAATAGTAATGAAAACTATAGTCACTGATGAAGAATTCAATTACGTCGAAACAGTTAACTTTTACTTAATCTTTATTACAACAGTACGGTCGCCACCCCAAACGAGAATCAGAAAAGAAAAGAAATCCTGCCGTATATCCAATGGTAGGAATTTGAGTTTCTTGAGAAATCTTTGAAACATTACCTTGAAGCTGCAAGTTAAACAATAAATCCCTAAGTCCCTCACCAGACAAAAAGATGTATTAAAATAGAATATTATATTTAGTGAAGATAGCATTATATTACTTTGAAATAGAACTTCGATATGCGTCAGGGTTTTGCGACACTATTGTATTGGCAATTGAGAATTTTGTATTCGGCTGATTACAAAATATTACATCTTAAAATAAAACCTTGTTAATGGAACAAATAAAATGCACATATACTTAAATAAACTACAGGTAAAATCGATCAGGTGGGCAAAAATGATAAAAGTTTCAAAACAAATACATTTTATGTTCTCCTAAGAGTCAATTTGAGTAACATATCTAAAACACAAACCATCTGTAATAAGAATTCAATCGAATGAACATAACTTTGAGAAACGTTATAAAAAAAAAAATCACAAAACTATAACTTTACATTTGTTCGTTTGTCTGCCGAGCTCCTTTATGGCTGAGCGGCTAGTGTACGCGTCTTAGGCGTGGGTGACCCGGGTTTGCTTCCCGGAGAGAGCTCACGTGGTTCGGATTCCACCTTAATCAGTAGGTCCCGTCTTATATAGCCTCGCTGCTGAAAGGGACGTTAAACACAAAATCAACTCAACTTTCGGCCTTTTAAGTTAAAATTTTCAGAGTACAAGACCAAGACACTCTAAATTCCCTGTTTAGATTTTGGCGGCATACCAACATAATATATAAAAATGGCGGCCATTTTGTCAAATGAACGAGTATCTACGCTACGAAGCGCAATTTTCAGTCTTTTAAGTTGAAATTTTGACGGTAGAAGCACAAGATATGCTAAATTTGCTGTGTAGATTTTCTCGGCGGTCCAATGTAAAAAAAAAAAAAAAATCAAAATGGCGGCCATTTTTTCAAAACGGCAGTGAGTAGAAAATTGTTGCAAGTTGTGACAATGACGATATTGAAATATAAATCACATTTTAACACTTTTACCCCAAAGACATTGAAATATTTCGAAAAAAAAAACGATTAAACCCGAAAAACCCCAATTAAACTCGAAAAACACCCGAAAAAATGGGCCCAGGTGGGTTTGGCTTTTTCAAAAAAGCCCGGGTTTTTTCAAACCCTCGTTCATGATGAGCTTTTCTCCTCAAAAAAGTTTTAATAGTAGTCGCTAATGGTTTTCTACAGATGTTAATGTTAAATTGTTAAATTTTTTCAAACTTCCGATGTCCAAGTTTTTGTACCTACACATCGTGAAACAGTGTCAGGAGAAAGGGTTAACACTCGGAAAATGAAAATGAAATATTTGAGTTTTACGTCCCACGGTTATGCCGGTTAGGCTAAAGGAGACGGTGATGATGAGAGATGAATGAAAATGATGGAATGAAGAAAGTGGGAGGAAACGGGAGAATCCCGAGAAAACCCACGCACACGGTGTTTGTCCACCACAAAGTTCACTTGACAGGAGCAGGGTTTGAACCAGGAATCCCATGCACCAGAGATGACGCTCTACCACTGAGCCACCGCGGCCAGCAAAAAATCAAAATAAGACAGTCTGGTGCAGGTGTAGTTTTGGTGCACTACATTTTGGAAGATTTACAGGTAAAATTCAATACTTTCCATGAAAAGACATGTTTATAAGGAACGAATTTCTACAGGTAACTTAATTACATACAATGTTATACAACTGTATCTTACGTTTACTAATGTTAAACCATTACAAGTGCTTTACGACGAATAAAACAAATGAGTGCATATGAAAAATGGCTCTATTAGATGTTATTTTCCACAAGCGGCTTATTTCTGCACCGTGTACACCGGCATCATATTTCTGCACAGCGTGCAGAACCTGTATTTTGTTTACAAGTGGAGAGTTACTAGTATGAAACAACAACAAGTGTTGTTGAAACTTGTATTATTCTCAAAACGCACTTCCTTCCACTACCCTCACTTCTCCGCATACACACTATCGCAGACGTGCCTGCTCCCTTCGGACGTATTCCCGCGCGGGCCCACTAGCTTCGCCCTATCTGACTCGGTTCGATAGCATTCGTGCTATTTAGTGGCCACCCAGCACAGATTGTTTTGTGCTTTTTTGCGCTGTTTTTATGCTAGACATCTGGAAGCCTTATTTATACGCAAATCGTAAAAGAATTATAATTTTTCAACAATTACTTCTAGAGGTCCCCTTGAATTTTATTTATGCCAAGTAAAATATATTCCGCCCATTTGAAACCGACTAGGGGACAATAAAAAAGAAACTGGTGAAAGAATTATATTTTTTCATTTTTTTTTAGCATTGCGCCACAAGTAAACCTGTACACAAGAGCGTTTAACCACTACCTCATTTCTCCTGTTTTTTTTTTTTTTTTTTTTTTTTTTTTTTTTTATTGGAAGTTTTCGCTCACATGTGAAACAAGTCCTGCAGTATATAATCTAGTGGATCTTATTAGGTTACTAAAGATACACTAAATACTAGAGAATACTAAAGGAACACAAACCTTGTCATGGCACAAGCATTATGAGAAATTGTCCACGTTTCTCTAAGATAATTTAGCACCAGGTGCTAGTTGGCCACTAAAGAGCACGAATTCTATATAACTGAGTCAGAGCAGGGCAACGCTGATGGGCCCGCGCGGTAGCGCGGGGGTGTGTCCGAAAGGAACAAGTGCGTCAGCGACGGTGGGTATACGCGTAAGCGAGGGTAGTGAAAACATATGGGCTTTGGTAATCATACATTTTTCAATATCACTTTTTATGGTTTCATACTAGTAACGCTTCAGTTGTAAACATAAAATAAAGCTTTCGTACACTGTGCAGAAATACATTGGCGTTGAGTTAGAAGACACTTATCTTAAAAACTAAGACATGTAAACTTTTGCAATTTCAAGAAGAAAATAATGTACTACAGTTTCTTAACTGTCCCTCGTTTTGTAAATAAAAATTAAGTGAAACCTTTAAGTTTTTTGTCCAACGGTTATGCCGGTTAGGCTAAAGAAGACGGTGATGATGAGTAATGAATGAAATGGTGGAATGGAGAAAGTGTAAATAAACGGGAGAACCCCGAGGAAACCCACGTAGACAGTGTTTGTCCATCACAAAGTTCACATGGCGATGGCTGGGATCGAACCCGGGACCCCAAGTACCAGAGGTGAACGTTCTACCACTGAGCCAGCGCGGACCCTACAATTGTAAGCGAGTTCTTGATATACCGGTAACTCTACTTTGGGCAAGGTAATGATATCCTGTCAGTACATAGTAGTGCCGAACGAGCGTAAGCGAGTGAAGGCGGGTTAGAGCCCCGCAGGGCACTTTGTTTTCTGTCTTTCCTTCTTGGGAACTGTAACTATAATTGCGGGAACCAGTTCAGATGACTTGGTTATTGTCACTGCCTTGCCTAAAGTAATGACTTGCCGATATACCTTAGGGGGTTCGTGAAGGTAAGCAGCAAGGCAACAAATAGAATCGAAGTTAATACACAGGTTGGGCTAGGTAGTACCATTTAAATTACTTTCTTTGATACCCGCCCCCCCAAAAATTATATGCCAGAGACGCCAGTACGCGGGAACATACTATAACCGAATCTTTTTCATGCGCAGCAACAATTAACATATGTAACACAACATATAAAATTCATGACAATTTGAAATGTATATGCATAATATTAAATTAACTCACCCCATGTATATGTATAATAAGTGCAATAATATATGCAAATGTATATGAATAATATTAAATTAACTCACTACTCTCTCACTTCATGCTTTCGTGGTATTTGCTTAACCAGCAACTGCGTACAGTTCCAATGAATGAATATTTTTATGATAAACATTATTTTCCCTATTTGTAAACTTATCTCAACGTATTTTTTTTGAAGGACTTTACCCACACTGCATCACAATGTGACAAATGAAGAACGCGAACCGAACATACAGGCAGCGCAACCAGACTACGATTTCTGCAATCAGGCTCTTCAGCGGCAAAGGCGGCTCGGCGCCTGTCCAAGCATCTTTTCAAGGTCGGTCCATCCGCTGTTTGCCGACCTTCTTTCGGCTCCTTTACTTTTCGGCACGCCGCCAACGTTTCGGCGTCTTTCCGACAATATTTGCCGCGGTCGCCGTCCGCTGTTTGCCGTCTTCTTGCAAAATGTTTGTCAAGGATCCTCTCGTACTTGTAATTTATTTTAAGTATTTACTTCTCATATACTCTTTACGTGCAGTCCCTTTACTACATTTCTTTTCATGCATTTACCTTTTTCGTGGTCGGCACGCCGTCAACGTTTCGACGTCTTTACAACCATCCTTTGACGCTGTCGTTCCGTCCGCTGTATGCCGACTTTCTGCCGACTCCGTTTTCACAAGACATATTTTATGGAATTAGTGCCCACCCACAAGAAAAACCTTCGGACAGTTTCAATTTTTACTTCATCATTAAAGAAGATACAGGCTCTATTCATTTTCCAAAATTCGACTCTTTGCCGCTGGTACGCGTTATTGCAACTTTCGCCGACGTCGTGCCGACGTCGCTTTTCAAGAAATTGCCGGCAGTCTCTTTTTGCAGTCGTCGTCCGACTGTCTGCCGACTGTTTCGAGAAAGCTTTATACGAGGGAAATATAAGCCCTAATTCGTATTTTAAAGCAACAAATTACCTTCTAACTCTCTTTGTTTTCTATTGGTGAACGAATCTCTTTTTGCTCGTCGCGGTCGAAAATCGAGCGGAAAGACGCCGGTGTCCGGCGCCGGCAATCCGACCGCGGCATCTGGTCGGCATGCACAAATTGTCCGACTATAGGCGGCAGGATCCTGATGGGGGTGTGTTTAAAAAGTATTTGATCTCGAATGCGCTTGATGGCACAGAAGGCAACACTCTGTACGAAGACAGTGACAAAGAAATAAGTGACAGTCAATCTGAATCATTTGATGGTGATGACTGACTAAACAATTAACTAAATGGCATTTTTTTTTTTTTTTTTTTTTAGACCCGGGCCTCCAGATGGGTTAATCCTGCCCTGCTAGGGACCATGTTGGTCTATATTTGCAATTTGGCCCCAAACGGATACGTAAGATGCCGTCAATGCTGTATCAATTTTCATTATGGTGCTATACCTAGAGACGTCTTACAGCTATTAATCGAATTATTACAATTCTTTTGTTCGGTTCAGTAAAAGTGAAATACAGAGAAACTTCGGGTCACAAATTTCATCCGCTCCTTAAGAGTCCCTATCACTGCGAAATTAAAATACCGCTAATTTTACAGAAATTATGTGATATCTTCAAATAGATAAAAGATAATCGAAAAGTGGATCAAGACCTCCCTAGACGACGTTCTTTTGCATGAGGTAGCGTTATCACGAGTCACCTAGTAGCTTTACGTTTGCAGTTATTTAGAAACGCGAAAATAAATGCCGATTTTCTAAATGGCTGGAAATCGAAAGCAGATAAGGGAGTCTTGATAACGGTATCTCACGCAAAATAATATTGTCTAGGGTAGTCTTGTTCCACTTTTCGATTTTTTTTTAATTATTAACGTTGTTTGTGAAAATTCTGCTGTTGTCCACGACCAAAGTATGTATTACTTTGTAAAATTTGCTTCATTCAGCGGAGCTAACTTTAGGCTAGTAAATTCAACTCTTTTTCTTTTTTTCAGCTCCAAAGAATTCCCTTCTCCTCTTTTGTCGCACCTTGAAATCCTTCGGAGACATAAATTACAAGTCAACAGGGCTTGCTTAGTTAGGTGACGGAAGAACTGACTATTGAAAAAAAGAGGGGTGGAGTGAGTGTGTTGTTATAATATAGTGGCATATCTTTCTTCCATGCTTCCCTTTTCACAGTAACTCCTAAACAGAATCAGACAATGGACTTTTCCGCCCGTGTGGTTTACTGTCACATCACCCAAATACCCCGAAACACAATAGCGGTTAACAAGACTACACTTCTTTTCGTTTCAATGAAAAAAAAGAAATAATAAAAAAAAGGGCAAAATAAGCCTACTCCTCTCTGTATGTTGGTGGCCCTGACAACGGGCGGTTTCTCCTAGAGAAAAATCAGTAGGGTTGTTGAAACTTAACAGGAGGGAAAAATACACACACATACAGAAAAAATTACAATAATAGAAGCACCCAAAAGAGCCCACGAAATCCAGGAATGTAATGTTATTTGCTAAACAAGTGTTTCTCAAACTGTGGTCTGTGGGCCACAAGTGGTTCTCGATATCTGCCTTTGCGATCCTCTTGAATTGAACATTAGTCAAAAAAAGAAAAAAAAAGGCCAGAAAATTAAGATTCATGTGAAGTGAATGTCGTACACTGTTGAGAATCTCAAATAGGTACATTATTCAAATAATAGAATATGCAATTTACAATAAAGGTAAAAATTACGAAAATTTAAATAACGTATGTAAGTGAGTTATTATAAAATAGTCTAGTGGTCCACAGAACTCGATAAAAGTAGTTTCCTATAGAAAATGTTTTAGAAACGCTGTTCTAAGCGCTGGCCCATATTGTATTAGAAACTTAAAAGGGCTGTTTACACTTAATACGATATGATTAAGTTATAATTTAATAGATATAAGCAAATTCATCTTTTAAATTTCCATATAAATAATAGTAAACCAAGTATTACCTATCTGACGAGTCATTGCGTTTGTTTTGTGGTGTCACTGTTGTGTGTTTATTTATATGCTGTTATTGGTTGAAGGAAAAGTAGATATGAGTGCTTTTCTACATTACTTTACCGAATGACCAGAACATACGAACAACAAAAGTCAATATATAGTTTGTTGGGTTACAATATATATGATTAAAGTGATTGTGATTGTTGTGATTTAAAGTGGAAAATGGAAGCAATAAATAAATATATAAATAATAAATAAATAAATAAATAAAATCCCACAGTATTTCAAAATCCATCAGTATTTCAAACTGTATGACTACAAAGAAATCTAATTAATCTTGTCTTTCAAAAAAATATGAACCGACTTCAAGAAAAGGCACTAACAAGCAAAAAATAATAATTCAAGCACTAAAAAGTAGACAATAATAATAATAATAATAATAATAATAATAATAATAATAATAATAATAATAATAATAATAATAAAGCTTTTGAAAGCAAAACCCAATCTATATTATTATTATCTATATTTTTTTAAAGTTGTACCAAACAAATTATTGCCTAATATAAAATTATTTTGCAACCAATCACGGAAAAAGTGCATGATGTTTCTGGCAAAAGTTGAGAGAGACCGGTATATAAATAGTCATGACATCGCCAATGATCTAAACATTAATCAGCTGGTATTCAATTATTCGAAGAAAGCTGCCTGCGTGTTCTTAGACATTGGTTGTATGCAACCCACCTTACTTTGTCGAATTTCTGGTTGGAGTATAATTTAGGATGTTTTTTTCTCATGCAGGAATTACTTGATTTTTTTTAAAAAAAATAATTAATTATTACTTTTTTTTAAAAAAAAATCCTTCCCTGGGAATAGCTTATTCGATTACTGGAAACCCCATCGAAATATGACCAACGGTTCTCGAAATAATCCCGTACAGCCATACATACATACAAACATACAGATCAACCTCAGAAGCTCTTTATTAACCCTAACATGTTTTTCTGGCTCCGTCATTACTCCGACGTATAAAATTAATGTATTTTTTAAAATATTAATTAATATTCCTTAAGTTCTATTTTCATATGACAAAAGTTAAGTTTGCAGCCATATATCTTAGTGCCTAATTCGCATGTTACGTAGTTTTACGTGTTCAGCACACTATTGGAAGATATTGCAGTAATAGGTGTCAGCTAGTGGCAATGTGAAATTATTGTTAAAAGAAGAAAAGAAATGATATACGGTATGCTTTGATATATTGTGTGTGTGTGTTTTTTTTTTTTTTGGTAGCTTTTGCAGCTTATAAAATGTATTGGTTCTGATATTTAATTTAATATATACATTATAAATTATATCATTTATGTGGAATACAAAATGGTATTAAAGTGCACTTTGGTATTTGTTAATTGGTATTGATTTGTTTGATATACATTATTTATATATGATAAAGTTTAGGTGTTGTTAGGCCTAAAAAAAATAAGCCTGACGTAAATACTATACTGCATAAATAACATTCAGAAGGAACACCATGAAATTTATACATAGCAACACACGCAACGACTTAAAGTATGTACTCGACTGCTTCCATTAAATTTGAATCGGTTCAGCATAGCCTATCCTTTTCATTTTCCTGAAAAAACTGTATATGACAGAAATCTCAAGTAAAACTAGTACATCTGACAACCCTGCCACATGACTGATGTCACTTGTAAGTACGGATATTAGTTTGCAACTTTATCGTACACACACAGATAAATTAAACGAGTAATGTTTTGCAAATTCTTCAAAGACAGAAGGAACTACATCAGTAATGAAGATATTGAACTGTGAACTATTGTAACATTTTCGTACTACCTCTGGAAGTTTCTCTAATAACATCCCATTAATAGACGAACGAGGAACGTTTGATAAGTCCTGACTTTTCACGAGATGACAAGTTGCATTTTGTAGTAAAATTCGCCATCTTTAAAAAAATAACACTTGAATTTTGATTGTGTTTTGTTTATTATACTGTTGTTGGCAGTGTTCTATGGATGAGAGAAAAAATTCATGTACTGATTAACAATATTTGTTGGCCACTCATATTAAGAAAATAAAAGAAATAAGTGAGTTTCGTTTCACAGTGGAAACCACGGTAGATATCCAAACTACGCGATTTCAATACTTAAACTTGAAGTAATACATCTATAACAACTAGTTGCAATAGGGAAATAAGATTCAAAAATAGAACCTGTTCCTCGGACGCTGAATCCATATCTAAAAAAAAATATTACTTGCTATCTCTTATTGTTTTTGCTTTACTAGAACAAGTATTGAAACCGGACGTACTAAAAAAATTATCCACTTCCGGTTTGGGTAGATTTTGCGGCTGTAGTGGTATATTCTCCTGAGATGGTGAATCGATTCCAGAACAGTCAGTCAGTTAATAAAATAGCTTGTCTCTATGTATTATGATTTTGGTTGTATGGCGATCAACGCTCAAACCGGAAATGGTTGATTTCAACCACTGCCGTTCTGAACAGAGGGCTAACGGAGGAAACGAAACATATTCTTGGAATACTGAATCAATTGCGAAAGCAAAAGCGAAATAGCAAAAATATTTTGAGACAGTGTTTGGACATGTTGAACCATAACTCAATGAGTTTTGCAGCATCGTCACCAACCAGAAAGCAAGGAAAGATCAAAACTATAGATTTAAGCCGGAGAACGTGTTCCAAGTAAGACAAGAACTGTTCCAATGGTTGGCAAATTTATGGCAACGACTTCTTGGGGTTTCCATGGCATTTTATTGACTATCTATAAAAGAGTAAGACTATTAGAGGTTACTGCTATGCTTGTTTATTAGGTCGTATTCACGAAGAACTGATGAAGAAGCAAACCTATTTGGTGAAGAAAAAATCTTTCTCACCAGGACAATACTCTGATCCATATCTCGATAATTATCATAGCCAAAACTACATCCCAATTACAACACAAACTACTACCTCATCCACCATATCTTCCAGGTTTGGCACCCTCCAAAATTCCTCTTCTGAAATCTAAAGACCTAACTCGGTGGAAAAAGATTTGCCTCTAATTAGGAAATTACGCTTGATTCAAACGCCTGTTCTGTATCATTTGTCATTTTACCTTTGGAAAGCACAAGAGCGTTGATAAAACGTTGGACAAAGTATATATCTATTAAGCTACAAAAAGATACTATGTCAAAAAGTGAATTGATTTTCAGTACGAAACGCAATTGTTTCATTTCAAAGTCACGAAATTATCAAATGTCACTTCTACATAGTTTTATTTTGCAAACTTAGACAGTTGGTCGCGCTAGACACGGAATAGAAACCAATATAGAGCTCTACAAAGTGATTCTCAAAGTGTACTCTTCTTCTTCTTCCTAAAGGTTTTTAGCTCAATTACTATCCATGATTTTGTTAGAGGGTCACGCTAGTGCGCCTTAAGGTAGTAATGGTAGTACTTACATGTTATTTGACAAGATAACTCTTGGACCAAAGCATTTTTTTTTTAATTTCTTTTTGTTCTTTTTTCTTTCTTGCAGTAACTAATTGCGGCTATTGTCTTGGCTGATTTCGTTAATGGAGAAAATCCCTAAAGCAATGTCCCTTTCATTTTTATTTATATAGAAAATAGATATATACAGTAGATTATCTAATAATAAATTTGGTTTAAATGTTATTATATCGCACCCTTCGTGGACTTCATGTTACGCGGAAGTAGTTTGATAACTTCTAGATTAATTTTGAAGGAAAAAATAGGGCAGATAAATTTTGTACTTAAATTTACAAAGCGAGATGAGCTTTTCTTCGAGAATCAAGAAAAGCAGTGGCGAAGCGTACTATGAGGCTCTGAGGCCGGGTCTACCCTGTTTTCTGCCGTATATTTTCATCTTTGGTTTCTTATAAAATAAAATCAATACTTCAACAATTCGTTTTTTTTTTCGGTAACAAAATAGTAGGTTGGAAGCACTTAGAGACCCTTCTGTCTGAGCCTCACCTGGTAGCTAGACAGGCTTACGGGCTATGCTGCTCAGGGAGCGAAGCTATTATCGCTGGGGATTGCACACATTGTTGGGATTCGCGAAAGCTCGCCTCTGGGAGTTTAGTTTTAGCGTTGAAATCATCTTTCAATGCTAATGTTATGAAATGATTTCCTTAACACAGAGTAAGAAGTTTCTGTATAATTATATGTTTCTATTAACGATAATTTGTTTAATTTACGTATATACTCACAGGAGTTATTCAAAGTAGGTTTTTTTCCTACATGGAGCCTGGATCATAATAGCTTGTAGAATATAAGTCTGATACATTAAACATACATATAAATTTACCAAACGCTCCGCTCAAGGATAAAATAATAATATTTCTGTGTAATTTTAGTTGAGTTTTCCACTTCATAGGGTCAGTGGGGTATTAACGATTTTGTTTCGGGAGAGGCTTTGCTAACTTTATTTCTGAAAATGTGAAAACTCTGCAATATATATAAAACAATAAAAAGTTGCGATAAAATTTCAGTGAGTGCTTTAAGCCCGGAAGCCACCCCTCTTAATTTTGTCACTGTGTAGAATACAATATTAAATATCTTGCGTTGATCCAAATGAAGTTTGTTCTGAGCATTAACATTTCTAGTGAAGTCATTATCACGTGCTGCATTAATTAAATCCAAGTATTGTACCTACTTTAAAGTGGAAGATGCAAGTAACAAACGATTTTCCAAGAAATTTGACAGCTAACTGTAAGAATGTATACTTACTTTTACTCTCCCTCCATTTTCAAATATGCAGGAAATAAAAAAAAAATAGCAAGTGAGGAGGAAATTTCCCTATCCCCCTGCAAATCCCAGGCAGAAGAAAATATGAACTGTACTTCAATATATTTGTTGTGGAGCTAAACGAGTACATTCCATTAATACACCCATTGAGTGTTTTCCTCTATGTAAATATTTGTTGAGTAATAATAATAATAATAATAATAATAATAATAATAATAATAATAATAATAATAATAATAATAATAATAATAATAATAATAATAATAATAATAATAATAATAATAATAATAAATAATAATAATAATAATAATAGACCTAATAATCCGTCTATTTTTGCTTATATAAATATTCATTCTTTCTTGCTAAATTAAAGAAAGACTACTATGTATACATGCACATAAATTCTAAACAGACTTAGAAATACAGCTAATAAACTTCTTTAAAACAAATAGGTTTGATAGTTTCTTTTGCTTAACTCGATAAGGAAAATAGAATGTTATTTGTGTTATTAGTTTATCGGGCCTACCTTACTTGTCGGATTATGCCTCGCCACTGAAGATGAGACGAGAAAGAAATCTTCGAAAATAGAGGTGAGTCAAGATTTCTATAAAATTTACGACACGAAACTCGAAAACTTTATTTCTCGTCTTCATGGGCAAAACTAACCTGTGTCCATTGCCTGAAATCAGCTGTTCCTCATACATGTCATAAAAAGTTACAGTTGTAACTTGAGATATTTTATTTTAAATATTCATTTCTTTAAGTTTATTTCTACTAATGAAGCGACAAATACAGTACCGGTAATAATTTGCGAGAGATGCGTTCCGACACTTTCGGTTAAAACCAGCTTCCGATCCTAATAAAGATTTCTTTGTTCTTTTTCTCTTTTGCTTTGGTGAGAAACAAGTAGAAAGTTGATTTATAGAACCATGGTTTGTTAAGATCAAATTGAGATTTAAATTGCTGCGTGTTGTTTTACAGTGCCTGGTTTCCCCCTTTTTTTGATAGTCTTTTCTTCTTTGTAGCCTAACCAGTTTCTGGTACAAAATAGATTCATTTTCCCTATCCCCCTCCCACTCCACTCCTTTCGAAAATACCACAAAGCGGAAGAAAATCGATTGGTAATGCTTGGGAGAAAAAAAGGCGGGAAATAAACTCCCTCTCTCCTTCTATGTCTTGTAACTATCAGCCCTTTTAACCAATCACAAAGCGGACTACAATCAATTAATTCACGCCGAGAGAAAATAGGAGGAGAGTAAATGCTTTTATTAATTCTTGCAAAACGCATCGTGTTTTTGTTTTCAGTGTTATACCTGCATTTACGTCTTTGAAGTTAGCAATTCGCTGCTTTTCTATTTTTTTAAAACGCATCATATGTGTATACACACGTTGCATATTTAACAACGGATCCACTGAAGGCAAAAGACTTTTAAAAATCAGGAAACAAGTGTTGCAAAAAATATGTTTTTGTTTTAGATTGGAATACGTTATTCATTTTTTGCTTCATTCTTAAATATACGTCAAGAGAATGAAATGTACACTAGGTATTTACTGAATTAGATCTAAAATGATGTGAAATGAAATCTTTGAGTTTAACGTACCAAGTTATGCGCGTTTATCCTAAAGAAAACGATGATTACATCAAGTGAATGATAATGAAAGAAGTGGTGGAACGCAAAATGGAAGGAAACGACAGTACACAGAGAAAACCCACGGACACAATGTTGTCCACCACAAACTTACTTGGCCGGAATCGAACAAGGACTCACGCACCAGATGTAAGCGCTGGACCACTGAGCCACCGTGCCCCCTAAATTAGATCTGTTTAAACATTATTATAATTAGTCTCTTAAAATTTTATTTTGAAAATAAAATGTTTGCAGAATGCAAACACTTAAAGATGCATAGCGTGAGGTACAATTTTAATAATTTATCTGTAGATTTCTTTAATGTATGTGCTACATTGTATTTGTTCTTGCATTCTTGGCTTCGTGGCTTTGCACATCAGCAGTATTGCTCTTTAACCCGATTTTGTGAAAATCTGAGTGTATATTTATTCAAATTATAGCAAAATTATTCTGCAGTTGACTGGACTGATATATAAACATATTTAATTTAATTCTAAACGTACGTAGTACGGTAATTTCCTATCGTAAATCGTAATTTTGCAATAAATGTTTCATTAAAATACGTGGAAAGGTTATTGATTCAAATCAAAGTCTTCTAAAGTTTCACATGGGGAAATAAAAGCACAAAAGTCCTGATTTTATACGTTCGCATTGAAGTGTTACAAGTATTAGAAAGAACTCCCTCGTGGCTATATGGTTAGCGTACACTCCTTTGGAAGGCCATTTATTCCATGGCGGTAGAACTTTGTGGGCCGTGAAGCGAAGAAGGTATCACGTGCATTTTCCACCTCTTCTATGGATTTGAACTATCGTCCTTTAAGGTGATTGTCCAAATAACGGAACAGGTGATAATGAGACGGTGCAATGTCCGAGGAGTATGACGGATGCAATAGTGTTTCCGAGCCAAGGTATAGAATGGTGTCCCGGGTCATCCTAGCCATGTGGAGCTTAGCGTTGTCCTGTAAGAGGAGGACCCCTTTGCGACCCAGAGTTTTGAGCTTTTCTTGAACACGACTCAACTGCTGACAGTACACTGTTGCATTGATGCTCTGATCACCTGGTAGCAGTTCCCGATGCACGATGCAACGAGCAGTTTACCAAACACACAGGAGGACCTTCTTCTGGTGAAGTGTTGGTTTCGGCTGGTTTGGAACGGGTTCATGGGATGCTAACCAATGATGACGGCGCACATGTCAGCTTCTCGTCACATGTCAATACCCTGTCCAGAAATGGCTCCTTCCTCAGACGAGATAGCAAAGAAACACAGATGTCTGCTCGCGTTGTCTCTGGCCCGGAGTCAAATCATGTGGGACCCATCGACCCAACTGGTAGTGCTTCCCAAGTTGATGGAAGTGCTGCCAAATGTTTTTTTCACTCACACTAAATTGTAGTCCCACTTCCTCACATGTTTGGCCACTGTTCGCCTCAATTGCTGCCTGAAGATCTTCATTTTGTACATGTGTTGGTCTTCCGGCACGTGGTGCGTCTTCGGGTTTTTCGCCACCGTTCTTAAACTTGGTAAACCACCACTTCACTGTCCGCATAGTCACGACACCGTCACCAAAAGCCTGGCATATCTTCCTCCCCGCTGGAGCGGCGTCTGACCCCAGTTTGAACTCCTACAGCGTACATGCTCTTATGAAGCTCTGTGGTTGTCAAATGTTCACTCTGTCCTCACGCAATTTCACGGTGTAACTGAACTGCCACAACCAAGTAGTATATTGGATATACCCACACCAACAAGTGAACTTCACCTTATCTCCATTCACACTCAACTCACGGTGTGAGGGCCAATTGAACACAGACCTCCGCAAAAAGCGACAGACCTTTCTTGTTTACCTTTATAAAAATGCTTTCATGTATCTGAACTGTTAGCATATATATTGCATGTTGAGTGTGGTTCGAGTTCATTATCAGGGGCACTGCACTTACTATTTCGCAGTGTTGCACACGAGACGGGAAATATCTTTTTGAATTCGCGACGAGAAATTTCACGAGACTCGCGAGCAATCCCCATCCAAATCTTGGATCTCAAATACTATTTCAGTATTATGATATATCACTAATATTTCTAGTATAAAATCTAGAATTAAGTGATCATCCGAACACAATGGAGAGCATTTATCAAGTCGTTATTAAAAGTACACAAGTCGTTGGACAATTTACTCCAATAACAAATATAATTCAAATATTGTTAGAGCACACCCTTTATGGACCTCTTATGACAAGGAAAGATTGTGATAACGTCTAAATGAAATTAAAGGCATAAATTTTGTACACAAATTAAAAAAAAATAGACGAGAAAAATTCGAAATGAGACGAGAAAATTATTTGGAGAATCACGAGACGAGAAAGAATACTTCGAGATTGACACGAATCGAGATTTCTATAAAGTTTACAAGATGAGAGGAGAAAACTTTATTTCTCATCTCGTCTATGATCTCGCGAGCAACGCTACTATTTTGATCTACCATTGTGCAGGTAATTAAAAAGTTACTTGAATTAAAATGTATCGAACTGAGGCTTAGAAAATCAGAAACATGCGCGCCGAATACGTAGGTGCTCCGGGGCTCCAGCACCCACACAAATAATCTTGTGGGTACGCGGCACTCAGAAGAATTTTAGTTTGGACCCGGGTTTGAACACGTTTCTCTTGCGTATAAGCCAGCCGTGTTACCGACTGAGCTAGAGCAGCCTCAACTATTATGGTATCCTTATATTACCGGCATATTTTACTTTATCATAGCACAGCCCTTTATGGCAGTGTTCATAAAAGATTTTAACTAAAAAGAAATCAATCAAATATCGAGACTTCCCTGGAAATATATGGGCTAACACGTCCTGCCGATGATATACACCCACGTACATTTTGGAAAGTCGGCGCCATTGATCAGAAATAAGGAGCTATAACCCAATGTACTGATTACACATCACCTAACCAAAAGCCATTTGACTCCCTTAACCTCTGGTAAATTGTAACATTTAGTTTAGTTTGATGTTAGAAGAAAATTGTATTATGAACATCAACTATACACAAATACAAATACGTATTTTCATAGAGCGTGTGGGATCATTTAACACATACGAAGTACCGTGTGCAAAAATGAAATCCGGCATTAAGTGTTGATAGCCTTTTCTGTATTATAAAACAGAATTTAGAAACATAAGAATCTATTCGTAATTATAAAATTTGTTTTCAACTCTAATGAAAGACATAAACTGCCTTTTGACTTTATGGAACATAACCCCTTGACATTCCAGTCTAGAAGAAGTGTTGCCGACAAATGGTCGGTGATGTTCTGCCAGCACATCGATTGCCACAACCGTTATTTCTAGTTTCGTAGCAAAAGTTTCATACTTCTTAATTGATGTATTTTCTCAACCTTCTTACAATGTTAGGTCAACACCCCAATACTGAATGTCGCTACCTAGAATCGAAGACAAGACCACGTACTGTACATCAGAATACGTAAGCTAATTGATCGACCAAATACAAGCATCAAGGAATAATATTAACAAGTTAAATGAGAGGTTGTCATATTCAGCAATATACTGGTATAAATGTATATAAAACGATAATTATGCCCTCCTTTAGCCTAGCCGGCATAATCATAAGACGTAAAACTTAAAGATAATTATGCTTGTTGTGCTGTATGGTTCCGAAACATGGCCGCTTACTCTGAGGGAAGAACGCAGACTGAAAGTATTTGAGAACAAGATTCTCAGGCGAATGTTCGGATTCAAGAACGGTGAATGGTGGAAACTTCATAAGGAGAAACTACATAATTTATATGGTTTACAAAACATTGTTAGAGTCATCAAGTCTATGAGACTCAGGTGGGTAGGTCACGTAGCCAGGATGGAAGAAAGTAGGAACGCTTTCAAAATTTTAACTGGAAATCTAATCGGTAAACGACCGTTAGGAAGACCCAGGCGCATATGGGGGAACACAATATTAAGATGAATCTCGCAGAAATAGGAATACGAAGTAAAAGTGGATCCAGTTGGCTAAGGACATAAGTTGATGGAGAGTTTTTGTGAATGCGGCATTGAACTTCCGGGTTTCATAGACCATAGAGTTAGTTGGGTAGCTCAATGATAGAGCGCTCACCTTTGGTATTAGGTCCTTGGTTCTATCCAAGCCACATGAGTGTTTGCTGGACAATATCGTGTCCGAGAGTGTTCTTTAGGTTGTTTCGTTTTCTCCAAATTTTCTAATTCCACCACTTACCTCATTATCATTCAATATCATTAATCATCTCTCTCCTTTAGCCTGAACAACATAACTGTCTGATGTACGTAAAACTAGAATATCCATTATCTTATATAGTAGTGAAAGTATTTACTACTGTATAAGGTACTGGATACCATAAGATAAAAGGAAGGAAAACCAAAACATTAATGGTAAAAAATTTAGTACAGAAATGGAGAAAATACTTTTGTTTAATGATTTACTGAAAAACTTGTTGTTGCTGTAGTAGATTTTAGCGTCCTTTTAAGCGGCGAGGCCATATGAAACATGTACCTATAGCTTAGCGTTAAATCTGAGGCGCATGAACTCTCTTCGGGAATCGGACCCAGGTCTCTCACGCCGAAGACACGAACACTAACTATAGAGTCATGATGGAGCTCTGGAAACAAAGTTATTAAACTGGTTTAGTACTTAAATAAATCTTTTTTTTTTTAACGATTTTGTTAAGAAAGTATTGAGAAGAAATATAAATAAAGTAGTGTAAACATGAGTCTTTAATGAACTTGGAAAGCCTGTTAACTTTTTTAGAAGTTCATATGCTCAATCAATTTATGGACCTTTTTTAACGTAATTGATTACATTTATGCTCATTACTTTAACAAACACATTAAGGTAGCACAGTTCTTTGAAATGTTGCTGCTAACGATGCCCTCAAGCGCACTGAACTGTCTAGCCTTCTATAGCCCAGAAGAAATAGTTCTGAAATATATAATTACAAATTAATTACAGTAGTTTATCATGGAATCTAATAGGTTATTTGTTTCTGTTAATATAAAATCAAGTGTGAAAAGTTCGCCTGGGACCAAAAATGTCCACGCATGCCGGATGCTAACGGACGTGTCCAAGGGTTGCGGATACTGGAAAGGCTCTCAGATATGAGAGTTAGCTTAAAAATAAGCAGGAATGACCTGACGAATAAGCAGTCGCAGGACAATACGGCTAAGGGAGAAAATTCTGACAGAAATCCTGGTCCTCCAGGTTGGGGGTTGAGCGTAAGGCTAACAACCTTAAAGAGTATTGTTGCGGATACCCTAACCCAGCGTCGGAATTGGAATGAAAATTTGGAATCGGAACGGCAGAGGAAGTGGATAATGAGAAAGAAAAATGATATAATACTAGCCACATGGACATTAGAACCTTAAACAAACCAGGAAAACTAAAAATAATAAGAGAAGAGCTGGATAAATACAGATAAAAACATCGCTGAATTACAGGAAATACGATGGCAAGGAAATAGGATAATTAGAACTGAGAATCATATACTGATGTACAGTGACGGAAACAAGAACACCGAGGGCACAGGGTTTTTGTTACAAAAGTCGCTGCAACCACAAGTAATTAAATTCTCACCAATCTACGGCAGAATGTGTAGCCTAGAGGAAAATTTTTCAATACGACAAAATTCAGTGTGTACGCACCAACAGAAGAAGCAAGTACGGATGAAAAAGAATAATTCTATACGAAATTAGAAGAAGAAATAAGCAAAGTTCAAAGACATGATATTGAAATAATACTAGGAGACATAAATGCGCAAGTAGGAAAAGAAGAGATTCACAGAAGCACGATAGGAAAGGATAGTCTACACGATAACAGCAATGATAATGAACTGAGGTTAATAGATTTTGCCAGTGAGAAGAGCATGGTCGTAAAATACACTTGGCAACCTAGGAAAGATATACATAAAGAAACATGGACTTCTCCGGATGGAAACACAAAGAGCCAAATAGACCACATCATAATAGATAAACGACATGCATCAGACATAATGAAAGTAAGCAGCTGTAGAGGAGTAGATGGGGATACGGATCACTTCCTAGTTAGGGCTACAAATGGACAAAAAATAGATACAATGAAAAACATAAAAGGAGAAAGACAGGAAAGACACAACATAGAAGGAATGAAAGATAGAGGATTGCTGGATAAATACAAGAGAAAGTTAGAGGAAAAGCTGGATATAGAAAGGGAACAGGGAAAGAAAGTAGCTTAGATACAAAATGGAACATGCTGAAGTGCAGCATCAATAACATAGCTGAAGAAACCTTAGGAAAGAAGAAGCGGGAGAAGAAAACAAAATGGTTTGATGAAGAATGTGAAGCAACGATAGAAGAAAGAAACGAAGAAAGAAATATAATGATATAGAGGTGGATAAGACAAATAGTTAACGAATACACGAATAAAAGAACAATAGCAAACAAAATATGTAGAAGAAAGAAGAGATAATATGAGAAGAAAAGGATAGAAGAATTAGAGAAAGTGAGCGAGAAAAAGGAAATCAAAAACTTTAATGCAAGAACAACGGAAATAAAGAAAGGATTCCAGCCAAGAGCAGTGTTCTAGAAAGATAAATTAGGTAACCTGATAGGAGACAAAAAGAAGTTTTTTGAGAGATGAAAAGAATACTTCTGCGAACTGTTAAATGGAGGAGAGGAAGAACTGAAAGGAAAGGGAGAAATAAGCAAAGAGATATCATCTCAGGAAAACTTAGAAGAAACGTCTCTGGAAGAGGTACAGAAGGAAATACTAAAGTTAAAAAATAAAGCGCCCGGAGAAGATGGAATAGAAGCAGAACTACTAAAAGGAGGTGCAGAAGTCGTTGAAAGAACATTACATGAATTAATATTGGAGGTGTGGGAAAAAGAGACAATGCTTGATGGGTGGTATATGGGGATAATACATCTCATACATAAGAAAGGGTATAAGGCAGACTGCGGAAATTATACAGGAATAACGTTATTAAATGTAACATATAAAGTGTTTAGCAAGATATTAGCAACAAGACTAGAACACCGGGGTGAACACATCATAGATTATCAGGCAGGATTCAGGAACCAACGATCAACAATGGACCAAATATTCACATTACGTTACTAGAGAAATTCTACGAATATGACAATCCACTGTACCAGATGTATGTAGATTTTAAGCAAGCATATGACAGTCTGCACAGAAACAAGATATTCGAAATAATGGAAGAATTTGGAATCCCAAAGAAACTAGTCGGTCTAACTAAAATGACCTTAAAATCTACAAAGTGTAAAGTAACAATAGAACAAGACTTGACTGAAGAATTTGAAGTTAAGAAGGGATTAAGACAGGGGCGGATCCAGGACGGACTTCTGGGGGGCGGTGGGTTGTAATACTACTACTTGGAGCTACTTTTAAGAGCTTCAAACTCTAGGATGGGTTTTATTTATATATAAAATAAAAAAGATTCCTGTTCTGGAGGGGTGGCAATTGCCCCGATCGCTCCCCCGGATCCGCCCCTGGATTAAGACAAGGCCATGTAATCTCAACAATACTTTTTAACATAGCGCTGGAAAATGTAACATGACAACTCCCTATTTACCCAGGAGAATCCATTTCAAATAGAACGGGTCAAATTCTAGCATATGGAGACGATATAGCAAGCCTAGCAAGAAACAGACACATACTAGAAGAGAATTACAAAGTAATGAAAATAAAGCAGGGACTATAAATAGGGCTAGAAATAAATGCAAACAAAACAAAATATATGAAGCTCGAAGATTCCAAAGGGACCAATTAGGAAGAGGATTTAAATGTGGATGACCATGCAATAGAACGAACAAGAAAGTTTAGGTACCTGGGCACGACAATCACCAGTAATTAAGTAAATGAAAAATTCGGGATGATTTTTACTTCAAGATTTCTACCCATTATTTCAATTCCTCTCTCGTATTCATCAAACACAATATTTATATTATGAAATTATGTTAAAACTAAACCAAAATTTAACATTTTATGATTAAATTTACTTTCTCTTTATTACACTCACAAAATTCGGTAAGCTTAAGTCAAATATTAAACACGTTAAAAAATCAATTAAAAGTTCATTTCTTGATCAACCCCTTTCGTAAGGTGCATTTCGCCAGCCCCCCCCACCTTGGAGTTTCGAAAAAAAACCTATGCCAATCGTTTGTGCTACGTTTGTGCCGGAATGTACCGCAAAAATTTTCGTTTGTACCACTTCCGGTACGAAGTTATAAGGGTTTTAAAGTGGGGGGGCTGGGGAAACGGCAGCCCCCCCACCTTGGAATTTCGAAACGAAACCTATGGCAATCGTTTGTGCTACGTTTGTGCCGGAATGTACCGCAAAAATTTTCGTTTGTACCACTTCCGGTACGAAGTTATAAGGGTTTTAAAGTGGGGGGGCTGGGGAAACGGCAGCCCCCCCACCTAGGAATTTCAAAACAAAACCTATGCCAATCGTTTGTGCTACGTTTGTGCCGGAATGTACCGCAAAAATTTTCGTTTGTACCACTTCCGGTACGAAGTTATAAGGGTTTTAAAGTGGGGGGGCTGGGGAAACGGCAGCCTCCAAACTTGGAATTTCGAAACAAAACCTATGGCAATCGTTTGTGCTACGTTTGTGCCGGAATGTACCGCAAAAATTTTCGTTTGTACCACTTCCGGTACGAAGTTATAAGGGTTTCAAAGTGGGGGGGCTGGAGAAACGGAAGCCTCCAAACTTGGAATTTCAAAACAAAAACTATGGCAATCGTTTGTGCTACGTTTGTGCCGGAATGTACCGCAAAAATTTTCGTTTGTACCACTTCCGGTACGAAGTTATAAGGGTTTTAAAGTGGGGGGCTGGAGAAGCGGCAGCCTCCAAACTTGGAATTTCGAAACAAAACCTATGGCAATCGTTTGTGCTACGTCTGTGCCGGAATGTACCGTAAACATTTTTGTTTGTACCACTTTCGGTACGCAGTTATAAGGGTTATGAAGTGGCGGGCTGGGAAAACGGCAGCCCCCACCTAGGAATTTCAAAACAAAACCTATGCCAATCGTTTGTGCTACGTTTGTGCCGGAATGTACCGCAAAAATTTTCGTTTGTACCACTTCCGGTATGAAGTTATAAGGTTTTAAAATGGGGGGGGGGGGCTGGAGAAGCGGCAGCCTCCAAACTTGGAATTTCGGAACAAAACCTATGCCAATCGTTTGTGCTACGTTTGTGCCGGAATGTACCGCAAAAATTTTCGTTTGTACCACTTCCGGTACGAAGTTATAATAGTTTTAAAGTGGGGGCTGGGGAAACGGCAGCCTCCAAACTTGGAATTTCGAAACAAAACCTATGGCAATCGTTTGTGCTACGTTTGTGCCGGAATGTACCGCAAAAATTTTCGTCTGTACCACTTCCGGTACGAAGTTATAAGGGTTTTGAAGTGGGGGCTGAGGAAACGGCAGCCCCCCACCTAAAAATTTCAAAACAAAACCTATGACAATCGTTTGTGCTACCTTGTGCCGGAATGTACCGCAAAAATTTTCGTTTGTACCACTTCCGGTATGAAGTTATAAGGGTTCTAAAGTGGGGGGGCTAGGGAAACGGAAGCCTCCAACCTTGGAATTGCGAAACAAAAACTATGCCAATCGTTTGTGCCGGAATGTACCGCAAAAATTTTCGTTTGTACCACTTCCGGTACGAAGTTATAAGGGTTTTAAAGTGGGAGGGCTGGAGAAACGGCAGCCTTCAAACTTGGAATTTCGAAACAAAACCTATGCAAATCGTTTGTGCTACGTTTGTGCCGGAATGTACCGTAAACATTTTCGTTTGTACCAGTTCCGGTACGAAGTTATAAGGGTTTTAAAGTGGGGGGCTGGAGAAACGGAAGCCTCCAAACTTGGAATTTCGAAACAAAAACTATGCAAATCGTTTGTGCTACGTTTGTGCCGGAATGTACCGCAAAAATTTTCGTTTGTACCAGTTCCGGTACGAAGTTATAAGGGTTTTAAAGTGGGGGGCTGGAGACACGGCAGCCTCCAAACTTGGAATTTCGAAACAAAACCTATGCCAATCGTGTGTGCTACGTTTGTGCCGGAATGTACCGCAAAAATTTTCGTTTGTTCCACTTCCGGTACGAAGTTATATGAGTTTTCAAGAGTGGCTGTGGTAACGGCAGCCCCGCACCCAGTAATTTCGAAATGAAACCTATGCCCACTCTTTGCACTACTTTTGAACAGGAACGTTTCGCTAAACTCTTTTCTGTACCACTTCCGGTACAAAGATACGAGAGTTTCAAGCTACGGGGCTGCCGTTTTGATGCCCCCTCGGAATTTCGAAACGAGACCTATGCAAATCGTTTAACAACATTTGTGTCGGAATGTATCGAAAACATTTTTGTATGTATCACTTCCAGTACAAAAGTATGACAGTTTTAACTAGGGGGCTGCCGTTTCCAGAACCCCTCATCTTGGAATTTCGAGATAAGACTATGTCAATCGTTTGTGGTACATTTATACCGGAATGTACCGCAAAAAAAATTACGTGCCTGAAGTTGGCCCCCCACCTCTCCCAAATCACACCAAACGTTGCACATCGTTAATGCATCGTTAGTGCACATTAGTGCATTTAGAACTAACGTTAGTGCTATCAGCGTTTACGAGATCGTTTACGAGATATTGAAGATTTTGGTTTGGGACCTACTTCATATGAAGTTAGCCCCCCACCCATCTTTATGCAGACAGATTTTCACTAAACTTAGCGCATCGTTAGTGCATCGTTAGTGCACTTAAACACACTAAGCACTACCGTAAGTGCTACCATATTTTGGGATTATTCAAGATTTTCGGTGGGGGGGCCAACTTCAGAAATATCAAATTCTATACAAATAGAGGTAGAAACATGGGGTTGACGGTAATCGTTAGTGCATTGTTAGTGCACTTAAACGCAATAAGCACTAACATTAGTGCTACCATATTTTGGGATTTATTCAAGATCTTTGGTGGGGGGCCAACTTCAAAAATATCAAATTTTATACAAATAGAGGTAGAAACATGGAGTTAACGGCAATCGTTAGAGCGTGATTAGTGCACTTAAATGCACTAAGCACTAACGTTAGTGTTACCACATTTTGAAATTTATTCAAAATTTTTGGTGGGGGGCAACTTCAGAAATATCAAATTCCATACAAAGTGTCAGTATTTTCAGGAATCAGTAACGAATGCACTAATTACTTTGTTAGTGCTTGAAGAGGGCGCAAATTCACGCTGACCACCAAAGATATTTTACTTGTAGCACCTACACTAATTAAGCACTAACGTTAGGGGTTGGTGCACGAAGAACCACTAACGATGCACTAAGGATTGTACTGGAAATGATCATTAGTGCTTTTTAATTTGGCAGAAATTTGACACAGTGAAAAACTCCCCTTAAATTTCTTATGTGAGTTTCCTGAGATGTAACTGGCCATAACTACACTAATAGTGAAGCACTAACGAAAACAGCTCTAATTTTTTCGTTATTGGTTGAAGTGGGGCGCCAAGTTCATGAAAGCTTCCAAAGGTTTTTTTACTTGTAGGACCTACATTAATGAAGAACTAACGTTAGGTGTTAATGCACTAAGAAACACTAACGATTTCAGTAGAAGAGGTCATTAGTGCTTTTGATTTTGGCGGAAATTTGACGCAATGAAAAATTCCACATGAATCTCTTATGGGATTTTTGTGGCATATAATTGGCCATATCTACATCAATAGTTAAGCATTAACGGAACTATGAGTGTTTTGCAGAAGCGCTAACGATACATTAACGAATGGACTTATTTTTCGTTACTGCTTGAAGTAGGAACCAAGTTCACGCTGGCCCGCAAAGGTTTCTTACTTGTAGCACCTACACTAATGAAGCACGAAACTTAGGTGTTGGTTCACTAGGAAGCACTAATATTACAAGGAAAGAAAACTTTCGAATTTATCGTGAACTTAGCCCCCACTACAAGCACTAACGAAAAAATTAGTTTTATACGTTAGTGCATTGTTAGTACTTCTAGAAGATACAAGTAGTTTCGTTAGTGTTTCACCATTAGTGTAGAAATGGCCAATTATAAGTCTCAAAACTCCCATAAGAAACACATGGGGAATTATTCATTGTATCAAATTCCCATCTCATTCAAAAGCACTAATTACCTCTGTTAGTGCAATTGTTAGTGCATCGTAATTGCTTCTTAGAGCACAAACACCTAACGTTAGTGCTTCATTAGTGTAGGTGTTACAAGTAAAGAAACCTATGGAGAAGTCAGCGTGAATTTCGCACCGACACTTTAAGCACTAACGGAAAAAATAGTCCAATTCGTTAGTGCTTCTATAAAGCACTAACAATTTCGTTAGTGCTTCACTATTAGTGTAGTTATGGCCAATTACATATCACGAGACTCACAAGAAATTTAGGCAAATTTTTCATTGAATCAAATTTCCGCCAAATTCAAAATCACTAATGATCTCTTCTAGAGCGATCGTTAGTGCATTGTTAGTGCTTCTTAGCGCATCTACACCTAAGGTTAGTGCTTCATTAGTAAATGTGCTACAATTAAAATACCTTTTGAGGCCAGAGTGAACTTAGCGCCCCCACTTCAAGCACTAACTAAAACTTAGTGCCATTCGTTAGTGCATTGGTAGTGCTTCTGGAAAACACTAACAATTTAGTTAGAACTTCAATATTAGTTTACTTATGGCCAATTACATGTAACGAAACACATAATAAATTTATGGGAAATTTTTCATTGCGTCAAATTTCCGTCAAATTCAAGAGTACTAATGATCTATTCTAGTGCAATCGTTAGTGCATCGTTAGTGCTTCTAGAAAACACTAACAGTTTCGTTTGTCCTTCAATATTAGTGTAGTTATGAACAATTACATGTCACTAAACTCCTATAAGACATTTATTGGGAATTTTTAATTGCATCAAATTTCCGCCATATTCAAAAGCACTAATGATATCTTCTAGTGCAATTGTTAGTGGTTCTTAGTGCACCAACCCCTAACGTTAGTACTTCATTAGTGTAGGTGCTACAGGTACAATATCTTTGGAGGGCACGGTGAACTTGCGTCAACTTCAAGCACTAACAAGAAATTAATGCCATTCATTAGTGTATCGTTAGTGCTTCTAGAAAGCACTAAATGTTTGTATGAAATTTGATATTTCTTAAGTTGGTCCCACCAGAAATCTTGAATAAATCCCAAAATATGGTAATGCTAACCTTAATGCTTAGTGCATTTAAGTGCACTAACGATGCAATAACGATTGTCTTTAACTGCATGTTTCTACCTCTATTTGTATAGAATTTGATATTTCTGAAGTTGGCCCCCATCTAAAATCTTGAATAAATCCCAAAATATTGTAGCACTAACGTCAGTGTTTAGTATTTTAAGTGCACTAACGATGCACTAACGATTGCCGTTAACTCTATGTTCCTATCTCTATTTGTATAGAATTTGAAATTACTGAAGTTGCCCATCCCACCGAAAATCTTGAATGAATTCCAAAATATGGTAGCACCAACGATAGTGCTTAGTACGTTTAAGTGCACTAACGATGCACTAACGTTTGCCATTAACCCCATGTTTCTATCCCTATTTGTATAGAATTTGATATTTCTGAAGTTGACCACCCCACAAAATTTTTTGAATAAATCTCAAAATATAGTAGCGCTAACGTTAGTGCTTAGTGCGTTTAAGTGCACTAATGATGGGTTAATGATTGCTGTTAACACTATGTTTCTATCTTTATTTGTATACAATTTGATATTTCTGAAGTTGGCCCCCCCACCAAAAATCTTGAATAAATCCCAAAATATGATGGCACTAACGTTAGTGCTTAGTGATTATAAGTGCACTAACGATTCCCGTTAACTCAATGTTTCTATCTCTATTTGTATTGAATTTGGTGTTTCTGAAGTTTGCCCCCCACTTTAAAACTATTATAACTTCGTACCGGAAGTGGTACAAACGAAAATTTTTGCGGTACATTCCGGCACAAACTTAGCACAAACGATTGGCATAGGTTTTGTTTCGAAATTCCAAGGTTGGAGGCTGCCGTCTCTCCAGCCCACCCCCACCCCCACTTTAAATGACTTATAACTTCGTACCGGAAGTGGTACAAACGAAAATTTTTGCGGTACATTCCGGCATAAAAGTAGCACAAACGATTGGCATAGGTTTTGTTTCGAAATTCCAAGGTAGGGGGTTGCCGTTTCCCCAGCCCCCATTTCAAAACCCTTATAACTTCGTACCGGAAGTGGTATAAACAAAAATTTTTGCGGTACATTCCGGCACAAACGTAGCACAAACGATTGGCTTAGGTTTTGTTTTGAAATTCCAAGTTTGGAGGCTGCCGCTTCTCCAGCCCCCCCACTTTGAAACTCTTATAACTTCGTACCGGAAGTGGTACAAATGAAAATTTTTAAAGTACATTCCGGCACAAACGTAGCACAAACGATTGCCATAGTTTTTGTTTCGAAATTCCAAGTTTGGAGGCTGCCGTTTCTCCAGCCCCCCACTTTAAAACCCTTATAACTTCGTACCGGAAGTGGTACAAACGAAAATGTTTACGGTACATTCCGGCACAAACGTAGCACAAAGGATTGGCATAAGTTTTGTTTCGAAATTCCAAGTTTGGAGGCTGTCGTTTCTCCAGCCCCCACTTTAAGACCCTTATAACTTCGTACCGGAAGTGGTACAAACGAAATATTTAGCGGTACATTCCGGCACAAACGTAGCACAAACGATTGCCATAGGTTTTGTTTCGAAATTCCAAGTTTGAAGGCTGTCCTTTCTCCAGCCCCCCCCACTTTAAAACCCTTATAACTTCGTACCGGAAGTGGTACAAACGAAAATTTTTGCGGTACATTCCGGCACAAACGTAGCACAAACGATTGGCATAGGTTTTGTTTTGAAATTTCTAGGTGGGGGGGCTGCCGTTTCCCCAGCCCCCCACTTTAAAACCCTTATAACTTCGTACCGGAAGTGGTACAAACGAACATTTTTGCGGTACATTCCGGCACAAACGTAAAACAAACGATTGGCATAGGTTTCGTTTCGAAATTCCAAGGTGGGGGGCTGCCGTTTCCCCAGCCCCCACTTTAAAACTATTATAACTTCGTACCGGAAGTGGTACAAACGAAACTTTTTGCTGCACATTCCGGCACAAACGTAGCACACACTATTGGCATAGGTTTTGTTTCGAAATTCCAAGGTTGGAGGCTGCCGCTTCTCCAGCCCCCCCACTTTAAAACCTTATAACTTCATACCGGAAGTGGTACAAACGAAATTTTTTGCGGTACATTGAGGCACAAACCTAGCACAAACGATTGACATAAATTTTGCTTTGAAATTCCTAGGTGGGGGGCTGCCGTTTCCCCACCCCTCCACTTCAAAACCCTTACAATTTCGTACCGGATGTGGTACAACCGAAAATTTTTGCGGTACATTCCGGCACAAACGTAGCACAAGCGATTAGCATAGTTTTTGTTTCGAAATTCCAAGGTTGCAGGCTTCCGTTTCTGCAGCCTCTCCACTTCAAAACCCTTATAACTTCGTACCGGAAGTGGTACAAACGAAAAATTTTGCGGTACATTCCGGCACAAACGTAGCACAAACGATTGGCTTAGGTTTTGTTTTGAAATTCCTAGGATGGAGGCTGCCGTTTCCCTAGCCCCCCATTTCAAAACCCTTATAACTTCGTACCGGAAGTGGTACAAACGAAAATGTTTACGGTACATTCGGGCACAAACGTAGCACAAACGAATGCCATATTTTTTGTTTCGAAATTCCAAGTTTTGAGGCTGCCGTTTCTGCAGCCCCCCCACTTTAAACCCTTATAACTTCGTACCGGAAGTGGTACAAACGAAAATGTTTACGGTACATTCCGGCACAAACGTAGCACAAACAATTGCCATAGGTTTTGTTTCGAAATTCCAAGTTTGGAGGCTGCCGTTTCTCCAGCCCCCCCACTTTAAAACCCTTTTAAGTTCGTACCGGAAGTGGTACAAACGAAAATTTTTGCGGTACATTCCGGCACAAACGTAGCACAAACGATTGGCATACCTTTTGTTTCGAAATTCCAAGTTTTGAGGCTTCCGTTTCTCCAGCCCCCCCACTTTGAAACCCTTATAACTTCGTACCGGAAGTGGTACAAACGAAAATTTTTGCGGTACATTCCGGCACAAACGTAGCACAAACGATTGCCGTAGGTTTTGTTTCGAAATTCCAAGTTTGGAGGCTGCCGTTTCTCCAGCCCCCCCACTTTAAAACCCTTATAACTTCGTACCGGAAGTGGTACAAACGAAAATTTTTGCGGTACATTCCGGCACAAACGTAGCACAAACGATTGGCATAGGTTTAATTTTGAAATTCCTAGGTGGGGGGGCTGCCGTTTCCCCAGCCCCCCACTTTAAAACCCTTATAACTTCGTACCGGAAGTGGTACAAACGAAAATTTTTGCGGTACATTCCGGCACAAACGTAGCACAAACGATTGCCATGGGTTTCGTTTCGAAATTCCAAGGTGGGGGGCTGCCGTTTCCCCAGCCCCCCCACTTTAAAACCCTTATAACTTCGTACCGGAAGTGGTACAAACGAAAATTTTTGCGGTACATTCCGGCACAAACGTAGCACAAACGATTGGCATAGGTTTTTTTTCGAAACTCCAAGGTGGGGGGGCTGGCGAAATGCACCTCCTTTAGTAGACCAATTTTTTTCTAGAGGTGATAGGACTTTGGCTGTTCTATTTTACGTTTATAAGTCGCCAAGCTTTCTGGATTTAAGGTTAATTTACAACATGGGCGCTAATCATTGGGCTTATGGGGGCCGTCCCTCAAAATGGTTGTTAAGGCCAGCCTAGCATTTTGGCTATTTTGATTGTATACCGAAAAATGAAACATACATATCCGAATACTTCCCCCAAAATTGTTCAGAAACCAGAGCCGACGATTTACAGTAACATAATCACATTGTAAACAGCTACAGTAATGGGAGAAGGAATTAATACATCTTGATCCATTCTCACACAAATGAAACATCTCAAGGATTATGTGAAGTGGATAAAACACACGCAGGACTGTTCTCCAACTGTACTTACAGCAACAGCAGTTGTTAGTCGCATATCTTTCATGCCAATTCACGTAAAATGTTATTTCAGAATGCAAAATAAAAATTTGACGTATAGGAGAATGAAAAATAAACACACAGCTGAACAAGACTGCACTTATTTAATATAAAAACACATTTACACGTAACGTTTCGATCTTCTATCCAAGATCCTCATCAGAGCAGGGACGTAGCCACAGAATTGGTCCATGGGGCCCAGTCACCCCCCCCCCCCCGAGAAAATACTACTCATAGAAGATTAGTTAGCAATTTTCACATTAATTGCAACAGTTGGAGCCTAGGGCTGTACGATACTTCAATCGAACGATTGATACTTTCATAAGTTAACATAATTTATCCAAAAACTAACTGTTGATCAGTTTAAGATTAAGAATAGAGTACCAAGTACTAAGCGTAAGAACTGTACATCACCCTTAGCACTCAAGAAAGAAAATTAAAACATTTTTACAAACTTTAAAAGCAATTGTAGAAAGAAAAATGATAACTGAATTCAAAAGTAAACTGTGTACCACTTTAATCTTAAGAGTACAATATAAAAAACTAATTTTAATAACTATAGGCCTACTTCGATTTAAACACTCAAGAATGAAAATTAAAGTGTTTGTACATACTTTTTTAAAAAGCAAATTGAGAAATAAAATATGTTAACTATAACGACTCTATAGAAAAGCGTCGTCAACCTGGTCCGTCTTGTAAAATATAAGTTACGAAGCGATAATTACTTTTCTTTATGCAAAAATCAACTCAGATATTCAAAGATCATTAGTCTCACCTTTATTGCTTGATATGTCTTAAATATTCTTTTTAAAACCGTGAAATACATAAATTCACTTGACTAGGTCAACACATAACATGTACATAGTCACAACTATCCCATAATAATCTCTTACATATATTAAAAACATTCTTCTTTTCTGTTAATTTAAAATGAACATTCTACTAAGTATATTACATATTTATGAGCACTTTTTGCCCACGGTACAGGTAAATATTATACAAACTAAAGTATTTCGTTATAGAAAATGTCGCCCGATAAAGGGACTGAATATAAAAGTCATGAGTGGGCTTGGCTTTTATATTCAAGAACCACTGGTCTGATTACATTAATGTTTGTACATTACATTTTTTTTTTATATTTTGATCACACCTCGTACATATCTTCATTACATTTTGGTTAACCCTCATATATATATAAAATATTAGTTATTATCATTCACATAAATACATTCACAATAAATCTTTGATAATTAAACACAAATCAATCTAATATAAAATAATTTTTGCCTTTAACTAATTATAAATTGAATTATGATTCTTCACATTAATAAGAAAGAATAAAAATTAAACATAACCTACGTTTGAATAATCAAATGAAAGTAAATAAATTTATTTTACAGAAACAAAAGACACCTTTTTGTTATTAAATAAACACATTTTTCATTATTATTGTTATTTTTCATTCTTATTTATTTGAGCATTTCAAATACTTATAACAATCGTTTTCATTATTAATATTAACACAAACTTTAAAACGAAAATTCACAAGAATCTATAACCAACATGGGTTTAACCTAATTTCGTTAACGGTAATCATGTTACATTCGCACTGGCATATGAATCTAATAAAGTGCACTGTACCGCACAATCGTGATTATGTTCTACATTAGGTTGTACATGTCTTTCATCGTGATTTGAATTTTGATATGAAGTACCATCTCGTGAACACTGATTATGTCTATACATAGGATTGGTAGCATCTCTAGGATTTCGACATGTATTTCTATTAATTTTGTGTCTACTTCGGTTGATTAGGTTAGGCGGATTCCCTACATAGCCTTGTCTATTTTGTTCATTTTGAGTGCTAGAGTATACTCGTCTTAGTTTCGGTTCAGTATTATTCACACTTCGGATACTCAAATTCCGAACAGGGACCAAATGATCTGAAGTATTCTTATTTTTACCCATTCCTGGTTGTGTTAGATTCATAGCATGATATTGAGTTTCGTAGCATTGCACAAGCATTAATAAATGACTGAAACTCATACACTGAGTGGAAAATAAGATCTGCTGTAATTTAAATGGAAGCAAATTGCGAATCGATGCAATTATTCTCGATTCCGATTGCAAGGGATTAACAACCTTTAATTCATTATAGACATTTACAACAAACTCTACAATAGATTTGTGCAATCGAGGATTGAAATGTTGATTTCTAAGAGTGGCATCTCTGTTTGCCAGCAAAAAGTCATTTTCGTAATTCGCGATCAATGCCGCTTTGAATTCCTCATATGTACTAATGTGATCACGTATTGCCTTAAACCATAAGGAACAAGGTGGGAGTAATACATGGGGTATTAATTTCATGTATTGTGATCGGTCGATAGACATTATATTGCATTCGTCTTGGAATTTCTCTAAGAAAGAACTAGCATTTTCATTGCACTTACCACTAAATTTACTCATGGCTTTGATTTCGCTCATCTTGACACTTAACTTTACCTTTCTTTTCTCACTCCTTGTTCTTGTGGTGTGATTGTTCCGGTCCGTAGCGTGCTGTGTCATGATACCATTTATATTTCGTTCATCAGTGATCTTCGGACAATTTTCCTCTAATATAATATCCTCCTCACAAGTAAACCTTACGTTTGGGTGAATCGAGTTGCTGACTGAGACACATATGAGAAAGTAGTACTAAATGTGGTCAGTATTTCAGTGAAGTTGTAGGTGCGAAGCTCCAGGGGTTTAGGAGATACAGCTACCAGAACATCACATGGAAGTACAGAATAGTCTGCATACAGTTGGAGGTAAAAGCCCTGTAAGACCTCTTGTAACGACAAAAGGTGAATAACAAATATATAGGTACATATTAGAATTAGGGGGAAGTCATATAGTAAGGATATACCTGACGGCGGCCATCTTGAAATCCGCCATTTTGAATTAAGGTTAAGTTTTTAAAATAGGAATAGGGTCATGTGATACATGATTTAAGGCGCAAATTTAATCAGCAGAACAATGATGACGTTAATTTTGATTTTCGCGCAATTGGTAAAAAGTTACAGAGAAATTAAATATTGCTGCAGCATATGTATTAGTCCTTTACCCCACCTTGTAAATTTTGTGTTAATGATAATAATTAAATAAAAAGCAGGTGGGTAAATATTAGGTCTATGGTAAGAGTTGCCTTGATGGCGGCCATGTTCAAATCCGCCATTTTGAATCAGACAGAAGTTTTAAACAAAACGCATAACATTGACACCTTATTAATAGCAAATTTTACCATAAATCCAACGGTATAAGGCCACCATTGTATTTCTGATTAATTTCTAGCCTGAAGTAATCTATTGCATTACTCTATTCCCATTTAATTTTGTGCTGGTTAATGATAAAGCAAAAATGGTTATACCGTTGGATTTATGGTAAAATTTGCTATTAATAAGGTGTCACTGTTATACGTTCTGTTTAAAACTTTTGTCTGATTCAAAATGGCGGATTTGAACATGGCAGGCATCAAAGCAACTCTTACCATAGACCTAATATTTCTCCACCTGCTTTTTATTTAATTATTATCATTAACACAAAATTTACAAGGTGGGGTAAAGGACTAATACATATGCTGCAACAACATTTAATTTCCCTGTAACGTTTTACCAATTGCGTGTAAATCAAAATTAATGTCACCATTGTTCTGCTGATTAAATTTGCGCCTTAAATCATGTATCACATGACCCTATTCCTATTTTAAAAACTTAACCTTAATTCAAAATGGCGGATTTCAAGATGGCCGCCGTCAGGTATATCCTTACTATATGACTTCCCCTAGTTCTAATATGTACCTATATATTTGTTATTCACCTTTTGTCGTTACAAGAGGTCTTACAGGGCTTTAACCTCCAACTGTATGCAGACTATTCTGTACTTCCATGTGATGTTCTGGTAGCTGTATCTCCTAAACCCCTGGAGCTTCGCACCTACAACTTCACTGAAATACTGACCACATTTAGTACTACTTTCTCATATGTGTCTCAGTTAGCAACTCGATTCACCCAAACGTAAGGTTTACTTGTCAGATTCCGGCGAAGGCGTATTTATATCCGGTGATTGGGGAAACTCGAAGCGATCACTGCCCAGATTATTGCGATAAATGTTATCTCTAGCCTGTAACGTTTTAATTTCTTCCTGCATAGTAGCCAACTGGATCTTTTGATGTTTAACGGAAGATTCTATTAACGTTAAATCCTTTTTTACAGCACAGATTTCATGATTTTGATGATCGTGCTTTTCTTGACACTCATCGGCTATCCTTTTTAACTTCTCTTCAAACTGCGAGGATATGTCGTTCATCACCTGGACGATTGTTTGTTTCGTATCGTCTGATTTCAGTTCTATCCGTTCTATTCGTTTACTTAATTCTTCATACTGCTTGCTAGCTTCGTTGAATTTCAATTCTATCTTCTGTTCCATGGTCTGGTTAGCTTCATAGAACTTCTGTTCCATGTTTGTGTTAGATTCATTGAGCTTCTGTTCCATGGTTTGTTTTATCTCAGTCGTCATTTGCATAATTTGTCGCTGCACAGCTAACAAAAGTCGATCCTCAGATGACAAACTTGGTGTTGCACTAATTTCACCTGGATTACTGGTATTAGATTCCTGTTGCACTATTTCACTATCCATTTTTCTTTTGATGACCTTACCGCTTCGTAATACGGTTAAGTTCGTATTCATAAATGGTAATATCCAAGTAAATTCAGCCCTACTTTCCTTCTTCGGGAACTGAATTTTCAAAAATCCCGGGTTTGGTAAACCAAATTTTTATAACGACTCTATAGAAAAGCGTCGTCAACCTGGTTCGTCTTTTAAAATATAAGTTACGAAGCGATAATTACTTTTCTTTATGCAAAAATCAACTCAGATATTCAAAGATCATTAGTCTCACCTTTATTGCTTGTTATGTCTTAAATATTCTCTTTTTAAAACCGTGAAATACATAAATTCACTTGACTAGTTCAACACATAACATGTACATAATCACAACTATCCCATAATAATCTCTTACATATATTAAAAACATTCTTCTTTTCTGTTAATTTAAAATGAACATTCTACTAAGTATATTACATATTTATGAGCACTTTTTGCCCATGGTACAGGTATATATTATACAAACTAAAGTATTTCGTTATATAACTGAACTCACAATTTAACTATACATTACCTTAAGCTAGAGAATACACTATAAAATACAAAGATTAATAACAATACATTACTTTAAGCCTAGGGATTCGCACGAGACAAGATTTGAGGCTGTTTCATTTCGAAAACTGTATTTGTTTCTATTGGAATAGCTCTGTCTTTCTCGAATTTCGTGACGAAAATTCTCTCTCGTCTCGTCTTGTGCGCATCCCTAATCAGGTCCGTAGCCAAATCTTCATTTCGGAGGGGGTTCGATACAGCTTTACGATATGGGAATTTAGATATCGATAATCGGTATCGACAAAATATTGAAACTTCTCCGATAGATCGAATTATAAACGATATCGAAAGTATCGATATGTCGATCAAAAATCGTATTCAATATCGATATTTTCATAGCACTATTACGTCCCACCGCCCCCCCAGAAATCCGTTCTGAATCCGCCCCTACTGATGATTTTATCCTACTGTTTAAAAATTCAACTAATTTAAGCACGACTGATCACAAATTTACTTGGTTGGGGATCGAAGCAGGGACCCCACGCACCAGAGGTAAGCGCTCTACCACTGAGCCACCGTAACCCCTCTCAATTAAAGTTTAAGAGTTAATGATAATTGTGTGTTTTATCTTCTTAACCAGGCACGTACTCTCGTCTTGCGAGCATCATAATGAAGATATTGATGAATGTAATAGTTCAGTATTAATTTCACCTTGATAGGTAGCATGGTTCTTGTATAAAATGAATTTTTAAGTTTACAAAAGAAGTTTTTCTCGGTTTTTTGTTTAGTACTTTTGGACAATCCCTCCTCTTCCCCTCGTTATTCGCTAACAGTATTGTAGAGTTTGACTCTCAAGTGTCGTTCCATGACAGTGAGTCAGCTTAGTTGTTCCTGATTGCAGATATATATATTTTTTTCACTTACTTATTTTCTATTTGGAAGTGTTCCTTATAATACGTTATGTGTAACCTCAAAGGACAATTACCTGTTTCCTGTGCATGCATTGTTTCACATTAAATGATAATAGTACATACATAGTATAATCAAACACACACAAACAGGAGAAAATATACAAAGCCTCCTTTCTACACTTTTCGTTACCATACAACTATTAAATTCAACTCTTTCACTTTTTTTTTTTTTTTTTTTAACTCTATCACTGTTACCCATCACATGTTTCCTACCATACATCATCCGATTTTACTGGAAAAAAATGTAACCTGCGAAAGATGTTTCTTTTTTTTAAAAAAATACTCCTTTCTGTTATCATTTTTTAATGATGAATATTCAACACTTGTTCAAATGGCAAAACCAGAAGATGAGACTCATTGTTGAGGTACATGTCAAGCAGAAAGAGTAACAATGAAATTTAGATAGATGTCTTCTTTCTCTTTCTTCTCCTTAACATCAATACGTACAATTATTTTGATCACATGCATAAAAACAATCATAACACTGGTATCATGTTTCCTTTCTTTATGCATCATCACTGTAACAACCTCTAAAAAAGATTCTGGTTAAATTGTTTTGATACTGCAAACCTTATATTTTGAAATCATTTACAGACAGGTCTTGATTGTTATTATAAACAAATCTCGAAACTACAAGCCGTATAAATTGTATTATACGAGGTGCAGTCAAAGTGGTTTTGCCCTAAGAACAGTTATAGGCTAATGGTCTATAGTGGTTGCTTACTAGACGAGAAATTTCTCGACTTGTCTCGATTCTCGTCTCGTAAACGATACGAGTTAGATTTTTAAATTCGAGACTAGGCGAGAAAAATGTTTATTCTTGCTTCGTTTTCGGGACAAGATTGAGAGGAGAAAATTCTCGAGTCTGGTGGGTACCTTAACACTAAACGGCGTGCCAAACATCTTGGCATTTGAAGGCGACGCTCCAAATTTCCTTTAAATGCTGCTAGCAAATGAGAGGCCAGCGGTATTGCCACGTTTATTTTGTACACATCCACGTCTATCCTCTGCCACCTGATAGCGTTGTAGTTTGTCTGCTTAGCCATAGCCACACCCCTTAGCACTCGGCAACATCGCGTCAAAGCTTGCGTTTTATTCGTTTAGCTGAAATGCCAAGATGTTTGTCACAGGCTTTAGTTCACCAGACTCTTCAACCTCAAAGACTCTTTTAGTATTACATGATCATAGTATAAAACTATTGACTTCATAAAGTGATTGCGCAATGAAGAGCAATTATTCAACGTTTAAAGATTCGCAAGTCATTACACAATATGGAAAATAGTCCAGTAATAAATTTGGTTTAGTATAAATGTTGATGCATCACAATCCTTATTGATTTCTTGTGACGCGAAAGGATTTTGATGACCTCTAGAGGAATTTTGGAGAAAAATCAGGGTATAAATTTACAAAACGAGACGATGAAAGCTTACAGTGAATCGAGACGATACCAAAAGGAATTTGAGAATCGAGACAAGACGAGATTAGAAAACTTTATTTCTCGTCTCGTTGGTAATATTCTTGCTTTTCAATTGGGTGATTGTGGGTTCGAATATAGGGGCTAACTGGCTCTCCCCGCTGGTTTAGTGGCTAGCGAGTGTCCCTTTGGTGCACATGGTCAAGGGTCCGATGTCCGGTTGACAGGACCGCGGTGGCTTAGTGGTAGAGCGTTCACTTCTGGTGCATGAGGTCCATGGTTTTATCCCAGCTCGCGCCAAGTGCTTTGTGGTGCACAAACACCGTGTGTGTGGGTTTTCTCGGGGTTCTGCCGTTTCCTCACACCTTATTCATTGCACCATTTCATTCATTTCTTATAATCACCGTCTCCTTTAGCCTAGTCCACATAAACGTGGGACGTGAAACTCAAAGATTTATTTTCGATTTCCGGTGGGAGAACACAAAAAATTAACTTCATGATCATTCCGTCATTAATCATTTGTCTCCTTTACCATACTGAGCGTAGTATTGGAACGTTGAACTTTTTTTTTTTTTAATATTTTAGTCTTGGATATGCTGACTGGAAATTTCCCAGGACTACTCTTACCACCAGGTGAATGTTAGGATAGAATCAATAAGCCTTGGTATGCTTCCTTCCTTTCCAATTGCTGTTGTTTGTTCGTTTGTTCAAATTTAGCATAGAACTGAGGCTATGTCAGACGTAGACCACCTACAGTTGAAAGTAGGATCTGAACTACCATAATTCATTCAATGCTATCATACCGGGAACCAAACCCTGAACCACATGCATTACACCAGTAGGGAAGACTAAATGTTATTGTTATGGTTTGCCACAATCCTGATGTAAATTTACATCGCAAACTGATCAAATTTCGTTAAACAATTAAATCCCAGAGTTGTGTTATAGCACAGTTAGCATAGGCGACGAATGTTAGATAAATGAAAAAAAAATCTTTTAGGTACTTCCTCTTGTTCAAGGAAATACCTTTAAGCATGTTCCAAATTTGGATCTGTAGTAAAGATGAGTCCAGACAAAAAATTCTAGTCCCGACAACAATAATGTTAGGTAATTTCGCTAACGCTACTTGAAAAATATGCAGACCAATATCTATGGTGGCATGCACAAGCCCAATAATTTTCTTTTGTCTTCTAGGAAATGTTCGTTCTTGAGTTCTGTATTATCCAGCCTTTATTAGAGTCACCACATTCAAATTAATATTATTTACTACAATTCTCTCTGTATAACTCTATAGCCAACAACTATTTGAAAAAAGAGTCATCATCATCATTATCATAGATAGTCTATCATTATTGGCAGGTATCTTACATCAAATGGAGAAACCTCTGTGCACCATTATGTCCTCAGCTAACTTTTAACAGAAGTGTCTCCTCTCTTCCCTCTTGTGGCCCCGCGTAGCCTAATCGTTAATGTTCTCGCCTTCGGAGTTTGATTTCCGGTGGGGGCACTCGGTTGATAAAGTATGAAAAGCTTTTTCAGGCCAGCCATCCTGAAAGAGGTTTTCCTGGGTTTTCCTCATTCAGACCAGGCAAATGCCGGGGTGGTACCTAACATTGCCCCAGAACGCTTTCTTCCTTCCCTCTCCCCGGATAGTGTGCTCGCCGAGGAACGTCATCCTTCAAACGTGACGGGCTAACATGACCATAGATGCCGGAAGCCCAGAAATCTAAATTCTAAAATCCCTAAATTCTCTTTCCTCTTTTTCCTTCTATCATATTTCCTATTACTTCAGTCAAAATACAGTTCCTACTCAGGCAATGCTCCAATCCATTTCTCTCCATCTTTTGAACTACATCTAGAACAGTTGTTTTCTCTCCTACTTTTGGGTAGTATCCATGTTTCTATCACCCGTAGAGTACTATACTCCCCACGAAGCATTTTATATGAACTCATTCGTTTTAAAGTGGTTTATTATGCCACTAACATGTCAACAATATACACTATCGTTAATAAGATATAACAAAAAAATTAATAACTGTTAATTACGTCATGTGTGCATACACTGGCGCAAATTCCCGGGGATAAGAGGAACATGTCCCCTTCAATCTTGGAACTGGGGTGACTGTCCCCCCAATAATGCGATTTGAAATGTGGTTTTGGGAAGTAATGTGATGATTTGTGTCCGATTGCCACAAAGGAAAGTGAGACGAAATTGATGCCTCCCCTCAGAATAAGCCTCAAATCTGTCCGCCTCCCAATGTTGAAGACAACTCTGCTTCCTTGATCCTCTACAGCAGCGTTTCCCAACCTTTTTCAACTTGCGGCACACTACGGGTGTTACTTGGATTCTCGCGGCACACTTATAGGCATTATTGTTTTTAAATATAAAACACAGTGGTATTTTTTCTCTGATCATTGATCTCCTCACAGAGAAGAAAGCTCTTTCACTGGTTTTTCCCCCCTTGGTAAATCGTTATGCTTATTTTCCATTCTAATTAGAAATAGAAAACAATTGTAATGAAATATTGGACTCATGTTTTTAAAAATACACTTTCTTTTTATAAAACTGTATCCAACCTATTACTAAGAAGGAAGATCATTAAATAACGAACGAACAAACAAATCTCTTTTACTTTTAGAACACAAATGTAGGTAATTTGTCGAAAGGATTTAATGATATTTTAAATTTTCAAGTTACGAAATAGTCTGCAACAATAAAGAAGCAGTAATGGTCATAACAATTATAAGAAATACTTTTTCAATATTAGAAATGTACAGAACAGTAACCCGGTATCAAACTTAAAATTGTAGATTCATAGTGGAGGTTCATAGTAATGTGAAATACAAATATACATTTTTCTCTACGTTTTGCAATGTGATTGCTATAAAATTAATAATTTTGTTTCGATTCCTCGCGGCACACCAGCGGCACATTCACGGCACACCAGTGTGCCGCGGCACACCGGTTGGGAAACGCTGCTCTACAGCATTGTCTTTCAACTTCATAAATATTTTGAACATCACTTTTTAAAAAAAAAAAAAAAAGAGAGAGAGAGATTATGGGAGCGATCTCACTCTTCTCCCCCCCATTCCTGAAGACAGATTTGCCCCACTGTATGCATATAATATTAATCGAAAGATATCACAGCTTGTAACTGCTAAATGTAAAAAGTAAGTACTGCTAGTGAAAGAAGTATTGAGCCCTTTGCGCATGAGATGGCGTTAGTGTCCCAAATCTCAGGATAGGTCTATATGAGTCGCAGTGGGTTATCCCTAACAGTGTTTTGTAGTTTAAGGGAAATTTCCCTAACCTAGGGAAATTTCGTAGCTTAATTTAGCAAAAAGGGAATTTTGAGATTAGACATTGAAAATCTAGGGAAAATTATCATGCCAACTGATTGACCAATATAAATGCTTAAAGTTTTCATTGCTTTTCAGTAATAAACGAACACATTAGCGATAGCTTGTTCGCATGTGTGTGTCTGTTGAAAGTAGCATAACTTGCACCCATTGCTGGTTGGGTGTACTTGTGTGTATATTTTGTAGAAAAAAAGTGAAGGATAAAATTAGAAAATAGAAGCAAAAAGGAAATGAATAAAACAAATGTGGTTGACACTTCATTTAATATAGCTAAATTAATCTTATCACATAACTTTTGTCAGAGGAACTGGACACTCAACAAACTAGGGAAAATTTGATAAGAAAAGGGAAAATTTTGAGCCAATTGAGGGGGTTTTCTTATGGAAACCTACGAACACTGATCCCTAATGTCATTTGACAAGTTGAAGCTTGTAGATTTTTTTAAAAAAGTGTTTAAATTTATAATCAAACGAAAGGTACTGCATCGTGAAGACAAATGAACTTTTCGTAAGACTACTTCACATGTTACAATTTTATTTCGATAAAGGTGTAAATGCTGTGCAGGCCTAGTGTAGTAAAATTTCCGGAAATTTTGAATTGTCTTTAAAACAAAGAACGTTTTTTCCTGTTTTTTCGGAAAGGTTTAAAAATTTTGGAAAATTTTTTTTACCTATGTATAACCCTCAATATATTTTGCCTTTAATGAACTTTAAAATTTAATATTTCCTTCTTCAAATTCGACAATTATGATAAATGCAATACTCCTAGCAAATGAAAGGAACTGAATGAAGATTTGATCTATAACTGAACTGAATGAAGATTTGTATTTAAATCTAATGACTCATTCACTCATTATTAGTTCTTCGAAACTATTATAAGAAGAACGTTAGAATTTTGCAGAAATAATCTCCTGGTACCCTGTTTGCTTATAAGATAGAAGTTTGTGAAATTTGACTTCTAAAGGAGTAAAAAATGGAGCTTGAAAATTTTCCTTTGGCGTTCTCCAGGTCTCTGAAACTATTAGGAGCAGAACTTTGAAATTTGAAGAATACAAGATGTGTTGGGAGTCAATGGGTGTAGTTCATTTTTAGGTCATACTCAGGAAGATGTTGCGAGTGAAAAGTGCTAAAAGTTAGTAGATAAGACTGTATAAACAATTGAGAAATGTAATTAAGTTTAGATCGATGATTTAACAAATGAAGGGCGTATCTAGGTGGTTGTTTATGTATGTTCAGGACAGGTTTTGGTTATAGTAAAGTCAAGAGTGGCTTAAGTGGTTTTAAATAATGTTTTAAATACAGGAAGGTTCCTGTTTATGTTGAAGTCTTTAATTGTAGATTATTGGCTGGTAAGCTGTAAAGTACAATAAAATCGAAATGAGAAGAAAGTGGTATCGGCATTTTTATATGAATTCAAGGATAGAAGATAGTTGTGCTAATACCTTTGACTACAATAATTGTGAAATACCTAAAAAGATGGAACCTTTAAAGAAAAAAAAAACGATTTCTTTAAAGTTTTGTTTCTATACTTCAGATCTCCAAAACTATTAGGCATAGAATATTGACTTTTTTTTTTTTTAAATATAAATTTACCTGTTTGAGATATCATGACCTGTTATTATTACAGTAACAAAACGGGCTATAGTTTGAGTAAGAACGTTTCTGAAATACTATACTTAAAATTATTTATTTTACAGGAATTTTTACCACCAGCCTTTGAAGCTGGAAAATGAATATATATATCGCACACCCGGTGGAAAAGTATTACAACTCAAAAAATGGAAATTTTGAGTTATCATCGCTCAAAAGAGAAGAGAGAGGGAGAGAGAGAGAAGCGACCTCTACCTGCTGGTATTTTCACAGAAACGTAACTAAACAAATTAACCCCTAGATGGCAGAAATACCAATATTCCAGGGAACAATTTTGATAGAATAACAAACTTTAAAAGTTAGATTCCTTCAAATGTGTAGTTTTGACTTGTAAGAGTCTTCCACTGGGTGTGCGATATATAAGGGTATGTGGATGGCGCCGATCCTAGGAGGTCGACGGTGCCCGCCTCCCTGAAATTTGCTCGGGTCTACATATTTGTATTAAAATCATCATTGATGTCTTATATCTGACAAACCTTGAATGGAATCTCCAACAACGTACACAGAAATCGACGCCACTGTGTGTGTGTGCGTAAATGTGAATTCGAGTAGTTACAAGCACACACAGCCTACATAGCATTCCATCTTCTTTTGAAGGAAAAGTGACTGAGTATCTGACTGACATGCATTGTTGGAAATTTTTTTTTTCCGGAAGATATCTGTCGTTTTATAAGAACAATGGAAGGAAATGATTTTGCGGGTCGAAGTCCTTCACAATACATACATTCACTCACACACACACACACACATGGAAAAATAATTGTACAGCAAAGAGATTATCAAGAATTAAAAAAAAAAAAAGTTAAAAGGATGGCTCGACAGATTTCTTAACTAACTAACGAACTATTGCACGCACAAACCAATAAACACTCTATGTATCGTACTGTGGGAGAAAAAAAAAAAAAAAAAGAAATCTATGTTGATGCATGACTGACAGATGCTTATTTATAGGTAGTCAAGCTACCTGTAGTGTGACCTACTTTTTTTTTTTAATTGTAATGCAATTCATTGTTTCTTTTTGATCCTCTTTAACCACGTATCTTCTTACCCTGTTTGAGTTCTTAATCTCTCTCTTTCACTTGTTGCTTTCATGTCATTTATACTGTACATACAATACATTCCCCCATCCCTCTTTCCGCCTATACCTTTCTGTGGTTCTTATTTAACCTTCTAGAAAACGGCATTGTTTTTATTTTATTTTTTGTTTTTGTTTTTTTGTTTGGTAAAAATGTTTCTTAGCTTGGCAAGCATGACTCAACCGAATGATCTTAAACAATGCAAAAGCTGTTTTCCAAAGGCTAAATGTTATAATGTTTAACTTATTAGCACCCAACAGTAAGACAAAAAACAAAACAAAACGGAAGATGGTTGTATACACGGAGACTTGCATGTAAGTCCCCCCCCCTCTTCCTCCTCTACCATCCCGCACCGTTCCATGCAGAATATAGTCAGTCTCTCACACACCATATAGAAATGTTTCATCCTTTCTTAGTTCCTAATTTTCCGGTGCTAAGTTGTTTTATATATATTTTTGTTGTTGTTGTTTGTTTAATTTCCTTTATTCTGCCTAAATTAGTTTCATGTAAGTGACGTATTTTCGTCGTATTAATTAAGAACAAACCGCCTTTGTGTTGTACTTTATTTTTATTCTTATTTGCTTTATTTTTCTCCTTCATTGTGCGTTGAACATTTTTTCTTTCTCCAAACGACATTGTAATTAAATTTGACAGGTAGCAATGACTTTTGTTTATTTGAATTACAATTCTTGTTGATTATGTCTATTAAGGAAAGAAAAAAAGATACCATATTGAGATGTATGCTTAATTCGTCCAATATAAGAATGGCATTGTTACTATAGCACTCACAACACCTATGAGTTCCGTCATAGCTATAGTGTAGGAGTAACGTACGTACCTTTGGGGCGAATGACTAAGTTTTGATTCCCGGTACGAGCTCATATGCTTCAGATCCTACGTTAAAGCTGGAGGTCTACATCTCTTATAGTCTCTCTGCTGAAAGGGTGGCTAAATTCCCACCTAACCAGCACCTAACCAATAGAGATGGTATTGACAAAAATATATACCACCGGTAATCAATAATTCTATTAACTTCAGTTTATTGATTTACGTTAAAGTATAAAGGGTTCAAAAATCTAAAATTCATAATTGATAAAATTCCTCTTCCGGTGTTCGAAGTGGAAAAAAAGCAGAGGCGGTATGTTTTATATCGATTTTGAATCGACATACCGGCTAACTAAATGTTATACAGTGAGGGTATGTTGTCTAAAAGATTGCATTTCTATTTACATAATGACTGAAAAACATTGGAGAATTTTAACTGTAGTTACGGGAGCAAAGGATATGAAGAAACTTTGATCTCCCGGCAACTCTAAAAAAAAAAAAAAAAAAAAAAAAAATGGTGTGTTATAGAAAATATACGAGAATGCTCAAAAACCGAAATTTTATATTAACAATTTCCTGTGGGAAAACTCTCGGACTCCTCGCCCGACTGAAGGATACTCCAAACCCGCGGATAATCCGTCCCCCACATCAGGCAACCCCTAAATCCGCCCATACTCAAAACATAACATTTATATGCATTAAGACAAGAAGACACACACACACACACACACTTAAGAAACAAACAATTCAATATGGCACATCAAAATATAAACAATATGAATTTCTTTAAAGACACCTCATTTCAAATACAAAAGGTGGGAAAAAGATAAAAATGTCGGTGTTGTCAACTTAGAAATTATTTCTACATGAGAAACAAAATCCTTTGCGTGCAAAGTTATTCGTCAATTATTATGTATAAAAATAGATTTATTAAAGATAATTAGCATCTACTCTACAGAGACGGCATGTTTTGATCACTGGAAAACCAGAGGCAGTATGGCATACCACCGCATACCGTCTCACTTCGACCACTATGGCCTCTTCCACATCTTTAGCTGGTATAAAATTCACAAACCTGAAAAATTAAAAACCTTCTGTATCGGTCTTCACGTGACTATCCCCTTGGCGACTTATACGCAGAATTTGTATTTGCAGATATGTAAGAAGAAACATGGGTATGTCTATGAAAATATGAATTCTGAGAGTTTAGTTAACCACCGAAAATCACTACGCCTAACTCTGAAATTACTTATTTTTAATCAGTGGAATCGAGTACCCAGAACTTAATAATGCCAAAATAATCTGAATTAATGTAATATTAAAATAATTATTCCAAATCCTTGTATTTACTTTAAATGGGCAATCACTTTGCCACTATTGATTTTAACATGCACACATAACAAATATTTTTGTAAAAAAATATAAACCTATTCTCCTTGCGCGAAGCACGGGCATTTCAGCTAGTATTAAAGTAAACAGTGATGAATAATTATTACTAATATCAAATGTCTTACTCGTCTATTGATCAATCGTAAAATAACAAATAATTTTATTGTGTAATGAGTCCATTGTGTTTGTAAGAATGAAAAGAAGAATGCAATCTCTATTAGCTATACAAATTCCACTTACATGAATTTACAGATAGGGTAGATGTGTAACAACAGAGAAAAACTTTGCACATATCTCTTCGGAAGGGAAAGGCTTACCAGAGACTCAGATTCTGTCGTCCAGGGATACTCGCGCTAACAAGTTTGTTCGTCTTAAAACGGATCACCCGGGCAAATTATCATCGCATTCCCTTCATTTTGACGGTGAACACCTGATCACCACCTCTGGAGGCAAATGACGACGACGAAAATACCTCCATTTGTAATTAATGCCTTGGCTGCTACAGGCGACGAGGTTTTCACAAGGATTTCCATTCAGATGGCATCCTCCGTTATGATATCCCCCCGCATCAATTTTCTCTTGACGCTGCTGCTGTGAGACAGGGATTTCAGATGTTCTGTAAGTGCTGAAGTGCTAATGCCTCCAGGTTTGCTCAAAACATTTCAGTGCTGAGACTAGTTTCCGTTCTGCTTCGATCAAATTCCATATTAAATAAACAAAAGGCCTCAAATTGTTTGTCAGTCTACAACACTATATAATACAATAATAATAACAATTATTATTATTATTATTATTATTATTATTATTATTATTATTATTATTATTATTATTATTTTATTATTATTATTATTATTTAATAATTATAATAATAATAGAGCAATACAATGCTCATTGATAAATTAATTGGTAACCAAACAATAAAATTGATGGGCCTGGTGATGTCATCATCTAATCCAACTGTCCTGGAGGCCATATAGTATGGTGGGAAACGACCTGTACTGTGAAAGTTAATCTCATGATGGTCTGTTTGTGCATTCTTCAGCTGCACCCGATTCAAGGCCCATCATACTGCTGAGTCCGTGTTAATAGTATAGATCTTAATAATAAATAGGCCACGTTAATGGTATTTCACTGTTGTCTACAAGATGAGATTTGGATGCTGTACCATGTCGAAATGTACAGTGTGTGTATTGCTATTGAAAGTGACACTGTCTCTGGCTTGAAATTCGTTACGATTTTCTACTCATCTAGGGTTATGGTCAATAAGATTCAATTTATTTAGAGCAAATTTTTTTTTTCCGAATTCCAGCTCAGAAAACATGAAAAAGACACACAAAATCACTGCCGAAAATATTTATATATACAGTGGGACATCGTAACTTGAAGCTGAAGGGAATAGATAAAAATTCGAGTTATCGAGTTTATCGAGTTATCAAGGTGACCACAACAGAAATTCGAGATATCGAGATTCCACGTTCCTCGTGAAAAGTGACTATAACTATAACCTCCATAACTCGAAGTTTTATTCATTCAATCTCTATAACTCGAAGCTTTATTCATTCAACCTCTATAACTCGAAGCTTTATTCATTCAACCTCTATAACTCGAAGTTTTATTCATTCAACCTTTATAACTCGAAGTTTTATTCATTCAACCTCTATAACTCGAAGTTTTATTCATTCAACCTCTATAGCTCGAAGTTTTATTCATTCAACCTCTATAACTCGAAGTTTTATTCATTCAATCTCTATAACTCGAAGTTTTATTCATTCCACCTCTATAACTCGAAGTTTTGGAAGTTCCTTAAGTTAAATAAAATGACTAGTAAGAATAAAATACTAGACATGAGTAAAACACAGTTACGGAACACATTAGCAATAAAAAATCGACTTATCAAGATTGTAATTTTTAAATATTCGACTTACAAAGATATTTTAACACTCAGTGTTATGAAGAGTTGAAGGGAACGTGAAAAATTTCCAGTTACCAAGGAATTCGAGTTATCGAGGTCCAACTGTACAAGAGTATATTAAAAAATGCAGTGTAATCTGAAAGCTTAAATTGGAGACAAAAGATTTGTAAATAGAAAATGAAGAATATATGTTGTCTAATAATAAATGGTAACTCAGAATGTTTCATTATGTGCCACATGTAGGGCCTACCTTGCTATATTTTCTGTCACTATATGTATTATTTATGTAGCTATGTATTTTTCTTGTACAGATATTATGTAAGCTGAATATCTCCATTTCTACGCACTTGATCTGTAATACCTTTGACAGTTGAATCTTAATCCAATCTCTTCAGTACAGTAGGGAGAAGTAGGGTAGATCCGGGTTGTTGAGTCTAAACCAGGTACCCTTCTTCAAGGAATATGAACGTTCTTCTCTCCCTTAGGTAAGTGACCTACGTACTGATAGCGGAGAAAAAGGAACTGCTCTTACAGCCATCCTATGCGACGGTTGTGTTGTGTTGGTGATGTTATTTTGTGTTTTCATGGATTTGCATTTTGAATTTTGTAAGTTAGATCTTCAAGCTCTCTTCAACATCTGCTACAGAGGATAAACAGGTAAATATCATTATTCACACGGTATTTAATAATGTTTGTTTTTATACTAAGTAATCGTATAAAGTCCTTTGGTATGTTTGGTGGCATCATGTTTCGTCTAACAAGTACAAGTGAAGTGAAATTGGTTACCAATGTTGGGACAGGACTAGGCAGTACTTGATTGTATTACAGTAGTTTCTGGAAATGAAAATAGCTCAATTGTTTTGTGGTTTACTAGCTATAAGCATCTCCCGTTATTGGATCTTATAGTTTCCAACTCTTAATTCAGAACATCAACTAAAAGAGAGGAAAAAGTTATTCCATTCGCTAGTATTTATCCTCTGCTGGTATGTAATCCCGCACAACTATAAGGTATAGTGGTTGAATACACGCAAGGCGTCATTTGAAACTATGATAAAGGTTCATTTGAGGGGTAAATTTGGATAAGGGCGTAACTAGCAATTCTTCAATTTTTCAGGTCAGCAGAAAAACAAACGCCCTTATCCAATTAACCAACGTATTTAGCGATGAAGACAACATAAGAAAGAGAGAGAAAAATGGAAAATAGTTTTAACGTCAAGATTAGCAAGAGAGTAGTGTTGTATTTACGAAGATACAATAGTTATTATCAAATATTTGGAATTAATGAAAGAAGTGGCCAAATTGTTAGTTCATTTTAGAGTGGCATCTTCTTTACGAAATATCAGTATATAAATGATAGCAAATCACTTCGTAAATAAATATTTCATTAGATTGCCCACAATATTACATAAGTTATTTCCCATGGAAAGGAGTAGTATACATTTTGGGGTAAACGTTTATTATGATTTTGTTAATATTTCGTAAGTAATATTCCAGTATTAACTACAGCATGTCCTGATTTAATTTTAAAAGTCGATTTTGGTTTGAAGTTTTGTGGTTGTTTTGAAGCTTTGTTTAAGTAAAACAGTACTTTTGTAGCTAATGAGGACTTACTGATTTGCAATGCGATTTGAACCATGTATATTTAGAAGCTACAAAACAAATATCAAATACATATGAAATTATAGACTATATAGGAATATCTACGGTTTGCACTTTGTTCATGTATTCATTTATTACACATTTATAACAAAACAATATATTTTCTCTTTTACTAGGTAATGTATTGAATGTATGTACTATTTTCTTTCATTATTCTGTATACGTTTGTTGCTTTTCTTTTCACTTTGTTTATTGTTTTCTTTTTGTAATGTCCGTCTTTATTAGTTTTACTGTGTCATTTTATAAGAAAAGTACCTGTAATACCTATTGTAAAGGGAGCAATAGCTCTGTAATAGGTAATAACGATAAATAAATAAATAAATAAACGTCAAAGTTTATTTGTGCAGACTAGACCGTTGCTAGGACATTAGAACGGAGCGCTTACATCATTTTGGAAGGGCTTAACTTTAGTCTTCATTCATACTTTCATTCATTCATACATAACAACTAACTAAAAGTGTCAAGAGAGGTTGAAAGTGGTCGCAAGAGCTGTTTCCTGGCCACTCTTAGGTTCGAAATACACATTTAAATGTGTGCAGCAGCAGTAGACCTTCGATTGGTAGCGTTATAATTTGAAGCATTATAATTGAAGCATTATAGCTTGAAAGTCTACTTTAGTTTCAGACTATGAACCGAAACTCCATTATTATTATTATTATTATTATTATTATTATTATTATTATTATTATTATTATTATTATTATTATTATTATTATTATTATTATTATTATTATTATTATTATTATTTTTCTTTCACTGTAGAGAGCATTTAATTTTATTCTTGAAAAACATTCAATAATGAACTTCTCTATACGTATAGTGAAAAAAGCAATATATATATATATATATATATATATATATATATATATATATATATATATATATATATATATATATATATATAAACTGCATGGGTTACTTATTCAACATGTCTTTGGAAACAAGTTTGCATATTATTCTTTTGAATTCAATTGAATTGTTTTAAGTATAATCACTCCCTTCAAAATGCATACAAAAGGTAAGAGAAACGTGTTATCATCTCTTGGGGACAGGCGATCCTTTACACCAGTATTCGTAGGTTTCCTTAAGAAAATTTCCCTCGACTGAGACAAAATTTTCCCTTTTCTTATCAAAATTTCCCTAGTTTATTGAGTGTCTAATACATATGACAGAAATTATGAAATAAGATTAATTTAGCTATATTAAAGCAAGTGCCAACCACATATATTTTATTCATTTGCTTTTTAACACACACACACACGAGAATTTCAATGGATATTCACGTTTTATCGAAAAAATTCTTTGTTTCCCTTTTTGCTAAATTTACCTACCAAATTTCCCTAGATTATGGAAATTTCCCTCAAACTACGAACACTGGTTTACACTTACCTTAATATTCCTCCGTTATAAAGCTGTTTTACTTCGTATATCAGGGGCAAACGACAACATGCAGGTCAGATGTGGGCACTCTGAAATGTTCTATCATCTGGCTAGTAAACATTATTAATAATCTGATGAGTGTAAAAGAAGAATAAAATAGTTGTATTAGAAAAACAGACAGGCATATGAATATTTTCAGAAACAATGTATTCCAACTAGAACTAAATTATTAAAAAAACTTTAATCATCAATAGGATTTAGTATTACAATAATTTTCTAAAATGAACAATTATTGTGTATTTTGGTCAGCGTAAAAAATTTTCGTTTTTCTTTGGCCCTTACGTTAAAAAGAATGAAATTACTGTCTTCTATTTGTAAAGAAGGGAGAATTTCACAAACTACAATTGCAGATAAAGCAGTAAATGTAAAAATATAGCTAAATCATACATAAAATACAGGATAATGAAATACATCTAAATAAAAAATACCGAAATGCCATACTAAATATTAATTAAGTTATGCTGTGTTTCTTTAGTCAGTTTCCTTTCTGTCTTTCATAAGAAAGAAAAAAAAGAAAAGAAAACTGATATTCAATACCTCTACGCATATTAATTTAGATATCTGAAGAGTACGCCAAAAATAACCAGTTGAGAATGCTCCAAGAGGATTGCCAGATCGAATATTTATAATTTCCTTGAGTACTAAATTTTTCCCAAATGTTTTGTTTATAAGAGTTCTGTTAAAACGTTCTACGAAATGTTGTTTTACGAAAACGACATGCTTAAAAATGGAGGGTTCAAAATTGAAAAATTCGAAAAATATTATATCTCTGATTTACGGTTTCCGAGATATGGCTCCTTAAATCTTCCGAAATCGAAACTTTTTTGACCAATATCTCGAGGTCGGTAAGAGTAATGCGAAAAATTCCATCACTTCTTTTAGACAGTTTTTGATGCTCTATCAAATGGAGGCCTCAAAATTGAAAAATTTGAAAATAACAGACAGACAGACAGACACACACACACACAGACATAGATAATTCAGTAAGAACTTTTAATGAAGAAATTTCTTGAGTTTCAGAATTGCGTTTTGTAATCCTATAATAATAATAATAATAATAATAATAATAATAATAATAATAATAATAATAATAATAATAATAATAATAATAATAATAATAATAATAATAATAATATGGTTCTAGTAGTAGTAGTAGTTTTACAATCGTCAGAAGACTATTAAGACTTCATAATTTTGTATGAATTAACATGCATTCGTGCATGTTATATTTAATATTTAATCATATATATTAAATATATTATACTGCTAACTGCATAGTAAGAACACCAAGAAAAAAAGAAAGAAAGAAATAGCATTTAAGAAAATAATTTATAGACCGGAAGTGGACAGACAAGCGACTGTTTCGTTTGGAAGTCCATGTGTTTCATCTAATAAGAATGTCTTTCTGTGACTGTGTGTGTGTGTGTGTATGTGTGCATCTTATTCTTGTTTGTAATGAGAAATATGTATATATATATATAGCTTTAATGTGACGAGTTTTCTCTTACATGTTCTGATCCCTGTTCCTCACTTTGACTACCATTTTTTTTTAACCTTTCATGAAGAAGCCAAATAGCTGTATTTAGTTTCTTGTAGATAGCTATCAACAAGTATTTCTGCTCTTATTTATATTTTGTTTTATTTCATCTTTATGTGTTTCATATTTGGAAGGAAATAAAAAAGAGCAAGTGCAATTGGCATAGGAAACTATGAAAAAACACAGGAAGTCGTTTGTGTTATGATTTTTTTTAAAAAAAATAGGAGGGGAAATACAATATTCATTGTAACATCCGGTGGAGAACAAATTAAGACCTCAATAACTAATGAAAACTGCCATTTTATAGTTCGTTAATAGCATTTATGTATAAAATAACTAACTATTTATACTGTATATACTGTTCGACAGCTTTTTAGTTTGTTTTTTTTAATGCTTGGTAGGTATTATATTATAACATGTACAGCACATTAAATGTGCAACTTTCATCCTCCCCTGAAAGCACGCCACTGTCGCCATGTCATAATAATTACAATTTATTTCATTTTCCTTTTATCTTTTTTCCTTCTTTCTTTTAATTCTAAAGTAGTTTCTTGGAAGAAAGAAAGAAGAAAAGGCAAATAATAATGAAAAAAAGTACAACTTAAAAGATACACCGATGGAAAATTGGACATTTTCATATCTAGGAAAAATATGTCATTTTTCATATTTATTTTATAATTTGCTATTTGTATATTTTACTTTCATGCTATTTCCGTTTCCCGTGTACGGAATGAAGTTGCAGAGCAACCTTGTAAATTTTCCGTAATTATTACAAGCACAACGACAATAATATGCTTTGTTTTTTTTTTCTTTTATACAAAGACAAAATTATACATCGTCAATTGTGTAATTACGACAGTTTCTTATAAAGAGCATACGTGGTTTGCTTAATCCTATACAATGACAAACGGTGACTTTCTTTTTAGTTGAAATTAGAAAAAACATTGTTAGAAAAAGCAAATGACGTCTTGCCGAAGTTAATGTTAGTCCGTTGATAACAGGGCCCTCTTAATATACATAAGACAAATGGGCATTTGACCTTGGGCCTAGAAGCACAGGCACTCTATATAAAATAATATTTGCTACGATGTGTTTGTGTTACCAATCAACATTGTGATATCTTTTTGATTTAGTATCCCTGGGTTAGTATTAGAAAAATACAGTTTATATTCTACAGCAGTGGCACCTCATATGCATGTGGAGGTAAAAGCACATTTACACCGAGTTGCCACTTTACATAAATCTTGTAGCTGTCATTTTAAAAAAATCTTGCAACCCGATCTTTCTATTTACTGTTTACACATTACAACTTTCTGAAAGCAAGAAATATATCTCCACCCATGCAGCATTGCACTCTAGTGGACAAATAGTGAACCTCCTCATTAAAAACATGTATTTTGGCGCCCTTCCCCTGCCTATCCAGAAGAATCCGTTGTTTCCGAAGCGGCGAAACTGTATTTTTCTTTATGTCAGCGGGAGGGTAATAGCAAGTAGCAAGCAACACGACCCAGAAAGTTGCATATGGTTTAACCTTGCAAGATGAAAAAATGTTGTATGTCCTTTTCAAGACTGTGTTTACATGGAGAAATATTGTAGGGTTTCAATATATATTTTACAACAACTACAAGATTCGTGTAAACTGGCAACACGGTCTTACACAGGGGCGTCATTTACGGGGGGAAGAAGGGGGCAATTGCCCCCCAAGACTTGAGGAATAAATATACTTTAATCGATTGTCTACTAATATAATACAAAACGTGAAAGTCTTATGTCTGTCATGCTCTTGCCCCCTCAAGTGAAGTCTGAAATGATAACCACTGTATTTACATTTTATTCCTGTAAGTGGTTGTCGTAGGAACCCAGCACACTGGATTGCCTATGAGGCCATAATGATATTAAGGAGACACTAATTGCTAATCTTAATAACAAACAATCGCGCTAATAGATGTCGCTACCTACACTATCGTTTTACTTGATGGCAATAGACGTCATAATCTGTGCTATCGCCTGACGTCCTGATGACAATATATGTCGCTGCCTGCACTATCGCTTGACTGTCTGACGCTAATGGTATTATTTAGACTGTAAAAGTAAAGTAGGAAAATACATATATATTGTGATACATTCTTATAATCAACTGCGCTACATTTTACAATTTTATTTCGATAAAGGTGCCAATGCTACGCAGCCCCTAGAAATGTTCTGTTTACAGGAAAGATACATGATTAAAAGTAACAATCAAAAAATGTTTAAGTCGCTTTCGTTGTTGAAATTTCGATGTACAAGTTGCTCCTTGCAGTGGGCGACCAACCACTAAAAAAGTGAATGATATTCTGGCAAAAGTCCAAGAAGACCAGCTTAAGCAGTCACGATATAACCAATGACCAGTGCTGCATTTAGGGGGGCTTCCGGGCTTTAGCCCCCCTCCGAAATCTTACTTACTATAGTAAAAAAGTAGGTGAAATATCTTACAGAATTTTCACATTTTCAGGCAAGCCCTCCCCCCCTTTCGAAACAAAACCCCGAAACAAAATCGTATCTAAATACGCCACTGCCAATGACCTATATACATACATAACCATTGGCTAGAAAAGAAAGAAAAGACACGACGTTTGGCTGTCACACGATCTTACACGAAAACATTTACTCGATCGAATTTCCATCTTTGAACCTTTATCAAAACTTAATAAGCTCGAACCATTTCTGAAGCGGTTGTGTCACGAGTGATGAAAATGGACAACCTATGGTAACAGTGTTGGAAAAAAAAAAGTCGAAGTGAGGAGAAGCTTCACAGTCTGTGTCAAAGCCCACATTGACGTCCAGGAAGGTTATGCTATGCATTTGGTGGGATTGAAAGGACATTTTTCATCACGAGTAGCTACCATTACGTTGGGCACAGTGGCGTATTTATGATTTTGTTTCGGGGGGGGGGAGGCTTTGCTAACTTTCGGAGGAGGCTTTGCCTGAAAATGTGAAAATTCTGCAAGATATTTTATATACTTTACTATAGTAAGTAAGATTTCGGGGGATCTTAAGCCCGGAATCCCCCCCTAAATACGCCACTGGTTGGGCAGAGCAGCAGTCTCGAGCCTGTACAGTCGACAATTAGCGCAAGATCATCTAGAAATTCGAAAGAAACTGCTAGAAATGGTCAACAGAAAGGGTGTCGTATACAATGCTTGACAAAACAAGACCGCATACATCTTTAACGACTCATCAGAAATTAAAAGAACTTGGCTGGGAGGTTTTAAAGCATTCACCATATAGTTCAGACCTGACACTCTCATATTAACATTTGTTTGCTGACCTCCCTGAATGATGTTAAATCAGTTTCAAAAGAGGCCTGTGAAAACCACGTGTCACAGGTTCTTTTGATTAGAAACCACAGAAATTCCACAGCGAAAGGATTATGGTATTACTGGAAAAACGTAGGCAGATCATCGAACCAAACGGTGTGTATATATGGTTTCATAATGTTGTTGTCAAATCACAGTAAATACAGAATAAATATATTCTCAATTTTGATCACCAAAGGATAAATAGTTTTTAGACAATCTGATAGATATAATTTTGCCCCTACATTCAACTTATTTTACATTACATTCTAAGATAAGGGAAGTTGTTTATGTTTCCCTTAGAAAGAAGAATTTGCATTCTCTACTACTAATCATTATTTGTTATGGAATGGTCCGAGAGAGATTCAAGTAAAGTAGCTAGAATTGTGAGGCTGAGATTGAATAAGATAGAAAAGTAATACGTGGCCTAATATTAATTGAGGGAGAAATCACCGCAACATAACAGATGTGCTTACCTCACTTTAAATAACAAGGATCAATAGGAAGCAAATGAACAGTAGAATATATTACTAATAACCAGGGGCGCACACAGAAATTTTTGTCGGAAGGGGCCCAATTTTGGGGGGGTCCAATTTTTTTTGGGGGGGGAGGGAGTTCCAATACTACAAGCCACTACGTTTATGTAGTATTAAACGGATATTATTCAGCACCCGAAAACACGGTAAGTAATTGCAAAACACTTCCACCAATATTTTCAAGGAAAAAAGGTAGAACTAGACTGTTTCTATAGATATATAAGAGAAAGAGTACAGATGAAGTGTAAAATCAAATTTTTATGTCAAATCAATCATTTCCCTGTTAAACAAATATAGTTTTATTGAGAAAGCATCCAAATGTATGTTCGGTTAGGAAGTTTTTGGGAATCCGGACCCGGTGGACCCCCCCTTTCCCATGTGGGTGCGCTCTGTTAATAACACTTTTGAAGGGAAATCAGATTTTTTTCGTATAAAATGAAATGAAATGAAATCTTTGAGTTTAACGTCCCACGTTCATGCCCGTTAGGCTAAGGGAGATCATGATTAAGGCAAGTAAATAATGATGGTAAAATTGGTGGAATGAGAATGTGGATGCAAACGGGAGTACCCAAAGAAAACCCACGGACACGATGTTGATTTTTTTCTATAACTGTATACAATATAAATATTTTGGTTTGGTTGGTTTAGTTTAAAATGAGCTTCTCAAGATTTAGTAAAAAAGAATGTGGCATGTATTGTAGTTTAGTGAAAAATGTTTTGAAAAAGAATTTCTACTGTGTGACGGCGTAAATGTCAAAAAGTTACTGGTCTCGTCCTTTTGTGTTTAGGATAATAGAAGTACACACATTTTAGACTTTCCCCAATGTTTTCAAATAGTTTTTTCTGGTCTTGTTAAGGTTTCTCGTGTGGGCAGTGACAAAAATCCACCTTTTCTCTCTTCTCTGACTTTTCCTTTTAAATAAACCTCTCTCTCTATATATATATCATGGGAAAACTTCAGTTCGCCCCTCCACTTGTCTATATGAAGCACCTACTATACAATGCCTACCTATATAGAAAACATTCTCTATATTACACGTGGTTGTGGTGACAGTCCGAATGATACGGGAATTCGTAACGGACTATCTATGGGGATAGTTAAATTTCTGTATTTTTTCTTCAAAAGGTACAAACTGTCTGGGTTGTTAAGAAGAATAGAGGCCAACAGACATTTAAATGAAAGAGGTGTGAAAGGTGTGCTATACAACAAACAGCGTTGCAAACTTTTGAAAATGTAAAATCTGTTACGACGATAAATAATATTATGTACAGTCTTGTTAAAGAAAAATCTTGCCTACCTACTTTGTTTAAAAGGTTTTGACATGCTCACATATGAAATTCTAATACTTTTACATGTGGCGGATTTAGAAGGTAGAAACTGGGGGGGGGGGGACAGCCAGACCCTAGATTATAAAAGGTATATCATGAGTTTACTATAAACTTTGAAAATTATAGAACGATAAGTAATAGCTTCAATTATTTTCGACAGTCAAAAAAACTGGGAGGCCTAGCTTTCCCCCTCTCTGGACTAGATCCGCCACTGACTTTCACTCTGAATAAAAATCTTAATTAGCCAAAGATAAACAACATTTATTTTATTAAATTTAGATAGGTTAGAATACAGCGGTTTTAAAATAGAAGTGGGCCGCCAGCTTTTATTGAAAAAGACTGTACATGCAAGGGCGTCATGGGAACTATGAAAGCGTCGTTTGTTCTAAGTAGACAAAATAATGCATTATATATATATATATATATATATATATATATATATATATATATATATATATATATATATATATATATATATATATATATATATATATAATTTCTTCTATCTTTTGGAAAATAGTCTTATCCTTCCCAGAGTGCCAACCCCGAAGCGAAGATAAATTAAATTGTGATGTTCTCGTCTACTCTCGAGAACTGTTTCTCGTCTCGAAAACGAGACGAGACGAGAAATTTCTCGAGTCTTGCGGGCAACACTAGTTCATCCATAACTTAAATCGCAAACGCGGCTATAGTGTTACATAATTCACAGTATTTAAAAAAAATATAAATTGATAAAGTGAATATACGAACACAATGTACAGCATTGATCAACGTTTAAAGATATGCAAGTTATTACACAATATACTTCAATAAAAATATATGATTTAATTGTTGTTATATCATAGCCTTCTCGGATCTGTCCTGCTGGTAACTTCTAGATGGAAATTAAGAGAAAAAAAAATCAGATAATAAATCAGGTACTGTATCTCTTATCGTTTCTACTCTGATAAGTCTACCTGTCCACAGACGGACCAACATGGTCATTATATATAAGACCTACCGTAATACTTATTCATAATGGTCTAGAAATTAGTTCTGCTCACGAGATGAGACGTGTCGAGAAATATCGTTTTTTCGTCTCGTCTCGCTTTACAAAAAAAAAAAAAAAAAAAAAACTAGATTTTCTGGTCTCGTCTGGAAAATTTTGTAAATTTATGTTCAAAATTTATGCTCTGGTTCCCCCTTACCCTAATTTCATCTAGAAGTTATCAGAAACTTGCTTCACAAGAGATCCATAAAGTTGCCTTATACCAACATTTAAGTTACATTTAATATTTGGAGTATATTGTGTAATGATTTGCATATCTTTAAACGTTGATAAATTATCTTTATTGTGTTCGTACAATCACTATATCAATTTATAGTTTTTATATATACCCATATATATATTTCAGAAATCGAAAGAAAAGACAAGTGGATAGACCTAGACGCAGATGGGAGGACATTATTAAGATAGAACTCACAGAAATTGGAATACAAAGTAGAAATTGGGAATCTAGTTGGCTAAGGACAGAAGTCAGTGAAGAGCTTTCGTGTATGTGGCAATGAACCTCCGGGCTCCATAGGCAATCCCATAGAGTTAGTTAGTAAGCTATTATACTGTATGATCCATATAAAACTAAAACTGTTTGAGATCTAAAACTGGGATGAACTACTATTGCCTACCTGCGAGACTCGAAAAATTACTTGACTCTTGTCTCGTCTCCAATTTAGAAAGATATTTCTCGCCTCGTGAACAACACTTGTATAAATGTTGAACTATATGTTAAAACCAATTTAACCACTTTCTATTGGAACTCTAAGGTTGAAGTTATTCTCGAAATCATGCTATGTATACACAAAAGTTTTCAAAAGGTTGGCATCCCTGTTTCGGAATTGATTTTTTTCGTTTTTTTTTTTTCAAGAAAAGTGCTTCTTGGGAGAACCACACAGAATTTATGTACACGTATATATAGCTAAACAACATCACCTCTCCCTGCCTCATTCACACACTTGATTTGTACACATTGACCACCCCGATCTCCACGTCACCAAAAGAAAGGAAAGACAAGATGACCAAGAAGATTTATTGTTTAATTGCTGGTGGTGAAAGCTTTTGCCTTCCTTTTGGGGGGAGTGAAACTCAAGAAGTTAACCTGAGCGCCGTAGGTGGTACTTTTCACGAGGCTATACATTGTATTAACTAGAAAGAAGGGTCCTTTTGCGAAACACTGAGAATAACCACAATGATACCAGAACGCCTAAACAGAGGAACAAAATATACGACAAGAACTTTGCGTATATCACAACCAATAACATGGAGGTCAGACTGTCTGTCATAATGAAGGTCAAGTGTATACGTAGCTATTGCGACTGACCTTATTTAAATCTTGAACGAGGAGTTTTCAGAAATCCTACAGGAACTTGCTTCACTCCCACATATGAGAATACTATTGACGTCCTGTCAGCTTCACTCATAGGATTGCAACTATAACTAAACTATATTTGTCTTATTGGTTAAGAACGCTTATTTATTAGCAGAGAAAACAAAACATTATCTGGTTAAATAGTTGCTAGAATATACATGTATATGAATATACAATACTGTAGAATGAGGTGTTAAACCAACTTCTACTCTTAACTCTATGGTTATGCCGTTTAGGCTGAAGGTGATAGCTGATTATGATTAATGAAAGTGGATTGTTATGGAATGCCTGTCTCGTCTCGAATTTGAAAATTCATGTCTCGTCTCATGGGAACCACTAGTCTGTAAATAATGCTAATTCCTAATAGTGCATGGCCTAGGCAATAGGTGTCCCTGAGTGCGCTTATTGGTTCAGTGGTAAGGCAATCACTTCTAGTGTGAGGCGAGGAGTGTTTGGTTCAATCCACAAGTTTTTGGTGAACAAAACTCTGTCAGTTTTCTCGGAGTTTTCCCGTTTCCTTTCACATTCTCACTGGAATTGAACGTCTTTATGCAGTACTTGGATGGACATGATTTTGGGACTATTCATGACAGCCACTATTTACATAAAAAAAAAAGCTCACCGAATTTTTAGACAACCCGAATGCCTTTTCAGTAACAAAATAAACATGACTAATATGGGAATTTATCACTTGATAAGCATTCAGTTAACCATGTCGTAGAATTATGGTGACTTCTTAGATTTTATTTTTATTTTAAATTCTGTAAGCTACCCCATGTCGTAAACGTCGCCAACACCTAGTGGCCTACGTGCCGGTAAATGTCGATCGTCACTATAGCGACGCGTCGAAGGACTGCTGCTAGTGTGCCACTGGCGGCAGGGTTTCGTCGAGTCGAAAGAAATATCTAGAGTCGAAGTATTGAAGTTACCACCGCGTACAGTAGCAGCAAGGACTTCATTTTGGTCCGCGCTTCTACGATTCGTGGAGAATCGCGAAGGGACCAACACGAACTATCGTCAGTCATGTGCATGCGGTTATTGTTATATATTATTTTTCCTGACAAATTGTTCCTAAAGTGAGCTACGGGGATCAGAATAACACCCGCCTCTACATCATGAAGTGAAAAATATTGAAATGAGTGCGTATAATTGTATGAATTTAGATGACAACTGTAGCCAATCATTTGAAAGTGAATATGGCAGAACCATGTAATAAAGTAAATAGACGCGCTTCATTTTGTTAAAAAATTACATGGCGAACGGATTTTATCTAATCTCAAACGGTTATCGTCGAATATACACAGTTACAGGACCACTCTGATTAACTAAATTAGAAATACCTCAACGATTTATGCCTTTTTAAGCGACATTTTCTCCATCGGCTCAGTGGCCAAGTCGGAAGAGCACGCGCCTAGTAATCCAAAGGTTGGTGTGGTTAGCGCCTACCCCAGCGCACGTTTTATTTTTATTATTATTATTATTATTATTTTTTTTTTTTTTTACTTTTTTGCTTTTTTTAAAAGTGGTTTTTAGACTCTCCTTAGTGTAACAAATTGCGCGATTTTACGTATTTTGGAGGAGTAATTTTGTTGTTCATTGGCGTTTCGTCGCTTCTCTGCCGCTGGTGGTATAATTTTCAAAACGGAAGTGGAGCCACCGTGAATCGTTGCTGCGGGGCCGCCAAATTTTGGCGAGATATCTCTAGTTGCCCATCGGTGGTCCTCCGACGGTGGTAAAGGGTAGACCTGCCATTTGAAATTATCGTAAACAAAGAAAGATACAAGAAAGACACAATTTTACTTGATCAATCATACATTTGCTGGTTCAGTTCTGTACAAGACGAAATTTCCGAATTCGTAAACCTAGAACAGCTACTACTCACCTGATATTGTACCACTTGTTCCGTTGCCGTCTTATTTGCATAAGTTTAACTAACAGTATGGAAACAAGCCTTCCAGGTCTTCATAAAAAAAAAAAAAAAAAAAAAAAAAAAAGTGATACAGTTTTACATACAACGTTATACAAAAAGATGAACAAATTTCTTTATTTCTTAGCAAATTAAAATTATGTAAACAAACTCAACTGTATGAAGCCCTGAATATCTCTATGAGCAACACAGTGGATGGACCAGGGCACATACTAATTTAATATTACATACTTTCTAAAATCCACATTTGTTATTCGTAAAACATTCTCTAAATTATTATTAATAAATCTCTTAAATTTTATTAAGATCAATAACGCGGTTACGATTGCCAATAGACTCGAATGCATAAAATATCATCAACAAAATAGAATCTAGTACATTGAACATGTTCGTTCTTAAACTTTCTTTAAGCAATTCTTTTAATATATATACTCGTATACAAAACGAAACCTTGCTATTTTCTTTAATATGTAAATAGACTCGTTAATATAAACCGACAGTTTTAATATAACTTTTGTTTTAAAGGAAATTAAGAAGGTGATGCTCGTATGGTAATTATCTTACGATTCATAGTTAAGTAGAATCATTATTCTTAAAATGAACCAGGCTTTTCAATTACATCATTCGCATATGTAATATTTCTAATCCATAAAATCATAAGGAGTTTGGGAAAATTTATCAAGAGAACTTTTTTTCAAATTTGGGTACCTATACTGGGGCATCAGGTTCACGTATATACACAAAATAGCACGAAGAAACTAAATGTCGACTAAAAGCAGGGAATTCGCGTTATTATTCAGTTCAAGTCTCCAGAATCTCTTGTCGTCGCGAGTTCTGTCGAGGAATTTGAAGCTTAAAATATATAAAACGATAATCATAGCTGTTATTCTCTATGGTTGAGAAACATGGTCGCTTACTCTAAGGGAAGAATGCAGACTGAGAGTATTTGAGAACAAGATCCTAAGACGAATATTCGGACCCAAGAGGAACGGGAATGGTGAATGGTGGAAAATTCATAGAGGAACAACGTAATTCATATCGTTCACCAAACATTGTTAGGATCGTCAAACCTAGGAGATTTAAGTGGGCAGGTCATGTAGTCAGTATGAAAGAAAGTAGGAAAGCCAATCCGAAATCCAATCGGGAAACGGCAATTAGGAAGACCTAGACGCAGATGGGAGGACAATATTAAGATGGATCTCGCAGAAAGAAGAATACAAAGTAGAAACTAGATCCAGTTTGCTAAGGATGAAAGTCAATGGAGAGCTTTTATGAACGCGGCATTGAACCTGAGGGTTCCAAAGGCCATAGAGTTAGTTAGTATCTTGAAAAATAGTACTTGTCTAGACTATATATTTGCCACCTTTTATTATATAGGTCTAGTATGATTTTTTTTCAAACCATATCGATATACAAATTTGAAAAGTCGAAAAAAAGAATTGGTGACATTCCTCGAACCCTAAGTGACTCTTAATTTCGTTGTTGGGGTCATAATTTTTAAAATAAATCAGTTTTATCATTGATAACATACAAATAAGTAGATTAAGTGTCCGTCCATGTATTCGGGAAAAATGTTTCTTTTTCTTTCTTTCTTTTTTTTCATTGGAAGATCAGGAATCAAAGCCAACTAAAATAAAATGTTATCAACATGCTTTGATCCGGACCACTCCAAAGCGATTACAATTTTTTTTTATTAACAATGTTAGTAAGGGGCCGTCCACATATTACGTAACGCTATTTTTGACCAATTTTTACCCCCTCCCTTCCCCTTGTCACATTTCATAACACAAAGCCGAACCCCTCCCCAATTTGTTACGTAACACTTTTTGATTTTTTGTTTTTTCACCCATTTTGCTTATTTTGTGAGTTTATTTTTAATAGCTGAACTTTTTGTTACAAAATGCTTGTATTCTCAATATATCTGCAGTGTTTTTTTTTTTCAACAAATAAAAGTATTAAAAATGGTAGTACCGTAATAATATATTAACTCCATAAGGTTATTTAATTAAGTAGTTTTAATTCTTCGAAATTGCAATTTCCCAAGGAAATCGCATCCATCCTTTTAGGACACCGATGATTGGCAAAGAGGAAATAAGCCGAAGATGCAAGTGAAATAGAATCTTAAGAACTAAAATCGACCTTTTCTTCCGAAATTTAGGATGCTCCTTGTATTTGAAGTTCGCCAGTATCTACGATGCAAAGAAGTTATCTTGCTCGTCGACCATAGATTCAAAATCGCTACACGCGAAAAAGCAGGGACATGTAGTTGTGATCGAGCTTTCGAGTATCTTCTTTGGACTTCAGTTTAGTCTTTTTTTAAGTTCTCCTTGTCCTAAATCAGTGCCACAATGTGAATAAACTCCAAAAATATTCAAATACAAAAGTTAAAAAAGAAAAAAAAAGATGAATATCTGACGAATTATTTCTTAAGATTTTATTTTGCTCTCCCAACCGTGGATCGTTCCTTCGCAAAAAAAAAATATTATTTCACGAAAAAAAGTTTATTCGGTTTTACATGCGAAACTCCTTAGAAGAATAAAGAGTATAATGATTCAAAAAAAAGTTTTAAATAATATTCCCAGAAACAGCGGTACGAGTGGTAAGGCAAGAGCATTTTCAAGCGGTGGTTACGATCACTAACAACTAACTCCAGAAAAGTATGTGCCTTAAATGCAATGCTGCGATAGCCACAAAATGGAGTTTCATTGTATTTAATAGCACAGGTTTCGTCACCAATCATGCTGGTGTCTAGAAGCGTTTTCAAATCCCTTTCACATGATTCAATTTATATAGGGTTTGCTATTTCCCAAAACTATAGAATTATTTATTTATTTATTTATAAAAAAGAAAAGAACTAAACAAAATTATTTGTTAAGATTGCATATAAACCTGGGAATAAAAACTAAAATTATAGGAAAAAATGCGTTAGGTAACGAAAACGTAAACCCCCTCCTTTCCTTTTGTCATACTTCGTAACGCAAGACCGAACTGCCTCCCCCTTTGCCGCGTTACGTAATATGTGGACGACCCCTAACATTGTTATCAACATATTACCGAAAAAGTAACAATGATGATAGCAAATGTTAATAATATTTGTTAATTAAGTTATTAGTATTTTTTAAAGAAATGTAACAATGTTGATAAATATTATTAAAATTTAAAAATATGAATTTAAAACTTTGTTAGAAACATTGTTAGAACACGTGTTATTAACAATATTACCTTTGGTGTAAATCCGCCTCAATGAGTTCAGATTTCAGTGCTCTTCCACCATTTGAATTTGAACTCAGGACCTCATGTATCAAAAACACACACATGGTAGCCATTAGATCATTCAATTTCCTACGGAATGTACTGACCGTGAGGTTAGTTATTAGTAGACATCGGATTTTTATGCACCTAAAATTCATTAAATATGCATGCAACTATGCTGTTAAATGTGTTGAAGTTAACAATGCAATTAAAGATAGCAGTTTCAAACATGCAGCAAAATTATGACAAAGATTTTGTACGTGAAATATAACTTCGAAAGTATACTTTACCTTTCAGGGACTCCTCTTCAAAATTTATTTTTATGACAGTCACTCTTTATATACTCCTAACTTTTTAAAACACAAATTATAAGATTAAAATAAACAGAATGATATGAGAACACAATCTTTAGTTTTTCTTTACATTTGTACAGTATTTTAGGGTGTATTTACTTTATACGAAATAATACTACTCACTTTTCCACACGTTTTCACTATACTTTTTAAAAAATCATTTTTTAAGGATTTACTCCCCATAACTAGCCTTACACTATATCGTAAGATGCTTCTCTACATTTTTTGGTGTCAGTTTGTGACATTTGTAGCCAGGACCTCTTAACATCAATAGATGTAACTGGACAATATTTCTAGAAAGGAGCAAGTTTAGTATCTATATTTTCTGGCAAGTTTAAATTTAATTCTTGAAGGTATTTTCCCATGTCTTCAATTGTTTTCTAGTCGGAGTTTCTGGCAATAATATCTGTCAATTTCTTTTCCACAGATTGCCTGGATTTACCCGCAGCTCGTGCCGAATTTCATCAAGCAGAGCTAAACATTCATTGATCAGGATTCCTCGCGTCTCTCGTTTCTGAATTGATATCTACACGGTATTACAATATCTTTCTTCTATTACAATTCTATTAGGGGATTTCAATGCGAAGGTAGGACGAGAGGATATTTTCAAACCGATTATAGGGAACGAAAGTTTGCATAAGGAAAGTAATGACAACGGTGTTAGACTCGTGAACTTTGCAACATCCAAAAACCTAATCGTGAAGAGTACAAAATTCCCACATCGCGACGTTCATAAATACACTTGGACATCACCAGACGGAAAAACACATAATCAAATTGATCACGTTTTAGTAGATAGAAGAAGACAATCTAGCATAATTGACGTCCGGTCGTTTAGAGGGGCTGATTGTGACACTGATCACTACCTGGTAGTAGCGATAATACGGGAGAGATTATCGTTGAATAAATGTAATACTCAATGTCCGAAAACGGAGAGATTTAATTTAAAGAAATTAGAAGAGAGCCAGGTAAGAGAGGAATACCAGATTGAAGTTTCGAATAGATTCTCAGTTTTAGAAGACTCGGAGTGCACTAGTGTTGAGGATACTTGGATTGAAATTAGAGATAGCATTAAAAGTTCAGCAATAGAAAAATTGGGACACGCGGAAATACGTAGGAACAAACCATGGTTCGACCAAGAATGCATTAAACTAGTAGAGAAGAGAAAACAGGCAAAATTACGGTGGCTACAAAATCCGAATGAAATAACTACACAAAGTTTCGCAGATATCAGGCGGGAAACTTCCAAAACTTTTAGAACAAAGAAACGGGATTTTTTGAAAGCTAAAATTAAGGAACTTGAAGATAATAGTAAAAATAAAAATATTCGGGACATGTATAAGGGGATCAGCGAATTTAAAAAAGGCTATCAACCTCGTGCTTATATATTAAAGAAATCTGACGGAACAGTTCTCACTGATACGGATAGCCTCCTAAATAGATGGAAAGATTTCTTTGACGATTTGCTGAACACGCAGCCAAAAACTAATGTGCGTGGAGAAAAGGAGATACACACCGCAGAACCGTATATTCCAGAACACAATCGAATAGAAGTGGAAGCCGCTATAAAGAAATTAAAGAAACACAAATCTCCGGGTGTAGATGAAATTCCGGCTGAGTTAATTTTAGCTGGAGGCGAAAAATTGTGGAACAAGATACACAAACTCATTCTCCTTATCTGGAACAAGGAAGAATTGCCACAAGAGTGGAAAGAGTCAATCATTGTTCCAATTCACAAGAAAGGCGACAAAACTGACTGTAATAATTATCGAGGCATTTCTCTTCTGTCAACATCCTATAAAATCCTTTCAAATATTCTGTTAGCAAGATTGGCCCCATACGCAGATGAAATTATTGGAGATTATCAGTGCGGATTTAGACGAAATCGATCAACTATCGACCAAATATTTACCATTCGCCAAATACTCGAAAAGAAGTGGGAATACAATACCCCGGTACATCAACTATTTATTGATTTTAGAAAGGCTTACGACTCGGTTAGGAGAGAAACATTATACAACGTTCTTACAGAACTTGGAATACCGAGAAAGCTAATTAGATTAATTAAGATATGTTTAAGTGAATCCCAAAGTAAAGTGCGGGTAGGAAAATTTTTGTCCACGAGCTTCCACGTCGAAAATGGCCTGAAACAAGGAGATGCGTTGTCGCCATTATTATTTAACTTTGTGCTGGAATACGCCATAAGGAAAATCACAGACAGCAACCAGGGCCTAGAGTTGAACGGCATTCACCAGGTTATGGCATATGCTGATGATGTAAATTTAATAGGGGATGATAGGAGAACAGTAGAAATAAATGCAGAGATATTATTAAACGCTTGCAGGGACATAAGTTTAGAAGTAAATGCAGAGAAAACTAAATACATGGAAGTGCGTCGGGACCGTAATACGGCAAATTGTGGAGGCGTTAAAATATTAAATAATACTTTTGATAAAGTGGATACTTTCAAATATTTAGGATCAATATTAACAGACGAAAACCATATTCACGAAGAAATTAAATGTCGATTAAAAGCAGGGAATTCGTGTTACTATTCGGTTCAAAATCTCTTGTCGTCGCGAATTCTGTCGAGGAATTTGAAGCTTAAAATATATAAAACGATAATCATGCCTGTTGTTTTGTATGGTTGCGAAACATGGTCGCTTACTCTGAGGGAAGAACATAGACTGAAAGTATTTGAGAACAGGATCCTGAGAAGAATATTCGGACCCAAGAGGAACGAGAATGGGGAATGGCGGAAGCTTCATAACGAGGAACTACATAGTTTATACGGTTTACCCAACATTGTTAGGGTCGTCAAGTCTAGGAGGCTTAGGTGGGCAGGTCATGTAGCTAGAATGGAAGAAAGTAGAAACGCTTTCAAAGTCTTGACTGGTAGACCCATAGGAAAACGACCATTAGGAAGACCTAGGCGCAGATGGGAGGATAATATTAAGATGGATCTCGCAGAGATAGGAATACAAAGTAAATTTAGAAACTGGATCCAATTAGCTAAGGATAGAAGTCAGTGGAGAGCTTTTGTGAACGCGGCATTGAACCTCCGGGTTCCATAGGCCATAGAGTTAGTTAGTTAGTTATTACAATATCTTTATCATTACCAGATTTCTCTTAACGTTTTGGCAATTGTTAGAGTCTTTGTTCTGCTGATAGGCTGCTAACATTATTGGTCCTCCATAAATTAGGCATTCCTTCATGCTTCCATACAAAATGCCGTTCTGTTCTATTGAAATGCTTTAAAAATACAAACTAGAACTGGATTTATTCCAGGCTATAAGCACACATCTGAAACAAAAACGTGTAGAATCTGCTAAATATGTACTTAAGGACTAATATATACTCTCATCTTTGAAATATGCATTTATATGTACTATCAAACTTCAAATTCTAAGTGTATTATTGTTATTAGAAACCCTTATCAAGGTTAACAAAGATGCTTATAACCACACAAAATATGTATTTACATAAAAATCTGATGGCTAGTTATTAGTTATGTAAGAGTTCGTAAATTTGACCCTAGTTTAAATAAACTAGTGATGAACGACATCGTGCCCTTAATTTTGTTTCGTTTTCTTCGCGAGTTCTGTAGTTATTCCCTCTCTTTTGAACCCACTAACTATTCTAGTAATTAGTCTATTTATTAATTTGAATTTATTAATCCATCTTCTTCAACCTTGAGGACATAACCTCAAAGAGTTGAAAGATTCCGTTTCATTTTCAGATCAACATTGATTGAAATAATTGAACAGATAATACAAATGAGGGAGATAAATTGAAAACAAAACCACAGCAGGAGGTGGTGGTTAAGGTAGGACTACTGTATCAAAAAAAGAATAGAGTTGAAACCAGAATGTGTCAAAGAATCAATTCAAGAAGAATAATACGACTGCTAAAGTATAACCCAAGAGAGATCTTGTTGTTGGGACTTTGTTGTCAAGAGTGAAAAACAGAGAGACTTAATACTTCAAATTTAACAGATTGTTTTTCCTTTTTTCTCTCTCTCTCGCTCTCTTAAAAGAAGTGCTATCTTGAACCTTGTTTCAAACACCTTTTAAGAGAAAGATAGCCCTCAAACCGCAGCATCTCGTCTTCTTCTCTGGACTTGGAGGCCCCGCAAAAGTGTGATGATTTATGAGACTGTAGCACGCAGGTGAGGTATGAGAAACGCCTTCTTGTATCACGGCGGTCCCTTTCATCCGCTGTTCGCTGTTTGCCTTGGAGGGCCTTTTTCCTCTTTTACTCTTTTCGGTCAACCTCTGAAACAAGCATCATCCTCTGGTTATAATACTTGTGTGTGTGTGTGTTTCAGCTTCCTTTGCCACCCACCCAACAACAATATACGGTATATATGTATATACGTCTCTCTCACTCCCAAAATCCCTTTAAGGATTCATATTAACGAAAGAAGCAAAGAGAAAAGAAAGAAATAACAGTCATATTTTGATAACAACAGCCAGATACAATTAATAATTTTTCAGAACGGTGGCATCTTGAAGAAGATAGAACACCTAGCGAGAGGTCAAACAAAATTATGATTCTTTCTTTTCTTCCCTATTTATATTTTCTATTTTTTCATCACTATCTTCGTGTGTTTCCTTGTTAAAACAAATGAGAAGAGGACGAAAAGGTAGGTTAAGATGATTTGCTGATCTAAGTATGGGCAACATTAAAGGAGCAACATCGTGTGTTATTTGTTTAGTTAATGGGCTTATCTTTGCCACATTTGACATCACTTGAAAATATGTAGTGTTTCAATTTACAGAGTTTTTAGACAGAAATTTATAACACAAAATAGATTCTATTAGTGTTACATCTATAAATTTGATGTGGATGTTGAAGGAATTTTTCTATATTTATTGTGTACTGCCTATGTGTTTTCTGTTTTTCATTCTACATGTATTTTCCAAGTGTTCTATAAAATATTCCTTTATGATATATCAAATTGAAAACAGATATCTATCCGTTATATGCATTAGGCTTATTAGTTAATTCTAGCGACATATAAGCATCTTGCACATAAAAATAAGATACACTGTATGTCTGGACACTATAGTACAACCTAGGCCTATAAATCTTTGCCAAATTGTAAATGGAAGTGAAATGAAATGTCTAGAGTAATATCCCATGGTTATGCCCTTTAAGGTAAAGGAAGTGTATGACTACGTACCCGGACATAATCTTGGCCACCATGTCACATGTCCTGCATAGAATCAGGGACCCCCTACGACAAGAGATGAGCGCCTCACCATGCTCCCTATTGCAAAACTGTAGAAGGAATTTGTTGTATAACTTTCGAACAGAAGCTACATAAAAATAGATATACAAATTTAGAAATCATTAAAACATACTTCTTACAACATAAGCATAGATACAAAAATGCACATATCAATATTTTATTTATTTATTTAAAAGAAGAAAATTACAAGGAATATCAACAAATTAACTAAACTGAAGCACCTCTAATATATGGTATCAATACAATCAAATTTTATAATTATTTTAGATACCAATAATATAGAATCATGTAATGTGTAATTAATAGCTACATTTTAAAATATAATTAAGAAAAAATTCTAAACCAGCTTAATCACTGTCAACATTTACCAAACTTTCTAGGTCGCATCATAAATAATCACTTTCTGTTCCAATAACTAGAAATTTCGTTGTTTCCATCACATAGGACAATGTTAGTGTATCATTACTTGGACCTTGTTTTAAAGATTATTTGCCAAAGTGTTAGACATATTAAATTACGCACTCCTCAAGCCTCATGCAGATGTTCTACAGTGTGCCACGTAGACATTGATATTTGCTACAATCCCACTTCCCAACACTCACATTTCGAAAGCTTGCAGTCGTTTTTCATCATTTTTGCGTAATGTTCATGTTTCTGCCTTATACAGTACAATATTCCACACGAAGCACTTTATGAGTCTATTTTTAAACTCTTTATTCAAGGTCCTAGAAAATAGTACTTTCTTCCTCCTAAAGGCTTCTTTCGCCATTCCTATCCTCCCTTTTATTTCACGTTCACCTATGATATCATTCCTGTCATTCCTACCTGGCTTAGATATATTTTACTTAGTATTGATCAAAATTTCAGTTTTACGTCCCACGTTTATACCGGCTAGGCTAAAGGAGACAGTGATGATGAGAAATGAATGGAATGATGGAATGAAGGAAGTGGGAGGAAACGGGAGAACCCCGCGAAAACCCATGTACACGGTGTTTGTCCACCACAAAGTTAAGTTCGCGCGAGCTGAGATCGAACTAGGAACCCCTTCCACCAGAGTTGAACGCTCTACTACCGAAGCTCTTAGTATTGATCAAGTTGATGAGGATGATGTTATAATAATGGTAACTTTAGGTTTATGAGAAACATCACTAAGAAAGAAATAAGACAAAGCATCAGTAACCTGGTGTGAAAAACGGATAAACCATAGAAGAAACATTGGCCCCTTTCTGGTGATGGTTCATTTTCAACCCGGAATGTTCTCTGCGTCTGATGCGAAAGAGAAGGGATGGGGTGTTGTGGTGATGACCAAAGATCTCCTCCCTTTCTCTTGTGTGTTGTGATGGCGGCGTTGTTTCAGTGGCCCTTTTCACCAAACCAGGTCAAATCACGGGTCACGCGAGCAATTCGCAGTTCCGGTGACGAATGGTATTGGCCCACACACGTTGTCTTTTCTACACGTGTTTACATACGTGGGTGAATATAATATTTTGTGAAGATTTATGTGAATGTATCCCATTTGGTTTTAAATCATTGCTAAATTGCGAGGAAAAGAACGATAAAGAAACTGTTCTGTCAGTTTTCAAGAATTCAAGCCATTGCTTTTGTTTTAAATCCCATGCAGATACATGAAACTTTTCCCCATGTGCCTAAATCGACAGAAGTGGTCAACAAGTTTTCTATTCTTTGTAAACTATATTATATTCTGGTCCAAATAGTGTTGTAAAAAAACGGTTTTTTTTCTGTGAAGTTTTTTTTCAATAAAAAACATCGTTCTTTTTCACGTTTTTTTTCAAATGTCTGTTTTTTTTCTGGCAACTATTATTTACTGATTTACGTCGCAGATTATTGAAATAATCAACAGAACTTGAGTCGAAGCCCTCGTAACTTACAAATCTTTTGTTTCTTTGCACCTATATACTAGCAAAATTGTGTGATTATTCCTTTCGGCCCCAGGTCATTTTTGGCGTTTTCCTACATTTCCAGTTAGTGACTTATTGCTCAAAAACCATTCATTCGATTGATATGGTTAAAGCCTTGTTTTTTAGAAAATGGATGTGGCTATCTTTTGGTGTAAATTGCATTGCAGTGTTGCCAATGGGTGGGAAATTATTGAGGGAAATGTAGGGGTGAAAATTTACAAAAAATTCCCTAACCGAATTTCAAAATTTTTTGTATCTAGTACCACTGCTGCTATATGGGTTCAAGTCGCCTAAAAAAATATTTGGTGTGTTGACAAGGTACAGTGAAATCCTGAAGTCGCTTGCTTCCATCTAAAGAGGGAAAGAAAAAAATTCTGTCATACACATGAAATTTTGACACTTTTTACGCCTCACAAGCAAAAATCAAATATGCCGAGGCTACAGCTTCTCTAATTATCCTATTGAAACTTTTTATGGTGCGTTCTGTAGCGCAAAGACGAAGCTTTCAGGTAGTGGTACGTTTGTTTCAATGTTGCCAGTAAGAGGGTAATAATAGAGGGAAAAGGGAAATTTTCCGAATTTTTCACCTAAAAGTGGGAATTAATTGTTTTGGCTCGAAACACTGCCATCAGACAGACGAAAACTATCTGAAAATAGCCCTTAGTACTCAAAGAATATATCCTACAAGTATCATGGCGATATATAACAAAGTAAGCATGAAATTTTTTTGAAAAATCTCATTCTACCTCAGAAATCCACCATTTTCTTACCACTTACAGAACATGGTTTATTATAAATCTCAACTGTACACTCCCTAATTATTCTAGTGAAACTTTTTATGGTGCGCTGTGTAGGTTAAGGATGAAGCTGTTAGACACAGGTACGTTTGTTCGAATGTAGCCAACAAGAAGGAAATAATAGAAATAAAAAGGGATTTTTTTCCAAAATTTGCCCTAAAATCGGGAATTAAAATTTTTTGTAGCTGGCAACAGTACTATCACACACACACAAACTATCTTAAAATAAGCTTTGGTATCCCTCTAATATATCCTACAAGTATTGTGACGATATCTAATAAAGTAAGCATGTCAATAAAAAATATCTCATTCTACCTTTAAAAAAATCACAGTTATCTTCCCAATTAGAGAACAAGGTCTACTGTACTTCCCCTAATTATCCTATTGAAACTTTCTATAATGCGTTGTGTAGAGCAAAGACGAGACTTCCAGATACTGGTACGTTTGGTCCGATATAGCCAACAAGAGGGAAATAATAGAGACAAAACAGATAATTTTTCCAAAATTTCCCCCTAAAATCTGGAATTAAAATTTTCTGTAGCTGGTAACACTACTACCAGACAGACGCAAACTATCTTAAATTAAACATTGGTACACGACGATGTTTAAGGAACAAAACTTCTAATTACTAAAAATATATTACTGTAAACAGAAAAGTAGGGAAAAACTAGAAAAATCAAGGATTAGAACATAAATACGAATTTTTCGTGCGTTCCCTAATTACCCCATTGTAACGATCTGTGCTTGCGTTTGTTAAGTAACGACAAATGTTCGATTTGCATAAGTTGACTTGCACTCAGACGTATAGGTACAGATTTATAAACAAAAATTTCTAATTCCCCCCCCCCCCAAATTTAGGAAAATTTTAATTTCCCTAATTGGCAACACTGCGCGCAGGCCCGTCCAATTGATGTCAACAGTTAGGTATCCATCCGAGGTATCTACCTGGCAAGTATAAGGAGGTCTTTCTACAACGAAGGAAGCTACAGGGGGAAAAAAGTAACGGAAATTCGAAATTAGAAAATTCTCGAATTTTTGACTGGGGTGAAATTTGAGACGGAAATTCGACGGAATTCCAGAAGAAAAAAAATAATATGATAAACTATAGTCCAACCATATTTTGCAAGAATAATATCCCGATATCTTAATTAGTGTACACACAGGAGCGGATTAAACAAATGACACACCCGTGTGTGCCACTTTGGCTACCTGGGCCACCGAGTATACATTTGATTACATTTTTTTGACTACTAACTCGTGTTGTTGTTGTAGTTATAGTCTCGACTAATAATAATATAGTTGTTGTAAACAATAACTTTATAAGGAAAATTTTCTCTCCTTTTTACATCTTAGTTCCAACACTGTTGGTGAGAAATGCAGGGTGTTTCAAAATGAATTTTGGGGTTTTAAGTCTTCGTAGTACTTATTACATTTTACGTACAATTATAAGCAATGCATCAAGTAAAAGAGCACCTCAAACAGTCTTTGCTACAAGTGTTCAATGTGAGATTCATTTGTCACACGGCACACAGCTAGTCGATAGGCGAGAAAGGCCCATAAACTTTCCGCCATATTGCACAAAACACATTCAATTTAGGGGAGGGGGCCGCGGTGGCTCAGTGGTAGAGCGTTCACCTCTGGTGCTTGGGGTCCCGGGTTCGATCCCAGCCCCCGCCAAGTGAACTTTGTGGTGGACAAACGCCGTGGTCGTAGGTTTTCTCGGGGTTCTCCCGTTTCCTCCCACTTTCTTCCTTCCACCATTTCATTCATTACTCATCATCACCGTCTCCTTTAGCCTAACCGGCATAACCGTGGGACGTAAAACTCAAAGATTTCATTTCATTTTCAATTTCAATTTAGGGGAGTCTCGTTTCAAGTGTACCATCTCCTGAGAATTTGCTGACGGCCAGATGCAAACATTATGAGTGTTCACATTAGCTCTTAGGTGAAATATCGATTTATCACTGAAGATGACACGATCCAGAAAATCTTCATTGTTATGCAGAAATATTTCACTTGCGAAATTGGCACGTAAACCGTAGTCTGTAGGCTTTAGACCTATAGCAACTGCAAACGATAAGGACGTAATTGCAAGCGTCTCCTTAATATTCTTCACACAGACCGTTGCACTGTACAGATTCAGTCTTTATTAAAACACAAAAAACCTTCTGCTCTCTAGTCTACATCTTTGCTGCTTGCTCTTTGTAACGGCAGACAGAAGAAACAATGCATGTACATGCGTGCGTACAAAACTGTTTGAGTTGCTCTTTCATTTGATATAATATTTATAATTGTAAGTTAATTGTAATAGATACTACAAAGTTTCAAAACCCAAATATTAATTTTGAAACACCCTCCATTACTTCAAATTGTGTCATCCTATATTCATGTCTTTTATGTACAAGTCATCAGGGCCGGTCCTATTCAATTTGTCGCCCCATGTAATGACATGATTTGCCGCCTCCCCCTTTCTCCAGAAAGAACAAATCTTAAAAGTCATGATTTTAAATATGCTACTCCAGCATGAACAACAAAGGTGAGGGTAAGTGCAGTTGCACTCAGAAAGGCTTAAATACTTACTAAAAATGCAATCCCGTTGTGTCTTTTTTTTTTTTTTTTTTTTTAATATTAATTTATTGGGTTAGTGAAAGATAAAGCAAACACACCTGCAGAGGAAAAATGGTAATCCTTTTTATAGAATTCACTATCGAGCTTCAATCTCAATGTATCAGTTTGTAATTCCAGTGCAACTAGCTCTTTTATCTTTATTTCTTGATTTCCCTTCAATATCTGTTAACATTTTTTTAAAAAAACTTGTTTCTATCTTCAATGATAAGGAACTTGTTTCTGACAAAAACAAGACTAGTTGTCATATCAAAACTGTGATAACTTACTAAATGGAACAGATATTCACTTCTATTCGAGAACTGAATTCTTGCATTTGGCAACAATCAAGCAATTTGTGCTCGGATTTATTCGACCATTTGCTTTAGCACTGCCCATGTGGCCTTAAACTAATGCAACCTAAACATAATTTATGAATGTAGTATTCAAATAGAAGGTCAGCTTAGTAAATGTAACTACCATCATCATGAAGTCTGTTTCCAACAAGAAATATTTCCCCATCAGGAAGTCGCGGTCGGAAAGAGGGATTGCCGCCGTCGACGGTGGCGGGCCGCCGGAGGCAGCCGGCACTCATCCGCGGCGGCACGACGATCTACTTGTTCAAAGTTGCCGACCTTTTGCCGAGGCGGCAAGCGGTCGAAAATCGTCAAGTAAAATTCCCTTTGCCGACTGTTGCCGACCGTCAGAGCCGGCAAAACAATCGGAAAGGCCTCTTTCCGACCCTCTGCCGACTCCTTATGCCGGCCTCTTTTCGACGGCGGCGCCGGCGCATTTACTGCGCCTTTACTGCGCCTTTACTGCGACTGTTCGGCAAGACAACTTTCCGACGGCGGTGCCGGCGCATTTAATGCTTATTTCCGGCTTTTTGCCGACCGCTCTCCAAGGCAACTATTCGTCGCGGTCGAATATCGCGCTGAAAGATGCCGGCGTCCGGCGCCGGCAATCCGAGCGCGGCATCTGGTCGGCATGGACAAATTGTCCGATTATAGGCGGCAGAATCCTGATGGGGTTAATTTAAATGATATACTTTTGACAGATTTTACCGGGCCATCCAAACTTGCCGCTCCACGCAAATGCACGTGTTGCATATATGGTAGAGCCGGCATATCATATATATCTAGTCGAGAAATTATTTATATATGACATTTAGAAAAATACTATTAGGCAAATTAATATTAGATTTTACCTTTAGACAAGTTATTTGAATTTTATACTGTTCGTGACATTATTTTCGTACTTATTAAAGGCCTGCTTTCACGAAAAAACATAATTTCATTTCCACTTTTATTACTTAGTTGATATTGATGAAAACTGCTGAAACCCGAATTGTTAATAGGTATGGTATTCATGTGAATTGTAAAATATTTGTAGCGCATTAGTATCTAGAGTTTAATTTATGTTGCATTTTACGGTGATTATACCTATATAAAAATATTTAATACTTAAATAGACGTAAGATGCATTAGAAATGACTATTTGAAAAAAAACGAAATTTAGAAAAAAAACGAGAGGCAATGTTTTTTTTCTAAAAAAAACGTACATTTCTGAAAAAATACGAATGGTTTTTTTTCTATTTACAACACTAGGTCCAAATGTTTAGCAGCCTTACAGGTTATTCTGAGTTAAAATCTATGATTTTCTTCGTACTTAGAAAATCATAACCCACCGGTAAACAAAACTGTGCCTTCCCTATATTTATGCAGAATGAAAATCAATTAGATAGTTTCACAGTCTTCTATAGATTACAATACTTTTATCAAATGGTGTGACTAATGTCAATTTACTGCAAAAGCAAAGCAATTGCAAAAACAAATACATTTTTGTGTAAGTACGTAACTAATTTAGTTCATATTGAATTTCCGTTGGTCCATTGATAAAAGGGAGCGCGATAACTCAGTGGTAGAGCGTTCACCTCTAGTACGTGTGATGCCTGGTTCGATCCCAGCTCGCGCCAAGTGGGCTTTGTGATGGACAAACACCGTGTTCATGGGTTTTCTAGGGGTTCCACCGTTTCCTCCGAATAGCTTGCGTTAGGTCAGGTGTAGGTACTAGATAATTGTCTGGGCTAGAATGGGCTACTTTCTAGTTTGCATTTAAAGTTTTTCCCCTTATATGGACTACGACTATGTACCCTAACAGCACAATTGCATAGCAGGCATATGCCTATTATGTTCCCTCAGGTACATGGGAATGTGTCCAGTATGCGCCTTATGTACCTCTGAGAGAGAAATCACATGGATGGCAGGTGATAGTCACAGTCTATGACCGCACCTAGGCAAATGCCTGACATGTACCTGGGGAACGTGCCTAGTATGTTCTAGGTATGTTCCCCATGTCATAAGAGTCAATGAACCACAAAATTACTTCCCCAAAATATGTTAAATCGCCTATATGCGTAATGTGTTTACATTAAGGTGAGTCAAAACCACCTTAAACAAGTAAAAAGAATGCACCTCACAGTGGGCGCAAACCACCAACCTTTGGATTACTAGCCGCATGCTCTCCGACTTGGCCACGGAGGCGATAAACAGAGTGTTGCTTATAGAGGGATAAATTGTTGAGGTCTTTTGAATTTGGCTAATCAGAGTTCTCTTTTAACCGCGTATATTCGACGATAACCGATTGGGATCAGATAAAATCTGCTCGCCATGTAATTTTATAACAAAATGACGAGTGTCTAGATATTTACTTTATTTCATGGTTCTTCCATATTCACTTTCAACTGATCGGCGACAGTTGTCATCTAATAAAGTTCATGCGTTTGTTGCTTCTAATACACAATCGCTTAGAAAAAGAAGCAAGAATCCAAGAAATGCATCAAATGTGTGAGATGTATTTAAAACACCTAAATGGCGCATGCCTAGTACATCTTGTGATGTTAGGGTATCTGAAACAGTATGTACCTAAAGGACGTACCTAGAACATGACAGATATATGTCCCAAGTGAAGACATTAAAACAAATGACTGTTAAAGTGCGAAACTAAGCTAGGTATATAAATGCTATACTTCTGTTACATAGTTGCAAATATCAATTAGGTGTAACAAGTACCTAAAACTGTAGGTAGCTGAAGTACGTACTTAGCACATGAATATCATATGTGCCAAGTCTCGCGCACCTAAAAAGTAGCTGGGACACCTAAATGGCACATGTCTAGCACATCTTGTGCTGTTAGGGGAAGAGGATGATGGATGATAATTGTGAAATTATCAAACTGAGAGAAAACGGAAAAATCCCGAGAAAACCCACGCACATTATGTTCGTCCACAAGAAAACCCACTAGCCGGCAGCTGGGATCGAACCAGGGACTACACACACCAGAATTAAGTACTATACTACGAGTCGCCGTGGTTCCGGAAATCTCCTTCAATTGCAAAGTTGTAAGACTGTAGATCGTAGTGAAGTGCATAATTAATCATGTTGTCACTTGCAGGCAATATAAACCTTTTCAAAAATCCCTGTTCACACTTTACGTTGAATATGTATGTGATTCAAGATCTAGAAGACAAAGCCAGTGAATTTATATGAATAAACTAACAGTATTTTCAAATGTTCTTGACAACTTCTATTGAACTTTAAAAAATACAAACACCATGTGAATGGATTTTCTTGGGGTTCTCCCGTTTCCTACCACTTTTCCGTTAAACCGTAATCATCCGTCTCGTTATCGCCATTCTCATTAGCCTTGGAGCATAATTATGGGAGGTTAAACTAAAACTAATAAATAAATAAATAAATAAATAAAATAAGAAATTGGAGTATGTTTAGCAAAAGGGGTCCAGAAGCACGTAAAAAACACAAAATTTACAGGAGAAATGGATAATGCAAGTACTTAGACGTAACCTAACGTAACCAACTCTAACCTAACCTAACATAAACTAACCTAAGCTAACCTGAACTAACCTGAAGATATCTACCTAACATAATGCTTTCAAGTCGCTTCCTTCCTTCTTCCTCCCCAATTTCCCGAAGAGGAAGGACGGACACCAAGGGAAGTCATCCCTCATACGTGACGTGCTAACATGGCCATAGATGTTGAAAACTCCGAAATCTAATTTCTAATCTTAATCCTAATGTGACATCTGTATTCCTTCCTTAAGTTATGGTTTTTGGTAGGGTGATCCAAGTCCAGGTTTCACATCGTAGACCTGGTCTGAACCGCAGTGATGAAACGGGTCATGAGGACCTGGAAGAACCAGAGGCAGTCAGACCCATGAGCTGAGAGACCCGATATCACTCGGAGATGACGAAAATACATGGCGATACATGAGGAAAATATGTGAGGCTGCGAATGTAATTCTAACAAACACCATTCTCTCTTCTCTCTCTCTTTCTGTCTTCTCACCATATCTATAGCTTTCTTTCTCGCTTATTGTGTGTATCTATGTATGCCAAAGGATTGCACTGAAAGATAACTAGAAGGTTTATCAGAGTATAAATACGTGACAATCACATAAAAAGATAAGTTAATGTTTTTCGTATGAGGGATCGTCTATCTCAAATCGAACGAACATGTATAACTCATCGTTTAAAATATGAAAGATGCCGCAGAATCCAAACAGTGTTTGTTAAATCTTTTTTTTTTGTATAGTGTGAGTTCAAAACCACTGTACTATTTTTCAGTGTGGAAGACGAATAAATACCACATTATATTTGAAATATTGAAGACATGAAAAATTGATTAAGAAATGTTAACACCGGAAATCAAGCAAATGAGTATTCAAGCTCGAGTAGTCATTGTGGTCATCGTAAGCAGGCAAGCGACGAAAAGACTAAAACAAACATCAGACAAAGACTTAGGAAAAGACAAATAAAAATTGATATAATATGTTGATTAGTAGTGTACTTTTTTTTAACACAAGCAATATATTTTAAATAGTCAATCTGTTCCAACATATTATATTATTGGAACCGAACGATACATTTTTTTTTAGCCCCATAAAAATTCAATGTTTTCGAAAACTATACCTGAGAATTTGCCCTCAAGCAGATCATTATCTTCAGTTTAATATAATCTATCAATTGATCAATGTCTCTTCTTTTGGACATTATTATATTTAATAGTTAAAAATTAAAAGAGTAGCATAAGAGTTAATGACAATTTTGAATCATTTTTCAGCGGACATGCTGTTAGGTTTACAGCAAAATTCGTTTTTCTTAAAAACCACGTATGAAAGTATACACTCACTTATTTCATTATTTCTAGTTCAATAAGTTCTAACGATAGTATAATTTTTCGACTTTGGACTCCCCCCTACTGTCAACTGTCAGCTGTAAAATGGCGTTAGACCTGATCCGCTGCGACTCATATACCCTGAAATTTTAGGCAGTAAAGCAATTTCGTGCGTAATAGGGTTCAATACTTTTTAGATTACCTGATATTATAGTTTAAATTGAAGATTTATATTACTTTACACTTCTATTTCAACCCCAATCAACATGAGTTTTTCTAAAAATTTCAAGAAAGCACGAGCCTTGTTTCATGATTGTTTTCTTTATGATTAAAAGTTTTTACGAAAATAAACCTGGAACATACATAATATTAAAGTTGTCAGTGAATTTTACTCTTTACTCTTCATTGATATCAATCAAAAGCAATAAGTCACATTGAAAAGCCTAAAAACAAATCGTAAGATAGGTTTCATAAAAATAGTGTTTTAAAAGAAATAATGTTTCATATGTTTTTATTTTAAAAAAAGAAAGAGTGAATTTACACTCTGCTATTTGATTTATTTCAACTCCAAACTTCAAGTCTCTTATCTCTTGTTTCCAGGGGCGGATCCAGGGGTTGACGTTCGAGGCAATCACCTCCCCCCCAGAAGAGGAAACTTTCTTATTTTATATAAAATTTAAAGCCCATTCCAGAGTTTGGAGCTCTTAAAAGTAGCTGTAAGTAGCAGTATTACAACCCACCGCCCGTCCTCCAGAAGTCTCCTGGATCCGCCCCTGCTTGTTTCAAACAAAATATACACTATATTTCATAAAATTTAAAGAATTTGAACGTAATTTTACCTAATTCAATCCTTTATTATGACCGATTTCAATCCAAAGCCTGGGGATTGTCCGAAAGCCTCAAAGAAAAATACATAATATTTTATCAATATAAAAATGAAAAGTTCTACGAAATTTATCATAGAACATATATTTAAAATGGGGTGAGGCGAGTAAATTCGTCCTTTCATTCTCGACTGATTCTAACCACAAGAAGTGAGAAAGATTGGGAATCGTCAACGAAAATATACGCTATATTGCGTCAAAATGGAACAATCTTGATAAAAGTTATCGTAGCAATTTATTTTCTTATCATATTATTTAAATAAGGAAGCTACAAAGTTTTGGAGAAACTTACCCTTGATACATACTTACACTTATCCTTGACCAATTTCAATCGAAGTAATGGGAATCATCAGGAAGGCTTAAAGAATAGTTACGCTATAAGGCAATGGTTCTCAACTTCGTTTACATGCGTAAACCCTGTGTAATTCGCGCTCCACGTTCTTCTCATGACAAAGACAAGATGTCAAATGTGTGGCGAAGTAAAGTTCTCTAAAGTTAAATTGTAAAAGACCTTTACAAGTGGTGTTTAATTCATCATTTAACAACTTATTTCTGTCAGTAGCTTCTGTCTCTTGCTCTTCAAGCCATCCTGCTATAAGGGACATCTTCTAAGTTGGAGACTATTGCATTAAGACTGTCAAAATATAATAATTGTTTAGTAGGTAATGAAGTCAAAATTGTACAGTTAATACTTATTAGGCAATATTTTCGTAGATGAGAAGGAAGTTCACTTATCATTTCTCCTCCCTTCTAGATCCCGAAAAGGCTAGATCCACTGCAATGGAGCAAACGAAAAATGTTAATGTTAATATATACCGGTATATATATATAATGATTGCTTCTTATTTTGCATGAAATAATTGAGTACAGCAATGGAACGACCGTATACTTTGCTGTATTGGCACTAAACTTTGGATAAAATTCAAGCAGGGAAAGATCAATCTTCATATTGATCTGCAAGATCCATTTTAATTGTCCTCCCATTTGCGTCAAAGTTTTCCTAATGGTCCTTTTCCGATTGGATTTCAAGTTAAAATTTTGAAACCATTGCTACTTTCTTCCATTCTGGATACGTAACCTACCCACCTGACTCTCCTAGACTTTATGACACTAACAAAGTTATTTATTTATCAAAATTATACCAATTCTGCAACCAAGATTTTTGTACAAAAGATTACAATAGAGGCATGCATAATGAACCAGACTATCAGATAATCATACAGTTAATTTAAAGGTATATATTATTTTACTGTACTTAAAATTGTGTAAATCATTTAAATTCTTATGCTATTTTAATAAAATTTCTTGCAATATATTGGAAATCATTTAAATTTTTATAAAGTTTTAATAAAAAAATTTTTGCAATATTTTGGAAATCATTTGAATCTTTATATTTTAACACAATTTCTTGCAATATTTGGGAACCCTTTAAAGTTTTAACATATTTTAACAAAATTTTGTTCCCTTTAAAGTTTTTATATTTTAATAAAATGTTCTTGACAAATTTTGAAAACGATTGTAAAGTTGTATGAAATTTTAATAAAATTTCATGCAACATTTTAAAAACCGTTTTAGTTTTTATGATAAAACTAAATAAAATATATGAAAAAAATGAGAATCATTGTAAATACTTATGAAATTTTACTAAAATATCTTACAAGAGTTTGGAAATATTTGTGTAACTTTGTTAATTTTTTTTTTTTTTTTTTGCAAAATTTTTAAAAACTTTTAAATTTTTATGATATTTTAACAGAAGTTCTTGTAAAATTTGAAGAAAACGTTGTAATGTATTGTATTTTTATGTCATCTGATGGATATAGAACATGTTCATTGTTTAAATTGTTAATTGTTTTATTGTTAATAACAATAAAAATATTTGAAATCCATGTTTTAGAAAAACGCCTTTTTCTTTTGCAGCTCACCTGCAAAGTATTGCTCACTCTGGGTATATTAACATATTTTGAAACAAACTAATATGGAACTAAACTTATTAGGAAATAGGAAACCTTTGAGTTAAAAACAACATAAATGGTAGAAGTTATTACTTCTTTTGGAAAAATACTAGAATACATTCAAGGAGTCTGGCATTTTGGCGGGCGGGCAGAGAAAAGGGGTTCCTAATGTACATTGCTTACTATTATGCTTAAATCGACAAAGTCGGCTTTGTTGAAGCTCGTCTTACACAAAAGGATGCGAAAAGAGGGTAGGGGATAAAAGTGGGGTAGTACATAAGTGCTAAACAGGAAAATTTTTAGCAATAAATTCTCATAAATCCATTGTTTGTAATGCGTGTAAAAACACATGGCAAACATAAATTACACACAAGGGGGATAGAGAAGAGGTAAAAGGGGTTTCTCATGAAGGATTTTGCTGTGACCCATGAATTACTTTTTAAGCACACAGTGCCGCTTCTCTGGACTTTCTTCTTTTTTAAAATTATAAATCCGCATCCCGTACTCAAGAGGAACGAACAAAGCATAACATCGCTTCCTTCTCACAGCTTCTGTGCTTTAGCAATAATGCTTCATTCAATTTGATATGGTGCCACGTTACCTCTCTGCTGTTGTGTATGTATGATATATATATATATATATATATATATATATATATATATATATATATATATATATATATATATATATATATATATATATATATATATATATAAGACTACATATACATACATACCAGCACATGCGATCTAACATAAGCTCTCACACACTTCATGTCCAATGACGTTAAAAAAAAGCAAAGAACGATATACATATAATATAATGGGTTTTCTAAGAATTTTGAGCCTTTTGCATTGCTTAAAAAAAGCGGCACAAACTAGGCGACATTTATGTAGTGTATGTCTAAAATCTTGATATGATTCTTCACGCATTTTTTTTTTTTTTTTTTTTTTAAAAAGTTTCTCGATCTCAGACGTATCAGCACACTGGCGTATGCAGTCCGTCTCTGTAGATTTCTTTACATGGCTAATTCCTGAAATTTTAACGTTGTTAAATGGTTACGAGATAAAAAGGAAGATAGTTATATCAAAGGAAGCTATTATTTGTTTACTACGCTTTGTAAGTACGTAAATGCTTGAAAACGTAAAACATGATGATAAAACCACACGAATGGTAAAACCATATTAATAATTCGGTCCACATCACTCCATCCCATCTCTGAGACTGTATTTGTGTGTGTTTGGTGTATGTTACTATATATGAAAAGTGTCCACGGTTTCACAAGACAATAATTTACAGTAGGATCACCTTGTCTAGGATCTTTGTTGTACATCTTCCAGGACAAGAAGTACTGTAGTAAACCTGAAACTTTATGAGTAACACTAGACTTTTCTTGCCAATTGCTTCAAGAGAGAACTAAATCTTCTTTTCATGTTCTCTCTTTTCTACATACTTTCTGCGCTGTATATTTGGGGTTCATGTCTACCGTGGAGAATGTTAATGGTCAGGATTTACTTTAGAGATTTGCTATGGTAACATCACAAGAATCAGTCCGCATTTCCTCTACCCAGCCACTCCTATATTGTAGAGCTTCGTCATTTACGCAATGTGAAACGAATCATTTTTGATTTTATGGCAAAAACAACCCAAAAACTCTATTTGAGGGATGAGCATCGCAACGTTTTGAATGCGAGATTATAAATTTTGAGATCACATAACACAAACTTTTACAGGAAGCGGTGTGAAAATTTTTAGAAATAGTTACTTTTCAGATGGTAAATAATATTTAATTAAATTGATTAGAAATGGTCAAAATTTCCTTCATTTCTGAAAAGCGGACATGATATTTTCTAAGCAAGACATTAAACCCTCAAATTACGCAACACTAATAATATTGGTTTTACAGGAAACGACATGGAAAATTTTAGGAAGAGACACTTCACCAAGAAAAAAAATAATATTTGTTTCAAACCATTAAGAATTATGAGTCTAAATCTTCATTTCTGAACGGCAAACACCGTTATAGTTACTACACGTTGTAAGAAACTTTCAGATAACAACACAAAATCTATTGGTTTTACAGAAAGCATTAATAACACTTCAGATACTCAACAATACGTATTTAATTCAAGGCGTTAAGAAAGAATAAGAAAGAGTTGAAATCTCTGAATAATGAACATCGTAATATTGCCTACGGGAAATAATAAACTTTACAGGAATTTATGAACAGAACTTCATAGTATTGTCAACCTGGGGTCCACACGGACCCTGGTCAAAACTGCTAAAATATATCTTCTAATATCTGAAAACATTTTTAGTTTTATTTCGGTTATTACTCTGTAAACTTAATAATATGTAACATATATATTCAGAGAGACCATTCGCGAATTCAAGGGTGCAGTTGCATCCTAAAATTCAGGGCTATATACTTTAATCAATAATATAAAATTATTAGCCTTCGGTTAGCTGGGGACTTCACTCCCAGACCCCAGCATTTGTTCGGCATACAGCCTCGCACCTCTAATATCCCTAACATGCCTCTAATCTTAAAGAATTTAGAGACATGACTATCTTATTATATTGATTGCAACCCCTCATCTTTTATTCTTCCTGCCTGTTCCTTCTCTTCTAAACGAAACATTAAAAAATGCTGAAACGCGTCTTTAATTAACATGTCTCTCTCTAATCTTAAACGATATCAAAATATGGCCATCTTATTATAACAAATGCAACCTCCATCCTGTTTTTCTTCTCTCCTTTTTCCTTTACTTCCAAGGAAAACAAACAAACAAACAAACAAAAAACGCTGAAACAGGTACTTAATTATTTTAGATTAAAACTCAAATACCAAATTTTCGTGTCTTTAACCGTAACGAATTTCGAGATATTTTCATCTTATTTTTAACAATTTTAACCCCCCACTCATTTTCTCTATCCGCATTTTGCTTCCCTTGTAGAGGAAATACGTATTTAAAAGCACTGAAACACGCCTTTACTTGTTTTAAATGATAGGTCTAAATACCAAATTTTATGTCTCTAATCTTAAAATAATTTGAAATATTGTCATCCTATTACAATAATTGTAACCGTACTCTTCTTTGTTCTTCCCGCCTTTTTCTTCCCTTCTAGGGGAAATAGTTATTAAAAAAAGGACGGTGAAAGATTGTTTGATTATTTTAAATTAGGAAGTCCATGTATTATATATGGTATGTTGGAATGAGACTAATGACAGGGAATTAAAGTAAAACCATGAATGGATACAAAGATTTACAAACTTATTTCCTACACTTGTTTCTGATTTCACATTTTCAGTTTATTACAACCATTTTCTAACCCATGTATGATCAGTGTTTTTTCTTTGTTTCCTATGCAGTCTGTAGTGAAATAATATACATAGACCCTGCATGTATTATACATAGACCCTACAATGAGTTATAATGTCTTTGATGTATGACACTCATTGGACAACATGCTTCAAACAACGGAGATTAATCTTAAAATATAGATTTTTTTTTTTATTTTTTTTTTTTTAAAGCATCGGTTGCACAGTGAAAGCCTGTTATAGTGTTCAACAGGCTTACTAACTGCTTGAAAAGTTATGTGTAGATTGGGTTGCACCCATCCAGGCGTTGTGATATCAGCAAAAGTACTGAACCCGACGTATTGAAGTTATAACAGTCAGGGGGAGATATTTTTGCTGTAGATTGAATGACTGGATTTTTATTATTTACTTAAATTTATAACAATCTAGTTAATTGTCTAGGTTTTTTGTGTGTAAAAAAGCTGTTCTTAGTGCAGAGTTCAATGTAATACCGAGGGAAAGGTTTTTATGGTTATGATAGAAAAGTTATAAAATATCACAAGGAGAGACTACTACTTCTCCTAAAATAATTTTTAAATACGGCATAATCTCAAAAATTCATGGAGAGAGCTTATTGATAGGAATATAGCTCAAGTCAATTAAGCACCAATTATTTCGGTATTGTGTACCTTGTAAATTACTAATTCTATATGTTTACCAATAGTATGTCTTCCCCCTAACTTCCGATCGTTTTTACCACTCTTTACCTCCTCTATTGGTTTAAGGACCCTATTGTATATGTCGCGTTAAGTGCTCAAGGGAATGAAGTTCATTTTTGGATATTTTTGCATATAGTTAATCTCTAAGAATGAAACAAGGATGAACATTGTCGCCATTATTATTCTACTTTCTTCTGGATAAGGACATACGCTATAAGGAAAATCAAAAATAGTAACCAGGGCCTAGACCTAAATGGTATTCACCAGGTTATTGCGTATGCAGGTGATGTATATTTAATAGGGGATGATAAGAGAACAGTAAAGGTATTACTAAGCACTAGCAGGAACATGGGTTTAGAATTAAATGCAGAGAAAACTAAATATATGTAAATTTGCCGGGGTCATAATACTGCAAATTATGGATGCGTTAAAATATTAATTAATACTTCGATAAAGTGGATACTTTCTAACATCAGAATTAACAGAACAAAATTATATCCATGAAGCAAATAAATGTCGACTAAAAGCAAGGAATTTGTGTTATTATTCAGTTCACAATCTTTTCTCGTCGCGAATTCTATCGACAAATTTGAAGATTAAAATATATAAAACGATAATCATGCTTGTTGAACTGTATGGTTTCGAAACAAGGTTGCTTAATCTGAAAGAAGAACGCAGGCTACTGAAAGTTTTTGAAAATAAAATCTTGAGGCGAATATTCAAAACCAAGAGGAATGGGAATGGGGAATGGCGGCAAAATTCATAACAAGGAACTGCATGATTTATACGTTTACCTAACATTGTTATCGTCATCAAGTCATGGAGGCTCAGGTGGGCAGGTCATGTAGCCAAAATGGAAGAAAATAGGAAAGCTTTTTAAGTTTCTACTTACTGGAAGTCCAATCGTAAAACATCCTTTAGGAAGACCTAGACGCAGATGGGAGGGCAATATTAAGATGGATCTTTCAGAAATAGGAATGCAAAGTAGGAAGTGGATCCAGTTGGCTAAGGATAGAAGTCAATGGAGAGTTTTCGTAAACGTGGCATTTAACCTTTGGGTTCCATAGGCCATGAAGTTATTTAGAGTTAGTTAGTTAGTTTAATTAGTTTAATTAGTTTAATTAGTTAATTAGTTTAATTAGTTATCTTTAAAATCTCTACCTGAAGCTTCTTTCAGAGCGTAGCAAATTCACGACAAAATTTTGTAAATAACTCTTATAAAAATTTTAAAAAGTGTTAACTTTTCCATGTACTTAGGTGAGATCGCCCAAACTTTGTGTATCATTTTCTCACAACTTTGGTAATTGTGTTCTGAACACTCTTTATGTAGTGAATGAGTTCGTTTGTACAGCACAACAATTAAGAAGAAATACCTACACTAAGAAAGTAGCCAATATCGGCTAGATGTCCCTTCGTTTCCTTGGGAATGGTAAACAGACATTTGCCTTCAAACAGACCAATGAGGTAGATCCAGACAAGATAGATCCTTTCTTATTGGTTTATTTATTTATGAAATTTACGTATTTAGTTGAGAATATTTGAATATACAAAAATCCTGCGGGATAACTCGGTTAGGGTGTCAGAAATCTGTGTAATCGACAAGTAAAATATTAGCTTAAATTTTCAAAAAGATCGAAAATTATTGAATATTGAAAAAATATATTGAAAATCGAAGCTTGAAAATAATTGAAAATCGAAAAGTATGTAAAATTTGTTCAATATTTTGATATTTATTTAGTCTAAAAATATAGGTAAATTTTATATTACCGCCGAGACAAGTATCTACTGTATATTACGAAATAAATAAATTCTTTTTCTTTCTTTTCTTGTGGCTATTTGAGTATATACATAGGTCTATATCTATGCGCCAATGTGTTGCATTTGGATTTATCTTTAGAATGACAAAATACAAAATATCTTTAGGATGATCGAGGAAGTCTAGAAAGTCAACCTTGGTGATTGCAAATTTATGTGCTATCATGAAGGTAAAAGATAGACTACAATTTTTCTTTTTGCATGTTGGCAATAAGGACTTTCCCACATGGCATCCAACTTCCTTACATCTTGTATACAGGGAAGTCTTCACTGTTGTACAGAGACAGAGAGAGAGAGAGAGAGAAACGTCATAATAAAGAATCCGTCAAAGATCGATATTATCGCCATTTGTAATAAAAGAAAAGGAAATAATGTGTTTTGTAGAGAAGACAATTCATAACAATTGTTCATCCATTACTGTTACAACAATATCTTCTCACGAATAATCTTCATCATCATCATCTTCAATAACTTGCTGTTGTATTAAAAAAAAAACGAAATAAAATGTGTCTTGAGGCAGCCATTGTTTTGCGTAATGTGAACACGCAACAAGCTTTTGACGTATGACTTCGGTACCGCCTGAGTGACAAGACATTGTCTTCACGTTTGCGACCACCCACGCTATGAAAAAGGACCACCAACCCACATAACAACACCAGTTATACACTCTATACGAGGTTTATGAATAACCTATTCTATATTACATAGATACGTTTGTACTGTATAAAGTATCTGTTTTGCGGAATTTTTGTTCTTCCTGAACGTGAACACTTGACTACATTTCAGTATATAATAATAACAATAATAATAATAACGTTTCCTTCGTTATAAAAGCAGGTATCGTATAAAAGAAAATACTTCACCGTACACCTGATAACTGAAATGAACGTGTGATGCTGAAGGTAAAGTAATTTATGGAGCGAAAGTTGAAACTTTTAAATTAGTTTTAAAGTTGTTACACGCGCTTAGAAAGTTTGTATGTTTGCTTTTAGGTTTTAGATGTTTTTAATGCTCGGTACACAAATCTTCGCACTCACACACTATGGTGTTTATTTATATATATTTTTTCCTAGATGGTATCTTGTATCTTAAGAAGAGATTTACATTTTAAAAATTGCAGAAAATGTAATTTCTACAATATTGTGAATATACTTTGCAGAGATTAATAAAATTGAATGTTTAATCGACTACAAATATTAGTAGATATAATCAGGCTAAGGAATTTATAGTAAGAGTGACTATTATATGAATTTAAGTAAGATATACAGTGGGAATAACTATTGTATGGAATAAACTGTGTATGTATGTGTGTGTATTGTTAATAGTTCCAACACTTATTAGAGCAACCCACATTATGCTTTATTTTTTGTGTAATTATGCTTTATTTTTTCAAATTATGCTTTATTATGCTTTATTGTTAATTTCAATCATTGTTTTACATTAATCTATATATATAAAAGAGAACGTACAAAATCCTTTGTCCGCTCATCACGCTAATACGGCTGAACCAATTTCTTTCATTTTTGGGGGGTTATTAGGATTTGGACCCTAGATGGTTTTTATCATATCACTTTAATTTTTAATTACCAGTGTCTTGAGATAATTGACCATTCAAGTGTCCATAACGTACAAATCCTTTGTTATTAGTTCATCATAGGTAAAAATAAACGTATTTATATGCAACCCGCATGACCGTGTCACTCGGCGGGTTAACATAAATGACAGGCGATATACAGCGGAAAATAGCTTGAATCTTCTGTTTAAAATTTTTTAATTGATTTGCTTATTTTTACAGACACTTTTACAATATGCCAGCACCGGGATGGCCGCAGCGAAGCGGGGCGGGTTAACATAAATGACAGGCGATATAATGTTAAGATTTACTGCAATCTTCTATGGTTTTTATCATATCACTTGAAAGCGAAAAAGTAAAAATTATCTAAGTAACAAAGTTTATTGCGTTCCGGGGTGACCGCAGCGAAGCGGGGTGAACGCTGCTAGTCGTGTATAATGTAGAATATTTACTATACATTAAGTATTCTAAATATCTTGATCTATTTATTAATATTTTATGCAACCAGTTTCTTTATATTTAATGAACTTTCTACTTAATGCACTATAAAGAGATAAGCTTTACTCGAGTCAGTTTTTATCACTTATGTGCGCCTTAGAGGTGCATATATACAGAGAGGGAAAGTAAAAGATGCCACCAAAAAGTACAGAAAGTACTCAAGTTCAAGAGGTACACATAACAACATAGTGTTGAGTTCTTGTGCACTATTCATTGTTGGCGGAAAGTTTTATTCTTCTTTTCCTTTTTCCCACCACACCAAAATTTTCACAGAAATAAAAATTAGCTTTTCATTGTTGCATTGTTATGTTCTCAACGATTTTGATTTATAAATATTGGTCTTAAAAATATTAATACAGTATGTTAAACTTGCAGTTAAACAGAATTTTCCAAGAATTATGCTAAATATTTTAAATTATGCTTTATTTTCTAAAACTATGCTTTATTGTCCTTTTAAAATTAGTTTCTTCTGGACCCTTAAAAACCACAACCAGGGACGTACGCACAGGGTGGGTCCTGGGGGGGCCGGATCCCCCCCCCGAAATTTCGATTTTTGTGTAAATTTAGCCTAATTTTAGGGGTAATTTTAGGAATTTTAATATAAAATACGATCATATTGAGTTTGGACCCCTCCCGAAATAAATTGCTGCGTACGTTACTGAATCATGTTCAAGGTACCAACCATATGTCTAAATTGCCATTATGCTTTTTATGCTTTTGGGTTTCTCTACTTCTTATAGTTCAGTGATTCATTGATTTAACCCGGTGTTGCATGAATTATGTTAGAGATTGCATCAAAATGTAATTTGATACTACAGTTAAGTTTTATTTGAAAGGAAACGTTTTCGTTGCATCCGTTAAGGATGCACCTCATTATTAAGAAATACAAAAGTTTAAGACGTATATATTTTTTAATGTTTACTTTACCTCATTTTAAAACTTACAAACTATTAAAATACTATTATTCTTCTCATGATAGCATGCTGTTTCGTGATGACAATATGTGCCAAATATTATACAATGATGTTTGTTATTCCAGAAAAGCAAATTTTGTATTATCAAACTATTACATGAACTTTTCAGGAACTTCTCTTGTATTTTCACTTTGTGCTTAAATCAATAAAGCAATCTTTGCCTAAGTTCATGCTCAAGTAGGCCTATAAGTTGCATGTTGCACATGCTGTAGTAGGATCTCCTTGCAAACGGGATCCTTACATCTTCCTCTGTTCGCTGTTGCTTTAGGTCAATGTCCAATTTACCATTGCGAAACAATATGTCCAATTTACTAATGTCCATTACGAATACATTTTAAAGTAATAAGTTTTTGTTAAGTAACTATTTTTTTTCCTTTTTCCCTCAAATTTAGTCTCAAGTGCTCAAATGTTCCAATTTCCTGATCTGACTTTTACCTTCTTTCCACAGTGCATCTATTAATAGAAAGCTATTTCTTTTTAAAAGATACGCAAAATGTATCATAATCTTGCGTGTATACAACCAACAAGTAACTAAAACCATATCGATGAAATGGAAGGACTTCTTCAAAGACTTTTTTCCAGTTAGCTAGGGTCGGCCTTTTAGATCGTTGTCTCCGTCCTGTTTCTATCTTCTGTCATATCTGCTATGACACCACACTGTACCATATCGTTATTCACACAATCTCCTCATCCCTTCTTTGGCCATTCTCGCACTCGTTCCCCATTTAGTTTTATAGTGTCCACTTGGTGGACTACATATTCCGAAGGTTTTCTTCTTATACATCAAACCATCTTAGTCTACTTTCGTGTAGTTTTAATACTACAAGTCTCATCTTTTGCTGTTCCCGGAAAACTCCATTCTTAATTGTTTTTCCACGTCACTCCACACATTCACTGCAACATTTCATCTCTACAACATTCAAATTCTGGTCCTCTCTCTTCTTCATTCAACGTTCCGCTTCGTATACTATGGCAGGTCCCACTACTGTTTTGCATATTTTTCCTTTAAGGCGTATTGGCACCCTATAGTCACACAATGCTCCTGCTGTTTCTCTCCCTTTTGTCCAATCTCTGCTAATTCTACTGTTTATATCTTCTTCTATTCTTATATTTTTTTCTGTACTATTGATCCTAAGTACTTGCATTTCTTCATCATTACCAACTCTTCTTCATCAAGTATTCTTGTATTCTCGATTACATTTTTCCTGAAAGGACAGTGTAAATATTCTATCTTAGTTCTACTAATTTTAAGCCCTTTGCTCTCCAAATCTCCTCTCCATGCATCTAATTTGTCTTGAAGAGCAGGTGTGGAACTCATCTCACCATTGGATCCGAAATTTACTTTATCTCCAGGTCCAGCAAATTTCAGGAATTTTCCTGGTAACACACCTATAACTTTGCATAAACCCTACATACATTCACAATAACATTTCAGATATAAATTAATTAAAACTGTAATTGTGATACAAGAATTATCTACCTCATTAAAAAGTAAATAACTAATAATGCAATATACAGTTTAATTTCGCATAATCTAAATTGCATTAAGAAAATTTTCTCTTTGTTGCTGACTTATTTATTTATTGAATCAAAAAATCCAATATATTTCAGGCAAAAATTTTCTCGTAGGCCTTATATCTGGAAAACTACAAATAGTGTAGCCAAACCCAAACTATCACTTAACTTAGCATGATGTGTTTTTTTTTTTTTTTCATAAAAATACGAAAACTCCATTATTTAGGGTTCCTTCAAAAAATTTGTGGATCCTGATCGAAAAATGCATCAAAAGATCCAATATATTTCAATCAAAAATTTTCTTATACGCCTTATATCTGGAGAACTACATATAGTTTAGCCAAACCCAAACTATCACTTAACTCAGGATGATGTGCTTATTCCGTTAAAAAAAAAAGAAAAAAAAAGAAAGAAAGAAAAACGCGAACTCGATTTAGGAGCCCTTCAAAAATTTTGTGGCCCCTGATCCAAAAACTAATTATTGGCCAAGATCGCAATCTTTTGATCCATTTTTTTTTTTTTTTTTTGATCATTCCAAAAATTCTTGTTTACTTATTTCTTCCTAGTTTGTGTGTAGGAAAGAGTCGAGATAGCAAAAATGTTATGCATAAAGAGAATAAAAAAGATACGTTCTGCTGCTTCGTGCGCTTCAACACGCACTTGCTTCTCGCTGGTGACGTCACGCAAAACAAAGAGCGAAAAGCGTCCACTCGTATAGCCCAACCTTTCTTTCTAGTAACCTTGCTATGAATCATGTAGCGCTAAAAACCGTGCTTGAGATCTAACACTTGTGTGAACTAGTGATGTCTACGAGATTAGTGAAGTTTCTTGTCTCGTCTCATCTCGTCTCAATTCCCGTCTCAAAAATCAAGACCGAGAATTGTCAGATTTCTGGTCTCGTTTCGATTTTAAAAATAGTTTTTTTTTTTTTTTTTTTTTTTTGTCTTGAGACGAAATTACAAATTTTTCGTCTCGTAGGCACAGGACCTGGGCTTCTGGAACACTGATTGATGTCTGGGCTGCTGGGGAGAGGGTAAACGATACTTCGGCCTCTCCCTTGGATACGCCTAGGCATGAGCAACAGCACTTCACACACTTTTGCATAGTATAGTCTGGAAATCTAAAAAAAGAAGTCACTGAGACTTTCTTTTCATGCACCAACATTCAAAAGACACAAAATCAGAATTGTTGTCAGTGCTTCCCTGTCAGTTTTGATAAAACAATCACAAGTAGTATTTAGAAAAAGAAATTTCTTATTGTTCTCAATAAAACAATTACAGCGATTGGGTGCTTTCACACACACAAACATATACATAAATGATTCATAAAACTGTTTCAACCATTGTTATCTTTATTTCCCACCTTCCATCCAGAATCTTGATTTTTCAAGTAACACGTGTTTCTGATTTTATCTCTGCATATCGTGAAACTCTACCAGAGTTGTAATGTCATTCATTTTATTGCCTTCCTTGTACACCTACATGTAAACATACAGTGTTGCTAAGTACTCTTATTATTACTATTTATTTATTTTTAAATCTAGAATTTCTTACGTATGGGGTGATGCTGGAAGTACATCTTGATTATTTGAAATCAAAATGCAATGTAATATTTGTTATTCCTTTATTATTACTTGTTTATAATGTTATTATTTGTTTACTAATATCAGCACATTTCATAACATTTCGCAGATGTACGAGGGTAAGTCAAAAATTTTCAGCAATGTAGCTGTAACTTTTCTTACATTGTTCATACTGACCTCTGGCCTCCTTTACTTTATTGTTATGCTGTTGTGGTCATGCTATGAAAGTTTGATCTTGATTCCTCAATTTGTCTTCCTTTTGTTGCAGATAGATTATGGCCGCTCCATTAGAAAGTGTATCAGGGGCCGTAATCCGTCAAAGACCTTCGGCACAATACGAGGACAGTGTCTTCCCGCAACGGAGTGTCTACGAATGGATTGAAAAAGAAAAAAATACATTTTCGTCCGACTTATTCCTCGTGCGTAACACTTGTGCGACCATTTTTGAATTTTTCAATCCATTCGTAGTATTTTTGTCGAAAGTTTTTGATGAATTGCGGCCCCTGATACACCTTCCGATCACAAAAACCGGATCGCTGATCGTTGTTCCTCTTTGGTGCAAACTTCTAATGAAGCGTCCATAATCTATCTGCAACAAAAGGAGGATAAATGGGGAAATTAGAATCAACCTTTCATAGCATGACCACAACAGCATAACAATAAAATAAACGAGGCCAGATGTCAGTATTAACAATGTAAAAAAAAAAAAAAGTTACAGCTACATTGCTGATAATTTTTGACTTACCCTCGTACCACGTTCTAAATGTTTCATATCCTTCATTGCCTTTAATATATTCGGTAAATTTAAAAAAAAAAAGTTGGTATGGGGCTACAACATAGCGAAAAATCATCATAGCCATAAAAACAAATTAGTCTTCACTATATAGTTCCCAGGTAATCTGTTTTCTTGGCATGTGAATACATTCATTCACCAGTAATGAAGAATTGAACATAAAGCGATGAAGTATGGTGACTTTCTCATAAACACAATACGATAATGTCATTCCATTGAACTTTTTTTTATTTTAAATATCTATCATGAAGTTGTAAGAAAGCTGGAGAACTGAAATACACAGTGTGGTCCATAAGTTCCAGAGCTGATTCTTTTTATCCTATTTCCCGAACTGACTATTTCCTACCAACGCTATTTGTGGAACAGTGCTTGAATTATGTAGTACTAGACTTAATGAATAAGAGTACAAATTGGGTTACTGTAGTTGCTGCAGTTACGAAGACAAGGCATATGATTCACACCCATGCTGTTAGTCTGTGTCTAGGTGCGAAATGAATGAGAAGGACGGACAAAGTGTAAGAGTTAAATTTTTCTCTTAAGCCGGTATGTCTGCAACAAATAAGCTAAAAAAAATATTCAGAAAGCTTATCGGGATGCAGTATTAAACCGAACAACCGTTTGTGAGTGGCACAAACGGTTTCGAGAGTGTAAGGAGTCAGGGAAGGACTATGAACGCAGTCGTCGGCCCACAACAGTCCGAACTACTGACAACATCGCCGCCGTTGCCAAAATTTTCAAAGAAGATGGATAATTGACGCTTTAGTTTCGACAATACACATGACAACTTTCGAACGACTAAACAGTTTCTGGCTCAAAAACAAATAGTAACCTTGTAGCATCTCTCTTGCTCTTCAGACCTATCTCCACCCGATTATTTTCTGTTCCTCAAGCTCAAGTTGTAACTGTATGAAAAATTATATACTATCAAGGAGATTTAAGAAGATGTTAGCGACTAGATGATCAGGATTAGCACAGAATGGTTTTGAATAACCATGAAGAAAAAGAAATACTTGCTCAGCAGTTTATTGCATCAAATGGAGCATATTTTTAGCAGATACCAGCCTTCTTATTTTTCTTCCAATGGCCCTAGTGCTGAAACTTATAGGCCGCACTGTGTTTCTATATTGTATTTCTTTCTGTTAGAATTTTTTCTGTTCTGTATTTCTGTATTCTGTATTTTTTTTCTGTTCGACCGTTGGATTCGAATGTGGGTATTATTTCGTGTATTTTTGTAAATTGTGCTCAAATGTATTTACTTTTTATAACCTTTAGACCTATTTACGTAATTATATTTATTTTTTTAAGTAAGCAGAGTACAGACATCTTGTTTATCCCTTTTATGACGACGTGTTTGTGCTGTCTTAACCATGGAGGTAAAAAATAAAATCACATTAAGTCCCTCTTCATATTTATCCACTGCAGTGGCGCAACTCGGTGGAGCAACTGCTTGTGAAGCATTGCTTTAAATTGCTGCCTTCGTTTGCTTCCACTGCAGTTGCTTCCACTAAAACGGTTGCCGCCACCGACCGCTCTCGAGCAACTGTCTCGAGCAACTCTCAGTGTCTTCCACTCGAGGAAAAGCATTGCTTTAAATTGTAGCCTTCGTACGGGGACACTGAAGTGGCGGTCACCGCACAAGGTTGCCAGTGTATCTCGTTGCCAATGTATGTATATGTTGTTTAAAAAAAAAAAAAAGGAAGAAAGAAAAGAAGAAAAGGAGCTGATCAGACGAAACATGCACACTTGATCTTTCCGTGCCTGCCCTAGTCGCGGGTTTACTACCCCTCCCCGATGGGGAAAATTTTAAACACAATAGAAAATAATAATGAAAAACTTATTTTATGCATACCTTTATTTCGTTTTAGTAGAAATTTTAATGAATTTTCATTTTACATATGTTGTGAAGAAAGACTTTAATTACTATAACTTCACGATCTTTTCTTGTTGTTTGAAATAGTTACAGAGAATGATGAGTTTTACGATATGCGTTGGCGCAATAATGAAATAAATTCGTTTTGAATTTTCGCCCGTAATAATTTGAATATTCCAACACTAAGAATTTCATTAAACGAAATAAAATAATCGGATTGCAAGGGCGCCCATCAGGAGGGGCAAGGTGGGGCGATCGCCCCCTAGAGGAAATTGTACTTCAGAATATCGAAAATCCAATAGAATTTTTACATTAGTTACAGCAAAATTTGAAACTATTTTTGAAACGTCGCTTATACTGCCCCCCTTGTAAACCACAACATGGGCGCCCTTGTCGGATTGTTGAACGTTATCTAGATTTATATTGTGACAAGGTGTTGAGGAGCTCATGCACAGAGGGTTGCGTGGGAAGTGCAGTACACCATAATTACCCGCCTCTTCGCTACTGTCTACTGCAAGTAGAATGTTAAAATTCTATTTAGCTTCGACGACCAATGATTAACGCCAATAGACTTCCTAAATCAATTATTATTTGGAAACTGTTTTACTTCTATTGTTATTGTTATTATTATTATTATTATTATTATTATTATTATTATTATTATTATTATATTTTTGCACTTTTCTTCGTCTTGCTAATTAGGTTTTTATTCAAAGTGCTCCCCTCAAAACGTTGCGCCCCGGGCCTAGTGGTAAATCCAACTCTGCCTAGTCATTTATTATGTTTTGTTCTTTGGGTATTAGTCATTCATCACCAGATTAGCAGCCACCCCTTATGCCAAATGAATCATTTCCGGATACGTTTATAACTATTATTATTATCACGTAACGGGACTTATAATATTGTATTCTTAGTCCGTCCGTCCGTTACTCCTACGATAGCTCTTGGACAAATGCCAAATTGTTATATTCTGTTTTTGCAATAGATATGTGGAGCGATTATGGTATCTCGTCCGAGTTCGTTAATGGAGACGATTAATCAACCGGACGTGGTAAAAATCAACCATTTCCGGTTTTAACGTTGCCATTATACAGCGAAAGCCATAATAGATAGCGAGAAGGGGTTTTTCTCAAATCGATTAAGTGTTCCAAGAATATCTTCCATGTCCATCCTTAATACTGTATTAAAACCGGAAGTGGTAGAAATCCAGTACGACTTCCGGTTTCAATATTAATCTATATAAAGAAAACCGATAAGAGAACAAGTTCGATTTCCTTGGAATCGACTTAGCGTTCTAAGAATAGTTCGCATTTTCTCTTTTAACACTTTATTCAAATCGGTAGTGGCAGAAATCAACCATTTCCGCTTTCAGTGTTGATCGCCATAGAATAAAAACGATAATAGATAGCGAAAAGTGCTTTTGTAATCAATTTAGCATTTCAAATGTACTATCTCCCCTCTTAGCCTTCTATTTAAATCAGAAATAACATAAATCAACTACTTCCGGTTTAAACGTTGATTACTATAAGGTAAAAACAGTAATAGGTAGGGAGAAGCGGTTTTCTGTAATCAATTGTGTCCCAAGAATAATATTCCATCTCAACTCTAATCTGTTTACTAAAACCAAACCTGGTACACATGTACCATTTTTGGTTTCCAGACTAATTTGAAAAAAAATATTGGCACGCTCCACTTTATTGTCTTTACAGAATTATGTATTATTATTATTATTATTATTATTATTATTATTATTATTATTATTATTATTATTATTATTATTATTATTATTAATAATAATAATAATAATAATAATAATAATAATAATAATAATAATATTAAATCATTAAGGAAAAAAGTAAAGGACGGAAATATGTTGTTGACAAAACCAAATATATATATTTATGGGATTCTTTGTGGCTAAATGCTTAGAACTTGCACCCTTGCAGGAGTCGGGTTCGATTTCCGGTGGCAGGTACTGTGGTTTGTAGATCTACGCCCCATGTAGCCTAGTAGCGTACGTGTTGAAATGAAGTTGAACTCTAAGTAATAAAAATGAAAAATGAAATGAAATTTTTAAGTTTTACGTCTCACGGATATGCCGGTTAGGCTAAAGGAGACGGTGATGATGAGAAATGAATGAAATGATGGAATGAAGAAAATAGGAGGAAACGGGAAACCCCGAGAAAACTCACGAGCACGGTGTTTGTCCACCACAAAGTCCACACGGCGCGAGCTGGGATCGAACTAGGGACCACAAGCACCGGAGTAAGTAATAAAAATATATAAACAAAAATATAGGTAGGTGGAAGAGTATTACCTGCGTCTAACAAAAGAATATAAATTGAGAAATTAATTACAAAGTTTATGTTGACTTTGGAGCTGCAACACCAAAAAAAAAAGAAGTATGGAAATAATATGCATATGTATATAGTCCTAATGACAGGATTGCTCTCATGCAAATCCTCCTCTAAGGCAAATCTCTTAGCAGAAAGAGAGCCGTCCTGTGAATTCTCAGGAACCTCATTCAAGCTAGTTCAGGCCAACTGTCATCCGGGGAATCTAAAATATTCCCCTTCATGTCAGCATCTTCAAAACCCAGGGAACTCACTCAATGAAAAGGATTTAGTTCTAAATATCTAAAAATTTTCGACATACGGAAGTAGTTAAAGAACTTCATTTTGTCTGCACAGAGATTACGATACAAAGTATGATACAGGCCAGTTTGCAATCTCGTTAATAGCATAGGATGCACGGACATTCGTTTTTTTTTTTTTTTCCTCTACGTTTCTTCTTTTTGAGCAGGAAAATAAGAAGAAGTGCTTGCTTACTATTAACAGCTATTTCTCAAAGTGGAATAACTTGAGACAGTGGAAATGCTTCTACGAACTATATGAACCGGATAGTCGCCGAATGGACACTGAAATCTCGAACCATGAATAGCTATATGTGCGCTTCTGCGTGTTCGATGTATTTCTATGTGTCCTGGCAACACCATTCATAACATGGGCAATAAAAGGGGTGGGGAAATAGAAAATAACAAGAAGTCTTGGTACCTGCTGTCAGTTGCTCGTCTTTTCATAAGCAGTGGCGCAACTCAGTGTTTCCACTCAGTGGATGCGAATGAAGGGGACCTAAAGGCCGAATCATAGATCCTAAAGATTGCATTTCTAGAGGTGCTCTGGGACGCGCGGTGGCTCGGTATTAAAGCGCTTGTCTCTGGTGCGTGGGGGCCCTGGTTCGATCCCGGCCAAGTAAGTTTGTAGTGGACAGCATCGTGTCCATGGATTTTTCTCGGGCACTCCCGTATTCTCCCACTTTTACATTCCACCAATTCTTTCATCATCATTCACTTCCTTAAATCATTGTCACACTTAGCCTAACAGGTTAAATCGTGGGACGTTAAACTGAAAGATTACATTACATTCTACACATACTCTGAGGAGAGAAATATATTTTTCGTGAAATGTTTCTAAAAACGCTCCCCTACCCCTCGATTCAGCGCTGTCTTCTATCGCGCCTAAAAGCGCAATACTCATGAAAGGGAGTTCATTTTAGAAAGGGGTCCCTGGTTCGAAGCCAGCTCGCACCAAGTGAACTTTGTGGTGGACAAACACTGTGTGTGTGTGTTTTCTCGGGGTTCTCCCGTTTCCTCCCACTTTCTCCATTCATTCACTTCATTCATTTCTCATCACCGTCTCCTTTAGCCTAGCCAGCATAGCCGTGGAAAGTAAAATTTGCAGACTTCATTTCATTTTTCATTTTGAAACAACTTTGTGCACTCCACTCCGAAGAAGTGGAGAAATTTAATTCTAATTGGTAGTGGTACAATTCTAATTTAACATGGCGAAGGAGATTAAAAAAAAAAAAGTAGAGAAGTCCTTTCGCAACGTTGTATTGAGTGAGAATTTGAGATTTCTTAGCAAGCCGTGGGAAAGAGTTCTGGAACTCCATTGAATTCTATTTCTCCTCCACGATACTCATTTTCCAAACAGCCAGAGATCAGAATTTTGTATACATATCACTTGATTACTGAGCGGAAAACGGCAACTTCAGCTGGTCATAAATAATTAAATTAAAGGTAGGTCTATATACTGTTTGGCATATGAGCTGTATTAGGAAATCTGAATAGAAGATTAATATGATTAACAAACGCAATTTATTGTCACATTAAGTTGACAACGCTGTTAGATATAATTATTAGATTTCATATAAAAGTCTGTCAGCATTCGCTCCTTATAACAACAATATCTTAATATCCTTAACTTCGTCTGTATGGCGGCTCTACTTCGTACAGGTTGTTCGTGAGCCTGATATACAGCTTGATTGCTTGCAATGCACGCTCAAACAACTCTGCAGTTTCATTTCGTACTCTCTCTCTCTCTCTCTCACTCTCTCCATATATATTTATGTACGTGTGCGTGCTAGTTGATCTTTGAATATATGTTTATATCAACTGTCGTGTCAAAATAAAGAAAAGTACATTGGGTGTGTGATTGCACTTTTATGATTCTGAAAGACAGAGCAAAAAAAGGAACATGAATTATTTTGTGTCTGTTCAGAATGTACTTCCCTCGAAGCACGACATTGCTTTTTTTGGTTAATATTCGAAATGAAATCTGGTCTTAAAAGTATTTGCATAAAAATAACCTATGCGATTATCTTGTTGCCTACTTTTTCATTTCTTTTACTTGAAATATACTGAACTTTAAAAAAAAAAAATGTGATAAATATATTTTTTCTCTTATACAGCAGTAGTAGTAAGCTGTTTGGCCCATATATAAATTGTAAATTAGTGTGCAAGCGTGGGTGAAACTTTAGTAAACACACACACATATATATAATGTTTCTTACAGAAATGTTATGCGGTCATGCGTTCATGAACGAAAAATCATTTGAATAGTAATCCTGCATAGTAAATTGGACTTTATCATGGAGAAAGAAATGCATGTAGTAAAAATAAGAAGTTGCATGTAAAAATTAATTTCAATTCTAATTTTTTCAACATTAATAAATATTATTATGTATGCAGAACATTAAAAAAGTCTTTTGTCCATGTTCCCCGTTTTTATTTTTATTTTTCTTTCTTTCTTTTTGATTATTCTGCAGAGAAGTGAACACCTACACACTGTGAGATTTATTTAGTAACAATATTTATTATATTATAAAATTGAAAGTGACTATGTTTGTGACTCTTAGTCTCTTGAACCGCCCGACAGATCTCGATCAAATTTTTGACATAGATGCCGTTCCGGCCTGAAAGTGTTTTTAGCTATTTACTTTGACGATAGAACTTAGGGGTGGGGGAGGTCAAAGTGACTGTCTATGTGACTTCACTCTTGAACCGCCTGACCGATCTCGATCAAATTTTCAACCTAGATGAAGTTCGAAAATGAGATGATTTTTGCATCACTTTGACGATGTAACTTAAAGGAGGGGAAAGAAATTTACAAATGATCGAAAATGACCGATATTAGTATAGAATCTGTAGTTTTTGAGGTGGCTGAGTTGAACAGTGACACTTCTGCTGCCATTTAAATCCAAATTCAGCCCCACAAGCGTTGAACATCGGTAATTCCGTATACCATAGGTGCCGACTACATGGGTATGGTCTTGGCTGGCTCCAAGGATCAAGCATCTGTTAGAGAATTTTTAATGGGTGCTCAAAAATTAATATTGAAATAACATTTGCATGACATTGGCAAAAACTTAGTGTATGTGAACGCAAGTTTGATTTTCATGGGCGAGTGCTTATACGTTTAAGAATTGTTTATCAATATCACTTTTAGCCTTCTCAGGTATATGGCATACGAAGATTGAGCGACATAACATTATACAACAATAATAATCAATATTCACATGTGAGAGTGATTTTATACAGTTATTTCAAATAACTTGGAGATTGGTGCTGTTTTTTTGTATTTCTAATATAGGTCAAAAGCATTTGTATAAATTGAGTTTATACAAAAGACATGGGCAGTTGAGTTCTTTTTCAGTTTTCACTCAAATTATTCTAAAATATTAAGAGGTTTGATTATAATCATTATTATTTTATTTTTTCTCTCTCTTTTTTGGCCAATATTGCTAACATATCATCATCATCATAGCAATTCTGTCATTATTGGCAGGTCACTTGCAACTTAGAAGCATCGATGTACAGTGGTCCTCAGCTAGTCTTTTCGTCTTGACGTAGTAATTTTCTGTTTTAATACTTTCCTTCAACTACAGTCTCCTTTGTCCCCTCCCTTTCTTTCCTTCCACCATACCCTCTAACATGTCCTTCATAATAAAGTTCCTCCTAAGCCAATGTCCGAACCAGTTCCTTTTCCTCCACTTAATCACATCTAAAATTCTTCTCTTCTCCCCTACTGCTACTATTTCTAACACCTTCTCATTCGTTTTCCGTTCAACCCAGCTAATTCTCTCTTTTCTTTCGAAATCCTCCAATATATTTTTTATCGTTTTTGCGTAATGTCCATGTTCCTGTTCCATAGAGTACAAATTGGAATCAGTAAAACTAAATCTCAATATGTAATTGGAAGTTTGTTCAATACAAAGATTAGCTAATCTTGGTTTAAAATAAAAATTATCTGACGCCTTTAGAGAGTAAAAATAATTTAGCAATTCATGCTATTTCAGTAATCTGTGCCGTCTTGATTTTCTTTCATGCGTGTTAGGAGTGGCCTCCCCAACTTTTGGGAACCAGTGGAGTATTGAATATGTTAATAAAATATAAAAAGATTACACAAATGTTGTAATTTATCTTATAAGTAGTGAAGCGTGGAGACCCATTGAAAAAACTATAAAAGTTATTGCCTATGTTGTATACTATTATAATACTTACACGAAGGTAAACTATATTACTACATTTAGAAACATGCATTGTATTTCCGTTACTATTGACATATTGTAGAATTTATCCAGAGTAAAATTTACCTATGAAAAGCATAAGATTTCTTAAAAGCAAGACTTGCAAGACTCTTGCAGCAAGACCAAGATCAAGACCAAGCATTCCAGTGCAAGACCAAAACCAAGGCTGGATGTGCAAGACCAAGACCAATACCAAGAGCAGCCAGGTCTTGGTCTTGGTCTTGCATTTGCTCATCATTATCCATGACGGACCCCAATAAATTTACTTGACCCCCCATCCCTTCCTGAACAAAAACCAAGGGTATTTTGTTTTAAATCATGGTTCTAAGATTCAGTAAGTACCGAACTATTGATAACGTACTAAGTTAAATCTTTTATGTCTTTCTCGTCTCGTTTTGTAAACTTATATGGTATAAAATTTATGTCCTGATTAGGGATGCGCACGAGACGAGTCTAGACAGGATTTTCTTGACAAAATTCGAGTCGAGACACAGCTCTTCCAATAGAGAAATATATATATTTTTCGAGTCGAGACATCACTTTTACGGCACATTTTCGAGTCGAGACAGCCACAAATCTTGTCTCGTGCGCATCTCTAGTCCTGATTTATTCTTAATTTTATCTAGAAGTTGTCAGAATCCTTCCTCGTCACAAGAGATCCACAAAGGATAAGATATAACAGCATGTAAACCAAATTTATTATTGGAGTATATTGTGTAATGACTTGTGTATTTTTAAACGTTGATAAATTATATTCATTGTGTTCACGTAATCATTTTATCAATTTGTAGTTTTTTTATACTACTATGACTTGTGTAATATTAAAAGAATATTTGGGATATAAAACTTGTGTAAACTAGTGATGATCACGAAACTCGTGAGATTTCTCATCTCGTGTCGATTATCGTCTCAAAAACGAGACAAGACTTTCTTGTTTCTAGTCTCATCTCGATTTTCTTTTTTTAAAAAAAGCATCTACTTCTCGTCTTCTTTTCGAGACAATATTCGAGACGAGACATTTCTGGTGTCGTGGACAACACTACTTCTTTTATTAGTGTTAATGACTCTAATGTCAATAGGAATGCGCACGAGACAAGATTTGAGGGTGTCTCGTCTCGAAAATGCTCTGTAAAAAGTGATATCTCGACTCGAAAAATGTATATTTCTCTATTGGATAGGGATGCATTCGAGTCGAGTCGAGTCGAGATTTAAGCCTGTCTCGACTCGTCTCGAGAAAATGTTGTCTCGACTCGTGTCTCGACTCGAAAATATGTTTCTGTTTCGACTCGTGTCTCGACTCGACAGTCTCTGTCTCGACTCGACTCGAATTCGAGTCGAGACGTCTCGAAATTCGAGTCGAGACAAAATGTACGAGTTAAAATATACGCACACATCAGCCACACCATCATGATTACCTACCTAATTGTCAGTATGTCGACTTTTGGCATGGATAAAAACGGCGACACGTCTTGGCATACACGCAATGATCCTTGATAGGTCGCTGGAGAAAGCTGGCACCACATGTGCTCACCTAGGTCACCTAATTCCCGTAAATTCCGGGAAGGGGGGCGATGTGTTCTGACGTCACGTTCAATCACATCCCACAAGGGACATCACTCAAATGTCCGGCTACAATTTCAATGAAACTTTTTTTTGCTGATAGAAGGCATGTATGCATTATTACTTGTGATAACAAATTTTTGCCATGGTGCATGTTTTCTATTTTTTAAAAAATAACTTTTAAGAGTTGTGATGTGGTTATTAGAGATTACTACAGAAGTCCCTTGCTACCCTTTGTAAACGGAGCGTTAATGAAGAAAAGTGAAGAAAAACCATGTGGATACATATAAGTCTTGGGGGGAAGTCGTATGGTAGATATGACCTTCATGGCAGCCATCTTAAAAATCCGCCATTTTGAATTAAGGTCAAGTTTTCAAAATGGGAATAGGGTAATATGATACATAATTTCGGGCTAGAATTTAATTAGAAAAATAATGGTGAGGTTAGTTTTAAGATACACCCATTTGGGGGAAAGTTACAGGCATATTAATTGTTTTTACTTACTGTGTGCGTAAGCCCCTTCTTACTTTCGTCTCAAGACCTATAAATCGATCGCAACGGCAGAGCCCGGTTTCGCACTAGTGTTTAGAAATCTTTAAACTCACTTGAGGCAATATTTGTGGATTATTGTATTGTATTTTGCCTTTTATTAAATTTGAACCCACTTCATGATCTTGTGTAAAGTATCACTAAAAGAGAATTTCTGTTTTATGGAGAACGTAAGCATAGCAATTATAAAAGGTGAGTAAGGTGCGTATGTATTTATAAGAAAGTTTATTTTACGAGTCTTTTGTGGTTCCGCCAACCTATTCTTTAGTTTTTTTTTTTAAATACTCATATCTCATAAATAAAAGAGCTATTATAAAATCTCTTACCACTATTCTTTAATACTTATAAAATTTTATTTATTGTAAAAGCACTGGCGAGATATTTCTTATCGCCCACTAAAATTATGGTGGAGCTCCTTCGTGACTAACGGTTAGCATACTTGCCTTTGGCGTGGGAAACCTGGACTTGATTCCCGGTGGGAGTTCATGTGGTTCGGATTCCACGTTAATCAGTAGGTCCACGTCACACATAGCCTCGCTGCTGAACGGGACGTTAAACTCAGAATCAATTCAACTCAAAATTATGGTTTTGACTTTATTATGATGTCATTAGTTTAAACGCCCAACTGCCCAGTAATTATAAACATTGACTACATTATAAAATTGTAATTTGTGACGACTAAAATATCAGAAATTAAAGATTATTCTTTGGGTTTTGGAACATTTTGAAAAACGTGAAAAACTGGTACTGCACCGATACAACACACCTTTTGGATTTGTCATTGTGTAAAGTGATACAAACTAAAGAAGAATTACAACTTTATGAAATTGTATTAGGACTTATTATTTAGAAATAAACACCAAATAAGTGTAATAGTTCATATCCGTATCAAATACCAAGTTTATGATGAATCAACTACACAAAGTAGGATCCAAAAACGCTCATTGCAATTTGTTCCATCCTTCAGTCGAACCAGGAACTGAAACATAAAGAGTGACATTTTATTTTTAAAGATACTTTGTCCAGCTAAGTATTGTGAAGGTTTATGTCAGTAGAAGGAATTGCATTCCATTATACAAGCGCAATTTCACAACTTTACGTACACATTACTAAATATCGAACACCCTTGTCCATATGATTAGCGTACGCGTCTTTGGTGCGGGAGACCTAGGTTCGATTTCCGATGGGAACTCCTGTGGTTCTGAACCCACGTTAATTTGTAAGTTCACGTCTTATATAGCTTTGATGCTGAAAGGGACACTAAACTCTAATCTAATACTAAATACAAATATTTAAAGAAAAATGATGACGCACCAAGATGACGTGAATTTGGCTATCAAATCCATTTTGTGTTTTCAGTTATTTTCTAGTAGTATTTTTTCTAGGCATCCTTTCAAAAGACAGTGATGCAAATTTCGTAACTGCGAATTCCTGTTAGAAGCCATGAAATTATCCGATTAGATGCAAAATTTCCCGTCCACTAAAATAGATACCGTAAATTTACAATATCTAACAATAAATAATTTTGAAAGATATCGCTTTCGAGGGAAAAAATGAAGTGAAATCTTTGAGTTTTACGTCCCACGGTTATGCCGGTTAGGCTAAAGGAGAGGGGTGATGATGAGAAATTAGTGAAATCGTGGGATGAAGAAATTGAGAGGAACGGAAGAACCAAGAGGAAACCCACGCACACGGTGTTTGTCCACCACAAAGTTCACTTGGTGCGAGCTGGGATCGAACCAGGGTCCCCAAGCACCAGAGGTGAACGATCTACCACTGAGCCACCGCGGCCCCGCTTTAGAGGGGTCATGACGTATAGTTGAACTCATTCTCGTAGTATGAAAGGCATTATTTATAATTATGCATGATAGGATCAAAAACAAAATTTAAAAATATTATGTGCACTTTCTTTTAAAAAACATTATATTGTCTTTTATGGTGTGGAAGGGAATGTTATGTTCGAAAAAAAAGTCCTTAACACGATTCTTGTTGCTACACACTGCATGTTCCTAGCCACAGAAAAGATGCAGCGATAGGTAGGCTATTTTTTAATTGCTTTACATTAGCTTGATGTTTCAAGTCTTTTGTGTGTTTCTGAAGTTCACTTTTACCACAAAAGAGCTCAATATTGACATGTGTTACATAGCTTTGGTTCGATTCTCAACACGGACTGCAACTACCCGTTAAATTGTGCATCCGAAAGGCACTCTTTGTTAAACCTCGCTCATCACCGCTCATCTTAATAATATATATAACTTTACCACGAAGCAAATGTTGCATTTCTCTCTTTCATCCTCACACAACACAAAACTAACCACAGCTGTGACACGAAGGAGCTATTTCGAAAAGAAACAAGCTGTGCTTCATAGAGACGTGTACCAAATGATAGAAGTATAAAGTATTGTTTTCTTTCCTGTTTATTGATATCAGTTGGTGTTCTTAATGAGTTTACTCATTAGTTTAGAAAGAGTATATATGGAATTTGGACATACGTTGTACGTATTCTCCTGAGAAATTGATGAGACCAGAAAAATTATAAGGACAGATGGAATAGGTTTAAGCGCATCTACGTGACTTTATCAAATATTTATTCTCCATAATGGTACCACGCGGAAAACTTGGTATACTATAATCTTTGCCTCCCTCTGTTAGCTGTTTTGTATCATATATATCGGATGGTTTCGATATTTCTTCTGATCATTAAAACAACAATGGTACCTGTGTGCGTGAAGAAATGCAAAAGCACAATGTAACTTCCTATTTGTTTTGGAAACAACAAACCCATTTCACGTGTGCGAGAGAAATTGAGCACAGCGAGATCGGGTGTTTACTCACGGTCAGTTCGCAGCAGGAGTCCATGGTAAAAGATTTGGCTATCTCGGAAACACTCGCAAAACCTTACAAATACAAAAGACTGCGCTTCAAAGAAAGTTTAGACACAGATGTTTCAATTTTCTTTTAGCATCTTTCTTCAGCAAAAGAGTCGGTTCATTGTATTCGAAAAAGGGAAGGGAGAAAGGGTGAATTTATATTTTATGTGGGGGGTAACGTTGTCAGTAGTATAAACAATACATACCGCTTCCGATTCTGTACTGAAGCACTTCCTTTAGCGGTATATCACTAGATCTATCCTGACCCTCATCCCACCTCAAGTTGTAAAGTAGAAAGGGACAGAAGTATTCAACATGACTGCGCACTTGAGTTTCAGTTCACAATACTAAAACCAGTGAGCAAGTAAACAGTCTTTTGTAGGATCGTGTTTTACTTGAATTTATTTTTGAACATTTCTGTAAATTCAACAACAGAACGCAGTAGAAATACGGACTAGTTTTTACTCCAACCATTACTTTCGCTCCAACCCAGGGATGCCACATTTATGATTTCGTACTAGATTTAGTGATTTTACTATTGAACTAGTGATCTAGTACGTACTTTGGGTAAATAGGCACATTCTAGTGATTTTTTTGCATTTTTTTTCTGATGCAGACAAATGACAAGGAAATGGTTCTGAAAATAAAAGGAAGAAGTGTATTGCAGTTCAAAACAAATGTAGAAACCTTAAATTATTTTTTCTTTTCCCTCTGACTCAATGAAACCCATGCTTTGTAACGACCTTAGGTAAACAACGGCTATCTTTGGTCCGCTACCTCCTTTTGTTAGCCGACATGAGATGGGTTACTTTTTTTCTGGAAGAAAGTGAAGAAATAATTATCCAGTACATTTACGTTTTGTCAGGCACACAGGCGCAGTCTGTACTTGTTTCCTAACGAATTTTAGCAACATAACATAAATGAAACATATGTACCAGAAAATAGAGGCAGTACAAACGGAAATTTTCATCTGTGACACATTTGATGAGAAATATAGTTAGATGTCACGTGCAAGCACTCTAAACATGTCCTATCCTGTAATTCTATTCGTATGTTTAGAGTGCTTGCACGTGACATTCGTAGGTGAGACTGAGAAATCAAGAAACAATACTAACTGGTTTTCTTCCAGGGGAAAAATCTAAATGTGAAGGGGTGTTACACTGGGACTTTAATTGCGTCCTTTGTACAAGATTAACAAGTAATAGCAATTTTTTTAATTTATTTTAGTTCTTGGGGAGAGGAAGATGGAAGCGAACCCTCGTAAGGAACTCTGCAAGGAAACATGAATACTATCCGCCACTGTTTGTTACATTACACAAAATAGTTTTATATATATATATTGAGTTTTAGTCAGGGTTTTCATTCTGCAGGAGAGGGGGGGGATAGTAATACCTGACGAACATTTTCTATTCTCAGAATGTTGCAATGATAGCATTTCCTCCATTATAACTTGGCCAAGCTAGTTGCATTATATGTAAGGATTAAGTTAGCCTAAAAAGCTTAAATTTCTATGGCTGTTTTACTCTGTACCCATGTTTCTCATTTTCGGTCTACGGGACTCTGTGTCCGGAAATTTTCGATGGCTTCCAAGTCGGAAAATAAGTGTATCAAAGGCATATATATTATATCTATGGTTCTATGAGGTATGGATCTACAGTTTAAAGTGGGATACTGGTAACAACTTCATGAGCTTCCACCATAAATCAAACCAGAGTCTCCCGCGATCAAGGCGTATGTGTTAACCATACAGCCACAAGGAAATTCACATAAGCACACACACATATATATTGTTGAGTTGATTTTGACTTTACCGTCTCTTTCAGCAGCGAGGATATATGAAATGTAGACCTACTGATTAACGTGGAATCCGAACTACATGAGCTCGCGCCGGGAATTGAACCCGAGTCTTCCACGGCAAAGACGCATACACTAGCCGCGGAGTTCACACACACACACAGAATCAGAGTCCTCACTCACCAAGGGTGAAAGCTGTGCCACTGAGTCACAGCGGCCACGGGGCTAGGTCGAGTCCACTTTACGTTCATAGTTTCTTAGTACATAAATGTTACGATTATGAAATAGATTTTCCTTAATGAGCTGCATAAAAAGAAAAGCTTTCGAAATGCATTAAACAATTAGCTCGATTTGAGTGTGAACTTAAAGTTATATCAGAGTGTAAATACGGATACACACCAAAGCTCGAAAACTTAATACACTATTTCTCCTATATAGTCAGCATGTATCAAGCAATCGTTCAGCTTTCATTTGAGAGGATGGAAATCGAAGGCCCCTGAACAACTATGTTACTAATGTGCGGAATGTATTTATCTTACAGTGAACTGCTTTGATGCCAAGTGGCCTAACTCCAAAATTGAAATTTTCCAGGAGTGAAAGTTGAAGTTCAATATCTCATGAACAATCCATATTTCTTTTATGTTGGGAACCATTACAAAAATCCTTTTAAAAAATACCTATTCATAGAAGTGAATGGTACTTATCTGTACTAGTTCTTGGCACTCAAGCAGTCCATTTATTGTAATACTAGCTTAATATACCCATTCTTCGCATGGGGGCTGTATTTGGAAGTCAACACCTGTGGAAGTATCACCATTCATTTCAGTGACCGCGAAAACTATGGATTTGACACTGGTATCAATCAATATGGGCTATTTATACATGTCTCGCTATTTCTCACTCGCTGACAGCCGGCCCACATACAGTAGTAGCTGAATTTGCAAATCATCGCTGATGGAAGTGTCACCATTGATCTCAGCGACCGTGAAAACTATGGATTTGACACTGATGTCGATCAATTTGGATTACTTTTACTACATGTCTCGCTAAACACCACTCTGAGACCCCCTGGTTCCAATTTTGACAAAAACGCTTCGCCTTAGACTGGGACCTGGACCAAGGTATCCGTGACCAAAATTTGGTAACTCTCGGTCAACTTGTCTGGTCCCCAGGTCGGTCCCAGTAAACGTCCCCCCCGAGACCCCCCTGGTTCGAAATTAAAAAAAAAACGCTTCGTCTTGATCTGGGGCCTGGACTAAGGTACCCGTGACCAAATTTTGGGAACTCTCGGTCCACTCGTCTGGTCCCCAGGTCGCACAGACAGACAGACAAACACACAAACAAACTCTTTATTTTATTTATATTAGATAAGATATACTATGTAAAATAGTCTCGTATCATAATATGTGATGTACAACAAATGTTACATTATATATTATCCGTAGCTCGTGATATGCTGCAACACATTAAAGCGTAAGAATAGTTGGGCAAGCGAATAATCCAGAAGTTACGTAACCCTATTGCGTTCATGGGAACGAAAACACAATAATTATAACTATGCTAAATTACTATAGACTACCAACAGCTCATTCAGAGAATTTATGAAGTTCACTTTATCGCAAACTAGATTTAGACTACGGATAATAGTTTTATACAAACTAGATAATCAATTATTATTATTATTATTATTATTATATTTTCAGTACAACCAAATACAACGACATTAACTATTAGTTCTAATTAATTGAATTGAGCTGAAAATTAAATCTTGATCTTTAAAGATTAACTATTAATTTTATGCGTTCTGTACCTTTCTGAAGGAATAAAAGCTGGAATTGGTTTCAAGGCTGTTTCTGAGTGAATACTTTCTTCAAAATAATATTAAAAATTATAGAAAGATTTTCGAGACATTCGAGTCGAGTCGAGATTTTTAAGAGCCGTCTCGACTCGACTCGTGTCTCGACTCGAAAATTCGAGTCGAGAAATACGTTTGTCTCGACTCGTCTCGAATTTTACAAAGTGTGTCTCGACTCGAATCTCGACTCGAATTCGAGTCGAGTCGAGTCGAGATTCGAGACATGTCTCGACTCGAGCGCATCCCTACTATTGGAAGAGCTGTGTCTCGACTCGAATGAATTTTGTCAAGAAAATTCTGTCTCGGCTAGTGCGCATCCTTAAATGTCAACCATATTCCTCGCGTTACAATTTGTTCTAACTTTGCAACGTTGGTATGGCAGTACACTTGTCAGAAATCAAACTTTGGGCCTCGAGTTTAAGAAATAAACGCCAGACCTTGTAAACATGAATCCTAAAACTAGATAGCGAGCTAGTGCCTAGTGCTGTCGAGTCTGTGAGAGTGCGAGCCCGGTTCGGGCTTTTCAGTGCCAACCCAATGAGGTTAATGAAAGCAATATCGAGCTGGAGCGAGTCTCACTGAGGCTAGTCAGCGCATATCTCGAGTAAATGAAAGCTTGAGATAGCATGAGTCTTTTGAAATTAGTGGGCCCAAGTTTGGGCCAGTTCGAGTTCGAGGAAGCCCAAACTTAAAATAGCCTCAATGGCTCTCGCTCAAGGTTTCTTTTCTTTTTTCTTTTTCTTTTCTTTCTTTCTTTCTTTTTTCTTTTTTTTTGTGAAAATACTTAGAATCTTTCACAATATAAACCTATAGTAGATTCCCAAACTACTGGGATTCAATATTGAAACCGGAAGTGGTAGATATATTTCTACTGGTACCAGTAGAAGGATAAGATAAAATGGAGTCTTTTCTTGTAATTCTGAAACCACATCATAAACCGTTTCTAATTCTTTGAAAGATAAGTATCGATATTGAAACCGAAAGTTGGAGTAAATTTTCATTACTTCGGGTTTCAGTAAAAGGAAAAGATCAGAGAAAGGAGTTTGTTCTTAAAATTCTGAATCGATACCATAAACCGTCTCGAGGTGATTCCTACAGTTTTTGAAATATAAGAATCAGTACTGAAACCGGAAGTTGGATTAATTTCCACAACTTCTGGTGCTAGTATAAAGAGATGAAATATGTTTTTGGAACCTTTGAATCCATATCATAAACTGTTTCTAGCTATTTCTTTTAGTTTTTGTAGTACAAGAATCAATATTGAAATCAAAAGTTGGAGAAGATTTCCACTACTTCGGATTTCAATAAAAGAATAAGATTGGATATGAAGTATATATTTGGAACTCTGAATCCGTACCATAAGCTAGTAGGATTGTGACACAATCTGACCTTACACCTGAAACAGGTATACAGGTATATACGGGCTTACGATACTTTTTATATGCTTAGACGGACCTTTTTACCTGTTTGTGGCCCGATAATGACGTAATTTTACCTATAATTTACCTGATTTTCCATTAAATAAACACAATTCATTTTATTTTCCCCTATTTATTTTTTATTAGGCATTAGAAACCCCTATTCATTTTTATTAAGCATTAGAAAGCCCAGTTTATTTTTTTACCAGCCGTGTTTATTTTTTATCAGCCCACAGAAAGCCCTGTTCATTTTTTATTAGTCTACAGAAAACCCTGTTCATTTTTTATCAGTCCACAAAAAACCCCTATTTATTTTTTATTAGCCCACAGAAAGTCCTGTTTATTTTTTATCAGTTAACAGAAAGCCCTGTTTATTTTTTACCAGCCCACAGAAAGTCCTGTTTATTTTTAACACTGGTTTATGTTTATATTTTATGACGCATTTGAAAGCTTTATTTATTTTTTATTAAGCAATAAGAAGTTTTATTTATTTTTTAACAGTGCTCAGAAGCACTGATTGTTTTTTATTTAATTTATCACGTATGTGTGACCTTTGCGCTGGCGCCATTACCGTCGCGAGTTTCCCACCCGCCCGCTTTGTATATTTGCCGCCCGGCAGCCACGGACGCTAATGGTATTTTTCTTTATAGATAACGACACACTATGTATGTTTATTTAATACTTTAGCTTAAGTAAGAAGACAAAGTTCACTTACCTTTGATAACGCCTCCGCTGCTGCCTATTTCCTAGTTGCGGTTGGTGGTTCATTGATGTTGACAATTTTCTTTATGACGTAGAAGAACTTGTCGCGCGAACCGAAAGCAAACAAATATTGCGATACCGCCGTTGTATTTTCGGTTTTAGGTATATTTATAACCTCGGTTGACTATTTGATTCAGGCTACTTTTGAATTTAATAAAATAATAATTAATTGGGTGAATATATAAATTTGATATTGTAATTTTATGAAAAACATAATTATTGTGCACTTATGTATTGAAGAATATTTTTAAAAAAGTACGAGAAACTATATACTATAGGAATATGGATATTGTTATGGCGCTTACACGTACACTATCCGAAACTAACTATGTTTACAAGCTAACGTTGTATGTTGGTACTTTTATGTTGCCTTTTTCCGGAAACATGGCTTATTTGACACTGATTGCAGGTACAGCATTTGATTGTAGGATATTTGTTGCACCTTGCAAGTTAGAACCATGTTCTTTATAGACAACTTTTTTTGTTATTGTTAATACAGCTTGAATTGGAGTTTATTATTATTATTATTATTATTATTATTATTATTATTATTATTATTATTATTAGAATTATGAAATTAATTATTATTGTAAGTAAACAGAATTGGAACTTGGACTCTTTGAATTACTACTTTGTTATGTCAGGATATATTTGCCAGGAAGAGAGTTAGTTTTGTATGTTGCAGGAAATTATTATAAGCACATGATTGCGTTTTTAGTATATGAAATTGGATATAGAAATAACAGTACATAACATGTAGATGCGATTGTTTTTATTGCACGCTCCTATTATTTAATTGTGAAATTGCACGTTACAATTATTTGATATGCAATTATTATTTTGTTACTAATTGCGGAGACCATATGATTTTAGTTTACTTTAGGATTGTGATATTTAGATTTTAATGTTTAGTGTGGGTATCCTAATAGTTATGTAATCGGTAGCAACGAACAATTAATTTGAAAAATGCGTAGAAGTCTTGTTTGCCAACATAATTTTGCGCTGTTTAGATTTCATATTATATATGCATAAGAATAGTTATTCCATACATAGGTTGAAACTGAAATTGTATTTAGATATTTGGAGGGTGGATTTTAAGGATACCCATTTTTTTGATTTGTTAGATACTTATTTTTATTTAGGGTGCTGCATTTTTTATTTACAATATTAATGCATAGACATTTAAGATATAAGACCCGAATTTAATAATTTTATTACTAATTTAATACAGCTTGTATTCAAAATAATGGTGAGATTATGGATTGTCAAGTCAAGCGTGAATTTTACTAATTAAACTATATTTGTTACGTATAGCACTAATTTTACTAGAACCTACAATGGTTTTAAGCTGTTTTGCTTGCATGAAATTAGCTTTAACGGTTTGATTTACATTGAATTTATTTGAATTATGCTTTGAAATTAGATTTTCTTTCTTTATAACGGGAAACTTTATAGTTGAGTTTACTTAGAAAGCTTGTTACAGCGTTTGAATGGTATATACGTTTATTGCATGATGGTTATTGTTTTTGTAGGTGAAATGAATATTTGTTCACTGAATGAAGACATGATTACAGAAATATTTTATTTTGATAGTCTTATGAGCAATTGAACTAAAAATTTTACGCTCCAGAGGTTACAATTGTACACTAAATAATTTTAAGTTTATTGTCCTACGATTATGCGTGTTATGGTAACTTGTATTAGAACACTTTGTGGTGACTTTCCCTTTTAAGATGAATGAAACGGTGAAATGAGAATGTAGGAGGAAACGGGAGAACCCCGAGAAAATTCCATATGTACGATGTTTGTCCATTACAAACATACATGGTCCAGAATTGAACCAAGAGTATTGACGATACTAACTACGAAGTGTGTTCACTATAAGTAAGAATAGAGGGTATTCCATTGTTGGAAGCGATTTTAATGGGAAATTGTTGATAATTGTAGGGTAAAAGTTATTCAATTTATGTGATAGATAGTGTTGCAGAACTATTTATATTATTATGTGGACTTAAGACTTACAATGGATACAGTACCGAGACTATTGATTTAGGCGAAGATTATAGTTGATGCCTTTTATAGGGAGTTTTAGCTTAAGCTTGCCGAGGAGTGTATTATTATACTTTGAAGTAAATATACTACGAATATTTAATCTTATACTCACAACTGGGCTTGATTCACAAGCCTTTTGGTTAACACTTGGATGTGGTAGCTGATTATTTATTTTTATGTTGTACAACTATTTTAATGTATGTGCTTTATTTGACTTAATTTATATATATATTTAAATTACTGTTGGAATTATTATAGGTAAAAATTGTTTTTTGTCTTGAAATTTTATGTTAAGTGTTTTGGTTGTTTACCGTAAAAATATTTTTATGGAGTATATGTGAATTTGATTATATCTAAGACTAGAATATATTGTTATTGGCAGAGTATTTGACATAGGTTTAATTGAAGTTGGGAATCAGAGATTCACAAATTGACATGTGATGCATATATGGCACATTGATATTTAGTATAGTGTAGATATATTTAAATTTACAATACACGATAACATTAGAATTTGACACGAATTGCATTGTGGTACCCTACAGAACCACCATATGAAGATTTGGCTGATTACACTTTGTATTTTGCTGAACCAGGTCCTTTAGGAGATTAGTTTTGTATAGAGATACAGATGAACTACACGCTATTACTGTATGATGGTGAAAATGATTGATACTTTATTGTTTGGATATTAGATATAAGGCTTAATGGTTTCTAGAAAAGAAATTACGGAAACATGTGTGCATTAAGATTTTGGAATTTTAGATTGCAAGATAGAACTTTGTTTGATGATATTTGGTTCATTTATGGATGTTGATTTAAATTTGTTGAATTATAATTACAATATTCAAACTTGAAACCTGTTTAATGTATTATATTTATGTAACATTACCAGAAATAACTACAAATTAGTTTGTTATATCACATTATGCCATATTAGAAACTATTTATCAAAATTGGTAACTATATTTGAAATAAGATTGAAGACAAAAAGAACTATGCTTGAATTTAGCGATGAATAATATTTACTTATCATACTGATTAGAACTTTAATTATCTATCCACTGATTTACTACTTTATTGTTTATATATTGCATGCATTTTAGGATGAACTAGTTTTCTACGACTATTTGTAGATATTGCAGTAGGATTAGAATTTATTTTATATTGAAATATGACACAATACTAAGTATGAACTATTGATAACTAATACTAACTACGGTTTACTAGGAACACAAGTTCAGATTATACTTTGTAGGATTGAAATTACTAGTCTTTTAAGAAGTAGATGGTTACTATGTTTTAACAGCAAGGACAATTGATTTGTACAATAGTGACAGCTATTATACTGGATTGGAGATACTCTATTTATATAACTTTAATTTATTAGTATTGCAATTAGCATATAGAAGTACATTATTTATAAATATTGATGATAACGACTCTTTTAATGGTATGTTTATTAATGTCATTTAGATTTACTTAAATGGAATTAACTAAAGTAACAGTTTTAACTATGACCAATATTAAGATCCATTGGAGAATGTTTTTGAGTTGATATCAGTGAAAATGTACGGTAGAGACTTATTATATTCTTGGAATTATACTTTTTACTAAGAAATGCTTTGATTATGAATTATTATGATTTTGAGAGATATATTGATATGTATTGCTTTAATAATAAGAAATAATTGATTTAGAATATTATGATTGACAGATGATTCCTGGAATATTGTTATTTATTTCTTTATTTATATACAAAGCACCACAGCTAGTGACAAGTATTATCCTCTTGAAGTACTAAACACATAATTGACAAATTGCCACATAGTACTTTATAACATAAATGCATTGCAATTACATGTAATGCTAACTGAAGAGTGTACTATTGACATTTAATTAATAGATAGCCAGGCCACCACAAATAGTGACAACTATTGTTTTGTTTAAACCCATTTAAATATAATTGACAGAGGGGTATGTTTTGCTTTTATAATAAGATATATTTGGTTTACATTTATGGAGACACTTTTGTTTTGGCATTAGTCACTTATTTTAGATATGAGGCAGCGCAACTAGCGACAGCTATTATTTTATTTGAAGTATTAAATACATGAATGTTAGTGTGATTTGCTTTTTGTCATAAGATGTATTTGTTTTACATTAAAGTTGGATATTTTGATTATTACAATACTGAAATCTATATATGTTAGATAGAAGGCAATACAACTAGCGACATCTATTAACTTATTTGAATAATGTGTGAATGCCAGTTTGATTTGTTTTCTTTTCATTATAAGATATAATAGGTTTACATTTAAGGATTGATTAGTATAATACCAAGATTACTCAGGTTAGATAGGAGGTAGCACAACTAGCGACATCTGTTGACTTCTTTGAATTATTAATTGCATGAATGTCAGATTGAATTGTTTTACTTCAAATATTCATTTATTAAACCATAAATATTTTAAAATGCCTGTACAGTAACAGGGTATATTGACGTTAAATACGACTCAGTATACGTCATTACCATGTACTACATCGTATTTAAATTATTAGATTTTGATTGACAGACTAGGACGTTTTGTTGTTATACTAAAAGACTAATTATTTTGAATATTTATTTATTCAATCAATAAATACTAATGGATAGGCATTATATTTTCTTTTACATAACTTTATATTTCATTTATTTTGCTGCTTATATTAACTTGTTATTGTAGACATTTTTTTTGTTAAAGAAATTTGATAAGATAAATATAATTGTATAAGCACAGGTAAATTGAAATTATATATTTATAGTCTACATATTGAATAAATACTGGTTTGATTTACGAGTTGATGATGAAAGTTGAACAAACACACTGTGAGTTTTATATTTGTATATCAGTAAACATAACATTAAGGATAACTTTTTATGAATATAGACTAATTCTTGTACTGACGAACACTGTATCCTTATTGAACAGAATTTTTTTCAAATACATGAAGTTTAAAGAATCATAAGGAATATTTACAAGTAATTGGTAAAAAACTAAAACGATGAGACTTGACTTTATGATGTGGAGACATATCAGGAGAATATGATGGATAAGAAAATAGCAATTTTTACTTATGAAGACTATGTATTTTTGTTTAATAGTGACATCAAGTATTTTTTATTTCAGATTGTTTACAGACACAAACTATACACTATTTTTACTACTGATGAATTACATGATAATTTAATTGTATTATAGATTATGACATTTTCAGTATTACGTGTTTTGAAGGTTTGAAATCCTCCCAAAACAATGTTTGTGAATAGATGAATGTTATGTCCATTTATAAATGTTTTAATAAACGTATTAATCAGGGGATCAACACATTGTAGGATTTGTTCATAATTTTAGCACATACAAAGAATAATTTAGTTATCAGTAACTATAAGCGCTTGTTTATCTTAGGTGACAGTTTTGAGACTATTATATATTGACTTTAACAATTGCATATTATTGTTTTCATTATAATGATTCCTTTATTTCTGGAAGATATGTTTTATGTTACGTTTGTTGATCCTATCTCTTCAGTATAGTGACAAATGTTTTAGCTGTATTATGATATTTGAATGAAAATGATACCAACCAATTTGTTTTATTATTAGAGGATCATTTTGCGGAAGAGTATGAAGGATATGAGGCTGTAATGAAGGAGAAGATGGATTGATTGTGTTGGCTGGATGTCTATATGAATATGTGGGACTTGTGGTGTGAAGATGTCTTGAAGGAAATCAGCAAAAGCATCAGCTTTGGAGGAGTCTGTCTATATAGGTAAGACATTATTTAAAATGAAATTTTTGGGTTTTACGTCACACGGTTATGCCGGTTAGGCTAAAGGAGACAGTGATGATGAGTAATGAATGAAATGGTGGAATGAAGAAAGTGGGAGGAAACGGGGGGAACCCCGAGAAAACCCACACACACGATGTTTGTGCACCACAAAGTTCACTTAGCGGGGAAGACATCATTTAATAGTGGATATGGCGTTTTACTATGTTTCCGCAAAGAGCATTGAAATGTTTCCACTATTTGTTAGGATGAGTGACGTCAGAGAGTTTTACAGATTTTAACCCGACATGGTAGCTTGTAACTACAGATGTAATTTTTGACCATCGTTTGAAGTTGTCGGTGATGAAGAGTGATTCTGGATTTTTTGTACATTGATAGTCACGATAAAACTGTCGAGAGCGAGTGATAAATGTGAGATATTTTGGTGGCAATGTTGGTCGATAAGGCGTTGATGTACTTATTGGTATGTAAACTGAATTAGCTTTTTGGATTGAAGGTGTGATGGTATGAATGTCATGATACAGTTTGTCCTTTGATGTACGAGGTTGCAATGGCTCTACTGCTGTCGATAGATATGTTTTGTATTGTTTACAGTTGAATTTGTCAAAATGGATGCTAGTTCTTCGAAATTTTGTAGATTGAGTCGTATGAGGAGTACTAAGTTGTAATTTGATTGGAAGAGGCTCACTTCCTAATGGATCGAGAACATCAATTTGGATTTGTGAAACGTGATTAGCAGAAGTAATGACAATATCAGGTATGCTTTGTGATACAGGCCTACTGGGTTTGGAAGACTTTGATTGATACCAGATATGTAAGTTATGACAAAGGTTTGAAAGGTAGATTTGTCTATTTTTGATCTGCTGTGCATGTTGAATTCAACCATAATTATGATTTTTTTATAATTATCGGAAATGTGTTGCACGATTACAGTAGGTAGTGGTTTTACAGGTCTGATATAAACTGTGCCAGCGATTATAGTTATATTACGGAAGTATAAAGTAATGATGAGATATTTAGGAAGATCTGGCAGCCTACAAAAGTGCCGGCATGATGGAATATGTGGAGAAAATTCCACATCTGTTTATCTATTTGTGCGTCTCCTAGGAAGGTGTTAGCCTGTAGAATTAATGTATATCCAGAAAAATGACAAATGATGGAGGGAGTGAGAAAGGTTTCGGCAAGGATAAACATTACAGCTTTTTTTTTCACTAACAGCGCTTTGAATAAAGCTTTATTTCGATGAATAGATCCAATATTGAGAAATATAAAGACTATATCCATGATCACTAGGTTAGGGAGTAGTTTCCAAAGGTACTGTATGAAAATATATATTTTGACCAGAATAAGTAGTATGAAATGTAACATGGAATATTTCTTTTGCTGCGTGGGTGATTTGTTTTAAGACATGTGAACGATGAATTGATTGAATATTTTGAAGAGTAAGCGTTAGAAAGACAACAATATTGCGTACTGTTATAGAAGAGTCCAGTGATTGTAGAACGTTTGCAGAATAGTTGTATATACGTAGTGGCACCACTTATTCAGGGTGAACTTTGGTATGGACGGATTTGCCTTTACACTTGTAACTATATGTCGGGTATTGTTCATGGCAAGTGTAACAATTTCGGGGTTGTAGATTGGGATATGAATGACTGGAGTGATCACTAGATCAATAGCTGCAGACAGAAGTATTTGGCAATATTGTGGTAGAGTGTTGATTATATGTATAGCATTTTTCGCATTGAAGTGTTAGGGGTGTTGGTGACCGTGAAAATTTAACTCTGTTTTTGTTATAAATGTATGCCTCAATAGTTAGAAGAGAATCGTTAGTGGTTTGAGAAGGTGTTAGTACTTGAACAATGTATGTGTGACATGTAACATTTCTAATTCGTATAACCTTCAGGAGTATGTGTCCTTCGTAGGTAAGTTCCCCTTGAATTTCTTTATCGGTATAAGGATCATCACCACGATTCATTACGGAAAGGAGAGGAGGACGGCGAGGTGGTGGTATTTGCTTGCCTTGAGATGCATTGTGGTTAGAAAATTTAACATTTTTGTCGAAGGTATCTATATGTACTTTGTTTTTATAGCGCTGATCATGTTTGCCTTTTTCTGTTTTGAAAATAAAGCCGTTCCTAGTTTGACTATTTCTTTGAGTGACGCACGAGGAAGGTACTTGTACAGTTGTAGAGCAACTTCTTTTCAGTCGAGAAACGTAAATCGAAACGGGTCAACAGAAACGAGTACATTGACTGAGATAAAGTTTGACGTAAAGTTGGAGTCGCAGTAGAATTTGTTTCCATGTTCATACTGTTGTTTACTATATCTGGTGTAGCGTGTGCTTTTTTTTTTTTTTTTTTTTTTTTGCAGCTGGTGAGAATTGCAAGCGGTTAGAATAAGTTTGCATGATTGAAGAACGGGAAGCCACAGACATAACAGAGCTTAAGGTACGACCAGATATGGTTTGTGACTACACTTGCATTTTTCCACTTTAGTGGAGCAGCCAGGAAGTTTACGCTAATTATTGCTACCTAGTAAGGTTACGATTGATACTTTGATACATTTTGACAGTTTATACTTGGGAGTTGGCATCAAGAAAGATATGGTAGAGAATTTTTATTAGCGATAGATGCACCAAATTATAATTAAAAAATAAATGAAATATGGAGTTTAATTGACACGTTAATGTTTTTTAGGTTCTGATAAGAATTATTTGATTTATAATGTCACAGAACAATATTTGATTAGTATATTATTGTTATTCATATGCAATAGATACAGCATATCGTATCTAGTATCAATAATTATATTATTTGAAATATGACAAGCACACATGATAGTTGCTAATTTAACTTCTAAAATAAGGTATGGTTTATGAATTCTTGTGGATTAATGAAAAAAATGAAATGAAATCTTTGAGTTTTACGTCCCACGGTTATGCTGGTTAGGATAAAGGAGACGGTGATGATGAGAAATGAGTGAAAAAAGGTGGAAAAAAGAATGTGGGAGGAAACGGGAGAACTCCGAGAAAACCCACACACACGGTGATTGTCCACAACAAAGTTCTTGTGGATTTGATTACTACAGAACCGTTATGTATCAACATTAAATATGAACCATCATACCAATTGACAAATATTATAATATGAGAATTTTTTTGTCTGCATGATTGTCAGACTGAAATGTCTAGTTTCACAAAAGTTACGTACATTACAATATTAAATCAAGAGTAATCAATATTATACTCTTTGATTACTCTTCAAACTTCAAAATTAAATGTTGAACTTTGCAAAAAAAAAAAACAAATATGTAGAATCGAAATAAAAACTGGAAACAGTATTCAAAATGCAAGTCTTGCAATGAATTTGCAATTGCACACATATTACAAGACTTGCATTTTGAATACTGTTTCCAGTTTTTATTTCGATTCTACATATTTGTTTTTTTTTCAAAGTTCAACATTTAATTTTGAAGTTTGAAGAGTAATCAAAGAGTATAATATTGATTACTCTTGATTTAATATTGTAATGTACGTAACTTTTGTGAAACTAGACATTTCAGTCTGACAATCATGCAGACAAAAAAATTCTCATATTATAATATTTGTCAATTGGTATGATGGTTCATATTTAATGTTGATACATAACGGTTCTGTAGTAATCAAATCCATAAGAACTTTGTTGTGGACAATCACCGTGTGTGTGGGTTTTCTCTGAGTTCTCCCGTTTCCTCCCACATTCTTCTTTCCACCTTTTTTCACTCATTTCTCATCATCACCGTCTCCTTTATCCTAACCAGCATAACCGTGGGACGTAAAACTCAAAGATTTCATTTCATTTTTTTCATTAATCCACAAGAATTCATAAACCATACCTTATTTTAGAAGTTAAATTAGCAACTATCATGTGTGCTTGTCATATTTCAAATAATATAATTATTGATACTAGATACGATATGCTGTATCTATTGCATATGAATAACAATAATATACTAATCAAATATTGTTCTGTGACATTATAAATCAAATAATTCTTATCAGAACCTAAAAAACATTAACGTGTCAATTAAACTCCATATTTCATTTATTTTTTAATTATAATTTGGTGCATCTATCGCTAATAAAAATTCTCTACCATATCTTTCTTGATGCCAACTCCCAAGTATAAACTGTCAAAATGTATCAAAGTATCAATCGTAACCTTACTAGGTAGCAATAATTAGCGTAAACTTCCTGGCTGCTCCACTAAAGTGGAAAAATGCAAGTGTAGTCACAAACCATATCTGGTCGTACCTTAAGCTCTGTTATGTCTGTGGCTTCCCGTTCTTCAATCATGCAAACTTATTCTAACCGCTTGCAATTCTCACCAGCTGCAAAAAAAAAAAAAAAAAAAAAAAAAAGCACACGCTACACCAGATATAGTAAACAACAGTATGAACATGGAAACAAATTCTACTGCGACTCCAACTTTACGTCAAACTTTATCTCAGTCAATGTACTCGTTTCTGTTGACCCGTTTCGATTTACGTTTCTCGACTGAAAAGAAGTTGCTCTACAACTGTACAAGTACCTTCCTCGTGCGTCACTCAAAGAAATAGTCAAACTAGGAACGGCTTTATTTTCAAAACAGAAAAAGGCAAACATGATCAGCGCTATAAAAACAAAGTACATATAGATACCTTCGACAAAAAATGTTAAATTTTCTAACCACAATGCATCTCAAGGCAAGCAAATACCACCACCTCGCCGTCCTCCTCTCCTTTCCGTAATGAATCGTGGTGATGATCCTTATACCGATAAAGAAATTCAAGGGGAACTTACCTACGAAGGACACATACTCCTGAAGGTTATACGAATTAGAAATGTTACATGTCACACATACATTGTTCAAGTACTAACACCTTCTCAAACCACTAACGATTCTCTTCTAACTATTGAGGCATACATTTATAACAAAAACAGAGTTAAATTTTCACGGTCACCAACACCCCTAACACTTCAATGCGAAAAATGCTATACATATAATCAACACTCTACCACAATATTGCCAAATACTTCTGTCTGCAGCTATTGATCTAGTGATCACTCCAGTCATTCATATCCCAATCTACAACCCCGAAATTGTTACACTTGCCATGAACAATACCCGACATATAGTTACAAGTGTAAAGGCAAATCCGTCCATACCAAAGTTCACCCTGAATAAGTGGTGCCACTACGTATATACAACTATTCTGCAAACGTTCTACAATCACTGGACTCTTCTATAACAGTACGCAATATTGTTGTCTTTCTAACGCTTACTCTTCAAAATATTCAATCAATTCATCGTTCACATGTCTTAAAACAAATCACCCACGCAGCAAAAGAAATATTCCATGTTACATTTCATACTACTTATTCTGGTCAAAATATATATTTTCATACAGTACCTTTGGAAACTACTCCCTAACCTAGTGATCATGGATATAGTCTTTATATTTCTCAATATTGGATCTATTCATCGAAATAAAGCTTTATTCAAAGCGCTGTTAGTGAAAAAAAAGCTGTAATGTTTATCCTTGCCGAAACCTTTCTCACTCCCTCCATCATTTGTCATTTTTCTGGATATACATTAATTCTACAGGCTAACACCTTCCTAGGAGACGCACAAATAGATAAACAGATGTGGAATTTTCTCCACGTATTCCATCATGCCGGCACTTTTGTAGGCTGCCAGATCTTCCTAAATATCTCATCATTACTTTATACTTCCGTAATATAACTATAATCGCTGGCACAGTTTATATCAGACCTGTAAAACCACTACCTACTGTAATCGTGCAACACATTTCCGATAATTATAAAAAAATCATAATTATGGTTGAATTCAACATGCACAGCAGATCAAAAATAGACAAATCTACCTTTCAAACCTTTGTCATAACTTACATATCTGGTATCAATCAAAGTCTTCCAAACCCAGTAGGCCTGTATCACAAAGCATACCTGATATTGTCATTACTTCTGCTAATCACGTTTCACAAATCCAAATTGATGTTCTCGATCCATTAGGAAGTGAGCCTCTTCCAATCAAATTACAACTTAGTACTCCTCATACGACTCAATCTACAAAATTTCGAAGAACTAGCATCCATTTTGACAAATTCAACTGTAAACAATACAAAACATATCTATCGACAGCAGTAGAGCCATTGCAACCTCGTACATCAAAGGACAAACTGTATCATGACATTCATACCATCACACCTTCAATCCAAAAAGCTAATTCAGTTTACATACCAATAAGTACATCAACGCCTTATCGACCAACATTGCCACCAAAATATCTCACATTTATCACTCGCTCTCGACAGTTTTATCGTGACTATCAATGTACAAAAAATCCAGAATCACTCTTCATCACCGACAACTTCAAACGATGGTCAAAAATTACATCTGTAGTTACAAGCTACCATGTCGGGTTAAAATCTGTAAAACTCTCTGACGTCACTCATCCTAACAAATAGTGGAAACATTTCAATGCTCTTTGCGGAAACATAGTAAAACGCCATATCCACTATTAAATGATGTCTTCCCCGCTAAGTGAACTTTGTGGTGCACAAACATCGTGTGTGTGGGTTTTCTCGGGGTTCCCCCCGTTTCCTCCCACTTTCTTCATTCCACCATTTCATTCATTACTCATCATCACTGTCTCCTTTAGCCTAACCGGCATAACCGTGTGACGTAAAACCCAAAAATTTCATTTTAAATAATGTCTTACCTATATAGACAGACTCCTCCAAAGCTGATGCTTTTGCTGATTTCCTTCAAGACATCTTCACACCACAAGTCCCACATATTCATATAGACATCCAGCCAACACAATCAATCCATCTTCTCCTTCATTACAGCCTCATATCCTTCATACTCTTCCGCAAAATGATCCTCTAATAATAAAACAAATTGGTTGGTATCATTTTCATTCAAATATCATAATACAGCTAAAACATTTGTCACTATACTGAAGAGATAGGATCAACAAACGTAACATAAAACATATCTTCCAGAAATAAAGGAATCATTATAATGAAAACAATAATATGCAATTGTTAAAGTCAATATATAATAGTCTCAAAACTGTCACCTAAGATAAACAAGCGCTTATAGTTACTGATAACTAAATTATTCTTTGTATGTGCTAAAATTATGAACAAATCCTACAATGTGTTGATCCCCTGATTAATACGTTTATTAAAACATTTATAAATGGACATAACATTCATCTATTCACAAACATTGTTTTGGGAGGATTTCAAACCTTCAAAACACGTAATACTGAAAATGTCATAATCTATAATACAATTAAATTATCATGTAATTCATCAGTAGTAAAAATAGTGTATAGTTTGTGTCTGTAAACAATCTGAAATAAAAAATACTTGATGTCACTATTAAACAAAAATACATAGTCTTCATAAGTAAAAATTGCTATTTTCTTATCCATCATATTCTCCTGATATGTCTCCACATCATAAAGTCAAGTCTCATCGTTTTAGTTTTTTACCAATTACTTGTAAATATTCCTTATGATTCTTTAAACTTCATGTATTTGAAAAAAATTCTGTTCAATAAGGATACAGTGTTCGTCAGTACAAGAATTAGTCTATATTCATAAAAAGTTATCCTTAATGTTATGTTTACTGATATACAAATATAAAACTCACAGTGTGTTTGTTCAACTTTCATCATCAACTCGTAAATCAAACCAGTATTTATTCAATATGTAGACTATAAATATATAATTTCAATTTACCTGTGCTTATACAATTATATTTATCTTATCAAATTTCTTTAACAAAAAAAATGTCTACAATAACAAGTTAATATAAGCAGCAAAATAAATGAAATATAAAGTTATGTAAAAGAAAATATAATGCCTATCCATTAGTATTTATTGATTGAATAAATAAATATTCAAAATAATTAGTCTTTTAGTATAACAACAAAACGTCCTAGTCTGTCAATCAAAATCTAATAATTTAAATACGATGTAGTACATGGTAATGACGTATACTGAGTCGTATTTAACGTCAATATACCCTGTTACTGTACAGGCGTAACGTAACAGGTTTCAAGTTTGAATATTGTAATTATAATTCAACAAATTTAAATCAACATCCATAAATGAACCAAATATCATCAAACAAAGTTCTATCTTGCAATCTAAAATTCCAAAATCTTAATGCACACATGTTTCCGTAATTTCTTTTCTAGAAACCATTAAGCCTTATATCTAATATCCAAACAATAAAGTATCAATCATTTTCACCATCATACAGTAATAGCGTGTAGTTCATCTGTATCTCTATACAAAACTAATCTCCTAAAGGACCTGGTTCAGCAAAATACAAAGTGTAATCAGCCAAATCTTCATATGGTGGTTCTGTAGGGTACCACAATGCAATTCGTGTCAAATTCTAATGTTATCGTGTATTGTAAATTTAAATATATCTACACTATACTAAATATCAATGTGCCATATATGCATCACATGTCAATTTGTGAATCTCTGATTCCCAACTTCAATTAAACCTATGTCAAATACTCTGCCAATAACAATATATTCTAGTCTTAGATATAATCAAATTCACATATACTCCATAAAAATATTTTTACGGTAAACAACCAAAACACTTAACATAAAATTTCAAGACAAAAAACAATTTTTACCTATAATAATTCCAACAGTAATTTAAATATATATATAAATTAAGTCAAATAAAGCACATACATTAAAATAGTTGTACAACATAAAAATAAATAATCAGCTACCACATCCAAGTGTTAACCAAAAGGCTTGTGAATCAAGCCCAGTTGTGAGTATAAGATTAAATATTCGTAGTATATTTACTTCAAAGTATAATAATACACTCCTCGGCAAGCTTAAGCTAAAACTCCCTATAAAAGGCATCAACTATAATCTTCGCCTAAATCAATAGTCTCGGTACTGTATCCATTGTAAGTCTTAAGTCCACATAATAATATAAATAGTTCTGCAACACTATCTATCACATAAATTGAATAACTTTTACCCTACAATTATCAACAATTTCCCATTAAAATCGCTTCCAACAATGGAATACCCTCTATTCTTACTTATAGTGAACACACTTCGTAGTTAGTATCGTCAATACTCTTGGTTCAATTCTGGACCATGTATGTTTGTAATGGACAAACATCGTACATATGGAATTTTCTCGGGGTTCTCCCGTTTCCTCCTACATTCTCATTTCACCGTTTCATTCATCTTAAAAGGGAAAGTCACCACAAAGTGTTCTAATACAAGTTACCATAACACGCATAATCGTAGGACAATAAACTTAAAATTATTTAGTGTACAATTGTAACCTCTGGAGCGTAAAATTTTTAGTTCAATTGCTCATAAGACTATCAAAATAAAATATTTCTGTAATCATGTCTTCATTCAGTGAACAAATATTCATTTCACCTACAAAAACAATAACCATCATGCAATAAACGTATATACCATTCAAACGCTGTAACAAGCTTTCTAAGTAAACTCAACTATAAAGTTTCCCGTTATAAAGAAAGAAAATCTAATTTCAAAGCATAATTCAAATAAATTCAATGTAAATCAAACCGTTAAAGCTAATTTCATGCAAGCAAAACAGCTTAAAACCATTGTAGGTTCTAGTAAAATTAGTGCTATACGTAACAAATATAGTTTAATTAGTAAAATTCACGCTTGACTTGACAATCCATAATCTCACCATTATTTTGAATACAAGCTGTATTAAATTAGTAATAAAATTATTAAATTCGGGTCTTATATCTTAAATGTCTATGCATTAATATTGTAAATAAAAAATGCAGCACCCTAAATAAAAATAAGTATCTAACAAATCAAAAAAATGGGTATCCTTAAAATCCACCCTCCAAATATCTAAATACAATTTCAGTTTCAACCTATGTATGGAATAACTATTCTTATGCATATATAATATGAAATCTAAACAGCGCAAAATTATGTTGGCAAACAAGACTTCTACGCATTTTTCAAATTAATTGTTCGTTGCTACCGATTACATAACTATTAGGATACCCACACTAAACATTAAAATCTAAATATCACAATCCTAAAGTAAACTAAAATCATATGGTCTCCGCAATTAGTAACAAAATAATAATTGCATATCAAATAATTGCAACGTGCAATTTCACAATTAAATAATAGGAGCGTGCAATAAAAACAATCGCATCTACATGTTATGTACTGTTATTTCTATATCCAATTTCATATACTAAAAACGCAATCATGTGCTTATAATAATTTCCTGCAACATACAAAACTAACTCTCTTCCTGGCAAATATATCCTGACATAACAAAGTAGTAATTCAAAGAGTCCAAGTTCCAATTCTGTTTACTTACAATAATAATTAATTTCATAATTCTAATAATAATAATAATAATAATAATAATAATAATAATAAACTCCAATTCAAGCTGTATTAACAATAACAAAAAAAGTTGTCTATAAAGAACATGGTTCTAACTTGCAAGGTGCAACAAATATCCTACAATCAAATGCTGTACCTGCAATCAGTGTCAAATAAGCCATGTTTCCGGAAAAAGGCAACATAAAAGTACCAACATACAACGTTAGCTTGTAAACATAGTTAGTTTCGGATAGTGTACGTGTAAGCGCCATAACAATATCCATATTCCTATAGTATATAGTTTCTCGTACTTTTTTAAAAATATTCTTCAATACATAAGTGCACAATAATTATGTTTTTCATAAAATTACAATATCAAATTTATATATTCACCCAATTAATTATTATTTTATTAAATTCAAAAGTAGCCTGAATCAAATAGTCAACCGAGGTTATAAATATACCTAAAACCGAAAATACAACGGCGGTATCGCAATATTTGTTTGCTTTCGGTTCGCGCGACAAGTTCTTCTACGTCATAAAGAAAATTGTCAACATCAATGAACCACCAACCGCAACTAGGAAATAGGCAGCAGCGGAGGCGTTATCAAAGGTAAGTGAACTTTGTCTTCTTACTTAAGCTAAAGTATTAAATAAACATACATAGTGTGTCGTTATCTATAAAGAAAAATACCATTAGCGTCCGTGGCTGCCGGGCGGCAAATATACAAAGCGGGCGGGTGGGAAACTCGCGACGGTAATGGCGCCAGCGCAAAGGTCACACATACGTGATAAATTAAATAAAAAACAATCAGTGCTTCTGAGCACTGTTAAAAAATAAATAAAACTTCTTATTGCTTAATAAAAAATAAATAAAGCTTTCAAATGCGTCATAAAATATAAACATAAACCAGTGTTAAAAATAAACAGGACTTTCTGTGGGCTGGTAAAAAATAAACAGGGCTTTCTGTTAACTGATAAAAAATAAACAGGACTTTCTGTGGGCTAATAAAAAATAAATAGGGGTTTTTTGTGGACTGATAAAAAATGAACAGGGTTTTCTGTAGACTAATAAAAAATGAACAGGGCTTTCTGTGGGCTGATAAAAAATAAACACGGCTGGTAAAAAAATAAACTGGGCTTTCTAATGCTTAATAAAAATGAATAGGGGTTTCTAATGCCTAATAAAAAATAAATAGGGGAAAATAAAATGAATTGTGTTTATTTAATGGAAAATCAGGTAAATTATAGGTAAAATTACGTCATTATCGGGCCACAAACAGGTAAAAAGGTCCGTCTAAGCATATAAAAAGTATCGTAAGCCCGTATATACCTGTATACCTGTTTCAGGTGTAAGGTCAGATTGTGTCACAATCCTACTTAAGCTGTTTCTGATTCTGACAATTTTTGAAATATAAGAATTAATATTGAAACCAGAAGTTAGGGGAGATTTCCCCTACTTCAGGTTTCAGTAGAAGGATAAGATCGGAGATGGAGTTTGTTCTTGGAACTCTGAATCCATATTATAAACCGTTTCCAGTTAATTCTTTGCAATATAAAGTTGAATATTAAAACCAGAAGTTGAAGTGGATTTGCACAATCAAATTCTGGTTTCACTACAAATATAAGATCGGATATGGAATCTGTTTTTGGAACTTTGAACCCATATCATAAACTGTTTCTTAGCTAATTTGAAATCGGAAATTGGAAGAGATTTCCACTACGTCAGATTTCAGTAGAAGGATAAGATCGGAGAAGGAGTTTGTTCTTGGAATTCTGAATCCATATTATAAACTGTTTCTAGCTATATCTTCAGTTCTTAAAAGATAAGAATCAATATTGAAACAGAAAGTTTGAGTATATTTCCACAACTTTTGATGTTAGTGGAAGGATAAGATCGAAGAAGGAATCTGTTCTTGAAACTCTGAATCCATACTATAAACTGTTTCTTAGCTAATTCTTTGCAATATTGAAACTTTAAAATTTGAGTAGTTTTTGTACAACTTCTGTTTCTGTAGAACCATAAGAGTTGAGTTAAAAACTATTTGTCGGAGCCTGAATTCATATAAACCGTTCCTTGCTATCATTCCGCATTTTTGTGCTATAACGATTAATGTTGAAACCGGAAGTGGCATTGGATTTCAACTGCTTCCGGTTTCAGTAGAGAGATAAGACTGCAGATGATGGAACCTTATACATGCAACTCTGTTATTAGTTACGTGTTAGAAACTAAACAAATACATCCTTAATCGAAATATTGAAATACAGACATTCTATTTAAACCCAGATTCGCTTTCTACAACTATACTAAATAAGTATTTCATTCAATGTTTAACATTTCATCAATATTATATTACTTGTTGTAATGATAAAAGCTTCCTTATATAACAATCATGTATTTATTATTAATATGTATATATGTGTGAGTTTATGTGCTGTGTGTACTAATTTGTAGTTCCGTTTATGAGTGTTGCGTGATACTCACTTCTCAGACAAATTTGTTAACCAGTATACCTGTAGGCTATATACCATACATTTCTTTCTCTTCATCCAATGTGAGGTTGACTTCCTTGCATTTGCCGTTGTGCTGTCTGTCTTCAGAAAGTAAAAAAAACCTGGTTGTTGCATGTAGGAGAGGGAGACACGGAATGAGGTGGAGGGAGAGAGGTAGAAGAAACTTCAAAAGTTATGTTATTTAAGAAAGCTGGTTTCGCTTTCAATTTATTCTTCAGCACCTGCTTGCCTCTTCCTCTTGCTCTCCATTTCACCTTATACTCTATGCCTTCTTCTGGGTTGGAATATGAAAAAAATATATTTTCCCTCTTCATACAAGGAATAATGCAAGAAGGGAAGTAAACGTTATCTATCTAATATAAATAAAATAAAGAGTTTGTTTGTTTGTCTGTGTCACTGTGTGCGGCCTGGGGACCGGACGAGTGGACCGAGAGTACCAAATTTTGGTCAGAGGTACTTTGATGGAGGCCCCAGATCAAGACGAAGTTTTTTTTTTTTTTTTAATTCTAACCGGGGGGGGGGGGGGCATTTATCGGAACATGTAAAAGTAGTAACAAATTATCGATATTAGTGTCGAATTCATAGTTTTCGAGGTCGTTGAGATCAATGGTGAAACTGTGATCGCATTAACTTCCAAATTCACCCCATTCGGCTGCGGGCCGAGGGTCACCGAGGGGGGGGGGCGTGATACCGAGACATGTAAAAGTAATCCAAAATTACCGATATTAGTGTCAAATCCATAGTTTTCGCGGTCGCTGAGATCAATGGTGACACTTCCATTAGCGATAACTTTCAAATTCAGCTACCATTGTATGCGGGCCGGGTTCACCTGGAGGGGAGGTACCGAGAGACATGTAAAAATAATCCAAAATTACCGATATTTTTTTCTTTCGTTCTTCAGTTTGTTTACGTAGATAGTTTCTCTGATCCATGCAAAGAATGAGTATTTCAGCTAGTATAATTATAATTGTAAGGCAAGCCGTGTGAGATCGTACCATTTGATGTAACGATTGTCTTTTGGTTGGATTTTCCTTTATGTTTACACATGTCTAAATATGCTGAGTAACTGATCAACGCCTATGTCAAACTAGTAAAGCTAAAAGCTTGAAATTTGAATAAAAAATACATATAATTTAAGTAAAGTATCGCTGAGGGAGGATTTTTAGAAGTTCGACATCAAAGGGGGATGGGATAACAAAATAATATGTCCATACTTTGGAATCCCCTAAGACAGTGGTTCTCAACCTAATTCCTATCACGATCACGACCCCCATTTTATCACATTCTCTTGCCAGCGCCCCCATATAATTTGTGGTTTTATAATAAGCTTATGTATGATTTTAAATATACCTATTGCTGAGATCCCACGGTATCTATCTATTTTTATAATAGTAGAATTCATTTCTTGTATATAGTGGATTCAATAACTTCCCTAAAAGCGAATGGATTAAAACCAAATTTGGTCAGTTCATTTATATTACAAATATCGAATCCAATCCGTCATACTGTTTCAAAATAGAGATCGTTTGAAAATTTTAGAACTTCATAACTTCCTTAATTTTGGATGTGATAAGAAAAAATAAAGTGATTTCTAATTTTGTTTTAAAAACTTGGACAGTTGTTAAAAAAATATTGAGTATTTTAAACGACTTGACAATGTGCGTCAGGAAGATTGAACTGGACATTGCCGCACTAGTGAAATCACACCATTCTTAGGTATCTTATTAGGTTTCAATTTGAATTGTATTTCAATTTGCAGGTTTTGTTGCATTTGTATTTTTCTGGTATTTCAATATACAGTTCTCACTAGTTTCATATTGTATCTCTTTCATTTAAATTGATTTTTAAACAACTCGCACCTGTTGAAAATGTTTAGTAGACCTGTTTTTTGTTGTTCTTAACAGCATGTATAATAATAAAAATATGCCTATCAGAACAAAATTCAAAATAATATTTAAAAATATTTTCCGGTATTAGCTTCTAATTATATTTATCTCTTCCGCTTATCTTGGCGACCCCCTTGAAACCCTCTCGTGACTTCTAGGGGTCTTGATCTCCAGGTTGGGAAACCCTGCCTTAAGGTTAGAGACATGACATTTGGTATTTAGACATCTCATTTAAAATAATTACGATTTTTTTTATTTATTTATTTATTTTATTTATTTATTTATTTATTTATTTATTTTTTTTTTACATATTTGACATAAGTAAATACAAGGGAAACTTAATGCATTAAAATTCTGACACGGGAAAGTCCCGCAAGTTGTCGCTAAAATCTGATTGCCACATAGCACATCTGATAGAACACCATGAGAAATGAAAATGAGCAAAATTTAAGGTGCTATGGACCAGAAAAATAAGACCTACGGGCTTTCAAAATTTGGATATCCAAAAAATTATATCATGGAATTGTGTACGTTTAAAGTAAATATCTTGAAAACCTTTAAAGCAATCAAAACAAAAGTTGCACAATATAATGAGAACAAGATTCCCTATTGAAAATCATAAACAGTGTTGCCATAAGTGAAGTAGTGTTGCCAACTCAGCATAAAATATTTTGTATCAAATAGCACCATATACAAGTATGCACAGATTTAAAATCGACTATTATCACTAGTGATGAGCAAATGCAAGACCAAGACCAAGACCCGGGTGGTCTTGGTCTTGGTCTTGGTCTTGCACATGCGGTCTTGGTCTTGGTCTTGCAGTGGAACCCTCGGTCTTGGTCTTGGTCTTGGTCTTGCACACCTAGTCTTGGTCTTGGTCTTGGTCTTGTTCTTGCACACCCAGTCTTGGTCTTGCTTGCAAGAGTCTTGCAAGTTTTGCTTTTAAGAAATCTATGATTTTCATAAGTAAATTTTACTCTGGATATAAGGGATAATAAATCCTACATTGCGCCAATAGTGAGGGAAATACAATGTATGTTTCTAAATGTAATATATTTTACTTTCGTGTAAGTGTGATGATACTGTACAACATAGGCGATGACCTTTACTTTTTTTTTTCAATGGGTGATCACGCTTCACTACTTATAAGATAAATCACAACATTTCGTAATATTTTTATATGTTTTAACAGATCCAATACTCCACTGGTTCCCAAACTGGGGTGGCTATCCCTGACAGTGAGACGCATGAAAGAAAACCAAGACGGCACAAATTACTGAAATACCATAAATTGCAAAATTATTTTTACACTCTAAAGGCGTCAGATTTTTTTTCTTTCCTACCACGATTAGCTCATCTTTGTATTGAACAATCTCCCAATTAAATATTGAAATTTTGTTTTACTGATTCTAATATGTACTGTATGGGGCAGAAAAAGAACATACGCAAAAACGATGAAACAGTTAGACTTTCGAAATGTGGGCATGGAGAAAAAAGGAGAGAATCAGCTGAGTTGAACGGAAAACGAATGCGAAGGTTTTAGAAATAGTAGCAGTAGGGGATAAAAGAAAAATTTTAGATGTAATGAAGAGGAGGACATTGGCTGAGGAGGAACTGTATTATGAGGGACGTGCTAGAGGGAGGGGGCGAAGGAGATCGTAGTTGAAGAAAGATATTAAGACAGAAAATTGCTACGTTAAGACTAAGAGACTAGCTGAGGACCACAGTCATCGAAGCTTCTCAGCTGCAGCAAGTGGCCTGCCAATAATGGCAGAATAGCTATTATTATGACGATGATGATAAGTTTTGCAATATTGAGCAAAAAAGAGAGAACAAATTAAAATAATAATAATTAAACCTATTAATATTTTAGAATATGAAATGAAATTAAATTTGTGAGTTTTACGTCCTACGATTATGCCGGCTAGGCTAAAGGAGACAGTGATGATGAAAAATGAATGAAAATGGTGGAAAGAAGAAAGTGGGAGGAAAAGGAAGAACCACGAGGAAACCCACGCACATGGTGTAGTCCACCACAAAGTTCACTTGGCGGGGGCTGGGATCGAACGCGGGACACCAAACACCAGAGCTGAACGCTCTACCACTGAGCCACCGCGGCCCCAATATTTTAGAATAATTTGAGTGAAAACTGAAAACGACTCAACTGTCTGTCTTTATATATATATATATATATATATATATATATATATATATATATATATATATATATATATATATATATATATACTCAATTTATATAAATACTTTTGACCTACATTAGAAATACATAACAACGGCATCAAACTTCAAGTTATTTGAAATAAGTACGAAATCACTCTCAGTTGTGAATATAGATTATTTATTGTTGTATAATGTTATATCGTTGAATCCTAGATATGCCGTATACTTAAGGGGGCTATAAGTTATATTGATAAACAATTATTCAACGTATAAGCATCCACCTATGAAATCAAACTTGCGGTCACATGCGCTAAGTTTTTGTCAATGTCATGAAAATGTTATTTCAATATTAATTTTATAAGTACACATTAAAAATTTCCAACGGATGCTTGAACCTCAGAGCCAAGGCCATATCCATGTAGTCGGCACCTATGGTATACGGAATTGCCGATGTTCAATGCTACATTTCCCGTTAGTTTTGGAAGAAGAACACCATTCATATGTTTTTGAAATGAAATTAAATATCTACTTTAACGTCCCACGATTATAACACTGAAGCTAAGGGAAACAGTGATGATGAGAAATGGTGGAATGAAGAAAGTACGAGGAAACGGGGAAACCCACGCACAGGGTGTTTGTTCACCAAAAAAGCTCACATAGCGCAAGCTGCGATCGAACCAGGGCCCCATGTACCAGAGGTGAACGCTCTGCCACTGAGCTACCGTGTCTATAACATGCTCTAGTTTATTTTTGCTTATCCACTTCTTATGGACACAACTATTCTTCATATGATTTCCCAAAATCCAATCATGGGCCGTCGTGAATGATCAAATGATGACCAAAGTAAATCAGACACTGAAGTTATTATAGCTTGTAACAATTCATAGAATTATGCTGTCGGACGTCTCGTGAACAACCGATTTCCGGCGGTATTTTTACTGGAGCCAAGAAGTTCACGTGAGAGATGTAATGATTTTTCTTCTTCCTTTTTACATTCTATAAAAAATTCAAGTAGTGTTGGTACTTGTGCAAGACTCTTGCGCAAGAGTCTTGGTCTTGGTCTTGGTCTTGCAGGTATGGTCTTGGTCTTGGTCTTGGTCTTGCACCCCTTGGTCTTGGTCTTGGTCTTGCATCGGGATTCCGGTCTTGGTCTTGGTCTTGGTCTTGGTCTTGCATGCAAGACTCTTGCAAAAACTGCAAGACCAAGACTCTTGCGCTCATCACTAATTATCACTAAATATAACAGTGAAGTATAGTGGTACAGTGTCGCACACTGTTAGAGCTGCGTGTGCTGAAAATGTACAATGGAGAAGTCTGATATGTGGCAACAGATGGTAATAAAGGAATCTGGATATACTATGAATTTAGTACAAATGCATAACACCGATAGTATAACATAGCAAAATGTCAGCAGTGTCACAAAATATTCATGCATTTGATAAACGAAATTCAGTGATGCCATCTTTACATCCTTTGTCAGCTCCGAAGCTATATAAGACGGGACTTATAGTGTAAAGTGGGACCGAACCACTATGAAAGAGAAAGATAACAATGAAATGTAAGGTGAACAGTACAACAAAAACATGTCCGAAGCGGGTTTGGAACCCGCGATCCCTAATATGTCGATTATCTAGCCTTCTAGACCACACGGCTATCCGGGCCGACTAAAAACAAAATAAGGTAGTAATAAAATAATTATATTTCCAATGTGAATAATGGTAATATTTGAGCGTACAGTAACATAATCATATGATGTGAGGACAGGAAGTAAAATAATATGTCACTTAACACGAAAAATATAAACTAAGAAAGTACTCTTCCAAATATTGATAAGATAATCTGGAGGATCAGTTTACAGAATTAGAAAACACGGGTTTATTTCCTTGAGTGTATCGTTTTGTTGTCGCGAGTTGTCTGCTTATTCGCCGAGGCTACAGAAGTACATATCGTCGAATGAGAACCAGAGGAACTTAACTTCAATTTCGTAGATTCACAGGCGAGAGGACAAAAATATAATTTTCTTAGAAAGATATGTTTTTAATAAGATGGTAATTGAGCTACATTACAACAGATGATTGACAAGGAGAACAGATGGTGTTACGTTCCATTTACATCAAGTGGGGCTTTCAAAGTTATGTCCAAACATGAAGAAAACGAAAACAGCATTTTTGGAGTTAGGTTCCTCTGGTTCTCATGCGAAGATATAATGCAAAACCCTCACTTTTTTCTTATGCAATCCTTTATTATCATCTGTCGCCACATGTCAGGCTTCTCCGTTGAATATTTTCAGCACACGTAGCACCAATAGTGTGCAACACTGTACCACTATACTTCACTGTTATGTTTAGTGCATTTTAAATCTATGCACACTTGTATATGGTGCTATTTGAAACAAAATATTTTTATGCTGAATATTTGAAACACTGCTTCACTTATAGCAACACTGTTTATGGTTTTCGATAGGGCATTTTGTTCTCATTACATTGTGCAACTTTTGTTTTGATTGCTTTAACGGTTTTCAAGATATTTACTTTAAATGCACATAATTCCATGATATAATTTTTTGGATATTCAAATTTTGAAGCCCCGTAGATCCTATCTTTCTGGACCATAGCACCATAAATTTTGCTCATTTTTATTTCTCATGGTGCTCTATCAGGTGTGCTATATGGCAATGAGAGTTTAGCGACAACTTGTGGGACCTTCCCATGTGAGGGAAGAACGCAGATTGAATGAAGTTGAAAATAAAATCTTGAGGTGAATATTCGGATCTAAAACGGAGGGAACAGGGAATGTGAGAACTGCATAATATAACCGTAAGTAGACGTTTAGATCAGTTACAACGCCACACCACCTTGTTACAGTCATTAAGTATAGGAGGCTCAGGTGGCAGGGACCACCCACGGGGGATCCACCGGGTCCAGACCCCCCAAGGAAAACTTCCTAACTCAACATTCATTTCTACACTTTCTTAATAAGTCTATAATTATTTAACACAGAAATGATTGATATAGGATACTCTTTCTCTTATAAAAACAATCTAGTTCTATTTTTTAAAATAAGGAAATATAGGTGGAACTATTTTACAATTACATCGTCTTTTCGGGTGGACCCCCCCCCCCCTTCCTTTAAAGCTTGGACCAGCCAACAAAAATTTCTGGGTGTGCGCTTGTCATGTAGGCACATCATGTACTCAGAATAAAGGAAATACGAACGCTTTCAAAATTGTAACTGGTAAACCCAATCGGAGAAAGATCTAAGTGCAGATAAGAGGACAATATTAAGACGGATCTCGCAGAAATAGGACTAGAAAGTAGACATTGGATTCAGTTGGCTAAAGACAGAAGTCAATATAGAGATTTTGGGAATTCTGCATTGAACTCTCGGGACCATATGCCATAGAGTAAGTGTGACATTTTCGTAATTTCAAAATTCAAAAAATAATCATACTCTTTTATTTGAAAATATTAAATAACAAACTTTGTAATGCTTTACCCTCAAAAGAAAGCTTAGTAATAATTTGCTTGAAAGAGTTGAATTTATTTTTAAGGTGACCTACACTGAACATAAACATGAAATCGTGAAATATGTTTTGTGTTCGTAATGTGTATAACCACAAACTTAAAATACCTAGAGACACAGCATACGATAGGATTTGTTGATAAGTTTCAAATAGATATACAGTACATTGTAGCCTCCATCACAATAAACAAGTATAATGTTATTATAAGTAGGCCTATAGTTCAGACACATCACCACGTCAACGGACAATATATTGCAAGCAGGAAATGTGTAACAAAAGGCAAATTCATACGTATAAATCATACCAGTCCTTCACGCATAACGAATTTTGTCACAACAAATGATGAAAGATACCGTATGAATAAAAATATGTGCTAACAAATTAGAACACAGTCAAGGAAGCTTTTTCTAAACTTTTATTGTATGGATGTTAGAATTGACACGCAGAGAAGAGCAATGACTGAGGGAAGCCACCGAATATCAGACGGATAATATAATGAGATTTCTAAAATGAGCCGAATATGTTTGCTTGTTTGGGGTTCATAATAGAGGCGTAGCGTAGGGGAGGCTGTTATTTTTAATGTATAATTCTTAAAGGATCATTATACTATTTATTGCAATGCATTATCTTATTTATATATGGCAAGCGGCATTTTCATAGTCCTTCCTCGTGTCCTAGCTGAGAAGATACAAAGAAGAGTATTATGACGCAAAGTGCGTCATTGATATTACAGGAAGGACTACAATAAACGACTGAAACTTTTATTGTAGTGGGAGTCGACAATAAACAACTAAAACATTTTTTGTAGTGAGAGTCGACAATGAACAACTGAAACTTTTATTGTAGAAAAGTCTTCAATAAACAACTGAAACATTTATGTAGAGAAGTCGATAAGAAACAACTGAAACGTTTATTGTAGTGGGTTAGACAATGAACAAATAAAACATTTATTATAGGAGGTTGAAAATTAACAACTGAAACATTTATTGTAGGAAGTCGACAATAAACAATCGAAACATTATTTACTCTATTGGGATCAACAATAAACCACTCAAACATTTATTGTGGTGGCTTCGATGATAAACAACTGAAACTTTTATTGTAGGAGATCAATAATGAATAACTGAAACTTTTATTGTAGTGGGAGTCGACAATAAACAACTAAAACATTTCTTATAGTGAGAGTCGACAATGAACGACTGAAACTTTCATTGTAGAAAAGTCGTCAAGAAACAACTGAAACATTTATGTAGGGAGGTCGATGATAAGAAACAATTGTAACATTTATTGTAATTGGTTCGACAATAAACAAATTAAACATTTACTGTAGAAGTTCGAAACTAAACAACGAAATGTTTATGTTGGGAGATCGACAACTAACAATCGAAACATTTATTGTAGTGGGGCAACAGACAACAGAAATTGTTATTGTAGGAAGGTTGTCAGTAAATAATTGAAATATCTATTGTAGGGAGGTCGACAATAAAAAAAAAAATCTATTTCAAGGACGTCGATAATAAATAAACATTTAATGTAAGGAGGTCTACTTGAAGCGTTTAAACCAGTTGTTCTAAAATTTGTATAAGAACTGTAGAAGAAAATAAGTTTTAACCAAGACATTACACATGGTATTGGAGGTGAGAACCATTTAATGAGCTTAAAAAAAAATGTACTTTCATTGGGTGGGGTAAGGTGTGGTGGGGTGGACACTGTGGAATTTGGGTGCGTCACAGATCATAGAAGGGCACTCCTAGGTAACAACAATCTAGAGTTGATTAGTTTGACACGAAATAGGACTCTATGGTGAAGTATCGTTTCTGCAGAAATGAACCGTCGGGATTGTTTAACCATTAGTTGAAAACGAAAGACTAAACCTTAGTCATAGTCAGAGAATTTACTTAGATTAAAAAGAGAATTTACTGTTCTGCATGAAAAAAGAGAAAAGTCATAGGCAGAGAATTTACTGTTCTGCATGGCATGGCCCACAAATGCACTATCCAAATTGGTACATGCTTGGAGAAGAAGAGCAACGTTGTCACTAGCAACTTGAGTTGAGAGACCGATACTGGTATCCTGTGTAACTTTTCTGTGATAGTTCCCCGTAGTTCGGCCAAATTGCGTAAGTGATGTTGGTACAATTTGTGCTTTAAAACATGCCATAAGAAAAAGTCAGGCGGATTAAATCGGGAGATCGAGCTGGCCACTCCACAGAACCAAGTCGACCGATCCAGCGGTTCGAGAATGTTTCGTTCAGCCACTCTCTCACTGGTATGGCACACTAACGGTTCTAAGTTCTGTGACCGTTATCCCCACTCTCAAGTTACACAGTGTTGCCATATCGAAATTCTTTGTCCAGAATTATAAATACTACAGTCAGTAGCGTAACGTAAAAACGTCGAGGCCACCGCAGGATTATTTTTTGGACCCCCCTTCCCATACCCATTAACGTCCCACTATATTATGCCCCACTAGAAAACAATGGTTAAATCCGTGGAACATAATAAAATTAAAATTAAAATTAATACTCACCGAAAAAGGCAAAAATTATTTTCCCTTAACCTTCGAGTGCTAAGATGATTTTTTAAACCGATATTGCTAGAATGGATGAATTTTCACCCAAAACATATTTTTCTTTTCTAAAGTAAATAATGTTGTTAAGGAAAATGGATATTTCGTATTCAGCTCACTTTTTGTAGCCTAAAGTTCATGGAATTTGCTTCGCAGTGGGCCCCCAAACGCTGCGGGCCTCCCCGCACTGCAGGCCCTGCGGGACCCTCAGTTACGCCACTGACTACAGTCAGTCAAGCATCATATACCTAATAATGGACCACCCTGTATGTAAATCCGACTGTACTATTACTCTGTACTAACTTGTTGAGAATAAAATCAAGTGAGGTTTTTAAAAAAATAATACATAAACTTTGTCGTGGCGAGTAAATACAATAATTCTCCGCTAGATAGGTAATGGAAGTACATATAGAAAGCCTCATACACAAAAAATTCTGGTTCAGACTCAATAAACTCTTAGCTCTTTCCGCTGGTCTAGTGGCAAGCGCGTCTTGTGTTCACTTGATCTTGAGGTTCGACTCTAGGTAGAAGAACATTAACATTTGAACCCATTATGGTGGTTCGGATTCCAATTTAAACCATAGGTCCAGTTCTTATATGGCCTTGTTGCTGAAAAGGGACACTAAACTTCCATCGATAAATTCCTAGGTTAGGTAATTCTTATAGTCAATACTTTAGTACACAATTTGTTGATCTTTTCTAAATCTAGACGATGACTCATAAACCGAAAAGTGCACTTACCTTACCAAAATTATTTATCACTGAACTCGGACTTTCAACTACCAGAGAAACACGATGTCGCTTATTCTGACTACTCTTGCTTGGCAGGTCAAGTTCTTTTTGTTAAGAACTTAACATGTACGAATCTAATACGGAACAATAATTCTTTGGTAATTCTACTTACGTATTTTAATCAAATGAATAAAAAAACTACAAGTATAAAAATTATTCATCACTTTCTTTTTTTATTCCTACTGAATCTAGTGTATCGTAACAACTAATGTGTTTTTCATGACTTACAGATCTCAACTGGAATGTCCGAATCTTTTGATTATTTCATAGCATTATCGTTCCACTTAACAATCATTAAAATGTGCAGCGCATTACAAATGCAAACGTGAATACCATTATTATGAAGAAATGCACACTGTTGGTATGTATAATATAATTAAGTTTTTTTTTTTCTAAATGTACAGAGGTGGGTTGAAAAATTACCCATAATTCATTGCAGCTCGGTAAAGGTAAGCAAGAGAAAAATGAAAATTTCCAGGTAGAAGCAGTGGCTATTTGGTTCTCTGAAATAACCATTTAACATATGATCTATTTGCTTCGTTGTACTGCAGCTATCTTTGTTTGGACACTGTAAAAAATAAAACACAATTGAAACACTTTCAGTACAGATGTTGAGAGGAAAATTGTTGAAATAGTGTTTATAAAGTGTGCTTGGCGTGTCCAAAAGCGTTAATTCTCTATTTAAACATTATCTAGTAGAACATATTTAAAACACTTCTCCTCGACAAACAATTCGAAAACAAAGTGATGATACACTTTCTATATGGATTTTGCAAGTACATTTTACAACGAGATACTTTGTATCGGTTGATAATTACTTGTATCTTGGGCAGAAAGTGCTTCCACACAAGCACTATACCTGATATAATGTTACTTAAAAATAACAAAAGAAGAATGTTTTTAAGATATAGGATATATACATTATTATTGTATAGTTGGTTGCTATGTAGTTGTTTATGGATACATAATTAACATGTAATTATGATTGCAAGACAATTTGTGTGAATATACATTAAAAGAGAATCAACGAATAAATTACCTAATACTTATCATGGACTTGTAATTTCAGTAGTAAAGGTGAGCGTACTAGTGAATAAAATTACGGAAGATATTTTAAGGTGCAAACGATTATTGCCACTAAAAGATATACTTATATTATTAGCCGAACCAGGGTTGACGACTACCTTTGGTGAGTCGTTGTAATTTGATACATACTTGGAAAACACAGTATCTAAAAGGGGTGAATATATGTAATAGGGAGGTGTTCAAAGAGTGTCGGTAATGTGTAACGTGTCCTACTGTGTCTAAAAGTAAAAAAATGAAATCTTTAAGTTTAACGTCCTACGGTTATGCCGGTTAGGCTAAAGGAGACGGTGATAATGAGAAATGAGTGTAATGGTGAAATGAAGAAAGTGGGAGGAAACGGGAGAACCCCGAGAAAACCAACGAGCACGGTGTTTGTCCACCACAAAGTCCACACGACGCGAGCTGGGATCGAACCAGGGACCCCAAGCACCGGAGGTGAACGCTCGGGTCTAAAAGTAGTTCCTTTATCTTTTGCAGGGCATGATACGAATGCACGTTCGTAAAACTCTCGAAGTTGTTCGTTGCATTACTTTTTCACATATGCAATAAGTTCGTTGTCATCCTGAAACTCTCTCACACAAATGAGCCTTCAATCACCCAGATAAAAAAAAAAAAAAAGTTGGTGCTATGTCAGGAAAGCAAATAGGAAGATCAATCCATACACATACGTTTTTCCTGATTTGTATCATAATCCTTATCATGAAGCCTGGCTAGTATCTTTTTGTATCCCAATTGTTGGTTTAGCTTCAACATAGATCCTTTCGTCATACTTATGTACTCCATAATCTGTTTCGTAATGATGCATCCGACTTTTGGATCAGTTCATTACTGAATTTTGATGGTGGTTGCGGTGGTTTACAGTCTAGCTCACCGGTTGTTGGGTCCTGAGTGCTGTAAATCACCATGACGAAACCTCTGAAGCCATCTACAATATTACTTCGATTCATTGTGTTGTCCCCATAGACTGATAACAGCCTACTTGAATCAATGTTACTGAGTTATCCCCAGATTTGTAGAGGCATTCGATCACTATAGTTAGCGTGGTACTTTGCAACTGGTATGTTGCAAAATTTTAGAATTTAAAAATCATAAAGCATTTAATAATAAGTAGTTAAAATCAATCTTCAGACAAACTACACCAGTCAACGCCTCCACCAGCAGCAACAACGCTCAGTACTATATCGATGTTGTTGTTGTGTTGATTTTAGTTTAGCGTCCCTTTCAGCAGCGAGGCTATATGAGACGTGGACCTACTGATTAACGTGGAATCCGAACCACATGAGCTCCCGCCGGGAATCGAACCCACGCCAAAGGCGTTTACGCTAACCGCTTAGCCAGTACTATATCGAGTCACTACTTTATAAAAGTCTATAAGATTACACTATTTTATACATATTGATATTAATAAATCATACAAGCGGGAAGTGATGTCTTAGACGTTAAGTAAAATATGACGTGAGTCCAAAAAGGTTGAGAACCACTAATGTAGTAGATTCTCACGTTGATCATGGTGGCTTAACTGCAACAACAAGAAATAAAAATTTTATATAGATTAGGTTCTAAAGGACTAGTGCCTCTACCTAAAAAGAAAAATTATCCCTAAAAGGAAACCTAAGCAAAGATTTCCCTAGTGCTTATTGTTACTATGTTAAAGTGGATTGTGCGTTAGTTTCTGACCGACCTTTGTATGAACTTCACCAATATTATTTGTATATAGGATATTGCAAGAATAAAAACTACGCTATAAAATTGTACTAAAATTACAAGAAATCACTGACAAGTGAAATGTCGTTGAGTCAGTGTTAAAATACAGTGAAACTTTAACAATATTAGTATGGATGATTTAAAATAATACAAAGATTGGTATTAACTTTAGAATTAATCATAATTCAATTTAACGTTAACTATTCTCCTCGTGTTAGTAACAATAATAATAATTTGAGTTACTACCGGTAAAAATAATTTTATCGCTACGAATTAAGGAAAGAAAACTTACTTTTTTTTTTTTTTACAAGAGTTAGTGCATTAGGCAAGTCTGTTCCTTCAATAAAAGTTCAATTTTTACCGATTTTATTTTCCACAAGAACCGTCCCGATTTCAAGTGAGATATGTTACAAAGAAAACACGTTCAGACCGATCAAGGTACAGGGTGGACCAAACGTCATGAAGGGGTTATAACCGTGAATAACTTTTTTTTTTTTTTAATTTATCATTAGTTTCCATTAATATTTCGCAGACCAAGGATGGGAGATTATTTACACTTATTTTATGTGTGAAATATAATCTCATGTAAGTGTCCGCCATTACGGGCCTTATTTCTACAGATATGGAATATGTGAAGCACATGATTAATAACAGGGATCAACACTTCTGGTCCGAGTGCCCGTATTTCTATACGTATATTCTCCTTGAGCTGTTCTATTGTTTGTGATTTGTTCACATACACTCTGTCATTCATATGCCTCCCCCCCAAAAAATCAAGTGGAGTTCATAATTATAACCCCTTCGTGACTTTTGGCCCACCCTGTTTTACATTACTACCCAGAAAAGGACATAACATTTTTTTTACAAATATATTTTGTATAAGAGTGAATTTATCTTACGTTATTCTTTATAATAGAGTGGCATGAACTTAGAAATTGATCTTGTTTAAATGATAGGTCACTTCTCCTTAAAAACTTTGACAAATGAACAAACAAAATAATAGTGACAGTGAAAAACGTCTATAAAGCAGAGCTTAGAACTAATTTAGAATTAATTTAGAACCTAAAGCTTTGGCATCTTCTCTTACTGTGTGTCTGAAGCCAATCCCAAACAAATCTAACTCACTTTTTTTGTGCCAGCTTTAACTTTTACAAAACAAGACCAATGTCTGTTTTCCTTTATTATTATGTTAGAATTTTCCATTACGAAATTATTTATAATAGGATTGTTTCTCATTTTTTTTTAGAATTTTTTTTTAACCGTTGTTCATTATCTAAAATGATTTATGTGTTTGCCATACTTTATCAAATATATTGAAATTTCATGTAGACAACTAATTTTAAATGAGAAGAACTTTTTTTCGTACATGCTTGCACTTTAGTTTTTTACTACGAAAAACTAATAGAAATTTAAAAATTAATTAAAATAACTTTAGACATTACAGAAATATTGCTGAATCAAATAATTACAAAAGTTACTATTGCTCTTAATCTCTCTCTCTTTTTCCTTTTTCTTTTTTCTTTTTCTTTTTCTTTTTTTTTTTTTTTTTTTTTTTTTTTTTTTTTTTGAAATAAACGGTATGGTTTAATTGTATTCATTTCTCCTTCAGTGCTCAATAACAACGACAGTTTTCTGGAAGCAGAATATATATCACTGTTAGAAATCTTGTGTGTCACCATTGACAAAAGACAAACAGCAAAATTGACACAATCTGCTATGTAACAATACTTTTTTTTCTTTTTTACATGTAGAGTTTATAAGTACAAAAAATAATCAAGTTGTTCCAGCAAATTGAAAACTATAATTATTGCTGACCATTAATGACGTAGTAGCATAAATATTTGTTTTTTTTTATCGATTTTCTCAGAAAGTATCCTCAAGCATAACATTCTGTTTAGCTTAATCATAATCTATCAAATTGGTATGTCTCTCCTTTTCTTTTACGTTAAACATGGAAAGTTTCACACTTTTAATACCAATAACCCAAATTTTATTCAAGTAACATTAAACTTTTGTATAGCAATCGAAATCCGTGTTTTCAAATCAAGAAACAATGTTTATAGATCTGAAGAACTCAGAAGAATACTAGTATTTCCCCATATAAAACAATCAAAATACTGGAATTCTACTTTTACAAAGATAGCAGCCTTTTTCTTACTAATTATTCCTGTCCTATGTTTCATTAGAAGTTGCATCCACTGTAATATGACTCTCACGGCTGTACCTGGCACTTTCTTAATTAATTAATAAATACTAAAAATACAATTAATTTTTAGGAATAACTCCGTTATGAAATTGTTGGATGTATATTTATTACTTGCGAAAGAACTTTTTTTTTTATTCATTATTGTACGTTAAATCGCAGACACTGAAATTATCATGCGAATATGGTTAATTATAGTTCAAATTCTGTCTGTTCTTGCTGTACAGTACAACCTCTCCTTCTTATATGAATAAAATAAGAAAGAAAAATTAAAAAAGTTTGAGGAAAAAGAAAACTGAAAAGAAAGAAGAAAAATTGTAGTTGTAAATTAAGGGAGAAGGAAAATTATAGAGATAGAAAGATGAATACTAGCGACACGCAAATTACCACGCACGGAAGCATCCCATGACGAGTTGTCGGTCCCAATTCCTCTTTCTAAAAATTGAAATTTTCCACAAGAACCACCGAAGTGGCCAAAGCATCAATTACCACACGATGATGACTAGTTGCCGCCACGCCTTCATCTTACAGCGAGCCTTGTCTTTTTCTCACCTTTGCCGCCAACAGTCCAAAAAGGAGGTATGTAGCTATACCTACCTGCCACACACATACACACACACAACAAAATCTCCCTCTTCTCCCCGCCCGCTCCTCAACTCCCTGGAGGATGTAGTAAAACATAGGGTTTCGTGGGACTGAGACCCCCAGTTCTTCACACCCTTTCTTCACCTCTGCTGTGTCTTTTAATCGAGAATCCGCTTTTCCACCCGTTTTGTGTGTGTTGTACAGCCTAAGGCCTTCTTTGCTAAGCTAGCTGTCTGGGTGATTGGATGAAATGTTATGATGAATAAAAATAACACCTCTCTTGTCTCCTTCTGCATGCAAAGACATGTTACGGACACGACACAATGGAAGGGGGGAAACATAATGAAGAAGTATTTCATAACAGTTCGAGAGATAATGGAACTTAAGTTCCTGTAAACATTCTCAAGAACAGTAGCTATAAGTAAATATGTTCATTATGCACCACAGACTTTATACTGACATTAAAATAATGAGGCGTTTCTTTTAGCAGACCATTTAGAATGAATACTCATTCAGATGCATGCAATTGCAATAACGGCTATTGTATGCATAACTGAAAAAAGATCTATCTACTAAAGATGAAGATACACAAGATGTGATTGTCCACGACTTCTCTGACTTGAAAATGTCACTATTTAGATCCATGTACTTAGCAGTTGATCGCAATACGTGTGCAATGTTTGCATTACTTCTTTTTTCTTTTCCTATATCGACTTTCATGATTTTTCAAATTGAATTGCTGGTTCCAAATGAACTTCCTCTACGTCTATCTATTTTGGGGCCATTTCACGTCCACATTACTAACTCTCTCTGATACAAGAATCGATCTCCACTTTCCACTCCTTTTTTTTAGATCTTTATTTACTTCATTTACTCCCTCGATTTTCATCATCACTACCTTTCTTTCTATGTACCGTACTTCTTGTTGCTGTATCATTTGTATTGTATCAACAATATGTATAACATTGTTTTCTGAAAGACTTCTCCATACTTCTTACTTTGGAACTGTATCATATATTTCTTCCCAACCTATGAACACAGTACTACTTCCTCCTGCAGTGAATTTGAAAGGATTATATTGGTAAGAATCATACTGGATGGGATACTCAATCTTCATACTGGTTGTTTCGACTGTTCTCTAGACCGTATGCCTTAAAACACAGCAGAATTTTGCAGTTGTGAAGCTAAGATCACAGAGCTAATTATACCAAAAAGGCATTGTTTTAAAGTAGATCACTATTTTTATTCATGTTTATCTTCTTTTATACAACATAAAAAATTAAACAGCATTTAAACACTTTTGGTACATATGTTCAGGGGAATCAGGTGAGTGTTTATAAAGTGTGCTTTGCGTGTCCAAAAGCGTTCATTCTCTGAAAGCAGTGTCTAGTATGACATATTTAAAACGCTTCTCGGCAAACAGTTCGAAAACAAAGTCATGACATACATTTTGCTCTTTTTGCACATACATCTGGGACATACTTGGACAAGTGGTGAATATATGTCATCTGGAGGTGTTCGAAGAGTGTCAGTAGTGTGTACAGTGTCTTATTGTGTCTGAAAGTAGTTTCTCTATTTTTTTTAGTGTATGGCTATTTTGTCCAAATTCTTAACTGCAACTTAACTATAGGACTACTAAGTTACTAATGTCCTCCACGCTGGTCTAGTGGCTAGCGTGGCCCCTTTTGGTGCACTTGATTCCTGAACTGTAGGAGAGCCTTGAAATTTGAACGCATTATGGTGGTTAGATCAGTGACGAAACTAGAAAGTAAAAACTGGGGGGAGGGCAGACTATGATAGGTACATGATGAGTTTACTATAAACTTTCAATTCGTTTTGTCAGTCAAAACCCTGAAGGCCTAGTTCCCCCCGGTCCCGAACTAGATTCGCCGGAACACTTAAGTCCAATCAACCAGCCAATCAAGTTACTAGATCAGGATGAGTTGGTGTGCCTTTTCCTTTCCATTCTTGTGAAACATATAAGGAATACTAGATATTACACTGGAAAAACAAATCAGTGTTTGGACATTTTTTTAAAGAAACGATGCCTGTGGTTCATTTTCTAACATGTCCAAAAGTGTCCTGAGGTGTTCTATCAGTGAACAAAAGTGTCTAGAATGAGTCATAATAGTGGTTAACAAAAAGTACCATAATGCTGGCAGTGTATTGACCAGAGACAGTACAGCCAATCCGATGTTCAGTTCTGTTTCAATACAACAAAGCCTTGAACAGCATATTCACTCGAGCACGTCAAAGAGGAAAGCCTCTTCAGCGTTGTGACTTGAGAAACACAGTCAATGCACTCAAGCCTCTCTCTCCTACCTTTCTTTTCCTCGGTGTGTCTGGCTTCCTCTGATCAATATACGGCCAGCCTAAGAATGTAAAAAATGTACCTGAACCTCTGATGTATTAGAATGACCATACACGCGAAAACAATTTGCAAATATGCAAATGGTAAAGTGTAATTACCATTCTTTCAAAGTTGTTTCTATGCTCGTATACTCATTGAATACATCAGAAGATGAGGTACATTTTGAACACTTTTAGGGAAGGTCCTATCGACCTGAACTTGTGAGTACGTGCAACACGCATTAGCATTTATTTACTACGAGAATATTACAGCAGTAAAAAAAAAGTGCTGCTTTCAAGCACATTTCATAGTTAAGTATAAGTGGGTGAAAATGACCCTATAAGTGCAACACTGATTAATAATTCACAAACGCATCTAAAGATTAAGAAAGGGACAGAAAAAAGTAGCTAAATAGAATAGAAAACCAGCAAGGAAGTGTTAGGAATAGTGAGACAGTGAAAGAAGAACAATATCTGGAATAAAAAGTAAAAAAGACTTAAAATACTCCTTAAAAAGAAGAAATTGTAGTCGTGAGAAAAGTGTAGCGGAACGGAAACAAGTGAAAGAAATGAGAAGTTTGCAATTATGGGTGATGTTAAAGAAACAAGTAAATATATGCAGAGTACTGTAATGTGTCCAAGCTTCTCAACTTAAGACAAATGACTTATCAATGGGCAGAATACTTTTGAGATTGATTATTGAGTTCAACGTAAACAAGGAAAGAGGGATTGAAATAAATTTTTAAAACACAAGATTTTAGCAATTAATCTTCTTAACATTTTCTTTCTTGTGTTTTTCTCAAGCAAGGATTAGTAATTAAAATGAAAGATCTAAATTCTGTGTGTGAAGTTTTATGGCATATTGATATATTCGTCCTTATCTTATATCGTACATAATGAGAATACCTCAGCAAATATATCAAAGAGGAGCTTCTTTCTGCCTTAAACATATCCTCTTTATTAGCTGATTGGCATTTCACAAATGTGTTTGCACGAGATTTTTTATTTTCGTAATTCACCGAAGAATGTTGTGGATTGAGTGAGCATCAGCGAGCCAGGGCAGGCGAATATCATAAAGTGTTAGAATCTGAAGACCCAGAGGAGGCCTGCAAATCAGCAAGCCTTAAAATGCGTTAGACAAGTGCATATTAGGTGTTGGAGTTTAAGCAGTGCTTCTTTTATGAAGGTTTGTGTCTCAGTCACTTTTACATTAGACAGTACTTGTTACATCTACCATATTACTATAATTACTGATTTGCTGCTTGCATAAATAATACACGTTCTTTGTGAAGTAATTTGAGTTACCTACGGAACTAGAATCGAGGATGCTAATCCGTAAAAGGTGTCTCGTCTCGGAAAGTATTGGAAGAGCTATGTCTCGCCACGAAAATTCCATCTAATCTCGTCTCACAAGTAATCTCAGAAGCACTAAACTGAATCCGTATTTTTTTTTTTTTAATACTGAGTTATTCTCAACTTGTATTTCCTAATACCGTAAAAATGCTTAGTCTTCCACGTATGAATTGTTCCTTCATTTGCATTTCAAATAAATTTTGAACGCAGCCAATGGTCCCTCAAATGATTTCAACACATCAAATTTGTATGCGTACATACTATTTTTAGAGTTAAATTTTTTTGACTTTTTTTTAAGAAAATAATTTCTGCTCCAGAGAAAAGGAAACAAGGAGGAGAGAGACACATTCATTCATATAATTAATGCTAATTGAGTGAAAATAGAAAGCTGTAAAAATAAAGTCATATCCTGAATTTTAATAATAATTCTATACCACAGCACAGGGAGAAACTTAATACGCACTACGTAATTCTAGAGCTATGCTTAATGGCTTAAAGGCAATATAATTTCCGAGGAAGCACGTATTATAATTTGTTACAAAGGTCTCTAAGGGAAAGAGGAACAAAGATTGAAGGGATCAAAAGGTGGGGGATGATGTCGGTGAAAATAAAGAAGAAGAAGAAAGGGAAACATATAATGTGAAAATAGAAGTGTTAATTTTGTGCTGGAGTTGAAAAATGAATTAACTTGAGAAATAGCGCAGTGTGAGTGAGAAAAAGGTGTGTGTGTGTGATGAAACAAAATCTCATGGTAAATGTACAGTATTAAACCCATACTCATTTTCTTTCTCTGAGATAGCTTCAGGGTACGGTCGAGGTTTCTCTGAGCACTAGGGCATATTTTGGTTTGTTTCATCATATGGTGTGGGTCCAAAAATGGAGAGATTTGTTATTTTCTTTTCTCCAGCGAGTGTTAAGGGGGGAAATTTGTGAAAGCTTATTACAAGAAATGATCACTCATCTTCCTCACTCATTATATAGCGAGCCGCCACACAAATTTATAGGTGTAAACGTACAATTGTCAACGGAATGTTGTGCAAAGACATACAACAGAAAGAAAGACATTAATAACTTATTTTTTAAATCTTTTTTCCTGGCACTTCAGCTAGTTTTTGTTTCTAATACATTTATATATACTGATAGCCCTGAAAAGAGTAGAAAAATACAAAATATTATAGAACAAAGAAGTCGAAACATTAGATATATCAAAGAAATTATATAACGTAGAGCTATGAGTGATTATATATGAGTAAAAAAGGGTGAAAGATGGGTAAAATTGTTTCCCTTAAGATAAAATAACTACTGATAACTTCAAAGACAGAGTCGTTATTTCGTTTCGAATTGACATGATGACAGAAAATGCTAGATTTGCTACTCCAGTTTAAGTAGAAATAATGAGTTTATACTAATTAAAAATAAGTTGGGATTTTAATATTATTTATTTAAATGAGTATACTCAGCGGCGGCCGCTGAAGGGGAGCCAATGTGCCGTGGCACTACCACAAATAATACAAAAGATAATAGAAATAATTTTTGCATCTTACTAAATAACAAACTTTTTTAATTTTATGCACAATACTTTACTTGCAATGTCATCATTGCTCACGAGAAGCTGGTTTGAGTCGCGCTCAGTGATTGAAAGCGCTCAGAATTACTCGCACGCTAGCAGTACATAGGCCTATCTCTACTCTGTGTTGTGCCAAGTTCTTCCGTGCTCTCCCGACTGTTCTAAAAATGGTTTGTGCGCATGCTCGTTAGTTGGCGAGCAGGAGGAAAGTACGGAGAAATAACTAGCGTTTTGTGCCACGATCGAAGGTGGCTCGAAGCGGGAGATTTGTTTCGTCTTATGTTTTGATGCTCTAGGAAAGGGGCCTTTGGTCGCCTGGAATTCTAACACGTGACTCGTGATTCACTTGTTCCTATTGCAGTGTTTCCAACCTAGTTACGTATTACATACCAATATGTACCATTTAGATTTGGCCCTCCCAAAAATCGATTTGGAATTTATTTCGTTATTGTGTTGTCAACCCAGGTATGATCCCCCCCCCCCTGATTGAAACATAAACACATTGTGCGCCTGAGTGTTTGTGGTGTTGAATGGTGTGTGTATATAACTTGTCAATTATATATTTTTGCGAAATTTTGATGCTGAGTATTTAAGTGTAGTGCTGTTTTCTTCTTTCTCTATATTTGTAAGTATTTTCCGTGAAACTAGAACAATACATTACGATGAATGCGGCAAGTAATTTAGTGAAATATCCGTTTTCATTCCTATCATATGACGACAAACTAACTGGAAGCAGAAAATTTAGGAAAGCAAATGCCTAATTTAAAGTTGTGTGTTAAGCAAGTGATCTGTAATAAGGAAAGATTGCATCAATTTAACATGAACATATATTTGAAAAACAGTTCGAATTTGTGGTTGTGATGTAGCCAATCCTTTATTTTGTTTTCCGTGTGTTGTTTGGGGGGGGGTCGCAAGCTGGACAAAATCTGCTTTATGTTTATAATAAGTTTACTGTAGGCACAAACAACTTCGTTCTAATGTGACTGTAATAAAATAATGTTATTCGTGCCTTTACATGTATTTTTTTACGGATATGCGCTTATTTATTTTGTACGTTTTGGCACTACCATATCATATACTCACGAGCCGCCACTGAGTATACTACAATAGATCATATTTTTGTTTTTTAAACAAAGTATTGTAAAACAATTACAAATTAACTTATCTGAATTAGTTCTTTGTCTAAACTAATGTACTTCATAGTTCGCAATCACTCTAAATATGTCTATTATATAGTTGTGCGCCATCTATCCTACCCTTGTGAGAAATATCTTTAGCACCGTAGAAGAGATGACGCGAAAATCGGGCATGTTCATGAGACAGAGCTGAGATTACCTCGTCTTGAAAATATGTCAAGATGTCATGAAAACAATGTCTCGTTTCGAAAAATGTGTTGCTATTGGAAGAAGTCTGTCTCGTGTCGAACTGAGTTCTACGCAAAATACTTTTTTTTTTGTTTTTTTTTGTCATTAATTTTACAAGCAGTCATTCCACGAATTAATAGCTTCTAATTATAGCACACACAATACTCAAGCGCATTACTAATTGACTATTAAAGAGACTTTCGTTTTTTTTTTTTTTTTAACTATAAGATATTTCTCCTACAGTGTCCTACTTTATTAACAGCAGAGAAATAGTTTTTATTATTATGCCTAAGAGAAGTATAAAGACACAAAATGATTGCCTACCGGAACATGAAATTCAATCAACTAACGATGACTTTGAGGATGTTCTCATAACAGTGTTGTTCAAAAGTGGATCCCTTCCTATTGATTCTCAATATTTTTTGATTAGTTGAGTCGAGTTCAGTACAGTTCTCTATAACTTAAAGGGTTTAGGTATAGAAATAAATGGCTAGTTTGATATTGCTAGAAAAAACAGTACTATGTTGTTAACATATGGAGTGGGTCATTATCTCGAAACGCCCTAGTAATCTTTAAACTAATAGGTAAGCTTTGAAGAAATTTCGGAACACGTAAATATCGATAAGGGGACATTGTTTGACATACTCTGAGTACTACAAGATTAACAGTGTTACTTACTCAACATAAAGCTGTTCGTTTATAGCACTACTTAAATTTATTAGCTATATGTAAAACGAAAACTTGCAATACCACATCTTATCGCAAACATGCTAACTAAGTACGTTACAATATCACAAACATCTGTAAACATTCAAATTTCGAGGTGGGGGAGCGGTGGCTCAGTGGTAGAGCGTTCACCACCGTTGCTTGGAGTCCCTGGTTCGATCCCAGCTCGCGCCGTGTGGACTTTGTGGGGGACAAACACCGTGCTCGTTGGTTTTCTCGGGATTCTCCCGTTTCCTCCCACTTTCTTCATTCCACCATTTCATTAATTTCTCATCATCACCGTCTCCTTTAGCCTAACCGGCATAATCGTAGGACGTAAAACTTAAAGATTTCATTTCATTTCATTTCAAATTTCGAGGTCTCCATAACTATAATAGTTGTTATTACAATTATCTCAATCACATAATTTCCAGCAGTGTTGCTAACTTTATCAATGTACATTATAGCATTCAACACTAAGGTGCTGTCGATGTACATTTGACACGTTTATCTGACTTGCGTTATTACTATTGTAGAGGTCTCCAAAATTTGGATATTTACGAATGCTTGTGGTATTGTAATGTCGGCTTTAGTTTCCAATACTGAGTAACAGGGTTGGCTGGTTTAAACTAAGGTGGTTTAAACCATGGTCTAAACCTTGGTTTAAACCAGCTGATTTTTTAAAAGAAACCAACTGGTTTAAACCAAAACAAGAAAAATGTTCGTAAAAGTGTAAGTGTTTGTAAAATCTTGAACAAATATTCGTGAGTTATCACGTTTCACTCCCGTACATTATTCGTATTATATTCAGACCTAAATTCCCCATTCATTACTCAGAGATTATACTGCAAAAGCAACATTTTTTAAATAAGCTTATGAATGTTCCTTGTGTGATTTTATATATATATATATATATATATATATATATATATATATATATATATATATATATATATATATATATAGTTTGTTATGGTTACGCAATTGCACTCAAAGAAAAATTCTAAATATTGTTTCGTTTTATTAATGTTTACTATTGATAAAATACACCGAAATGCCGTACGTTTTTTAGAGGGGTTCATACAAACTCCACGAGAGGCATTTATTGAATTCAGAAGTATCTTTGGTATCTATTTATGTATAGATGGGTCAGAACCAAAGTGGACTCAAATAATTCGTATCTTTATTCACTTTTCTTAATGATATGCAAATTAAGTAGTTGTATTCCTTTAACTTGGACTAATAAAAGTCGTAGTGAACTAACTTGGACTAAATTAGTTCTGTGCTCTGCAATATTTTGAAACCGTCCTTATGTAATTCTGCATGGACTGTCCATATGTAATGGTTTCACTTGTGCAGCTGTTTATCTTTCTGTCATTCTGAAATGACTTGACAATTATAACCTATTAACAAGTATGTAAAGATCAGTACAACGCAAGGTCCGTCGACCCTACTGTTCCTTTCCTCTTTTAAAAGCGCGGAACAGTAGGGTCGACGGACCTTGAGTACAACGTATTTTTATCAGGAGTCCTTCGTGAGTGAGTCGGCAGACGTATCGCATTTGTAGCCAATTAGTCCCGGTTTCGAGTTCAAATGGAGGACAATTTCTCTCGGATGTAAGCCGAGAAGCGGTTTGGATTCCGCTTCAAGCTTATGTGATCCCTTCCAGCATAATCCGGTTGTTACATAATAACACCAAGGCGAAACAAACTTATTTCTGTTCATATGTGATATAAATACATACAGCAAATTATTTAAACAAAAAAACCTGGTTTAAACAAAAAAAAAAAAAAACAGGTTTAAACAAAAAAAAAAAAACAGTTGTTTTGGTTTCTTCAATAAAAACCATGGTTTTTGCCAACTCTGCTGAGAAATGAACGTAGTACTATAAATTTTAGTTTAACACGTATATTTGATAACCTAATATAGTATCCTTTATATAATAATGATAATATTAACACTTTATGTTGAGTGGGTAACACTGTTAATCTGATTGTATTACCGAGTATATCAAATAAGTTCTCCTTGGTATTGGAACGTTACAAAATTTCAACGATTTTTATCAATTCATTTAAAAGTTACAAGAGCATTTAAAATGGTGCACCCTGTATTAAAGTAAAGCCTTACCTCTACTAAGTTCTGAGCTACTTTGATCTTTTCGGATGGCGGACACTTTATATATATTCCACGTTTGGAAGGTGATTCCTGACACCAAAATAAGACAGAAAGTATTGACCAACCTGGGTGCACAAATTCTTCCTTTCGGAGTTATAGGCTGCCGAAAACATGAAAAAATAAACTTTAAAGGTCCATACCTCCAATACTATGGGACCTACCGTAGTCGGGTCAAGATTTCAGTTAGGAACTGACATGTGCGCTATCCAAATATCCATGTTTCAGATACCTAAAGTATTCACGCAATAATTTTTGTAGAGGTAGTTTGGCTACAGGCATATAATTTGAAATACTTACCAACTACCTCTATAAAAATTGTTGCAGAAGTACCGCAGGATTGTGAAACTTAGTTATTTGGATAGGGTACATACTAGTTTCTAACAAGGGAACCTTCCGAAAATGATAGTTGCAGTGAAAGATATGGCCTATGCCAATTGAAACATCTGTAACAGAGATGAGCATTCCCAAAAAATTAGCTGCCCATAGCAATAGGTTCAAGAAATATAAGGGGTGGAAGTTCGGGAAACAGCAAGGTTGGACAAGGGGGAAAAAGTGCAAATTCCGCAAAAAAGGGGAGCACGTCAAAATACAATGCCGGCAAGTGATGTATAGAAAGAGACTTGTCACAATAGGGAACAAATGGAGGCCACCAGTAGGGTTAGCAGTGTTGCCAACTGCAATAAAAAGTACATGTTTTGCAAAGAGCACTATATGAGTTGAGTGCAATTATTCAGTATCATGTAGAACGTAAGATATGACGTGTATAATCAGTGGTACAATCTAACAAAAGAAAATAGAAAAAACAGAAGTACGAAAAATACGGAAAAGACGAAGTTGGCCATAATGCGCTACATTTGATCACGAGCTGTGCATATTAGAATGAAAAAAACAAGAAGCACCGACTATGCAGGAAACCGACGTACCTAGAGTCGAAAAGAAAAACGAGTTCCAAAGTTGGCAGCACTGGCCATGAACATCCAGACAAGTCTAATATAGTTAGGCCACTCGCTTCACAAAAAGAAAATTACGGCAACAGGCATCACTCGGAATGCATCAATGCTAGAGTGATTGAGGCAATGCCAAGTCGGGGAACATGAAATGGTTGGGTTGTGCCAACAACCTATAATAGAAGTATACATTATGTCATGGTTGGGTCGTATGTGGGAATATACAGGGTGTCCCACCAAACTTTGTGACCTGAAAGATGTGAGAAACGAACAAAAATGTGACGGATCCAGTTGTGTAAGAATGTACCAATGTCAGGGGATGATAAAAGTCTGTGAGAAGCAAGTGCCCCCAGGATCCCCATCATAGGGCCCCAGGAGCCAACTTCAAACTTTTATATGGCAACAGGGACCTCTCTCGACAGATCATGGAATGTGCAACAACACATATAGGAAACATTTACTATATGAAGCATGTTTATCAAAATGGCCGCCACAAATATATGTTGTGTCTTAACATGGCATCGAACATTGTGATCTCAAATTGCTGGGAAGAGAAAAGAGATGTTGCAAATCCAATTGCACAGGAATGTACTCATGTCGAGGGCCAAGAAAACTTTGTGAGAAGCAAGTCTCTAGGGTCCCCATCATAAGGCTCGAGGGGTCAACCGCAACATTTCAAATGGGAACAGGGGGTGGATGATATTTCTCTGGATAGACACAACACCGCATATAAGAAACATTTGCCATATGAAGCACGGGTTTCAAAATGGCCGCCAAAAATGCACGTTGTTCTTGTCACCGAGCAGATATTTTTGACGGCCATTTTGAAATCCCATATAGTAAATATTTCTGATATGGTTGTTGCATATTCCATGATTTATCGAAAGAAATATAACTCGACCGATGGTGCTATTTGAAAGTTTGAAGTTGGCCCATGGGACCCTATGATGGGGACACTTGCGTCTCACAGAAGTTTCTCGCCCGCTGACATGGGTACATTCCTGCACAACTGAATGTGTCACATTTTTTTTCGCTTTGAAACTATTTCAGTAGCAGAGTTAGGTGGGACACTCTGGATACATCATATAGGTGATGATAGTACTGCAGACAGGAACACACAGCAGATCAAGCCTTTGATTATGTTTGCTTTCTACTGGTGTGGATATGTGACAGAAAGACCACCAAAGGTTCCGACACGTCTAGAGTACTGTTTCGAGACATTCACAGGCTATCATTGTACCATGTATGACGCATTGGCAGTATTCCGCTGTGCTCACTGTAAATGTATCTTCTGTTTGGACCATTGTCTCATCGAGTAATTGCACGTACAATGTGGACGAGCATGTACAAATGATGCGAAGGCTAATGCCTCTTGCCGGAATTTTCTTTTTGTGAAGCGGGTGGCCTAACTACATTAAGATTGTCTGGATTTTCATGGCCAGTGCTGCTAACTTTGGAACTCGTTTTTGTTTTCGACTCTAAGTACGTCGGTTTTCTGCATAGTTGTTGCTTCTTGTTATGTTCATTCTAATATGCACAGCTCGTGATCAAATGTGGCGCATTATGGCCAACTTCGTCTTTTCCGTATTTTTCGTACTTCTGTTTTTTCTATTCTCTTTTGTTAGGTTTTACCAGTGATTATACACGTCATATCTAATATTCTACATGATACTTAATATTGCACTCACTACATATAGTGCTCTTTGCAAAACATGTACTTTTCATTGCAGTTGGCAACACTGTTAACCCCAGTGGTGGCTTTCATTTGTTCCCTATTGTGGCAAGTCTCTTTCTATACATCACTTGTCAGCATTGTATTTTGCCGTGCCCCCTTTTTTGCGGAATTTGCACTTTTCCCCCTTGTCCAACCTTGCTGTTTCCCGAACTTCCACTCCTTATATTTCTTGAACCTATTGCTATGGGCAGCTAATTTTTTGGGAATGCTCATCTCTGTTACAGATGTTTCAATTGGCATAGGCCACATCTTTCACTGCAACTATCATTTTCGGAAGGTTCCCTTGTAAGTGAAGACTACGGTATTCATAAGTCCCACAGTTTTAAAGCTATGGACCTTTAAACTTCATTTTTTCATGTTTTCGGCAGTCTATAACTCCAAAAGGAAGCATTTGTGCACCTAGGTTGATCTATAATTTTTGTCTTATCTTGATGTCAGGAATCACCTCCCAAATGTTGTCGGTGTTGTTTTGAAACACCCTATATATATATATATATATATATATATATATATATATATATATATATATATATATATATATATAGATAGATAGATAGATAGATAGATAGATAGATAGATAGATAGTACGAAGTCGAATATCCGAACTAATTGGGACCACAAGTAGTTCGGATTTTCGAAAATGCCATTTAGGCTTAAACAGTACATACAGTAATTACAATACCATACGTAAGGCTACTTACATTCAATGTTTCGGAAGAACCTGTTCGTACACTAAATTACACTGTTCTTGTAACTCATATTTAAAACAACTTGTATAGACCTAAGGGAAAATAAAAATAAAAATATGTATGACAACCAATTACATATGAATGAGCTTTTGTAAAAACACTGACTTCACACAACAACGACGAACAACCCTATTATTTGTCTATCGCTAGCTCTAGGACAAAATGTAAAAAGCTTCTAGGGACCGCGTTCGGATTTTTGACGTTTCGGAATTTTGACGTTCGGATTATGGACGTCCTAATATATATATATATATATATATATATATATATATATATATATATATATATATATATGGTTTAAGGAAAAGAGATGAATTTTAAGGAATTTGTTTTGTGGAAGCTCCTTCGTATTATTGCCATTAAATATGTACGTATATGTGTCAATTTGTCAGGGAGAACAACAACAAAAACAACAACAACAACAAAAAAGGCTCTACTTGATGGATAACTATCAATTTTGAACAGGAAGTAGAAGGTCAAAAGTTAAAAATCTAGTTCATTTATAGCAATAATATTCAAACCGGAAGTGCTAGAAATTAACCATTTCCGTTTTTAAACTTTGATCACTAAGTAAAAAGGGAGAAAATAGAACAGATGCCTAGTTTTTTTAATACCTGTGCAGTATTACTAGTGCTAATATGAAGTGTGAACGTAAATAAATGCAAGGATAGTGTGGACCTATGTGTGAGGAACTACCACAATAGGAATGGCAAAAGAAGCCTTTAGGAGGAAGAAAATAGGTCTACTATTTTGTGAAAAACTGAATAAAGAATTGAGAAAAATATTCATAAAATGCTTCGTGTGCGGTATTGTACTATAGGGGTCAGAAACATGGAAATTACGCAAAAAAAAAAAAAAAGATTAAAAACGACTGGAAGCTTTCGAAATATGGGTGTGGAGAAGAAAGGAGAGAATTAGTTGGGTAGAGCGGAAAACGAATGAGAGAATGTTAGAAATGCTGAGGACAAAAGAATAATTTTAGATATTATAAGAAGAGGAAAAGAAACTAGTGGAAACATTGGCTAAAAAAGGAATTGTATCATGAAGTACATGCTAGAGGGTATGATGGCAGGAAAAGAGGGAGGAGCGAAGGAGATTACAATTAATGGATGATATCAAAAGAGAAAAATCTTACGCGAAGACTAAGGGGTTAACGAAGGACCGTGAAGCATGGAAGTTTCTTAGCTGCGGCAAGTGATCTGCCAATAATGACAGAATATATGTGATGATGATGATTATGACTGTAGGGCAAAAACGAAAACAAATAGCGAGAGTAGGTTCCTGGCAATCAATTAACCAACCGTCCTATGAATACATTTAATCTCCATTCTTAACTCTCTTCTGAAACCGAAAGTGATAGCAATCCACTAAACTTCCGGTTTCAATATTGGTCTACGTAGAGCAAAAACAATTAAAGATAGCGAGAAGAACTTTTTTGGAATCAATCAAACGATCTAAAAATAGGTACCATTTTCTCTCTTAACTCTCTATTCAAACCGGAAGTGGTAGAAATTAACAATTTCCGGTTGGTCATTATAAAGTAAAAACGGTAACAGGTAGTGAAAAGCGATTTACTGCAATCAATTCCATCTTCACTCTCATCTCTCTACTAAAACCGGAAGTGGTAGAAATCCACTATCATTTCTGATTTCAATATAAATGGAGAAAATGTTATGCCATACAAACCAAACTCCATCACGTGGTTTACACGTGACACCATTCTGGCTTCCTTATAATACTCATCCTAAGATGTTTTACATTGTCATACACACTAAAAAAAAATTACAATATTTATTTGTTGTTTCATTGTGATAGCAGTTAAGTATGTACTTGTGGGTGGCGACTTTTCAAATTATGAAGATGATATTCTATATTTGCATTTCAGTCATACAATAGTGTTTATTAATTTACAAAATTATAAATAGCAAACATATCTTTGTGACCGTATCGCTTCAGTACTCACACAGTATGTTTGAATTCAATTTTCTTTTGTAAATAAATATAATAACAATAATTTTAACTTTTCTGCAACTTGGGTTTTTCCTGTGCAACTAACTTAAAAAATAAGTAACTTGATTTAAAAAAAAATAATTTTTAGCATTATTATTGCAATCTGCTTCCGCTCCCTACTGGCTCCAATCCTGTTTTCGAATGACACGCAGGATACTTAAGGTAGCTACTGTGTTAGCAACTGTAAATAATATTCATAATAAGTTGATAATTTAATGATTCTCATGACAAAAATTATTCGAGGACCACCTCGTTAATCATCCTGTATACATCAGTTGTGCTGATTTTAAATAGCGTTATTATCATCGTAATGAACTTTGTTACATGAACGTTTGTGCTTTATTTAAAAAATAAAAATAAATTAGATTTAATATCTTGTTGTAATTAAAATTAGAAGCGCCATACAAACAACGTTATTTTATTCTCATCGCCAGATTTTCTGCATGACGGGGTTTTATTTACATTAATAATGTGCAGAATAAACAATATTATAATTTATTAGAATTAAGAACTTTGACCTGCCTAAATACCTTTTAATGAATACAATTTTTTTTTCTTATCCAGCATGGAAATGCTAGTTATGGTGTGATCTCCTCACCTAATTAGAAACTACATGCTCTATAATTTTATATAAAATTTAAATGTGTTGCATTTGCATATTAAAGTTGTTATAACTGGAAATACGTTACTCGAAGTATTTGCACTTGTGGACTGCATTTGCACATTTGCACAGGATCTACACAAGTTGTTCTTCTACTATCAACCGCCAGTGAGAATATATTGTATATGATTCATATACACACTATAAAACTGTAGTGCCAAGTCACATGGAGTCTTGGTATTTGGTGTTAAAATACAAACGTGTAAATAAGCATGTTGGTCTCTCCTGAATCAAGATCTGATAATCAATGTGTGTGTTTTTTTTTTTTTTTTAAATCCATGTTCATGTGGTTGCCTTTTCTGTTATCATTCCATATGCAGATGCTTTCGTATAGACGACTTTAAAATGTTCTTTTAAGTTATTTACGACAGCCCATTCTTCCATCACCAGTTATGTTCTGTGTGAAGACCAGCACTCTTGACGATTACCTGACAGCGTATTTTCTACTGGAAAAGATTACTTTGTGGAGGTACAAGGGATCCACTCCTATTGGGACGCTTTTGCAGAGGTATAGAACTGTTTACCTTACTAGAAGAACAAGGAACAAGTAGTCCATTGGACTATTATTGGGACTCTTCACTGGAACGTCGGTGAAAGGAATAGTGCGAATCCCTGTCCAAGTTTTTATCCGTTTGTCCCACTATGCCAGCAATGATATGTCTATGTAACTCGACGTCTTATTCTGATGTGATTCCATCAGGTTGATATCCACTCTGTACAATATGGGGATTACATTGTTCTAAATATCAGTTAAAACGTGTTCCTGATAGTTTGTGGTATTGATTTTCCCATTGTTGGCAGTGCGATGTGCTTTTGATTCCCCCCCTTTTTTTTTTAATCGCGTGATAACATCCTATTCTCTGACGAACAAAATTGCTTCGTCCGATTGCATTGACACTTCTGTACGTAATTACTTGAACCTTCCCAGAATCGGTCTGGTAGGACTATATAAATATAACCGTCATCTACGAAGGCTACAAAATTTCACCGATCTCATTTCAGTTGGCACTCTTACAACTTTCTCCATGTGATTTCCCGTTAACGACAAAGCTAATTTCCAGCATTGTATTGAGACTTAACTTTTTGTGAATGACGTAGTGGATGAACTGAATGGCCATAGCATGCTGTACTCAGTGGTTGTCTGACGTCCTGGATCCGTTTCTGATATGGTTAGTTGGTGATACAGTCTGAGAGCGGTTGTGCTGCATATAATCGCATTATGACATTCCCAGTGGAATGTTTATCAGTAAGTTCGCGTTCGTGGCACTGTTTACCTACGCTGGAATACCTAAAGTGAGCATCGGAAAGTACTTCAATTTTGCCTTTCTAGAATTGATTCACTTTCGGCGCTTCATTAGGCTTCACACAACAAAACTATTTCATTACACACTACTATCTCAGTTATGCCAATTTCTGCGTTATATCGTGTCTTTTGGATTTTGTCCATGTGGAAGCTTACCAGCGTCTGTATACATTTTTAGTATTGCACACCCAATTATTCCTTCAAGTAAATTTTCCATCTGGCAGTATCTAGTTCATTTTCTTATATTTCTTTCTGTCTTTCATTTATATATCACTCTTCTCTGGTCTCACTTTTTAAACGCCTCATTTTGGGTGTGTGTGTGTTTGTGGCAAAGTATCTATGTGTGGAAATGATAAGTGATATAATGTTTATGAAACCAAAAACTCATGATCCGTACAGAGCAAAACTTCTTATAACATTACTTGCCTTATGTCTAATATTCCATACCATAGTTGTTGGTTATGGGCAGATTCAGACATCAACATCAGTAAAAATTTTTCTGATACGAGATGCTACCCAAAATTTCCTAGAATTTTAATATTCCGCCGAAATCTGTAAAAGTACGAATTCGTACTTTGTATTGTATTGATAGACGGATTAGATATGAGGGAAAAGCTTGTATACCAATACGGCTTTTCCCTCATATCTATTCTGTCTATCAATATAAAACTTGGTATACACATTTCTTATCCCTATACTAGTTTTTGAGATACATTTGGATTGTGTGCTTTTACCCGAAGACACTCCAGAGGGGTCCAAAGTTGATGGGAGGGATTTCTGGAGGGATTTTTTTCCCGACATTCTCCCAATTTTTCTTGTTTAAGTGCGTTATGGGCCACAATATATAGCACTTCTGAAAAGCTTGTTTCATGTTGAAGAGAATGAACTATAAACATGACTTTGCAATGAATAGTGTTGATGCAATAGTTATTTCATTGCGAGTCTACTATTGTCTTTATAATAACAGGGCTAATGGGCCTCAGGGACTTACTCCGTTGTCCATGGTACCTAATTTTTTGTGCATGAACATAATGTTTATCGAATGGCTAGGTTTGATTCGGATGTCCTGATGACAGATTCATATCCGTTCTTTGTAAGCTATATGTATTACTAACATGACGACTTGTCAGAAATCTGCATACGACTATAAAAAGGAAGAGGTATTTGTTGTTTACTAAAATTTGACTGTTATAAAACTATAAAGCAGGTACTTACAACGACTCTTTAAAAAAAAAGTAATTTGGAACCATTACTATCATACATATATAAAGATAACTAAAAAAAGTACTTGCCGATTTCGATGTTCTATTAATCATACGCTCACAGAGAGGAAATGAAAGGTGCATGTCCTTGCCAAGCGATTGGGGGTTAGTCTGACCACCGACCTTCAGCAATAAAGACACCTTACGCACTCATAGTAGTCATAGCTCGTCCAGTGTAGAAGGGAAATAGAGATATCGAAACAGCTTGTTCGCGTGCGTTCGTTGTATGATTTTAAGGGATGCCTATCAGCTGCAGTATCAAGTCTACGCATATGCCAGGCATTTGGGGAGAATGCCGTGAATTGCACTGCCAGGAATTCGTTCCAGAAAATCTACATGTGTTGGATGACGAGACTCTGAAAGCAGTCATCGAAGAGGACACTGATCTAACGTGTGATGAACTTGCAAAAAGGTTTCGGTTCCACGTTTCCGCTGAAACAGTCAGACTGCACCTGCAGGGGGTAGGGAAGTCATACAAGTTAAGCAACTGGGTACCCCACACATTATCGGCACTCAACAAAGACCAATGAGTGATAGCCTCCTTGTCCTTGCCCTTTCGGCACCTGAACACACCCATCTTTGATCGCTTGCTCACTGGTGACGAAAAGTGGGTCCTCTATGACATTTCCAAGCATACCAAACATTGGTTGTCGCCACATTCATTGTATCCCTTTCTTCACAACTCAAGACCACTTCTGCACCCACAAAATATTATGTTGACAGAAACTGTCGGCAAAAGGCGCATTACGAGCTCCTTCCACCTGATTGGACCATCACTGCTGACTTATACTCTCAGCAATTAGAAAGAATGCGTCATATTTGCGGCAGAAGGAGCCAACATTAGTGAAGAGTGTGCTGTTCCGACATGACAATGCCAAGCCATATGTGGCAAAGAGAACCCAGGAGACTCTTCAGCAACTTGATTGGTAGACATTGTGTCATGCACCATATTCACCGAACCCTGCGCCAACATATTACTGTTTATTTCATTCTCTCAATAACTACCTACGTGGGAGATCCTTCGTAAATGAGAGAGCCTTGCGAAACGCACCCACTGACTTCTTTACATCCACGGCCACCGAGTTTTATCACTAAGGTATTGTGCAGTTGTAGACACGTGTTGGGTATATATATCTACTGATGTGGGTTTGGATGCAGACAGAAATGTTACGTAAGCAAAATATTTTATATCCTCACAGATCTTTCTATCAGCAGCTCTTTCTTTCAGTAGAAAGCCTGTTTTGCAAGTGTTATCCCAGTTCCAAGGTCTCAAGATTGAGGGAAACGGTGATGATAAGAATGAACGAAATAGTGAAATAAAATTGGAGGAAACGAGAGAACCACGTGAAAACCTCGTTTGGCACAAGCTGCGATCGAATTGGAAATGACAAGAGCGGCCTACCATTAAGCCACAGCGGCCTCCCTTCCTATTTCATGATACTAACAATGCGACGAAATCTATAAATCTGTTTGTTCTGAATAGCTTCTCATCTATCTTCAGGTTTCCTATCTCATGGGAAAATATTATTCCATTAGTTCTCCCATATCGTTGGACATTTAAAGTGCAAGATAAAGCAGGACAAATTGGAGCAACCCTAAAAGTGGCAGATAGATAGGTTAATACTCAAATGTGAAATGATTGCATTTACCGCTTGCTCTGGCAGTGTCCCGAGTTCCTAGAAGAAAGTTCAGCGGCAAGTAGCATGGGGCTCCATCATTGGTGTCCAGAACAGCTCCAACACGACATAACCAGAGAAATAATGAGACATCGGTTGTCCTCCTGAAGATGCTTTACTGCGCAGACCCTAACAAAGCTCATCAGCTGCAGCTGGGGCAGGTTTCTGGTTCACCACCGTTGTGCAATAACGATCTAGACGTGTTCAATAGGCGAGAGATTAGGTGAACGCGCCGGACAAGGAAGCAACTGTACGAGTTTGTCCAGGCAGTGTCGGAAGCTGCATATCATATGAAGTTACACATTGTACCGTTGGAAAATAACTCCACTTAGGAACTTCAATAAAGGGGCTACGACCGTGTCCAATATCCCGTCAACATATTGTTTACTGGCAAAGACCCGTTTTTGCTCATGTTAACATAAAAACGATGGCATGCCAGACCGTTATGCCTAGTACCGGACCGGATATGCAAAATAGAGAGGACATACAAAATATGTCAGCCTGTTGCCACAGGATCGTATACAAGGATGTGGCTATCGTATTGCAGTATACAGAAAAAGGAACTTCTACGAGAACAGAAAGTCCTGGTAAGTGTGACGTTTGTGGCACAATTAGGGCCACATACGACTATGTTGTGCAGTCAAAGCGAGTTACAGTAGTGATGCAGCGCAAATATGGCTCCCTATTAGATCATGTAGAAGTATTCATGGGAAAACACTAGCCACTGCACAACAATTATATTTATGCACCAGTGTTCAAAATGTAGCTGTTTGATCTCCATAATCAAGCGTACAGGAAGTTTGTCCTCTCGTTTCGTACTATGACACAGCTTTTAGGACCCTGCACGTCGTATACTGCCTTCGTGAAGTCGGTGATTCCGTATTTGCATCACTGTGAATACATTCCGTATTCGTGTAATTGTTCTACCGTTTAAACACACCCAGGTCATGCCAATATTTGACTAATAGCGAACTGTGGTTCTCTGGCCTCCCTCCAGTTGCTGTTTTAAGGGTCATGACCGGAACAGTGATACGTGGTGGGGTTCCACTGCTAATGTCTCCTTGATTTGTTTTTCAAGCCCAGCAATGTAAATTTAATAAAATCGTAGAAATGCTTTTGTGTCTTCCTATAAAAGCTGGTGCTTTTAGAGGTCACAAATGATGTTTCTGTATCTGTAGTCGCTGCAAGTTTTTCAGTGAACATTATTTCCCAATCTATATCATTGAACAGTTTTCTCAATACCTATGAAAGCTGATAAGTCTTTTGTCTACTATTCAACAATAAATCAGTGTTAGATCTCCTGTTTATGATTCTCTTTCGAACTCAAATTTGTGCTCCGATAGGTGTGCTCATTTCCCCCCTCTGCTTTTAAAAAATGATCCAGCACACAACTGTTTTACGCATATAACATCGTCCTAGAGTCTCAATATATTTGTGCTTCTTTCTGTTTCGAATTCTATTTTTCTCAAAAGCCTGTTGGTACTCTTCCTATCATACACATTTTATTTAGTACTGTAAACAGTTCTTTTGTATTTGTATTATTAGTTCAATTAATTCGTGACCTATTACTGTAGATTCCTTTATTTCGTTCTTTGTAATTCTTTCCACGTGGAATTGGAGAATTTTGTCTTGTTTATCTGGTTTTATTCTTCAACCAATTCTAAGTTTGCTTTCTTCACAAAGCTTCATACATGACTGTAATCATCACTGGTAGGTCATTTGCTGCAACTGAGAAGCTTCCATGCTCCACGGTCTTCCGCTAACCTCTTTGTCTTCACGTATGATTTTCTCTGTTTTGATATCGTCCATTAATTATAGCCTCCTTCGCCTCCTCCTCACTTTCCTGCCTCCATACCCTCTGATACGTCCATCATGATAATGTTCCTTCTCAGCCTATGTCCCAACTAGTTTCTCTTATTATTATTATTAATATTTAAAATTATTCTTTTACCCCACCATTTCTAACACCCTCTCATTCGTTTTCCGTTTGACCCAGCTAATTCTTTCAATTCTTCTCCATACTCACATTCGTTTTTAATCATTTTTTTTTTCGTAATGTCCATGTTTCTGACCCATACAGTACAATACTCCACACAAAGCATTTTCATTCAAGGTCCCACAAAATAATATTTTCTTTCTCCTAGAGGCTTCTTTCGCCATTCCTATCCTAGCTTTTACTTCACCTTCACATTTTAATCACTACTAATAATCCCACCCAGGTATCGAAAACTAGTCACCTGTTCTGTTTTTTTTTCCTTTTCTACTTCTATATTTGAGACCGACCTCTTTGTTCCAATCACCATGGCTTTTTTTTTGTCTTCGTAACATTTATTTTCATCCCATTTTATTCACAGCCTTTCCTCAAGATTTCTATGACTATTTCTATGCAGTTAATTTACGTCAAATACTAGAGACATTGAATAGTATATGTATTTCTCGCAGATGACTTACAATTAAGTCGCTGCTACTTTTCAGAGCCAGAATGAGCCATCTTCACAATGATGAATAATCAATTCAACTTACGTATTTACATTTTGGTAGTCAGCTTTCAGAGCCAGAAGAGATTATCTTCATAATGATGAATAAGCAAATCAATTTTTGGCTTACATTTTGGTAGTAAGCTTTCAGAGACAGAATAGATTATCTTCATAATGGTGAAGAATCAACTCAACTTTTGGCTTACATTTTAGTAGTCAGCTTCCAGAGCCAGAATAGATTATCTTCATAATGGTGAAGAATCAACTCAACTTTAGACTTACAATTTGGTAGTAAGCTTTTAGAGCCAGAATAGATTATCTTCATAATGATGAAGAATCAACTCAACTTTTGGCTTACATTTTGGTAGTCAGCTTCCAGAGCCAGAATATATTATCTTCATAATGGTGAAGAATCAACTCAACTTTAGACTTACAATTTGGTAGTAAGCTTTCAGAGCCAGAATAGATTATCTTCATAATGGTGAAGAATCAACTCAACTTTTGGCTTACATTTTGGTAGTCAGCTTCCAGAGCCAGAATATATTATCTTCATAATGGTGAAGAATCAACTCAACTTTAGACTTACAATTTGGTAGTAAGCTTTCAGAGCCAGAATAGATTATCTTCATAATGATGAAGAATCAACTCAACTTTAGACTTACAATTTGGTAGTAAGCTTTCAGAGCCAGAATAGATTATCTTCATAATGATGAAGAATCAACTCAACTTCTGGCTTACATTTCGAGATTTAAACTTTCAGGGCCAGAATGAATCATCTTCATGTTTACGAATAATAAATAATTGAAATTACAACTTTCAGTTTAGTATTTCATTTTTAGAGGCAGGATAAGCTATTTTCATTATTATGATCAATAATTAATTTCAGTTGATTGTTGACACTTTTGTGTGCGGCAGTTCAAACTTTCCATTAATGTACAAAAAATGTAGTTTAATAGTAATGTATACAGTTAAATTTTTGTCTTCATTTCCATCTTTTTGTTTTCTTTCTTGTAAATGAAAATAACTCATTCTGACTCTAATTTTTAGGGATCATCTTGTAACAATTAAATGAAAAAAGAAATCTTTAAAGTTCTTCCATACAATGTATTTTCACTTTCTCTACTGTACAATTTACCTTTTCTTTATTTTTTATATGTATATATATACACAACAGTATTTACAGAGGAAGGAAAAATAAAGAACATCACATATTCAATATTCATTCAGACGCATACAGAAACATTCACCAACATACAGAAAACAAATTCTCATTCATTAATTCACACACACTTATATTTATATATTTTGGTTTATATTATAGGTAGATACATACATTACGAACGCACAACATACGAACATTCAGCGTAATACACTTAGTGTAATAATAATAATAATTTACTTTTACAATGTTAAAAGATATAGGTACACGTATTATTATTCACACCCTTTCTCTCTCTCACACACACACAGCCACATATACACACACACTGGGAACTTGGTAACCGGAGTTAACGTGGACATCAATCAAACCATTACGCTTTATAATAATAATATAAAATAAAATATATTACTATAATTTGCTCACACTTTACATGTAGAAGTTCTCAGTCAAGATTATAAATTTGCACGTAAAGAACATTGCGACTGCTATAATATATTTCGAATAGTAATTAAAAAAATGAACAAAAATTAATTTGAAGGATGATAATTTCTAGAAATGGTTTTAATTCGTATGTACGAGGAGCGTACTATAATGATTTACATTTTCACTTCTCGTTCCAGATGCAGTGGATCACTGAAGTTGGGAAGGCAGGCACAAGTCACCTAAGTCCTACATCTACCAATTAGGGCCGTCAATGGGAACGACATCAGCGTCCTGTGGAGTCAATTTTTTGAACCCCTGTTTGTTACTAACGGACTACATGAAGAGTTATTAAGGAGGATAGGGGTGGACTTCGCGATTCCTGCAGAAAGAGGGCATGGCCGCTGCTGAAATCCATAGGCGATTTCGTGGAAGTGTGGAGAACATACACACTCGCGGAAAATAGCGTACACCTGAGTAGAAGGTTGGAAAATGGGTAGCACCTCGAGGAGCAGTTCTGGAAGGAAACTGACAGTGACAATACCAGCCATTATCGCCGTGGTAGAGAGGACCATTCTAGATAACAAATGCATTAGATTCTCTAAAATGGAGGTTTCCACAAGACTAACCAGAAACACCCTACAGCGCATCGTGCAGAACCACTTAGAGCTGGGGAAGGTCAGTGCAAGATGGGTTCCTAAACTCTTGTCTGCAAGCAAAAACAATGTCGTGTGAACGTGTGCAGGGAACTTTATGATCATGATCCCAAAGATTTCATGTTTATGCTTTAGCATGAGCCGACGATGAATCTGCAATAAATGCAGTGGAAACATCATGAGAGTCCGCTGCAAAAGAAGTTTCGAAGAACACCTTCAGTTGGAGAGAGTACGGCTACAGTATTCTGGAACACGAAAGGCATTATCTTGATTGACTGGCTGGAAGGTGGAGCCACGATTAACAATGCAGCGTATGCGGAGACCCTCAGATGCTTACGCCGTGCCACTCAAAGAAAGTAGCGAGGGAAATGGACAAAAAGGAGTGCTTCTGCAAAATGATAATGCATCCCTCACACCAATCAGGAAACCATTGCTGCCATTGGTCAACTTGAATTTACAATGCTGCCACATCCTCCCTAGTATCCGGACTTGGTTCCCAATGATAATCACCTGTAAGAGCAATGAAAAAACCTCTGCGTGGTCATCGGTTTGAAGGTGCACATGAACAAGCTGTCCGAACATGGCTGTGTAGGACTCCAAACAACTGGCTCCAGGAGAGGTTTAAGGCCGACACACAGTTGGCAAAATGCATAAAAGATAAAGGGAGATAATATTGAAAAAGTGTACGCATCAGTTGGTGTGTAACCTGTATGAATGTGTCAGTAAAAATAAAATTGTAAATTATTATAGTACGCTCTTCGTATTTGTAAAAAAGAAAAATAAATAAGATTCATTTTGAGGATAATACTTTCTAGAAAGATTTTCAAGTTTGTGTGTATTCGAAAACTACGATTCTGTTTGGAGGATAACAATTTCTAGAAAAATTTAAAGATTGCGTATATTCGAATATTTTATATTAATAATATCGTGCCATATGTAACAATTATTAAGAGACACAAATTGCATTTTATTATTTGTTACATAAACATATTACACTTAATGCGATAAATAATATTTTAGGACTTATGCAGAATAATGTCATCTATAATTTTTTCACCTGTGTTTAATGGCAAAATATAATGTTGAAGTTTTAATTTTCATTAATGTTAGACTAAATTTTCATATCGTAAAATGATTATATATGTTTCTAAAGATATTAATTTGTATGACATTGCCAAAAAAAAAAACTGACAAATATTTTAAACTATTTCACTGGGATACAATAGAAATGTTTCTTAATATAAGAAACAGATTCACACACAAAAAAAATAGTATAAGTTTTCACTAATATCAAGAAAGATTTGTTCAGCGCACAAGGGGAATAAGTCCTCTTTTTTTTAGTTATTTTGGATATATTTAATCTTTACGATCTATATCAGGAAGCTTCTTTAAGAGCTTAAAATATTTATATTAGATATAGTAAATGATTCATGTACCGTAAAAACTAGTAGTAACTTTTGCACATACTTCAGCGTACTATATAAATTTTATGTCACTGTTTCTCACAACTTTGTAAATTGGATTTGATTCCCTTGTGCTCTGAATGCCCCATGCATACGAATGCTTCTTTAAAACTAATTTTACAACATAGCTTGAAGTACGATATAAACTATATTTTTGATCTAAAATAACCAGTGTTGTCGAGAAGTTTCTTGTTATATAAACAAACAAACAAAAAAATTGTAAGATTATAGATTTCGGAAAGGAATTAAGCCCTTAAAAACATTTTTAGAGCACGAGGTTCCTAAGTGCTAAAATATTACAATTTTAATATTATTCTTTGTTTATAATATTTGAAGGAAATGTGAAAAAAATATATATAATCGACCCTATTTGCAAAAAAATCATTATATTTGTTAAAACATTATTTACTGGTGAATGTTTATTATAGAATGAGAGTGAATGTGTATTATTACGGTATATTCAAAGAATTAACACCAAGAGTATACATAAATCTATAAGTAACTGATATTAAAGTAATCAAATTTCTTCAACAAATATATTTTGATTCTTTAGTATTTATTAGAAACTGGTCTAACGCAGTATTAAATAGTAATTCCATTTATATAAATAAAATTATGCTTCTTTTTCCAAATAGAAAAACAAATTCTTCTAAAGTTTCTATTTTGCAACCATAAATCTTATTAATACAGATAGTTTAGTAGGAAAAAATATGTGACATAAAGCAAGTTTAGTAACGAATCATTGAATAAATATGTACTTCTCAGAAAAAAAGTCCGTTTTGTCAATTATACAGTAGACATTAAACGTATCCACATCTCTTTCATTTTATCCTCGTGAAGAACACTTCCAGCACTCTTCTATACAAATTTCTGTGAATGAAATAAATTTATTGTTTATGTTTATATTTCACGCTAGTTCTAATGTTTTCAATAATTGTTATCTATAAATTCATGTACAATGTAACGTGTTAGGTTGGTCACCAACAAATTTGGCCTCGTATCTGCTTAACTTCATGGGTATGATAGATAGTATGTTCCTAAGTTGAACACCTTTACAGATTAGCAATTTTACAATATCTTTGAAACTAAGGGCGACCAACATTATACTAGTTTTTTCATTGTATCTAGAATTAAGTTTTACAGAGGAATATTCAAACTAATTATAAGTAATACTAAAGTATTTCTAATAATCACAAAATATAAAGATTTTAACCATTCGGAAAGGTTGATATGAAGTTTATGCTACTAAATTAAAGATGTAAAGACAAAGACAATAGTAACACACAACATAATTCTTATAATTTTCCTTAAACGTATTAATAACAATGTCGAAAACTCATTAAAATCGTTATAACCATATATAATATTAACCTTGCGAGTCTTTTTGGAAAGAAATATGAAAAAAATGTACGATTTATGTTACAAGACGTAATAAAATTATTTACTCACAAGTATAATTATTTTAAAACATTATAGTACGTAAACAGTTAATTTAATTGCCAATAATAATATAACGCCTTAAACTTGTTAAATTTAAATGGAAATATTATTTAACTAAATTTCTCATTATATAGTCAAAGATATAATTAAAAAAGAAAAGAAATTTGAGATCATTGGAAGTCAAAGTAAAAATTTTTTTATAGAAGTCCTGCGTTGAGTTATGTTAGTTTAATAGTTTAAATTACGAAATGATGTTTAAAACCCATAGGTCGAAATGGCCAAACAATATTATTTTCAATCAATCTTACACATTAACTTTTGTATTTCTTTGTTGCAGGGATGAAATTGTATGCATATATTGTATATACATACTATGTTACTAGTAATATTAACCAACATATATTAAATATAGTTCAATTATTGCTTGTGATATATGGAGAAAGTATTACACTATTAACAGAAGAGAAACCACAACAAAAATATCTTGTACTTATTTTATATTTTCTACTGTTTTCAAATATGAGCATATATATATATATATATATATATATATATATATATATATATATATATATATATATATATATATATATATATATATATATATATATATATATATATATATATATATCGAAATAGTAGAGGAAATAGTAATAGAGGATCGTAATTAACAAAACGCAATTAATAGCTCAAGATTCACTGCTAAACAATCACATACTGTAACTCAGAAATCACATACTGTAAACAATCACATCATCATTAAAACTGTAACTCAGAGATCTTCTTTTATAATTTCTTAATGAATATACAATTTTAGCTAAGGAAATAATTATTCATTTAACAAATAGTTAACACGGATATCATTATTAACTTGATGAAAAACATTTGCACCTAATTTCCAACGAATATGACATAGCTGACATACACTAAATTACTGGATAGTTATTCATACTAATAGTAGATAGTTGTTTTTGAATTTCTGTAGATTTCAAATTATTATTATTATTTATACGATGCCACGCAATAATGAGCATCCTAGTGGTTTAGTGGGTAGAATTCCCTCCTTAAACGCAGAAAACCTGGTTTGATTCCAGGTGTGCCCTCATCTAACTTGGATCCTACGTTAGGCTGCAGAGTTACATGTATCATAAAGCCTCAGTACCAAGAAAGGTGTTAACTCCAAACGAGCTAATGAGGATAATTAACGAAAAATAAAATAAATTAAATGTGAAAATGTTATCTGATAAATTGTTTGCAAATTTGACAAAGTATTAAAGAGAAGCGAAAAATCAGTTATCTCAACTTCTGGAATATTAATCTAGTTAACATAACTTTTTAAAAAATAAAGATTTAAAAAATGGTAAAAGAACTAATGCGATGTGTGTCCTCATAAATATTTTCGACGTTTTTGTTCCATTATCTTCAGACTCAAACTGTTCATAAAGTAAACTTTTTGCGGGAGAAATAATTGTACAAATGAATTTGAAGAAGAGAGATTAATTTCGATAAAAAAAATACTAACATTTTTTTATTTACTCAGAGTAGTAACTTCAATGTTAGTTATATTACTATAAATATATAATTAGGACTCACACGTAGGAACAGATATTTTATACGAACCACCCATTAAATCTACTAAGATACGTCACGAGTTGAAGTATTAAATAAATTAATGAGTCTATAGAAAATTCTTAATAAAATAATAATAATAACAATAATACTGCATGATCACAACTTTTAAGGTCAAAATTAGCTTGTCTACTATGATTATTATAGCACACTTTTCACTTAAACACTATACAGATAGTGGAATTTTTGGACACAAAATATTGAGCATTCAAATAATGAACGCTCAAGTAAACAAACAAAAAAATAAATAAATAAAATCATAAGAACAAATTATGTTAAAATGAAAATTCTACTCTTGAAAGAAAAAAAATAATTTAGTGTAGTTGATATTATATAACAGTACTTATTCATTACTTATTTCATATACTTAAAATGTTTTAATGAAGAGATTCCTTATACACTTGAAAAACTTTGTTTAGATCCAATCAAAAATGACGGACGTAAATTTTACCTGATTAAATATTAAACACACCTAACTCCATGATCTCAAATTTAATGATTCATCGCTGCAGATGTTAATACCTTTGTTGGATTCTGCCTTGTGTCAGTCTAATCAAATTGTGATCGCCAAAATATTTAGGTAGGGTTTGCTGAATGACAATGTTATAAAAAGGTGTACTTGTTTTAAGATATTTAAAAAAAATGATAGTAGTTAACGATTTAATTTCCATATATTATGAGGGATCAATGATACTTCATTACTTTAAGAACAAAGGTGTTTTTTTTTAAAATAAATAAATATTAGCATATGATCTCCATATTTGTATATTAAAAAGACATTGAAATGATATTTCATAGGTCAATTTGGTCAATAAAAATTGAAAATAAAACTTAAGCTTAAACTTTTCATATTTCAACGGCAGAATTTCCAGAACTTCAATTATGTTAATAAACACTATTTTCCATTTTAATTTCATTAACTATTTTCTTTCGTTTGAACATTTCAGAAGATTCACATTTTCTCACAACAAAACATTATGTGATAGTTGTTTAATTTAATTAATATGTATCCTAATAATGTTCTTTTTGCTTCAAATTGTTTTCTATATGTTAAAAACTTAAGATGTGCAACATACATACACACTCATACAAAGATTTTTTTTCATTATTCCTCAAAAAAGAAAAGGAAATTGACAGGTTACAATTATAATGTTTCCACGTAATGTAGATTGAACGCACGTTTTTAATACTCCAAACAACTCACAAAGTACTTTTATGTTTTAATATAATATACATATATCTATATGTATATATATATATATTATTTGAGGAACACCATTTTCACTAGACTCCAATACTTTAACATCCTTTCGGATGACTGTCGCACTTTCTCAGTTCATTTTTTATTTCTCTTACTTTTTTCCTTTCTTTCTTTAGAAAAAAAACTTGACTGTCTTAGAGAATCAATACTTAAATGGAACATTTTTTATTGTTTCATTTTCTTCTAAGAAAAGAACTTCACACGAACGATCACAATACGTACGAAGAGAAAATTCTTAATACTATTTTTTGGCTTTTTAAAAAATGACTTCTCACTTGCTTTTTTCATAAATATACTTTTTTTAAATAATTTTCTTTAGTAAAAAACGTTATTGGCAACGATGTTTTCGTTTTTTTTCTCGTTGACGTCATCGAATCGTCAGTTTCGATTAGTCGCTATTGATTCAGTGGGTGTGGCCGTCGAAGACAACGTTGTCGGGGAGAGTTGCTTTGGGACGAGATAGGGACTGTACCTATGAAGATTCATCCCTGGAAATATAGGTCGGGGAAGACGCAACTCGGGGGTTCCACCACCACCACCCGCACTCGCAGCAGCGGCAGCCGCAGCGGAAGTAGATGGAGCTAGAGTTGTATGTGCACTAGGTGGCACTGCTGCCGCTGTTGCGAGAAGATTTGGTATTTGTCCGAGTCCATGCATTGTAGTCCATTGACTCCATAAGTGGGCAGGAAGTGGTAGCGGACAGGGAGTCCCACGACTAGTGTTCAAGGTGTACAATTGAGGGCTTGTGGTTCCTAATAGAGCGTGAAGATCGGAAGCTGCTGGTGGATAACTTGCTGGTCGTCCCCATAGTAACTGGGCTCGAGCCTTGTCGGCAACAGCGGCTGAGAAGAGGTTGTTATTTTCCATATCTACATCTGAGTACAGTCTTAGCGGTGATCTTAAGAAATGTTGGTCCATGAACATACTATCCATGGGGTCCCTGTAATGAAAAGAATAATAATAAAAATCTATTAGTAATCACTTAAATTATTTCTGTGCTAGCTGAAAGACAAGATAAATAAGAAAATAGACACTTATTTTAACTGCCAATTGACAATATTTGAAATAAGCAATTCTACTTTTTGAAACTTTAATTTCCTTAAAATCAATTATTCCTCATGTTCACAATCGATAGTGAGCTTACTCAACTAAATGTTGTTTTGTCCTTAGATCAAAGAGTTGTTTCAGATCACAGTTACAAACTCGTAATTAAAGAATAGGCTACATACAGCACACAGCACTTCACAGTAGTCTTTTGTGTATCAATAGAAAATGTGTACTGAAGGAGTTATATGACATTCCTGCCAAAACAGTGTGACTTGTACTTTTCTAGAACCTTGCTTTAGGATTGTAAGCTCGAGAGACGTATGTTTGCTCTCAGAGGTCTGAGTTGGACATATGTGGTCTATATAGTATATCGTTAGTGTCGATTTGGTTTAAAGTATTACAGTTCCTCGAACTTGTAGGATGACCAGTTTGATTTGTGGCACAGATCACTTGACAAATGTTCTATTGATTTTCATCTTAAGTACTGGATTGATATTGTCCCTTAACTTTCTTCTTCTTTTATTTTAAGAAAGAAACATTTCGTGAAAGTTACTTGAACCTCTAATATGCACCTAATGAATTGCAAACTACACATTAGATTTATATTCTGTATTTTACGTCATCAAAATACAATATATACTGCTAAAATGACATTTAAGAATGTATATGAACCTCTGAAATGAAAGTTAAAACGGTTCCTTTTCTATAGAACTAAAGAAGGTCTTTGTACAGCGGGGGACACTTCTAAATGGTACAGCCATATGGAGATTTACGACTAAGGTGTACCATTTAGAAGTGTCCCCCGCTGTACATAAGAACTAAAGAATGAAACTTGTAAAATCGTGAACATGGCTTCTTCTAGTTTTGGAACTACGTACAACTTAAAATAAAAGTACAATCGGATCGAAGAGAACACTTTGACAAAAGAACATTTCCTTTATAAGACATATTGCGAAAGCACGATCTGTGGCTACAATTTACATGTATATTTCAGAAAAAGAAGTACTTCTAACAATTAATCTTTCTCTCGTATATATATATATATATATATATATATATATATATATATATATATATATATATATATATATATATATATATATATATATATATATATATATATATAAGCTGTAACCATAGATTGTACTTTCATGTGTCTGATAAAGGGAATGATATGTTACTGAAACTATAACACAAATTAAGTATAATAGGTGTTCTCTTTGATTAGATTGTATTTTTATTTTAAGTTGTACGTATAGTTCCAAAGCTGAAATTAAGATAGAATGAGCTATATTCACAATTTTATAAGCTTCATTCTTTAGTTCTTATGTAACAAGAATAAGAGCAAACACCATTAAAAAAGAAACCGTCTGAAATTTTATTTCAGAGGTTCATATATTCTTAAATGCCATTTTAGCAGTATATATTGAATTTTATTGATGTAAAATACATTACACGAATGCAATGCGTAGTTTGCAATTCATTAGCACTTCTAACAACCAATTCTTCTTCAAGCTGTAGCCATACATTGTACTTTAATAATGTGTCTGATAAAGGGAATAATGTATTACTGAAACTGTAATACAGATTAGTAGTAGTAGGATCCTTTGGTCAAATTTTAAGTTTACTTAAGCTGTAAAATCGTATGTGGCGTTTGAAAGATACTACATAATAATCAGAGAATAAAATTTCTACAATATACAGTATTTGAAATGTTATATCGCGTAATGTTAACATTCCACACTTAATCTGACCTGATCTAACTTTATCTGGAAATTTGTACAACTTGGTTTCTTTTATTGTTGAAACAGTTGTATAGCTAATTACAACCCCGTTACTGTATTATGACTTCAACTTTCATATAATATTATGGTTTGGCTAATTTCAAAATTAAAATCTATCATTATCTAGACTTTGATGGTAAACCTGGTAAAGGTGAAAAACTGCGTTCTCAATATTGAACTACCTCCAGTAGTAAACACTCCTTCGTAACATCATGGATAAGCCAGAAACAGTCATGGGAACATATAAGTGAACATATACTTAACACGTAAAATGTATTTTTCATGTACTGCAATAATTGTATTATTATGTAATTGTGCCTGTTTCTCATCAATGAAGAAAGCACGGTATTATTATTGAAAAATAGGTATCAGACGGCAATTAAGGTGAAATAAATACTAAATTTCATCTTCAGTGATGTTAATATTGTTCAGATATTTAATCATAACATATAGGCTGAATATCTCCTTATTAATACTGATACAGTCTCCAGATTCACATTACAGCCTTAAACCTACGTAGAAGATTAGGATTTCCTAAGAGACAAGAGTTGAGGCTGCCTCGTCTCGAAAGTGTATCGTGAAAGTGATGTCTCATTTTGAAAAGTGTATCTGTTTGTTCTGTTAGGAAAGCTCTGTCTTGTCTCGTTACGAGCTCATTCTGAACAACTCTACCTAGAATGCATTCCGTGGATCAAACCGAGCTATAGAGTTTGCGAAATAAGCGTTCCCATTGCAGTTTCTTTTGACTTATCTGTAAAAGCCCTCACTAAGAGCATCCACATTTAAAATTAAAAAAAAAAAAAAAAAAATCGTCTTAGGTGAAAACTCAGCATTACTGATTTAGTCCACAACTAGCTATCATTTAAAGGTTAAGAACTTAACACGTTTCAGTCTTTTTTCTGCTTCTGCTTCAAACAATAAAAGAATGATTGATTTCCGATACCTTATATTCTTAAGAATATCTATATTACTCACGCACAGTGCCCAATATAAGAAAACCTTTAAATTCCATATTTACCGGTAAACATTACACTAAATTATTTGTTTGTTTGTCTGTTTGGATGCAGATTATTACACATCATCTACAACACTCGAGTCAAATAGTATGGTGTAAGTGCTTGGTTGCAGCCCTCTGCCAACATATATCGTTTCTATTTCACCAGCTGGTGTAGTTGTTATGCAAGGCAACACTCGAGGCTAGAAAATCCGCGTTTGCGGCTTTACGAAAACTCCAATGTGCGAGTGTGTATGTGAAACAAGTGAGAGAGAGAGACAGAGGGGCTCGTTCCAGCAGACAGATGCTTTCCTCTCCTGGAAACAAGTGACGGTGCCCATGGAGACAGGAAAAAACCCTCCATAAACGAAGAAAAGAGCAAGGGAAGAGGAGGAAGGGGGCAAAACTGTGGAAAAAAACAAACAAAGGATTTGTGTTTCTTTGATTGAGGGATTACACCTGGGTTCCCATCCACTAGAGAAGAGGATTTTATACTTTTCGAAACGTCACCGCGCGCGCCTACCGCACGTATATCGTACAAGCACACACAGACACATCATGTTGACTCTAAAATTCAGCTGTGAGGAGCAGTAGACAAGAAAAAGAGGGAAAATATTTAAAACAAAAAGGGGCGGGGGGAAACGAGAGATAGATAGAAACTCACATATACACGCACGTTGTCACTGGGATTTTTGTTTTCGTATTTTGGAAAACACAAACGAAATGAAACTTGAAGCCTTCTCTTAGCCTCATCTGTATCCTAAGGATTAGGCTACAGCATGATGATTCTAGAGTGTGTCCTTTTTTATTTTTTCAACTTATGGCCAGGATCGAAAAAAAAGAGGAATGAAGTAAGAACTGAAATTGTGGTGTGTTTTTTTTTTCTTCCTGTATTCATCCCAAATTTATGAGTTACATTTCTTCACTTGTTTTGCAAAGTTAAGTTATGCAATTCTTATAAACTAAAATCTCACGATGGATTTTACGAGCTGATGAAAAAGAATTCAGGTAAGAACCAAGCTTGCTAGAAATGTAACGTAAAATTTCAATGTAAAAAGTGAGTAAGACATACTTTAAAAAAAAAAAGGTTTTAAGAAGAAACTTTGTAAGTATCTTCTTATCATGAGATGTGATTCAACTTATTCCACAAGTAGGTTAAAAATATGATACATGTATGATAGGTGGTCAAATCAAAATTTCTAGGGGACTGAAACTATATATATATATATATATATATATATATATATATATATATATATATATATATATATATATATATATATATATATATATATATATATATATATATATATATATACAGGGTTTTCATAAAGTCTGGACGGATTTAATTTGCTTATAATTTTCATAAAAATGCTCATAATGAAATCAAATAAAGTGCAAACGGTAGCGGAAGGATTACATTTTTAGTTGGCAACACTGTTAGATAAGCGGCAACTCTGAACACGTTGAGAAAGGGAGAGGGAGGGCAAGGCCAATTCTGGTGTGTCGAAAGTTCACCAAAGAGTTCAAAAAGCCGGCACCGACTGAGAGTGCAATCCGAAAGTGGCATGCTAAGTTCTTGGAGACAGGAAGCGTCCTGGACCGTCCTCGAAGTGGGAGGCCGCCAACATCGCCTGCAACAGTGAGCAGGGTAAGGGAAAGCATCATCAACAGCCCACAGAAGTCGATTCCTAGACGGTCCTACGCGGATGTATGGACGTAAATGGCGCCCAGTTGGAGGTGTGGCGGTGAATGAACTGAGCTGGTGCAGATTACAGGTAAAACTTTAATCCTTCCGCTACCGTTTGCACTTTATTTGATTTCAATATGAGCATTTTTATGTAAATTATAAGCGAATTAAATCCGTCCATACTTTATGAAAACCCTATATATATATAAACTATTTGTGGTTGGTATGACGGAAGCTTGTAACCCGTAAATAATGAATTATATTTAGTGGTGGCGTTACTAATTGAAGTAATTGAATAGAGGACGTTTTCTACGGCATATAAAATTGTATAATGATTGTATAAGTGTTAGGCTTAAAGTAGTGTTTACTCTAGCAAGAATTTATGGTAGAAAGGTAGTCGATTCTACCTGGGTTGAGTACATTGACAAAGGACGATTAGACCTAAAAGCTTAACGTCTATGATAAATATTTTAAAAAAAACAACTTATTTAAAAAACTAAAGTTTGTCGCTTGCAAGATAGGTGACCTATGTTACGTGACCTTTTGGGAGGAATATTACGGGTTGCATAAGATGAAGGGAAACTTGTTTCAAAAGAATCGTTTACGTCAGGAAGCAACAAATCTAAAATTTGGCGTAATCACTGCGTGCTGCAATTACGGCACATAGTTCCACCTGCATGCTTGCAACAAATGGAAAATAGTGCTATCGGCTATTACGATAGTATTGTCATACTTGTAAAATATGGACTTTTATAGTTGACCAGACAATATCATTATGCAGTTGACTTATTTTCTTATAGCTAGTTTGTACACTTCTCAATCACAAACAAGTTTACTCACACAAACATAATTTTTCGTTTGAATGTAGAAGTTTAACAATACCAATACCTTGAAGATTGTCAATTCTATACGTCAGATACTAAGATGAAATCAATTCGCATCACTTCCAGTGTCTTTTTTTGCTATCACTTAATGTAATTACATCATCTTCTGTTTTCTATGACTTGATTTCCTTTAACTTTTCCATTAATACTCTTCCTTCCTGACCATTGTTTGGCGATTAAACTACATGTGTTGCATTTGTTACCTGGTTTCTTCTTTCAGAAGCTTATCACTTTTACGTTATTTTACGTTATCAATTACTTGGTTTCATTCTACTATAAGATAGTAGGGTTAATCATTCCTATATTTTCTATTCCTTGATTTCTTCTATTAGACAATCGATTAGCTGATCACAACTATTTTATATTATGTATGAGGCTCGTACTGTGTATTTTTCTATCACTTGAGTTGTTCATTCAGATAATCAATGTTATATTACCTATGATTTAGTTCTTTCGGAGGCATGTATTTGGCAATTTTTACTATGTTATCTTCTATTATCTATGAATTCATTCATTCTACCAGTGAATTAATTGGATAGCGACTTCTGATTGTATCTTATAAATCGTGGTTTCTTTAGTCATTTTTTTGAGCGAAGGGGGATTCTAATCTTTTTTCTATAACCTGTTTATTATAATTTTTCACGCGGATATCTACGTACATGATCATATGTGTGTATATGTGCAGTATACAGGGTGTTTAATGAACTATACCGACAATATGTAAGAGATGATTCCACATTTTGGAATAACAAAATTTCATAGGGACCTATGGGAGGAAATGCATAATTTCAGAGTTAGGACAGCCCAAAAGAGTGGAAAAACTACATTGAAACACACGTTACTTCAAACACGAGAAACTGTTTGAGTGGCAGTCCATATCACCTTAAGGGAAACCACTCATGTACCATCCAAAAGTGCATATTTCATCGATGTGCAATATATACACAGGGATTCGCTGCAGGGAATAATTTCCGGACATGTTACCCATAAAATTCTCAGATATGCTCTGTTTTAAAGCTGTATCCTAAGTAGGTAAATGGTAAGTAATTGACAGCAGTGAATGCTTCGGTGAGATAGCCGAAAGTATTAGTGACCGCCTGCTCCACGGTCTTTCGTGTTAGGAAGAGCGCGTGTTGCAGCTCACTTCTACACTTTTGGACGACGACGACGACAATAACTCTGAAACTATGCACTTTTCCCTGCAGGTCCATTTGAACTGTTACTCTCTCTCTTATTTTGATGTAACGAATGACCTCTTACAGTTTGTCGGTATAGGTCATTATCACCCTCTAATATTATACCACTACAATATAACTGAATCGCAATCTATTCACCTATTCTAATTAATCAGAAATAGAATCTAGTTCATCAACTAAAATTCATCTGAGGTGATAGTGCGTTAAAGAAATAAAGGTACTATTTTCATTCGGGACAGACCAGTTTCACCCACAAACAGTGTAAGAGTAAAGCTTCACACTTCCAAAACCAACATTCAGAAGTAATGAGTGCTCAGTATCACTCTTCAACAGTCTTTGTTCTCACAGACTTCCTCAAATACTCATATGACAGAGTTTAGGTGAACCCCTCAGCCATATTTGAATTTGGGTACAACGAAAAAAATAAATCCATCTCCTCAAGCGGCGATCAAACTTGACCTAATTGATTGACAGGTAGGTAGACGCCTTACCGAAGAACACAAGAAGTAGTTTATGTCGTGTTAGTAAAATCACTAGGTACAACAGGTCACCATGTCAGGTAGTTGATTTGACCATTAATAAAATCACTCCGTACAACAAGTCACTATGCCATGTAGTTCATTTAATCATTACCATTTTAACAATTTAATCCCAAAATGAGACGAATTTGAAGTAGCAACAGACACGTGTAAAAACTTTGCAAAATTTGGATAATACAGAGCCATTGTAAAAGAAAATCTTCCAAAAATATATTGATACTCAGAACGTGGGATACAATGGGCAACTACAAGTGACACTTGACACTGGTACAGACCAAATAAGTTCTTGAAAATATTCTGCGTTATTATTATTTCCTTTAGAAGTCCTTCATTCACCACCAACAAAACGCTCTCCTTTCTTCCCTTAAGAAATCAAAGAATTTGAAAAAAAATCAGGCTTTATACCTGGTCCCGCCTTTCTGTGTTTCATTATGTTTCTTTTTTTTTATCATTATTACTTTTGTTTTCTCACTTTATATAACTTGGAAGTTCATTTATGCATACTTTATATACCCTTTAGGTCGGTCGGAAACTTCAAAAATGCGCGCGAAATTATGTTATTTCACGCTTACAAAATTGTACAGCGGCGAGGCTAATTTTTAAGATAACTGTGCGTCTAAATGGTTACAGGGGGAAAGGAGAGAAAATTATTCCAATTTTGAGATGTGTGAAAGAATTAGAAGAAAAACAAGAAGGAAGAGGAAGAAGGAGTGGACATGAAGAAAAAAGAAAGGGAGATAAGTTTATAAGCAAGAGATGAGATAATAATAAAAAATGAAATGCTTCAACGGAACAAGAAGAAATAAGAAAAGAAATACATCTGAATGCCATTGGCAAGTCACCACTAATTTCAAACAGTGTTGCCATAGCTGCTGTCCAGGAATATCTTTAGTAAAGAATTATCAAAGATCTTAGAATTCTAGTGAATAACGTTGATTGTATGGTATATATATATATATATATCAGACTGTCCGGAAAGTAATGAAACCAATACAATAAAAGTAATTTATTTCGAGTGCTTACATATATACATTGTAAGCATATACTTACAATGCTTGCACATACATATACCTAAAATACTTTGAAATAACATCCTTGAGCACACTGTTGCCAGTGGTTCTACCACAGTTAAAGTTCCCTTGTACGTCTTAAACAGGAACTTCTATCATAGTACTCATCACGGCAGCTGTCACATATTTTTAAGGAGTTTGTGCATTTACATTGTCCGTGTGTTCGTCTTCCTGTCCCTCAAGGAAGACCCCAAAAAATCTAAAAAACTCAACAATTTTGTCCAGGATGCAGAGGGTCAAAAATTAGGAAACAAGTTGGTTGATGGACGTGATATTCGAAACCGGAAGTGGTAGACAGTAACCATTTCCGGTTTTAACGTTGATGACTATAAAGGAAAAATGATTATAGATAGTGAAAAGTGGTTTTCTTGCAATCGATAAGCATCGAAAGATACATTTCATCTCTGTCCTTAAGTCTCTACTAAAACCCGAAGTGCAAGAAGTGGATTTTTGTAATCGATTTAGCGTTCTAAGAAAAGGTACCACCTTCTCTCTTAACCGTCTATTCAAACTGGAACTGACAGAAATCAATCACTTCTGGGTTTAGTGTTGATCATTATAGTAATATATTGTTTTCCATTTTCTTATCTCTCAATCTGTCAATAACTTAAAACACTTTGTCTCTGTAACATATTGCACAGCAGGTACCGTATATCATCCATTTCATGGCATATATATATATATATATATATATATATATATATATATATATATATATATATATATATATATATATATATATATATATATATATATATATATATATATATCTGACTTCAGGATTTAAATCAATTTTTGATCTCTGACGAACACCATGCAATTTATGATTTCATACAGTCTCAATCTGTCTTTCTACGAATTTGACTTAATTAATTCGTATCTGTATCATGGGCACATTTTATTGAAGTTGTTTAAATCTGTTGATCGTACAGCTCACAGATGACGAGAAGAACCCTAGCAGAAGTAGTGTGACGTAGGTATGGGCTCGCCCACTTTTCGCACGGGGGTTTCAAATGACACCACGGAATAGCACACAGATAACTACCCGGAGTAGCAGACGACATCTAAGTATAGACCACACCTCAAAAACCGAAAACGGACTTTGACCGTGTCGTCGACCTTTCCCCGCTACCCCTGTTTTAGGGTTCTTCTCGTCATCTGTGAGCTGTACTTCTTTATTTTTGGAATTACTGTTATACATACCAAAAACCACTTGGCGTAACAGCCCATTTGAGGGTCTGAGCCGCTCCAACGACATCTGTCAGTGACCAGCTGAAGTACGTCCAGCGCCGTGACGAGCACGTAGTTAGAGAGCTGCGTTGCCGTGGCACTAACCGGCGCGGCGTGTTGGGAGCTTTCTAGACCTAGTGGCCCTCACGTGACTCCCCCGTTTTCCTCATGACGCTGGGGCGGAAACCGAAAATTGGGAAGCACCGTCCGGGAATAGAACCCGGGATCGTGTGGACGTGAGTCCAACGCTGTAAACACTGAACTACGGTTTATATATGCAATAGAGTATTTTGCAACATTGAGATGATGATAGCAATAGACTAAATTAGTTTTGATATCTTGAAGGACCAAAGTAGAACATCAAGGAGGGAAAAAAAACTTCGTCTCTTTGTATGAGATGTGTTATTGAGTCAGAAAGATGTATACATGGCGTGAGAGGATAGAAATATCGAACACTGAAGAAAAAGAACGTAAAATAAGAATTACAGTACGACCAAAGGCTCTCTTTTGGCTTCGTGTTTCCTCATCTCTATAACGTGTATGGGTATACATACATATATATAGCCACAAACCATAGCTTCTTTACGCGGCCAAGAGACGTCCATACTATGATTTATGTACTTGCGTGCAATCAAGAGAGAGTGTGAACTTAACTACGATGTAAACGGTTTAAATTATACCTGCTGATGCTTCAGGCGAGAGCAATGGATCTTCATCGTCTTTTTCCATTCCCTCTTCTCCCTTCCCAAAACGTTTATGTATATATATATATATATGTTAGTTTGTGGTGTGAGTGGAAAGATGGTGAGGTGAGAATGCCTATATGTCCAGAAGGGCCTCCCCCTCTCTCTTTTTTACTTACACATCTTGTCCCGAACCGACAACACAACAACAGGGTCTATTATAATTCTTGGATCATGTTTTCAATTAAGATGGTCATTTAGTGGGCAACTCTGAAGCCGCCTTGTAATTTGCGCAGCTTTGATGGATGCCATACCGAATACTTGTAGACATAAATATAGATTTTTGTGAATGTTGGCGGTCCCGCATTATAAAGGTATGGCTTAAAAAAGCAATATAATAATAATAACAACAACAGGTAACTTGGTTGGCTTAACCTGTCCTCCATAGTTTTTTATTGTTATTATTATTACTTCGTTTAAGAAGTACTGCGAAGAGAGGCAGGGGGAGGGAGATACAATAGGTGAAAAACGGAGTGTGAGTTGCTTTAAGTCCTCACACTACAAACTTCTTGGCCTGATTGAGTGTGTGGATGTATTCCTCCAAGGCATTTTTAAGGAGTTCTTGTCTTAACGTGTATACTATAGTAATACATAACTTTATATATATATATATATATATATATATATATATATATATATATATATATATATATATATATATATGAATATGTGTGTGTGTGTGTGTGTGTGTGTGTGTGTGTGTGTGTGTGTGTGGTTGTATGCCACACACAGACTTTGGATGAAACCAGGGGCAATATTGAAGAATCAAGTTTTCAACGGCTTTTTTTCGCGTTAGTTCGCTTTTAACTTTTGCCGCAAATATATTTTGTAAGCGCCCTGAAGACAAGCCACTTTCAATTTCTGTTTTTCACACCCTGTCCACTTGATATGCTCGCCTACTTATTTTTCATCCTATCATCTTCTCTTTCTTTCTTTTTCATATATAATTACCTCATATATATATATATATATATATATATATATATATATATATATATATATATATATATATATATATATATATATATATTGTAATAAATAAAGAGGAAGTTGCTGTCATTTACTAATTTTTATAACTTATAATAGAGAAAAAACAATTATTTATATCCATTAAGATGCATAGATGTATGTATGCGATTTATCCTTTTGTATATTGTGTTTACGATTAGCATATATTGAAATGCTAGTTGGTAGAGACAAACGGTTGACATTTCATATGTAGTGAAATTCAATTACATACTAACTTATACATGGACCCAATTGAATTTAAAGTAAAGTGCAGTAAATCATTCATTTAGTCAGTACACACACACAAAAATATTTTTACTACATAGATATGTTAATTTGCGTAAAATAAAGAATTTATGAACTGGAAAAGGTTCAAATGATACATAAATATACATTAATGTTCGTCTTTACAATTGGAAATGTGTCTTTTGACTCTTGTTACTGTATATTCTTAGTGCATATTAATTTATGCAAAATAGAAGTACGTTATTTAATTGATTAATACGCTAGGGTGAGTTAATGAATGTTATCACTTTTCATACTCAAAACAAGGCAACCGAAAGTTAAATTTACTTAGGCTATAGATTAAATATATGTTTAGTATCAATTATAATACCTAGATTTGTAAGTGTTATAATGATAATGGTTGCTGTACTGAGTTATTTACTAAACGTCAAACTATTACATTTCAATATGGCTTTGATGACAGGACTGAGTTTGATCTCTATTTGGGGAGCACCAAAGATACTACAGTAACTCAGATTTAGCTATTAATTATTAGTCTTGTCCTGTATGTCCTTGATGTTGACATAGGACACAAATAAAAATCAATCAATCAGCGACGAGTTTGAAAGATTGGAGCCTGAATACAAGGTTTAAGCTAAATTATCCAAATAAATTACCTTTCGCGTATTAATTTTTTTTAAATAACTTACTTGCTTAGTAAGTAAGTGCTGTAAATCATTCATTTAGTCAGAATCACATTTTTTTTAAAAAAAAGTTTATTTTAAAGATAAACTATTCTGCTTAAAACAATGAGTTTATGAACTAGAATAATTCAAATGATAGTCAAATATGCATTAGTATACTTCCTGACACTCGGAAATGTGCCAAAAGGCACTTTCTATTGCATACTACCTTGAAGGAAGTCTATCAATCACCAATTTGAGTGAAAAAAAATATCGTGAAAGGATCATATAACAATAATCTTTACAATAGTTTAACTATCTTGTCAAATTTATGAGAAAAACTATATGTATTTCAAAAATTCTGTGGCGGGAATCGAACCTGTGACTAACCGCGTTTGATTCGTCTTCATGGGATTTACATTTCAGCTAGCTATTATATCAGCATATAAATTTTACATGTATTATTATAGTATCACCATAGGCATTCTACTGTTACAGTCAAATGATCTGCTGCACAGAAGTTTCCCTCAACCACGGTTTTCAGCTAACTTCTTATCTCTCTCTCTCTCTCTCTCTCTTTTTTTTTTTTTTTTGTTTTGTTTTAATATCGCCCATCAACTGTAGTCTTTCGCCCACTGCCTTTTTTTTCATTCTATGGAACCCTAAGGCTCCTTCTCAACCACTGTACCAAACCAGTTAATCTTTTTAACCGAACGAAACTTGCGTAAATTCAGTTTCCAGACTCAGTTTCCGAAAATATCATTCATAATTTCTTTATGTTTTAAATTTTTCTATCAAATGTACGCTGTAATGTGGTTAGTGGTGTGCCTGCTTACATAATATACACACGCTGTGTACATCTTCTGCAGTACAATTGGGTTTATATTGAATTAAGTATCAATGATATACCTATTGTGATCCTCTATGCTAGAAGTTCACGTGACTGTTCCAGAAATAAAAATGCTACTTATTATATTCCTACATTAATATAATACACAGACTATTCACTCATACAGTTTTATTAATTACATTCAAAATCTAATGTAAGATCATCCAAGTACTCTCGAGGTCTCTCTCTCTCACTCCAAAATTATTTTTCAGTTTAAGGTCTACGATTATGCCCTTTAGACTAAGTTAGACGATGATTTAGACAAGTGAATGACGATAGAAGAATTGGTGGAATGAAATGTGGGAGGAAACACGAGTATCCCGAGAAAACTCACGAACACGATGTTATTCACCACAAACTTACTTGGCCGAGGATCCAGAGACCCCACGAACCAGAGGTAAGCACTTTACCACTGAGATAAAAATTGCGAAAATATATTTGGAATTTAAACTGACTGGGCACAAAAAGAAATTTGTTGCACATTCCTTAATAAAACTTAACGTACGGTATACAACAGGTCATTGCATAAATAAAACTGGTACCGGTACATGAACTGTATGTTGTACAGAATAGTTCAAGTTATTATTCTCAATACGCATGTCCAATAAAATGAATATATGGGACACAACACCATGGCAACTAAAACAAAGCAATGTACTGTATCCGAATTACAGACATATGTCCTGGATCGGTCTAGAAGAAAAACAGACGGTCAGTCCTATAAGGGGACAAAAAGGGACTAGGTGATGGGGGTTGTGAGAGAGTTCTGGATACTTGAGGGAAGATTTTTTTTAAATATATATATACTGTATATATATTAAAAGTGTTTTCGTGACGTCATGAAAAACGTGGATCACGTTTGTTGTTGCCGACTGTGACAAGCGTGCAAATCGTCACGGTCCAACAAGAGCGATCTGTAAGCGTTATGGAAGTTCTCGCTTTGAACAATGCCGCCGGCCAACAACAATATAACTATCAAAACGTGCTTGTAGTTTGCTTCTGTGCAAGCAATCCAGAGGTAGGTATGTTTTGCAAGAACCGTTTTAGATATGCTTTTTTTGTTAAAAAATTAAGACTTGTAATATTCTCTCCTTCATTCCATTGCAGAACATATAAACACCACTGGCTGTGGTAGAAAATTATTCATAAAAATAACATCAGTGCTGTAGTTCGCAGCCGGCATGGAATTCAATACTCGACTTTGACAGAGTTCTCGAAAGGTTCTGTATAAATATGCTGGCGTCCTTGGACTTTCTAAAGTCTCATATTTTCGCTACGTTCCTTTCTCAAAGCTATGCAAATTCAGTTTTTATGGCAACACATGAATCAATAGTGTGCCCGAAAAGAAAATATTTCAAAATGGAATAGGAAATAGGAAGAAATCATGGGACGAAGAATAGAAAGTATACAAGAATAACAAAAACAGTACTGCCAAAAAGAATGACATAACTTACAGCAAAAGTTATTTTGCATGTATTTTACCGACATCCCGATGATATGTAGGTATACTCCCAGTGTGGGCAACGTGAAAGAATTAATTTTCATTTTTTTCCTTAGCGCTGACCACAGGACAGAGCGCTTCCAAACTTTCCAAGACGAGACATCTTTTAGTGACAAGAAAGTTCTGGTGCATGGGGTCCCTGGTTCGATCCCAGCTCGGGCCAAGTGGACTTTGTGGTTAACAAATATCGTGTGCATGGGATTCCTCGGGGTTCTCCCGTTTCCTCCCACTTTCTTCATTTCACCATTTCATTCATTTATCATCATCGCCGTCTCTTTTAACCTAGTCGGTGTACGCGTGGTACGTAAAACTGAAAGATTTCATGTTTCGTAGGCAACCCTGCATATGATAATACTTTCATCTGTTTTTACTCGTAAGATCATTCTTTCTTGATATATTACACATACTTTGTCCTTGTCTCCTAGGATGGTGTAGTTCTTTCACTTTTTGTCAGAGCAATAAGTTCAGTCTGTGATAAATCAAATTACGAATCATATAATTCTTCTTTGCATATGACTTACATAGATAACTGGTATATCTGATCATACAATGTTACTTTCACTGTAATTCAGATTAGAATGATGCACAGCGAACATTATTCGATCTCTCAATATTACTATCCGACATAGTATTAGCTACTGATTATTCATTAGCTATATTAAAACCGAAAAGTCAATTTGACATGAGTCTTTCAAGTTTATTTCTCGATAAATGCTCAGCTTTTATTGTCGCACATGTAACATAAGTATTGCGTGTTATCATCATCATCATAGGTATTCTGCCATAATTGTCAGATCACTAGTCGCAACTGAGAAGTTTCCATGTTCCACTGTCTTCAGCTAATCTCTTCGTCTTCACATATGATTTTTCTGTTTTGATATCGTCCATTAATTGTAGGCTCCTTCGCCTCCTCCCTCTCTTTCCTGCCACTATATCCTCTAGCACGTTCCGCATGATAGAGTTCCTAACTAACTAATATCCCAACAATTTTCTCTCCCTCTTCTCAATAATATTTAAAAGTGTTCTTTTCTTCCTCACTGTTTCTAACATTCTCTCATTTGTTTTCCGCTCGACACAGCTATCTCCATTCTTCTCCACACCCACATTTCGAAAGCTTCCAGTCGTTTTTCATAATATTTTTTGCCTAATGTCCATGTTTCTGTTCCATACAGTACAACACATGTAAAAAGAATGACGCTATTAGACATGGTTAATTTCTTCTCTTAATTGATTGGACTCTGACAAGTCTCGTTTTGATCGGTCATATTATTCTAAACAAAACGTTTTTTGACTTATTTGTAAATAAACAACCCACACCTAACTTCTGTTCCGCAGTATTAATTTACTCGTATTTTTTTTAATTTCCCTTTGGAAGTGATTCCTCAGTTTTATAAAAATATGTCTTCTCGGTACTTCTGCATTTCTAATTTTATCACAACCTACTAATTACACATCATCATATTTTTCATTAATTATTGCTTGCTTTAGCTGCAAGAAAATACCACAATACGTAAAATTGAATATATTGCTCTGTAAAGAGTAAATTTTTAGAGCTCCCTTATGGCTATATAGTTAGCGTACAAGAGAGACCGGGTTAGATTCCCGGAGATTGCTCAGGTAGTTCGAATCTCAAGTTAAGCTGTATGCCCACGTCCCATATAGCCTTGGTTAAAAGGGACGCTAAACTCCAATGCAAACAACCAATGACAGTAAGAAATTATCTGGATCTTCGTTAATATTTCATTTAACTGGTAAAGACTAGTAAAGTAAGTGTGTGGGTATTACTATCGTTTTATAATCAGGGGCTTCTGAGTTCAAATCGCACAGCCCTTCTTCTTGACTACGGCTTCTGTTCTGTTTATTCTGGAATATTTGGTATACCCTGGAATGTTCAGTTTAGAAAATTTCTTCCTGATGTTAATGTAAACAATGTATACTAGTATACTATGATTCTATACTAGCTCCATCTGATGTTAATAAAGAAATAATAATAATAATAATAATAATAATAATAATAATAATAATAATAATAATAATAATAATAATAATAATAATAATAATAATAATAATAATAATAATAGGGGTCTAATAGAACTTCGAATTTATTTAATTTCGCTTCTGGAAAACGAATTTCGAAATTTCTATAAGAGAAGGCCATATATGCCTATAGTCAGCCATAAAATGAAAATGAAGTTTAGGCTAAAGAGCACGCATATTAAAAGAAAGCGAACAGTTATGAAACAATTGCCGGAATGAGGAAATAGGATAACCTACACACACATGTTATCCACCAGAAACTAATATTTGATTCGAACTAGAGACCCTTCTATCACTGAGCTGTCATGATTAGCTATAAAGTCTAGAGGACGGGAAAAACGAAATGAAATCTTTCAGCTTTACGACCTACGATTATGCCGGCTAGGCTAAAGGAGACGATGATGATGATAAATGAATGCAATGGTGAATTGAATAAAGTGGTAGGAAACGGGAGAACCCCGAGAAAACCCACGAACACGGTATTTGTCCATCATAAAGCCCACTTGGCTCGAGCTGGGATCGAACCAGGTACCCCACACACCAGAGATGAACGCTCTACCACTGAGCCACTGTGCACCATTAAAGGATAGAAGAAAGTCAAGCAATTTTCTTCTTCTTATTTCATTATGATTTTAGAAATCAAGAAAAAAAATACTGTTGACCTGGCATCCTTTCCAAGCTTTACTCCTTGATGATATATCGCACTAACGGCTATGGCCGGCCATAAGGCTTTTTAGTTTCCGCACATCAATTTAGTTTTGACTTTCTAACCGGAGCTACCTAATTACTTCATGTGATGAATCAAAATCCAATAACAAAAACCTGTTCTTCCACTGGGACTCAAACCTGGGACTACGTTAACTATTCAGCACGCAGGAACTCTGTGTCATCCGACAATAAATTAATTAGTTTTGATTGCTGAGCGCAGACTAGGAACGTGAGAAATAACAAGTCATCTTATAGGAGAGTGCAATGGAAAAGAAGAAGAACTTATGATTAAAAACAAGAAGGAAAAAGGAATGAAATTAGAAGGTGGTAGTGAAAGAGTGAGAAGTGAGTGCAGAAGAGACATGAATGAAATCATAACATTACACATATATAAATATACATTTGTGACAAGCCGAAGTTAGTGATAACAGACAACATACAAAGTTGCAAAAACAAAATAATGTTTTGTTGGACGCGGCCTTTCTTTGATTCCCTTTTGCGTGTCTAATCTCACTCAACGACAGCATCTTAAGATGAGAAGTAGAAAGAAAGAAAGAAAAGAATATCGAGAAAAAACAGAGAAAACAAAAGCACATCAACTTTAACAACATAATGGCCGCGCAGAGTTGTTGACGCTAGCGACGACGTACAGGCCATGAAATTGCCACCAATTTTCTTAAGACAGAAGAAATCTTCTTTTCATTTCTTTTTACCGCCCTTTAATTTTGTATGATTCTAATACGTAAATGTTGCAAACGACAAAACTTTTCTCCCCCACCCCACCAAACTCACTACATCGCGCGCCCATCTTTCTCTCTTTCTTAACCCTTTGAAGATAAAGAAATGTTGGCGGGGCGACAAGGAGAAGCGAGAGAGAAAGAGAGAGAAACTGATCCTCCCATGCATGAAACTTACAATATTCATTCCCACCATAAATTTAAAGTCACAAAATGTAGTACTTATGAGTAATAATATATAAATAAGTCCTTGTCTTCAGGTTTTGCCGCAAGATTTTTTTAAAACATTTTTTTCCTCTTTCATTTTTAATCTTCCATCCTACCACAAAACTTGCAGCCTCATGAGAGTGACTAAGTCAATCACTAATATTGAATTCCTCAACAACAGAGTGAGTGCACATGCTTGTTGCGTTATTTTGCATGTGGTCTCGAGATCGGTCCTCGGTGATTCGGATGTCACGTTAACTGTAAATCAGACATCCCAACTTAAAACTTCGAAGGCAAAGAAGTTGCAGCCAGTGGCGGATCCACGAAGGATAGGGTGGATACGGACACTTCCTCTTTCCCGCTACCACTAGACGTAACTAAATATTTCCAAGACTAAATATTGCTCTTCAGCTTTCCGTCAAAAATGAAATGAAATCTTTAAGTTTTACGTCCCACTATTATACCGGCTAGGCTAAAGGAGACAGTGATGATGAGAAATGAACGAAATAGAGGAATGAAGAAAGTGAAAGGAAACGGGAGAACCCCGAGAAAACCCATGAACACGGTATTTGTCCACCACAAAGCTCACTTGGCGCGAGCTAGGATCGAACCGAGGACCTCATGCACCAGTAGTGAACGCTCTACCATTGAGCCACCGCGGCTCCAGCTTTCCATTGATAAGAGATCCAACACCGCCAGTTGCGATATTTTGATCCTTTGTAACAGGGTAAGTAAATGTATTTAAATACAATAAATTCGTCCCCTTATCTTCTTAGTCCGATGATGCCAAAGTTGATCTTTTGTAGCCTTCTTCCAACTCCTAGAATCTTGTTGCTGATTAAACAGACCTCGCCTTATGAATTTGTAGCAATGGTCAGTTTTAAATAGCAACGTGTTCCTAACTCTGGATATTCTTAATTCCCTCTGCCTGCATGTAGCTCTGAATGTTATCTGCTCACTCACATTTCGATTTTCAAAGAATAGGGCCATTGGCTTGTTATATCGTGTTATAATTGGTAAAAGAGGTTTCTAGGTATTTGACCAAAAATCCTCCTCCTCATTTGCCTTTTTTACCATTAGTGAGACTCGAAATTTTCATCGTGAAAGGAAATTTCCAGTTTTTCATCACAGGGAGATACGGATAGGATATTCGATGGCTGATCTGGCTGTTTCCACACATCTTCGACTGATTTTCAGCATGAGGCTCTCTCATTCCGGTTAGATATTAGATGCTATTTGCAGACTCCCACAAAACCATTCAGAAAAGGGAGTGGAAGAATTCTAGGAAGAAATTAGAGAGTTTAATAGCAGAGAAAATAATTACGTAAGTATTATTATGGGAGAGTTCAACGCCAGAATAGGAAAAAAAAAAAGAGAAAAAAAATAATTGGAAGTTTCAGATATGGGAACGAAACGAAAGTGGATTTTTTTTAAAATAGAATTTGCTGAAACAGAAATCGAGGTTATAAATTTCTTCTTCAAAGAAAATTCTCTGAAAAAAAAAATGGACATTGTGACACCGAAGTGGACGGAGAAGCGAAATTGACTACATCATGTTAAACAACAGATATGTGATTGAAGATTAAATTTTCTGAACAAGTGCAACAAAGAAAATTACCATGGAATAGTAAGGTGTAAATTGCACTTCAAAATCAGAAAGCATGTAAGGCAACAGGAATATCTATAGAAAGAGATATAGCGCAGCGTAGCATACTTTTTTTTTTTTTAACTGGGGCTGAAACACTGTTCTGCCGCAGTCGAAGAAGATATGGAAATTTCAGAATTTAAGAGGGAGATAACAAAAATGAAAAGATAGGAAATGTTACGATGAAGAAGAATAAGAGAATCTTCAAAGAAATATGATGTCTGATTAAGAAAAGGAGAAAAATGAAGAATAATAGTGACAATTTCAAACAGAATATGTAGAACTTTGTAAAGCAATATGGGAACGCATTCGACAAGATATGAGAAAGTTCAATCGAAACTTCGTAATAAAAGCAATTGAAGATAATATGATCTTTAAGAAGGCAAAGCAAAGCCTAAGCAATGGACTGAAGCAGATGTAATTAACGCTAAGAAATCGCACAAGCACTAAAAACATCAAAAGAAATACTGAAGGAAATTTAACTATTCAACAGGAAATTATATGCAAGCGATAAACTGGAAATGACAGAAAGCGAAGATGAAGAAAAAGAGATAACCCAGTGGCGCAGGGAAGAATTGTCTATGCTATAAGAAGCATGAAACGAGGAAAGGTACCAGGAGATAGAACTACATCAGACATAGTGAACTGGCAAAGAATCAGAAAAAAATCTTAGCATAGTTTCGCACAAAGTGACTACGAAGTAGTTTAGTTTTGTAGAAGCAGAGAAGTGCCATACTCTGCCTCCTGCTGAAAAATAAAGACCACAAATTACACCTAGGCTAAGCAGTTCTAAATCTACAAATCTTCTTCCAGAGAATTACAAAATGTTCACAAAAGTTTCGATGCTTCAATTAGATCATACTATGTCTCCCAAAACAAGGAAACAGGCTATATTTAGAATTTGTTACAGCATAGTAAATCATATAAGGAATCCATGTTTTCTATTGGGTCTTACACGGTTGTAATGTTAGTCCGTCCACATGATAACTTCTGAACAAAAGCGAAAATTTGATTTTTTTTATTTTTATTTATTTATTTATTTATTTTATTTTTATTTATTTATTTTTTTTTTTGCGATAGATAACTAGTCTTTCTATTTCAAGTGTACCCTCGGAAAATTTGTGAAACATACTTCGGTTCCACCCTCGGCTCGGCACTCTCTTACGGAAGAAACCCATCTTTTACTTTGGGGAGAAAATGAATGACCTTGGCTATGTTGCCACTTTGTCATTCAGTCGTTTAGTCTTACCTGAATGAAGATTGTAGGCTACCTAAAATGGCTAACAAGACAGTGCACAGCGAAGTCAGTGACAGTGCACAGCGAATAATTCATTGTGGTAATGCTCTCGCATCCAAATATTGAAAGATATTGGAACAACTTGTCTCTCCTCTTTCGAGGGAGGTACACGAAAACACACATAGGCAGCAGCGCCAGCAAGGCCACACTTGAAATAGAAAGGATCTAGAGCTATTGTCTCTATCGCAGTGCCGGATCCAGGGGGGCGATCGGGGCGATTGCCCTTCCAGAAGAGGAAAGTTTTCTTATGTTACATATAAATAAAACCCATCCCAGAGTTTGGAGCTCTTAAAAGTAGCTCTAACTGGCAGTATTACATAACCCACCACCCCTCCCAGAAGTCCGTCCTGGATCCGTCCCTGCTCTGCCGAGTTCGTTAATGGAATCAATCCGTTAACCTCTTCACCCGTAATGATGGCTATCCATACCCCATTCATTCATAAATGGACCTTTCGTGTGATCCTATTTCCTGTGTTTACCAGAGTCCATTAGATTTCTTTTTAAAAATCTACAATTTAAAACTTATTATCAAAACTGATAAGACATAATTGGTGTGTGGGGAAAAAAATCTGTAAAAAAATCCGAGCTTACTGTAGCTCCTGAACCTAGCGCTTCAGACAGCCCGTCCAATTCGCAAATTTCCTGACTGCAAGCAACGCTTCTGTTGTAGGATATACATACAAGTAATCAAACGTATTAATGATAATAAGTAAGTTCGATACAGGGCTACACAATCCTGTATAAAGACCAGTTTATCATTATTCCTTCATATTTTATTTTTTAAAAAAAAAAAAATTCAATACAATCAACTGGCCTACATATTCTCAACAATTTTTTTTCCTCTTTTTAGTGAAGCCAATTTTCTGTAAAGTAGAACTTGAGAACTTCCATATGTTATTATACGTTTCCATGTTTCCGAGTCGTTTTGTGCGCAAATGATCATTTGATGACGAGTATAAGTGGTCATTAATCTTTATATACGTTGAGCCAAGGAGAAACAAAATTGAAGATTCCACAGAAAGAGAGGTGATAATTTACATGTCCCGCTATTAGTCAGAAAAGAGAACACAACATGCCTTTTCGAAATATATTTTTCCTTTTACACTGTCCACTTTGTGATTACTTGTAATACCGCAAAACGTGTCGATGATGTCATTTCCGCTTATCATCTCTCCCTCTAGCGGCACTGATTGCGCCTTCCATTACTCTTTATTCTCTATATTTATTATTATTATTTTCTTTTTTTTAAAGTAATGACAGTCATTTTTTTATCTTCTTTGGCCGACGAAAAAAGGAGGTTACATATGTCTAATGTGTTGCTATTATTATTATTATTATTATTATTATTATTATTATTATTATTATTATTATTATTATTATTATTATTATTATTATTATTATTATTATTATTACAGTATAACCTCGTTAACACGAACTCGCTTAAGCCGAACACTCGGTTAGGACGAACAAAATTTCGGTCCCGGCATCGCTGTACGTTATCTTATAGGAAGTTTTATCGGTTAACACGAATTTCGGTTAGCACGAATCACGAACTAATTTTTAGTCCCTTGAGTCAGTAAAGGTTTTCATTTAACACGAACTTTCAATCCTTTTGTTTTCTTTTTTCAGATCATTTTTCTTATTTTAGATTTCACTCGAGATCAGTTTTTGTCACACAGTGTTTATACACACGAAAATTGCCTTGTAAATAAGAGAAAAACCAGAAACGGGTATTTTTCCTCTCTTATGAGGTTTGATTCTGTCCTCCGTCAAGCGCTGAACATGCAGGTGCTTGGCAGACGGAAGCCATGAGTACAGTTGGCCGTGAGGTTACCAGACATTTTCGTTCCCGTCTGCGACAGCGGAATATCCAGGAATTTTTCACCAGAAAATGATCAGTGAGTACATTTTTTCAAGCTGCAATACAGTTATAATCAGTATTACAGTATTACTGAAATGCAAAACCTTTTATCCTCAAGTAAATTTTCTGTGTTGTTGCAAACTGATATTATAAAGAGGATTGATGGACGTAGTAGCAATGTAAACCTTTTTTTTTTCTTTTTTTTTTTAATCTTCAAAGATAGCATAATAAACTTACTGTAGTGTTTTCACTTTTCAGAGGATGGTACCGAGACCGAAACTAGTCTAGATCTCGATCTCGTCTTGAATTTGAGACCGAGCCGTGTTTTTCGAAATCGAGAAGAGCCCGAAACTGTCTCTCAGTCTCGTCTCGATACCATTCTGTGGATGGTATCAAGACGAAGAGTAGTCTTAGTCTCGTCTGGAATTTGGAACTGAGACGAATTTGGAACTGAATTTAGTGCAAATTGGAGACGTGCTTTTCGAAATCGAGACGAGACCAAGACTACTCAGTCTCGTCTCGATACCATCTCTAGGGTTTTCTATAACATACATAATATACTATAGTGGTATGTATAGTCTGTATACTGTAGTGCGTATGTATGGAGAAAATGTATTCGAATAATAGAATTTGGATCCCCGGTTAACACGAATTTTTTTAACACGAACTCCTGATTTTTCAGTCCCTTGAAATTCGTGTTAACGAGGGTTTACTGTATTATTAAACCAACTTCCTGGCCTTCCAGGCTAGGGAGGGCTATGGTCGACAAGATGGCTCAAATTCATTTGAAAGACGTGCTGTCAGCAAATCGTGTTTGAACATCAGTGACGTGCGCAAAATGCCACCAAACGGAGTTCAGTCAACCAAATTCACTTAAAAAATTAAGGGAAAATATTTAATTTAGTGTTCCAAGGTTATGGTCCGTAGGCTAAGCCAGGATTTCTCAACCTTTTCCACCGTCGTACCACCAAAGCATATTAATAATTAATACTACCATAAGTCTCGCAACAACATCGTTTTGCGTACCACAGGTTGAGAACTCTTGGGCTAAACGAAACAAATGATTAATAAAAGCGAATGATTATGAAACAGTTATAGACGTGGGTGGAACCAACAAATTTGAAAGCAAAATATATGTTTTCCATTTTCTTCCGCAAATTATTTTATATTAGTTTATATTTGGCAGTTAGTTCAACGAAACTTTCATAGAATATGCTGCACTATAAATGTGTGCTGAGAGACAAAATTTATTTTGCAATTTCGCTTTTATTTATGTTGTAGACCTACAGGTTGCTTAAACCACTTACCCAAGTCCAGAATTGGTGAATTAGAATGTAGAATGAAAAACGGGAGAACCCTGAGAGAATCCACGGACACGAAGTTGTCTATCAAAACCTCACCTGGCTTGGAATCAAACTAGATACCAGAGGTGAGCACGCTATCACTCAACCACCGTGCTCCCACTCAAGTTCACATTGTTTCAGGGCAAAATTATTTTGTTCATATCTCACTGTAATAAATTTATGATGTTTCATAATACCTTGTAGAAAGAGGGGTTAAATCACGGTAAGTTTCCCCTGTTCTTTTCGCAAGCCACTGTTCAGCTTCATTATTATTATTATTATTATTATTATTATTATTATTATTATTATTACTTTTAGTTCCAAATATTGCCCCAAAATTTACTTAATTTAGGTCTACTACCTGGTTTGACTTCAACGCCTTTGTATCAGAGTTGAGGTTACAAAAAACATGACAACATGCACTTCCACTGCGAATCAAACTTGTGTCTCGTGAGCAAAGGAGAGGATGTGTTTTCAATTTTAATGAAATATTATATTATTTATGAAATATTAATAATAAACTTCATAGCTATAGACCCCTATCATCACGTATTAAGTGACTGCAGGTGCGTATTAAGCTGCATATAAGCTGTTGAATGTATACGGGCAAATTTCACTGCCCTCGTCTGAATTTCTGCGTGTCTATATCAAGATTCGTAATTTTTTAATTCAATATGTTCCCAGTTGCCTCACTATGCAATATTAATACGAAAGCTTAATATTCAAGTAAACTTCATATCATCTTATTTCATATTTTCATGCAAGGTTGAAATCATAAGAGAAATTTATTCATATTCTGTATAGCTAACATTACCTGTTCTCCTGTCTCTTTTCATACCAAATATTTTTTTTCCTCTCAAATCTTAAAATAATTAAAAAAAAAGTTTTACTTCTCTACTCGTCAATGATAAATTTTCATATCGGTATACAGGTTGGCCCAAAAGTAGGCATACACCCCTGCATTGCTCAAGTATAACATTCTAGCTTACAGGTTTATTTGCTTCGGCTGTTCCGAGCTTAAGATGTAAGTAAAAAGACAATAAGAACAAATAATAAACAAACTAAGTGTATCTGATGGATAACAATAAGAAATGATATAAAATGCAATGAGCTGATCAGTACGGTACTGAATACCTACTTTTGGGTACGAAGGGGGCCATACCAAGAAGGGTATACGATTCTTTTATACAGTGGGAGACCCGGGTTCGATTCCCGGCGGAGCTCATGTGGTTTGGATTTCACGTTAATCATTAGGTCCCGTCTCATATAGCCTCGCTGCTGAAAGAGACGTTAAACTCAGTCACCTCATTGTTTTATAGATTTTCTTTTTTAAATCTGTGGTTTCTACTAATATTTCATTACGACCCATCTGAATTAAATCTAACTTTCCGTCTTAAAAAAAAATAAAAAAGCTCAAAGTAAGAACTAAAATTAATAAATAAGTACATGCAGCAGTTTTTGAGAGATACAAATAACAATCCTGTTGAGAATAACCAGTCTCTTATACATACAGAGAACAGCTGATATTTAGGGATATATATATATATATATATATATATATATATATATATATATATATATATATATATATAGTCTACCCTTTTTAAAAAAATAGAAAAGAGACGGCAGCACGCAAATGAAACCGAAGCAAATGTTCATTTCTGACTATTTGACAGCTTGTTGCTTAAGTTGAATGCATGTAAAAGTAATATTAATTTTCCCGTTTTTTATTCTTTCTCTTCTGCTTGAAGAAGTCATTTTCTGAGCTACCAACGGGTTACTACTTAGTTGATATACTATACATACTTAACATATGCAAGCAACCTGGCTAGGCGGTCCAGGCAGAGAGCAAAAGCATGCAGACCCCTGTAGCAAGCCTACGGGACCGGAAGTAATCTAAAGTTTATGTTTGTTAATGTAAAAGGGTACAACGAGACCACTTTAATAATCATAATAATATTAATACACGGTCCTTTTTTTTCTTTTTTCTTAAGTTTACGTTATTTGGAGGAGGGGTTAGAGAAATATATGTAATATTTCAACTCTTAATCCTTTGTCGCATATGAACGTTTGATGTTGAGAACATATTTTGAGCAGTTTCTATTTACAGATAAGTTAATAAAGTGAAAAAAAAAAAACTAATGAAGTCGTGCTTTAGCAACTGTACTTTCTGTGCTTAGAAAAAACTGGAAGAAATTACGTTATGTTTCGTTATGTTTAGTAAAACAATAATAATAATAAGGATAAGGATATTTAACAAGAAAATATACTGTCAGAAGATGCAAAAAATAGTTGGAAGCTTTTTTTTTTTACTGATGTAAAACCTAAAGCTTTTTTTCCTTTTGTTTATATATATACAGGTGCCTCCTCAATGTCATAAATTAGATATTATTTTCGTATAACATAAACTGCCGACGCAATGCTTCCCTCATAAATATATGAAACATAAAAGCCATTTAATTAAAACGGAAACAATATGTACTCGTAACTTCACGAATGACTAAATGTGAAACTTCAGACATTACACAGCACTACATATTTAATAAAGATACCTACGTATATATATATATATATATATATATATATATATATATATATATATATATATATATATATATATATATATATATATATATATATAAGGTGTGTGTGTGTGTGAAAGGCCTATCTCCTTTGTGAGTACTTCTTTTTCCTGGATGTAAATTTGTTAAGTGTTATGTTTTGTTGCATTAACAACAACAACAAAAAAAAAAAAAAAAAGTTCGCTAGTACGCATGTGTATGTATGACTTGTTTTACTTTACTACATCTTCAAATAAATCGTATTGTTCCTTCTTTTTAATTATTTTTTTAGAAACAAAAGTATAAATAGCAAGTTAATCAACACCATGCATACATAATAATAGGTCTGTAACAATAACGCATGCATCTGTTATATACATACTTTTGCAGGTATACATAAATGTCATAATGAATGTATAAATAAAATAAAAACTGCATTGTAACTTAATTCTGCTTTCTGTTTTTCATACATGTGCATCTCTTTATCACACTGTTTCATCTGTCTTCTGTATAAAGTATATTCACCGATAATATTTATTTGTGTATGTGTTAACTCGGACAATAGAAATGTCATAGTTCAGCGAGAATGTGGAATTGTCTCTCATATTTTGTGCAGAGAGCTTGCAAGATTCAAGGCTACTTAATGTGGACTTGTATTGTACTTTAAAATACAGTACAGAGGAGAGTATGTATCTACGTATATAAATACATACTCTCCGTATGTACGTATATATATATATATCACTAACAGCCACTAATACATATTCCATTCGAGTATTTGAATGATAATTAGATTAATTTAGTTCTTTTCTTTTTTGAAAAAAAAAAATAGATAAATTCGGTTGAACAGTATTAAATGTAGCTTGAGATCTTATATTCAAGATAAGGTGGTAACAAGCTGGCTCCGTGACATAACTAACGCTTGAGGTATATTGTACCCCAATTTGTACCAAACGTTCTTTTGCAATTATTTATTTATTCAGCAAAGAACCAAATATAGTCATGCTACTCTTTGACACTGTACGAACAACACATAAAAAAAAAAAAATAGAGCATAAAGTTAATAGCATAATGAAACAAAATAACTTGGACATCTGAACAGTTTGAAAATAACTACACAATTGAATGTTAGTATTTAGTTGATATATATGGTTTGGAGATTGATTAAAGAAGAAATTCTCTCTTTATTGAATAAGTGAATAAGTGTGTCTGGTAATAAAGTATTGTGCAGTTTAAGAAGTATGTAAAACAGTGGCTGCAGGATGATATAATGTCTAGGAAGATTGTTTACAAGTGGCATGACTGATTCAAAAGCAGCAAGGAGTCGGTTGAAAGCGAGCAACGATCAAGACGTCTTTCGACGCCAGGAAGAGATGAAAACATGAAAAAAAAAGTGGTTCAAATGATTTGTTCTAACAAGCGAATGACTATTCGAGAGTTTTCTGAAGAACTAAACATCTCGTATGCGTCCGTGGAAAGCATTTTAACCGCCGATTAAGTGGGCAAATGGCTTCCTTTTTCACCAGGAAATCGCACCTTGCTTTTAATCAACGAGTTTCTGGCCGAAAAAAAATATTTCTGTCTGTTCACATTCACTGTACTCTCCAGATATAACACCATACTTTCTCCGGCTCTTCCCCCAAAATTAAAACCGTGCTTAAAGGAAAACGTTTTGACACCATTCGTGACATTAAATGAGCCACAACAGAACAGCTGAACGCCCTCTCGAAAGAAGCTTCTTAGAAATACTTCCAGTCATGAATTCAACATTGGGATATGTGCATTGCTAACTAAGGACAGTACTTTGAAGGAGATTAAATTGCATGTGAGCTTAATTCTAATAAAATTATTCACCGTAATTTTTGATCACAACTCGTATTTAAAAATGCCCGCATTAATCTCTGATTATTGATTCAATTTGTCTTTGCACAACGTTCGAATATTCATCTCTTGAAGCTGACTCAAAATATTGTGAATATTGTTGCTTTCTACAAAATACTTGGAAAGATAAGGAAAAGACTGCCATCTGTTGGTGATCCTTTAAACTCTCTCCTTTAAACTCGCCTTAAAGTGACATCGTAATATATATATATATATAATCAGAATATAGAGCCTTACGTTCAAACCCAGGACAAACTGATATTTCAGCGAGAACACTTGATTTGGCAGCACGTAATATGTGAGTTGTTGAAAAAAGAAGCACTCTTCTTTTTTTCTTTCTTCTTTATTTTTTCGCTAAAATAATAATACAAATAAAAAAAACGTCATCCGGTTCGTCATGAACAAGCATTTCGTCACGATGCTAAAACCGGATTACAAGTGGTTTATGCTCACACCCACATGGTAAAAACCGAGGAAGAGAAATAATTACTTGTGTGACGTTAATTGCAGTAATTACAGTCACTTGTACGGCTCGGTACGTCACGTTACCTTGGGCCGCCCAGGAAAGGCTATTTAGTTTTCTGTGTCGACACCTGTGGCGCTGAACAACGCGGCTGCAGAAAAGAATTAAAAACAAAGGCTAACTTAAAAAAAAAGTGGTACTGTTTATCAACGAAGCTTTCTTTCCTTCATTTTCTACCAAATTGGTGTCTAAAGAAAAAACGAAGAAAAGAAAAATCGCTGTATTTGATAGATCTCTCTTTTTCCCCTCTCCTTTCTCTCTCTAAAACATGAATAATAATAAGTAGTTAGTACCGAAGGAGATGATTGATTTCAAATGATGTAATAATATTAGGAAACCAACTGAATATACTGAATATACCAATTGAATAGAAGCTCAGAAATCTGATAACGACGATTTGTGTTATGTAATATTAACTTGTACCAATACAATGCTAAATCTTACTTTTTCTTTTCTTTTTTTTTTCTAAAGAGGAACGAGATATGTTCGTCTTGGTCATAATATTTTCTTGATCAATATATAGACAATCGATCGATGTAACGTAGACTCCTGCGGTACTTCCGCAACAATTCTTATAGAGGGTAGTTGGTGAGTACTTCAAATTATATGCCCGTAGCCAAACTGTCTCCATAAAATTTGTTGCGTGAGTACCTTAGGATTCTGAAACATGTATTTTTGGATAGCGCATATAATTAGTTCCTAAGAGAGGTCTTCACCCGATTACGGTAGATGCTACAGTTTTGGAGCTATGGATCTTTAAACTCCGTTTTCTTACGTTTTCGGCAGCCTATAACTCCGAAAGGAAACATTTGTGCACCCAAGTTGGTGTCGCTTTATCTTATGTTTCGTCTTATCTTGGTGTCAGAAATCACCTTCCAAACGTTGTCGGTGTTGTGGCCCAAAAGTATCTATATACCCCTGGATTGATCAAGTATAACATTCTAGTTTATGAGTTTATTTGCTTTGACTCTTTCGTGGTTCAGGTGGGAACAGTGGTTCAGGTGGTCACTTGCAGTATGGACCATGGTAAATTAATCTGTGGAAAATTTATGTGTGACATCCTTTCACTTGATGCCTTAATCACGTGCTTATTTTCCTAAATGGCTTATCCACCGTTGAATACTTTAAACGAAGAAATGTATAACTTCCTGAATGATATTCTAAAGTATGAAAAGTATAACAACCTATTACACATGTTGAGAGATTTGTAATACATATATATCTTCAATTAATAAATACATTCTATCCTTAAAACATGCATTTTTGTAAAAGTCATAAAATACGCTTTATTTGTAATAAAATTAGTAAAAGTAGTGTTAATTGCCGTTAAAAACCGTAATTCTTCCGCGTGAATACGTTGTTTACTACATTAAAGTTAATAAGTACACGCTCATATCCATATACAAATAATTACTTTCACTTTATTAGCTGATGTATTTTTTTAAAAAAAGAATATTTAGAATATGTTTATTGGAATGTTTACTAACAAACATTTTTACAACATGTTTACTGATATGTTAACAATTTCTAAGGCATGAATGATGTTACTGGTATTTTTTGCTCGTGAATAATTCAGAATAAAACTCATATAACGTTTTAGATTCAATAGTTATCTATCTCAATTGATTACGTTATGTACACTCAAACATTCACACTCAATAATATGCTTACACTTAAGAACTAATCCCCTTCTCCCTTAAGAATATGTTTTGTCATTGGGATCATGCTAAAACAATTTTACTGCATCGGTAATGTTTTAAAATGATAATAATAATAGAAAGCAGCCATTTGATATTTAAATATTTTCTTATACTTTACTTATCTGTGTAAGACGTAAATTTCTCTATATGAATTCATGATTTGCTGTCCGTAAATCCGTATTTACTAATTAGCAGTAACAATATCTACAGTATTTTTAAATTTCACTATGTTTATTATGAATGAATCGTAATTAATTTAATCTTTGTTTGTTTAAGAGTTATTCATGTATTATAAAGTATGGTAACACACTACTATGTTTTTCATTATAAGAATATTGTATCTGTATTGAATATACATGGACTTTATGAAATATACACCCTTCAAATTTTAAATTCTGAGGGGAAAGTATATCATATTATGCTTGTATAATGCTCACATGTTAGCCTTTTTTTTTTTTTTTTTTTTTGTACAGAAAAGTAAAACTGCCTATCATACATCTTACTACTATTTTTGTTGTCAATATGAATGTTTTATTTTTTTTATTTATGCGTTAAAAGTGGCACTTCATTTATTTGTTTGTTTCTTTGCTTGTTGTTCTGACCTTATCCTTTTTTGTTTCATTCTTCTTTTTCTTTAACAGGAGGGCACGGTGGCTCAGTCGTAGCGCACTTGCCTGTGGTACGTGGGGCCCCTAGTTCGAATCCCGGCCAAGTAAGTTCGCGAGTTTCCTCGGGGTAATCCCATTTCCTTCCACATTTTCATTCCACCATTTCTCCCATCAACATTTACTTGCCTTAATTGTTCACCTTCCTTAGTCTAAAGGCATAATGGTAGGACGTTAAACTAAAATATTTTATTTTATTTTATTTAACAACTGTTTCTCTTCTCTCCGTAACGTTACTATAGGGAAGAGAGCGCTAAAAGTCAAGAGTTGTCACTATAGATTTGTCAAATGGACCATACTGATTAACTCTATACATGAAAATTGGTTTATCTGCATGACATGAACAGGAAAAAGTAAAACTAAAAAAGGGCCGTTCATGAGTTAAGCACCGAGGCGTATAAGACGTAGATTTACAGTTGAAGGTGAAGTCCTAACCACCGCAATGCATTCAAATTTTAATACTCTCCCATTGGGAATGGAACCGAGGACCACGTGCACCAAAGGCGTACGTGATTGCCAGTAAATCAACCGGGAGCGCTGATACTTTCAGAAGCAATAACATCATCTTTATCATGTGTCCTTTAATGGTCAAGTAGGTATCGTGTGTACTTTCTGTGCAATTGGTCTCGGTTTGCTCCCGGTGAGAATACTTTCCTAGGATATAAGTAAAGTAATGATTCGCATTACACTTTACATTGTTTCTAGCCTATGGTAAGCTTAGCATGCTAATTCGTAATTTTTACACCATAAGCTACTTTCTTCTGGTACATCTCTAAACATAGTACTGTAAACAGAATCTAAAACATCTAACTATAGAGCAACAAACACTTCGAATAAACGTTTCGCTATTACCGAACATACTTTACAAATTTCCCTGCAATAGAAGCAACCCAACTAGCACCGATATATAGTGGGTTGTATATGAGATGCATTTTCGACTCCGAATACAATGCACATCAAGTTTCTGGGTCAAACTTTTATGGAAAAATGTCCCTAAAATATACAAACAGAAGACTAGCACAGTTCACGGTTATGCTAATAACATGACGACGCCTATAGTAAGCAATCAGTTAGTCTGTTTAACACTACGTCGCTTTCCGTTTGGATATATTTAAGTGACACTGGTTTCATTACTCGCACTTTTCAGTCTTTATTACAATATTTATAATGTGAACAGAGCTACTTTTCTATTTAAGGGCATTTTTCCGTAAAATTTTGATCCAAAAGCTTGGTGTTCATTATACACGGAAGTATAATATTTTGCTCAGCAAAACATAGCTCTGCCACCAGCATACAAACCTGCTGAAGAGCATAACAGCAAATAAGGAACTCTAATGCAGTTTCTATGCAACCCACCACACACTAGTGTAAATTGGGTTGCTTCTATTACAGGAAAAATTCGTAAATACGGTTAAACAGCAAAACGTTTCTCGAAAAATTCCTTTACAGTTAGATGGTTTAGATTACGATAATTATACATGGAAATATACCAATAGAAAGGAGCTTATTAGGAATTGCCATGCTAAGCTTAATAAGGGGCACGGTGGCTCAGTGGTAAAGCGTTTACCTCTGGAACGTGGGGTCCTTGGTTCGATCTCCGGTCAAGTAAGTTCGTGGTGGACAACATCGTGCTCGTGAGTTTTCTCGGAGTACTCGCGTTTCTTCTCACTTTCTCATTCGGACAATTCTTCCGTCTTCTTTCACTTGCTTTAATCATCATCTTCCTTAAGCCTAACAGGCAAAAACGTTGGACGTTAAACTGAAAGATTTCATTTCTTTTCATTTCATGCTGAGCTTACTACAGGCTAGAAACAAGAATATTCTACTGTTAAATGTATTATCTAGAATAGGCAATCAATATTATACAAGTCTTCAATGATATAGAAATTCCTAGCACAAGCTCGTAACACACGAAATAAATTGTAAAAAAAAAATTGAAGGAGATAAATGCTGGACAAGCTAAGTGTAAAAACAATACACTACCATTTATTTTGAGTTATTAATAAACATGATTGATTGAATCTGCTATTATGCAACAGGGTTAAAGAACTGTTGTTTTATTTATTAAAAAACATGGGTATTGGGGTACACAAGTATAATCTTTATTTACTAGACAATAAATTGAAAAGTGTAGTTAGTTGACCCAATCCAATCGATGAATGCATTGAAATTCACACGCGGAAACACTATGCACACACACACACACACACACACACACACACAAAAACACACACACACACACACACACACACACACATAGACAATTAATTTGCAAGTTGTACTTATCGAAACAAAAAGAAAATTGGCATTAGAAACAAAAGTACTAATAAAATTTATTTTCTGAAAACTGTTGTAAGCACATACCGCTCAAACTCAGACATTTTCCTCTGATTTCTTCAGATATTTTTCTATTTTCCTTTTAGTTTCAATATGACGGAAAAATCGACCCTTTGTAGTATATATGTGAAAATAATTGTTTGACAGCAATAATTTAACTTCTTATGAAACCATTCGATCTCAGAAATCTTATCTATAGTGTCCGAAATTTAGAAACGGTAGAACTCGAGAGCCCGGTTCTCGGGCTCAATCGGTTTTGAGCTCAATAATTGGGCGTGGGTTCGTGTCAGTGCGAGCCCAATAAGTTTGTCAGTGCAAGCCAAAACCCGAGCCCTTGGTGAGTGTGGGACACAATGATGTTAGTGAGCACGAGCACGAGCGAGGACAATTCCTATTGCGTTAAGGGAGTCCAAGATCGAATAAGCCTCATTTAAGATTAGTGAACGTGAGCACCATTGAAGATAGTGAGCCTGAAATAGTGTAAGCCTTATTAAGATTAGTGATCGTGAGCCCCATTGAGGATAGTGATCCTGAAATAGTGTAAGCCTTATTAAGATTAGTGATCGTGAGTCCCATTGAGGATAGTGATCCTGAAATAGTGTAAGCCTTATTAAGATTAGTAATCGTGAGCCCCATTGAGGATAGTGATATCCTGGAGTGTGAATCTCACTGAGTATAGTGAATTTGAGATAGCGTAAGCCTCATTGAAACTAATGAGTGTAAGCCCCATTCAGGATAGTGAGCCTGAGATAGTTTGAACCTTATTAAGATTAGCCTTCACGAGATAATATTTAGGATGTTCAAAAACTATTTTGTGTTAATTCTACAAAAAAAGCCTACAAATATCCTACAAATTCCGGGACATAAACGAACAACTGGATTTCCACAGGCTATCCCGGGAGTCTATGCGATGTGGATACTACGACCTATTTGTCGTAAACATACAGGATCGTCTAAAATTTATAAATAAGCCACGAAAATCTAACAGAAAGCTAAAATAAATTTGTTGAGATCATCTCTTTTATTCAGAGATTTTATCCTTAATCTTATTCAGATCATTGGCTCTCAAATAAATAAGCAAGAGTTTCAATATCACTTAAAAATCGATGAAGAATGACTTTTAAGAGTCTTCATCCCGGCGAAATTAAAATACCGCTAATTTTACAGTAATTATGTGATATCTTCAAATAGATAAAAGATAATCGAAATGTGGAACAAGAGCGCCCTAGACAATATTATTTTACATGAGAAAACGTTATCACGACTCACTTATCTGCTTTCGATTTCGATCCATTTTGAAAATCGGCATTTATTTTCGCGTTTCTAAACAGCTGAAAACGGAAAGCCACTAGATGACTTGTGATAACGGTACCTCACGCAAAATAATATTGTCTAGGGCGCTCTTGTTCCATATTTCAATTATCTTTTATCTATTTGAAGATATCACATAATTACTGTAAAATTAGCGGTATTATAATTTCGCCAGGATGAAGACTCTTAAGCAAACCATGCTTTTTTTTTTTATTGTTGAAACATTGTTTAACGCCTAGAACACTAATTTTCATAGTGGTGGAACATGAAAATATTAGATAAAAATACTACGAAATGATAAAACTGTGAAGAACAGTTTTCAATGAGTAAGCTATTAATTGGCATATCTCATTTAGTATCGCTATTACGTAGAAAGGTTAAAGCACTGTTGCTTCATTTTATCAATAATAATAACACTGATGTGGTTATTTATTCTCTGCAACCTCTATTAGACAATAATAGAGAAATGCTCAGTTGAAGCCGATGAAAATGACAGATAATGCTATTTTCCGATAAATGCAGTGAAATTCACATGTGCTGTGTGCAAATACATTCATTCACATGCAATGAGCTTTCATGTTATACATGACACGAAAAAATATATTTTTGTAGTGGTAGGAGGTAAGGTAAAGGAAGGGGGAGAATAAATTGTCAGATAGGCAACGATGAATTTGTCGAAAGAAAGGATATATATATATATATATATATATATATATATATATATATATATATATATATATATATATATATATATATGACTCTTAGTCATAGAGGTCAGGACAGGAAAGATTACGTGTCGTCGACAATCATACCGACATTTTTGCGTGTTATTTTCAAGTTCTGCAAACAATTGAATGTCAGAGTACAAACCGAAAAAAAGGGGACCTTGGTTTCCGGGTGACTTGTCCGAACATTCGAGCACTTTTTTTTTTAATGTTTTTTCTTCCACTATACAATTCATGTTTCTTCTTTTTTTTCTTATTATTATTACGGTGTGGGACGGACAGCATAAAAACATATACCTTTTTTGTACATAAAACCAACAACACAAAAGAGGAACCTGGAAAATGTTATCAGATAATGCAAACGGTTTACGGGGGACTAGTTGAAAAAAGAAATGTTTTGGATGACAGTTATACCATATTAGAGTGACAAAGCAACTCCCTCTTTCACAAGGCAGAATGTTAAGGAATTCCATGTGTCACATACCTGGGTGTTTGTCACTTAATTTTCACAATTTTCTTGTTAAGCTTGTCGTGTGGATTTTTCTCTAACATAAAACAGAGATGTTCGACTGGTTTATGTTAGCCAATTATATACTCCATAAAATAATCCACTGCAGTAGCTCATGATTTTTTCTTTTTCTTTTTTCCTCCCTATTCTTTTAACACACTAGTGAACACGTAATGAGCCTTACTATATCATTAATAGTTACAACTGGTGTAATTGAAAGAAGAGAACTTGCAGTTAACTAAACAAGATTCTGAGACTATAAAATTTAAAACTCACGAGTGACAGGCCAAACAGTTTTTAATTAGGTGATATGTGGTCATATACCATCACATTATTTCTGACTTACAATAGCCAAACTAGCCTAGGCTCAACAACATTCTTGCTTTGCAAGAGGGAAGTTCTATATTGAAGCACTTTTATCCGAATTTGGTCACCAAAAACACTGAAACACGTTGATGTGACTGAAAGGATACAATTTAAATTCTTAAAATGACTTATTTATAGAAAAAAAAAACTGGCATGTAGGCCTATCCCGAACGCGATTCATATTCAAAAATAGTACAAAACTTCAATACGCACACTTTGAAACAGCGGAGAGAACATATGGATCTTTTATTTTTACACAAATTACTACGTTGGTAAAATTAACTGTCCCGATCTTACTTCGAAGGTTCAATTGCATGTTCCGTCACGTAAAACCCGTGTAGGAAATACGATATATATGGATAGGGCATATACTAGTTAATAAGTGAAGTCTTGACCAGACTACAGAAGGTCCCATAGTTTTGGAGTTATGGACCTTTAAAGTTCATTTTTTTTCATGTTTTCGGCAGTTTATAACTCCCAAATGACGGATTTCTGCACCCAGATTGGTCTATACTTTTTGTCTTATCTTGGTGTTAGGAATCACCTTCCAAACGTTGTCGGTGTTGTTTTGAAACACCCTTTTATATATACACAACTGCAAAGTTTAATAAACATTAGTTTAAATTCTGATGTAATTATTTTATGTAATAAATGTGAACATTTAGTACACTCTACACACAATACATGTCTGTACATGTCGTGTAAAGAGTGTATAATATCACACGAAGAAAGGCAAAAGCAAGAGTGATAAGTAAAATTAATCATATACAGCTGGGCACGGAATTAACACGATATGGTTAAAAGATACAGTATGCCATATAATAAGACGTTATCGCACTTTGCGAAGTCTATACACCACCCGAGCAGTGCTTCACAAACACAAAGATTCGAATTATCGTACAAAGAAATACAAGTATGGTCTTTATAGTACAATTATATATATATATATATATATATATATATATATATATATATATATATATATATATATATATATATATATATATATATATATATATCGAAAGAAAGAGAGAGTGCGTGAGTGTGTGTTAAGTTGTGTTTTCAACACAAAAAACTGAAGCGACATGTACGACATTTAGAGGTATGTTAATCATTTTATCATCTTTTGTTGACTTGCAAGCAGCTTAAAAGAAAATGTAGCGACGCGTTACCTCGCGTGCTTCTGTACATATGCGTGTACTTGCGTACATACATGCATACTATATACAATATATGCCTATGCATGTAACAAAGAGGGACGAAGCGCAGGGGGGTAATATTGTAGGAAAATTTCCTCTCACTTTGCCATTGTAATATCTTTGTACTGAGACATTTGAAGCTACATTTCTTCTTCTCTCCACCTCCTTCCCCCAAAGTACAGAAAATTGCATGAAGATGTTAATTTTTTTTTCTTCTGTAGTATGTAATGCATGTTTTTGAAATAGGTATACGTAATTTCAACTATGAAATAATGACACGACACGCAGATAGCAGTGATAATTCATGGCAAGCATCTTCTTTCGTTCTTTCTTATCATATATCCAGTTCTAAAGTAGAGGTAAGTAAAATGCATATATATATATACTAGTAACACCTTTGTTGAACTATACATTGTACAGATAGGTACACATACAAGCATAAAGATAGGCATACAGCGAAACACAACAAACATTTGTCTAAACATACGCCTATTAAAGACACATCACAAACATATGCATAAATGAAGAAATAGACATATAGACATTTATTATTATTATTATTATTATTATTATTATTATTATTATTATTATTATTATTATTATTATTATTATTATTATTATTATTATTATTGGAGAGTGGGAAACAGAGCAGCTACAAGAGAACATAAATGAAGTTAGATATTTGTTCGTATTAAGTCTATCAGCTTATCGCTTATTTTTTTAAATATGTAGTAAAATTTTAGCTTAAAGTAATAAGGAAACAACTCAATCACAAACACAGATAATGATCAAAACAGAGAGCTTGGGGTTATATGTGGTCCGCGGTCTGCAAGTTGAACCAGGTCTATCTATCTAGTATAACATATGTTTCAATACTCTATGATTTTGTAAGGTTTGCGTATACTTACATCAAGAATAGAATATATGACATCTTCTATAAGAGGTATTTCATAAGCACATAATTCATTAATTTATGTTAAATATAATTTTCGGGTAATTTTAAACTAAGGTAAGTCTTTTGTTTAAACTAGGGTGTGCACAAAACCGACTGTTCGGTTTCCGGTTTTTAGGAAAACCGAAATCGGTTTCGGTTTTCTCCAAAACCGGTTCAGTTTTTCCAAAACTGGTTCTAATTCTGACCAGAATAGTGTTTCGTTCTGACCAGAATAGTGATTCCGTTTCCACAGAAATAGTTTTATGTGTTCGGTGGAAAGCGACCCGGTTTTGAAGAAAACCGAAACCGGTTTCGGTGAAAAACCGAACCAAGTTTGGAGAAAACCGAAATGTCGGTTTTTCGGATTTTGGTTTTTCTAGAAACTGGTTTCCGGTTTTTATAAAAAAAACGGTTTTGCTAGTCCCTAGTTTAAATATGACCCCAAGTAATTTAACAATATCTAAAAATACTTTCATCTTTGTCTTATGTTAATTGCAATCGAACTAAAGAGCTTCAGATTTTTAAAAAATCGTACTGAAGTCCCAATTTTCGCATGCAATAATAAAGTACCGGTATAAATTATATGATTAATGAAATGAAAGTTATATTAAGAAGGATGCATTTAGATATCATATAGCTATCTCTGCAACTACTAGAGATGTTGATTTTTAAAGTATGCAAAATTGTTCAAAAGAATCGATAGATGAGATTTCCTCCTTGTTATACGAAGTTAAAAATTGTGTGTATATGTATCCGAACAGATAGCATACGCCTAAAAAATACTCAACCATGTCCTACATTTTATAACGAAATACTTTGGATAGATTATTAATTACCTGTACCTTGGGCAGAAAGTGCTCATACATGTGCACTATACTTAATAGAATGTTAATTTAATAATAACAAAAGAAGAATGTTTTTAATATATGTAAATATATTATGGGATAGTGTTATGTAATTAGTTGTTGTTTATAGATACCTAATCATCATGTCTGTGTGCATGACAGTTTGAACGAAAATATATTATAAAGTGTATCAACTAATAAACCATTTAGTGCCGTTCATCGACTTTATAATTCTTATAGAAAAGGTGAGAATAATAGTATATATAATTATTAAAGATATTTTTACATGCAAACTATTACTACCACTCGAGATTCCTATATCATCGATCGAACCAGGTTGACGACTACCCTTGGTGAGTCGTTATAAAAATTTTGGTTTACCTCACCCGGGACCTGCTGTAAATTCATATCCCGAAGCAAAGTAAGGGTGAATTTACTTTAGTAATAAAGTTAATGAATACAAATTTCACCAGACTAAGAAGTGGTAGAATAATTATAAGAAAAATGAACGGTGAGGCAATTGAGAAAGAATCCAATAATAGTGACGACGGTGAACATAGTGTAGCACCAGGAATGACATCAGAAGACCGAATCTTGCTAGCCTTACAGCGACAATTGATTCAGATATCTACCGAATTAAAGCAGACGATAGAGCAGAAGTCCGAAGAGTCCAATAAGCAATACGAAGAATTGAAGCAGACGATAGAGCATAAATCCGATGAATCTAACAAGCAATATGAGGAATTAAGTAGACGAATGGAACAGAAGTCAGATGAAACGAAACAGTCAATTGTCCAGGCGATGAATGACATCACCTCGCAGTTCGAGGAAAAGTTAAAAAGAATTTCCGAGGATTGTCAAGATAAGCACAACCACCAAATCCAAGAAATCAGTGGTGTAAAAAAGGATTTAGAAGTAATAGAATCTTCTGTTCAACAGCAAAAGATTCAGGTCATCAATAATTCTAACAACATACGTGCAAATACGCAATTGATAGCTACTCTACAGGAAGAAATTAGAACGCTACAGGTTAAGGACAACACATACCACAATAATATGGGTAGTGATCGCTTGGAGTTTCCCCAATCACCAGAGATGGTTTCGCCTTCACCTGTGTCTGATGAGGATATTATTTTGGAAGAAATTCATCCGAAGAGGACAGATGGGCGGAAAAGTGATGGTGCAACAACACATCACGTCATGGATAGGAATTGTCAGCCAATGAGTACACGGAATGATAAAAGGAAGGTAAAGTTAAGTGTTAAGATGAGTGAAATACGGGCTATGAGTAAATTCAGTGGTAAATGTAATGAGAACGCTACTTCTTTCCTGGAAAAATTTCAGGACGAATGCAATATAATGTGTATAGATAGATCACAATATATGAAATTAATCCCTCATGTATTACTCCCACCATGTTCTTTATGGTTTAAAGCCGTACGTGAGCACATCGATACTTATGAGGAATTCAAAGCAGCGCTAATTGCGAATTATGAAAATGACTTTTTGCTTGCAAATCGAGATGCCACCATTAGAAATCAACATTTCAATCCTCGTTTGCACAAATCTGTTGTTGAGTTTGTTGTAAATACATACAACGAATTAAAAGTCGTTAATCCATTACAATCGGAATCTAGAATAATAGCATCGATTCGAAATTTGCTCCCATTTAAGTTACAACAGATCTTGTTTTCTACACAGTGTATGAGTTTCAACCATTTATTAATGCTTGTCCAATGCTATGAAACTCAATACCATGCTATGAGTCAACAAGCAGGAGTAGGTAAAAGTAAAAATAATTCAGATCATTTTGTACCTGTTCGGAATCTAAATATCCGAAGTGTGAATGATACGGAACACAACCTAAGCCGAGTAAATTCTAGCAATCAAAACGAGCAAAATAGACAAAGTTATGTAGGGAATCAGCCTAACCTAATTAATCGTAGTAATCCTGATGTCAAATCACCCAACAGAAGTAGACATAAAAACAATCGGAATATAGGGCGAAATTACAGGAATACAACAAGCTACATGGATAGACGTAATTGGAGAACAAGAGATGGCACTTCGTATCAAAATCAGAATCACGAGGAAATACATGTACAGCATATTGTGGAACCTAATCATGATTGTGCAGTACAATGTACTTTATTAGAATCATATGCAAGTATGAATGTAAGCTGATTACCGTTAATGAAATTAGGTTAAACCCATATCAGTTATAGATTCTTGTGAACTTTTATTTTTAAGCTTATGTGTTAATATCGATAATGAAAACAATTCTTATAATTCCGCTATACAGGCAATATGAGGAATTATAATTCGATTCATAATTGATTAAAAACTAAGATTATTTATATTAGATTGACTTGTGTTGAAAACCTAACTGTCAAAGATTATGTTAAGTATAAAATTCATTCTATTAAGTTAATTATTCAACGACTGTCTTGAATGAGATTCTTCTATATTTTGATGCCTTATTGATCCAATGTTTATTTTAAAATATCACCTAATATAATTATTATATAAAGCGCCCTGGATAATGGTAACTAATGTTTTAACTATAATTGCTTCTTACGATTTTGACTTCGCACCCTTCAAGTATTAAATAAATAGGCGACGACGTTTTAATAATAAAATATAATAATAATGTAATGAATGATAATGAAATAAATATAATTAATGTAATAAAAGATAAGTATTAATGAAGTGAAAGATTTGTTATAAATGTATATATATATGAAATGAAGATACATACGAGGTGTGATCAAAATGTGATGGACATAAGTAATGTAAGATCATTATTGTAAACGGACCAGTGGTTCTTGAAGATAAAAGCCAAGCTTGCTTATGACTTTTATATTCAGTCCAATTGTCGGGCGACATTTTATATAACGAAATACTGTGGATAGATTATTAATTACCTGTACCTTGGGCAGAAAGTGCTCATACATGTGCACTATACTTAATAGAATGTTAATTTAATAATAACAAAAGAAGAATGTTTTTAATATATGTAAATATATTATGGGATAGTGTTATGTAATTAGTTGTTGTTTATAGATACCTAATCATCATGTCTGTGTGCATGACAGTTTGAACGAAAATATATTATAAAGTGTATCAACTAATAAACCATTTAGTGCCGTTCATCGACTTTATAATTCTTATAGAAAAGGTGAGAATAATAGTATATATAATTATTAAAGATATTTTTACATGCAAACTATTACTACCACTCGAGATTCCTATATCATCGATCGAACCAGGTTGACGACTACCCTTGGTGAGTCGTTATAATTTATATTTGTTCGGTTGCATAAATCACAGGACGAAATGCATAAAACATGTTTTCATAGTCGGTATTCTCGAGTTTATTTCCAACGAAATTAAAAAGTTCGTTACTGAATTCTCTATGTTTGTGTGTGTGTGTGTGTATTTGAGTCCTCCATTCGATATAACATCAAAAACTATCTGAAAGAAGCGATGGAATTTTTCGCGTCACTCTTATTGTTTCCGAGATATGGGCCAAAAAGTTTCCGATTTCGGGAGATTTAAGGAGCCATATCTCGGGACCCGTAAATCATAAGAGAGATCATATTGGTTTTGATCAATACCTAAGAGGATGGTGAACATTTTTGGTATCAAATTGTAACCGGTGACCACTGCACAACTGGCGACTGTTCACCAAATATTGGCCAAAAAAGTTTGGATTTCCGAAGATTTAAGGAGACATATCTCGGGAACTGTACGTCATACAGAGATGACTTTTAGGATTTTTTTTTCAATTTTGAACCATTCATTTTGAGCATGTGTTTTCGTAAAACAACATATCGAAGAACGTTTTAACAGAACTCTTAAACAAAACATGTGGAAAAAAATTTGTACTCAAGGAAATAATAAAGATAGATATATTACAAGTAATATTGTTTAATGAGTATAATAATAAATTACATTGAACAATTGGTATAAAGCCTGCAGAAGTCAATAAGAAAAATTAATTCTTGTTAAGCTCTGTCTGGCAATGCTCTTGGAACATTCTCAGCTGGTTTGAAATGCCTACCGTAGCATTCCCCCCCCCCTCTCTTAAATATAAGTACACAGTAAACGATTAAACTTCTAGCTTCAGAATAGAAAGATACTAGACTCGAATCCCACAGTCATTCATCCTAACAGAGTTTTCTCTAGAATTGTCCTTACTTTCACTAAATGAATGCTGAAATGATGCCTTTTAAATAGAAGTCATATCAGATTCCCTTAGAAAAATGAATTCTCTCAAATTTTATCCTCGGTTATTTTTAGCGTAAAACGACTTCACAAGTGCATCAAGAACTACGTTCATAAGTAAATAATATACAAGAAAATTCGCACCAATTACCAGCAATTACCTGAGTGCTCTTGTGAAGCTGGGTAGATATAATGGAGTGATTCTAAGCATTACACTTCGCCTTGGCTATGGGCATTTGCTTTCTTTCTTATTTTTCAACTGTGCTGGATTTCTACGTTTCGTGTCCCCGTTGATAAGCTGTTCAAACAACTGGGTTCGATTCCTGGTGTGGCTGAATTTTCGACGTTGGTCCAGCATTAAAAGGAAGTTGGGATCTACTTAAATTAAGAAATATGGATCTCGGAAACCAGGAATAACAATGCTGGGATCCGATGTATTGATCACTTATCACGATTATTTCGACAACCACGTTCGGTCATGGTCTGTTAAACGTGCGAATTTGGTTTATTTTAAAAGCAGTACCTGGAACTTGTTTACTACTTTGTAACTATCTATTAAGGCTATGAAGTCCGAATGTAATGCTGTATTTTCCTGTTTCCATTGTTTTAATCAATATTTTTCTTACTCAGGTACTTATTAAATAAAACCATTTAAACAATAATGCATATTTATATGCAAAAAAAAAAAAAAAGGAAAAGAAACGACAAAAAATGTAGTAACCGCCATGGCGTCAGCTTCACATGGATAATTAATAAACTAACTCTTGAGTTCGAACGCCAGCTGCTTTCTGCTGATGATATATGCTCCAGTCCGGATACTTATCTCACTTCGCGTGGTACCACTTCACACACACAGGTTCCTGTGGACTTGTTTGACTCCTGAGCCAGAGGTGGTACCTCTAATTTCAAACGCCACCTGCTTTCTCCCTTGACATAGGATATAACAGAGCCGTTGTGTTAGTTTAAAGAGAAAACCTGCTTGCTTCTGGGCAGCTAAAATAACTTTTTTTTTTCAACCATTTACTACAAACTAATGTTAAAATTAATTAATTTCCTGGGAGAAATTATTCCACAACTATGAGATATGAAAGAGGACAAGTTTATTATATAAGGCTTTTCATAAAAGGGTTACACAGTCGTCAGATGTTGGACAGCAAAATACAGCTACTAATTGTCAAAGGAGAATCTTTGATGAAACAATTAAGACAAATTTTATTTCTATATTCTTGGAAGAAGGGTCACTTAGTAGTCTAACAAAATGCATGAAGTTCAGTGGCAAAGAGTTACATTAGCTTAAGGATCAGGCGATTAAGCCTTGAAACCAAGGACATCAGTTCAAACCTAGGTCACGTAAGTCGTAGAAAATGCCATTAAGATAGGTTTCCTTGGGATTTCTACCATACAATCAACATATTATCTCGTCTACTATATCAGGGGGAGGGGGCATGGTGGTTCAGTGGTAGAGTGCTTACCTCTCTTGCGTGAAGTTCCTGGTTCGATACCCTGCTAAGTAAGTTTGTGATGGACAACATCGTGCTGTGGGTTTTCTCGGGGTTCTCCCGTTTCTTCCCACATTTCATTCCATCAATTCTCCCATCATCATTCACTTGCTTTAGCCTAATCCGTTTCCCTTAGCCTAATGGGCATAAACGTGGGACGTTAAACTAAAATATTTCATTACATTTTCGCCTACTATATCATCATATAAGTAAATATTAGAATGACGAAAGATTTTTAAAAATAACAAATAGATGATTTTTGTACGAGTTTGAGGTTAGGAACAGATTTAATTAAGTGTTTTATACCAAAAAGAATACAGTCCTTCTGCTGGATTAGTTGGCCACCGCATGCGACTTTGGCACACAGAGTTCTAGGTTTTTGATTTCCAGTGGAAAAGTCTTCAAAATTTAACAGATTGTGTTCGTTTGTAGGTCCACGTCTCACATAACCTCAATGCTGGAAAAGGGATGCCAAATTCCAACAACAATAATGTACTATTCACATACAATACAACCCTATTCTACTATACATAAATACCTAGGTATGTTTATTACATTAAAAATGATCAGAAAACTTTGAAATGTGGATATGCAAAAGTGGAGAGAAATGGCTTGACTAAAGAATGGGAGAATTTAGTAGAAAATGAGCTTGAAAAGGAATATTGGAGGAAATTGAGACGAAAAGAAGAACTTGTTTTAGAACAGTCTTCGAGAAGAAACAAAATTATAAGATACGAGGTGTCTTCAAAAAGTATTGAACCTTTGGTTGGCAAAAATATATTTACTAATTTGGAAAATCGAAACACTACCCCCTTTAAAGTAGTCTCCTTGGTAACGCACATACTTCTCCCAGCGCTCCCGCCATGGAAACACTTCTGGAACGCAGTTTTTGGAATGGTGAGCAACTGTGCCATCGTATTCCGCATGATGTCTTTTCTTGACTCAAATAGAGTCCCTTTTAGTAGCATTTACAGCTTTTGAAATAACCAAAAGTCACATGGAGCCATGTCGGGTGAGTAGGGAGCCTGACGACACACAGGATTGTTGTGTTTAGGGATGAAAGCCTGAATCAAATTTCACGGACACTCTTCTAATGCACAAATTCTCGCTCAAAATTGAATGCACCGATCCGATTGAATGGTTTCCGCTTGAGCATCGCTAAGTTTTTGGCAAAATTTTGATGCAATATCGCTGCTCAAGTTTTTTCTATCATTTTACAAAAAAAAAAACTGAAATCCGCTCGCTACACGTCTTTACTCGTCAGCCGACTGTCATCGACTGATGCTTTCTGTAGGAGGGACAAAATCACGACTGCCTACATGTACACTGAAGAAAGTCTTTATTGTTTTACGCGAAAAAAAAGTTTCGAACTTTTTAAACACACTTTGTATGTTCTTGAAAGTTTGATTGAAGTTAAAAGTACTCGTAAAAACAGGGAGAAAGTTAGAAGAAATGGTTGCAATTGAGCAGTTTTAAATAAGGTAATTCTTGTACGTTACCTTACGCTCTACCGCAGTGGCTCAGTGGTACAGCGTTCACCTCCGGTGCACGAGGTCCTTGGTTCGATCCCACCTCGCGTCCGATGGATCTTATGGTGGACAATACCATGTGGGAGGGTCTTCTTTGGGGTTCTCCCTGTTTCTTCATTCCACCATTTCTCATCATCATCATCTCCTTTAGCCTAGCCGGCATAATCGTGGAACGTAAAACTCAAACATGTCATTTCATTTCATTTTTTTTAACGTGAAACTTTGTAGTGATTAAATTTTAATGTAATCTTTTAACGAACTTCCTGCAGAATAAATCGTGTTTCTTATAATTGAACAGAGGTTCTTTACTATATTTCATAGTTTCTCTATTCTACCGAATGATCCGTGAGAATAACCAGTCTGGAAAAAAGTTTGTACTTTTTTTTATTTATTTCTTGATTAAACGAAACGTTCATCTTGGAAACTCGTTATACAAGAAGAACGTAACGAGGATATGTGATTTAAAACGCGGCACAGAAGATCTTTATATAGCATATACTTATACAAGGAAGTTCATTTGCGAATACAGGAGCCAAAAGTTTTACGTGCTGTGGTCAATTTGTAAAAAGATTTTATTTGACTTTTGTTTTCTTTCTTATTATTTTTTTCCCTTTTCAAGCCTTTTAAAATACTCTGGATGAATACAGGTACCGGATTGACCGGTAAGTTAGAGAGAGGCAACACGTTCATTCGCGGTGAAGTTGGTGGTAAAATGTGGCTGTCGCGGTTAACAGTATATCACATGTGAGTGTTTCTTCTGTGTATGAGAGAGAGAGAGAGAGAGAGAGAGAGAGAGAGAGATAAATAGAGATAATTTCGGTGCTGGAAACAAGAAGCAGAGAAACCACAATAAAAGACGGCGCTCTAAAAGGAAAACTAAACAAGCAAAGCATAGTTTGTTCGTTAGAAATCCAATTCGAGAAAAGTACTTACAGTTTTGAAGAGAGGTAGATATTAAAGATTAAATAATTGAACAACAACAATAAATAAATAAATAAAAGGTATGAGTCCACCACACTACCTTTCTTGTTCAACTGCAGATTTATACATGGAGAGTTGATTTTACAAATATATCAGTGGATAATAACAATAATATACCAAATAGGTTTTAGTCAGAAGCAACAATAGGGTTAGCGTCGAAGTATCGTAAAAAATTCATGACTCTTTTTTAATTTCATATTATATAGAAAAGACTTAATTGTTATAGTAGTAGAAAACTTAGATTACAGCAGATAGTATTGAAGTGTATCTATTCTGTTACTATGAGCAGCAGTACTGGTCGGAGATAGCAAGGTAAACGAAATGTAATAACATTATTCTTCACCAATTCTTGCTTATATTCTGTTCCAAGAGCAACCTTAACCCATAAAGAACCCATATCTTAACCCATATCTCGTAAACATTTATATGGTTTGAATAATACTTCGGCAAGTTAAATAAGCGTGCAATAATCGAAATTTAATATATATTTAAGTTTTAACATAGGCTTAAGGTGATAACATCTTCTCTACGTGTCTGTTAGATTTAAGAAAAATTTCTACAAATTTAACATAAAATTACGCAAGCCTTCATAACAAGCTTCTACATTAAAAGTTTTCCATAACAATAACACTTTGAAAAGAAGAGAATTCTAGTGCAAGAAGTTAACATTATCATATTAACAAAATAGTGCAAGAGGAATTTCTAAGCAGTGAGATGGATTGCGCATAAGTTGCCCGATCTGCTAAAGAAGATGTCAGGGAACACCGAAACAGTACATTTAACGATATATTAATTATATTAGACGCAGTAAATAAAATTAACAAATGTTGCATACTACTTATCAAGCATAAGTTACATATAACCCAAATATACTAGTTAAATCTAATAGTAAGTAAACTAGAGGATGCTTCAACGATGGTTTCAAGAGGAGAGAGAAAATAGGAGAGGGGAAAATGAAGTAAAATGGAATGACAGTGAAACTGGAGAGAAACAGAAAGAGAGAGAAAAGGATAAATTTATAGATGTAATTGTTCGCTGGCTCTTGAGTGCGGACGAGCCACAAATGGGGCACTTGATGCAATGCAAAGAGGTTTTCGCCGGAGAGATTATGGGGGTATCTGCAACTTGCTTTCTAGTGGCTGGGCTGGGTGAAATGAATACGGCTTTCTATTTTAATTCCAGCGTGCTATCGTTGCTTCTGCAGCAACAATTTTACTCGGTGGTGATGGTAAAAACAATACGTTGTTAGAACGTACATTTTCGCCCGCTCCTACAGGAAAAACACACACTTACTCGCTTGTGGTAAAGGAGAGAATACTCTCTCTCTCGGTAACTATACTGTTCAGTGACCAAGACGTGGATGAAAACCTATTCTGCAAATCTAAACTTCTCAACTTAGCACGTTACACTTTTCAATTTAAAGCCAATTTTGCAGCAGAAAGTGAAATGTGTGAAGTAAGACAAAAAGACTATTATTTCCTTAGCAGGAAATTTCTATGTAGAAGTTGATAGGAAATATTTTCCTTCTTTTTTTAAGTTTTTTTTTTAAGTCTGTAAGTCAAGAAAACGAAAATTAGTTTTTAAAATAAGAAATACTGTTTATGGAATTGACAAAAGTATATTTTGAAACTTTAAAACATCGTAAAGAAAATATATTCAACCTTCTAGAATTTTTTAAATTGTTTTTCTGAAACACTATTTAAAAAAATGAGTTTAATTTTACACGATTATGGACCAAGACTAAGGGAGATGACGGTAATAATGAACGAAATTGTATAATAAAGAAAGTGAGAGGAAACGGTAGATGCATGTCCACTACAAACCCCTTAGCGCCAGCTGGAACCGAATTACGGACATCATACACCAGAGATAAAAGCGCCCTATCACTGAGGAACAGTGATCCTTAAACAACAATTAATAAGGTAATGCATTTTTAATACATATACGTAGAAATATGATTACACACTAACCTTGAAAATGTCCATTTGCATATGCGTATATACATTTTTAAAAATAAGCCAGGCCCTAATAATGCGCGTATATTTGGACCTAATGGAGGTAAATTGCACTTCAAGGTATTTTGTAATATGGAAAAAATGACATACGCGCATATCTAGCTTCCTCCTTTTATAACTATAAAAGCATCGGGCTAAGCAATCCGCGTGCCTTGTTGTCAATATTGTACAATATATATACAGTATAACAGTCAACCAGTCAATCCACTGCTGGATGAAGGATTATCCAGCTCCTCTCTACAACCATCAATATTGGCCACTTCTTTTATACATTACTTTGCAATACTTCTTGGTTCATCACATCGCTTTAAACGAGAGCCCTTACTAAGCCTTTTCTTTTCTCTTTGATATACATCCAAAAATTACTTTCGTGTTCATCACTCATCACTTCTCGCATACGTCGGGTCCCTGCTATTCCAATGATAATATCCGCCAATTCTGTCATTCTTCTGACGAATTTAATTTACATATAAATTATATTAGTTTCCAAAACCATACATTGAACTCTCCCTGCTAGTCTAGTGCCAGCCCGCACACGTTTTGTTCATGTGGTCCCGGGTTTAATTCCCGGTAGGAGACCTCTGAACTCTCAGCGCATTTTAGTATTTCGGATTCCACCTTCAATTGTAGGTCTATGTTTCATATAGGATCGGTGCTAAAAGGGACGCTAACTTCGAACTAACCAAAAAAAACTATATATATATATATATATATATTGTATGTGAGAGTTGTTGGTTGATCGACAACGTATAGCTTTTCATAATAAAGGTGATATATAGGGAAAATTTGATATTAAGCAATAAATAATTGATCAATATAATATCATTAAGATTATTGTCATTTTTGTATTTAACTATATTTCACATATATATGTTGCTTTGTAACGATACAATGTATTGCGTTTGTCTATGTTTCTCTCTAATTTTAACGAAAAATGTGAATACTGTACTTCGCAAAACCATACCATTAATTTCGGAATTTGCGAAATTTCTTGGGCATATGAGTTAAAGGAACACTCATATGCTGCAATAGCATTGACCTAAATGCAATGTAGTTGGATAAATTGTACGGGGGAAAAAAAGTAGGAAGAAATAAATAAAGAAAGACTGATGAGTTATAAGACTAATGACGTGATGGAGATTGGCGCGTCTATTAATTAGAAAAAGAGCCTAATCTCTCCACCTTCCCATTATTTTTACCTTCTCTTCTTTCCCTCTCGCTGTAACACTTTTTGGATGTACGTTACCACCACCACCATTAAAAGCATTCAAGTCCAAACACAGAAAATAGCCTGGAGATTCTCGTATGGATTTGGCCCAGAGGTGCCATAATTCTTTCCTTGGGTTCGTGGGTCCATCCACAAGCTCTTTGCCTCCTACCTAATTTTCCTCTCCTCTTCCACACGCCACACTCAAGATAGATGAGCGACTCTGACCAAGATAGTGCCACAACCACCAAATCGCTCTCTCCCTCTCTCTTACCAGCACACACACACACACACACACACACATTTTTAGTTACAACGAGTTAAATTCAATCGTCATTTAACTTGTGTTGAATGGTCTTTTACTTTGTACTTTTTTCTTTCTCCGTATTTTTTTCCTTTTCTTTTCCACCTCCATGGTTAAGTTTTTCTTCACCCCTATAACTTTTTACACAACCATTACCAATAAGCCTTCTATAAATCTCGACTTGGCTCGTTCTTTAATATTTTATTAATTAAGGTATTTACAATATTTTCAGTACTATTTTGAGTATTATTAACTTTTATTCTTGGTACAGTTGATATTAAGATGCCCTATCACGGCGAAATTAAAATACCGCTAATGTTATAGGAATGATGTGATATCTTCAAATAAATAAAAGATAATCGACAAGTGGAACAAGAGCTCGCTAGATAATATTATTTTACATGAGATACGTTATCACGACTCACTTATCTGCTTTCAATTTCCAGCCATTTAGAAAATCGGCATTTATTTTCGCGTTTATAAATGACTGCAAATGGAAAGCTAGTAGGTGACTCGTGATAACGGTACCTCATGCGAAATAATATTGTCTAGGGCGCTCTTGTTCCACACCATTATATTTTATCTATTTGAAGATATCACATAATTACTGTAAAATTAGCGGTATTTTAATTTCGCAGTGATGAGGCCTTTTTTTTTTTGTTTTTTAATCTTGACTGAACTCTACTTCTATACTTGACTTCTGCAGAAGTGTTAGGGCAACAAATTATATTACATTCTAGGTATTCTTAGTACGGTAATGATTTAGGCCCTTCCGATCAACCCAAGTCTTAACTCTACCGCTTGAATTGTCGGAGTCACGGGAAGTTTTCACCACCTGAAAATTTTCACTACATGGCTTTCTTTTTATGATAACCGAGAATAGATGAGGGAACAATAATTTCCTGGAAAAAATATTTTACCCTCTATCTAATTTTTAAGTATAGAGAAAGCAGAACCACAAAGATTCCCGCCTCTTTAGATCTTATATTAATTACTACTACCAAAAAAACCTTTAACTTAGTATTTGAAATGATCGGAAATCGATAGGAGAGTAAAAGTTTTTCCGTGGCACTGCTATTGAAAACTTTTGCGCCGTTGATATTATAGTTTAGAATGTGCAGAATGACCCATGAACGTGTATAGCAGAACCCCTTTAGACAAATTCTGAATCCGAGCATGCATAATATCGTATATACGTGGAAAGTTATGTGGGGATGTGAACAGTTATTTATACTGCACGGACAATATACGTTCTCTCCTTCTAGTACGAACACTAGAATTAATATTCTGCGTTTAATTTATGAATACTTTTTTTTTTCAGTTTTCCTGTACCACATAAATGCTTGATTCAATTCTGACCATAGTTGTATGAATATTTCTTCCAAGCGTATTCACAATTTGATATTATTTTCGAAGATGAAGCAGGGAACTCGACACAAAAAAATACATACACATCAAGAGCAAGAAAAGCTCTAGGAATTTCGCTACTCAAGCATACTAAAATAGCCTAAAGAAATAACTCGATTGATATAATTAAAATATGATGGATAATATTTGAAAGCAGATTCATCTACGAAAGTCAACGAGGTTCAAGCCCTAATTCGAAAAAATCAAGAAAACTCTTTATTAAATCACCGTACCTTATTTCGGTGAGAACTAAATACACTCTGATTTCGAATGGAATGTTTTCTATCCTTTTGTTGTAGAAAAGTTTAAACTCTTGAGAAACTTCAAAAGTAATATTCGGATTCTCCCTTGAGATTCTGCTCAGGTTCATTAGTCAATCAACACAATTTGCAGTTTCCAAACAACTAAACATTAAAATAAGGTGAAATTAAGGGTAATTTTAGAGATCATAGAACATTATAAAAAAATTGATATATATACACATGCATACATATATGACATTGCATAAAATTTAGTGGCAAAGGAGGGGGCTGGGTGATACTATATAAAAGTATGATGTGTACTGTTCAAACTAGCAGGGCCACTTCTGTTTTTGGTTTGGGGTAGGCAGAATTCTTCACCGATATAAGAAAATGACTGGATGGATGAGAGTTTAACGTCCTGTTCAGCAGCGAGGCTATATGAAATGTGGACTTACAGTTTAATGTGGGATCCATGGGAACCACAGGAGCTCCCACCGGGAATTGAACCAAGGTTTCCCGCGTCCAAGACTCAAACGCTAACCAGATAAAAGTAGTTTCACACTTTTCATTCCTATACGACCAATTTAAATACATGATCGTGCCCACCTGCCATCTCCTAAATTATACCCCTGGTTGAAATAGCCCACTCACCTATCAATAATCGTGGTATCCTAAACATTAAAAAAATAATTTTAAAAAATGAAAGTGGTTTTCCCTTACCTGTCGAAGTCCGTCAACCGTGATGAATCTCTAAAGCCTTTCGCAAATGGATTGCTATCAATTTTTAGTTTTGTTATCTGCAATGAGAAAGAACGTAAAAAGAGAATAATAAAATATCAGGATTTAAGTAAGAGACGATTAGCAAAGGGAGTGAAAGAGAGAGAGAGAGAGAAGAAAAGAAAAAAATATATAAAATATGCACACTGAAACTCTTCACACAGTTACTCTGTCTACCAACAGCTAACACGAAATACTTGTTCTGTGTCTTGAATAAACAAAAAGATGAAAAAAAAAATGGCACGCGGGGGTTGGCGGGCGGATTCATATCTTTCGTAGCACATAACGAATGAATTTGTCATTCATCAAGTTTCCGGAAGTAAGAAGAACCTTCTAGACGTCCACCAACACACTCACAAACTCGAACGCCATGCATTCAGTCGTTCGTGACGTAAAGAGGGGAAATCTACTAACGTGGTAAGGGAGAAGAAAGGCATTTTCTTCTTTGCCTATAGCATATAATCCACGAAACTGAATTACGAATGAAGAATACATATACATGTATCTGCGTTCGTGTCATGGTAGGATCAAAGGAAGCGTTTTGTACTAACGTTATCAGTACGCTCTTGTTACCCGCATTGCGTTCTGTGTAGGTGGGTGGGTGAGAAACATAAATCTGATCCTAAGTTTAATAGGAAATGCATAAAGACTTCGTACGTACGACTTCACCGAACGTGAAGAGATTCCGTATTTCTTCCCCAGCAAGCAATTACTACCTTTTCTCTCAGTCTTTGCAATGGCGTCAAATTTCCTCCTAACGTGCAGAGATTACCTTACCACTCATAAATTTTCCATTTAAGTAGTCCATCTTGTCCTAAATGTTATAATGTCTTTATTTTGATGAACAATTTATAAACTGTTGATCATACTTTCTCAAACAATTACAAGTTTATGCAGTTGTCATGCGCTAAGGTCTAATGTTAAATGCTACTGCATCTTCCTGAAACATGAACTATAGGTAATCAACTGCTTTTTTTAATAATGCAGTACCACGCGTCAGTAATGAATGGTATAAAACTTTTGCTCATCAGTGCACTTTATTTCACATTTTGGTCTCAACATGCTCAAAAAGTTTTTTAATACCCAGATTATTAACAAAAATCTTTTTTTTATCTCATCCAACGATTGCATTCAGTTCCAAAATTAAAAGAAAAAGAAAAAGTTTGTTTCGCCCACACATTTATTGCAAATCTACACTATTTTTCTATTTAAGGACGACAGCAGGTGATGCTGAAGAGGGAGGATAGATGTTCAAGCATTTTTTTACAGCATGATTACTGGTGCTTACGATACGAGAAATCTCTCATCTCGTCTCGGAAACGAGTCGAGACTCGATACGATAAGCGCATTTTCAAATTCGAAATGACACAAGAAATATGACACTTCTCGTCTCATTTTTGAGACGAGAAACAAATTGCTCGCGTAACTTCTAGATGAAATTAAGAAAAGACCAGACCATAAATTTTGTAAAATAAATTTACAAAAACGAGGCTTATAATGCTTTCCAAGAATTGAGACAACACGAGAGTTCTATAAAACTTTACGAGACAAGACGAGATAATTTTATTCTCGACTCGTCTCGTCTCACGGATAAACACCAAGCATGATTGAACATAGATTTGTCAGTAGCGAAGGTTGTTTATTATTTCACGTTAGCAAATCAACTCAAGACACCCTTCATACCACCATATGTAGGACCCAAGAGCTGTGTGCAGGTAAAGATCCACAGTTTCTAGGCTTTCAGTACATACTGGAATTAATGTAGTCGACAGCAGGTATTATAAAGAGTAGAAAAAGAGAAAATAATTTATTCATTCATTACTGAGAATAGAGACAAATTCCGAGCCGTCCAATAGGAAATTAGACCCCTTCCGGATACGCCACTCCCGCACTCTTCTCGAATCAATTTAAAATTTAAAAAAAATAATCATACAACCTCCTGTAACACTAGCCATTTTCTGTAATATCCGAAGATGTAGATGGTTCTAATTAACCTGCATATATAAGACTAGAACCTGATTTCTAATGATTAAGACTATGTGAGAATTGACTTACAATAATCACCTATGTTAAAGTAATTTGAAGTACATAAGATTTCCCTTGACATTACAGTCTTCCTATCTAGCTACCTGTTTACAATTGAAGACGTGGATTCCAAAATGTGACGAAGTTATAATACTATTGTGCTCACATTTGTTTCCATATTTACCTAAACTCTGACTTGGATTGACTTCTCTTTCTTACCTTTCTTTCTGCACAGTCATTATTATGAATGTTATTCTCCTTCCACGCGTTGTAACCTTTACTATGATCAATGGCGTGTTTATGAAGTTGTTTTGGGGGGAGGGCTTTGCTAACTTTTGGGGAGGCTTTCTAGACTCATTTCCCAAGAACGGACAAACCTTTCTTATTAAGCGAGTCTCTATACGCTCTTGTCAATTTAACTTCGTCTTCGGATCGCATCTAAAGCCGCGTTCCCTCATTCGAAGAATGAATATTTGGGTCACTTTTTACTGAACAAGTTCTTTTATTTCTAATCATGATAATTAGCATCATTCATTAACTGGTAGCCTGCCGCAAATTTAGAAACATCAATGAACTTCTATCTTTCAATTCCAATCTTCCTCTCCCTCTTTTCCTTCTACCATTCCTTTCAATGACATACATAATAAGATAATTCTTCTCGAACGATATACTAATTAGTTTTCATATCTTCTTTAGAAAAAGAAAATATTTTCCAATATATGGAAGAAATTATCAACAAATATCTACCACAACAGTAATTATCTCAAAATATGTACAATATTATAAAATACACAATTTAGAAGATACTTACCAATTGATTTTGATACGCTGTAACGGCAGTGAACACTGATTCGGGGAAGATATACGTTCTATATTCCTCAGCCTCCAAGTCCGTGATAGGCCCTGTATTATTTTCTCTCCATTTGACCAAATGAATTCGTGGTTGGTACCTATGCATCGAATTTAGGACAATCTGAAAAAAAAAGTAAAATATGTATGATGATAATATATGTTATGTTCTCAGCATATATGATATATTTGCAATGTATAAGTAAAAGTTTTATCAAAATCGATAAAAAAAAAAAGTTTCATTTAGTAAAATTTATATATTGTGCTGAGTTTCGGCACCAAATAGCGTTTTCATATACATATATATATAGCGTTCAATGTTTTTTCCACGTTTCTTCATTTTCAGCTTCCTCTTTTAACTTCCAATATTATCTTTATTTTTCATATCATCGATCAGTTATGTTCTTCTTCTTCCTACTCCTGACTTTCCTTCCATCTTTTCTTTTGTGGCAAAATGAAGAGGATAATTTCTTCGCAAGATGTGTCCAACCTAATTAGCGTTCTTATGAAGAATGCTGGCTAAAAAGACCCTCTTCTTTGAAATCCATTTTAAAACAACTTCGTTCGTTACTCTCTCTGTCCATTTTATCTTCTCCATCTTTTTCCAACATCAGATTTCGAAGCTCTCTAAATATTTTTTCTAACTTCCATACTGTTCAAGTCTCTGAACCACACACTACAATCAGGGCCGGATTTAGGGAGGGGGTGCAAAGGTGCACGTAGCACACCCCTTCGTTGTAAATATATAGTACCTAAAATGAGAAGCTACCAGTGAAAATAGCAACACTTTCCGAAAATTTATGCTGTCACCTTTCCATTTGGGCTTAAAAGAAAGTAAAGTTTTGCAAAATCAATAGTTCAAAGTTGAAGGAAAAAATTAACCGAGAACAGACACTTAGCATTTCCAGGGCAATTCCTCATTCACACCACACATGACCAAAGGTATTGAAAACAAAATGAAATTTAATTCAAATGTACTGGCAGTTATTGGTGCACCCCCCTTCAGAAAATCCTGGATCCGGCCCTGAATCCAATACTTTATGTATAGCACTTAACCAATTTGTTTCTTAGTCCAATATTAAGCCTATTAGTTAAGAGTGATCTTTTCTTGTTGAATTTCCTCTTTTTGCTAAATTTGTATTCTTTTAGAAACAAAAAAAAATGATTTAAAAAAAGGCAATTGAAATAGCTTTAATGAAATGGGCATTTCCAAGAAAAAAATAATTCTTAACTTGAAGCATAATTTAACAGAGTTAACATAATCACTAACGAACCGAGAAATTTTGATGAAGGGTAAAACCTCTGAAGCGTATACGATGAAAATATATGAGTGCAAAAGTGCCAAGGAAATATGAAAATCAGAGAGAAGGATGTAAGAATGAAAAAAAAAAAAAGTTGGCAGCAAAGACGCGTCAAGTACAAGGCCACTTTGAGTGTCTGTATTTAAAGTAACAAAATGTGAGACATTTACTAGAAAAGGAAGTAATCTTTATTCTTTCTTTATCTTGCAATTCTCTTTATTTCTTTTCTCACTTTTGACAAGGATGTAACAAGATACTATTAACCGACCTTGCTTACATTAATACCTTGTAACCTCGATAAGAATCTTGTAAGAAAAAATAGGGCAAAATAATATTAGTTCCTTGTTTTACATCCATACATACATTAAAGCAATAATCATTTAAATTAACAACATGTCTAGATATCGCAATAAACTTTAAGGATGCCGAAATTTCGTGTGAAATTTCTACATGAATGCAACTTATCGTATTCAGTGAACTTTCTGTGAACAAGAAGCTTTTTTGCTTTGTAGATCAAGAACAGAACTTTTTTTAAAAATATATATTTTGTTTAGTTTTATAGGCAATGATTGTACTATACAAGGCAGATTATTGAAGACATTTCAAACGTTCAACTGTGCTGGATTAATAAAGTCCCGACCATGGTTCGGAGTTCCGTCCTTCCTAATGTTAATGCTGTAATCATCATAGGTATTCTGCCATTATTGGTAGGTTACTTGTTGCAACTGAGAAGCTTACATGCTCTGCAGTCTTCCGTTAACCTCTTCGTCTTCACGTACGATTTCTCTGTTTTGATATCATCCATTAATTGTAGTCTCCTTCGGCCCCTCCCTCTCTTTCTTGTCACCATACCCTCTAACACGTCCTTCATGATACAGTTCCTTCTGATCCAATGTTCCAACCAGTTTCTTTTCCTCTTCTTAATAATTTCTAATATTGTTCTTTTCTCTTCTACCATTTCTAACACCCTCTCATTCGCTTTCCGCTCGACCTAGCTAATTCGCTCCATTTTTCTCTACATCCACATTTCGAAAACTTCTAGTCGTTTTGCATCATTTTTTGGTAATGTTCATGTTTGTCAATGCTCAATAAGTACGAACAATAAACCAACAAATCTTAAACTAAAACTCGTGCCATTAAAGAAAACATGTACAGTCAGCGACAAAAGTTCTTTTCCGCTTGGTAAAATTTATTTTGGGAATAACAGTGATAAAATCGGAACATACAATGATGGTATGGCTCGAACGTACATTCTTTTTAATTTACTGAAAACTATACTCAAATTGTCCTTCCGTTCTGAAGTTATTTACGAAACTAATTTCATCAAACAAAAAAAACAAAAAAAAAACTTTTGTCACTGACTGTACATCAAATCTAGGCTCTTATATATTTCAAGTAACATGTTTCATTAGTTGTATTATGTATATATGTGAAAGGTTTTGTTTTACATGCACTTACACATAGCATACATTGATGTGATTAATACTGATCTTACTTAACATTTTTACAAGTACTTTTTTTTTTTTTTTTACACAGCAACACAATAGGAGAATGTAGAGAATGTAACATTCTTTTAGAAAGGAAACACCATAAAAGAAACATGATCGTGTTCTATTAATGAAGGAAATTAGTATTATTAAAACATTCACTTTGTTACTTCCTGAAATGTGCTTCAATCTTTGAAATGCTCGTAAACAAAACTTCTGGTTGTTTGAATAAAAAGAGTTGGTTTGCATTACATGAAATTAATCTTCAAATGATATATATATATAGTGTACTTACTATATATAAAGCTAAAACAGATGGTAGTAACTTCTAATTACATAATTCCTTAATTCTCAAAGGAGAACAGTATAGATACTAGTTCTAGCTTTTGTTTTCCTTGTTTGGCCTGAACTTTAAAACTAGTGTTCTACCCACTACAGGAGAATCGAGACGTGAAGTATCTTGAGATGAGACGAGAAATTTTACGTCTCGTGGGTGACATTAGTTCAGCTAAGTCTTAGATCTCACAAACTAATTTAGTGTTAAATAATTTATAGTTTAAAGTTATAAATTTATAAAATGTTTATATGAAAACAATGAAGAGCATTTATCAACGTTTAAAGATACGCAGGTAATTGCACAATATACTCCAGTAATACAGAGTGCCCCACAAAAAAGCAGGAAATTTATTGTAGATTCTATAATATGAGGGACACACATATTTTCATTTATATTTTACTGACACTGTCACTTGAATGTTCATAATCAATGCAAGTGCTCAAAATGATTCCCTTTGGCTTCCACACAGCGGCGTAGACGTTGTAACCAATTTCCGATGGCATTCTGGGTAGTTTGAAGTGTAACGTTGTTCCAGGCGTCTGTCAGTACAGCTTTCAGGCCATCAATGTTTGTGATGTCTCTCCTGTGTTCTTGAACCTTCTGTAGCAGTATACCGCAAGTGCAATAATCCATCACGTTAAGATCTGGACTTTTAGACGGCCAGTCGTTAGGTTCGATGAAGTCAGGAGTATTAATTCTTATCCATGTCATAGTATCGATTGCTGTATGGGCCTTCGCACCGTCTTGTTGCAATGTCATCCATAACTGTGTTAATGTCGTGGAACATCTGGGTGCACATACATAATATACACAATGGAAGAGCACAAAACTATACAACTGCACATAACACACATTATTGCACATACAATCGCTCTTATTGTGGAAAATCCAAATTTCTTGTTTTTTGTGGGGCACGCTGTACATATGGTTTAAATTCGTGGTCCTCTTGTGACGTTGAATGATTATTATGTTCTAGGTGAGATTAAGGAGAAAAAATCAGTGCATAAAGTTTGAACATAAATTTACAAAACGAAACCCGAAAAAATTCGATGAAATGTTTCCGGAAAATGGAAACGAGACGAGACTTCTATAAAATTTACGAGATGATGAGACGAGAAATACGTTTTAGGTCTATTCAGTTTTAGGTCTAAGCATTTGCTGTCCACGAGAAGAGAAATAAGGTCAACATTACTTAAAATTGAATAGGCGTAAAGTTTGAAATTTATTTACCCACCCAAATTATTATAGTTAAGGATGCTTTCTCGTTAACGCTGTTGAGTACCTACGTGTATCCGTCATAATATTTTTGCATAGATCAATTTTCACATATCTAATCGCATACTAAATTAGCACATTTCTTTTTTCGATTTGCAACTCGAGAAGGAATTAAGATGTGAAAATTTATGCACCAAAAAAAAAAAAAGTGAATCACTGTCTGTAAGACAGGCAACCCAACTGTTTTTCCTGTGATCCAGGTTGCATACTTTACAGATTTTTCTACATTATTTTGCATTAATCTTATTCTTCCCATACGAAGAACGAGCCTGTAAGCTGTCCTGACAATTGATAGGGGCAATGCTAAAGGCATTTGCTTGTCATCATTTAAAAAAATGCATTTCTTTACTTTCAGATACTTTGCATAAATATTATTATTCCCGTGCGAGGAACGGGTACTTGCGCTAGTATCTCATATAGCCTCTGTGCTGGAAAGGCACATTAACTTAATCAACAACAACATCGTTCGCTCCGTAGGCTAGTATTTGAAAGAGAAGTTGAATCTTTGTAAAAGAATACATTAATTACAAGATATTTTCAAACGTATCCTATTTCTATTTTTAATTAGAGGGATGAATACAGAAAGGTACTCTACTTCTAAAAATAGTAAGATATTTTTTAAAAAAGGACTAAATGCAGTACGAAAGTACTAGTCTATTAACAGAGCAAAATCTTTCTTTCGGTTTAACGTCCCACGACCATGTAGGCTAAAGGAACGATGATTAAAGCAAGTAAATGATAAATAAAGCATTAGTGGAATGCGAAAGAGGGAGAAAATGGGAGTACCACGAGAAAACCTACGAATATGATGTTGCCTACCACAAACTTACTTGGCCGGAGATCGAATCAGGAACTTCTCGGACCAGAGATAAGCGCTCTACAATATTAGTAGTAGTGCAAACCGTGAGAAAGTTTATTTCAGTTCATCCTTTACATTAATCAATTATTACAACTCTTAAAACTGCGAGACAATCACAACAAATAAACAGACATTTTAAAAAAATAATAATAATTCATACAAATAATTTACGGTTTTTAAGGAAAAGAGATGGTATGAAATAGAAATTGCATAGAGCGTAAGAATATGTATCATACAAAAAAATATATTGTATTTAGAATATTAATATCAAAGAAATAAATTTAACAATCTATATATTAAATTGCTAGGTTTATATGTTTTTGGTCAATGTTTGTAGCCAATTTCTTTCACAATGAGAATCTTGGAAACCAGAAGCTCTAGAAACGTGCTGTCTTCATTGGTCTACTTCAAATTTTGTGTAGATCTGCCAGTTCTCATTCGAAATTTCAAACCAAGAAAAAACTAACAAAAGAAACGTGGCGTTATTTTTTCATGGAAGTTTTAAGGGTTATTTTGAGCCCATAAGATTAACACTATCGCTAGGACGAAGTTAAGATTCATATCCTTATATTATGTAACCAGTACAGGGTTTACGTATGGCTCGTTTATAGACATTAAAGGCACTTCGCCCAAATCTGAATGGCAAAACTTACTGAATACTGGCAACTTTCAAAGGCCCAAACGAGGCATACTCGGACGGATATGAGTTTACAAGGGGAAGAAATCGGTTTGATATAATCTGTCACTTCTTCAAGTTTGCCACAAACTTAACCCAAAATCTACACATTAAAATGCTACATTTATATGTTAGTAAGGAAGTGGGAGGAATATCCATGGTCATATCAGAATGACGCGCTGAGTGCACAGCGCAGATTCAGCTAGTATGTTATTAATTTAGTTTATACGTACATTAGTTATTTTTTTCAAATTAATTTATCAGAAGAAAGAAATGCTGAAATATTAAACATTATGTTCATAAAATATAACAACAAAAATCTAAAGCAGAAATTAAAAACACTTATATACACAGGGTGTTTCAAAACAACGCCTACAACGTTTGGAAGGTGATTGCTGACACCAAGATAAGACAAAAAGTATAGACTAACCTGGGTGCACAAATGTTTTCTTTCGGTTATAGATTGCCGAAAACATAAGAAAATGAACTTTAAATGACAAATAGCTCCAATACTATGAAACCTACCGTAGTTGGGTAAAGACTTCGCTTAGGAACTAGTAATGTGCCCTATCCAAATATATAAGTTTCAGAATCGTGCGGTACCTCCACAACAATTTTTATAGATGTAGTTGGTGGGTACTGTAGCCAAACTCCCTCTATAAACATTGTTCCGTGAGTACCGCAGGGTTCTGGAACATGTATTTTTGGATAGCGCACATATTAGTTCTTAAGTGAAGTCTTGACCCGACTACGGTAGAACCATTAGTTTTAGAGTCATGAACCTTTAAAGTTCATTTTTTCAAGTTTTCGGCAGCCTATAACTCCGAAACGAAGTATTTTGTGCATCCAGGTTGGTCTATACTTTTTGTCTTATCTTGGTGTCAGGAATCACCTTCCAAACGTTGTTGGTGTTGTTTTGAAACACCCTGTATATATATATCGTATGACTTTCTTTCACATCTTTCTTTCGTATGACTTTTCCCTTCCATTAATGGTTACTTTCGCTCAACTAAACGTGAATGTTATTACTACCTATTGTAAGAAAAAGTTACACATGGTCTGAGTACATCTTTTCTTTGTTTTTGTTTTTTAAATTCATTACTATAATATAAGTACTGTTATCAAAACTACTATAGCAATTACTTTATTTATATGCATGTTCAGTTCATGAGCGAAGATTAAAACGTCATCTTAAATGAGCTCGCAATTACTACATATCTGGTTAAAAGAAGAATGAAGCATTAGATTCCGCTTGTCTCTTTCAAAATAGTTAAAAAAAAAAAAAGACTTAAAATATACATATATATAACAGTTTCCCCTAATTCAAAACAAGGTTTTACTTGCTAAAACACACACACACAATCTTATCGTGTTTCTTTTCTCTCAGAAAGAGAGAGAGAGAGAAAGATTCTGTTGACACAATCATTTACATAAAACTTCACTAATTTATTCGTGTTTACATGTTCGTTTGTAGATAAAAATATAGCTTGCTGGTGTGTGAGTTCCGTAGAATGAAACCATAAAGCATGCTAATCAAAAATAATGTAAAAAGGAAAAAAAATCCTTTAGTTTCTAAACTCATATCATCTCTTTCCTTGCGCCCCCCGTGGCTGTTTTCTTCCCTAAGTAAGGGAAGAAGGGAACATATAGTATGGTTAAACGTTATTTCTCTTGAGAAAACAGTGTAGCCAAATACATTTGTTGTGGTGTCTCTTTATTTCCAAAATTAGTGGCGAAGCCTGGTTTTCCAACACAGGGCAAGTTTTCTTGAACTACACCATAAAAGTAGCAACTTTTACAATTCGTTAACATTTGTACAATTATAAAACAGCAATAATAATTGCTAATAAAAGAAGATAAACCAAGTGATATTACTTTTAACATGTACAGTTATAATTTTATGGTGCACCTTTTATTTTTATTTCTTTTACAAGTTTCACAATACTATTACAAGACTTGTACCTTTTTACAAAATAGGCATAATCACTCTCATCTTATTAGGAATCTAAGAGTTTTCCAGTCCTCGTCGCTGATCTAGTGGCCAGCGCGTGTATCTTTGCTGCACGTGGTCGGAGGTTCGATTTCCGGTGAGGGAGCATAACAAAATTTGAATTACATTACCATGGTTTGAACTCTACTTTAAACCATATGTTTATGTCTCGTGTAGCCTAGATGCTGAAAAGGGACACTAGACTTTAATAAACATACATATAAACAAACGTAAGGCCTTCCCTAAATTCGCAGACTTTTGTTCGTTCCTTTCTAGTAGTTGTATTGAAGAGTATAAGCAAGAATAGGGTAATAACCCAACGCCTGATCAATCTATTAGAGATAACAAAAAGTAAATACAAAATAATAACAATAATAATAATTATAAATAAATAATTTTTTAAAAATAAGAGAAGTACATATTCATCTTTACCCTGATTCTTCCGTCGTAAGTTACATTGTTTACCTTACTGCGGAGCTGTACAAGTCGACATTATACTGAATTTATAAGAATTAAGTTTTTGGTAGGATAGACTAGTACGTATGACTATTTTTTCGTAATGTAGACGTATGTAAATTTTGCACGATCCATAGAAACTGTTTGAAAAGGAAAAGAAGAAGCAGAAAGGAAGAAAGAAAGAGAAGAAACCGCTTCATACTACATATTTATTATTCGTTCAGTAAATGAAAACTACCGAAACCCTGTGGAAAACAATTCATCCCAACCATCTGGCAATATGGCAGTGGTGAATGAAGGCTGACTATGTTCTGCTATTATCTATATTGAGAAATATAGTTTTAATATTGGTCAGAAGACAACATTGATGAGTTTCGTTGGAAGGAAAGTTTTAAACGTTGCTAAGCGTGAAAACAGTAAGAACTCATTCCAACTGTAATGACAGCCACCGCTGTACCTCGATTGCTGGCCGCAGCAGATGTATCCGGAAGCATACAGTGCACCTAAATTTGATTTCGAAGACACTGCTTCAGAAGAATTCAAAATATCCTACTGGCAGATTGACAAAGAAAGCTATGAGTGATAACATATGGTTCGTCATCATATAACCAGATATTTTGCACAAGTCTTGACTTGAATAGTGATGATATATCAAGTGTTCTAAGAAATCGTCTAATTTATTAGTGCATGTAATAAACAGGTATATATTCAGTTTTGCCCTCTTTTATGTTGTATTCGCGTTACGTTATTCTCTTTATATTCAAATTTCTCATGCTTTTACCTTTTTGTAACTATGTAACGTATTAAACTTTGGCAAATATCTGGTATAGGTGTAGGAAAAATTCTCCCAATGCCATCTCATTTCAGTCGTATATACTGGTATAGAGGAATCTTATTTTCTGTAATAGACATAGTACTCCATATAACACAGAGACTCTGTTGGACATCCAAGGAATGTCAGACCCGAGATATCAGCATGCCCATGGAACATTCTGTGGATATATGGAACGTAAGATTTCTGCTTATGTTCCAGAAATGGGACTTCCTGTGCGATATTCCTGTGGGACATTTCTAGGTTCTTTACGGGATCACAGAACGACTTTGGACACTAGTACATTGTCACGTGAGTCATAGTCTATTGAAATCCAAGGGAAATTCTAATTTTTCTTAAAGTTACTATCGCGAGCCTAAATATTCCATGGATATTTCCATTATCATTAAAGTTACTACTGAAAGCCTAACTATTTCATTGAGATTTCCATTATACTTAAAGTTATTATTCTGAGCCTAAATATTTCATTAATATTTCCATTACCTTTAAAATTAGTACTGGGATCCTACATGTTCAGACAGATATAGAACTCATGGTTCCATGAATATGTTGCGCTATACCTAACAACACCTTATTTCTCAAAACTGTCTCGTTTGAGATTGGCCTTTATTCGACTAATCCCTTGAATTTGTGAACAAACCTGACAATCAACAAAAATATACCGTACTCGACATGTTAAATTGTTGATACGATTGGAAATTTGAAAGGAATTCAATGTCTAAAATAAAACGCTGGGTCGGTTTTAAAAAATAGCTATTCGTTATTGTGAAATGATCATATAGTGATTTTGAAGTTGTTCAAGCATCTACTCCAGTACACAAAACTCTTTTAATATTGTTTTCAAACACCGCGTAAAGCAGAGAGCATCTTTGTGTGTGTATGTATGTAGTTATAGTGGCTCTATAATGTATGGTACCCGTACATTTTGTTTATGGAAAATAAAATCACAAACAAAGCAACACTGTTCTGTTTCGAAGACCTCACACTACAATACATTCCAATTCTCTCTCTCTTATCCAAACGTCCTCTGTCAACGTCGTAACTCACGTGATAATGATCGACAGACAACATGTCTGGTAATCTAGGTTTGTCGAGAAACTAATGTGTTATGTGTGATTGCGCGCTGCTGTGCAAAAGGGGGTGACGACTACCACGCCACACTGTTACCATTAATAAAGTCATTCTCAGTTGGTTTATGGCGCAGTAGATTACGAAAGTCGCCTCAGTTGAGTAAGAAAAACAACGACTACAATATTCTCATATCAGATAAAAAATACAGGAAGGCCTGAGGGAAGGAGGACGTTTTTTGCTGTCGTCTTTCACTGCGTAACTGTCTGATAATGGAAGAGGGATTTCCCCACGTGAGAATCCTCGTCCGTGAAGCTATACTAATGTCTGCATAACTAAATGAAAGAACCACACACGTCTTTTGTGTAGACAAAAGATGGACACCAACATTTATCTACGTTACTACAACCAGAAAGGTCAGAGTATGTAAGTTCAACAAGGTGTAATAACCTCGAAACACTTTCATGCCAGGAGAATTGTTAAACTTTTTTTTAACATTCAATGTGTACAAGAATAAGCATTTTGTACACGAAATTTACTTAAATGTGTAGAGTAATTTGACATAGAAAACGATCACCATTAATGTATAATTTGAAATAGAAGAATTTGTTCATTCAGCCACTAAACTTTGATAATAGGTCGTACTTCTAATAAATTTGGTGTTCCACAAGGACACACATGTAAGTATAAGGCTTCCGGATATCCTGGATTTACACCATCTGCCCGCACCAGGAATTTTTCGGGATTGCAAATGTCCCGGTTTCGCTCCGAAAACATAAGTTAATATAATTCGTGCGGTATTTAAAAAAAAAAAAAAAAAAGTATCACCATCCTTTTCATGGAGCCTATCCAGTTCTGGTTCAGATTCCACTTTTAAAATTGTTGATTTTGTTCTGCTTTAATCTTACTGGTAACGAAGGGTATAAATAGAGATCAATCAGTCAATGATACTGCAAGGTAATATATTCCGATTTAACAATAAATGAATAATTAAAAATTCAAATTAGAAATTGTATTAAACATGACCATTTCAGGAGCTAGTATGTCGAGGAAACAGAATTTGAGTTCCTGAGAGTTTGCAAAGCTAGCTACCGTGACAAACTGTATATGCGCAAATGTTTAAAAAAAAAAAAAAAAAGTAATAGAAGTTTTAAAAGTTTTAGTGCAATTACTGAAATATTTAAAACTTCAATGTGTTTGGAATGTATTTACATTGCAAAATGCAAAATAGAGAAGTTAAAGTTAGGGAGGATTAACCCTCGCACTACCTACGTATTTTGTTGTAAAGTGGACTACAAAGGGGGGCGGGGTATTTTGTACCCACGTGTTAAAATTAAATACATCTCGCAAAAAGGAATAAATTAGAAACTCTCACAAAAATCTACAGAGGCTAAAGTGAACAGTACACAGGATAGGCCTAACAGCTACTTAACAGGCTGGCACCTAGAATGACACTTCTAAATGTCAGTCACATCTCCTACCAACGAAAGGGGGGGGGGGGAGGACACTTTGTGCCCACCAATTTAAAATAGCAAATTTATGAGACATACTAACGTACAATTTGCATCATCGTAAGATATATATATATATACGCTTTAGCTAAACATGTTAAGCAATAATATATTTTTTTTCACAATTTTAAAGAAACGAATTAGAAGAGTAATTACAAAAGAACATACTGTGGTGGGCACAAAGTACCCCCCCCCCGCCCGTTTGTCGTGCAAGGGTTAAAGAAAGAAAGAAAAACTATTCCAAGAAATCTTTTAATAATGACACTAAGATTTTCCCTATCTTCCATCAAGAAACAGAGAAGTATAGACGATAATCAAACAAAATTGTTTCCTTTTATTTTTCTCTTTACCTTAAATTCCTCCTCTCTCTCTCCCATTTATCCTATTACCTTAACTATTGCACCTTCATATATATATATATATATATATTTCCTCCGAAGCAGATGAGACATGTAGCAGTAAATTTTGTTTAGCTTCCAGCTGAGCAGATGTCAACCTACTGCTGGAAGTATCTTCACGACTTCTCCACCTTAGCTTCACGTAACATACACACACACAAAACACTAAAACACATAGTCAACAGAAAAATTATCCATCTTCTTTCCCTCTTTTGCTATATGCTATCTCTTTCTTTTTATTCTTGTTTCTCTCTCTCTTTTTTTTTTCATTGCTTACACGAGAACCTCACTTACTCACTGCATTGTTCAGCCGTCTCTCACACTTAGTTGAAGGATACTTAACACATAACACATAACTTTCTCATTCTTGTTAAACTTTTTTACAAAAAGATTTAATCTTCTCTCCGCCCTTCCCCACCTTTTGCTATCTACTACGTCATTCCTCAAAGCTCTAAATGGATGGACTAGACCATCAAAGAAAAGAGCTACAAGGCAAACTGCAATATTGCATACAATACTGATACTTGGGAGGTCGGGGCTAGTTCAAGTCTTGCTTAAGGCAGCCAACATTTCCATTCATTTTTGACGTTTATGGGGGTGACCAGAAATGTTATGACCGAAAAAAGTGTATTGACGTAAATCAAGAAGGAAAATGGGAGTAAAGATATCTTCATAACTAGAAAATTTGTTAAATTAGAGAGAATAAACCTAAAATAATGACAGAGAAATAGTTTGCTCACCATCATTCATTCATCGCTCATACTGATATGAGATCATTCCGCCTTTCTGAGTAGCTGGAGGCCGTTTCTGAACTCTTCAGAGGTCATTTTCACATTGCATTTTTCACTTTCATAACTTATTCCATTGTCGATACTAACATCTGTTATCAGTAATTTTTAATGACACTGAAGTTTCTCACACTGCTAATATATATATATATTGCACATAAAGTGAAAATACGTTCAATGAATCGCGTAATCACCTTCAAATAGACCCTGGCTGCACTAAATCTTCCAAACACTGTTCTCCATCTACCCAAGGATGACTCTTTTTCTAACCCATTCATTAACAAGTGTTTCAATATATTTTGATACTACACAGTACGCTACCAAAAATTTCATAATAAATTCTTATGAAATCTGTGAATTACTTATTTGTTTGAGAAAGTAAGAAAATTACTTGAAGTTTCTCATAACAACAACAACAACAACAAGTCGTGTAGAGAGGAAGGTGCTTCCTTTATTCACATTTACTGAAATTTATTTGAATTCATTACTTTCTGACGTGAGTGCGCTTGTAAGAATGAAATATTAAGCCATCGTTTCTCTTAGGAGGATTAATTTATCGGTAGAACTAGAAGTAATTAATAATAACACTGAATGTTGAATGCTTTTATGTTACAAACCAGGAGTGTGAAGCAACGCTATCTGCAAGAAAAAAAAAATGAAATGAAATCTTTGTTTCACGTCCCATAGTTATGCCGGCTAGGCGAAAGGAGACGGTGATGATGAGAAATGAATGAAATGGTGGAATAAAGAAAGTGGGTGGAAATGGGAGAACCACGAGAAAACCGACGCAAATGGTGTTTGTCCACCCCAAAGTTCACTTGACGCGAGCTGAGATCGAACCGAGGACTCTATGCACCAGAGGTGAACGCTCTACCACTGAGCCACCGCGGCCCCCAGGTTTCTGCTAGAGTCTAAAGTATTTGAACCTTCAAAAGAATATAATACTTTTACTTTACATCACAAAAATTACATCTGGTCAAACTAAGTTCTCATGATGTTGAATGACTGGTTCTGTAAAAAGAAATAAATACTATCTGATGGTACAGAAAAAAAAACAAATGATTGTGCTGACAATAATAAGTTTCATTGCAAACATGGAGGCAGAGCGGTTTTTCGTGGTCCACCCGTTATATATAAACCAACAAGACACAAAAGCTTATTCCAAATTTCCTTAATTTCGACTTATACAAATGCTGAGCAAAGCAACGTTTTATTATAAAATAATAATTGTGACAGTTTCGGATATCAAACATATCCTTCTTCAGACACTATCGATAGTGTCTGAAGAAGGATATGTTTGATATCCGAAACTGTCACAATTATTACCTTAATTTTGACTTAAGGATCAAGTTTTTGTGGCAAAGACAGTTTAAGATTGATTTTGGACTTGTATACGGAATTTTGTTTTATCAAGGTTAGTTATAGCATCATTTTGACCTGAATTTTACTTCCACAATTTTAGTACATTCAAAGGTAAAAGTGAAGGGGAACGCGAGGGAACGCCGTTAGCTCACCTCCAACAAATATCTATGGCGTCGTCCCACTTCCTACAAAATTACAATGGGGAAAGATAAGTACGATGTGACATCATGCGTCCCCCTACCTTTTCTGATCCACTTTTACCCCTGAGTACATTTAGCAAGTATATAAGTCAAACATCAATTAGCATCTCGACACAGAAACGCCATTACTTTATTCATGTCCATCACAGCAAGTTACTGTTGAAAGAAGAACTGCTGTTTAGCCATCTTTATTTTTATCCATCTCTTTAACCACCAGCTACAGAATTGTTTTAGTGTAACCAGGCTGCCACGTGCTAGTTTTCCGATTTCTTTAGTTTATACATTTAGTATTGAAGTTACAGCATGTCGATACAACTTCTAGTGATAACTATTATTAACTGAAAAATATCCAGCTAAGCCTTGTGATGTCGCAACTGTCGATATTAAACGAAAAATGGCTCTCACAATCAGTTACAGTTCTCGTCTTACTTTGCACGGCAATCATTCTGAAAGTTTGTCACTTGCAATAGCAAGTTTAACAGCGTTTTGTTTGTTCCTTCTTTTCTTAAAGATTAGAATGCTTGATTCATACCTATCGTGGGCGTAAATATTAAAACACTTATCATAACAAGCTTCTTGAAAGATGCAAGGAAGCAGAAAACTCATTGTGGCATACTAACAGAAGATTGGTTTGGCAAACAACAATTTCATTTTGAGGGTACAAGGATAGCTATATTAACATGTTAAAAATGTTTTTAGTATAACGCAAACGGAATTCGACAAAATTATAAACCAATACAATTTATGGACCACAAACTTCGTTTTAGAAAAAAGAAAGAAAAAAAAACTTTACAACTTGTACAAAAAGAAAAAAAAAGTCACACGGGGGTATATGATGAATTGACCACGGAAATTAGTATGGTATATATACGCTATTTCAATACTAAAGTAAAAGAATATGTATAAAGCAATTTTTCTGCTACTACGTAGGAGAAACCTACGGAAGCTGATTATACAGTTATTTTCAGAAAGCAAATTAAATTCCGGTAGTTATATAAAAGAGAACAAGGGCAATCATACAAAAACTTGTTACTGTGGTCATAAAGCTATTGTCCAATTATGGGTTAGGCTACTTAACAAGCTGGGTTGAAAATTAGCCCCTTTGCGCTGTTATACATGGTGGCGCAAGAAGTTAAAAAGAGAGAAAAATAAAAATAAAAACATAACAAGAGAAACGGAGGAAGGAAGAAAAGAGAATAAAACACATCAAGAGTAAAGCGGCCTTCTGACAGAAGCTGAGCAATAAATCCAGTGCCTGGAAGCCTGGAATGTGGGTGGCGTCTGGACAACAAGCTGCTGGAATTAACAAGCACCGTGCTCTTGTATTGCCGACGTTATATGTTCACTCTATAGGCAAGAGATCAAGATAACTGCATTTCGCCATTAGCTGTCAAATATATGAAAGAAATACATCAAGTTTCGTAAGCTTAAAAAATCTCGTTTGTAACGCTAGCACCAAGCCGAAGCATATATATTGCTTCTTGCAGTAGTCGTCGCTTAACGTAAGTGTGTGCAATACGCATACATATATACACGCCAGACACTCACTCACCAACACACTATTTAAAGTTATGACTTTTGACTGGGCTTACGAAGTGTTTGAAGCTTGTTCGTGATGGAAATAATATATGTACAAATTTTTATAATTTATTATGTGCTACAGCACCTGTATTACTTAGTTATTAGATAATCAGTTATTATATACACTGGTTATAGCAATCTAAACATTATAAGTTACATGTAATTCCTTGTATATTAGCATCAGTTCTTCACGGTGAATGGTTAGAAAGGAGCTTACAAGTTATTAATTAGTTTAAATTAATATCTAGAGTAATCATCTCTCTTTGGCACCAATTAGTGGCTAGTTACAATTGAGTAAGAACACGGTTATGCAAGGTGGAAATGTAATGATTCGTTTAAAAATACTGCCCAACAGAGTTTAATAATATTTGAGTGACTGTAAATAAAAAATACCTGGTAGAAATGCTATGTGAGATCATTTAGTGGAGTTAGTTCAAGATTTTACATAAAAGGTCGAAAGTCCGAATAGCCAATTTCCAGTTTTTGCTTAAAACTAATTAAATCAAAGGTTGTGATTACTTTGAATAGTTAAAGGGGGCAGACTACTAAAAATGATACAAAACTAACCATTTTTCCTTTGCCTGTTTTTCGTAAGTGAAAAGAGATTATGAAATGTAAGAAGATCGTTCAACAGTTGAAAAGAGTTACAATGGGTTATAAATACTGTGCTGAGACTGTGCTTTGAACCTGACATTTCTATAATCTGTGATAGTCTTGTATATCTCGAAATATTCTCTGAAATGAACGAAGTGTTTAAAAATTGTACTTTCTGTTATTACAAAATAAATACAAATATTATTTAAAAAGTAGTTAACAAGAAGCCAAGACAACATAAGTCATCAATTACACTTGAGTTCATTTTTCTATTCGTTGCCTTAACCTAGATTTTTGGGTAATTCATATTCTGACCACACTGTAATTTCTATGGGTGGCATCACTGAAAATTCTTCCAACTTGTATTTTCGAGTGTAGAATAACATTATCTATTATTGCGTTAAGTCACATTTCATGATCTCTTTTCACTTACGAAAAACGGACAAAAGAAAAATGGTTAGCTTCTGTATCACTTTTAGTAGTCTGCTCCATTAACATCGAGACTTTTGTGTCTTAGTATAATTTCAGAGAATACGTTCGAGATATACAAGACTATTACAGATGATAGAAATGTCAGGTTCATAGCACAGCTTCTACACAGTATTTAAAACCCATTGTAACTCTTCTCAACCGTTGAACTATCTTCTGTACACAAACATAAGAATGAACTTCAATGAGACGCTGTATTAGGTTAAATGCCGATTAATTTAATGGAATTTAAGTCCGTTTTCAACATCCAATTATATGAGACAATAAATAGTCGATCTGAACCACCACTCGGGTTTGTATCCAAAGCAAGCAGTCCCCAATCAGGAATCGAACCCGAGACCAATGTATATAGAAAGCATACACATTAGCCACTTTATTATAAAGGATACTAAATAGCTTGAGGTCAAAAATTATTCAGTAATCTGTACATCATTATGCAAATTTTATATTGGCGTTTAATGTAAATTTATATAATCGTATATAAAGCTAAATGATAATCATAATCAATATTGTTTTGCCACTAGTGGTAGGTCTCTTGCCATAAATTTAGAAGCATCTATGCAATATATCCCTTCGCTAAACTCTTAATTCTCTTAAGAAAATTGCCTTTTTAATATAGTACATCAACTTCAATACTTTCTTTTTTAAACTTTTAACTTCTCTATAACTTATATTTCTACTAACTTGTGAGACAACTTCTCCCTGAATAATCTGTAACTAGTTTCTTCCCTCTTTTAATTATCCCCATTACTTCTTGTCTTACCACTGCTTTTGCTAGCACTTTCAGGTTGATTTTCCATTTCATTCAACTAATTTTCTCAACACTGCTCCATATCCACGTTTAGAAACGTTTCAGATCATTACAGCACAATACTCGCTTAAAACATACAATAATTCTTCAGCGAATAAGCCCACAAACTATACCTTTACACGCTTAATCTTTTTGTGTCATTCCTACCCTTCTTTGTATTTAAGATCTTCACAAATAATAAAAATATAAGAAAACCAAAGTATAAGCGTTTGTCACTTGTTCAGCTTTCTCTCCTCTTCGTTCCGATCATTATTACTTTCGACTTTTTAATATTAATTGCCAATCACATATATTGTACAAATTTTCTATGAAGATTTTAAACATCATGCTAATTTTTTTGTTTTAGATTTCACTACTACATAAAAGTAGCATAAATGTAAAAAGTGCACACTTAACCATTATACCTGCTACCAAAATTCTATCATCTTCACTACATCGACTTTTTTATTCACCCATTTTCTTCTAAATATATAGTAATGGTTTTAGGCTGTTTCTCGTTGTTTTTCATTCCCTGGGATAGGAACAGTACAAACTAATACACATATTACACATAAATCAAGTTAATAGACAGTTATTTAACTCACGTATTTTTCTTTCATTCTTAAGCAAAAAAGTTTTACTTTATTCTAAGGGCGTGGGCAGAGATTGTCCCCTCTATCCTATATATACATATATATATGACGTGTATGTGTGTGTATGTGTGTGTGTGTGTGGTAAGACGTAGACCTATCTTTCATTCTAGGCAAATGTCATTGTATGATAGAAAAGTATTCTCGTTTTTCCCGACAGGAGGCAGAAGATTGTGACATTGGAATTCACAGATTCTTTTCGCCTTCTTCTTGTAATCGGAATCGGTTATGATAGTAGGGTCTATTAGTGTACTCACTCAGTTCCTTTTCAAACCTCCATCCTTTGCAAAGTAATTTATTTATATATAATACGATACACACATACGTACATATACAAACACCACAAAACAGAAGCGAACACTACACACCACTTTGCATATGGTTAATCCTGTTGATGGAAAAATTGCTGTTGTAAATGATATGAGTCAAAGAAATAAAAACCACACATATGTATCACTCGAGGAGAAACTGGGAACAGAAGTATTATATATATATATATATATACACCTTTGAGTACGAATATATATGTGTGTGGTTTGGGTTCTGTTTTGGGTACGGGAACGTCACGGGATGCCACTAGCTACACAACCAACAAACGTATGTGTATATATGTGTAACTTGATGAATATCCTCATCGGAATTTTTCATGAGGAATGTGTATACAAAAAAAAAAAAAAAAAAAAAAAAAACGCCCTCATCCCAACCGAACCCAACTTATCTTCAACTCCTACATTGCCATCAGATGCAGGATGCACTCATGTAACGAAAAAACAAGTAAAGGAAGAAACAAACAACAGAGGCAAGAAATAAGATAAAAGTACAAGACAAACGAATGATAAATAAGGATGTATCGGATAAATAAAAAGAATAGAAGAAAGAAACAAAAAACAGGATATCTTCCAACAAGGCGAAAACATGGATTATAGCACCTTGAAATACAGTGTCTTAGTAAATCTTGCACCACATGTATATAAATATATTTTACTACTTGTGTTATCTGCACTTGTTGGACATACGAAAAATATACAGTAACTAGTTTTTCAACATAGCAACATTCAGAGTACAAGAGTACTGGACTAAAACTGTTCTATTCCGATGTCTAAGCAACAATTCACTTTAGAAGCACACATTTTGTTTAGGACAGGAGTAGAACCTTTATCAGAAGACCCCCAAAATACTTTATGAAGCAAGGGGTTTGGGTTCCATTCCTGTTAAAGGTATACAGATAGTACAGAATCAACAAGAACTTCCAAAATACCAACCAACTTTAAAAGATAGAGTCTAACCCTTTTTATCGATGCTAAAATGTATGAAAAATGGAATCACAATTTAACGTTAAATCAGAAACTCATGAAATCGATACATGTGTATCCAATAAGATCATTTAAAGCAGATAGCCAAACCTACATATATAAACTCACTAAGTATATTGGTCATCCAGGTTCCATACTGCCTTAGTTTTCTTACAAGTTTTTATATTGCACATGATAATTAACATGCCAAATCCCTAGTTCAGGTTGAATTACGCCAATTGTTCACTCTCAAGCCTTTACCTTTTCAACATTGACATGGATGTTTTAACTCAAGACGTGAGGGATTAAGCTTCCTGGAGTATGATGTTTGCAGACTACACAATACAAACAGGGAAGAAGTTAAAGAAAAGTTGGAAAAAAATCTTTGGAAGATAGATATCTAAAAATTAGTAGAAAGAAAACTAAATATCTCGAATTTACCGGTGAAGGGAATTGGAAAGTAAAGCTAGGAGAAGAGATAGAAGGAAGTGAAGATTTTTCTGTTTTCTTTTCTTTTCTATTTTCTGTTTTCTTTCTTTCTTTTCTTTTTCTTTCTTTCTTTCTTTCTTTTTTTTTGAATATTTAAGTTATCTGGTAATTTGAGCGAGAAAATAGCCCACAGAATGCAAGAGACTGGTAAAATTGGAAGAAAGTATATGACATTCTGTGTGATAGCAAAATCACGATAAGAATAAACGGAAGGTTTGAAATAATAAAAAGAAAGTGGTTAGAACAGTAATGATTTAAGAAACAGAAACGTAGTCAATAAAGAAAGCACAGAAAAAAGGTTGAATATTACCGAAATGAAAATATTATGCTGAATGTGTGGGATAATAAGAAGAGATAGAGTGACGAATGAGACAGTGCGGGAACAACCAAGATTGTAGAGATACCTAAGAAGATAAAAGAAAGAAGATTGCAGTCGAATGGCCATCTAATGAGAAGAATAAACGACTATATAGTTAGAAGAATGATGGTAATAGAAGTGGATGGGAAAAGAAGTAGAGAGAGACCAAGAAGGAAATGGATGGTCATAGTTAGGATGGCCAGGAAGAAAGGTCTAATAGGCGAGGAATGCTGGGACAGGGCTTTATGGAAAAAGCTCATCCAAATTGTCGACCCCACATAAGTGGGGAAAGTCGGGGAGAAAGATGGATATTACGCAAAATTGATGAAAAACGACTGGAAGTTTTCGAAGTGTGGATGTGGGGAAGAATGAAGAGAATTGACTGGATCGAGCGGAGGTGTTAGAAAAGAAAAGATGGGGGAGAAAAGAATATTTCTTTATATTACTGAGAAGAGGAAGAGAAAATGTTTGGGAGATTGGCTAAGAAGAAACTGTACCATGATGGACATGCTAGAGAGTATGGTAGCAGAAAAGAGAGGGAGAGGTCGAAGGAGGCTACAATGGATGAACGATATGAAACCAAAAAACGTCGTACGTAAAGACGAAGAGGTTAGCTGAAGACTGTGGAGTATGGAAGCTTCTCAGTTGCGGCAAGTGATCTGCCAATAATGGCAGAATACCGATGATGAGGATGATATCTATACTATGTTATTTTCGAACATGAATGTCACTGAGCGTCTTATTTGGGTGTAGCAAACATTAAAAATACTAACAAACTTAAAAACTGATAAATACATTGTTATAGAAAGCTAAATTTATCACAGAACATCACTACTGACATATTTCATGGGCCGAAACTCAAGCACATTACAATATAAATCTAAGTCTAGATTTTCAGACAAATTCGTATGATATTGTAGAAAAACTACTCGAGTTCATACTTAAAAGATTACGAGTATATTATAATTAGATATTGAACCAAAAAACAATCTTCTTACCTGACCGTTTTTGTCCATTTCGTTGTTGGTGAGTTTAACCTTCTCGAAGGAGACGACTTGTTTCTTGAGCTGTTCCCCCGTGAAGGGAGAATCCGGGTGCAGATACAGCCTACATGGCGCTGGGGGATCTGCCTTTCCAGCCACCAGCCACGACGATCGGTGATACGCGTAACGATACCTTTTGTTGTCCACTGGAACGATATCCATCAACACAGCGTAACGCTGGTCTGGACGAACTCCAGTAAATGACACCCTAAGCGTAGGAAACATTCGCCTGCAACAGTCAAAAGAAAGGAGATACATTAATCGATTGTATAAAAATCAAAAAGTATTGGCACATGCAAAAGTTTGATTTTCTAGTGCTCTGAATGATTACTGTATGACACAACCGTATATTGATTGTAGCATAAAATACTACGATGAATGTAGCATAAATACTATCAAAATGCAATCGTATCGTCTGTATGACACGACAGCATAATGATTGCAGCATAAATGCTACGATCACTGTAGCACAAATCTTACCTATAGCCTATGGAAGAGTATCACCTATATGGCACGATAGCATATTGATTATAGCACAAATGCTACTATGAATTTAGTACAAATACTACTTATAGTCTGTGCAACAGTATCGCTTGTACGGCAGAATAGCATATTGATTGTAGCATAAATACAATCAAAATACAACAGTATCCCCTTAACATATTGATTGTAACATAAATTGTACTATGAATGTAGCATAAATACTACCTAAAGTCTTTGCAACAGTATCACCTGTATGATCGTTCCATAAATGCTACTATCAATGTAGCACAAACGTTACCATAAAATGGTTCCGCAACACACGTTTTACATATAGATTTATCAGTCTGCCCTGGTTCACCCTAGCGGACCTGTCAATTTAGTATACAACTTGTTACGAACGAATAGAAGAAAAATTAGTTAATCAGGAAGGGAGGGAAAGAAACCATTAATTTCTCCAGTGTATTTTAGACAAAGAAATAAATACGAAACAAGTACAACACATTTGTTTACACGTATGAAACCTGTTGTCCTGTACTCATTAAATTTAAACATTGTTTCAGAAAAGTCACTTAATAGTTCCTTTACGATATGTATCTGAACCATTAGTAAACACAAGGTAATTAGATACAAATACCAGTTTGTAACCTCAGTGGTCAGGTATATGTTAAAATGCTATCTGAATGTTGACAAGCTTCTAAGTTGTCAACAAGATATAATGTATGTTTTTACCTTTTCAGTCATTTATTTTATCTATCTCTGCCACGATACTGTTACTAGTTTTGAAAGAAAATCAGCGTTAATAAACAAAGTAATTCTGGAACAGGCTAACCAAGTAATAACTTAATAAGGTCTAAAATATATATAATATGTGTCTTGTCGTACTGTGCTAAACATTGAATTTTTTAAAAAAGAATAATCGGTCGTATTCAGAGTCGTTCTGACGCGTGACTAGCGCCATACTAAAGTGTTCGACTAACATATGTTTCGTGCAGCAGTCAGGCACTTAGTATGACGCTAATTATACGCGAAAATGACTCTGAATACGGCCCAAAATTGAAACAAACCTTTACAACATAATTTTTACTAGTAAACGGTACTTCTGTATATTTTATAATAGGCCTACCTAAGATTTTTAGCATTGTGAAGAGACACTTCCGTTAGTAGGCAACAGAGAGGATTCGTTAATCGAGGGTTAGTCACAGACTAGTTAGTAAGAATACTTACTCTTTACTAAGGAAGGTGCACTTTTTGGTATTCAGAGTCAACTTTGAGTACAATTAAAATGATGATTTGGGTATGATTAACTTATACAACCCTAATGCATCGGGTGAGAAAAATAAATGTGGCAACTACGGAAAAGTAGACCAGTGCATGCGTAGTCTGTAAAAATGAAAATATATGAAATATGAAATACGAAATGTTGTGTTGCACGCTAAACCGTGGGTAGGAATAAAAGATTAGCCTCTGCTCTAGATTAATTAGTCACATGTGATTAACTTCGTCAAATACTACGTCCTAATCAGAGACTCTGAATACAATTTTGATAACCATCCATTAGTCAAGCCCGTAGTATGGTTTTAATCAGACGTCAAAACGACTCTGCATAAGGCCCATAATGACAATCTGGACAATAATTGACAGGTTTCAGATATTTTATAAAAGTATCAGATAGATGACACTGGTGTAACAACATCTCCAGAAACCTTTTAGACCTGTTGATGAAAATTCGTATTGATTACAATAGCTATGGAGAAACTAGTGTTTATTTCAATGAGACTACAGATGAAAAACTATTCGTTCCAACGCAACCACAGATGGAAAATTATTCTTTCCATCAGAGCCATGGATGAAAACTATTTGTTCCGACGGAGCTATGGATGAAAACTACTCATCTCACTGGATCACAGATGAAAATTGTATTCATTCCAATGGGGTTACGGACGAATATTCGTTCTAATAGGGCTACGAGTGAAAACTATTCGTTCCAACAAGACTATGGATGAAAACTCTATTTATTTAAATGAAACTATGAATGAAAATTATATTCGTTCCTAGGGGCTACTGAAAACGTTAACATTGCCAAACGGGGTTTCGCGTGAAAAATTATCTGTTCCAAAGAGATAAAATACTGGCTTGGAAAAGGATAAAATCTTTATTCGTTCCATGTCCCTTGAAAAAACATGTTGAAATAAATCTTTGATTGAAAGTCAAGAAAAGAAAGAAAGAATTCTCCAAAGAAGCCTGAGCTCAGGAAATTTCGATACACCGAAATTTTGTATACGAATGTAGAAATAAACAAATGAAGCAATCAATCATAATCATTACAATAAGTATTCAGAGATAGACCACCTGCCGTAAACAGAAATTTTCTCGTACTTTGGTTCCCAGCCAAAGTCGTTGTCTTCACGTAGCAATGCACTTTAATACCAAACATCAATTTCAGTTTCAGTTGTCTTTTCCCTCTTTCTTCTTCCATCATATCTTCTGTCACCGTACCCTTAGGATACAGTTTCTTTTGCGACAATACGCCAAGCCAGTATTCAATATTCAATCAATTACAAATCTTTTCAATTAATTAAATCATTGTTGTTTATTTTTTCCCTATTATTCTTGGCATTTCCACATTTTCCCGTTCGATCCAGTTATTTTCATTCTTCTCCACACTCACATTTCGAAAATATTTATTAATTTTTCGTCATTTTTGTCTAGTGTCCATGCTTCAGCCCTGCAAAATGCATTTCTTCAAATAATATATTTATTTAAAGATACGCAAACGAAGTAAGCAAGAAACTAATTGAATATCGGGAGAAGAAAAGTGGAGATTTTTTTTTTTAAAAAAAAAAAAGAAGTATGTACTGAAAGTTCCAGAATACAGAAATAAAGGTAAGTTGTATTAATTGATTGATAGCCTACTGCGTATGATTTTTTTTATCGTTATTTGTTACACTCCAATTTCCTACACGCAACAAACTCTGATTTGACACGGAATACATCACAGTAATGAATTAGAGAAAATTTGATGAAATTAGGAAGAAAGAAACGAAAATATTCTTTAAGATCACTTCCAATTTGATTGATTGACGTATCACTGCGCTATACTTACTTTTACGCACTCGTGTGATCTGTACGACAATTCTATATGAAATAATTTAAGCTTGCAAAGTAATCGATGAGTGTATGGATTGTCTATGACAGAGATTTCCAATCGATGTGTGTTACACAGTCCGATAGGGCGAGTTGCGAAAGTCTATTAGAAAAGAAGTTGTGGATTCGATTCCTCTTATGGCTTTATTTCTTTGAGTTTTTATGCGCTTCCATACCACTTTGTATTCTTACAATATATTGTTTGTAGTATTTCTTTTAAATGATTTTGCAGTATTCAGAATTTGCTTCGGAAAAAAGAAAGGGAAGGACTAAAATATTACTTGACAAAAATAAAGAAAGAAAGAAAAGAAAAGGAAGCTTTGTATGTTGATTTTAAGTTATCATTGTGAAATATATTTTTATTGTCCTGCAAAGGATATATATATGATGCAATGGATATATGATAGAAATGACATATGATAGAAAATAAGAACAATAAGCTTACACGCATACAGGATAAATCCATAGTAAATATAAGAATTTATGAAGGGCTGGATTAACCCATCTGGAGGCACAGAGCTAAAAAAGATATGTGGCCCCTGCTGACTTCACCTAATACATTTCTGTGAAAGTACAGAAGGAAAGAAAGAGAATATGTCATATTTTTGGTCATACTTTATTTTATGATGATGATTGTATCTTCATGATTCTTTTTAGATAACCAGTTGACATTTTGATCAAGAGTAGAGGCTCTTGTTCACCTGGAGGCCTGGGCTATAGCTCCCTAAGCCCCTCTAATCCGGCACTGGAAAAATGAAAAGAAATCTTTGAGTTTTACGTTACACGGTTATGCTAAAGGAGACGGTGATGATGAGTAATGAATGAAATGGTGGAATGAAGAAAGTGGGAGGAAACGGAAGAATCCCGAGGAAACCCACACACACAGTGTTTGTCCACCACGGAGTTCACTTGGCGGGGGCTGGAATCGAACCCGGGACCTTAAGCACCAAAGGTGAACGCTCTACCGCTAAGCCACCGCGGCCCCTGTTAATTCGCCACTGGATTTATGAGTACATCTTGTTTCGGAAATTGAAAGCAAATAAATAAGTAAATAAGTAAATAAAAATAAATACAATCATTTTGCTTTCCTACAATAAATACAATAACTTTCGCTTATAGGGTAGTAATTATTACTAGTATTAATAATAATTAGGGCCATCTCGTGTGTATGAAAGTGGGCAGTCACTTTAGGCCACTGCAACATAGAAGGGTAGGAAACGAAATGCAATGCCCTTTAGGCTAAAGGAAACTATTGATGAAAATGAACAATTATGATATGAAATTTTTGTACTCTCCCACCAAGAATTGAACCCGAGACCACGTGCACCAAAGGCACACGCCCTGCGCAGCGGGAAGGACCATGAATAAAGAGTTAGGCCCCTTCAGAGCAAGTATAAAGTTTACTATTTCGAGTTAATTCTTGGGATTCAAAATACTTAGATATTACGAACCAACATTTTGTAAGATATTTTTACCACTGTACACAATTAATGTCGCGAAGTGCACTACTCGTAGTAGGAACATTATCACCATTCCTTTGAAGGTCAGAATTGGTACAAATTAATGTATAATACTTATGCTATGGAATTCCCACTTACATACTGGATCTACAACTTACTGTTTGTCCCAGGACACGCAAATCGAAGGGACGACACTAATAATAATAATAATAATAATAATAATAATAATAATAATAATAATAATAATAATAATAATAATAGTCGGGAAAATATTCTATATACACACGTGTGTTTATTCTGTAATATATATATATATATATATATATATATATATATATATATATATATATATATATATATATATATATACATATATGTATCATAAGCGAGCTTGTATCGAACACAAGAAAATTGGCTTTTATCGGCGTCCTCTATCGCTCACGGAAGTTGAGAAAACGTAAGCATTAATGTTATCGAATAAACCAGTTCGATTCACCCATGACCAATGCGTTTTGTGTTTCATGCAGGTAAGAAAAACAATAATAATGGGTGAACCTGTTTTCAGCAGCGACTCCATTTGTATATGTGAGCTTATATTGACTGACTAACGCTCTAAACATGGAAAAGTATATGTATACAACATGATATGTAATTTTCTACAGAATGAAAAATATATACATATATAGAATAGGTGTTTTCTTTTCTAGAAAAAAAAAAGCAGCCTTCAAACAGCAAATGATAAAGCTATTAGACAAATGTTTGGAGGCGAATATAATATGATAAAATAATGGGGAGAAGAAAGAATGAAAAAGCAAATGAAGGTGATAAACCTGTAGGTGGAAGTGCTAACATGAAAACATCAGGTCAATAGCGCTTATCGGATAAATGTGCCTAATTATGAACAAAGCTTCCGTATGATTGACTATATTCAACATACGTGTTTACTGTGGGACGCGATACAATGATTAATTTTTCACTTTGGACTTCTTATTCCTCTGGGTTCGGCTTGGGTATCATCCATCTAGCGGCCCCGATTTTTGTATAACTTTTTGGGTTGGTCGTTCAGTTACGTGTGTTTCATTCAGATGTGTCTATTGGGGCTTCAGAGAAAGAGAGGGGGGGGGGAAATTCCCCTCTGCGTTTGGTATACGAGGAATGATCAGAAAGTAAAGTTACAAAGCATGCAGTGAAACGTGTACATATTATTTTATACAAGCAATACAACCAGCAGCTAGTACATACATTAGGTTATTTTTCGACATAGTCTCCATACCAGTTGAGGTACCTGTCTCATCGTGGGGTGAGTTTGAAGATTCCTTGCTATTGCTGCCAAAATGTCTTGAGCCGTGGCAAAAATGCGAACTAAAGCTCACACCCTGGCACACCCACGCGTTGAGTCAATAAGGGTTCAGCTGTTGCTAAGCGAGAGAAAGCGAGTGGAATACCTTCAGCCGATAGCAGCGCTTGCAACGGAAGACTAGGGATCAAGTCAATGTGGCATATCTATAGTAAAAATACTGTCCCTGCGTGCTCAGCAATGCCACAAAGTGTTTCAGCCCCTCGTCTGAAGCAAAGCGACGGCCTCCTAATTGTGAAAGTCGCTTGGAGCGAGGTCTGGGCTGTAGGGAGTTCTGTCGATGATGTCCCAGCGAAACTGCTTCAACAGCGTAGTGATCTTCTGGGCTGTATGTAGGCATGCTTTCTTTTTTTTCCCTTCTAACCGCAAACTTTCGATACTGTTATAAATGACATGCTGACAAGACATTACAGTCTCTCTGTAAACCTCTACCAGATGCTGGTGAATTTCAGCCGCGGTTACATGTTTAGCCCACAGAAATTGAATAACTGAGCGGACTTCTTCGTGAAACCAATTTTCGAAAACGAGTTGCCATTTGTGCTTACCTACAACTAGCGCAGTAGGTGGTGGGTGACTGAAATTCTGCATAGTTGCCAACTCCAAGTATATTACAATTACCGCACACTCCTCATTACTCTATTACAGACAAAATTCTAGAGTTATCGGCTTTGTAACCGTAGTTCAATTAGTCTCTGATATCAGCTAACTGTGAACAACTACAAATAGATAGATAAACACTTATTGATATATATATATATCAACAGTTTTTCAATTACTTTCTGCCTTCACATACAGAACTACCGTTACTAGCTTATTCTCTTTCCAACATTTAGTTTACCGCAGCTCCTGTTATCACAAGTCTTACTGAATAACAGTTTACCTCAGCTCCTGTTATCAGAAGTCTTATCGAATAACTAGCTTAACCTAACCTAGGCCTATGTTTGATAAATATGTGTAATTACTAATTAGTGGTAATTAGTACGTTGTAATGAGTAAGTTTTAGTTATGTTGAACATAAATACGTATAATAAATTAATCTTCTTGTTTAGAAATTTTTTTTATCAATATGTTGCAGTATGATGGAGATAATCTGGTACTTCTATTAATTTTTGTTTTTACATCCATCGGAAAAGTTGGTGACATATATATATATGTAAGATTATTATCGTTTGCTTCATGATGAAAGGAAAGAGAATGTCTTATTGATTCTCTGAGAAATATACATATAATCGTTAATTGCTTATGTTCATGTCAGTGACCACGCTAGAGGGGTACAAGAGGACGGACGGGTTTCGCAGCATCGTCTGCCCCTTCGCCTCAGGTAAGGCAGGTCAGGTAAGTATTATTTTCGGTACAAAAAAAATAGCTGCTCCCCCAAAACATCACTGCCTTTCCTCTTGGACCCCCCCAAGGAATTAAAACTTGTTCATGCATACCCAGTGATGATTTCAAGAGATGGTCCGAGGAGAAATCCCCCCGGAGCTACGAAGTTCCCCCGCAGGACAATTCCTTGATCGTGTTCAATAAGAGTTACCAGTATTTTCGTAGTACTGCTTTAACTCCCCGCACACTGAAATTCTCCCCGAGAGAAATCACTTGAAATAATCACTGTGCCTACTACACACGATGTTTTTCTTTGAGGGGGGGATAATTCAGGTACTAACTATGGATATGTAATTTGTAGTGGTCCTGCGTAAAGTAGTTTCTAACGCTCTCGCTTTCAGAGCGAGTGGTCCCCGGGTTTGATTCCCTGGGGGTGCACTCGGTCGAAAAAGTGAAAAAAGTTTTTTTTTTTTTTTTTTTTTTTTTTAGGCCAGCCGTCCTGAATGTTTTCCTCGGTTTTCCTGATTCACATAGAGCAAACGCAGGGGTGACACAACTTATGGGTCCCAGGCTGCTTCCTTCCTTCCTTTTACCCGGATAAGGTGCTCGCCGAGGGACGTTACCCCTCAAACGTGACGGGCTAAACGGCCATAGATGTCAAAAGCCCAGAAAACTAAATCCTGTTATTTTGAATGGCGACGAGAGCAGACGTCAAATTAAATAAATTAAATTATCAAGTATTGACATTTATTGATCGTACGGAGAGCGTTAGCTCAGAGCTCGAGCTCTTACCTCTGAGTCCCTGGTTCGATCTCCGGCCAAGTAAGTTCGTGATGGACAATATCATGTCCATGGATTTTCCTTCCACATTCTAATTCCACCAATCAATCTTCATCCACTTGCCTTAACCATTTGCCTCCCTTAGCCTGAAGGTCATAGTCGTGGGACGTTAAATTGAAATATTTTATTTACTATCTTTCTAATTCATATAATATAATACATCTTGTTCCAGGTTTCACAACGGATTAAATTGCAAAATTGATATTATTAGGGATGCGCAGGAGACGAGTCGAGACAGGATTTTCCTGACAAAATTCGAGTCGAGACACGGCTCTTCCAATAGAAAAATACTGTATACATTTTTCGAGTCGAGACATCACTTTTACAGCACATTTTCGAGACGAGACAGCCACAAATCTTGTCTCGTGCGCATCCCTAGATATTATTAAAATTAAATTAAAGAAATGGTAAGAATTAGAGAAATTGGAATTTAAAAAAAAAAACTTCCTGTTACTAACTATAATCAGGAACAAAATGCACAGCATATACTTTGTATGTCAAACAGAAAATTTTGTTATTTCAAAATCTACTGATAGAAAGATCACAATTAACAACAAAACTCAAAGGGAAAAGGGAGAAAAAGAAAATAAAACTCAACGATAACACCTTCTCCTAATATATAATTTTTATTTGTATAGGCAGATAGGCCTACTTGAAATAGAATAGAGAAGATATTACTAAACCGGCATCTACTATAACGTGACTGTACTAATTAACTTGGCTATACGCAAATTAGTACGACACGCAATGTAGTAATGCAAGCAACAGCTTGTACAGCAATAGAGTAGGGAAAAATGGTTTGACGGGTTGCAGAAGGAGGTGGAGGGAACAAAGAAAAAGGGAACAAAAAAGAAAAAAAAAGAGTGAGGAAGCGTACTGCTACTAAGTAATAACGTCTTTAATAAAAGAATAATTTCCCAGTCGCTAAGTGACGAGAGGTAATCGATAAGGCAGAAACAAAAGACTGAAAGTAATTAATTAATTAATATTCATTATTTAGTTAGTTGACACATAAAAGCAACAAAAGGAAGATCTATGCACACACACACACACACACACTCACACACATATATATACAACAACAAAGTAAGCAAGATCATACCTATTGTTACCCGTGTAAACGATGTTATCAAAATACTTTTTTTCCTTTTCAGACGAACATACATTGTATGTAGTCTTTTTTCCCCTTCTAATCACAAGAGTGCTACCATTAGTAGAAGATAGTTTATTATTGTTATTATTATTATTATTATTATCTTACCCGGATGTATTTAGTAGCTTTTGGTGATTAATGAAGTGTCAATCGATGTTTTTTTTTCTTTTTAAAGGAAGATGTTTGCGTGATATTGACCTCTCTAAAGCATCGCATATATATAAATTTCGTATATATTCGTATTTTTGTATTAATATTCATAAGCAATTTGAAACTTGACAACTTTTTGTTTCTTACTTTTGTTTATTTGTTTAGTAAATAGTAGCACAGTAGATTAAATACATTTTTTTTTACTGTACATAATTAAATTTTATCATTACAGAATTCTTTGTCTGTTTCGTCTCTTCTACACAGAAGGTAAATTATATTTTAAGTTAAATGAAGTGTTTATTATATAGTAATTGACATTATTAATTGCAGCAAACAAAGATGTGATTATCGGAATCACCTAATTTTTTTATCGGAAATCAAAGCTGGTGCTTGAGAATATAATTTAAACTTGCTTTTGAACAGTACAAGCAACTTCGTTTTATCTAGTACAATTCAAGAATTGTTTTTTGTTAACTTAAATTTTACTTTCACAAATTCAACAGATTCAGCAAACATGTTTCAAACTTGAATTAGAATGTATTTTTGGCATGAAAACTTTTTTTTTAAAATCTTCTTTTACGTATGCCCATGAAGAACGGCGTCACTATTGAATAGAAGATTATTGAACTTATTTTGTGTGTACATTATAAACAAATAACCAAATGTGCGAGAAGACAAGCTGCATCTGTAGTTTCATTTCACGAAATAAGTATAGCAAAACATAGAAAGTACAATGCCGAAATTACAAATAGAATTAAGCTAATGTAAAGATGCTATTTACAGTTATAAGCGTGATTGTCTCATACTCCGTTTTGATTGGTAGTAAGTTTAAGAGACCCACTAGAAATAATTGCATAAATAAATATTAAAATTCTTTCACTCATTTGCTACAGATCCTTTTGTATAAGGTCATTCTCAAACATAATTCTGTTCATTTGGGTTTTGTAATTAACCACTCTGAAAGCCTAACGCACTAAGTTTTACAGAAATTTCATTTTGTTGAAACTTGGTTATTTGTCTCATGTCCACCGTAAACTAACGAACTGCGCACAAGCATGTTGAAAACTTTTTACAGCAAGCTTACAGCAATATGATTTTATGGACATTAGGATGCTTAGTTTACACTTATATCAAACGTAATGGCAGCACACAGAAAGATTGTTGTGACTGTATTGCTGATGTGTATTATGAAAATATTGAGTCAATTTCATTTTGAGGAAACGAGGATACTGTAATCTATACTTCTGTTGTTATTTTCAAATTGACCCAACGTATTTTGTTTTCTCTTGCTGACCTACAAGTACTGTTCGCTGAGTTACTGCTGTGTTGCAATTTTGAGCGAACACTCCTGAAACCCCCCTGCTGTACTGCTTTTGCTTATAGGCGTGACGTGGCAACAGCCTAATATTTTTAAGAACACGAAGTCAAACAGCAGCCAACGACAAGCGCGATGTCTTCTGTTTTAGACTTTACTCGCACGTGGTTGGAGAACGATTCTTAGAGTGGCATGACTATAACAACTTTGTAATGTTAAGCTTTCTTCAAGCTTTTATTTAGACGTGTTCTCTAGCCTACTTCAAACTCAAATTTCCTTTTCTATACGTAGGACTCTACATTTAGATTTTGCAAGCTTATTAGCGACAGGATTTCATTACGCATGGCTAGATCAGCTATCGAGCATCGATTACCTTCAGATTATATGGATCACAAATGTACTATAATATTCATACAAAGAGCAACATTCGTAAAATTCCAACATGCCTAACAGCCAAGAGAGTTTACACTCGGATAATGTGCAGTTGACACTACTATTCAATATTTCTAATATGAGAAGAATATAGTGTACCTACAGCCTTCGGGCAAAACTATAAATATCTATTATATTTCAAGGATACAATGGTTTTCCTATCTTACGTTTGTTTCTGACGTCATTGATATATATATAAGACAAACATTCACAGCATATTCACAGCCAAATGCACAAATCAATTTTAAGGCAATTCAAAGAAGACGAAAGAATATAAAAATACAGCAATACCATGTTAAGTTCTTGCTTTCTCATTAGCTAATTTATTTTATTCTCAAACATTTAATTTCTCTATTTGTGTTAATTCTCTCTGAACTGGTATTATACATTCCTTGCCTATTGTGAAAATACGTTTCACCTAAAGAAAGGGACCTTTTGGTCCACTTTCATGGGCATAACGCATTTTTTTTTACTGAATGTTTCATCTTGAACACAAACAATTACAATTAATGGGCCGAGCATTTCATTATGAATACACACACACACACACACACATAAACTAGGCTTCAGCAGTAGTAAAAAATAAATAACTGACAATCAAAAATAATGTTCTCGTGTTTCGAACCACACACAAAAAAAATCTTTCTATGTGCAGCTGACCAATAAAAGAGCTAGGCGCAATGTATGATGGGAACAATGGAAGGAAGTTACTGATAAATATCTCTCAACCTAGAAGCGAAGAAGTCAGTTTTTGCTCAAAGTATAGTTTTTCTTTTTTTTAAAAAAAAAATTTTCCTTCCTGTTTCATACATTCATTATATCTTTTTTTTTTTTTGTTCTTGTTCCATATCTACACTTTTTTCTTCATTTCATCTGTTATGAAAAAAAAAATCCTCGACATCGCTGGAAAAAATTTAACCCTTTCATATGCTGGTAATATATATGAATACTTAAGTGTGATGTTTTATTCTTTTCTTACAAGACTTGCTATATTATTAAGCATTTTGTATGAGCACATTATAAATATTTATAATTACTACTTCACAATAATGCATATTGGTGACCTTTTGTTTCTATATTATCACATTGGAGCAATCTTTCTTTAGTGTGAATTTTATGTATGTACATGCAGCCTTATAGTATACAATTTTTACTAAATAGATAACACAAATCAAAGGTTGCCAGAGCATAAAATAACAATAACAAAAAAAAAAAAACCTTTTGTAGAATTATTCAAATAAAATTACCGTACTAATTTTATCATTACATAGATGTGTGATATTTTCATGAAATTTTACGGTGTAAATATCATATCAAAATACTGTGTAGTTCTATTAAATAAAATAAAATAAACTTTTTTTTTTTTTACAAAAAAACATGTTTTCTTTTTTTAAGTAACAAACAAAATAAAGCAAATTCTATTAACAAGAATTTTAGGAATTATCAGAAAAATGAATCAAAAGATTGTGATATTGGCCAATAACTAGTTTTTGGATCAGGGCCACAACATTTTTGAACGGATCCTAAATCGAATTTTCGTGTTTTGTACGAAATAACAATATCATACTGAGTTAAGTGATAGTTTGGGTTTGGCTACACTAGGCCCTATATGCAGTTCTCCAGTTATAAGACTTACAAGAAAATTTTTGATTGAGATATATTGGATCTTTTGATCTATTTTTTTTTTTAAGTAACTCTGTTTTCAAGAAAATTACTTTCTTTATGCATGACTAAGAAGAAAAGCATGGGAAGGCTCTGATACACAATCCCTTGATATTTAACAAAAAAATCTGATGAAATATTACATTATGTTACTAATATAATATAACATTATCGTTTATTATTAATATAAATTAAGATATACTTACATATAATTGAAGAATTTATAAATTGATTGTATACGAGAGTGTTCTTGCTTTTTTTTTCTCAATCATGCATAAATAAATTTTTTTTAAAAAGTAATCTTCTTGTGAACATAATTTATTGTATTTCACTTTTTAGTAATGATTTGTTTAATTTTGTTTCTTATTTTTTCAAAGAAATCATCTTTTTTAAAAATATTAATTTCCTTTTCTTTTAATTTTCTACTTTTAGTCATTGTTGTAGAATCTTTCTTCCTTTCCTACATGCTTACCGAGAGTCGATGTGTTTCGACATTATTGACCAGAAGTTCCAAAACTTTTTAGTCTAAGACCCACACTTACTTCTTCACTAAGTCCCAAGGATCAAAACCTAGCTAGCTCATAATACCAACATATTATAGCGCCAACGCCATTTCGTGGAAAGCGACGGAATTACGTAAAACGATAATTATGCTAGGTTAGTCTAGGTATACGGCGCCATCCTGTAGCGAGTAGCAGAACTAAAGCATGTTCTGGAAAAGATCTGCTGTGTGATCTCTTGTCTGAAAGATTTTAGTACTTTCGAATGTTTTCAAATGGGTTCTACGTACGGAGGTCGCGTGGTATGAAAATGGGAAACAACGGAGAATAGGACAGTTCTAAATTTTGAGTTCGAATCAACAAGTGCAATTTGAAAAGGGAAATATAGTGCGACTAGTATGTTTAGTGACTTGGTGAAAATACAGTGTCTGTTTAATTGTGAGTAGATAAAACCAATGCATTCTATTTATTCAGAAACCCGGCTTGTAATGGCATTAATTAGCATTACTTTGATTTGAAGTTTGTGCCTTTTTGTGGATTTATATAAGTATAGAAAGGAAACGAACGGTAGACAGTGAGTGTAGAACATTTAAAAGAACAATGAGGATATCAACATGTCGTGATTGAGTCAGGGGCGGATCTAGGAGGGCAATGCCCCCTCCAGAAGAGAAAACTTTCTTATTTTATATATAAATAAAACCCATCCCAGAGTTTGGAGCTCTTAAAAGTAGCTCTAAGTAGCAGTATTACAATCCATCGTCCCCGTCCCAGAAGGCCGTCCTGGATCCGCCCCTGGATTGAGTCAAGGGGCAATGTATGTAATTTGCAATAAAACTATATCAGTCCTGAATGTTAATCATCACAAGGTCACGTAGTATGGAGACGAATCAGGTATCCCTTGCATCAGAGGTGAGTCATCTACTATTGAGCCTCCGTACACGACGGAGTTGGCTAATGTACATTTTGATATTTAAAAATAATAGTTATCTTCCAGATAATAGTTTCAATGTTGGAATTTTTATTAAAATAAAAGGAAATACAATAGTTACATTTTTTATCCCGTAAGGTGAGAAACAGCTGTGTTGCAAAAAAAAAAAAAAAAAAAAAAAAAAAAAAAAAACTCGGAAACCGGAAACAACTATTAAGTTTCTTCTAAATTGTCTGTAAATATAGGGTAAGAAGGGAGGTTAAATTCATTTGGTGTATATATAAAGCCATAAAGTGTGCCTCAATAATATTAAAACAAAGTAGCATTATAGTAGAAAATACCCATAGTAGTATCCAAGTTGTTAGTTTGCTTTTGAAATAAGACAGACACACACAAAGATCCAAATGCTTAAGTTCCCTCCGATTTCCTTTTTTATTCTTAGTTTCAACCTACAGATCCTATTAAACTGCCCGCATTTATTTTTTTCCTCCAACTTACATGTGTTAAGCAGCTTTGACGTTTATGACGGACAACCTATCCTATATAATATATCAATTACTTCCTTCCTCTCACCCTTATGTTCATCCTAAACCTATCATTTGTGTCTAATATGCTTGTAATTACGAAAAGAAAAGTACAAAAAGGTAAGGGATAGAAATACCGGTTTTCTTACAATATCAAAGCGTTTGTTTCCACTATTTTAAAACACCTTTCACTCGTGCAGAAGTCAGCTGGTTTGCATTAAAATCATTTTTGACGTCGACGGGTAAATTCGAATTTTGATTATGTGGTGTATGTATCCCCTATTTCCTTTCTGGTACATTTTCTTTTAATAGGAAACGAAACGAAATGAAATCCCGATAATAATACACCAAAAGACTAAAAGAGACGATGATGATGATTATGAATGAAATGATGGAATGAAGGAAGTATGAGGAAATGAGAACAGCCAGAGAAAACCAACTCACATGGTATCTGTCTACCAGAAAGCACACTTGGCGCGAGGTGAGATCGAACCACGGACCCCACGTATCAGTGGTGAGCGCTCTTACGGTGATCCACTGCGGCCTCTAAAAATAATAGGATATGATATAACAAAATCTATACAGGGCAGAACTAAGAGGAAGGAGGTAAACAGTAAGTCTTCCCGCAATTGAGAGGTCTCGTATTTGTAGCCCAAAGCTAAATTTCTCCAAATTTTTCCCCTCTCAGCTTTGCTAGACGAATATTAAGATGCTACTTTTCAATATAACACAGGCTCTGTTTAACTTTCCTCCAGCCAAAGCTGACTGACATGCTCAAGTGATCTGGCATTGTTAAAAAATAAAAGGGACTAGTATATTGAACATGCATTTTTTTTTTTAAAAAACTGTCATGAGGTGAGATGTATTTTCAACGAGGAGGGAATTCTTTCCTTTCGTTAAATTGAATTACTTTTCTGCCTCCGCAGAACTCTCAGAAAACATTGCCATTACTTTCCTTCCCTCTTTGATGGTTCGGGAAATTTCTGCTTTGGAGAAATATTGATGATTCACAAAATCTCGAAAATTTCGACCATCCTGACTGGGGTTATCCAGGGTTTCCATCAGTCCTACCAGGCAAATGCCGGGATGGCACCTACTAATAGGCCCTATTGCCGATACCTTCCCGAATCCTTCCATTGTTGTTGTTGTTGTTGTTGTTAGACATCCATTATAGAATGGCCTCTGAGCTGTATCTGGTGATTGCTAAATAAATAAATCGTTTAATGAAACGTTAATTATGCCTTTAAGAGCCTGTAAGAAGATTCTCAAAAGTAGTACTGTAGTTTCTTTCTAGAGATGGAGAGATAACAACCGGTTCCGAAAATTCGAGATTTTCTTTTAAAATTTTCAAATCGTTATTAATTCCACAATTATATCGTTAAAGAAGATTTGAATGACGCTTTTCTGTAACTCATAGACAACGATTTCTTAAGCTTTTCTTTCCCTTTCTCTCTCTTTCTTTTTTTTTAAAAAAAAAGCAAACGAAAGGAACCACAGAAATATAACAGAACAATGAGCCCAAAGAGCTAAGTCGTGAATTCAGAAGTTAAAAAAAAAATAATAAAAAAACTAGACAGTATATAAGGGGAAAATGCAACGGAAACAACTTTAAAAGACAGCAATAAATGAACATTTCTTTAAAACTGCGCTTAAAGATGACACAGGCTCTTCACAATTTGTTAGGTGTGATGGTTTCAACTTATGTTGTCCATCGTTATTACTGACACATGAAAAAAAAAAAAGTGTTGAGACTGTTAACCTCTTCTTTTAGTACAGATATAACTTCCACATACATGCTGACTGGCCATAATTTCGTATATACATGCCCCCTCTACACACACACACACACACATACAGGTATATAGACACTCACTGGCTAAATACATAACTTGGTTCCTTTTTCACTATATATATATACATATACATAAAATATGTAAGGAGACAAGGACATAATAAACTTATATAACCTTAACACATTTGGCAATCCACCAGATGTAACACACATTAACATACTGCTTACTTGGTACTGGAAATAAAATTTTTCCAGCAGTTATTGGTCATTCTGGAATCTTTACAAAGAACGTAGTTTTTCTTCTTTTTCAAACACAAAAAATAAGGGGGTTGGAAAAAGGCTGTAATAGAAAACAGTATAACTCTGAATGTGGCGTTTGTTACTGTAGTTACCAGGGATATAAATAGCTATATAAAATGGGTTGTTTCGTTACGTTCCCATTCTTGGTAAGTATTATAAAGAAACGGATATTTTCTTTCTTTCGGGTGAGGGTGTTTTATGTGACTATTTTGTGTGTTTGAGTGCGTGTGTGTGTGTGTTCCATGAAATTTAAGAATAGACATAGTTTGAGAGTTCGACATTTCGTAACTCTCAAGGATTTTTGGACTATAGGAAACAAAACATTGAATATTTTACTGTCTGGAACACATCTTAATATTAGTGCTGTCCCTAAAAGTCATCTTAAAATTGTTTGTGCAATATGTATCCAGCACAATAAGTTATTACAAGGTATGTCCCTATATTTATATCTCATAATGTAGATTCTTTTGTAGAGTAAAACTTGTATATGATTCACTGTGACATATACATTACACTTGTTTTTCATATGATTATATGTTTATTAGTTATTCTTTGTTTTGGATATGAGAGACGGATCATTACGAGAAGTGCTAAAATTGCATGAAATTGCTGCGAATATGTTAATCTGTTATTCGGATTCAGTGGGGACATTCCATGAAAAGTGGTCAAAATGGTAATATATAATGCAGTTGGTATTTGCCTTGCCTGCTAGGAATTGGTTCGATGACCATCCTGTCGGATTAGTTCATTGAGAGGTTACAGAGTGGCATCGTTCATTGAGAGATCACAAAATGACCTCCACGAAGTCCAAATCTCACCCCTTATCATTACTTTTTATGGAGATGGATAAACGAACAAAGTGTATTGGAGTACTCTTCAAACTCTTTGATAAACTTTCTACAGAAGATCCGTGCTTGCCAATATCCTAACACGAAGGCCTTAGAACATTGCTCTTGTTGGTTTAGAGACATGTATTTAAATTGCGGGAAACACAATCGAGAAGTAGATAATGGCATAAAATAAACAATATATGAGAAATAATATCTAGACTTCGCGGGAGAAACAGAGAAATTAGAAAAAAAAAGTTTTCAGGAGGAATTTTTTTTTTTTTTTTTTTTTTTTTTACCAAGCATAAGTATGAATCACTTATACTAACAGTATCAAGACGCGATTATTAAACTCACGTTTAGAATTGACTTATACCAAGTTAACCGGAGGTGAAGCATGACACATAAACCTTCAATTTTGACATATCTCATTTTGGCCAATTTCTTACTTATACTGTTACTTTCTAGACTTTTATTTTATATATACAAAATAAAATTGATGTAGCTATCCTAACTCCAGAGTGAATTGACTTTGTTACGTGTATATTAGCAAAAGCCTATATAGTATTTGAAGTTGATCGCAAGACAAGATTTTCGTGACGAAGTAACGTGACAGAGCTCTTCCAACAGAAACATATACACTTTCCGAGACGAGATTTCATTTTTTATGTCACTTTTTGAGACGAGACAGCCTCCATTCTTGTCTCGTAAGCAATCCAAATAATATTTTACGGTTGAAAAGGGGCACAGGATAATGTTACTCACTACGTTGCACAATACTAAAAATATATAAGTAAATAATATGGAGTGAAAATTCATCTTTAAGTAAATTAAGTCAAAATAGAAGAAGTTATTAGGTGCTCAAATAAAATTTACAGTTTCATGTCCCGTGCTTATAAGCTTTAGGCTAAAGGTGACATATTAATGAAGATGAATTATGAAATAATTGGTGGAATAAGTCTGTAGAAAGAAACGGGAAAACCGCGAGAAAAGCAACGGATATGAATTAGGAACTCAAGAAATAAAGAGGGCCGCGGTGGCTCAGTGTAGAGCGTTCACCTCTAGTGCATGGGGTCCTTGGTTCGATCCCAGCTTGCGCCGTGTGGACTTCGTGGTGGACAAACACCGTGTGCGTGGGTTTTCTCGGGGTTCTCCCGTTTCCTCCCACATTCTTCATTCCACCATTTCATTCATTTCTCATAATCACGGTCTCCTTTAACCTAACTGGCATAACCGTGGGAAGTAAAACTTTAAAATTTCATTTCATTTCATTTCAAGAAATAAAGGAACGTTTGTAGTTTATGAAGTCAAAATACATTTTAGGCGTATAAGTGATGGATCTATTCGGAGTGATAGAGGGAGGCATTTTGAGTCACCCGAAATCCATTTGTTGTCTCACAACCACCTTAGAAGACTAGATCTGCCAATGAGACTAATTTTCGCTAATTACACTTCTGCGAATATACATTTTAATAAGAACTGTATTTAAATGTAAGCAAAAGTGAAAGTTACGTCATTAGAGAAATAATAACAATAAATAAGGTGTGTTAGAAAAATTGGAACTTAGATAAAGACTTATAGTCTGCACAAAGTGCGAATGCCTTATGCCTTTCCAGAGGTGGTATTAAGCTCAAGTAAGAGAAGAGAAAGAGATTTCGGCAAAAGGTATCGCTGAGAGAAAATATGTGTGTGTGTAAGAGAGAACGAGAAAGAGAGAGAGATCCACGTCGTCTGCTTTCAACACGGTGAACAAGCGGCAAGACCTAAATCCTTTCGCATTAGCATCTGTTGCCATCATAAACAAGAACTAATTGCCGGAATGGGAGGTAAAATCTTGGAGCTTCGCTGTCATTAGCCCCGACGTTGGCAGTTTATAAGAGCACCGGGCGTGAAGCGACTCCAAGTAGGATAGAAAGGAATGTACAGCAAAAGAAGTGAACAAGCGACTGGATACTCGGGTGCGAAGTAGTAACGTGTGTGATAGTGTGTGTGGTAGAAGTAGATGTAGGGTTGCCAGATTTCATAAGCTGAAAACCCAGTAAATACACCTAAAACGTTTAGATCTAAATCTAACTAAACTAAACTCGTAGCACAATGAGTTCGATGGGGACCCGGGGCTACCAGTTGCTTTGTGGCACTCATATCTTTGGGGAAATGTGTGGTCAGAGACTTTAATACTGGCTTTCTAGATCGGGGTTTGCTACTTTGTTCTTTCAAATAGTTCCCTAGCTGTCCTCATGACACTGAATGGACGCTGGAATTCTAACACAATTTGGTAAACACGAATAATCACCTATCTTTCCTCTGACCAGACCTGATACTGTTTCTCTTCTCTGGTTTCACGAAAAGCGGTATTCCAGTGCTGCTAGGACGTTGGCAAAATGTTTATCCTACCATTTATAAAACTGACAGTATTTCGAAAATGAAATGAAGTCTTTCAGTTTTACGTCCCGCGGTTACGACGGCTAGACTAAAGGAGACAGTGATGATGAGAAATAAATGGAATGGCGGAATGAATAAAGTGGAAGAAAACGGAAGAACCCCGAAAAAACCATGAACACGGTGTTTGTCCTCCACAAAGTCCACTTAGCGCGAGCTGGGATCAAAACCAAGGATTCCATGCACCAAAGGTGAATATTCTACCATTGAGCCACCGCGGCCCACAGTACTTCTAGTGATTGTAATTACTAATAGGAAGGTCCTGGATTTAGTGTTCGGGCTGATCATTCGGACTAAAGGAAAATGTTTACTGCATCACTGAATCCCCCTACACACATAAATATACCTAGGCATATACATTTGGAGTCATGGAGCGCAAAATAGCTTCTACATAAATGTAAGCACCCTTCTCTGCTGATGTTTTGGAAGGATGATAGCTGCAGAAAATAGTCCAACTAATTATAAGTATGCGATGGAGTTTCCAGTATGGGAGAATTATCACAATAATAGGAGAGAGGAAGTGTTCCGTCAACTAGGAAGGTTCACGAAATAGAAGAAAAATAGTGATATAAAGAATGAGACAGGAATAAATATTCAATTAATTAGTGAGAAATGCGTGGTTGTTAAATAATTTTAATTTTTATAGTTCAATCGATTACAATCAGAGATGATGATGATGATGATGATAATGATAATGAAGCGATAGAACACGAAAGACAAGTAATAGGATGTTAAAGAATAAAGATGAAGTGGCCGTTGGTATGGAGTGTCAGTAGGGCATGGGTCAGCTGGATCGAATTTTCGACTTGGGTAAGTAACCCACTGCGAACTATTATAACTTACCGTGACTCTTCGTGGATCAGAGCGGACCACAGTTGATGGTGAGTGAATTGATCACAGTGTGTCATGGATCGGTTAAGTCCAATCCAGCTTTCATTGACGCACATTTCTGGGTGGCTCAGTGGGTGAGAGCGCTCACTTTTGGAACGAATTATCTCTGATTCGATGGCAGAAATATGAGAGAGGTATGCCTTCTGGTGTTTCTTACGAGACGGGATTTGAACCTGTCTCGTCTCGAGAAGGTATTTTGAAAGTGTTGTCTCGTCTCGAAAAGTATACATTTCTATTGGAAGAGCTCTGTCTCGCCTTGAAAAGGTACTTCGAAAGTGTTATCTCGTCTCTAAAAGTATACATTTCTATTGGAAGAGCTCTGTCTCGCCTCGAAAAGGTACTTTGAAAGTGTTGTCTCGTCTCGAAAAGTATACATTTCTATTGGAAAAGCTCTGTCTCGTCTCGTCTCATGGGGAACACTACTGTCTTCTCATGCCCACAGGTGTTCTCGGTGTTCCTTACCAATCATCCCAATCATTAATCTCTCACAATTATCATATCTTTAACCCAGAGAATGCATAAACGTGGGAGTTATCCTTCTTCGCCTAAAGTTACGCCTTACTGTATAAGTTATTTCACTATTATATTCAATACCTTAAAATTAAACTCCTTTTCATGAAAAACTCCAACGTCTGGCAACCCTAGGCAGAAGAAAGCAAAAGTGAGCTTAGACGCAAGACATCCAAATTGGCTCTTGAGTTAAGTTTGGTTGTTTGACGTCTTCTCACATTTCGGAGCCATTCAATTAATCGTTTATCTTCCGTTGAAGTGAGAAATAACATTACATACTTTTCTCTGTCTTTATATATATATTATCCACTCTCGCCTTCTCTGATGTTGGAACTTTGTGTCTGTCATGGCCATGTAAAAACATAGGTTCTATGAAAGACTTACGAACAGGAAAAAAAAGAAGAAAACATCACACGGTTCCAAAACGTCCACTTAGTAATCATCAAAATAACTGATGTAAAGAAAAGAAAGGGAAGGGGAGTGGAAAGGTAATAGCTTATGTTATAATTAAACTCTAATTGTATTTAAATATATAATAAATGCTTTCAAATTTTGTTACAAAGATGGAGAATATATCTTCCCTTTTTCTTTCTTGTACCATCCATCTTCATCTTTAATCAGGGCCTGATTAAGGGGGGGGGGAGGTTAGGTGGGTTGTAGATTATTCGGGCCTCCAGATGGACGGGGATCTCCACTCTGATCTTAAGCTCAACTGGCTGTCTAAAAGGAATCATACAAGATACAATATTACCAAAACTATGAAGCAAATTTCATCGTTTATTAATTCATCGTTTTAAATTTGCATGTCGTAGAACTACCGTGTATTCCCTTAACTTTCCTACTGTATACAGTCCGCAGCAAAAAACCCGCAACATGAGCAGGTAAGTTTATTGTGAAACTACTCCTAACAGCGCAGGGAATAAACATAACGTCTAAGTGGCACGAATCAGGCCAGGAGAAACCTCTGTGTCCTCTCCTGCACACATATTTTGGAGCAAATGACTTCGTCGTTTCACAATAAACTTACATGTTTATGTTGCGGGTTTTTTGCTGCGGACTGTACTTTCATAGAAATGTATTAGGCGAAGTCAGCAGGGGCCACATATTTTTCGAGGCCCGGGCCTCCGGAGGATTTAACCCTGTCCTTAATATTAAATTTGTGTCACTGAATAATGTTACTATAGACTGGATCTACGTCATTTTCATTAGTACGTAACACTGTATTCATCAATGTAACAACAACCTCATCTACTATACGAAATTAGATATAATAATTATTATTATTTCTATTATTAGATTGTTATCTTACTTTTTCATGAATTATCTTAATTTGAATTCGTATTATTATTGGTTGATAATCAAACTAGTCGTTGGATACGAACCTTCGCTCCGTTGTGTACTATAGGTTAAAATCGTGCTTATTTTTAATTGTTTACGTTTTAAAAAAAAATATTAATATATTATTTATTAAAATATTTCTGAGTATGCCTAGCAAACCATACCAAACTCTGTATCAATTTATGCAGTTATCCAAGATCTTTATAATAAGCAACGTTGTGTTTATTTAAATAATTGAGCGGTAAAGTGATAGCGCAGGTAACGACATCTATTTAGCGTCAAGCAAGCAAGCTGTAGCGCAGTACCATGATTGTTTATTACTAGGAATCAGGAGTAAAAGTGGGTCTGAAATGATAGGGAGAGCATGACGTAATGTCGTCTCCTGTGCCTATTTTTAGCCATTGTAAATATTTACGAAGTAGAGGGACGCTATAGATATTTTATGTAAGTGTGGGTACGACGTCCCCTGCGTTTCCTCTGACTTTTACTTCTGCTAGGAATCATATTTAATAAATCAGAAACACATCTCAGTCTGTGAGTACCACCTAGTATTATCCAAACGTGAAAACATTTTAAGAGAGCAACGTGTTGCATAAACTTGTAGGCGAAAATATTTGGATACTCTTAATCCTTTATTTTATAAACGGTAGACGCCTCCTCCGTTTGTCAGTCATTGCTAATTCCTAATAGTTGATAGTTATTCTAATAGATGCCACTAGCTGCGTCTGTCTCCTACTTGATATCAAGAGATGTCGCTAGCATGCAAACAAGCCGAAGGCTTGGGAGAACAACTAGTTAGCGTGATGCACAAACAAGCAGACAGATTTTTGCCTTTTATTACTGATTCGCATTTGCAGCAGCAATTAGTATGATTGAAGTAAGTACACAGAAAAGATACATAATGAAACCTATTTTTTTTTTTTTTTGGACGAGAATTGAATAACATAATAAATAAATAAATAAATATAAAAGGTATACCCTGTGTATGTGCCAATTTAGCAATATATCGAATTCTAGCACGTGAATTATGTAGACATGTATGCATGATATTTCTCATTATTATTATTATTATCATTATTATTTTCATACTAGTGTTAAGAAGCTTCTTTATTGTATATATTAGCCGTTTACTGATAATTTTGAGAGTACTTAAAGAGCACGTGAGCTGTAAAAGATAAATAAAACGTGACACGTTGTTGAATGTTATTTATTTTAATTATTACTATTACTATTATCAGTAGTAGTAGTAGTAGGTCCCTATTCGCATCGCTGGAAGACTAAATAAAAGACAGTGCTTAAACAAACAAAGACGATGAAAGTTTTTTTCTCTTTTTAATACTTCATCTTATGCTTTAGCTCAGTGATTCCTAAACTTTTCTGACTGACGACGCACTTACTGGGCGTTCACAACATTGCGACAAATTTGTTTGATTTTTTAATTAATAACAATATAAATTATAATAATAGTCTATAAGCCTGTAAGTCTCTGTAAAGTATTGATTATGTAGATCTGAGCATTATTTCTGCCACTGGAGGCATTAACTAAGTACAACCAGTCTCAAAATTGATTTGAACTAATTGGGTGGTCCCATGCCAAAACGGACTAACTATACATTTGTGATGAATTTGAGATAGAGGGACATTTTGTGAACTGAAAGTTTTATCATGCCAGAATGAACCAAGTTATGTAACTTCTTTAGTTCACCAAGCGATGGAGCAAGTTGTTGTGATAAGTAGATTCTATGGCAAGTGATGAATTTTTAAGTTCTCAACACAAATGTCACTCTATTTCAATTTCATCCCAAATGTAGTTAAATCTCTTTTAGCATGGGACCACCCAATTATTAAATGCTTAAAATTTCGTGACAGACCGGTTGGAAGCCACTGGCATAGACTAGGAGATTTAGCCATAGACACTGTTCTTAAAATTTTTATATTCTGTAAATTGATTAAACAAATTTCTACATCTATTGTGCTCATCATATATTCTCTTGAGATGACTATAAAAGTCTTAACAGCTCACGCATTCTCAAAATAAGATTTTTACGAGATTTAAAAGCTTGAAAGTATATAACTTATATTATCTCTTGGTGACTTGGTGAAGTGCTTAGTAATAGCTTTAGGAAAAAGAGAAAGGTGATAAATGTATACAGTTTATGCGGAAGCTTTACACCAACATACTCTCAAAAGACCGTACAAAATGCACATATTCTTGGAACATTTGACATAATTGACATTTCAAAGATTATGATTCGTTAAGATTTGATTTGTTAAGGTTATTATGGCGTAGTTGATAAGAGTGATATCTTATTATACCAGCAGTAGTGAATCCTTTTGGTAACTGGGAATTTTCACGTACTAATTAATGTTATTTGCAGAAATCTTGTGCATTTATTTTTACGCCACACAGAGATAATAAAATAATTGACCTAATATAGTTTAGTACGAAATGGGATGAAGTGAAATTTATTTGTTTGTTTGTTGAAGCTCAACGTCTCTTCTTAACATCAAGGCTATATAAGACGTGGATCTACAGTTTAACTCTCAGTGACGATTTACCCAATTGGTAGTGACTTCTCTTTCTTCCCATGCTTTCGACCTACCTACGTGGTAGTAACCTTCCTTCTGTTACATGCTGCCAACCTACTTATGCGGTAGTGACTTCCCCTTTTTTACATGCTTTCCACCTACCTACGTGTAGTGGTTTCCTCTTCTTTATATACTTCCGACTACGTACATCATCTCTTCTTCATATAATTCTGGCTTATCTACGTGCTAATGACCTATCCTCTTTCACATCCTTTCGAGACCACTACATCATAGTGACTTTTGCAGTACAATGTTTGAAGTGGCATTAACTTCTAACTTATTTAACATATTCGGGTTGGAGTTTTTATATAAATCTCAAAGAGGATGCTTTGGGAATGTGAGTCAAGGGTACAAAATTTAAGTACCCTTCCATCTGTACAGTCTAGCCGCAATTTTAATACCCGTACCACTGAGGATTTAAAGTGGAATACGAACAACCATTATACCTTCAATACTCTTCCACTAGGAATTGAATCAGAGAACCAATGGAGTTTAAGGACATGAAGTGAAATCTTTAATATAACGTCCCACGGTTTCTGCTTTGTGTTTCTAACGAATTGGATGATAAATGCAAAAGAACACAGATTAAATTGTTGGTAAAAATGAAGTTACTGGTGAAAAAGTAAAACACAAATACACAATAGCTACCATTCGATCAGATGACCTGGAATCAATCGAGGACCCTTCACACTGGTAGTAATCACTCTACCACTGAGTAACCATGAATACGAATTACTTTTAGAGCAGTATAGCAGGCATTGTACTCTGATCAATGTTTGAACATACGATCACGTGCAGTAGAAGCCATAACGGTATGACCGAGCTAGCAGAATATATTCTGAAATCATTAAATTTAATAATCCCGACACAATCTGAAATGTATGAAACAGTACATTTACTTAAGATTTTTCGTTGTCTTTTTAAATAACATTGCAATGAAGCCCACAGCCTCTTGATAGTCTTATTCGTGTGAACATACAAAGCAAAGACCATTGTATTTTTTAAATTATTTTGTGATAAAGAGCATTTATTTTTACGAAGTTCGGTGAGAACTCAGTTTCTAGAAACACATGAACCATTATTATTATTATTATTATTATTATTATTATTATTATTATTATTATTATTATTATTATTATTATTATTATTATTATTATTATACTTCATTGCTTTTAGGGGAATAAGTTTAAGAATCCGTTTCTAATCGCGATAGTTCTCAACCTGGACTGAAATCTTTCTTTGAGTTTAACGTCCCACGGTTATACCTGTTAGGCTACGGGAAACTTGGTGGAATGAGAAAGTGGGAAGAAAGGATCCCGAGAAAACCCACGAGCACAATGTTGCCCACCACAAACTTGCTTAGCTGGAGATCGAACCAGGGACCCCACGCACCAGATGTAAGGGCTCTACCACTAAGCCACCGTGACCCCCCAACGATGTGGATTGAGTTTGAATACGTCCACACATTATCATTCACTCCACCGTCTTTGTCTGTCTCGAATAAATGCATTAAAAAAATGTTCCTAAGCGAATGTATGTGCACTTTCGCCCATCATATAGAGTTGCCTTGATGTATTGATCAATCGAAAACGAAAGGGAACATAACATAACGTTTCAACTAGTTTGTTATCTGATGAGATGGCGACAGATATAGATCGCTCCATCGAACCAGTTACGTTCCTTTTAACTCTGTCCAAGATTTTTTTTTTATTACTTTTGATGCTCTTTCGCGCTTTTAGCCAGAAAATGCTAGACTGTTTGCAATGTTGGCACTCATCGGAAGTTTTTTTTTTCGTAATAAATAAATACATAAATAAACTAGTTTGTTTTTACACATGGTTAGATTGTAGTGCGCATAAGCTGTACGTGCCATTATCAGTGGATTCACTGGGATTCACGGCGCAACGCAATGTCAGTAACTGCCCGACAAATCAGGTGCAGTTTCTCTGCTGATGGGAGAAAAAGCGTTACAATGGTGGTAGTGATCCCTCTCTCTCTCTTTCCGACTTTTCTGCTATGGTTGGTTCCGTTTACACCCCCTCCCACACTCTCTATGCCCATCCAAACTCACCACCGTTAGTTTACGTGGAAGTGAAATAAGCTAATATAAATGGTTCTGATAGGCAAAGGAAGGGAACAGACAGCAGAGAGGTAGGTGTTTGTTGTTGGGTTTTGCTTTTATGCGGGAACGTGTGATACGTGACGATTTGTGTGGAACGTAAACATCAGAAACGCTAGAATTGAAATTTACAGTCATGAATACAAAATTAATTCACAGTTCTGAATTTCTACCCCCTCCTATGCACTTTAGATAAACACACATATCGATAATGCATTATATATATATATATATATATATATATATATATATATATATATATATATATATATATATATATATATATATATATATATATATACAAAATACAACACGTAAATATAACGCTTTGTTCAATATTTTAATTTCTCGTAAATTTAAGGCGAAAATTCCTATGGAGATGATTCATTTTAGGAATTTGAAATGTACAGTCTTGTTTTAAAAAATGCTGTCCATTCATCTTTATGTGAATTTCTACATTATCACTTAGGCACGGAATATGGGACTAGATTTTTTTTAAAAAGTACTAAAATCTGTACTGAAAATTGCAAGAATATCGATGATCTTAAAAAAAAATCTTATAGCACGACTGAATCTTAATATGAAATAAAATGAAATCTTTTAATTTTTACGTCCCATGATTATGCCGGCGAGGCTAAAGGATACGGTGATAATGAGAAATGAATAAGATGGTGGAATGAACTAAGTGGGAGAAAACGGGAGAACCACGAGAAAACCATGCACACGGGTTTGTCCACCACAATGCTCACTTGGCGCGAGCTGAGATCGACCCAAGGACTTCATGCACCAGAAGTGAGCGCTCTACCACTGAGCCACCGTGACCCTTATGTATCTCAATAGTTGCAGTTGAATGTCACCACAGACCCTATATAGACTACAAAACAAAATCCTTTAAGCTACACATCCCTCTATTACGTACACTTTTTTCTCGAACTAGTAAGAACAGGAATCGGTAGCATGTCTTGTAATCCGGCAATCTTGGAAGCAAAATAGTGTGGTGGGGAACGGCCAAAACTGTGAGCTCAAGTAGCAAGAAAGCATTCGGCCAGTTGGCCCATGCTTGGCTTTTGGTTTTCTACGCTTGCCTTTTCAACACATGCTTTCATACAATCTGCCTTTTCGTTGTACTTGCAAGCGATACTTTAGATCCTTCGCACAGCGTGATAGTATCACTGAACGTTCATTAGTTATTGACTTGCTGCCAGCTTAAAATGCTTGCGTCACGCTTGAATGGAACACTGAATGCAAGTTTGCTCCCAATGTAACTCCGTTACTGGAATCCAGCTGGAGACATGCTTGCACGCTTTCCAATCAAGCCGGATGCAAGCTTGCTGACTTCCAATGCAAGCTTACAGCAAGCGGTTTGCAAGTTGTCTTTGCTACTAGGGAGGAATGATCCTGCATGATTGTGCTCCCGCCAACTGCGCCGTATTGAAACCCCAGTAGCATTCGAAGCCTACGTTAATAGTAGATTCTGTCCTACCTCTCAGTGTTGCATAAGGACTTATTGTAGGCCCTATATACAAGTAACAATGTTGTATGAGTAACAAAAGTACGACTCAGGTCTTTCAAGAGAATCCAGTGTATAATGCCCAAAAAAGCAAAAAGTTCAATTGTCGAATTGTAGTATAATGTGACACATGGAATACCGTTGATAGAATAATAATGACTAATGTAAAAATAGTGATTGCTCTTTATTTTGCTAGTATTTCCTCGTTAGTTTACTTCAAATAAATTACAGTGCAATTATTAGGAACTTATCTATTACTCAAAATACCATGCAGAATAAACATGCACTTATTGACTATCGATACTGTATGTAAGCTACATTGTTTTCGCAAAGGGTAACTACTCCGAGAACTTCTATAAAACTATGTTCTAGCGTTTGTTATACGTATATGAACTACTAAGAGACTATGATTAAAAAAAAAAAAAAAAAAAAAAAAAAGGAAAGAAAGCAAAAATGTCTATGTTTTGTGTGTGTGTGAACTTGAGACACGACGAAGGCGTGTCTTATCGAAAACGATCAATAAGTTCTTTTCTGCGTTCGAGCAAAAGAAGACAAAAAAAAAGTCTGTGATTTTTTTCCTTAAGAGAAATAAAGATAGAAAAAATCAGGAAAAAACAAAATAAGAAAGCATGTTGTTGAACTGTATGAAGTAAAAAAACACAGTCATCAGCAAAAGTAAGTTCACAAAGGTCACGCAAAACATTGTTTCTTCCACGTTTTGTCTTCTCTGCTACTGGTATTTCTTATAAGTTTGCTGTTATAAGGTTCTGTCACACGAAAATGGTGCATACATGAAAACATCAGACGGATTTTGTTTTCAACTAGCGAAACTAAATGCAATATTACTTTTGATGAATACATTCTTCACTAGTGCAAAAATATTAGGAGGACAATATATATATATATATATATATATATATATATATATATATATATATATATTTTTCAACATGTAAAGTTCTTATATTTCTCTTCTAACTGAGTGGCTAATGGGCGTGATTTCAGGTTCGATACCCATTAGGCAGGTCCGTAGAAAGAACACTAAAGGAGGAAGCATATATATATATATATATATATATATATATATATATATATATATATATATATATATATAGGTAATTTAAGTTCATTTTGCACATCTTACATACCAACAAGCAAATTTTGCTTTCACCTTGGCAAAACCACTTCCAAGACATTTGCCTTGGTCAAGGGGGCTTAAGACGACGCCTTGTCAAGGGCGGAGGTTTTCTAGTGGTTCAGTGAGTTGAAGAAAGGACGAGAGACCGTTGTAGACATGGAGCGATCTGGACGCCCTTGAACGAGTGGTTTGAACAAAAATGTGGCTAAAATAAAAATCTCCTGGACCTCGACGTGTAATAGCGTAGCGCTGCTCTAGCGAACACTCCATTTCTCATGTTTTCTGCCGTGACCAAAATCCAAACTCAGTTTTACCATCACGCGTGATTTTCAGTGCGTCAGAGCTCGGACGCGCCTGTTACCCGGTGCGTTGCTTAGCTTAGACCCCCCACCACAAATCCTCCGCTGGGGAGCTGGCTGCTGGCGACTGGAGTGCCCGCCCACGGCGTTTCATTACATTACGGACGAACCCTGTATATAGGCCTACAACAAAACTTAATTTTCATGAAGTAATGGACACTCGAAAAACTTTGAAAATTAAATTGATACAAACAAATCATTTAAAATCTAGTTCATTTCGAAGCAAACAGAAAAAAAAATCATATAAATCAATGGGCTAAAAAAATGGAGCAGGATTCACAGCGTTAAAGCCTAAGAGCCTTCTATCAATTTACTTGAAAATAGGTTATTTATAGATATTTCGAATTTCCATTAGAATAAATATAAACTTTGTGTGTAGTGTGAAATGAGAATGCCCTCGAAACATTTTACGTATCAAAGCCCCTTATGCATTCTGTACAAATTTATATTTGCATAAATGATCATAGCACCGGTAATACAAATATCTGCATCTCTCCTCATCTCCATAAAACAAGCAGCTTGAAGAGGGGGGGATGGGGGATGGCATATGAAATGTATGTATGTATGTATGTGATATGTGGGTGTGAGTGCCGGCCGGATGTGTATGCATATATGTAAGTGTGATATGTGTATGTTTCATAATAAAATGCAGTCGTCAGGTGTATGTAAGCGTCTTTGGGCACGGGAGGTTTTGAAGGTTGACGGAGTGAGTGAAATATTCCAGCGACTCTCTGGAATGACTCTATACGAGCTTCTGGAAAAGCTGCTGGAGGTCGTTACAAGGCGTGGAAGAAAAGATGTCTTGTTATTTTTTCATTGTGTTTGCCCTTACCGAAAAGAAAAGAAAAAGAAACTACTTTCAAAAAGACCACACAACAAACAACAGGCCGTTCACATTGAGAAACACTGCGCAAGACCAAAAAAAGCGAAAAGGAATTTAGGGGGGAAAGGAAGTTTTACAATATAAACCGTACGACTGGCAGCACCTCACCTACACATTCAGAAATCCCATCCGTTCAAATCTATATCTTCCTTCTATTTTTCTCTATGTTCTATCTATCTATTTTAGTGTTAAGCCTAACCTGGGTAAAATTTTAAGGTGGTCTTGTAGTACTTTCCTGAAGCCTTAATCTTTTAAAGGTACTGCAGATATAAAGTAGTAGCAGAAAGTCCGTTGTTTGCACGAGAAAAATACGTTTTTGAATAATTCTCTTTGAAAATTTTCAATCCTTTCCTCTTCCCTTAAGATATACATTTCAATCACAATGAAATGATTTTTAAAAAAAAAAAGTCGATTTAAGTGATAACTGTTCAAAACTGAATTTTGAACGGTTGAAACGTTTCTTCAGTTTCGCCATTTTATGAATACAAAGCGGGAAATTAAGATATTTTTAGAAATTGTATTTCAAAAACGAAGAAGCATGTTCAAGTACATTTTTAACGAGGAGTTCCATATGACGAGTTTCCTCTCTCAAAGGTGATAGACTCGTGAGATATTTTATTTTTGGAGAATATTTTAACCCTCCTTCCCCTTCCCCGTCCTTAGGATATGCATTCTAACAGATGAAATTAACAAGATAAAACCTCGATCAGAGCCAAGCACTAACCATGTACAGAAATCTATTTCAAACAGTTTACCCGTTTTACCGTAATAGAGACAAAAAAAAAAAAACCTTCTATAACAAAACTATCCATGGCTTTGGATTGGATATTGAAACAAAGAGAACACTGACCAAAAACTTCAACACACATTGTGTTTTAAATTATTATGTGTTACAGTTTCGGATATCTAACATATTCTTCATCAGATAGTGCCTGAGGAAGGATATGTTAGAAATCCGAAACCGTAACACATTATAGTTTAAAATACAGTGTGTGTTTAAGCTATGGTCAGTGTTTCTTTGTTACAAAAAAAAAAAAAAAAAAAAAAAAAAAAAAAAAAAAAAGTTGATGCAATTTTTATAAATTGAGAAAAAAATATAGAAATTGCCCCCCTTCCCCCGCTTAAATTCAGAATTTACAAAATAAAGAAGAAGAAGAAGCATGCATCTACTTGTTTTAAATGAGGTCGTTATATACCATGTTTTATCTCTGTAACATGAAAGACTCATAAACTATGCTATTTTTGGCATACATTTACGAGTTAGAACCTCCCCCAGCCTCCTTAAAATATAATATTTTAATGAAAATAATATGATAAAATCTCGGTTTGAGGACAGTCCTTACTATGGCGAAATGATGTATTTTTCCAACGCTACAACAATTTAATTTTTTCTTGAAAACTCCGCATGAGAATTTTCTCTTCAGCATATCATTTTGTTTAGCTCGATGCGATCTATTGATTAGTGCTTAAAGTGAGCCGGTATGAGCCGGTTATACATCCGAAAGTTAGAAAATCGGCCGGTATGGCATACCGGTAAAAATAACTTATTTAAATAGTAATTTGCGTGTAGAAAATGAAAAACGATTTTACACACATAAATAATTATGACGTTGGCATTGAGTCAACAAATGTGTTGGTACTACCAAAGATTTCGTTGCTGCTGTTTCGAAAGAAATAACAGTTCACTATCACCCTATTCAATGGCAGAATTTGTGCTCTTGATTTTTTAAAAACATTTTTGTGCGAGTAATTAAACCCCCCTCAAAAAAATTCTAACTACTGTACCGCCCTCCTGAAACGTTTGACCTGGATCCGCCCCTGGCATTGACAGGACTCTTTTTGCTTTAAATTCAAAATTGTTCTTTTCGCATTGTCTGGACTTCTATGTTTACAATTATTAGAAAATTAATGTTGATCACGAGACGATAGGAGACCAGAAGAAGCTTTTCAAAATGGAAATGAGATTGGAAAGAATCATTAAATACTAGATACTAGAGACGAGACGAGAGTGCCTACAAAGCCTTGAAAACGAGACGAAAAAGAATATGGGCATATATGTGTTTTCGTATGTTCATCCACATAAAGGCCGCGTTGGATCACTATGATATTGTAAATGTGATGTTTAAGTAAAGGCACCAACCGGATTCCTCCACATTTAGATCGCCGATATGCTATAGCAAAATCTCAGAAAAACGAAATCATTTTATAAATATTTATTTCTGTTTGGCTAATGATAGTCGGGAGTAAAACATTTACTATATTGGTCCTCACTCACTCTCTCTCTTTCTTTAGATTTTTCACATTAAAAATGGTGCAAAAATATCAGCAGTAGAGATGCTTTCTAGGGATCTGTCAAAATTACTGCTCTAAGTGGTCATATTTGTGGCATACCGTCACCTTATTTGATGTCACTTGAAGCACTGGTATATGTTAATTATAATTTTGGGATATATTTCATTAACCATATTGTGTATTGTCCTCTTGTTAATGTCATAATGAAAAAGCTTGGTTAAGGTATACTTCAATATCAGATTCATCCTAATGCCATTGATAGCATGGTTATCGTCAAGGTATCAATTTTGAAGTTAACAAAAATATTAGTTTTTCTCGAAAATTACGCATAATGTTTCATCATTCATCAACCCGAGCCTTTTTTTTGTTCATCTCAGTCAGATCTTTCGATTAGCGTATGACTTATCTCTCAATAAATTTGTTTCCGTTAAAAGATAATAATGTAGTATAATTTTTCATAACTTTCAAACAGTGATGAAACTAAGGAGGGGCAAACAGGGCTTATGCTCCGGACGCCAAAGTGGAGGGGGGGGCGCAAAACTGAGCAAATATTTATTTTCACTATAAGGCAAAGAAAGGAGTTTTAGTAAAATAAAGATCATAAAAAAAAAAAATAGCTCAGAAACTTAACAGAACAACAAATACTCACCAATCTTAGGATCATATCCATAGAAAATAAGTTAGCTTCAAAACTATCTTTTGAGGACATTGTAAAAGCCTTTGTAGCCAAAAGGGGCCGCAAAGCTAAACTTCAGTTCCAGCTTTTTTGTGTTTTCATTTAACTTACATCGATATAAGAGATTTGCAAAATGTCTGAGTACAATACTGGAGACAAAAGCTTGACTGTTTGTCATAATTAAACATTCTATTCTAAAGCAAAAGACTATTGATTCGTTCTACATATATGCACATCCCAATATAATTCCAAAAGCATTGTGATTTGCAGTTGACAAGCATGTTCTTCTCAGATTATTTGGCAATCAAATTCTAATTATTTTGGTGTTTTATCTTCCATTAAAAATAAAATTATATATTGCAATTTTGAAATCAAGTTTTACCACTTAAATCAAAATGGAATAGAAGAATTACCGTGTGATGTCAGTATTAGGTGTAGACGGGGAGCGTTTTAATTTAGTTGGTCGGGGGGCGCTAAGGCGAGTTGTTGCCCCGGGCGATAACTAGCCTAGTTGCGTCACTGCTTTCAAACGCGATGAATCAAATAGATTTATGTAATCATTTGATCTTTAATAAAGATGTAATTAAATAATCTTACTTCACGCATAAGGTTTTCAGAATTAATTCCTCTTATTTATTATCTATTATTTTACATAAAAAATAAACTTAAAAATAACGTAGGTAAGACGCACAGAAGTGAGCATAAGTTGATTAGAAACGAAGCAGGAGAAAAAATACTTGACTAAAATGGAAGCTTGTCAAAAAGTGAAGTGTTTGTAAAAGATATTTCTTTTTTTCTCACGTTGTCATCATTGTACGAATAAAAAAAAAAAAAAAAAAAAGACACACCGCGACTAATCAAATAGTACTCCATGTCTTATGTTGTCTGTTTATATTAACACGGCGTCATTTCATCTTACTTCGGATGTGAATAAGTTTGAATACGAGAAAAAGGTAGCTGTTTAACTTTATCGTGCTAATAGGGACGATAATTCGTTAACCACTAAGGTTTACTTTCAAGTATGGTAGCAGGTAACAAGGAAGAATCTATGTAACTTTATATATAAATACATTCACACACTGCATATGTTTCTTTTTTACTTCTTTATTTGTACTGGCTTATATAGGGACCGTCATTCTGTCGTTATACAAAAGAAAAACTGTCGTCAGTGGAGTGTGGACAAATTCCAGACACCATAAATTGTGTCCTCCATTAGCACACCCAAACGAAGAGCGGATACTATATACCAAAATAGAAATGTAGTAATATTTAGATATATTTTCTTTCTTTGGCACTTTATGTGCTGTTGGAAATTGTGTGACAGCATAATTTAAGTGTACCTAATATGAACAACTTTTGTTATTTCACTTCTTACGGAACGGTTTATACATACGACAGAACATATTTAACGAAAAGAGACACATCAAATGATTATCTTAATGACACTGAATATTCTATGTAGAAATATATGTTTATTAGAACAATTATTCCTTCAAACGATCGACCTATAGAAAATAAGAACCCTTCGCAAGCTTTGTTGCGCATAGTTCCAGGTTCGACTTGCTGCAGGAAGAATAGGATTTTCGGTTTTGACTCAGATCGAACTTATTGATTTCATTAATTGGTGTGTAATGCCCATTTCCAGCGCCAAAGGTGCTTACGTACTACTTTTTAAAGTAAATACTAGCTGAACTTGCGATATTTACACAGTTCTAGTATGTGTGTCAATCTCCTTCCCACTTCTCACAATATCTGTACAAGTCCCTTTACTGACATAAGTAAAGAACAGAAGACTCTCAAAGGGAGTGGATTGCTATAGACAAACATATAAATGTAGTATTTTAATATGTTGGGGTGAGTTTGTGGCAACTTGGATAAGCGACAGATGATACAAAATGCAAATATTTTTATTTCTTATATTTCCATATCCGAGTACGCCTCATTGCGGGTCTACAAGCCTTCGAAGTTGCCAGCTTGCAATAGGTTTTGTCATTCAGATTAAAGAAAAGCGCCTGAAATGTCCATCAACCCGCTATACGTAACTCCTCTACTGGTTGCCTTTCACAAGGGTGTCAACCTAGTGGCAATATTTAAACTAATAGGGCCAAAACGACCCTTAAAATGTGGAATAGAAAAGTAGACAAGATTCTTTTCTTTTCTTTTCTTTTTCTTTTTTTTTTTTAATGAATGAGAACTGGCAAATCCATACAAAATCTGGAATTGAGCAGAGAAAACGGCACGTTTGTAGCACTTTTCGTTTTCGAGATTTCACTGTCGAAAAGAATTGTCCACAAACATAAACATAGCACTTTAATATGGAGATTAGCCACAAATATATAAACCTAGCTTTTAACATATAGACCTATATCATAATCACTCTTTGAGGTTTGTTTATCCTAGGCTTCGTTCTTCCACAGCAGATAGAACCTGGGATCATACACACCGAGTCACTTAGCTACAGTTTATTAAGATGTGACAGCTTCTTGAGGTATTCAGGATCTGTAGAAGTTAAGAAGATAAGTATTCCACAAACAACGACTGACAGTGTTGCGCACGAGGCACAAGACGAGGTGAGACGAAAAACTTAGCTTCTTACTTCTCATTTTCGTAAATTCACAGAAATTTCGTTTTGATTCTTTTTTTTTTTTTTTTAAAAAAAAAAAAACTTTCACGTCTTAACTCGAGAAGCTTTTCGTCTGGTTTTTAAAATTCATGTACAAAATTTATGAACTGATTTCTATTTGCATTATTTATTTATTTATGTATTTATTGAAACGTGTACTATAGGTGATACATTTACATAACGTTTTTTAAAGTCCTTTGTTGTACCAAATATATGAACAATGAAATTATTATATTTTTAATAAAGCTATTAAAGTAAGTGCAAATTTTTCATAATTGAAAATGTTGAAGGTCATTGATCCTGGTTTCCTCACAGTAGAAAAAAGTGTTTTTTTTAAATTTCTTTCTTCGGTGACTGTAGGTTATCAAGTTTGTTTTATAACAGTTGATGGAAATAAATAGAACGCCATTGACTGTTCTACAGGATTTTTAATGAACTCATTTTATAGTTAGCTAGTAGATTGAAATAGTGTTCAAATTTTGGATCAAATGTGTTTGTCTATGTGTGAGAAATTTGAGAAATTTATTTTGGATTCATTCAAGTTGCTGACATTTTTTAATATTGTGCAGATTCATACCGTTGACGTATATTCTAATTTCGTCCTGACATATGAAAAAATATAGTATTTTCAACGTACGAATTGTTTTATAATCTTTCTCTATCATATTCATAAACCCTAGTGCTGGCATCTTCTGTCACTTGATCAATGTGATGACCAAAGCGTAGTAGGTAGTCAAAAAATTTAGAACACCAGTACAGTAAAAAAAAAAAATATATATATATATATATATATATATATATATATATATATATATATATATATATATATATATATATATATATATATATAAAATTTTATCTTGAAATGATGAGAGTTCTTCCGCGTTACAAGAGGTCCGTAAAGAGTGTGATAGATCATTTAAACCGTATTCATTATTGGAGTATATTCTGTAATGGCTTGTGTATCTTCAAACATCGATAAATGCTTTTCATTATGTTCGTAAATCACTTCATCAATGTATATATATACAGTTTTTGAGACCTAAGATTTGAGTGAAACTAGTGTTGCTCACGAGGCTTGAAAAAAATCTCGGCTCGTGGCTGGCGAGACAACCGAATATACTGAGCACACATCAAGCAATTAAAAGCATTTTGGCCAATCACAAATAATCCAATTTAAAATGCATCATCTGACCGACATAGCTCTTCATGGACTAAAGTGCCAGATACATTTTTTTTTCTTAGTACAAGCAAACAGTTGAAAATAAAGAGTCATAACATACTAACTACAAATTCCCAGTCATTTGCATACAAGCGACTCCTAATGCCTTAAAATTGATTATTATGGTGGAGACTTCTCATTTTTATTAGGTTTGTTTTACATCTGTGAAAAGGCTTTTGTTTCATAGCGTACTGGAAAGTGCGGGAGAATGAAGGACTGATTGCAAGCGAATGCAGGCGAGTAACACAGAGAAAAAAACGAGCGCAGAAGGAATATGGACTTACGCTATTTGTATAGTCACCGTTATTAGCAATATTTTGAGAAAATACATGTAATTTACTGAAGTGCAGTGCTTCTCTCATAGATTATATTGCAATTCTGTGCGTGTTGCATGTATTGATAAGTTCCTTAGACACTAGTCTTTCTTTGTGAAGTAATAGAATTCACTCGTAAATTTTAGATTTTTTTTTTTAAATTGACACTGCTCAATTACGTGTAATGTTCAATATCATCGTTCAGAACCTATTAGATTACTTCGAAAGTTATTTCTAAAAATATAATCGTAATTGGAGTAATAATATAGAGCAAGTATTGAAATTGTATGTCAAATAAGAGATAATAACGTTTTTTACACATTGATCGTTTTCTATAATGTGACAACAGTTTGAAGCAAACCATTTTATTTAAAACACTTTTCCCTCAATTTCCATCCCATAAAACCCTTCCCAACGTACAACTCATAACTCATTCTCGTACTTCCTTTAAATTACAAAACTCTTCCCTCCCCCAATTTTATGTCCCTTGACACTATCTGCCCATAATGCTCTTCTCTTTCTCTAACCGTTCCGCTCTTATATGACACTAGGGTTGTTCATTTAGTCCATTAGATCTGGATGCCTTGCGAGGAAATGGTTACATCAATTCTGCTTCATGTAATGGCCATTAGTCGAGATCGCTTCATGAATCATACTTCTTCGCCAAATATACAGTCTCTGTCTGGGAGAGACACCCTTTTAGTGATCAACAGGTATACGGATATGTAGCGCATGGGAGGAGGAGGAAGGACAGTTAATAGTTCATTAATGAAAAGGACAACCAATTCGGAATCACTTTTTTTTTTTTTTTTTTAATGAATGGGTTTAATGAGATAATCTTCACAAGCAAATCGATTTCTGTTCGACATACTTATTCTTAAATAGTGTATATGATTATTTATAGAAAGTAAAAAAAAAAAAAAAAAAAAAAAAAAAAAAAAACGGGTTGATAAATTCTTAATAATCAAACTTCTAGCAATATGATGTGTGTGAAAGATGGAAAACATGTTAAGTCATGTCACCAACACGAGAACAATGAGCCCGACATACTAAAGATAATAAAAAAAAAAAAATTACCATTTTTCTTTTCCTTGGATTTCATCATAAGTGAAAGGAGATAATAAATGCAACTTACTACAATCATAGATAATGTTATTCTACAACAGAAAATATGAACCTAAAGAATTTTCAGTATTACCATCCATAGAAATTACACAGTGCTGCCAGAAGAACATTCCCCAAAAATCTAAGTAAAAGTAGAGACTAGAAGAACGAACTCAATTGTATTTCATTACGTATCATGTTATTTTGGTATCCTGTGAACTCCAAAAATATCATACGCATTTGTTTTAAAGAAATTATTATTATTATTATTATTATTATTATTATTATTATTATTATTATTATTATTATTATTATTATTATTATTATTATTATTATTATTTGGAAAGTTTTTTCTTGTCTAATCCGTAATCTTACGTGTAAGACCTATGTTCATTTATGATATTCTTAACATCTTAGATATTCAACTGTATAAACAAACAAACAAACAAACAAACAAACAAACAAAAATCGAAGTATTTACAATTTCTGGAAGCTCTGAACTCCCGTATCTTCCTTTGCTTTGCCCTCTACCCGAAAATCAATAATAGTTTACAGGTTTGTGAGAAAATTAATAAATGTATTCGAGCCATTTATTTCAGACGTATATGCATTCGTTGACGTTTATAGAGTCCCTTTTCAGCTGCGAGGCTACATGATCTACAGTTACGTTACGTTACATGGATCTACAGTTTAAGCTGGAATCTGAACCACTATAATGCGCTCCCATCGGAAAACGAACCCGGGACCTCGTGCATCACAGGTGCACGCGTTAATTACTAGACCAGTAGGAAATAATAATAATAATAATAATAATAATAATAATAATAATAATAATAATAATAATAATAATAATAATAATAATAAATATAGAAACATTTCAGTTTGTGAGTAACGCTTATATTACAAAAGATTTGAGAATTACGGGAAGTATAAACATCTACGCGAAAATATTTAAAGCCTATATATTCTTAATCCTTATTATAAAAGGCGCCTCAGTGTGTTAGCCACGCTAATATCTAATAGTTCACAGTCAGGCTAATAGTTGTCACGAATTGCGCTGTCTTGTATCTAATATCAACAGATGTCGCTAGTGTACAAGCAATTTGCAGAAAGGCGAAGGATTCGGGAAACCTCTCTACAAACCTTTGAAGTGATACGGATCCCACTTGAATAGTAAGTCTCGTCCTATCAGCGTTACACAACGACGTATAGCCAAAGTTAAAAATGGATCTGAAAAGGTAAGGAGACGCATGTCGTCCCCCGTGACTATCTTTGCCCATTATAATTTTTTAAGGAAGTGGTGGAACGACGTAGATATTTTTGAAAATGACGGAACGGCGTCCTCCCGCATTCTCCCTAACTTTTCCCCATGCGCGTAGCAAAATCACAAAACATGAATCGAAACATTTTGTAAACTGCAACGTCGGGAGTTCTATATTTTTTAAAAATCAGATGATTATAGTTATTTACCTTATTTTTGCACATGTGCTTGTGTCGTGTGACAAAACGGAACTGAAAAAGAAGTGGGAGGAGTATCTAAGTACGTGTTTGGTACACACACATATACACACACACACACACACATACATACATTGTGTTCATTTGTGAGAGTGTGCGATAAAAGTGTTGAAAATGCGTTGGGAGCGACAATGCTACCGAAGTATTAATATCCTGCCTCTTGTTAATGGTTTGTTTACATTGGCCGCCATTTTGCGACGAGGTTGAGTTCCGCTGCTTACACAAGTGAACTATACGACATAAGGGAATAAAGGCAATAGCAGCAGGGCAGGTAGGGTTGTTGTTGATAACACAACCACCACGGAGGAGAGGGCGGAAGAGGGGGAGAATGACGCGTCGTACAACAGAGTGGAGGAGGCTTTTGTTGGCTGATGAGTGTTTGTGAATATAGGTGCAGAATTAGAGGGTTGGACTACCACGAAAACAGACCGTATAAGCGTATGCAATATTTATAGGTAAATGTTTGGGGACGATTTTTTTTCTTTTTAATGCATATAAACTCCCTAACGTATAGATGTAGAATAACAGGATCGAATTGAACCCTTCCCCCACTCCAACCCCCCGTTTTTGCGCGCGACACATTGATCTGTTTGGCCGGAGAAGAATCAATAGGTTTGTGGTGCAGCGAAAGGCCGCGAGATGCCCTGTGAGAGGACTTCACCCACCTTGATGACAACGCGGACTCCGATGAAAGTGAATCACGTACCACCGAGATCGTTTTACGTTATTTGATATGTCGCCAGCCGCAAGTGTCACCTTGCTTATTAATCTCAAAACAACGCAAACAATTGGATGTACCTAACTAGTAGAATTATTGACAAAAACATCTTTCGTGAAAGACTTTCTATATTTTATCGGCATCCCTTTCAAATAAAGGTATAGTACTTAACCTTGTAATAAATTACGCATAATCAGTGGCGTATACAAAACAGGATGGTTCCGAGTTTGAACTTCCCCTTCAACAAGATATGAAAAAAATAAGCATTTACGATATTAAGAAATTGACTCGTGTTCTAAAACGATATGAGTTTGGTGCTTGACTATCCTCCCCCCCCCCCCCCTTGATGAAATTATGTGTACGTCACTGCGTATAACAATACAACTTTTGTAATCTTACTTACGCCCAAGTAATTAAGAACTGGCCTTATTTACACAGCTTGAAACGAATAAATTGTTGTTGTATTTGAAGTCAAAATTATTCGACAATTTTTTTCTAACATTCACAACATTTATGTTACTTATTAGAAGCGCAATAGTCTAACCTCTGGAAAGAAATCTAAATATGAACATAAATTGTGATATTTGTATTTCAACTTAAAATCATTTCACGCATTTGCTTCATTGATTAATTGATACAGTTTTTAGTCAAAGCTGTGGCACTATCCCAATGGCGTACGGAAAAGAGAAACGTTCCGGGTTTTAACCTCCCCTTAAACAACATACAAAAAATACACACTTGCGATATTAAGATACATAGACCAATACAAAAATTGTGAAACGATATGAATTTGAGAGTTTGAATCAATACGTATTGAATTGGGGGGGGGGACACGGTGGCTCAGTGGTAAAGCACTTACCTTTTGTATTTCGGATCCCTGGTTCGATCCACGGCCAATATAGTATGTGGTGGGCAACATCGCATCCGTGGGTTTTTCTCGGGATTCTCCCGCAATCTAATTCCACTAATTCTTCCATACCATTCACATGCCTTAATCATCCGTCTCCCTTAGCCTAAAAGGTATAATCATCGGACGTTTCATTTTCATACTCAATGAAATTCTGCGTACACTTTTGAATACCTACGGTATTGTCCCTTTAATATTTCTTGTGATAATTTTTTTTCTTATTTGTGTGAGCTGCCTATGGAGTATCGGTGGTGTTTTTCTATTTAAAGGATTACTTGGTGCATAACGTCCTTTTTTCAGAGCTGAGTCTATATGAGATATGGCCTTAAGAGTTTCTGAACCACATGTATCCAGTTCTCTTGCACGAAAAGCATGTATAATTATAATCATCCATAATATAACCATCTCAGCTGACGATGTGTCCTCTAAGAGACCGTAGGGTGGGAAGATACGGGGGATTAGAAAACTCTTCAAACTAATATATAATAAAATTAATTTTTAAAGGTATAAGCTAATATCTCTTATAAGCTTAACAAAGTTCTTCTGAAGGTTTGTCCGCGTACAGCCTTGTCAGGTACGTACACATAACTTTATTTCGGAGGGCCCAGATTCAATATGAGGATAAATTACATTAAAATTTCAAAAATCACACCTAAAATTAGACTAGGTCAACAGAAACGTCAAAATTTGGGGAAGAGGGGTCCGAACTCCCAGGACCCATTTCCTGCGTATTCCCCTCAGCCTTGTAGAAAATTTTATATAAGATTATATACTTATGTATATAAAAACTAGACTATACCGCTAAGAATAATTTTGTTCAAGTCTTTAACATTTCAATAATAATAATAATAATAATAATAATAATAATAATAATAATAATAATAATAATAATAATAATAATAATAATAATAATAATAATAATAATAATTTCTGTAGAGCCTGAGTCGAAACTGATACAATGTACAGTATTACCATTCAAGATTACTATTATTTATTCCTTTTATGCAAGTACATAGAAAAAATTGAGTTTCTAGAAATTAGTGAAATATTTATTACAAAATTTGATCCCAATATGATGGATGGATAAAACATTAAATTTCAAAAAAAAAAAGTAAGAAAATAAACATTAAATTCACAAACTTAAGAAAAGAGAAAACGATAAAAGTATTAAAATCAAAGTAATTTTGATACTCAATGCTCCTACTCGCCAGAAGGAATTGAAATATAAGAAAGGAAAACAAAAACTTAATTTATTCAATAACTACATCAACTTTGCTTGTAACAAAAAAAAAATCCTTTTGCAGGAAATGAGCGAAAAAGGAAAAAAATAATAAAGTACAAGTATTTTTAGTGTGGTAATAGACGAGAAAACTTACCAGTTTAGTCCGCGCGTCAAACCGTCCTGCTTCATATTTATCTTTTTTTTAAAAAAAAAAAAAAAAGAAACATGAAAGAAAGGAAGAAAATAAAAACGTGTCTACATTTGCATATGTAATAGTCGTTTAGTGAGAGCTTTTCCTTGTTATTATCGCGCAGACCTCCTGTTCTGTCTAATTACCTCAATTACTTCTTACCTCGCCCTTCTACATCTATTACCCTCGGCACGTAACTAACTAACAGTTCGAGGTAGCCTTCTTCTTGTTATTCTTTCTTATTAATTTTAGATTATCATTTTCCTTTTTTTTTCTTTTCCTATCCTTTCACTTGGAAGAAGAATCACCATACATACGATGATAGCCGTACAGATGATAAAACGGAATTATGACGTAAGAAAGGGGTAAAAATAACAAGTACAGTAGTTTGAAAAATAGCCAAAACAACAAAATTATTTTTTTTTAAAAAAAGTAAAACGTAATAGTTTAAAATAAGTGAGATAAAACATGTTTTAAATTTTCATACTTAGCTTATATTATAATTTCACGCACAACATTACCTTCAGAATAAATTTTGTTCACGAGACGAGGAATTTTTTGACTTGTCTCGAAAACTGGCAATTCTCGTCTCGTCTCGAAAGCGAGACAAGAAACACGGCAATTCTCGACTCATTTCAAAAGCGAGACAAGAAGAAACATGGCAATTTTTGCCTCGTTTCGAAACTTTTCATATCTCGTGGGGCAACACTAGTTTATGCAAGTCTTAGAATTCAAATTCCATTTTAGTGTTACATGATCCATTTATAAAAACTATAAATAGATAAAGTGATTTGTACGAACATTTCTCAACGTTTAAAGACGCACAAGTGATTACAGATTATATCCCAATAATAAACATGTTTTAAATGTTATAACACACTCTTCTCAATGAAGGATTTTGATAAATTCTAAATAAAATTAAGAAGAAAAAAATCAGGACATAAACGTCATACATAAATTTACAAAATGAGGCATGAAAAACTTCAAGACGAGATGGAAAAGGCTCGAAATTGTTTCCATACGTTTATATTTGTAAGAGATAATGAAATGTAGTTGAGAAGATCACAAACCTTTAGGAACTGATGGAAGTCGGGTGACCTGTTCTCCATTGGATTATTCGAGAGAAGAATTGGGTTAGATAAATATAAATGTATGGCAAAATATACTTCACAATTGTATTTCTCTTAAAATTCTAGCCCTGTTTGATATATTACAAGGACTCTCTTCCTATTTAAAACAAATCGAGTGAGATACAAGATGGTCGAATTCAAGATGATGAACATAACAAGACTATCCTCTAATATATGTCTACCGCCTCGCAGTGTCCATTTGAATGTGTTTTTGCTTTCAATCTCTTTACAAGTTTTACAAATATACATTGTGTAATTTTCAGACTTCAAACATATTGTTCTGGCCTATTCTGATTAATCAGATTTTTGACCACTATGCCCGTCGTTATGGACAAAAGCACTTTCAATTTTGCTTAGGCTCGTTTTTTTGATATTTCCCAATTCGCTGCCAAGTTTGGTCAACAAAGTCGATTTCGACCCCGCAAGGTTTAATTATAAGTGGTACCACCTATGGATAGCTATGTAAGGATAAGTGGGCTAGAACCTTCATTCGGCCAGAACATTCAGACAGACTTTTTATTTTTAGGTTATCTTGTTTTTATGTTTATATAGTAGGCTATAAATATTGCTTATAGATAAATTTTTATGCTTTGAAAATAGAAAAATAGGTAATCAGAATTTATTTTCTGTCTGTACGTACAGTATATAATAGGCGGACCCTGTTACGTTTATGATAAAAGTGAATGGTAGTAGTAGTGAATAGTCCACTTCCAACACCTGCTGTGTTATATTGATCGGTGGAAACAATGAAGAGGCATCGAGTGGTGGAAGCCGCCGTATAACCCTCCTCTCGGCTACAGCATTCGTTCGTTGGTCCACCATTTCTCTCTCATTTTCATCTCTATCTCTTTTTTGTGCGGCTGTTGAGAAGGGAGGGGCTTCTTGATTGAGATGTATTAACCGCAAGCGCTTCTAATACAACGAACAGAAAAGAAAAAAAAACAAGATAAATATATACATTGATATTTTTCTCTCATAACGAGAATCAATTCTCAGAAACAAATTTAGTGCTAAATTCTATATATATACATTTTTCTCTACTTCGTAGAATTCTCAAAACATTATTAGAAATATACTTAAAATTAATTTCATAGTTAATGATAGTTTTAGCTTATTATATCTAAATAAGCAAGAGTGTGTATTGTTCTCTTGCTAGTATCACAATGAAAGGCTTGATAGAGTTATATTTAACGTCAGTCTTTGTGTCTGTTACTGTAGGCCATTAATGTCAATCTTTAGGGCCATAAACATTCGTATTTGTCGACTTTCTCAAAAACTACACATAAGAATTTACCGTAATTTTGTTTACCTTCATGTTTACCTACCGACTCACATCCGAGTACAACACTAGAATATCTTGATCTACTATCAAAAATGGATTCAAACCATTGTATGTCTCTTTTTTTAAATCAATCTAGTTATCACAGTGCGAGAAATGTTTAAAAAGTTAAATACTTTTTCCTGGATAACTCACAAACTTAAAAGAAAATCTTGTGCACTTACGATAATGTTTTATTAGTAGGTATCCTACGATCAGATTTCAATTTTGTTTTTCTTTCTTCGTTAGTTGTCTATACATTTATAATATAAGGAGACGTCACACAGCAAAATGGAAAGAGGACTAGAAAGAAGGGACAAAATTTCTCTGATGCAAAGGATTTATATGAAAGAAATTCATGTTGGTATAACAAAAGATTAAGTGATAATAGTTTGCAAAGAACGTGAGAATTTTTCTATAGAAGATAGATGTACAGTGGAGGAGCAGACCGCTGTGGACATCCATCAACATCCATTACTGCGAAAGACACTAATCGTATAAAAGAAGTTACTCAAAGTGATCGACGATATAGCATTATAGTGCACGAGACATTATTGACATATCACTTAATTAGCATTAATTACATTTCCAGTAAACATTTATTTGAGTCTTAAGAAGGTGACCAGCCTTTTTGTTTCACGCACGTTATAAGCGAAACAGCTCTCTTCCCACAGAATTATATTACTTTTTGCTCCGGAATTGTTACATTGGACGAAATCTGGACCCATTATTTTAATTGATTAGATATAAGTTTAGAGTCCCTTTCAACACCGAGACTATGTAAACTGTAGGCCAACAACTTAACGTGGGATCCGAAACCACACGAGCTCTCACTGGGAGCCAATCCTGGATTTTCCGCGCATAAGGCAGGTACGATAACCCTATACAACCATAACTGAGCTCCCCATAATTTTGAGTCTCAGACAGAAAAAGAAAATGGAAAGCAGATCATGTTATGGAAACATCCATCGGCACTAACGCCAAGAAATTTCGTATGCAACATTTCATTTGGAAGGTGATGCTTCTTTCTGTCTTCTTGGATGTTGTAGCTGTGTTGTGTTTTTGTGTGTGATCTACTGTGATACAAAAGTTATGCTGAATTTAATAGTGTTGCTCATGAGAAGAGAAGTACGTTTTAAATTCGAGATGAGACAAAACAAACGTCAATTCTCGTCTTGAAAACCACGATAATTCATGTTTTCGTGGAAAACACTAGTTTACCTGAGTCTTAGACCTGAAACACTGTATTGGTGTTACATGATTCATAATATAAAAACTATAAATTGATAAACATAATTAACAGCATTGAGCAACGCTTAAAGATACGCAAGTCATTACAATACTCTCCAATAAGGGATATGGTTTAAATATTATTAAACGGCGTGACAAACATCTTGGCATTTGAAAGCGGCGCTCAAAGTTCCCTTTAAATGCTGCTAGCAAATGAGAGGACAGCGATATTGCCACGTTTATTTTATATACATCCACGTTTGTCCCTTGCTACCTGATCGCGCTGAAGTTCTTCTGCTTAGCCATAGCCACACCCATTTACTACTCGGCAACGTCGCGTCAGGAATACGCGACAAAACGTACTAGCGACAAAACGTACCACCGACAAAACGTACCACTTACCCTGAGGGATGCTTGGGAAGGGTTCTCTAAAAACACTTTAAATAATGACAAGCGACAAAACGTACCACTTGCCTGGAGGGCTACTTGCGAAGAGTCTTCCAACCAGCCATCAAATAATGACAGGCGACAAAACGTACCACTTGATAGGACAGCATAAGTATATATATATTGGCCAAAATAAGGTTAAAAGTTGAACAGATTGGTGGTGAGAAAAGTACCGATGCAAGACCAAGACTACGACTAAGGCTAAGACTAAGACCATACCTGCAAGATTCTCGCCAGACCAAGACCAGCAAGAATCTTGCATATGCAATATTTAAATATTTGCTGATTTCCATCACACTTTATCCAGGCTTTGGACCAGGGACGGATAGGTATTATTAGAGGGGCGCGAGCGCCTTCTCCCACAAGGGCCACCAGCATCTCAATGTCACAAATCAAGTTGCACAGTTTTCTTTCTACAGTAAGTCAATAGTATTAACAATTGACAATTAAAACCTGATATTCTTTCATCAGTATATTACTCTGAATTGTTCAAAATATTATATGAAGTTCAAGGAGAACGTATACTATATTACAAAATTAGCAGATGTTTTAGTGTACTAGTTTTTGATGCTACTGTATCTATCACTTTTGCATTCGAAATATTTTTTAATAAATCTTTTTCAATAGACATCAACATAAATGTTTTCAAATGTTTCTGAGACATGGTACTCGTTATTAGCCTATTTTTAATGTATTTCAGTTTATTTCAGTTTTGAAAAATTTCTTTCACATGTTACCTGAGTTACGGGCAAAGTCAATAAAAATTTGTATGCTGGAAACCTGGATAAATATTGCTGGAAAATTTACAATTCTGCAAAATTAAAAAACAGCACATTGGACAATTTTGCAACACGTTTTGCATTCGCTTTTCTTGTAAAGAAATGTATTTTCTCCTAATTCTGAATCACTTGCACCATCAGCACAGTCATTTTTTCTCGGTTGTGCTCGTCATCAAGACTGACTTTCAAGAATATCCACGTCCTTCAAAAGTCCAAGAGAATACATTTATAGTATCCTTGGAAACTTCTTTACTGAAGTTTTCAGAAAATATGTAAGTTTATCGAAAGGCACGTCTGGAAGTTCTGTTATTTGGTTGAAGTATCTAGGGTCCAAATAATCCATAAAGTACATTGCTTCTTGAATCTTGAAGAAATACTCGAAAAAACCATGTCCAATATTGTGTTGAATGCGTCGATGCAGTACCTGGTCATTGGATAGAAGCAGCTTCATCTTCATATTCACAGGAAAATCTTTGTCCATCTCTGAAGGCGAATTGTCGACAGGTCAATAGAAAAAAAAAGTCACGTTCTAAGTCTTCAAATTTGTTATTGGCCCATTCTGCAAAGCTTAATGCGTTCTTAACGGATTCAAAATCATCTCTCTACTCTTTCACTTGGAACAGAGTAGTCTGCACCATCCGATTGGACTACACTAGCAGCACCCTCTATTTGGAGATAATTTGACACAGAGGTCGTCACTTGAAATATCTTAAGGAACATTTGTGCTGTCCGAATTGTTTTGAACTTGAGAAGATCTTTTATATATCCTTTCGCTTTACACCTAGCTTTAGGTTTGATATTTTCTGTAGAAGCAATTTTCTTAATTATTATGGTCAACTCTATATATAAAGCACTTTCTGGGTTCGAAAAATGACCAAACTTTTTCTGATAAACAGTGTGTTTTCTACCATCTTGTTTCCGCAATAACTGTAAGACGCCTTTGTTAACATTTGATCTTCCAAATGTCCATTCGCTGATAAGACTCACGCATCAAGATCGCACAGTCATTCAGCAGAACAATGACACAGAATCAATGCATTTTTTTTTTTTTTTGTCAGATCACATATGACATGATTGAGTATATGAGCGTAACACCGCACGTGTAACTGAGTTTCTTAATGGTTAAGCGGTTAGCGTATGCGCCTTTGTCGTGGGAGACCTGGGTTCGATTCCTGGCGGGAGCTCATGTGCTTCGGATTTCCCGTAAATCAGTATGTCCCGTCTCATATAGCCAGGTTGCTAAAAGGGCCGTTAAACTCAAAATCAACTAAATCACACGTGTAACTGATCATAGGTGAATTGAAAAAATCCGAATATTGTCCTTGCATGTTACTTGAGCCATCGGTTGAATTTCCAATACACTTCTTAATATCAAGGTTCAACTTCTGCAGAATTTCCAGCAGTAAACCGCAAGGACACTAGCCTGTGGTAGATATGCATTTTGCAATGACAACAATACTTTAACAACCATTTTAACAACATACCGTAAAACAACAGAGCACTGGCCTGAAACTACTATATCTTGAGCAGTGTCTAATAGAACAGAAAATACTGAAGCTTGAGAGACTTCTTTCGAAATATCTTCTCTGATAAGTGTGTTGATAGAATTCAAAACATAATTCACCGTGTTTAGTAAAAGTTATGCGACCACTATCCTGCTTACTTCCTCGTATATGACTCTTCTCGGTGATCTCATCTAAATTACTTTTAAGCGGAAGATCAAATTTGCTTAAGAAAGGAATAATATCCAAAAAGTTTCCAAGATCTATAGCTGTGTCTTTCAGTTTATAGGCGGTTACATTTCCTCTGTAAATGAGCCCTCTTTTACCAATGAGTTTCTGCACTTTGACAACTCGATACATTACCTGTCTGTTCTTGTCAACCTTATACTGCCGTTGTTTTACTTGTTCATGAGGAAGTAGTTTCTGAACATTATGTTCTCTTTTGTTAGATATGTAAGCACCCACATTAGTCTAATGTATTTTGGAAGACTCGTGTTCTCTTACTCGATGATAAACGTGTATAATGTTACGTTTAAGAGAAGTTTGTTCGATCTGGAGAATAATCTATGAACACACTGAAAAAAAAAATGCTTGAAGTGGTACGTTTTGTCGCGGATTAAATATCCGAAATGTTTTAATTAGTCCAAGACAGGTTGTAATTTATGTAAGTGGTACGTTTTGTCGTGGAATAAATATCAGAAATGCTTTAATTAATCCATGACAGGTTGTCACTTGTGACAGGTCGTCAAAAGTGGTACGTTTTGTCGCGAAAATTCAAGTGGTACGTTTTGTCGCTGGTACGTTTTGTCGGGACACCCGCGTCAGAGCTTGCGTTTTATTCGTTTAGCTGAAATGCCAAGATGTTTGTCACAGGCTTTAATTCACACTCTTCATGCATCTCTCGTGAGATGGAAGGATTCAAGACAGGTTGTAATTTATGTAAGTGGTACGTTTTGTCGTGGAATAAATATCAGAAATGCTTTAATTAATCCATGACAGGTTGTCACTTGTGACAGGTCGTCAAAAGTGGTACGTTTTGTCGCGAAAATTCAAGTGGTACGTTTTGTCGCTGGTACGTTTTGTCGGGACACCCGCGTCAGAGCTTGCGTTTTATTCGTTTAGCTGAAATGCCAAGATGTTTGTCACAGGCTTTAATTCACACTCTTCATGCATCTCTCGTGAGATGGAAGGATTCTTGTAACTTTTTACTTGAAATTAATGCAAAAATAAAGGTAAGTTTACAAAATGAGGCGAGAAAATGTTGAGACGAGACGAACAAAACTTATGTCTCGTCTCATGAGCAATACTTGAATTTATACCATAGATACGAAAGGCATTAATCAATGAGACGTTGTAAATTGTCACACGATTTCTTTTTCTTCAGGAAAATACCTCAAACCACCCATCTAACAAAGCAGAAGCTGTCACCCAAAGGACAGAAGAATCCACTATATTCACGTGACTTGACATCTAGCGAATATAATTTGTTTCTAAAATTCCAGAAACATTTCCATACTTACAAATATTCCAGCGAAATATATTTTATGAGCGATGTTGACCAGTGGCTTACTGGAGTAAGAAAAAATATTCACTACTAATACAAATATTCAGCTGCAATAGAAGAGGTACCGAAGTGTGATCTGATAATGTTCAGGAAGAAAATTATAGTAAAATAATAATAATAGTAATAATAATAATGTCACTTGGAAGTAAGATGGGACATATCCATACATCTTATGATCATTTTTGTGAATTATGATCAAACTGTTATATTTACAGAGTACAACAGGAAGTACAAACTGTTATATTCATGTTTATATGGTATCAAAAAAATATATATATTTGTTTAGACGTTAGTTGCGGCAAATACAAGAGGTTTATGATGAAGTAGTAAAGTAACACGCATTTTACTCAATGAATCTTACTTTTTATTTCCTCACTAATTTCATTCTGATTTGTACGCTGAAAACTTCTGTGTAACCTTTCTTACCTTAATATAATACAACTTTTTAAAAGATAACTATCTCTCTTCAAAATAACAGCAACAGAGATGTGTTGTCAAAATTTTAAAACATGTGTAGCTAAAATGTTTTGATTAAACTCGATATACCAATGAACTACTAGTTAACAAGCATCCCCAAGCATTTATTCATTTGATTTTTTTTTTTTTAAGTTATGTTACGGAATTACTTATCAAGAAATCAGAAAGAACGAAAAGAACTAAAGAAGAGCTCAGCAAAACAGTAAACTCCTTTTTTTCTATCTTTTTTTTTCCCTTTCGCATCTTCATTCCTACTGAAATCGACAGCTTAATGACATTTTAAAGCCTGTTCTCACCACTGTTTGACCATCATCAGGTTGATGATGATGATCATGACGATAAGATACCCAACGAATTGCTCGAGTCAAGCAAGAGCGAGTTTCAACCACCAATCAGTCAGAAATAATTACTTGGAGACACCAATCATTTTGTCTTATCTGATCTCACTACAAAACTCTTTTTTTTTTTTTTTCTTTAAAAGGCACGGTCGGTGCATCCGGCAGCTAGGCAGGCAGGTTAAGATGTTTTGGAAACTCTCAAGCAGGGTTGCCAACATAAATTATTTTCTGGTTAAATCTACAAGTGTTTTGTTATAGTAAAGGTTTCTGTCACTTTTTCATGTTAGTTTCCTTTCGAGGAAGAGTATTCCTTCAAAAAAAAAAAAAAAAAAAAAGTGTAAAATGAATAAAACAGATGGACACGGATATAACATTGCCGCTAGGAAGAACTACTGTTTTAGTTTGAAGTACGTTGCTTTGGTTTATATATAATTTTAAAGATAGGAACAAAAACACATACTTTCTCTATAGAGGAGGTAACTTCACGTCAATTCCAGTGGCGGATCTAGCCCGGGGCCGGAGGGACCTAGGCCCCCCAAATTTTTGAGTGATAAAAACAATGTAAGGTATATTTATATATATTTTGAAAGTTAATAGTAAACTACTGATATACCCATCATAGTCTGGGTTCTGGCTACCCCCTGTTTTTACCTTCTTGATCCGACACTGGTTAATTCTGTTTATTTCGCAACTTCCAAATACAGTCTAACAGGACAATTTAGATTCCAATTAACTACAGTAGAAAAGGAAGTCGACCAGGACTTATATTTAAAGGAATCATTCTGGAATTCTCTTGGTGAAATGGGAGGAAACTCTTGGAAATACCTCATTCAGGATGGTCAGATATCGGATTCGAATTCAGAACTTCCCGAATGCAAAGTAACAATTATTTCCACTAACCCATATTTGCTCGTAGTCCCAGAAAGTTTGCGAATATATGGGCTGCCCTACAACGTTGGATTGGTAGTGCAGTAAATGTGGCCACCTCGTTCGCCGGATCTTGCTAAACGCAATTTTGTCTTACGGCGATTCTCTTAAGAAGTCCAGTTTACGTACTTACTGTTAGCTTTTTTTTTTTTTTTTTTGTGTGTGTGTGTGTATAACCTTTGCGGCCAGATAACATATGCATTGAAGACCAAACTCACCGGAATGTTTGCTAAGGGTGCAGAAAGAATTTAATTATAATCTCGATCTAATCATACGTTGTTTGACCAATGTGCACACAATGCAAGATATGATTAATGCATCCTAATAGGACAGGGTACATCTATGTAAAGTACTAAATGTAAGTTTTAGCCACAAAACCTGCACATCACATTTTAATGATAATGTGTTTCTTAAATACGCCAAAATGATTTTCACCATAGGCTAAACATTAGTCAATACATGTTTATACCAACCAGAAGTTTCTTATTAAGCAGCATACACAGTATCAATGTTTTTATAACAAGGTACTGTACTTTTAATCACATTACATACACATCACATTACACATTAGAATTCTATGAGAGGTTTCTAATATAGATAATCCTAAAAAAAAAAAAAAAGCCACAATTCTCTACTTGATTTACAGTATGTGAACATATGGAGTGTTCCGAATAGTAAGGGCGACCTCACCGAAGTCTTGTTTCCTGAAAATGCACTCTGGACGTTCGAAATGACCATCCAGTTATTTTGAAACTATTATTATTATTATTATTATTATTATTATTATTATTATTATTATTATTATTATTATTATTATTATTATTATTATTATTATTATTATTATTATTATTATTATTATTATTATTATTTTCTAAAGGAAAGAGGAGTGAATTCCACAAACCATGCATATAGGTACGAGAAATGGTCGCCACAATAGTTTGGTACTAGTATTCGAACTTCTCAAATGTAACTTCCGAGCGTTCATATTGCATAACTTTTGTTCAATTCACCCTCACTACCCAGAATGTCTTTATATACGAAGAGAATGCTTTTGTTGTTTTAAGAGTTTTTAACTTCCACTCCCCGAAATTCGAAATTGTTTTAAGATTACACCCTCTAAAGCCTACGATGTAAGCCATATAGGGTCATAAGATGCATAGAGTGGAGCCAGAGGTGTCCACAGGTGAGTTAATTTGAAAAGGGGGAGAAGGGTAAATTTGGGACCAGAAATAGTAAATTTGGGGAGTGAAAGATAAACTGATAAATTTGGGAGTTGCGCCCAAGCCTTTGAGGTGGATGGGAAAGAGCAGTCTTGGGTGAGACCAATTTCCACTGAACTCAAGGACATTACTTCATCCTTTTTTCCCCAAAATGGCTTTATCTTATAATGTTACACGCGGTTCTCTATAGCAAGCAATGTGTAGACACTAAGAAGTTTGACAGGGTCTCGTTAGATAAGCAAGGTTGAGACGTTCTGATTCAGGCAAATGTTGTTACATCAAATTACGATTTTCAAGATTTAAGGTATTGGCAACTCTGATTTTGGAACAAGAAGAAGCGGAAATGCGTGACTTTTCCAGTCAGTGAAAGAAAAAGAGAAAGAAAGAAAGAAATGAAAAGAACAGGTTTCTTCTTTATTGAAGAGTTTTGTTTTCTGTTTTTAATTTTTTCTTAGTTACCTGTCTTTCGACACTGTCGACATCTGGTCTGCTCATCAACCTTATATTGCCACTATTTTAATAGCAAATATTCTTATAGATAAAAAAAAAAAGTGGTTAAATTAACCCGTCCTTCTTTCCCCTCCTTCATTACCTTCACATCATTCATTGTCGTTATTAGAGTAGCTTATCAGTCCACTTAATAAAGTCAGACACGGAATATTTAATGACCTAATTAAAAAAAAAAAAAAAAAGCTCAACCAAATTTAGATATAAAGTTATCACGCCGACTACCCAATTGAACTTAATTGAATATATTGTTTAGGGAACTTTTAACTATGATATACCACTATATTGTTCGTTATATTATAAATAGCGTATTCTTAGCTTATACAAAGTAGTGCAGTTCATGAGACGAGACGATAAATGAGGTTTTCTCGTCTTGTCATGTAAGTTTTTGTAGAACTCATCTTGTCTCGTCTAGTTTTGTAAAATTATGTACAAAATTTGTGCCTTACCCAGAGACGGATCTAGAAGGTGAAAACGGGGGGGGGGGAGCAACCAGAGTCCAGACTATAGTAAATATATCATGAGTTTAATATAAACTCCCAAAAAAAAAATATATAAATAATAGCTTAAATTATTATTGTCACTCAAAAAGCTGGGGGTCTAGGATTCCCCGGACCTGGGCTAGATCCACTACTGGCCCTATCTTTGCTTTATTTAATGTAGACGTTATCAGAATTCTTCCGTGCTACAAGAGGTCCCAGAAGGGTGTGATATAATACCATTATTCATTAGTGGAGTATATGGTGTAATGACCTGCGTAGTATATCTTTAAAACGTTGATACATGCTCTTCATTATGTTGATACCATCATTTTATCAATTTTATAGTTTTTATACTACTATGACTCATGTAACACACACACACAAAAACAGTGTTTGAGTTGAGTTGAGTTGATTTTAGTTTAGCGTCCCCTTCAGCAGCGAGGCTAAATGAGACGTGGACCTACTGATTAACGTGGAATCCGAACCACATGAGCTCCCGCCGGCAATCGAACCCGGGTCTCCCACGCCAAAACCTATGTCTGAGGTCTAATACTTAAGTGTACTAGTCTTACCCACCATAAGACTCAAGAAATTTCGAGACAAGAATCTCGTCAATTGGGCAACACTGGTATCAAGTAATAATGATTTATTTCCTATTAATACAAATTTATAAAGATTTTAAAGAAATAGGTGTAGCTAGGGAAAGAAAATTTTACTGCGATCGTATAGCACGAATGTTTATCTGTAGGCCTACATTTTAGTGATTGTATTCATTAGGTATTTTCCAGATTTTTTTTCTTTTTACTTTTAAATAGCAACTAGAAGAAGCAAACGGAACTTAGTAGAACTGTATCCTAATAAAATCTGGTTAGTATAAAGGTCAACTTAAGCCCAGGATATTCTAAGTGCGTTGTACCCTATTGTGTTTGATTAAAATCCAAGTACTATAAAGGCCAACTTAAACCCTGAATATTCAAAGTGCATTGTATGAACCCTGTTATGATTGATTAAAATCCGGTTACTACGAAGACCAACTTAAGCCCTGGATATTGAAGGTGCTTTATTGCATTATACCCTATTGTGATTAAAATTCGGGTACTATAAGGCCAGCTTAAACCCTGGATATTCTAAGTGCATCGCGGTATGAAAATACCGAATTGCATGTACTTCTCGGTATGAAGTTCCTGTATACAACTGGGCAATCATTTCAGCCTTCCTCACTGGTCTAGTAGCTTACATTGTAGCCAAAATGTGTTTTCAGGAAATACCTAAATGACGCCGCAAAATATAGCTAAAACTGGTTAAACTTACTAAAAAACTATACCTAAATTTATAGCTAGCAGAATTTAATAGCAAAGTAACCACAATCATTTCCTAACATTAATATACTAACTGTACTTAAAATATGTGGTAGTGTTCTTCCTGCTATTCTTAAATAGGGATGCACGCGAGACGAGACGAGACGGGAAATGGGAAAGTCTCGTCTCGTCTCGCAACCTCAAAAGTTGGTCTCGTCTCGTCTCGCAAATGTGAAGTCTCGTCTCGCGTCTCGCATAAATATTTGACTCTCATCTCGCGTCTCGCGCGAGACTTTCTCGCATGGTCTCGCAGTCTCGCATATATTCTGAGTCAAAATTTTACAATGTGTTATTCTATGGCTGTTAATGAGTGATGATGTGATATTCTGTCCGAAGGCAAGTATTTGACCTAAAAGTCCCTTGGCAAGGTGAATCCATGGTGGTTTGCCATTGCTTTCCATGGGATGAATGTTCATAACATCCTAAGGAGACGGAACCTAGAGTTCAACATGGTATCCGAACTTGTGCCCCCTCCGCTCCAAATTAAAAGAAAAGTTGTGCTGGAATTTAATTGCTGGACCATTAATTTTCGTCAAATTAATAGCATAATTTACAGCCAAATCAGCATAAATTGTTGCTGGACCCAACATTGTTTTCCAGCTTAGAGGTCTCCAGCAATATTTTCCAGTATGCCATGCGGGCACATTTTTGCACCGAAAAAAAGTCGCCAATGTAATTAGGATATAAAGAATATAACCTTTCCGTATATGTTTTTCTGAACTCATTGAACCAAACCCGGATCCTTTTACTATACCTGTATTTTTTTTTTTTTTTTACATGCTAGCAACCTTTAAGAGGTTTATGCCCTCTATTAGGAATGAGGTGCAATGACAGGATATATATCTATATATAAATTTCTTTGTCTTTATTTAACCGGATTTCAACCTTGTCTTTGTCTGCTTCTAGTCCGAGGAATGCTCTAACGTCACAATATCCAAAATTGACACGGATTGTTCCCTTAGAATAGGTTTGAACTTTCTTTTCAGAAAGTTAAAACTCTCTAGTATTAAATTTGTGGAAACAGCAGAGAAAATATAAAAATACGTTACTTGTGTAGGAGAACTGTGCTGCCATCTTTTGTCGCCTATCTCCATTACACCAACCACCAAGGAAAACATTACTTTTGTCAACGGACTTGTGGATAACGCAATATGTTAATAATTGCGAGAATCAAAATATCCAGCAAACTATAATTTATACGAAAAAAGCTCTCTGGATTAATTTCCAGATAATACAGTTGAACTAACTGCAGTGTTTAGAATGATGTTTAGAAACTAAAGAAGGCTTTAATTCTGAAAATCAACCTTGAATAATAATAAATCTCATAAAATGTCTATTGCCCCAATCACTTTTTTCTTCCTGGAGGTATTAACGCTCAACTTAGAAAAATCAATATATGTAAAATCACTAAATATGCAATTAAATGTAATTCATAAATGTTGCGATACTGCGAGAAGTCTCGCGAGACTTCTCGTGCGAGACAGCCGAGTCTCGTCTAGCGTCTCGTCTCGCATGGTTCAGTCTCGTCTCGCGCCTCGCATAAAATTTTCACTCTCGTCTCATGATTTCTAAGGCTTATCTCAAGTTGTTTTCGTTAAACAGAATTTAAAGTAATTTCAAGTTTTCATTTTCATTTTGTAGTATTTAGATGATATTGTCACAGACTATGACTCAACTGGAATTCAACGTTCGTTTCTCGCACCGAAACTATGAAATATGACATGTCTTAGAGTAGGATCCGATTTTACCCTAACTAATACCCTATCAGGAATCGAATTCAGACCAAGCGCACGGAAAGCAAACATGTTAACTACTTCGCCGTAAATGGACATGATAACTTGTTGGATCCTGGCCACTGATGATAGATACTCTGCCTAATTTTCTTACTGTAACCAACCGAAGCTAAATGAATGACGTTATTCAAGGTCTTACAAAAAATGAAACGATATCTTTGAGTTTTACGTCTCACGGTTATGCCGGCTAAGCTAAAGGAGACGGTGATGATGAGAAATGAATGAAATGGTGGAATGAAGGAAGTGGGAGGAAACGGAAAACCCCGAAAAACCCACGCACACGGCATGGTAGATTTGATTTCCCCTCCATACAAAGTGTCGCATATTTCTTTTTTAAAAAAAGAGAAAAAATTACAATGAAGATTCAAAGAACTGAAAGGCAAAGGTGACATGGTTTAGTCAAATAATTAGCAATAAATATGATGAAGGCACGTTAATACCATATTATTAAAGAACGTTATTACGACATACGTACAGCTATGCTCTTGGGTGGTCGGCTTATTTAAAATGTTGTCTTCCATGTAATTAATAGAAAAGAAAGAAGTTAAAATTCTAAGAGAACATTCCCAGTTGCAATTTTAAAATAATAAGGAATCAACAACTATTTGTAACAGTAGCATAACATGTCATTTTCGCTTTCCCACTACTGCAACATTATTATTATTAATTTTTCTAAACTTTACACATTCTTTTTCAGTCGCCATTGTTTTAATCAGTGCATTCATAATAGCCATTCTATAGAGGCCTTACTTACGGTTTATATCTGGATTTTAAACATAATAGTGTTTCGTTTGTCACAATCTGAATTGTGATTTCAATGCTTAATACAAGACTCATATTAGTATCATTGAGTATTCTAAAACGAAGTAAAATCTTCGGTTTAACGTCTCACGTTCATAAGCTAATAAGAAGATAGATAATAAGTCGAACTAAATCATATTGAAGACATTGATGGGATAAAGACCACGAAAGGAAAATAAAATACTTCAAGAAACACTTATAACAGACTCATCAGAACAACTTTGCTCATCGTCAGCTCGCATGTCTTTCTGGAACAAGGTAGCGGCTCTTATTAGCAAAAGGGTTCAAAGTTTTGCTAATAATGAACTATCGTATTCTGATTACGGTATTTTTTTCCATTATTGATTGACGAGTATTTAAGAGCTCTGTCGTCACTAAGCGGTTAGCGTACCCACCTTTTGTGGGAGGCCCGAGTTCGATTCTCGGCGGTAGCTCATGTAATTCGGCGGGAGCTGTAAGTCGTCTTATATAGCCTCGCTGCTGAAAGGGATGCTAAATAGAAAATCAAATCAAATCAAATCATACAAGAATGTATTGGAAGGTATTACGTGCGGCACAGTTACGAGTACGCGCGTCACCGTTAGAAGACACACTACAATAGACACCGGTACTATCTAACAGTGTATTTTTAGATATCCAGTACATAAATGAATAAATAGATAAATAATCTATTACAACGGAAAAGAAACTATCAATTGTAATTGGCAACGAATGCCATACTTTTCAATGCCACAAAAATTCATTTCTTTCGATTTTTTTCGAAAACTACGCATGGAAATTTACCCTCAAAAGCAAGACATTCTTGATCAGTTCGATCTCATCCATCGATTGATATATTTAGACAAAACAAATATTACAATTTAAGAGTTTGTCATAATTTTGGTTATAATTATATCATTATCATTAATAATTAATTATATTAATTATAAAACCATATTTGTGTTTTGCTAGTGGCTTTAATGAAAAGCTTCGAGAAGATAGGTTTCAATGTCAGTGTCAGTAGGTGGGTTAGTTACCGAAGAGCAGTTTTACAAAGAAGTTCATTTTCCAGATTTCCGCATGAGGAGTTACTCACCCATACTATTTCTTTTAGCTCATAAGATCTATAGATTGATACACGTACCATATTTGGACATTGTTCTTCTTGTTATATACTAGTTGAACCTTCGCTATTTACACAGCGCACAGTTCTAATATGAGCGTGAATCTCCTTCCTACTTTTCACTATATCTATGCAAGTCCCTTTACGGACACAAGTAAAGAACTAGAAGACTCTCAAACGAAGAGAATTATGCTATAGACTATAGACTAACATATAAATGTAGTATTTTAATGTATAGAATGTTGAGGGGAATTTGTGGCAAACTTGGATAAGTAATAAGATGATACGAAATGCAAATTTTTTTCTTTATATTCCCATATCCTAGTATGCCTTATTGTGAGTCCACAAGCCTTCGAAGTTGCCAGCTTGCAATAGGTTTTGTCATTCAGATTAAAGCAAAGCGCCTGAAATGTCCATCAACCCGCTATACGTAGCTCCTCTACTGGTTGCCTTTCACAAGGGTATCAACCCTAACGTCCTAGTAGTTTTCGTTTAGTTAGTATTGTCATATGAGTCTAATATTGCCATATTAGCTTAATAGTGGCAATATTAAAGTAATATAGGATCAAAACGACGCATAAAATGTGGAACAGAAAAATTAAAGACAAGTTTTTCTTTTTTTGTAAAAAAATTGAGTTAGAACTGGCAAAATACACAAAATTTGGAATCGACTAGCGAAAACGGCACGTTTCTAGAGCTTGTGGTTTTCGAGATCTCATTGTCGAACGGATTTGGCCACAAGTATATTAACCTAGCATTTTAATACATAGATTAACAATGCATATTTAGAACATATGTATAGTTAATAGAAGTCGACAGAAGTCATACCCTCCTCTTTTGCAGAGAAATTGCAGATCTTAGCCACGATGTGGTATTTTCTTTTTCCCATAAGTATCGATTTTGGCCACTGGTCTCGCTTACCAGTGATTTAAATAGGAAATACAGTACAAAGGACGCAGTATTTCTTTTTGAGCAATCATGTAATTCCTTTTAAATGCTCCTAATTCTAGTAGCATTTGTTCCTAAGTAAATGTTTATTTAAGTTGACGGAAATACGAGCACATTCTTCTTACTAAGCTACAGTCGCTTTTTTTCTTATTTCTTTGGATGCTTCCTTGCTTGCTTGTCGTTTGGTCCATGGCAATGATTTCGGTCTCTCATCCTTCTACCGTGATGCATCCGTCCTCTCACTCCCACCCAAGTCATCAGCTTGACAGAAATACCCCTTTCGCCCCGATGCTCGTTCCCCGCCTTTCAGATCAACAGACACACGTGTCACACTGTCTGTGAGTTTATTGTCGTTCCGAATGGAACACACACAGCGATACGACGCTCTCAGAAAAGTGTAACGCGCCGTCGTGTCATTCTTCTTTTCTTTCTTTTATTTAAAACAAAGATTGTCACTAAAAGTTTCTCCCCCTCCCCTCCCCAGCTCAATCTTTCCAAATGTTCATGCTTGGCACACGACCGCCTGTGAGGAAGATAACATGAAAACAAGTTGAGGCTATTCTTTGAAATGGCAGCCAGAAGTGATCGGGTTAATTAGCCGCCCTATCGGCAACACGTAGCGGAAGGAAGGGGAGTATATAAACTATATGTCTTCAGTTACTTGTTAACTTCAATAGGAGAGAGGAGGCAATTTGGCAAATGAAAAAGCTCCATTGATAATTGTCATTCCCTCGTCTCGGATGCTTTTTTAGTGCAAGATATACTGACAGCAAATGCGTAAAAACTATTTAGTATCAATTGAAAGGTTGGGTGAAAGGAGTGAAGGCGGAAACGAATACGAAATTTGACAAAATATAACAAACTTTATTTTTTTAGTTAATAATCTATATAGTATAACTCCAATGATCTGATTTTTCAAAAGCACAGTGGCTCAATGGTAGAGTGCTTACCTCCAGTGTGTGGGTTCCTTGGTTCGATTCCCGGCCAAGTAAGTTTGTGGTGGAGAACATCGTGTCCGTGGGTTTTCCCGGGTACTCCCATTTCCGTCCACATTTCATTCCACCAATGCTTTCATTTATCATTCACTTCTGTTAATCATCGTCTCCCTTAGCTTGACGGGCATAATCGTGGGACGTTAAACTGATCCAGTTTTCCTGAGTTTTCAAAATCAGAATAAAGGAAATTACATTTTCAAATTATCTTATTGAAATATGAATTGTAGGTCTGTATATAAGTTCCTAAAATATAATTTCTTTGAAATCCCCATTTAAAAAAACGTTAACTTTTTTATATTTAATTGAAGTAAGAGTTCATGCAATTCTGATCCTACGTTAAGCACTATAGGTCCACGCAGGGACGGATCCAAGGGGAGCTATAGCCCCCCTTGACGCTCAGGTATACACTGGATAAAATGGGCTTCAATCCTGCTTTACACTGGATAAAGCGGCAAACTATGATTTAGCCCCTCCCTTGATCATATCCTGGATCCGCCACTGGGTCCACGTCTCGTATAGCCTCACAACATAACTATTTTTTTATGATTTCTCCAAATACCCGATTTCTTGTGCAGATTTTGATAACTGGAGTATCTGTATTTGAAATAGGGGTCTATAGCTTGTTGGCAATATTGGTCCAGAGTGGGAATCCTTTTTAGGATTGAGAGGTACTTGTCATCTCCGAAATCACTGACGATCTATTTATGTGTTCGCTCGCTATAGAAGTACTCATAAAGCATTAGCAATGATCGACATAGACAGTATAACACAGATCATTCCAAGCTACCTTTCACAACTTTCAGGACGATTTGTTGACTAGGAATGGAATTGAGACGAGACGAGATTAGACATATCTTCAACACTGAACAAAAGACGTTAAATTTTAATCCAAGCAGATTTTCCTTTAAAATATCTCCCTTTATTTAGTTATAATTTAGGAGCTGTTGTTGTTCATATTTGCAGTGATGATCTCAGGGAGTGACTTAGAGAAAAAAATCTCCATTACCATCCCGCGGAACTATGGAATTACTCTTCTTGTGCTCAATGTGAATTATCAGTATATTTCGCAGTATTACTACTTTCACCCAGGAGCACACCCTTGGAGGATCCACCGGGTCCGCCCACCAAAAGAAATTCCTAACACAACATACACCTGTACACTTTCTCAATAACAGGGAAATGATTGATGTAGCATGAAAATTTGATCTTACACTATCTGTACTCTTTCTCTTATAAAGAACAATTTAGTTCTATCTTTTTCTGAAAATAGATGGAAGTATTTTATAATTACTTATCGTCTTTTCGGGTTCAGATACTCGTTCATTACTAAATAGATAGTGGCTTGTAGTATTGGACTACTCAGGCCCATAGCCAGGCCAAAAATTTAGAGGGGGCCCGGCAGAAGTTAGGGGGGCTCGACCCAATCATATTATACTTCATCACCATATTATAGTTCATTTGCAGGCCTACCGTGAAATGTTATGGGGGCCAGCCAAAGTTAAGGGGCGCCCGTCCCCCCTTGCCCTCCCGTGGATACGGGCCTGGGACTACTCCGAACAAAAATTTCTGGATGCGAGCCTGTTTTCACCCTCTGTGAACTGAACTCCCTCTTTCACTTTCAAGGGGGAAAATTGTTTGAAATCACCACTGTTTGCAAATGTAATGGCCAAATATTGTGCAGTTTTGTTGAACAGAAGGGAACATATTCGAATCTAAACTGAACTATAGGTACATTTTCTTTCTTTCTTTTTTCTTTTTTTAGTACTTGATATAGTGAGTGTGTATTCTGTTGTATTTTGTCCTCCTTTACTCCGTCTTTCTTTCGCTTTTGAGCTATTGTTGTCCATCAATACTTCGTTTTCTGTCTTTCATTGTGTATCATAGAAAAAAGAAGGAACACACACACACACACACACACACATACAGCAACTCAAAGAAAGAAAATGCATATGAAAAAGAAAGCTAAAAAATAACAGGGCTTATGCTTGACACAGTTGACTCCTTACTTGACATACTGTGGTTGAGGAGGCGGCCAAATGATTGACAAGGCAGTAACAACAGTTCTACTTTCTTGACAGTTGGCGTAACTGGAAGGATGGATTTTAACTTTAGGGGAGAATTCATTTTCAATACACACATAAAATGAACCACCTTTCTGTACTAAGGAAAAGGTTCCCATAGTTCTTAATTACCAGTATTGTCTTCTCTTGATGTTTACATTCATATAGTCTACAATAAAATTTATCTTTAACGAAATGGTACCTTCATTTTAATTTCATTTTTTTCTTTCATTTTTTCTTTTTTTCTTTTTTCTTTAATTTCATTTTTTCATTCTTTTTTTTTTTTAAATTTCAGTATTGTTCACGGAAGTTCGTTTAATATGGGCAAGATTGTGTATTTAATGGTTAAAGGTTTGTTTACACTGAAACCAAATGAAATTTTACACAGGTAAATATTCAACAAAATTAGCTCTTTCAAAGCTATAAGATTAGCACTACACGCCTTCGATGCGGGAGACCAGGCTTTCGATTTTCGGTGGGAGCTGAAGTGATTTGGATTCTACGCCTCATACAGCCTAAGTTCTGTAAGGGTACAATAAATTCCAGATAAAATACACTACAATCTACAGTAAAACAAATATGGCATTAACTTGAAAAAATATGAAAGACCAGCAAAAGATGTAGCACCCAGAAAGATTGTAAGAAAATAATGAAAAATGTCAAACCTGTAAATCCGTCGAATTCGATTTTTTCATGATCACCAGGGGGTAAAAGTGAGGGGGAACGCGGGGGTAGTCCATCCCTCCACCTCCAAAAATACGTACAGCGTTCCCCCAGTTCCTAAAAAATTATAACGGGCAGAGATAGGCAATGAGACGGTGTGACGTCATGCCGCTACCTACCGTCCCCCTACCTTTTCAGCTCCACTTTTACCCCTGATGATCACCATACTTTCTTCTCTCCTATCGTCGTTCGAAAGTAAAAAAAAAAAGGGGGGGGGGAGCTGTACTAGAACGACAAGAACAGTGATCTGCGGGAGAATGAAGTTTGTGGGATTTGGACAGGGATATCAGCTAAACCAGGTTACTAACCTTTCCTTTACAATACTCAAAAATATCTCTTATAAAACTGGACTACAATAAATATGAGTACAAAAGAAAGATTTAAGGGGGCAGACTACTAAATATTTTTCAAAAGCTAACAATTTTTCTTTTGCCAGATTTTAGTAAATGAAAAGAGATAATGAAATGTAACTTACCTCAATAATAGATAATGTTATTCTATACCCGAAAATACGAATCGGAAGAATTTGCAGTGTTGCCATCTATAGAAATTACAGCGTGGCCAGAATTTGAATTACCCAAAAATCTAGGTTATGGCAGCGACTATAAAAATGAACTCAACGGCGACTGATGACTTATCATGCTGTCTGTGTTCCTTGTTAACTACTTTTTAAATAATATTTGTATTTATTCTGTAATAAAGAGTACAAAATAAAAAAAAAACTTTTAATAAACAGTAGAATTAAAATACAAATATTATTTAAAAATTAACAAGGAACACAAACAGCATGATAAGTCGTCAATTGCCGTTGAGTTCATTTAAAAATGAACTCAACGGCAATTGACGACTTATCATGCTGTTTGTGTTCCTTGTTAATTTTTAAATAATATTTGTAGTCGCTGCCATAACCAAGATTTTTAGGTAATTCAAATTCTGGTCACACTGTAATTTCTATGGATGGCAACACTGAAAATTCTTCCGATTCATATCTTCGGGTGTGGAATAACATTATCTATTATTGAGGTAAGCTACATTCATTATCTCTTTTCATTTACGAAAATCTGGCAAAAGAAAAATTGTTAGCTTTTGAAAAATATTTAGTAGTCTGCCCCCTTAATTCGTGAAATTTTAAGGAGGCTAGGTGTTCTGTTTATTGCTAAAACCACTATTTCACAGGAGGCACAGTGGCTCAGTGATAGTGTTAACCTCTGGTGCATGGGGACCTTGGTTCAATCTCAGCTTGCGCCAAGTGAGCTTTGTGGTGGACAAACACCGTATGTGTCGGTTTTCTCGGGGTTCTCCCGTTTCCTCCTACTTTCTTCATTCCACCATTTCAATCATTTCTCACCATCACCGCCTCCTTTAGCCTAACCGGCATATTCGTGGGACGTAACACTTAAAGATTTCATTTCATTTCATTTCCACTATTTCATAACAATAGGTAACCCGATTGTATAGTTCGGGTCAGCCCTAGGCTCCCCAAATGATTTTGCCTTTCCCTCCTGTCTTAGTGTCCTGTCTACACACATGATCTCAGCAGTAATATCTAAAACTTAGTTTGTATCCAATTTTACGCAGGTAACAAAAACTAAACGTGTTTTCAAGCCTCTTGGTTTGAAATATGTATAAGGACCGGCTTGGAATTTACCATCTGACTTCTCATTTGTTAATTATGCGAGATCTCGCGTGAAAATAATGTTGATTTAGTCAATATTATTTCTTTCTTTTCTTTAACTACCCAGCAGAATAATAATATTAATTATTATCCTTTGACTTAACAAGGGATAAACAAGCGTACAAAAGACTCTTAATGTCTGATGATAATCATAAAAAATGCCTCGTGAAGTACTACGTACGAAATAAACATTGCTTTGAAGCAATGTCTAAGCAAAGCTAAATAAAATTGTTCATGAATTAGTGAAGTATTTTTGTTTCGTGCTTTTAAAAAAGAAAAGTATAGATTAAACAGTTTTTTGCTTATGTCATTCTGTTGATTTTTTAACACGCACAAATGGGTGAGAAAAATGATGCGATTATTGTGATATAATACTATTAAAGCTTCCGCTCCAAGGAGAGAATTTATTCAAGAATCCGTTGTGAGAAGATAAGAAGTTATTTCAATGTTTTGAGGACGTTAAATTCTTTACTGTCCTTTAGCCCTAACCTTCCAACAAGTTGATAATGTCCACGAATCGCTTGACACTTTTGAAACGTGATGTAATGCTCAGAGTAAGTTAAAGAAGACCTTTTTAAAAAAAAAAAAAAATAAAATAAAATAAAATATATTTGTCTTACATTTTCATTAACTTGTATTTTTTACATTGTATAGACATGCATCTATCCAACGTGTTTTGAACCAATGTTCTCAAAAAGTCGGCAGTATGGTTCCTGTTAATTTAGATCTCTTGAAAGCAATGTATTGTGTTGGAGAACGGCTTGTACTGTAGGTGGGTTGATTTAATTTCAATGACTATTTGTTCACATGCCAAATACAATGGATTCAAATCCCAGAAAAGCTTCTTCTTGCCTATATAGTCAGTTTACGATTCCCGGTGGTAGCTCATGTGGTTCGGATACCACGGTAAGCTGTAGGTCCACGTTTCATAGAGCCTCGGTGCTGAAAAGGACGCTAAATTCGTATTCAACCAATCAAGCCACAGAGCACATGTTAAAAGTATAGGTTATGTCCTTCATAAACTCGGTGTTGCATAAATTCAACTCAATGTTCTAAAAGGAAATAAAACTACCATATTATTGAGTACTCCATGAAGAATATTTAATTGAATGAATAACATAAAGACAATAAATGAAGTTCGTAATTAATCGGTGTGAGCTTGAGGGAGGGCTATAAAGATTATGGGATGGAAATAAATGTTAGAAAGACAAAAACCATAGTGATTGGAATGAAGCGCTCGGTGGTGTCAAATATACTAAGGGAGAAAATAGAATAAGTGACTAGTTTTCGATACCTCAATAGCTTTCTTAGTGATGGTATGAAGTGCGAACATGAAATAAAAGCAAGGATAAGAATGGTGAAAGAAGCCTTTAAGAGGAAGAAAGTCTGCTTTGTGGGACCTTAAATAAAGAGCTGAGAAAAATACTCACAAAATTCTTCTTGTGGAGGCTTTAAGAGTCCCTATCACTGCGAAATTAAAATACAGCTAAATTTACAGTAATTATATGATATCTTCAAATAGATAAAAGATAATCGAAAAGTGGATCAAGACCTCCCTAGACGATGTTATTTTACATGAGGTACCGTTATCACGAGTCACCTAGTAGCTTTCCGTTTACAGTTATTTAGAAACGCGAAAATAAATGCCAATTTTCTAAATGGCTGGAAATTGAAAGCAGATAAATGAGACTTATAACGATATCTCACGCTAAATAATATTGTCTAGGGAGGTCTTGTTCCACTTTTCGATTATCTTTTATCTATTTGAAGATATCATATAATTAATGTAAAATTAGCGGTATTCTAATTTCGCAGTGATGAGGCCTCTTAAATGTGGATGTGGAGAAGAATGGAGAGAATTAGCTGGGTCAAGCGGAAAACGAACGAAAGAAATGCGGGGGAGGGAAGAACAGTTTTAGATATTATTAAGAAGAGGGAGAGAAACTAGTTGGGACATTGGCTACGAAGGAACTGTATTACGAGCGACGTGCTAGAAGGTATGCTGGCAGGAGAGAGAAAAAGGAGGCGAAGGAGGCTACAATTGACGGACTATATCAAAACAGGAAAATCGTACCTGAAGACGAAGAGATTAGAGAAACACTGTGGAGCATGGAAGATTCTCAGTTGCAGCAAGTGACTTGAAAGTAATGGCAGAATATCTACGTATAATAATAATGATGATGATGAGCTGAATATAGATTTACTACAATTTAGTGCTCAAAATTCCCTATTTATAATACGAAAATACATCAGTCTGGGTGTAACTCTAATTCCTAATAGTACAGAGTCACGTTAACAAGTGTCGACACCTGCCTGTCTGATGCTGAAAGATGACATGAGTGTGGAGACAATTTTCAAATTTTAAACTATTGTGACGAAAATATAATTTTCAACTGTATTGGTTCAATTTAAATACTCGAAAATGGAAAGCAATAATATTGGTCAATGAACGTACTTCGCTGTTTATTAGTAGAATACGTACAGAATTAGACGTTTAAATCAAGAACTATTTTATCCTATAGTGCACAGAGTGCTGAAGGATTGTGCACAACTAGTAGGCTATACGTAATTAAAGAAAACGATGGAGTATTACAAAAGATATTGTATAGAGGCATAAAATAAAATATTACTAAAAATTTCCTCAAATTTTCTTCATATTCTCTTCTAAGGAAGTTCGTTCATTTTCCTGCACCCACTATACGTATATACCTTCTTTCACTATTACAGTCAAATTTACTCCAAAATTATTATTATTATTATTATTATTATTATTATTATTATTATTATTATTATTATTATTATTATTATTATTATTATTATTATTATTATTACATGTATTTTACATGTATTTTAGAGTGCAGACAGCTTGTATTCTGCAAGGTAGGGGCAAGGTGTCTCAGTGCTAGAGTGCTTAACTCTGGGTCCCTGGTTCGATCCCCGCGCAAGTAAGTTTATAGTGGACAACATCGTGTCCGTGGGTTTTCTCGGGGTACTCCCGTTTCGTCCCACATTCTCATTCCACCAATTTTTCCATAATGATTCACTTGCCTTAATCACACATCTCTCTTTGTCTTAAGGACGTAATCGTGGGACGTGCGATTTCGTTGCCCACGACACGAAACGAGACAGGAATTTCCGAGAGGAGTTATGAGACGAGACAAAGTGGTTCCAATGGAAACAAGATAAACTTTCCGAGACAAGGTATATTTTTTTTTACGAGACGACACACGTTTCAACTCTTTGTCTTGTAAAAGTAACCTCCTTAGTATTCTGGGATTCTTAAGCATTACTTTTATCAGAGCAATTAATTAATGTGATGAAAAGGGAAGATCTCTCTCTCTCTCTCTCTCTCATGCACGCACTAACAAGCCCGCGACCAGCCTCAGAGGTTTGGGAGGGGGCATGAATGTGTTAGGGGGGCCAAGTCATTAAAAATTCTCCTACAAATTGTTTTTTGAATTAATAATAGCATTTCGTATTGAGGTCTGGAGGGGCCACGAAAAGTTTAGGGGGGCCAGGACCCCCTAGACCCCTCTGGCTGCGGACCTGCGCACTAACACAAACACACATACACGCCTGCGCGCGTGAACACATACACACGCAAAAGTACTGAGGTTTTAATTATTACTTTGTTTCATATTGTCCTTTATGAAAGAAAGGAAACTTTTAAATCGAAAAAGGGATTTTTTCTTTGTTTTGAATAAGGGAAATACATATTCCTTATTTAAGTTATATTGGAAACACTGTTAGGAACTTGGGAGTGTTTTCAAAAGTCGTGAATCATTCAAATGCTTAATCCGACAAAAGAATTATATAGTCTTTGTTTGGATTTTTAAAGTTGTTGGTCCTCCTCCCTCTCTTCCCCGCCAGTTCTTTCTGTATTTTCATTTCCAGTCGGAGCAGTTGTTTAGTTTGTGTGTGACGTGCAAACGACAGGAACTTCTTTACCTTTAGTTGTTTATATTGTATTTTTCATAAACCTCTTTGCTTTTCTTTTAACATCTTTCCTATACGATATTATATCGTGTTTTCTTGACTTCTGCGGTTGGGTGGTTTATTTCGCTTCCTTAAAACGCGTTAAGGCTGAAATCAAGTATTAATATTCTTAAACGCTGTCAAGAGGTGTTGTTATATTTCAGTTCTCCCTTCACTCTCCATCATGCTTGAAGAACTGCACAAAACAAGAAGCATCGTTTTCGTGACGTAGACGGAGAATTCTGTAGAAAAAAAAAGGGGGGAATATCTTTTGTGTTTCCGTTTTTCCTTATGACGAACTGAGTTGAGATAAGACCTGTTTCAAACTTTTTTGTTTCATAGTGAATCTATTCATAATACAAGTTAGGCGGGCATGGTATAGCGCTTGCCTCTGGTGCGTGGGGTTCCTCGTTCGATTCCCGGTCAGGTAAGTTTGTGGTGGGCAACATCGTGTCCGCGGGTTTTCCCGGAGTATTCCCGTTTCCTCCCACTTTCTCATTCCACCAATTATTCCATGATCATTCACTTGCTTTAATCATCGTCTCCCTTAGCCTAATCGTGGGATGTAAAACTCACAGATTTCATTTCATTTTCATTAATACAAGTCTTGAAGACACGAAAATTGGCATAAACAAGAAGAGGGTACCTTATAGGAATAGTTTTAGAATAATCATTTAAGAATTATATGACCGAGTCTATAAAATATACTAATGCAGTGCGACGAGGAAGCGAGGGAGAGAAAACGGAAGCATTTGTTATCACAGCCTAATTTGCGTGTGTGCACGTATACAGGGATCTTCGATAGGGATTGTATAATTGCATAAACTCTTTGAATTAAGTGAGTACTAGCTGAATTTTTTGACAACGCACTGGTAACCCTGCCCAGGACCGTCGAGTGACCGTTTTTTGGCGGCGGGGTGGGGAATCTGCCAATCAACACTGAATTCCTCAGCCTCGCATTAAAGCTAGCTCCCTATAGTACCTATCTGTCCATTATATTTTTTTAAGGAAGTGGAGTGGCATCATAGATATTCTTTAGAAGTGGGGGAACGGTTTCCTCCCGCGTTCCCCTTCATGTTTACCCTTGTATATCATATATTGTGGAAATCTAAAATAGATATGGAAACATGTATGCAAAAGCTTGTAGTTATTAAATTTTAAAATCTATTGGATCAAAGATCTAAAAAAAAAAAAAAAAAAAAAAAAAAAAAAAAACTCTTGATAGAAATAATCACACTTAAACTACATAAAATGCTTAAATTACAGTGTTTGATTAATCGTTATAATTGCCTAATGCTTTCCATGAGATAAATTGAATTTACTGTTTTCGGATTTAAAAGAAAATATTTAAACTCATCTTAACTTTGAGAAAAGTTATTTGAAAGTGGAATTATAGAAGACTAATTGTCAAACTAGCGCCTACAAGTTTCCCAACCAGACACAAGATGGTTGTACAAATCTCAATTGTTTTTAATTAATTTTGTCTATATTAAAGAGCATAGAACAGTCATTCCAAGAAGTCACAAACAAAAGCAATTATTTACAGTTTAAAACTTTTTATTGCTCTTAACACTTTCTGTCAAGTGTTCAATTACGTTTTTTGAGTTGCACAACCTCCACAATTATATTTGTAATATCTAGAAATAAATTTTCAACACTACAGTAGTGAGTAATTATTAAAATGTAATGTATCTGGTTAACAATGCTCAGTTCTAGAAAAGATTGACTATCAATAACAATCTCCCAATCCATGCTAATTTACGGTTTTTCCATACTTCAAAGACAAATGACATTGAAGGATGCCCTTAGTTATGGATTTGCCACTGCCTTTTAAGCATCGGTAGAAAACAAAGATTTCTTGTTCTCAGAGTATAAGTACACAATACATTATAAAATAAGAGTATCGTTACATAGCTGTTTATTCTGTCTACATAGCTGTCTATACACTATTCATTACAATATATAAATCTTAAATTTACAGGGGTTAATGGTCTCTTCTGTCCTCCCTAAGTGACGCCCCTACTTCCATTTCGAGCCAATTACTATATCCAATATTAAGATATACCTATATGCGAGGTGTGTTCAAAAAGTATCGAACCTTATTTTTTTCCCCCCGCGTAAACCAACGAAGCGCTGGACACTTTCTTCAGTGTAGATGTAACAGGGAACGCTCATGCGCAGGCGCTCTTGATTTTTTCTCCCGCCTACAGAAAGCATCAGTCCCTGGCAGTCGGACAACGAGTGTAGTGCGCGGTCGTCGGAATTCAGTTTTTTTTTTTTGGTAAAATGAGAGAAAAACTTGAGCAGCGATATTGCACCAAATTTTGCCGAAAGCTTGGCGATACCCAAGCGGAAACCATTCAATCGGATCGGTATATTCAATTTCGAACGAGCATTTGCACAGAGAAAAATCCGTTCTCCGGACAGCGGTATATTGTATAAATATACGGTATCCTCTTGCTTATTATAGAAATCAGTACGGAGCATACGTTATCCGTATGCTTCATAGGCACTGCCCTTAGATATTACATCATGCCATTGCAGGATGTCTGACATCTAACAGTTTTCCGTATATCACATGCATATACTTATGTTACCTTCGTCAGCTATATGTTATATACGTGCATTTGTATGTGAGGTCCTGACCGCCTACATTGATTCATACGGAAAGTACGTATAGATGGAACACTTATACAGAAAGTATTATGAAGCATGCGTTTTCAGTTATACGTCTGTTGTACGTTAAGTCCAAAAACTACAGGAATTACGCATGTAACCTATCTTTTTAAGTACGCCACCTACATTTTTTTTTCTCAGTGTGGGCATGAGGAGAGGGTCCGCGAAATTCGATTCAATCTTTCATCCCCAAACACAACATTCCTGAGTGTCGTCAGGCTCCCTACTCAACCCACATGGCTCCAAGTAACTTTTGGTTATTTTCCAAGATGAAAATGTCCCTAAAAGGGACCCGATTTGAACCAAGAGAAGACATCATGCGGAATGCGACGGCACGGTTGCTCACCATTCCAAAAGCTGCGTTCCAAAAGTGTTTCCAACCATGGTGGGAGCGCTGGGATAAGTGTGTGCATTACCAAGGAGACTACTTTCAAGGGAATTAGTGTTTCGGACTTTCAAATAAAAAAAAATGTATTTTTGCCAACCAAATGTTCGACAGTTTTTAAACACACCTGGTATTAACCTCATTTATTTGTAAAATGTATTATTATGACCAATTTTTGCAAGTAGCCAAGTTGCAAATGTAGCCATGTGTGGAACCGGCAGCGGTATGCTCTGCCGGTAGAATACCTAATATATTTATAGGCCTATATCTATATATGTTCATGTGCTTGTTTTGAAACAAATATTGTTGTGGCCACTGTCGTAGTCTTAAAATTTTCATTTTCATAGGACGTACGCTGCTTTGTGAACATCTTTGATTGAAAAAAAGACTATTTTTAAAAAAGAAAATTAACAATGAAAAACGTGTAAATATTAAGGTTACGTTCCTGCTGTATAGTCTATAATTATTTTGTGCTATTTTCTTGATGATATTTTGCTATTTTCCCAGTTAAATAATTTCATTAAAATATAAGTGGGTGTAGATACACAGAAGGAACCAATCCACGGTGAGAAGAAACAGAGGAAGTCACACTCAGTGTACCAGAAGGAATTACGAAAATTGTGATATTGTTATAAGTGTGAAAGAAATATGATTATCACAATTAAAGAAAGTTTCCACAGTGATATTTACTAATCAAAACAACACGGACTTAAACAAACACAGCATACGTAATCTTTCAATTTTTCCTTCTCTCGCTCTTTTTTTTTTTTTTTTTTTTTTTTTTTTTTTTTTTGTGATCCACTTTCATGGATTACAGCCTGGTTATATAGTAAAGTCCCTAAAACTTGGTACTCGATAGCCCGGCAGTTCGGATAATTCGACCAAACCCTGGCAGGGCGAAAGAAACCCCGCGCGTAGACCTGTTTAAGGTCATTGCACTACTTTTTGCAAAGTCGGCTTGTTCATTTTCTTTATAAACAGATTTATGCCTTCATAAAGTATTTTTTTCTGAGGTCTCTTTTATCACGTAAATTACTGTACAGTGTGTATTCACTAATTTTCCTTTTCATGTATAGTAAACACTATGCTTTCATGAAGTACGTACTTTTCCTTTGTTTAAGGGTAATTGGGCAGTTTATTTTCTGTTGTATTCTCAAGCAAGCAATATATATAAGCACAGCACTGTATTTTCTGAGGAAACACTTGTACTTATTCTTTATCTAATCCATTTCCTATAACCGGGCATTTTCACAAACTCGGCCACCCTTCGGTGCACATTAGACTGAGTTTTCATGACTCCACTGTAGCACATAAAATATAAATTTTCATCGCTTAGCCTAAACCACCTCACTTTGGTTCAAAATGGCGAAAGTTTCATAGCTCGCATAGGCTCCTTTGGAATCTGCAGTCCGCGTTATCGATGGTCTACTGTACAGTACACGTTACTTCTCGTTAGTGAGAACATATTATCAAAACAATTAATATTTTATCTTTGTTTCAGTGTTAATTCAAATGTCTTAATCCATATTAGTCTAAACGCATTTGTTTCCATTCCCAATTTCAGGAGAAATCGCCGATCCTGTTGTATGGTTACAGAAACAACAGTATTATATATATATATATATATATATATATATATATATATATATATATATATATATATATATATATATATATATATATATATATATATACAGTGGCGGATCCAGGATATGATCAAGGGAGGGGCTAAACCCGTAGTTTGCAGCTTTATCCAGTGTAAAGCAGGATTGAAGCCCATTTTATCCAGTGTACACCTGAGCGTCGAGGGGAAGCTATAGCCCCTATAGTCCCCCCTTGGATCCGCCCCTGTATATATATATATATATATATATATATATATATATATATATATATATATATATATATATATATATATATATATATATATATATATAACGGCTTTGTAACTTTATTAAAGGCATAAAACACATCCATCAGTAAGTTACATTGTTTTGTCCATTCTTTTATCTTCAAGTGCTTTTGTTTCACTTTTAGCAGTTTTTATTTTTATTTCTAAACCGGATGTTAGCAACTCACAAAAAAACAATGAAACACCAAAACAAAACAAAACAGCAATAATTTTTCTGTTATTTTCTTTCTTTTTTGTTATACAAATATTTTTTTCTCCTTCGGTACTTAATTTGAGATTTCCCTTAGTTTTGTTTATGTCCGTCTTCGAAGAAGAAAAGAAACAACAGACAAAGAGAGAAAGAGACAGAGAGAGAGAACAAGAAAAAAAAAGAACGTCTACTATTTTCCATTCATCTATCCGTCACTTTAACTGTTGTTTCTTGCTGTCATCATCATTATCATCGCCAGCTATATCTTCAAGCCTGAATGAAAGGTGTTCATCATCGGTCACCATTATATACAATTAGTACTTTCGTAGAAATTTCACCAACGCACTTCACTCCACTAACACACACATACACAAACACACAGGAAGATGTGGAAGTACGTGGAACTTGTTTTTAAAATTACTTAAAAAAAAAAAAAAGCACTGAATGTTCTAACGGGAGGAGAGCACATTGTACATTCAGCAACAAAAGTTCTTTCCATTTGATGAAATTAGTTTAGGAACTAACTTCAGAATGGAAGAACAATTTGAGTACAGTTTTCAGCAAATTAAAAATAATGTAATTTTCTGTATATTCGAGCCTTGAAACTCGGTGAAACTGTGAACGTTCCACCCTTATTCCCAAAATAAATTTTACCTAACGGGAAGAATTTTTGTCGCTGACTGTACACAAAGAACAAAAAAAAAGTATCCAACTACGACTTTTTGAATCATCTAGAATCTGAATGGTTAACTCGCTTGGCTATAGAACAATAGTATCTGGTTAGATATTTGGCAATAGCCAGTGACGTATGTAGAAGTTGGTCAATGGGGGGCGCAACGTCAAGCTCCCAAGTTCATATTTCAGGTGCTTCTATACATAACTTAATGTGGTAATGTGGTAAACATATTTTAAAATATCTTTCCCAAGTTTAGGGATCGGATTAGAAATCCCGAAACCTCCACTTTTTGTACGCCATTGGCGATAATATCATTTTTTTTTTTTTTTTTTTATGATGATCGAGAATTGAGTCAAAATTTGGGAAAGCTCCTTAAACTAAGAAGTGGTGAACGCCAATTCACACAGCTTAACATATTTTAACGCTTGGAGGATCTTATTAATACAAAAGGACGAATCCCGAGAGTTTAGGTCGGGTATTATGTAAAAGTCTTTCAGATTTTTTCCGCGGGTAGTAGTGGGTTCTCGGTTGAGTGGAGAACTTAACTCGAAGAAAACATTACTTATTTGAAAGTTTTAATCCCTTTCGATAGATGTCAAGAGCTGGAGGATGTGTGCTGCCTTCTAATAGCGCAATGTATAACTTCTAGCATTCTACACTTATCTATACACCTTTGTTTCAAAAGTAGAAAATTGGATATGGATACCCACCTTTAATGTCACCGTTATCCGTGAAAATCTTAACGAATTGACTCCATCAGCGAACACGTCCGAGATAATGGTTCTGGCTGTCTATTCCAAAAACCAGAATTCAAAAATTACCTTTCATTCAAGAGTTAACTTGTGAGATGACGTGCGTACGTAAATACTAGCATTATAATCATATACGGCCTATTAGCGTGATTGTAATAAACAAGTTATGTTTCTGTCTTTTAAAAAAAATCAAGTAAAACAAAGCGGATTTTTTAGAAGTAATAATATAGCAATTCCACTCAACAATACCCATAAATGTTGAATTTACCTCAAAATGGATCGTTTAAAGATTTCTTTTCCATGTATTTCGGATACCTATTATTATTATTATTATTATTATTATTATTATTATTATTATTATTATTATTATTATTATTATTATTATTATTATTATTTTACTGCCTCATATACATCTTTCTTGAAAATGCATTAAACTGACAGCAAGCTAGAATTTGCATAGCACTATATATATAGTCACAGGAGCAAAAGAGTTAAAAGAATAGTCCATCTACAGAAAACCAAAAGTATTTTCTAAGAGTAATGTAAGCTGACGATGTGCTGACCATCATACATTAGCCAACTATGCTAACGAACAGCGTTTATGGCATTTTAAAATCGACGCTCCGAGTTGCCTTTAAACGCTGTTAGCAAATGAGTGGACTGCGATGTTGCCACGTCTTTATACAAACCAGGAGCGTCATTTCAGATTTTGCTTGGGGCGGGGGGCAAGACCCCTTGATATAAGTAAAATTTCGCGTTTTTCACTGATTTACTACTATTCTATTGATAAAATCTATATACACCTCAAACTCAAAGGGGCAAATGCCTCTCCCTGCCCCCCCTAAATGAAGCCCCTGATACAAACTCGCATCAGTTTATGTACGAAAGAAACTACTTACCGTTCACTCGCATCTGGGTAGCTGTATTTTGTTTTTAATCACACAGCAACGTTGCGTCACGACCTTTAGCCCATACACCATCAATTTTGATCATACTTTAAAAGTCGCTTGGTAGGCTATCGTAAACTGTGGCATCAAGGAGGCATCTAACCTCAAAAACGGAAGTGAAATACTGGGTTGAGATGCGCAAAATTCGAATATGATTATAGATTTGTTTTATGGAATGAAATGGTATTTTGTAGTTGAATGTCCCACGATTATGTCTGTTAGCCTCGAGGAGAGGGGTGATTAATGAAAATGAATGATTGTGAAATTATTATTATTATGTTACTATTTTGTGCTCTCCCAACTTTTCCACCCTTAAATTCGCTTGATGTTTAACGTTCCTCCCGTAAGAGTTGCCTACATGGCAAGTATTGAGGTTGTTTCATGTCGAAAAGGTGTCATGAAAGTGATCTGTGTTTCTATTGAAAGAACTCTGTCTCGTCACGAAACTTCTGTCTTGTTTCATCCCTTATGGGCAATTCTATTGTACTTCCATGACTCATATATAGACTCGGAATGTTACTGATAGCACTGTCCCGATGCTATACACGAATCACGGACCTACAGTTTAACATGATCTTCAAATCACATGAAATTCACCAAGAATCAATCCCGGGCTGCCGTACCAAAAATGAGAACACCAATCACTCAGCCACTGCAGATAGCATCTCAGCAACAACATAGATGATGTCGACATTATGTGTACCACATGATATATTATATCTGGGTTTTGGATGACAGATAACATAATGTCAGGGCGACGAAGTACGGGTGACAAGTGATAGTCGGATAATGAATCGAATTGCAACCAAGATGAATATCAGATGGGAAATAACATTCAAATATCGGATGGCGGATAGATAATATCAGCATAAGAAACATTGGTTTGTAGATGTAATATTCATATAACTTGTACTGAATGGCACTTAATATTGGAATCGTAGATAGATTTGGAGATAATATCTAGAGGGAACATTTCAAATAGTAAATAATATTTATTTAACTGATATCGAATGGCTTGTATAGTATGAAAAAATGATATTAAGGGTAAGTAACATTAGGTTAATTAAAATCGGATGGGAGAAAACAATAAGACATGAAATATCACATAATTAATAGATATCGAGATATATTATGTGCCATCTGGATATAGACCGATCATCCCGAGTTGTGTGAGTCCCGTCGCACGTTTAGCCCCTATTGACTAAGGGAGATATGGAACATAGTTGCGAATTAATATGATACCGGGACAATTAGAAAATAATTAGAAAATTTGGAGAGAAAAAAAAATAAAATCTACATGTACAAAGTTCTTCTTCATATGGTCACATGGTCTTGGATCTAACTTACGTCCCTTCACAACCAAGGACGTGTACGGCATCTTTGAGCCAACTTGGAAGCTATTTTTACATGAAAATGAAATCTTTTAGTTTAACGTCCCACGTTTATGTCTTTTACGTGAAGGGAGACGGATGATAAAGGAAATTGAATGATGATAGATTTTTTTTTTTTTTTTAAGAATAAGCATGTGATGAAACAGGAGTACTTGAGGTTCACAGCATTTGGTTAAAGATATTGATAAGTCTACATTTCTTTCTCAGTTTTCTGCTAAGCCAAATGTTGTTGGGCAACATCGAAATATGGATTATCCTAGAGCTGGTCTGAACAATATATTGTGACTAGTATATGCAGCGTCACTATTAAGAATATTTGTGTCACTGTTGTTAGAACTATAATTCTTTCAAATGAAAAAAAAATAAATCTTAAAGTTTTACGTCTCACGGTTATGCCGGCTAAGCTAAAGAAGACGGTAATGATGAGAAATTAAGGAAATGGTGCAATAAAGAAAGTGGGAGGAAACGGAAGAACCCGTGAAAACCCATTCATACAGTGTTTGTCCACCACAAAGTTCACTTGGCGCAAGCTGGGATCGAACCAAGGACCCCATGCACCAGATAGAGCGCTTTACCACTGAGCCACTGTAGCCCCCAATGTGGGTATAGTTACACTACAGCATCAATTAGTATATAACTCATCTTTGGTCTTCTCTTGTTTTTTACTCGATAATAATGTAGAATTATTACTATTTAACTAAATAATTTATGTGACTCTAGGAACAAACAAAAAATACAAGTTGGCAACACTATAGAAGTGTATAAATGTTTTCTTCTTGCAATCCAGCGTTCATTCGCTCAGACTGCGGCAGTTCGGGCGAAAAACGCCTGCGCTGAACGGCCCACTGACTGCAAATGTCTCCCAAAGCCTTTTGCTACACAATATCGATAATGAAGTGGCGTTCTCACACAACCACACACACACACAAACATACTCTCGCATACATTTATAACCAAACACATTCATGGATGGCGCTTGAAGAGAAGAAAGAGAGAGAGGAAAAGTAGTTTGCGCTTTTGGTGTTGATGGTGAATGATATTTTGGGTTTTACTCGGTATTACATGAGAAGCACATAGTGTTGGCAGACTTTGGCTGTATATCAATCAATAACGTTTGGTCTGTGTTCTTTTTTTAACATGCAGATTTCCTATTTAGACATTTAAACTGTTATGGTGTGAGGAAGAATCCATGATTCATTGTATGGCTTATGGATGAATTTTGACTGTCAGCATTTGGTTAAAGATATTGATGTGTGTCACGCTAGTCTACGTACGTATACAGAAAGCTGCGACAATAAAAGTTTGGTTCGATTAAAAAAAAAAATTACTGATACCAAATTATTTGGTCCGTGTAGACTCAACCCATGCTGTTGGGTCTATCAAATCAACGCAGTTCCACTACTTCAAGCTAGTTCAGAGCAAGTTACAGTAAAATCTATACTCTATTAAGTCACTAACTTTTTACTTTGGCTGTACATTTGAAGGTTATACAAATATCCATGTGTGTGCTACTAAGATATAAATTTGGCTCTTTGTTTGATTTTAATTACTTTATATGTTAGTTATTTGTGTGTAAGTTGGAAATTTTCTGCAGAACGAGGAATAGCTAATTAAATTTAAAAAAAAAAAAATAATAAACTAGATTTGGTTATATGTATCTGTTTTGTGTCTTAATAAAATGAAAACATTGGCGGAAAAAGAGCAATAGATCAATTACATAGCTAGAGGCCTTTCTTATCTTTCCTTTTCGGCAGACAGGAACATATGTTCTCAGGGACCTGACAGAAGGAATAGTTTGAAGGTAAAATATGGAGAAGGAGAGAAAGACTGCAATTTTTAGTCAATACTGTGAGATTACATTTGTTGGATGTCGAGACGAGAAGAATGTTTTAAATTCAAGAAGAGGCGAGTAGGGATGCGCACGAGACGAGTCGAGACAGGATTTTCCTGACAAAATTCGAGTCGAGACACGGCTCTTGCAATAGAGAAATATACATTTTTCGAGTCGAGACATCACTTTTACAGCACATTTTCGAGACGAGACAGCCACAAATCTTGTCTCGTGCGCATCCCTAGAGGCAAGAAACAAGATAGACCCTAACTCCCATTTCGTTTTTGAGACGAAACGAAAAGTTTAACGAGTCTCGTGGCGTATTTAAGGGGAGCTTCTGAGTTTAAGCCCACTCCAGAAATCTTATTTACTATAAATGAAATATCTTGCAGAATTTTTACATTTCCAGGAATAAAGTTAACAAAGTCCCCGTCCCCCCCGAAACAAAATCGTAAATACGCCACTGCTCGTGGGCAAAAATTACTTCAGCCAAATCTTAGGTCTCAAACAGTGTTTTAGTGTTACATGATTCGCATTACAAAATAATAATAATAATAATATAGATAAAGTGATCGTACGAACACAATGAAAAAACATTTATCAACATTTAAAGATATGCAAGTCAATTCAAAATACACTCTAACAATAAATATAGTTTAAATGTTATATCACATCCTTCGTGGACTTCTATTGATAAAGGAAGATTCTGACTATTTCTATAAAATTAAGGGGAAAAAATCAGGGCTCAAAATCTGTATAGGCCTATAAATTTACTAAACCCGACGAGACGAGCAAATCTTTGCCAGACGAGATGATATATAATTTTTCGAGATGTGACGAGTCTTCTGCAAAATTTACGAAACTAGGCAAGATAACCTTGTTTTTCTTGCCTCCTGGGCAAGATTATCTTTACGTTAAATTGAAAGCAGATAACTGAAATGAAAGAATATATCATATTAAGAGTCAGGATTACAGAAACTGGCTTAATAATAATGTAACTAACACACGTCTGATATACATCATTCTGACATCTACGAGTTATGGAACTAAAATCCTTAGCCGAGATCTTTGGGAGGTAGATAACAATAATAAATTAATTGACTTGGCACACTGTATGAACATAGATCGAATGACAACTTTTTATTTCTTTCTTTTTTTCGGTGACGAACTTCTCAGCCATAAAGTTAGTTCATCTGTTGGAAAAAATAAGTGTTCACTTTCGAATACTACTGCACTATCGCTTATGTACTTGATACAATGATTTCGTTTACAAAAGGAAGAGAAAATTTCATACGTGTATCAACAAACATCCGTAATAACCTACAATATTGCAGCAACTCTATGAGAATTACTGTACGTCTATCTATTTTTATTTTTCAGTTCTCATTCTGCAACGTAAACAAAATACGAAGTATTATTGTTTTATTGAGCTATAGGGTCTACTTGCAAAAAACAATTCCAATTGTTACACAAAGGTTTCTTTGAATATCAACATAGAAAATCAACAAAACTATATAAGTTGATTCAACTTATATATATATATATATCGTTTCTTACCGTAATTTCAGAGTAGAATGACCTATAAAAATAAAAAGTGGTTACCAGGTATTGGTTAACGGACCATGTCCAGAAGAACACTGTTGTCAAAACATGAAAATGCAAATTTCCTTTCTGAATTCGGGAAACAACTTTAAATTACCCTTTCATCAAGATAAGACATTAAGTTCTCAACGTTGCTCATTTATTGGGGCAAAGGTAGAAGTTTGTTGATTTTCCCAAAATTTAATGAATTTCAAGGAGTATATCATAATGTATGCTTCACTACTTTTCTTAAATTTTACTGAATAACCAAAACGCAATCAAGAGTACCAAAAATGTAGAAAGTGAGCCAGACAGTATCTACAAAATGTTATTAAATAAACTAATAACCAGGAAAAGTGACGAGAACAGTGGGAGAACGCCGTACCCCCACTTCCAAATATATCTATGGCGTCCCTCTACTTCCTAAACATTACAATGGGCAAAGACAGGCACGGAGGACGGTTTGACGTCATACGTCCATCTAACTTTTTCAGATTCACTTTTACCCCTGCTAATAACGTTTCCAAACATTTTCTTAACATCATCATCATCAACATAGGTATTCTGCCATTATTGGCAAGTCACTTGTCGCATCTGAGAAGCTTCCATGCTCCACGGTCTTTCGCTATCCTCTTCCTCTTCACTTAGGATTTTTCTCTTTTGATATTCTCAATTGATTAGTCTCCTTCGCCCTCTCCCTCTCTTTCCTGCCATCATACCCTCCAGCATAGTCCCCTATATCTAATCCCTCATGATACAGTTCCTTCTTAGTCAATGTCCCAACCAGTTTCTCTTCTTCTTAATAATAATAATAATAATATCTAAAATTGTTCTTTTCCCGCCGCCATTTCTAACACCCTTTCATTCGTTTTCTGCTCGAGTCAGCTCATTCTCTCCACTCTTCACCACACCCACATTTCGAAAGTTTCCAACCGTTTTATTTTATCATTTTTGCGTAATGTCCATATTTCTGACCCATGAGTACAATACTCCACACGAAGAATTTTATGAGTTTTTTTTCTCAACTCTTTATTCAAGGTCCCACAAAATACGTTTCTCTCTCCTAAAGGTTGTTTTCGTCATTTTTACGTTTGCTTTTATTTCATGTTCGCACTTCATATCACCACTAATAATAAGTACAACCCAGGCATTGAAAACTAGTTACCTGTTGTATTTTCTCCCACCTACTTCTATATTTGAAAAAGATCGCTTTGTTCCAATCACCATGGCTACAGTCATATAGCCTAGAGGCTGAAAAAGACTTTAAAGTCCAAACTAACCAATTACAATGATACGTGGTACTAATGGATTTTTGACAAATTAAAGACGTTTTTTGATTGAATTTTTCTCGGGGGGGGGGGGATAGAATTATCTTTTGAAATCTGATCCTTCTGTATTAGATTATCCCGGTTCACTGAAGAGTATAACTGTTTTCATATTTTCTACGACAAGGGCTTGTGTACCCTATTAATGTTGAATTTCAAAGTTTTTTTTTTTTTTGGGGGGGGGGCTAATATTGGTCGTTCGTTAGTAAATTAGTTTTCATATTTTCTCCACAGATAAACTAATATGAACATATTTGTGAGGTCATTATTAGTAGCTCAAATTGACTTCTACAAAAAATATCAAACCTATAAAATGGCCAACTAGCGATAATATTAATAGATTCTAACGATCCAAAATAATAATAATAATATGGCTGCCAAATTACACTGGTTAATGAATTCAATAGATGGCCAATCCAGCACAATTTACTATTTAGGGAATATTAATCTCATCCAGTATTGCCAAATATTTAAACTAAACACGAAACTATATTTATTTTAAAAGAGTTTCTATGTTTGAATTAACATTTCTAATATTTGTTCTTTAGATGGTATTTCTTCTATATAGTCTACAGTTCCTATAAAAATGATCTTGCATAGTTGACATATTAATTTTCTAGTAACAATTAATGTTCATAGAAACTATATTCTAAATTATTTATAAGTTCGCCTGAGTCTTGTTTGTCGGTTTCTGATAACATTAATAACAATAAATGCGATTCTAATCAAACTTGTTCTTAAAGTGAAAATTTTAACAGAGTGCTTGGAGGCTGAAATCTGTGCAGAAATGTGGGGTAAGAAGGTATAAAATCAATACTACTTTCAAAGTTTGCATACACACTTTACACATAATCTAATAAAATAATTTCACACGATAACGTTTCTAAAAATAATGACTTTTTGATGTAATAGTATATATTTAAAAAAAATCAATCATCTCCATTGTTTGAAGTAGAAATCGGTCAAGAATAAAAAACATAAATTTACTTCATCTTTTAAAAAAGATCCTGTATATTTCAAGGTAAACTTAAAAAAAAAAAACACTCAGATCTTCATGAAAACAACGCTGTTTTCTTTGAGATCTAGGAATGGCCCCTATTGCTTGTTGAATTTAGCCAAAATGTAGGGAATTATTCACCCGTCTTTACAGAAAAAAGTTTGGCAATAACGTTCCTAAAAATAAACTTTATGCTCAGAAAACTTAGTGTATTCTTTCTTGGCGACTTAGGGCTTATTTAGGGGTTGAAATCAATTAGAAGGCTGAAGACTGAATCTTAAAAATAAATAATAAAACTAGGTACATCTTTCCTAAAAGCTATCAGAATTAATCAAACATTGCGTATTTTTGTCTTTTTTTTTCTCTTGTAATGAATTGCTTGAATTTTAAAGCTCTGACATGCGTGAATAATTACCCAAGTTACAGGATTAATAATGATTCCTATTGGACGGGATTTAAATCGGTAAAGGGTACAGAAAAACAATTTTATAAAATATTTTCGCCCTCCTCTGCAGTGCACAGAACAATTAGATTAATTATATTGTTCATGTTCTATGTATGTATGTCTTTAAGGGTCTCCACTACGGCGAAATTAAACTACCGCTAATTTTAGAGTTTTTCTGTAATATCTTCAAAACAAAAAAAAAAAAAAAATCAAAATGCGGAAATGTAGTGAACTAGACAATACGATTTTTCATGTGATACCTTTACCACAATTCACCTATCTGCTTTTGGTATGCCGCTATTTACAGAACCCGCAAAAAATGCTAAATCTATCTACAGTTGCAAATCGAAAGCAGATAGGTGAGTTGTTATAACGGTGTCATATGCAAAATGGTATTGTCTAGTTCACTACGTTTCTGCTTTTCGAATATTTTTATTTGTTTTGAAGATATTACAGAAAAACTCTAAAATTAGCGGCAGTTTAATTTCGCTGTAGTGAAGATCCTTAAAGTAGAAACTTATGTCTACAACGGAACAAAGCAGTGTATCATGATATTTTGTTAAGCAGAAAATACTGCTAAAAAATAATTATCCATTGCTGAACTTTATGCAAATAGCCAATACGTTAATGTTATTTCTATGTATAGTGAACCGCCATATGTAACAGAAATGACTCATACATGAGAGTAATTTTGCCGCGTGTCGTATTAAAAGGAGAAAAGAAGACCGCTTAGTTAATTGTTAGAATTTTATCTCTTGTACAAGGAAGAAATTATCAGAAGTAGCGGCGATCATATAGTGCTAATGATACAAGTACCAGTTTTTAAGTGGTCATCAAACGCTTCGAAAATGTATAAGACACAGATAACTATAGTGTTTCTTTCTTTTTTTTCAATAACAAAAAAGTAACAACTGTCTTTTTAGTTCATTACGAGTTGTAAATACCTTCGGACACTAACTATTGTACAATATCTTCTTGTCTTGGCAGAGATATAATGTATTTTGTTACATGTTAGGTCATCTCGATAGACTGGAGAACAAAAGCCTTGTACTGCAACGGAAAGACTAGGAACAAAAGCTTAACAGAACAATACAACAGAGTTTTAAAAAATGGTCACTAAAATAAAATGACTATGTAAGTGTGTGTGTCTCGCACTGTTAAGAAAAAAAATGAATATTGCCACACAGTACAGTACTCTATAAATTATGGTACGTTTTCCCTTTCGTTTCTCATTTGTTTTCTGGTCAACTATGCACTAAATAGTTTATAAACTTCATTTCTTTATTTTTTTCTAATTCGTTTGTCATTTTTTTTGTAATCATTTACAACAAACTTAAGAAAAGTTTGTTATAATCGTGTTCTTTTAAAGACCAGTTAAGTTTCCCTATTGTGCAAAACAATGTCCTTATTGATTGTTTCCGAAATTAAAATACCGCTAATTTTACAGTAATTGTGTGATATCTTCAAATAGATAAAAGATAATAATCAAAAAGTGGAACAAGAGCATCCTAGACAATATTATTTTGCATGAGGTACCGTTTATCACGAGTCACCTAGTAGCTTTCCGTTTGCCGCCATTTAGAAATGCGATAATAAATGTCGATTTTCTAAATGACTGGAAATCGAAAGCAGATAAATGAGTCGTGATAACGGTATCACATGTAAAAATAATATTGTCTAGCGAGATCTTGTTCCACATTTCGATTATCTTTTATCTACTTGAAGATATCACACAATTTCTGTAAAATTAGTTGTATTTAATTTCGCAATGATTAGGCCTCTTAAATAAAAAGCTAATTTTTACTAGAGTATAAACTCGACACATGTAACTTTTGTAATCTATCATCAATAATATATCGTATTTAAAACTGAAAAGGAAAAATAATTAAGAAATGCACAAAATATACTTTGAAAAATAAATGTTAACCAGCTCTGCTGTGGTTGGTAATGTCTCATAATGCCTATATACTTTTACTGAATCTGGATGCATTATTTAATTGGAAGATGTATCTGAGGATGAAGCAATGCTGACTGTGCTCTTGAAAATGTACTTTTGATGACCTTTAGAAGCTTTGATAAGTTCAGTAAATTTACCTGCCTTCAACTCTTTGACAAATTCCGTGCATGAGAGTTGATATCAAAGTGAATTATACGCTCTGCTTTAAAAATGTTCATCGACAAACGCTTCCTTTCGTTACTCCAAAATAATCTGAATAAAACAGAGAATAGGACTAGTAAAGAGGGGAAAATTACCGGACATTTAACGTAATAAGGTTTTTGAGGTCGTACCGGACACCGGACAAGGAGGTGAAACACCGAACTGTCCGGTAAAATACCTGACGATTGGCAACCCTAAGTACAAACTACATTCTGAACATTCAACTGTCTCCTCATTTACTTTCTTAGGCCTCTCAAATTAACGTTTAATAGCAGGTTACTTCCAAGTTTCTGTTTTTTCTAAACAGCATATTTTTCCTTCTTCGAAAATGTGACTAAGTCCAAACCCTCAGTTTTGATAGCCAATAATTCGGGAATCAAATGCCTGCACACTATAATTAATATAATTAATATTGCTTATGAGACGAGACGAGACGAGACTATAAGTTACATTTTCAAATTCGAGACGAGAGCCAAAACGAGTTATACATTTTTTTAAAAAATAATACGAGACGACACGAGAAATTTACACTAGTTCACCCAAGTTTTAGATCTCAAGCACTTATTTTAGTGCGACATGATTAATAGTAAACAATACATAAAAATATAAATTGGTAAAGTGATCGTATTAACAGAATGAAGAGCACTTATTAATAACGTTTAAAGATACACAAATCATTACTCCAATATACTACAGTAATAAATATGTAGAAATATGGTTTAAATGTTGTTATAGCATTGAGAAAGAATTCTGATCAGTTCTAGATGAAAATCACAAAAAAGATATAAAATCTGTACATAAATTTCAAAAACAAGGCAGGATGAAAAAAAAAATACGACAATCGAGGCGAGACCAGGAAGTATTCTTCGCTACTTGAGACGAGATGAGAGATCCTTATTTTCTGTCTCGTCTCGTGGGATACACTAATACTTCGTACGCATACTAAACTCGGCAAGTTCTACCAGCATACCAAGTTTCGTCAAAATTGCATAAGTTTTTATTGATCGCGTATAAATGAGGTTTCCTAATATCAAAAGTCGCCAAATCCGTTTTTAACCGAAATTGAGTTATATATTGCTTGTTATATCTTTGATCTAAAGGATTTCCATGGAAACAGAATTTTTGTTTTAAAGCTTAATATTTCATACTAAAAACTTATTCAAATATGGGACTTTGTACGCATGTATATGGAGCTTCACTGCACGTTTTGCGAGATTACTCGAAACTAAGCCAAATGGATGTGGCTGATTTTCATACTAGGCGCCTCATATATAGGCTAATATACTTCTAACTTTTTAAATTTAAAAAGCAAATAAAGGATGAAGTAGAAAATATTATTTGTTCAAGCGTAGAATAAATGTTAAAAGTACAATAATGTGAGATAAAAAAAAAAAGAATTTCTTCCCAAAATGTTTCTTCGAAAAAAAAAAATCGTCAGAAGAATTTTGAACAAACACTGTGTTACAATACATTAATTACGTGTTCTATTATATTTAAATGTTTGAAACCAATTTTGCGTCACAGAAACATTTCGTTGTAGATCTAATAATACAAAACAGGTATTCTGAGCAAAAATTTTCAACACCTAAGTGTTTACTGCAATACGTAAGTGTTAAAAAGAAACTGTTGAATACGCAAAAAACTGTTTTATTTTAATATATGCAAATTGAACGTTTGAATAAATTTTCTATGTTAGTAATAAATGCAAAATATTTTGAATCATTTTGGATATTATTTTTAGGTATCTCGTTTGAGCTGTATTGTTGCGTTCAGTATTGTCATCGGTTTTGCTCTATGACAATCATAGCTGAAACCGGAAATGGTACATTTTTTAAATCACTTCCTGTAGAAATCTACAGGAATCTTTCGAGGTGAAATTGGACTCGCAAGCTATACCTGGAAGGTAAAATATATAAATTTCGGTTTTGTTCTAAAAATTTTAAGCAGTAGAGAAAATATTTTTCATACAATGACAGCTCTCGAAGTAAGTTTCATCAGTAAGCTATTAAAATTTTATCACTTCAATCTAAAGACAGAACCTTCAGATGGTTGTATATATTAAAAAAAAAAAAAGTATAGACTATTAGACAACATTTCTTCCCCTAGTTTGTAGCTATGAATTTTAAACGATGTGACTGCTCTCTAGAGCCGCAACTTATCTTCAAGCATTCCATATTTCTGAAGCATACAAATCGCACTGTGTGTCTGTGTTGCAGTACCAGTCTGGCATTTTTCAAACTCATTGTGTGGTGCTTATTCATATTACATCGCAACACAGATATTATTCACTAAATAAAGGGCAAACATATTGGGTGATAATCTTTATATAAAATGGTGAATTTCAAAATAAATAGACCAATATTCTCATATATAGTGCCATGTACCTACTGTATATATACACATACAAAAGATATGCACATACTCTCTAAATAGGCCCTATATAAAGGAAATTTATACTTGTGAATATGCTAGAATTGGAGTCACGCAATCAAGTCATCAGCTTGTAGTAAAAGAAAGATGACATTTGGCCAGTATCAAATTTAGTAAGGGAAGAAGGGGGGTTGAGTTATGTTTTGAAGTAGGCGAGGAGACTAGACGGGTATCAATCTTCTTTTACGGAAGGCGCGCCATTTGACGGGGCAGCGAAGAGGCAGGGCTGGGGGGAAGCAATATAACATCACATTTCCAATTTAACCATTCAAACAATACGTACAAACACATACTGTAGGCATATTTTTCGTCATCTATATAGTTCGACAAACGGCTTGTATCGGACAGAGTCGCATTTTTTTTTCTGTTCTAACAATAGCCCTTCAGATGAAGCGACAAAAGGAATGGCCGTTCCGGAACCTTGATTTTGTTCAGTGAGCGTATGTACAATGTATCTATGTGCGTGTATGCGTTTATATTGAGTTTCCTACCCGCCTCTTGAATCAGTGTGCATTATGCTATTATAGTTTAGTAGATTTCTCAATGTTGCAAGCTAACAAAAAAATAGCCACATTTAAAAAAAAAATTCTCAAATGAATAATATTTAAAAGTTGAGAGTTTAATTTACCTTGCTCTAAAATAAAAAAAAAACATAGTCATACCAGCATTATCTTTCTCTTGATCCCATTGGAGCTTATGGCTGACCAGACAGCTTTCAGTTATTGGACTGATATACATTGTCAGTCAATTGACTCTTATCAGTGTTATTTATGAATTTCTAATTTTTAATCCTAATTCAAGTAACTTCCGGCAGCGTTATTTTTCAAAATTTTGCGCGGGAAAAGAGGAAGAAACCCAAGTTGATTTCACGTTTTCACTGGTATGTTAGGTATATTGCTCTGTTCCTTAAAATGTACGTAAATCTCGAACTCAGAACGAAGGATAATAATTATCAATAATCATTATTATTTTCTAAACCATTATTAATGTTATTCTTACAGTTCACGTAACCTGACAAAGAAATTGGAAGTTAGGTGGGAGGAAGAGCAACTAGTTTCCGAGTGCTATTGACAGCTCTTTTAACAGCTAATTACAGATTAAGGTTGCAACTGTTTTGAACATATCCCAGAGTATGGAATCATCTTCTAAATCCATAAAAATATGAATCCATTATTTTATTAACTGTTTCCATAGCACAAGACAAAGTTACATTTAATATTCCATCCTTAATATTTATGGGGGGTCACTGGTAGAATGCTCACCTCTGGTGTGACGGGTTCCTGGTTCGATCCCAAATTATGTAAGTTTCTAGTGGACAACATTGTGTCCGTGTATTTTCACAGAATTCTCCCTTTCATTCCATCTCTTCTTACATAATCATCCACTTCCATTAAGTATTATATCCTTTAACCTACGTGTGACTTTAAATTAAAATTCTCAGTTATTAAAAAAGGAATTTTAATAGGATTTTTATGTATATTATCGTCACATACTAGTTACATTGATAATATTACTGTTCGATAGGTAGCAACACTGAGATATTCAGGTCAGCTTGCTCCTGCTAACAAGAACACTGACATGTGTGTATGTTGTATATTATATGTGTGAGAGTCTGCGGATATAGATTTATTTTTTGCAGAAAAAAAAAGTTGCCAACACCTGCTAAAATGTTCCTTTTCCATACATTCGCACATGTCGCATTGAATAATGCATCGTATGTTACACATCGCAATGAATCCCACAATGGTCCAGTATATAAATAATGTTAAAGCAACACTTTCAATTTTCAACATATGTAATTTGTTACCATTAATGAATTTGTTGATTGCTATACTAAAGATGTTCTGTATTTGAACGATACTCATAGGTTATGGATTTACTTATAATCTGGAAAATTTAATTAAATTAAGTAATGGAGTTCCGACGTACAATTTGTTTAAAAAGACCTTGGCATTTACCTCTCTTTGAAAAACTCTGCATTTTAACATACAATTCGAATCAAATCAAACACATGTTGATTTTCTTAAGCCATTGAGATCTTTATTTAAAGCCAGAAAAGACCTGCATTCTAATCTACATTGGAATTAAATCAAACACATGTTGATTTTCTTAAGTCCATTGAGATCTTGATTTAGAGCCAGAAAAGCCCTACATTCTAACCTACAATTAGAATTAAATTAAGCATAAGTTGATTTTCTTAAGCTCATTGAGATCGTTATTTAGAGCCAAAAAAAGCTCTGCATTCTAACCTACAATTGGAATTAAATCAAACACATGTTGATTTTCTTAAGCCCATTGAGACCTTGATTTAGAGCCAAAAAAGTACTGCATTTTAATCTACATTGGAATTAAATCAAACACATGTTGATGTTCTTAAGCTAATTGAGAATTTTATTTAGAGCCAAAGCAGAATTAAAATTTCCTATTTTGGTTGCCAGAGTATGACCTTTTAAAATAGGTAGTTAGCCAAGATTTTCTGAACAAGGCTGTACATTCTGTGAAATGTTTGCCTTGGATGCAAAACCAGTTAGTGGTTTTAATCTGATTTTAAGCAAAAGATCCCCGTCTCATACAGTTCTGGGGCTACGAGGGGTCAGTAAACTCCAAGCAAATCAACCAATTATAATGGCAATTTTAATAGGAAGTATTAGCTGTGAGAATGAAATTAAGGAAGTAGCCCAGAATTTATATAGATATCTGAAGGGTTACGGATACACTTTCCGAGACGAGATATAATTTTCGTAACGAGACAGAACTCTTTCAATAGAAACAGATACACTTTCCGAGACGAGGCAGAATTTTCGTGACGAAATTCGAAACGAAATAAATTCTTCTAATATAAAGTGATATACCCTCCAAGACGAGATAGATTCTCCCAATAGAAACATATATATATATACTTTCCAAGACAAGATAGAATTTTCGTAACGAAATTCGAGACGAGACAGGTCTCTTCCAATAGAAACAAATACATTTTTTCAAAATGAGACAGAATGACTCATAGGTATCTCTTCCAACATAAACAGTTACACTTTCCGAGACAAGACCATCTCATCTCTTGTCTCGTGCGCATCTGATCCCACTCGTAGGTAAGGAAACATTTTATATATATAGCCATAAAGTGAATTATATTTATGAAACCGATTCTATGTCATAATTTTCGTTCCAGTATACAAAAATCCATATTACTAATTTAAACTATTTTGTTGTTTTTAGATGTATTAAGGCTGCAGACTACTAAATATTTTTGAAAAACTAATATTTTTTCTTTTGCCCGTTTTTCGTAAGTGGAAAAAGGTAATAAAATGTAACTTATCACAATAATAGATAATGTTATTCTACACTCGAAAATACGAATCAGAAGAAATTTCAGTGTTGCCATCCATAGAAATTACAGTGTGACCAGAATTTGAATTACTCAAAAATCTAGGTAAAGGCAGCGATTAGAAAAAGGAACTCAACGGTAATTGATGATTTATCATGCTGTCTATGTTCCTTGTTTACTACTTTTTAAAGAATATTTTTATTTATTTTAAAAACCTTATATAAATTATTACAAAATAAATAATTACAAAATAAATACAAACATTATTTAAAAAGTAGTAAACAAGGAACATAGACAGCATGATAAGTCATCAATTACCGTTGAGTTCATTTTTCTAATCGCTGTCTTTACCTAGATTTCTGAGTAATTCAAATTCTGGTCATACTGTAATTTCTATGAATGGCAACACTGAAAATTCGTCCGATTCATATTTTCAGGTGTAGAATAACATTATCTATTATTGTGGTAAGTTACATTTTATTACCTCTTTCTACTTACGAAAAACGGGCAAAAGACAAAAATAATAGTTTTTCAAAAATATTTAGTGGTCTACCCCCTTAATGGTGATAATTATGATTTAAGTAGAGTGTTCTTTACTTTGAGCAAATTTAATTTTAAGATACGAGGGAGGATCGGAAACTAAGGTTACAAGGCCGATGTTTCTGTTGTTTCGTCTGTTATAGAGGAATGATTATAAGTTTATATATTATAATGAAGATTATTATAATGGAATGATTATAATGAAGATTATAAGTCTCTATAAAGTAGTGCATCTTTGTTGTTCTAAGCATTGCTGCAACCGCTGAATGTGTCGATTGGTACACTGCTTCAGAATTGGTCTCAACTCCTTATTAAAATACTTCAAAATACTTCCTGATTTTTAAATACTAAAATTTCGCGACAGACTCTATAGGACACGTGACACACCGGCTGAGAACCACTGGCCTAGTAGAAATGGGAAATAGCAATATCAAGAAAAATAAAAAATAGAGTATTCGAAACATTTTTTTTTTGTATTTACGTATGATAATTCTCCCAAACAAAGTAATGCAATTATTACATATGAAAGATATTTAAATGGACAAAAATAGCAATATATGTATTTATATTTATGGTAACCAATTAAGCACGTATCTAATTTTGTAATTAGCCATAGAATTGGTTGTTTATTAGCGAAAAAGTACATATAACTGAAGAAGGAAAAAAAGGGCACATTATATATATATATATATCAGAATGGTCAGCCTTATAGCAAAATACGTTACGTTTCATTCTATATAGCTATGTCAGTAAAAACTTATCAGCACTACGAGAAAAAAAAATCTTCCTTTCCTTGTTTTAATTAATTTTCCAAGGTGTACGACAAATCTCAACACAAAATGAAGTTTAAAAGAAAAAGAAATGAAAAGAAAGAGAGAAAAATGAACAAAAAACACACAATAATAAACCTTTTACTCGGAAGAACGATTGAAATTAAAGATTAAGAAAAAAGGCAAACAAAAAAGAAAAGAAAGAAAGAAAAACGAAATTAAAATACAGAAAAGCAAATAAGTTCATATTTGCTATTTCAAGCGAAAATAATTTAGTTTCTAACAAAAAAAAGAAAAGTTTGAGAAACCATTCATATGGCTGCTAATATTTTCTTATACACAAAATTAACTTTTACGATTCTTCTGAAATGAATAAAGAACACAAACTGCTTAATAGCTTTAACAAATAAAAACGATTTTCTACCTTCTTTTTTTTTTTCATGTTTTCTTCAACCCAAGTTTATATGTTACAAGCATAGATGCCTGCTATATATACATATAAATGTACTCTATATAAATGAATTAAATTGAATTGCAGTATATCAGTATTGAAAGTTATTATTATTATAGACACTTATAGGGCATTCGCATATTTTAATCGGGAATTTTACAATTTATTCAATCTTATTTCTTCTTTTTTAAAAAAAAGTAAAGGAAAAGATAAAAAACAAAAGAAAGGAAAGAAGATTGAGAAACTCAATAAACCACGGATCACAAATTATAATACCATTCAGAAATGTAAATTTTATTACCAATTGATTCCATTCAAAAATTCTCTAAATTCTGCGTTTTAAAGATCTCACTCAGGCTTATCTTAAACTGTGCACAGGATATACTTACGATATTATAATACGTACGTATAAGTTGACTCATATGATTACCGCATATGAGCACATATGGACTAATGTAAGCATATGCACATGTATAAAAAGAGAGCTCCCTCGTGGTTAAGCGGCTAGCGTAAGCGCATTTGGCGCCGGAGAGACACGGGTTCGATTCCCGGTGGGAGCTCACGTGGTTCGGATTCCACGTTAAACTGTAGGCCCACGTCTCATGCTGCCTCGCTGCTGAAAGGGACGCTAAACTGAAAATCAAATCAAATCAAATGTATAAAAGAAAATAGACTAAAATAAGAAGGTACTTTTTGTCTTGGTTCGTTTTCGAAACTAGGTATAGGTTAAATCTATATCAAAATATTGACCAAATCGTAAACTTTCTCTTAATAACACACGGTGGTAGTGTTTGTTTCAGTTTAATCAATTTATCATTGTCTTTATCCAAATAGTGACGCACATAAACTTAATAATGATGCAAATAATCCTAACAGTGACGTACATAATCCTAGCAGTGACAACACAAAATCCTTACAGTGATGTACATAACCTTAATAGTAGCTTATATAATCATAACAGTGATGCATATAATCCTAACAGTGACGCAGATAATCATAGCAATGACGCACATAATCCTAATAACGGCAACACATAATCCTAATAGTGACGCACATAATTGTAACAGTGGCGCACATGATCCTAACAACGACACGCATAATCATAATAGTGACGCACATAATTCTAACAGTTACGCACATAATCCTAAGAGTGACACGATCGTGATAGTGATGCACATAACCCTAAGAGCTAGACACATAATCTTATCAGTGATGCACATAATCATAGCAGTGACGTATAATCCTAGCAATGACGCACATAATCCTAAAAGTGACGCAAATAGTCCTAATAATGACACAGTTCTGATAGTGATGCACCTAATACTAACAGTGACATATAGCTAATCCTAGCAGTGATGCACATAATCCTAACAGTGATATAAATAATCCTAACAGTGACACATAGTTCTAATAGTGATGCATATAATCCTAACAGTGAGACATAATCCTAGCAGTGACGCACATAATCCTAAAAGTGACATATATTTCTAATAGTGATGCATATAATCCTAACAGTGAGACATAATCCTAGCGGTGACGCACATAATCCTAAATTGGCGCAAATAATCCTAACAGTGACATATAGTTAAAGTAGTGGTGCACGTAATCCTAACAGTGATGCACGTAATTCTAACAGTGATGTCCGTACTACTTGTACTACACACAACGAAAGCTTAAAGCAGTAATTTTAAAATATGTACTGATGTTTCATTATGTTTGTTGAACGGCTGATTCTTTGAACAGAAATTATGCTTGATTATACTCATACAATGCATTTTTTGCAGACTTTTCTCTGCAATTTCAATCCACTATTTATTCCACTTCAATTTATGAGCCCTTATATTCTGTTGCTCAACCAACAGGAAATAGCCTAACTACAGAACCTTAGTCTAAACCAGAGATAACCAATTCGAAAAATCAGCGATAATCACTTTTCAGCAAAGAAATTCGCCCAGAAAGCATCCAACAAATGAGATCTTATGGCTTTGACAACATTATATTTATTTGCTTATCTTGTACATTAGTGCAGTCGACTGGCTACGCACGTGGTTCTGGATTCGGTTCTCCATGAGAGCACATATTCAATGTTGGCCGTGAAGAAATCGAAGAGCTATTTCATTACGAAAAGAAACTCATTTCAATCTAAAAAGCTCAAATAAACAAAGATATAGAGATTGATGTGTTGATCACACAGTACCAAGGTAAAGGGTTATTTAGCTAGTTGCTACTTCGTGATCCGTAAAGCCAGAAATTTTTATTTATTTATTTTGTTTGTTTTTCAATTTAGAGGAAGTCCGCCACGACTGTAATATTGCAAATTATGGATACGTCAAAATATACTTTCGGCAAAGTGGATACTTTCAAATATCTAGGATTAACATTAACAAACCAAAACTGTATTCAGACCAAAAAAAACATATTCTTGAAGGAATAAAATGTCGACTTAAAGCAGGGAATTCGTGTTATTATTCGGTCCAAAATTTTTCATTTTCGAGAATTCTGTCGAAGAATTTGAAGCTTAAAACGTTAATTTATGTCTATTGTACTGTACGGTTGCGAAATATGGTTGCTTTCTTTAAGGGAAAAATAAAGACTAAAAGTATCTAAAAAAAAATCTAAAGCGAATATTCAGACCCAAGACAGACAGGAATGGGGAATGGCGGGAACTTCATAATGAGGAGGAGCTGCATAATTTACCAAACATTATTAGGGACATTGGCTCAGGTTGGCGGGTCATGTAGACAGAATGGAAGTAGAAACCCAATCGGAACAAGACCATTAAGCAAATCTAGGTTGCAGTCGCAGAAACAGGAATACAAAGTAGAAACTTTATCCAGTTGGTTAAGGGCAGAAATAAATGTAGAGGTTTTGTGAATGCGGCATTGAACCTCCTGGTTTCATAGGCCACAGAGTTAGTTTCTCAATTTCCTCGCGGAACACACTCATTTGTTTCAGGAATTACTTGGTGCTCCAAGAAGCACAATTTGGGGAGCAGTTGTCTAAAAGAGTGATTTACATCTCAACGCTCTATGGTGTCTAAATTATTGCGCATATTCTCAGTAAATCACACAGAAAGAGAATGAGAAGACTAAGTTAGTGTTACTAACTTAGTGTTAAACTGAAGAGAATGGTAATAGTCAGCAAGACGTAGTTGATGGTTTTCAAGACACACTACTCATGGTATCATGACCAATTGTACACTTTCTTTCTTACCTTCCTCACTAGTCTAGCTACTAGCTGGCACGCCTCTAGTGTACGGCGTGCCCGGGTGCGATTCCCGGTGGAAGTTCCCTGATATTTGAATGCATTACGGTTTGTTCGGATTCCACCTGAAGCTGTAGATTAACGTCTCATATAGCCTCGATGCTGGAAAAGCATCAACCAATCAAACACTTCATTACTTTGCTCAAACCGTTACTCTGATCGTATAAGCCCGCTCCAATTGCTAAATCGTGCGACACAGTCAATGGCGTATGGGCTAGACGAATGAAACGAAGGCTGTAACGCGAAGTTGCCGTGTGAGAAAGGGGTGGGGCTAAGAAGTGATTCACTTCTTTCATGTATCAGCTGGCGTGAACATGTACAGAGATGTAGCAACACCACAAGCCCTCTCACTTGAAGAGAAGTCGGAGCCGCCTTCAAACGCCTTAAACTCTATCTCTTAGCATAGTTGAGAATGACTGGTCTGACCAAGAGATTAGATTTTAACTACAGAGTTGAATTTTAAACATAAAATTAATGAATATCGTAAATGAAAAGCGTGCATCACTTACCTTCCTGTTTTCGTGATGATCATCTCTGTACCCAGATCGTGGAATTTATCCCAAAGCTCTTTGGTTTCTAAGTGACAGTCTACAGTAAGCAGTTCTTCACAATTGCACTTTGTTTTCATTTCCATTTTGGTGGCTTTGGTGTCCGCGAGCTCCTCTTTCTCCTCGGGGTCGGGTGACGTACTGGAGCTGACTTTGGGCTCTAACGACAAGTCCTCAGCACCAACATCAATGTCCTTATCACTATCCGAACACTCTTCGACGTCCACTTCTTCTTCTTCGCGACACGTTTCCATTTCGTCCTCAGTCGTCTCACGGTCGCTCTGACCCGCAGATTGCGATAATTTCTCTGCAATAAAACCAGCACCAATTTCATTATTCTTTTAAACTACTAGTAACACTGTCGCAATATACGAGGCATGTTTAAAAATGTATCGAACCTTTGGTTGGCAAAAATATATTTATTGATTTGGAAATCCAAAACACTAATCCCCTACAAAGTAGTCTCTCCAGCGCTCCCGCAATTGTTGGAAACTTTTTTGGAACGCAGTTTTTGGATTGCTGAGCAACTGTGTCGTCGCATTCCGCATGATGTCTTCTCTTGACTCAAATTGGGTCCCTTTTATTGACATTTTTCAGCTTGGAAAGTAATCAAAAGTCACACGGAGTGTCTTGACGGATATAGGGAGCCTGATGAAACTCAGGAATGTTGTGTTTGAGGGATGAAAGCCTAAATCCGCGGACACTCTCCTCATGCCTAAATTTCCGTTCAAAACTGAAAGTACCGATTCGATTGAATGGTTTCCGCTTGGGTATTGCCAAGCTTTTGGTAAAAAATTCGATGCAATATTGCTGCTTAATGTTTTTCTGTCATTTAAAAAAAAAAAAAAAAAAACTTAAATCCGACAAACGCTTATCGTCATGTCTCCACTCGTTGGCCGATGCCAGCGACTGTCCCTTTCTGCGGGCGGGAAAAAATCACGACTGCGCATGAGTGTCCTCTTTACATATACACTGAAGAAAGTCTCTGCAATGTTTAGGCGGGAAAGAGTAAGGTTCGATATTTTTTGAACATACCTCGTACATCACGCGAAGTAATTATTATTATTATTATTATTATTATTATTATTATTATTATTATTATTATTATTATTATTATTATAGCAAACCAAACTCCTTAAGCGAAATTTTACCAAGCCTAGGCTTAAATGTAGCATTTTACATCAAATTAAGTGTATTTTAAGATGTATACACATAATCATTGAGATGCGTTTATTATTCGTGTCTTTGAGTCTCAGAGATATAGTCGTGAGAAGTTAATCTAAAGAACTACTGTCATTTTTCTTTTCAAGGAGATATGATTTTTTCCCCCAATTTCTGAACCAATAGTGTTGGTTATGTTGGTATTACAGATTTATATTAAATTCAATGGATATGAATAGCTTTCTGGGCCATAAAGTATATCATCATGCAATGGCGGATCTAAAGAGTAAAAACTAGGGTTCTAGTCAGAACCCAGACTATTATAGGTATGTCATAAATGTACTATAAACTTTCAAAACTATATAAATAAGAGCTAAAATTATTTTTGTCATTCAAAAAAACTGAGGGCCTATGCTCCCTCCGGCCTCGAGCTAGGTCCGCCAGTCATAGTGTACCAGAAGATGCGAATAAAATTGGTCAGCCATTAGTTTTTCTGCCATATTGACTCTGTAAATTACCCGAACATTGCTACAAATAAGGGCTGAGCAGAAACGAGAGTAGGAGTAGCTACTATAGTAGCAGGTATAAAACAAACTTGCACATTTTCAGATATAAAAGTTAAAATAATTAAACAAGAAATGAACATTATTTTACAAATACTAACCAACCACGAAAAAAAAGAATGGTTTAATTTCAGTTCATCTAATTTAATAATTATACAATTGCTAGAAAAATTGCTAAGTTTCTCTGTCATATTGTATCTGTTTATAAATTATCTGAACACTGCTACAATTAGACCAACAAGAACTCTTTTCTAGTCAAGACTGTTTAATTTGTCATTAAGTCAAATAATGGTCAACTCTTCACATTAGCCACTTACTTAAATTGACCATAAAAATTGAAACCATGCAGATAGAGTCATCTATTTCTATTATCATTTTACAAATTTACGTAAAACAATAATAAAAAATGATCCACAGTTTCATTGTCTTATTCGAAAGTAATAGAAAATAACGATCTTAGGTCTTGTTCTAGTCACGTATTTGCTTGTAACAATGATAGAGAAGTATCTGGAAGGCATCGTTCATTCAGTGATCCAAGGAAATTTCATTTTGTAATACCTTTTGTTACAAGACAGAGAATAACAATGAATATTGGAAGAACAAAAACCAGAACAGAGGTGTGTTTATTAAGTGATTCGCAATGGAATGAATATAATAGGAAAGGTAGATAAATTTAACCGACACGGTGAACAAAGTATACGGAGATCCTTTAAAAAAAAAATAAAATCAAAACAGATGCTCACTCAGAATAATTAAGATGTTTGACTTGTACGAAGTCCATTAATCATACAAAGCGAAACTTTTTTTTTTAAGTGACCATACACAAACTTGTGAAATTGATTACTCAAATACAGGAAGAAAAAAATTAGTGCCTCTGTAATGTTTGATGAAAGTGAATCAGGAGAAGGGGGCCACGGTAGCTCACTAGTAGAGCGCTTAGTTCTGGTGTGTGGGATTCTTGGTTCGATCCCCGGTCAAGAAAGTTTTTGGTGGATAACATCGTGTCCGTCCGTGAGTTTTCTCAAGATACTTCAATTTCCTTCACATTCTCATTCCACTAATTCTACCGCCATCATTCACTTGCCTTAATCATCCATGTCCCATAGCCTAAAGGAGCATAATCGTGCGATGTTAGACTGAAAAATTTTCATTATAGTGTATCAAAATATATAGTGTATTCTGATTGCAAAGCAGAGTGTCAGGAAAGGGGTAGGATAATTTTTACCAGGCGAAACAAATGGAAAGCTTTATTGGTTTCATCTGTGCTAATGATCACGCGAGTGCATTGAAAATTACAAATAAAATGCTTCAAGTACAGTCCGAATTAAATGATTTTGAAAAAGAAGAAGAAGAAGAACCGGTCGCTCAAACGGAATGAAACTGAAAGGGAAGAAGGACAACCGACAGCCCGAATTGAATAAAATGGTAAAGGGAGAAGAAGAACCAATCGTCCGAATTGAACGAAACTGGAAAGGAGGAAGAACCGATCAGACGAACTGAATGGAACTGAAAAGGAAGAAGAAGAACTGGGCGTCCGAATTAACTGAAACTAAAAATGAAAAGGAAGAACCGCCCGTCCGAAATGAATGGAACTGAAAAGAAAGAAAAATTGTCCGTCCGAATTGAATAAAACTGTGTATTGAGGATTCACACAATCTCCATAGAAATCTATGAGACAGTCTGCTCTTAAAACTAGTGTCAGTAGAGAGAATATCCGTCGCATTTTGCGGCGTGGTGTAAAGTAGTGGCCACATTATAAGATGGTTGCATGCCTTGAATGAGGACAATCCATGGAGGCATGTAGAATTTTGTGAATTGTACTTACACATGCGTGAAAAAGACGATGAAGTCACTTTTACTATTGGCTTACGAACAACCCACAAAACCTCATGGATATGAGGGAAGAATTTGAAAATGTGCCTGTGTTGTTATTCTACTAGCATCAATTACGTCTGTATGCTTCTTTGTTGTATGGGTTTGTCAACAACACCTTGATGCTGACGGTCGTCATTTTTGAACATTTATGAGCCAAACACTGATACGTTAATTTGAGACACCCTATGTATACATTAAATTTTAGCTGCCTTGGCCGATGACCCTGGGGCAACTAGAGGGAATCAGGGGGATCTGGCTACTTCCAGAACATTGCTGGTCCTCCTAGAATACACAGGTTAAGTTCTTTCCTTTCTCAGAAGTAAAGAGCATGACCCTTTTGCAACATATCCTAGTACGCCAATGCTGATGGGTACAAGTGAGGATCCTGCTAATTATTGATGCAGTGTGCAAGGGCGCCCATGTTGTGGTTTCCAAAGGGGGGCAAGTGTAAGCGACGTTTCAAAAATAGTTTCAAATTTTGCTGTAACTAATGTAAAAATTATATTGGATTTTCGATATTCTGAAGTACAATTTCCTCTAGGGGGGCTAGCGCCCTACCTTGCCCCCCCTAATGGGTGCCCTTGGCAGTGTGCAATGTATAGTTGAATTATACGGGGTGAATGACATTCTTCCAGATAACATGAACAGGGTTACGTAGCAATAACGTGTGGACATAGGAATAACACGGACAGAACGTCAAGAGAACAAGGGTTTCAAGAGATAAGAGCTGTAACATAGTATACTAAAAGTCAAACTATGTTCATTTTATGAAAGCACAAGAAGTCAAACACTCACTTTGAGAATTTTCGACTTCTGTTTCAAAAAGAATTAATTTCACCGGTGAACACTACTTCTTTGAACTAATGCCTACCCTTCAAATATTTACAGATGTATGACTGCCACACTTCTTCCTGTAGTGTTAGAAAATCTAAAATAAATCGAAATATATGTATGTGGTGTCCCTTTCCTATATTCAATAGTTTAGCCAAAAGACATAAATGCTTAACAATGCATTCACATTCTTTCCTTGTAACTTTGTAATAAGTTCAAAACTTGAAATATTTTGACATACAACTTGAAGCGTTATCTGTCGGCAAAAGTTATAACTAATAAATCCACATAAAAACGTTCGTAAATTCTAAGGAATTTAAAGTGATACTTGTGTTCGGAAACTTCAAATAATATATCCAAAGAATTACTGTATATAAATTATTAACATGTAAATCCTAATTCGTTTCTAAATCAACTCAATGCTTGAATTTTAAACAGCTGTAGTGGTGCTGGTGCTGTATCACTCAGAGGAGCGTCATTTCAGATTTTGCTTGGGGAGGGGGTGCAAGATCCCTTGATATAAGTAAAATTTCGCGTTTTTCACTGATTTAGTACTATTTTATTGATAAAATCTATATACATCTCAAACTCAGGGGGCAATTGCCCCTCCCTGTCCTCCCTAAATGACACCCCTGATCAGGTCCGTAGCCAGCCCAAAAATGTAGGGGGACCCGGTTGAAGTTAGGGGAGGCCCGATCCAACTATATTATAGTTCATCACCATATTATAGTTCATTTGCAAGCCTACCGTGAAAATTTTAGGGAGGCAGCAAAAATTTAGGTGGGTGGCCCTCCTAGACCCTTCTGGATACGGGCCTGCCCCTGATCACAGAGCGGGGATTTCTCCATGGATAGATAGAATAGCTTGTTCCCTGCCTTGTGTGCCTCACGAAGTAAGTAAATTATTATAAAACCTGCATTTTCTAGAGGGGAGAAGCCCATTTGCCGCTTTACTGCAAGCAAGTTTCATGTCAACTGCTCTGCTGCTGTTGTGGGTGAGAGAGGTGTTATTCTCCGAATAAAACCGAGCAAAAACGAACATAGCGACGAAGCAGAGGAAGCTGAACGTTTGGCCTGTTGCATTTAGTACATCATATGGTTCAGTTTCTTTATATAATTTTAATTTGCTAAGAAATAAAGGAATTTGTTCATCCTTTGTTATAACATTGTATGTAATATTGCATCACTTTTTAAAAATAAAAAAACCGGGAAGGTTTAGGTTCCTCTACTGCTAGTTAAACTTGAGTAAATAAGACGACAACGGAACAGGTGAGTGGTACTTGCACAGATATGAATCTACCAATGTGTGATGGATCAAGTAAAATTGAGTACTTTTGGTTTACTGGGTTTTGTGATAATGCACCGATATTTTAAATTGCCGTCCTACCCCTCGCCTTACGAAATTTAAAACCAAAATTAAATCTTACACTAGCTATTTTGTAAGTAGTCATCAGAATTCTATTAAACGGCTAACTGGATGATCATCAAGTGATAAATTGCCATATTAGTCATGTTTATTTTGTTACTGAAAAGGCGTTCGGAATATCATAATTCAATGATCATTTTTTAAATGTAAATAGTGGGTGTCGTGATAGTTCCAAAATCATCTCCATTCAAGTATTGCGTACAGGTATTAGATTACAGAAGAAGTAACGGTTAAGTAGTTTATCAATATCGCTATGAGATGGTTAAAAATAATGAAAATGTAAAAACAAACAGAAAATGATTAGTGGCATAGGTTTATTTTTACCAAAGAAGAGATTGAAATATGTAAGACATAAAGAGGGTAGCAAGTCAATGAAAAAGAGCAATTTCATTCAACTATTAAATTTGATTGCAAGGTTGCATACTATTTTTGAGCGTAATTACGTTTGCTAGAACTTCCAATACAATTCAAAAATGACCTGGGTAACACTGTAGCAGAGTAAATGTTTAACGAAATAAAGCATGAAATTTTTCAATTTTCCTTTTTCCCAATATTACTTCAAAAAAACAACGGGCGTAACAACTTTGAACAGTGTTACAGGTGGAAAAATAATTTCCATTATTCCTAGATCTTGCTGGATCCTAGATCCTAGATCCTAGATCTTGCTAAATCCATCAGCCGCTGTATTGGCCGAGTATGTGTAAAAATAAAATGACTATTGCGTCATTTAGGCCAAAGAAAACGGATAGTTATGAAATAATTCATGGCATGATTCTTCACAAAATTATTGATCAACTATTTTACCAAATATCACAGACTATATACAATGACGGGTTCAGCTACGATTAGAAAGAGAATACTGTAGAGGAGGTCAGTTGTTGCAACATTTGCTGTGATAAAAATTTTCACACAGATTTGTTCTTCCAAATTTTACTGTATACAATTTAAAAGTGATTTACTTATTTGTTGAAATTTGTTTAACCCTTTAAAGACGTATGGCATATAAATACAGTTGTGGTACACAAACACAAAATTTGGATGGAGAGTTCTACTGTGGTTTATAAGCCTCATTTGCGTTTAATTTGTAAAATAAGTCATTGATAGCTGTCCCTAAAGATTGGAAGCTAAAACATGATGAAACTATATATTTTACAGATATGTAACAACAATTTAGGCATAATTTACACCAGAGTAATTTTCAGCTCTCACTATTATATTTTATAGTTTCTCCATTCGATTCAGATTTCAATTCGTTTCTCAAATTATAAATAACTTTACAACACACACCAGTGACCAGCTGATTATTTTAATGGTGTTGAGAAACCTACATCATATTTTGTATTTTAAAGCACACATGGAGGAATATTTTTTTCTGTTTTCTTTGAAAAGAACTTGAAATTTTAAATGATGCGATATTTTTTTCACTGATTTCTTCTTTGAAAGTCTATTTAATTATTTCAAATGAATTTTTCACTGTTTGTAAATTTAATGTTACTTCAATTAAGTTCAAATTAAATTTAAATTATACGTCACAAAATGTAATTTTCTAGAAGTAAGGGAGATTTAAGAAGCCCAATCACAGAGAAAATAATATACCGCTAATTTTACAGTAATTATGTGATATCTTCAAATAGATAAAAGATTATCGAAAAGTGGAACAATAGCTCCCTAGATAATATTATTTTACATCAGATACGGTTATCACGATTAACTTATCAGCTTTCGATTTTCAGCCATTTAGAAAATCGGCATTTATTTTCGTGTTTATAAATGGCTGCAAACGGAAAGCTACTAGGTGACTCGTGATAATAGTACCTCACGCAAAATAATATTGTCTAGGGCGCTCTTGATCCACATTTCGATTATATTTTATCTATTTGAAGATATCACATAATTACTGTTAAATTAGCGGTATTTTAATTTCGCAGTGATTAGGTTTCTTAAATAGATTTGCAGAAGATATCAATAAAATCAAACTATTGAAATTTCAATTCATTTCGAAAAAAAAAACAATAAATAAATAAATAGTTCCTTATATAAAACAAGGCTTAAAAAACAACGCAGGTATTCACGACCGTTAATATTCCTTTCCTTTTTTTAAAAAAAAAATCAACTATTGGCATATGTCTTGTTCTTTTTCATTTCTTTCACTTAACTTTTTCTTTCTCTTACAAATTGTTATGGCTTAAGCATAATGTGGTCAAAATGAAAGATAATTTAAATGATTGACTTGAATTGCTTCATATTTACCATATACGTATATGGAACATAATACTCATGTCTCGTCTTTCGAGGTCATGAAAGTATCAGAAAAATCACTGCATGATGAATTGTGGATGTCGGAAGCCATCCGCTACAACAATATTAGTCTATCAAATTTCAGCACAATTACGCGGACATTTCTGTTGCGTGTCCTGTGCATAAGTATTCTACGTATATATCATATTTTTTCTTCTTTTTCATGAGTAGAGGAGTGCAGAAGGGAAGGATTATCTAACAACAAATTGTTGTTGAAAGTTCTCAACACAGGCTACTGTTATATATATCGTAAAATGATGTGTAGGGTATATACTGTACTGTACGGTATAGTACAATTAGCAATTACCATACATTACGGATTGTAATTTAAAATATTGACAAATGAACAGGGATAAAAGTGAAGGGGGACGCAGCAGGACGCCATTCCCCCACTTCCAAAAATATTTATTGCATTCCTCCACTTCCTTAAAAATTGCAATAGGCAAAGATAGACACGGGGCACGGCGCGACGTCGTACGTCCCCTTACCTTTTCAGATCCACTTTTAGCCCTGCGTAATGAGGTCTATATACTGAGAACGTTTTCAAATTTAAAGCAAAAATTTTCGTAAGCTTATTTTTTAGCGTTGCTCAGGAGAAGAGAAGAGACGAGATGAGAAATAACCACTCATATATATATATTTGTCGAATCTTCGTCTCGTCTCGAATCTCGAATTTAAGTCATTCTCATCTTGTCTTGATTCACGGTAATCTTTTCTCGACTTGTTTCGTTTTGTAAATTTATGTACAAAATTTATGCCGTGATTTTTTTTCCTTAATTTCATCAACAAGTTATCAGAGGACTTCCGTGTCACGAAAGGCTTAGGAAGGATTGATACAACAACATTTAAAACCATATTTACCATTGGAGTATATTATGTAATAATATGCGTGTCTTTAAACGTTGATAAACGCACGTTATTTTGGTAATCAAAACATACCGTCACTGGAAAGTGGATGCTAATATGCCTTTAATAAATTCATTTTTACGCACAGTAATTGACGAATAGCTTTTCACGTTAAAAAATTAATTTCTTATTTAGAAATAATGTATAAAAACTGAACATTTTCGTGTATAATTCTCTATAATATTCTTTTTATTTTTTCCAGAAAGCTGGGGGCGGAAAGCAAAGCCTCTCCATGCTCCGTTTTCCCGTAATTACAGAAAAGCTCTCCCATGGTTTTGAGTCATTATGTAAATAGAAACGCAATATTTTAGGCAACATACCCTCACTATATTTCAATATTTAGATAGCCGGTATGCCGGTTCAAAATTGTAATAAAACATACCACCTCTGCTTTTTTTTTTTTTTTTTGCCACTTCGAAGACTGATAAAAGCTATAAATTGATAAACTGATTGTACGAACATACGGAAGAGCATTTATCAACTTTTAAAGATGCACAAGACACTTCACTTCATTAATAAATGTGGTTCAAATTTTATTATAATATACTCTTCGTGGACTTCTCGTGACACAGAAAGATTCTGATAAATTAAGAAAAAAAATCAGGGTATGAATTTTGTACATAAACTTACAAAATGAGACGAGATGGAAGTCTTAGAAAATCGAAACTGAATTCTACGGAATTTGCGAGACGAGACATCCTTATTTCTCTTCTCGTCTCGCCTCGTAAGCAACACTAATTTCGACAACAATATGAAGAAAGATAATTCAAAAGTTTTGAGGAAGTGTGCTTGAGAATAGCTGTAGGCGAGTGGTTTAACGTGCCGTTAATTATTTTTTTTTTTAAACCATTGTAATGGTTTAGTGTTTCATAGCCAGCCTGTACGTATATATTCTCTTAAAGGCAATTGAAGATAAATTTACCGGATCTAGACAGAAACACTTTTTGTTCCCAAGGGAATAAATAGTGTAAACAAACAATCCTCTTAATAAAGAAGTAAAAAATGTGTGTATTATTATCCGACAGAATGGGAATATACACACATTCTCTAACGCAATTAGCTCGTTAATTTTGTTTCACAAATGTGTTTTTTCTTCACGAAAGTACGCAAATATGTGTACAAGTTTATTAACTACACTTAAAAAGAAATGGAATTTTTAGTCTCCACTTTTTTTTTAACTTTTCCTATGCAGTTATAGTTAGTATCTGAATCAAACATAAACTCAGTTTTGTTACCAGTGTACTAAATAGCACAGAAAAAAAATGTGCACAGAGGTTTTAAGCATCTAAATCTCCATTTCCAAGCTTTAAAAAAAAAGAAAAGAAAAAGAAAAAAGAAAGAAAGAATTCAGGAACACTTGACGCAAAATTTCCAAGAATGTCCAAAGAATTTATCACACTAGTGAAAATGTATATGAGCACATTTTTTGGGGAAAGAAAAATTCTAATTCTTGATTTGAAACATTTTGTAGTACCAAATGATTATCATTATTATTATTTCTTGATTTTTGCGCAGGTGTGAGATTCCAATGAGTATGATATGTGCGTACATATGTGGATCCCGCGCGCATGGTGTTATAGTTGGATATAGTTTGATGTTTGAGGCCTATTTATGTTTGAGAAGAAAGAAAAAAGAAAAGGCATTTGAAACGAAAGTCATTAATAGTGTCTTAAATACCTTTCAAGAAAGCGACTGTTATTTTTTTTTTTCATCTTTACAATCTGTGAATTGTCTATTGTTTTCTATTTACTATGCTATATACACATCGTATAACACGTAAAAACCGAACACAAAATTGCAGGCGTTTTTTTTTTTTTTTTTAATTACATACTACGAGTTCCTATTTTGATCTTCATCACATTCCGTTCTTCAACCTCCATCTCTCTCGCTGCCTCTCCGTCTCTCTCTCTCTCCCTATTACTCAAATACTCAAGCACATACAATAGTACTGCTCTATCTGAAAAGGCAAGTTCTAGCCCATTTATTCAAAAAAAATTAATGTCTCACGATTAGACTAAAGAGGAAAGATGGTTTATGAAAGTGAAGGGTTGTAAAAGGAAATAATGGAATGAATATGTGCGAGGAAACGGAAAAACCCAGAGAAAACACCCACGGACACGATATTGCCCATCACAAATTCACTTGGCTTGGGATCGAACCAAGGTACTTTAACACCAGAAATGAGCTCTCTGTCACAGTTTATGATACAGTAGGAAGGCTAAAGATGACGGATGATTAATGTAAGAATTCGTGGCTGAAAATGTAGAAGGAACCGAGAGAAAACTACACAGACAGGGTTTTGACCATCACAAACCGACACGGCCTGGCTTTGAACCAGGAAGACTTCGTACCAGAGATTAGTGCTCTATTACTGATCCACTGTGCCCTTAGATTTACTCCAAGTCCAACCACTCCAGTACAGTAAGGTGCATGTATGTTTGTGTTTCACTAAAGCATGTGACAAAATCAATGACGTGTGAAGGACTGTAAGGTAGATGAATTGTTGCAAAAACTGTGACCTAACGCTGCCAGGTGGTAATGAAGTGTGGTTAAGCAAACACACTACAGCGTGAACAGGTCCTGTTCTCTGTTTTAACAAAAACAAACAATATGTGGCAACACCGCAGCACTCAGCAGTTTAAAGGGAACTCGGAATGCCGCCTTCAAGCACCATAAACGGTGTCTCATAGCATAGTTTCTTTCCCCCCGTATATTTAATAAAGCAAATAGAAAATTTTGGGCTAGAGAACTTGGGTAAATGAATAGACTCAGATTTCGGAATATACGAATAACCATGCAAGGGCTGAGCAATTATGTCTTTATTTCACTTGCGCTCTTCAATTAATATTCTCAGTCTATAATACATCTTATGAGGAACGTCCAGAAAAGTTAGCATCTCGATTTACTTGCAAACTACGCAGTGTAATGATTTCATAATCACTCTTTCACGTAATATCCGTGCATGCTCTGATTGGACGTTTTAAGTCATACAGAGCTGCACTTGTAATTAGACAATGATTTATTGTAGAAGAAAGACTAGGAAATAGGAAATTGTGAGTTGCTAACCCTATCAACGTATTAGTTAGTAACATTGCTGTCTAGAGACATCTAATGATCAAGGCGGGTTCGGAGTTTGAAGTCCTCCTTGAGTAAGATATGGAAAATATTAAAAAAATGCTATATCAAGACGTGCGTATATGTACAAAAATCGCGCTTGTCCTGAAAAGAATATGGGATTGAGTGCCTGAATCCCCCCTTTGATAAAATTCTACGTACGCCATTGGTTATTATATTTGTCATATTTTATAATAATTGGATCATCCATTCAAATAGGCCTATATAGCGTAAATGTGACTGGTGGCAAGTAGCTTAAATGTGATTGGTACAAGCAACTTAAATTATCAAGTTAAGCACAACTACTGAGGTAGTTGTTACCATTTATTACCTAACATAAATTCAGTTCGTCGAATTTATTCAGTTGATCAAGTTAATTGAGGAAACTTTAGAACCGAGATAAATTAGACCTATTTATTGTTATTGGTTTATTTGTAAACTTAACTGCAGGAGTGGCCTTTAAATGTACCGTAGTATGGCCATTCTTCAATTAAACAAAAATAACTATTTCAAGAATTTAGTTCAACGACAACAACAAATATAAATTAAGTACTAGAATTTTTTTTTATTAGAGATTTACACTTGTACTGAGCTTAATGACTAAAGGACTTGGGAGCTTTAAAAGTACTTTGACATTCAAATTAAAGAGCCCCATCACATATTTTTAAATTCATCATCCAATCTGCATGCAATATTTCCTGCTGTGGAAATAACATTTTTGTAGCAGAAGATATATGCTCAATTTTAAAGCACGGGAACTATTCTTATCTCCAATTACATTGACCATCATATCATTAATATGACATGAGTCAACGGTCAGTGACAACAATGTTAGCAAACTGAAGAATCGCTATGAACTGCACTAAACTAAGATTACTGATCAAGTCTTGCTTCCAATGGAGTATACACTGTGCTTTCCTCTCCTGAGTCTAAAACTACGCAAGTAACAAGAAAAAAAGACAAATGTGTAGCGATTTTGTTGAATCGCAGAACTGAATGCAGACTAGGCATGGGCGCGAGACCAAACGAGACGAGAACTGAAACAAGTCTCGTCTCGTCTCGCGAAATCAAAAGCTGTTCTCGTCTCGCGTCTCGTCTCGTCTCGCAGACCTAAGTTCTCGTCTCGCGTCTCGCAAAAATTTGGAAGTCTCGTCTCGCGGTCTCGCGCGAGACTTCTCGCGTTGGTCTCGCGGTCTCGCAAATCAATACTGGAATAATGTAGTCTTCATTCGACCCTTTTGAAATAATGTATACTCAAAGTTTACATAGTTTTGTTTCATAGTTGCATTGTTACACAATGCTTATCCACTCATTCCGATTCACAATGCTTGATTTTACACCCCACATTCTCGGTATTAAAAAATGCCAGTTTTCTGTAGTCTCTGTTTATGTGAAGTATGAATGAAATCAGTACGTTACATTTGAGTAATTTTAGTTGCAAGATAAAAGCTTTCAAATAACTTGGTAAGAACGGTAACTCAAATAGCCGTATTTATAGTAAACATGCAGCGTTAGTAATATATATTTCACAACTTAAATGCACTTTCATCTAAACGTTTTCTTAACAATTGAGAGTTAAGAGATTAATCTTTAATAACTACAAGAAAGACTACAATGAGCTTAAATAAAATTATTATTATTATTATTATTATTATTATTATTATTATTATTATTAAATAATATTTCAAACTGTTTGCAATCTGAAACACTAGTTTTTTCCTCAAAATCAAAACAAAACCATAAAAAAGTAGTGGAGTACCGACAGCATTTTTCTCCCCCTCCTTTTCTGACGAATAAAAGCTAAGCAGATATCAGTTCTGGTTTTGGTGAGAGGATCCATGTTTCAGCCATAAATAATCCATTTATCCTAAATTTATGTTTACGGAAAGAAACAACTGCTTTATTTTGACTAAAAAATTTTCCTTCTTAGACAAGCCAATAGGCCCTTTTTCTGCCTTCATAAAACAAGTTACCGTAAGAAAACAATTTGGTGGGCAGAGGGAACAAATCTGTTCTAAACCCAGAGGCTTTACATCACATTGGAACTAAACACGTGTCTTTTTCCCTCATATATATATATATATATATATATATATATATATATATATATATATATATATATATATATATATATATATTATAAGAAAGTCAGTGTGTCAGAGACAGACAGAAACAGAGAGAGAAGATATGGTATACTCTGACCAACGCCTCGAATTTCTGCACTGAAGGAAAAATCAAAGCGAGCCGTATATTTTTGAACTAGGATATTTTTACCGAGGGTGCAATAACAGAAGACCGGAAACCGCAGCCGCGAATATGCAATGTTACCTAAGTTCATTGTTTCCGTCTACAAAATCTTTCGAAAAGACAGCTTCCAAATATGTCCTCAATAAAGAAATTTTTTTAAAAAATGTATTGTACTGGTGTTTGCTATCCTGCTTTTATGATTTGTCAAGATGTTGTCTCATCATCAGGAGGAGGGTGGATACACAAGACAAAACGTGTCGGGTTTTTTTTCTCCTATTTGCCTCCTCCTCCTCAAGAACTTTATGACCAAAGATCTTGGCTCACGACCCCAAAGAGAAAATAAATAAAACAGTGTAGATAATGGAAGAATCTATTTTATTGCATTTTGTGAAAGTAGTGAGAAAGAAAAACTAACACAATCTTTATTTCTTGAATCTTTTGTCATGAGGAAATCTCCTAAAATAACTAGATTTTGATTAACCTTGTTAACTTAAACCTATTATGAAATCAGTAATTGTGACAACCTGACCAAACCACTTGAAGAAACAAGAACAGCTAACTAAGCAACTATCAGTGTTGCCGGAAAGTCACAACACTTACCCCGTTTACTAGATACTTTGAAACTACCAAAATAACAGTAAAAAATAAAAAATCAATACAAATTTCATAATACAAAGGAAAATTGTATTTTTTTTTTTTAATTTCCACTAGTCAACATCATTTATAGTAAATGTTCAAATAAATGCTAGCCCAGAAGTTTAGAAATAAACTATTAGTTACTGACTTGTCTTCGTCTACGATTGTCTCTACGATTTCAGGTGATGATGTTGTGTGGAAGGGATGTTTCGATGAGAACCATGCACTTCTAAGGTATCAATTTTGTAGAACATTAACATTTTTGGGGAGTTCATAATTATGACAGTAGTTTTTATATTAACTAGTGATGCTCACGAGATGCGACAAGAGGAAAAATTAGTCTATCTTGAGATGTCGTTAATGTATTATCTCGAAACAAATGTGAACATTTTCTTGAATATCACCAGTATTGGTCACGAGGCGAGACAGATTTGATTTTGTCTCGCCCAGTCTCTATCTCTCGCCTCAAAAACAAGATTAAACAAAACAAAATACGGAAATTTAGCTGTTTGTTTAGGCAAATAATAAACATTTTCAATTTCGGTATGACCAGGCCTGAATTCAATTCATTTTTGGTGTTTATTTAGCGTGGTAATGGTATAAGAGGAGTTATATAAAGAATAAACACGCGAAATCAGTGGACAATATACTGAAGATATTTTCAACGAAACAATTGTTGTTCTCCTCCTTTTGCGAAAGCTTCATCCTCAACCATATAAGTGTCTACACGTTCAGCCGAATCTTTATCGAATTCATCGTCTGAACCGTCTGAATTCTTGTCAGCTTGTCAGGATTTCTCTCAAAACTGTTGTCGTATTGAAAACATGGATGATAAGTTCCGAAGGCTTTTGGCAACAACAGATCCTTTCATTTCTTCTTTGGGCAAATCATTCCATAAGAAAATGAAGAATTTGTCATCTGAAGCTGTAAACCTTTTAATTATTTCCAACACGAAAGCTGACAAAAATTTAGACGACTCAAACGAAGGTGATGAAGGGAGTAAGTTCCATGGAGATTCGGCTGAACATGTAGACAATACCTATAGAGTTATTCCATGTGGAAACGACAAATTATGCCAAAATCTTCGTGCGGTCGCATTCGAGATTTGAGTGTTTGTCTCAACACTTATCAATATCTGATAGGAAGAAAACTGAAATGGTTTGTAATGCACGCCATTCATGTTGAAGATACGGCCATAGTTGAATCTTAAGTTATGTTCATTTTCTTGGAGCTCTATCGAAAATAAATAAATAAATAAATAAATTGAAAATTGCACTATAGATATGTGGACAGTCCTTTTTTTTTTTTTTTACCACGTAATAGTGACGCAAATACACATTTTGGGTTGCGAAATATTTGGATCTTTTTAGTCCAAGTCGATGAATTAAACCAAAATTATATTTTCGGAAGAAATATTGAAAAATTTGTTGTGTCAAAGGGAACGTAATTTTGAGAGAATAATAAGTATCATCTGTACTTTCTATAGAAAAGAAAATCATCTTTTGTGTTTCTAATTCCTATTAGTGCTAGTGGTATAAAGTATATAGTGCATAGAGAACGGATGCTGAGCTATGCCCCCTCTAACTTCTGATCGGAAATGACTAAAACGCTCAAATTTGTGTTTCTGAGCCTCACTAAAGTATCTGTTTTCTTGTTGTCACTTTATATTGTTGTTGTTGCTCCAAAATTCAAAAAAGAAGAAGAAGAAAGAAAGAAAGAAAGAAAGAGAGAAAGAAAGAAAAGAAAGCAATACATATCAATCTCCAAAACAGATGTGACCATTACAGCCTTTTGAAGCTCCAACGCTACATCAAGATTGTTGTGTTGTCTGCATTCCAGGGTCTGAAACCGCTACAAACAAAATCAAATTTTGCAAGCAATTACAAACAATCGTGAACTGAGTCTACTAAAAGGAGTGAAAACAGAAAAACTCGACTCTCGTTTGTGATTGCATTCCTTTTTACACCCGGACTTTGTTTACAAGAATGTTTTTGTGGAATTTTACAGCTGCTAAGGAACGTGAAGCAGCAAGGAACGTGCAGCCACGTAAACACATGCCGGGACAGAAGTAAGTCTAAATACAAATTGAAATTTTCACCACTTGTGGAGGAAGCATATTTCTTGCTGGAATCAAAATATTGTTAGTATTCCACTGTGCCTTTTTGTTCCACACGGTTTAGAACGTTATATATATATTTCTGGTTATTATCATTCACATAATCGACCGTCTTGCTCGATTTTTCGCTTTCAAGTGGAATGATTCTATATGGTTGAGGACTAAGGTTTCGAAAAATAAGGGGGAGAAGAACAATTATTTAACTGAAAAATTAAAATGACTTCATTAAGTTATATTTTAATTAATAAATGACTGGTAGATTGCCTCTGTCCTAGCTATTGAAGTAGACAAAGTATCTTTCCCTCTCGAATCTCAAACTTTTTCAAACACAGTCCGCTATATGTATCCGCCATTTTGAATTTTTAAATTTTAATGTCAAATTAGTAAGTTTGTAATCAACAAAGTCAAATGCACCAATGTACCAAGTCCAGTTCGCCAATTTTACTTTTTCCAAATTTGGTCCTCCATTTTTTTTATTTGATGTCAAATTGATAATTAACAAGATCAAAAGCCTCATTATAGCAATTTTTGTCCATTTTTACTGATTTTGAATTATGACCACGTTTCAAGCATTTGATCCATAGTTTATCGATCTCTGTGTGTCGCCCTTTTGGACCGTCGCTCTCCTGGCTGTCGCTTCCTTTGTGCGTCGCCTTTTGACCCGTCGATCTTTTGGTTAACGCTCTCCTGGTCGTCGCTCTTTTGTCATCACTCTCTTTGCTGGCGCTCTACTGTCGGTACACCCTTGTTTATTACAAAACTCGATCCTGACATTAGTGATGAGCAAATGCAAGACCAAGACCAAGACCGGGGTGGTCTTGGTCTTGGTCTTGGTCTTGCATACGCAGTCTTGGTCTTGGTCTTGCACTGGAACCTTCGGTCTTGGTCTTGGCCTTGGTCTTGCACACCCAGTCTTGGTCTTGCTTGCAAGAGTCTTGCAAGTTTTGCTTTTAAGAAAACCATGATTTTCATAAGTAAATTTTACTCTGGATATAAGGGATAATAAATTCAACAATGTTCCAATAGTAACGGAAATACAATATATGTTTCTAAATGTAACATAGTTTATCTTCGTGTAAGTATGATAATAGTATACAACATAACATTAAGTGATGACCTTTATTATTTTTATTGGGTGCCCACGCTTCGCTACTTATAAGATAAATCACGACGTTTCGTAATCTTTTTTTTTTTTTTTTTTAATATTATTTTTTAACACATCCAACACTCCACAGGTTCCGAAACTGGGGAGTCTACCCCTGAGAGGAATGAAAGAAAATCAAAACGGTACAGATAATTGAAATACCATGAAATGCAAAATTATTTTTACACTCTAAAGGCGTCAGATTTTTCTTTTCAACCACATTAGTTAATCTTTGTGTTAAACAAACTTATAATTAAATATTGAGATTTGGTTTTACTGATTCCAATGAGGCAGAAACATGGACATTACGCAAAAGCGATGGAAAAAATTACAGACTTTCGAAACCTGGGCATGGAGAAAAATGGAGAGAATTAGCTGTGTTGAACGGAAAACGAATGAGAAGGTGTTAGAAATATTAGCAGTAGGAGAAAAAAGAATAATTTTAGATATTGACAAGAGGAGAAAGAGGAACTGGTTGGGATATTGGCTGTGGAGGACGTGCTAGAGGGTATGGTGAAAGGAAAGAGAGAGAGGGAGAAAAGGAAATTGTAGTTGAAGGAAAATATTAAGAAAACTGCTACATTAAGACGAAGAGACTAGCTGAGGACCACCGCACATCGAGGTTTCTTGTCAGTTGCAGCAAGCAACCAGCCAATAATGGCAGAATAGCTTTGATGATGTTTATGATGATATGTTTAGCATATCGACAAAAAAGAGAAAAAATAAAATAATTATTATAATCAAAACTTAATATTTTAGAATAATTTGAGTGAAAACTAAAAACGACTCATCTGTCTGTCTGTCTGTCTATGTCTTTCCTATAAACTGAATTTGTATAAATACTTTTGACCAATATTAGAAATACAAAATAACGACATCAAACTACAAGTTATTTAAAATAACTGTATAAAATCAGTCTCACTTGTGAATATGGATTACTAGCATCAATTACCCACTTCGTTGAATTTAATTAATTAATTAATAATAATAATAATAATAATAATAATAATAATAATAATAATAATAATAATAATAATAATAATAATAATAATAATAATAATATGTTTCGTTAATCAGTCACTTTTCATTATTACTAAGCGTTTTCTGATATCTGTCATTTTCGATTATTTTTATATTTCTCTCCCCTTCTTCTCCCCAAGTTGCGGGGTTGAATTTGGGTTTAAACGGCATCAGAAACGTCACTGTTCATCTTAGAGACACCGAAAACTATGGATTCGGCACTAATATCGGTCGTTTCCAATAAATTTATATATATCTTCCTCCCCCATGTTGCAAAGCACGGCATCGGACGTGTCACTGTTCATCTCAATGACCTCGAAAACCATCAATTTGGCATTGATAATAATGGTCATTTTCAATAATTTTTACATATATCCTTCTTCCCCCTTCCCAAGTTGCGGTGCTGAATTTGCATTTAAACGGGATCGGAAGTATCACTGTTCACTTTCGTGACCCCAAAAACTATGAATTCGACACTAATATTTTTTTCGATCATTTTTAGATATTTCTTCTCCCACCGCCAAGCTACGGGGCTAAATTTGGATTTAAACATCATCGGAAGTGTCATTGTTTATCTCAGTGACCCCCAAAACTATAGACTCCACTCTAATATCGGTCATTTTCGATCATTTTTAAATATCTCTCCTCTCCCCGGCCCGATATGACAGAAACCATCTCAGGTCCGAACTTCATCTATGTTGAAAATGTGATCCAGTTCGGTTGAGTGGTTCAAGAGTTATTAAGTTTTATTTATTTTTGTACACTTCCTCTCCCCTCCTCCTACCCTTAGTTCTACTATCAAAGTGATATGATACAAAACACCCTAAGTCCGAACCTCATCTATGTTGAAAATTTCATTAAGATCGATTGGCTGGTTCAAGAGTGATGAAGTCACAAAGACAGTTACTTATACTTTTATTTTTTACATATATCTCCCTCCTCCCCATCCCCTATGTTGCACCGTCAAAGTAAAATGATAAAAATCGTGAAAGGCCTGAGCTTCATCTATGTTGAAAATTTGAACGAGATCGGTCGGGTGTTTCAAGAGTTATTAAGTTTTATTTATTTTATATATATACCTCCCCCTCCCCTCCTCCTCCCCTAAGTTCTACCATCAAAATGAAACTATAAAAAACTTTCCAGTTCCGCACCTCATACATGTTAAAAATTTGATTAAGGTCGGTCTGGTGGTTCAAGAATTATTAAGTCACAAACTTAGTCACTTTTATTTTTATTTATTTTGATTTTTGTATACCACCCCGTCCTCCTCCTCCCATACATTGCTCTTTCAAAGTGAACTGAAAAATAACATTCCAGGCCCAAACCTGATCTATATTGAAAATTTGATCGATCTCGAGCTGGTGGTTCAAGAGATTAAGAGTCACAAACATAGTCACTTTCAATTTTATAATATAGATTTACTGTTGTAGTGTAATGTTATATCGCTCAATCTCCGATGTGCCGTATACCTAAGGAGGCTAAAAGTTATATGAATAAACAATTATTCAACGTATAAGCATCCGCCCATGAAATCAAACTTGCGGTCACATGCACTAAGTTTTTGTCAATGTCATGAAAATGTTATTTCGATATTAATTTTATGAGCATACATTAAAAATTTACAACGGATGCTTGAGTCTCATAACCAAGGCCATACCCATGTAGTCGACACCTATGGTGTACGGAATTACCGATGTTCACTACTACAGTTCTCTTCAGTTTTGGAAGAACACCACTAATATGCTTTGAAATGATATGAAGTATTTACTTTAACGTCCCACAGTAATGCACCAACGCTAAGGGAGACGGTGATGATGAAAAACGACTGAAATGGTGGAATGAAGAAAGTAGGAGGAAACGGAAAAAAAAACCCTAAGAAAACCTACGCACAAGATGTTTGTCCACCAAAATAGCTTACATGGCGCAAGATGACACATGTGTGGCTTGAAAACGAGCACTATCTACAGAATACGCGAACAACCAATTCAGGAAACGATATACTGTAGCTATATGCTACAGGGGCAGATCGACTCACACGGATTGCATAACACTACCGGGAACACATTCACTCCAGTGTCATTTCTACTTAAGTCAAAAAATTCAAGTAAAAGATGTAATGAATTTTCTCCTTTTTTACATTGTATAAAAAAATTCAAGTAGTACCAGTACTTGTGCAAGACTCTTGCGCAAGAGTCTTGGTCTTGGTCTTGGTCTTGCAAGTATGGTCTTGGTCTTGGTCTTGTTCTTGCACCCCTTGGTCTTGGTCTTGGTCTTGCACCGCTATTCCTGGTCTTGGTCTTGGTCTTGGTCTTGGTCTTGCATGCAAGACTCTTGCAAAAACTGCAAGACCAAGACTCTTGCGCTCATCACTACCTGACATTATTAACTATCTTCTCTTCAATATGTATGATGGTACTTGCAAAAGAATACCATATCAATATCACAAATGTAAACTATGCGAGACCGCGAGAAGTCTCGCGAGACTTCTCGCGCGAGACTTGTTTAAGTCTCGTCTCGCGTTCCCGTCTCGCAAAAGATATCAGGTCTCGTCTCGCGTTCTCGTCTCGCAAAATATTATAAGTCTCGTCTCGCGTTCTCGTCTCGTTTGCGAGACGAGACGAGACGAGACTTCTCGCGTTCTCGCGTCTCGCGCCCATGCCTAATGCAGACTCATTCTTACCAACTTCAACTAGTTTTTTTTTTTTTTTTTTAATCCACTTTCATTTTGGCGTACTCGACAAATATTCTCACATGTATGAAAAGCTTAAAGAACATTTGAATTTACCTCATACTCATGTAGGTGTTATGTTTCTTCGATTTACATGGATACTGGCCTACTTTATACATCAAATGATCCTACCAAATCCCTTCGCTGGCTATATGGAAGGAATATCTTAGAAATGAGTCTTTTAAGGAATCATGATAGTTCAATGGTAGAGCACTCACCTCTGGTGTTACCGTTAGGTGACACTCTACAGTGTATAAGTTCAAGCAAATTCATACGATCTGGATCAAGTTTGCCATGGTGGTAGAAATATATGTGCTATACAACCTAGTGTACAAACTTTTGACTCCAAAATTATAGGTAAAATAAATATCAAAAGAAGGACAATTTTGTACGACTATGGTCAGAGATGTAACGGAGGGTATATGGTATCAATGGTGTAGACCCTATTTATTGAGTTTTATCAAGAACGCGCTTAAGCATTAAACTTCATATCCTTTCAGGACAAGCGTGATTTTTTGTATCCGGGCTCAAGCATTAAATCTCATATCCTTTCAGGACAAGCGTGATTTTTGTATGCGGGATCAAGCATTAAACCTCATATCCTTTCAGGACAAGCGTGATTTTTGTACGCGGACTCAAGCATTAAACTCATATCCTTTCAGGGCAAGCGTGATTTTTGTATGTGGGCTCAAGCATTAAACCTCACATCCTTTCAGGACAAGTGTGATATTTGTATGCGGGCTCAGGCATTAAACCTCATATCCTTTCAGGACAAGCGTGATTTTTGAATGCGGGCTCAAGCATTAAACCTCATATCTTTCAGGACAAGCGTGATATTTGTATGCGGGATCAAGCATTAAACCTCATATCCTTTCAGGACAAGCGTGATTTTTGTACGCGGACTCAAGCATTAAACCTCATATCCTTTCAGGACAAGCGTGATTTTTGTACGTGGACTCAAGCATTAAACCTCATATCCTTTATCTAAGGACAAGCGTGACTTTTGTATCCGGGCTCAAGCATTAAACCTCATATCCTTTCAGGACAAGCGTGATTTTCGTATCCGGGCTCAAGTATTAAACCTCATATCCTTTCAGGACAAGCGTGATTTTTGTATGCGGGATCAAGCATTAAATCTCATATCCTTTCAGGATAACAATGATTTTTGTACATATATGTATCTTAATAGAGTAAATTTTTATTCTTGCATGAAATCTTGCTCAAAGAGGAAGGGAATTTGCACCCTTAAGTCCTTATTTGCGTACGTCACTCTACGATTATTCACCAAATATTCTTATAGTTCTGTATATACTCACTTTAAATCAGGGATGTAGTGGAGTGATATAAAGATGAATATACACTATATTTTTGAAAATATTCCCGAAGGTAGACCTACCGAAAATCCATATATACTTTGAACCACGGGTAAAAGTGGATTTGAAAAGGTAGGGGAACGCATGATGTTATGTCGTCCCCCGTGCCTATCTTAGCCCATTGTAATTTTTAGGAAGTGGAGGGACGCCATAGATATTTTTTGGAAATGGGGGAACGACATCCTTTCGCGTTCTCCCTCTTTTACCTCTTACTTTGAACTACAAACTGGCCACCATACTCTTGTAATTTTTATTCAATTTAAAACAATTACATGCATTTTTTATTTATTTATTTTCAGGTTCTTTTTCAATTGTATCAGTTAACGCAACAATTTGGCTTTTTAACTTTCTCCTCGCTGTTATTAACTCTATACACTTTTCATTGTTTTAATTTTCTTTTCCTTCCCTCTCTGTACTACTTACTTTTCGTTTCATTTTCTTTTCACACGATTCTTGCGTGTTTCATGATAGAAAGAATTTGATTAGAGTTAACCGCTTATCGTTTCCAATTATTTTCCCTCGGTACTTTTGAAACGAAACAACCACTCCATCTTAGAGCTCACGCATACTCACTGAACGAACGAAAAGTTATGATAGATAAGCCTTGAAAAACACACCGTTCGTATATGTATGTATGTATGAAACTAAGGCAAATAGCATTCATTTCATACAGACAGAAACATATACACGGATGTATACATATACATACGTATACCACCAACTGATCAATCGCTATACGAGCTTTGATCATGAAAAGATTCGTTTAACTAACAAGTAGTTGTATAATTAGGCGTTAATAGACCTCATTTTTTTTTGTGTGTGTTTCGTACACACATACATAAATAATTGTAACCTGTTCGCAGGTTATTCTCCCCCCTTCCGCTTCGATGCCTTACATACAAAGGACTCGTTACGGGTTTCTTAACATATAACGTATAAATTGTAGGGGAGCAATTAATTTAGCAGATGGTACAGGTACACTTGTATTCTGCATTGCGTAGAACACAACATGACTCTGAAAAAAATATTTTGTATCTTAAAAAGAAGTAATATAGTAGAAATATGAAGAAATGAGAAAAGGCAACTCGAAATAACATATTTATTTTTATCCTATTTTACAAGTAGTCTGTGTGTCAGTGTTAGGAGTTTGAGTTTTTCGTCGTTAGGAGAAGATAAACAACAACGGATAGAAATTGCTGGTTAACAGTATATTTTTCGCATATGACAACACACTTTAACTAGGTATGCATTAATTGCATATTTGGAATGAAGCGAACCAAACATTTATGCATCAATTGTTTGATATTTTCCATTGTTTACAATACGAATTCGTGCCGCAAATGCTTTTCCAAGCTATGGCTATCCCTTTTTTCGGTGATTATTCCTCAATGGTATGTTCGATCGCGACATGCGGCCCATTACGACACTCAGTGCGCTCTTTCGAATTACCACGTCAAATTGGATGAAGAAGCGTTCATTTCGGAAGAGTGTCCGGACAAAAGAACGCGTAAGTCAAGAAAAGACCACCTTCGCTCGCTACGCTCGTTTCGCTCTTTGAAAAATTGTGTTTACAGAACCAAACGAAAAGAGCTTCGCCCTATTTCTAATGCTGAAAATTCTATTTTCCCTTGTCTACAATGAAAATTCGCGCGCCAAATGCTTTTCCAATGTGAAGTCTATGCGCATCCCGTTTTTCGGTGACTATTCCTCAATGGCATGTCCGGCCCTTAGGGCCTACAACACTCAGCACGTTCTAGAATCACCATGTCAAATTTGGTTAAGAACAGTTCGGACATCTTGGAGGAGTATCCGATTAAGCCAACGCCTAAGCCGAGTAAAGAGAAGCTTCGCTCAAAAAATAAATAAATAAAAATAAAATAAAAAAATCTATTCCAGGTAAACACGAAAACCTATCAATTTTATCACTGATAACGAACGACAAGCTTTTCATCCTCATAAAATTAGTTTTTATCGATTTTTCGAATACCTCCGCATCAGAATTTAGGCTTACCCTTAAAATATGCCATTTACGTTCAGTTCGATGTAATTGATTGATTGATTGATGTGTATCTTGTCTTGAGACAATATATCACGACTAAACAAAAAAAAAAAAAATAAGATTGAATCATAATTTTGGGTCATATCCCATTAACCACCCTGTATCATATATTGTTTTCTTGCTAGTGACCAAGCTTCAATATCAGTTCCATCTTTGATAGATAGCGTGGTCATCGTACATAATCAAATTCAGGTTCATAAAAATAGTTTTCTCGAAATTTACTCATGAGGATACTCACCAATGTTGTATCCAAGGAAGGGAGAGCTTATCCAGTTCAATCCCCTTCACCCCGTTAGGGCAATGATATTGAAAATTGAATCTGCTTATATGCTTTGTGTTCCATTTGTAATCTTGATGTTGAGACGTTATTTTTTTGTATATCACCAGTGGCGGATCTAGAAGGTAAAATCTGCGAGAGCCAGTCAAAACCCAAACTATAATAGGCACATCATGAGTTTACTATAAAGTTTCAAAAATATATACATAATAGCTTAAACTATTTTTGTCATTCAAAAAACTGGTGGCCTAGGCACCCCAGTCCCGGGGTAGATCCGCCACTGCATATCACAAAAACATGTTAGTCATGTTAAAATAAAACTTACTTCCCATAAGCTCTATATTTAACCCTTTGTAAGATTTCAGCAAACTAGTACTGTAATATGATTAATTCTTCATCTTTCTCAGCTTTTTCTCTGTAGCATGTGTGTCAAAATTTGCGATCTGCAGGTGCGAATATAAATGACTTTTTAAATAAATGTTTTAAGTTTCGTTTTTAAAAAATACTGAACTCCTTAGCTTATGCAACGTACGAAATTTCAAGATTGATCCTCAGTTTTTCCTTGTACACTAATCCATCTAGTTTACGTAAATGCCTAACTAAACTATTTGGTCGCCCTTGGTGATGGCAATTAAAATTCCGCGCCATATATATATATATATATATATATATATATATATATATATACTGTTGAGCTCAATGTGATCTATAGATTAATCTCATCTTTAGGTGTTTTTTTCGTTATACGTGAAGAATAATATTACGGAATTCATTTATTATTTTTAATTGTGCATCCCATTGTCCTGCTCTTTAGGCTAATAATATGGAGAGAAGAATGAAGATGCGTATGATAATGAAAGGACAATACATAACATCTATGTCCTAATTTTGGACTGTAGCAACGACGAACAAGTCTCGTAATTACTACCTCTAATTAATGAATTTCATTAATTAACGTATTTATTAATTCCCAATTAATTCTCAATCATCTACTAACCAACTAAGCACTTGAGAATGCTGTAACCGGCTACCGTACAAGCAAAAATTGCGTGGTGTCTATGCTATCGGTAGTAAACGTAAATGGCTACTGTTGAACTCGCACCCTGCATGACAATGCTCCTGTTCACACAGCAATGAAGGACTGTAGCTTCGAGGAGATTCAGCACCCACTCTACAGCTCAGAATCAGCAATTCAACCTTGGCAACATGTGGACTGAGGCATTTTGTTATTAAGGTATAAGCTCAGCACACAGTGACTGTTTCGAAAGACTACCGCTAACGAGATGACGCATCTAGACAGTTTAAATTGATACATTATTTATACCATAGATGACAGCTGACGCAACTAGACAGTTGAAACTGATACATTATTTATTCTATAGATGATAGCTGACAAACCTAGACAGTTGAAATTAATATATTATTTATTCCATAGATGACAACTAACGCAACTAGACAGTTGAAATTGATACATTATTTATCCCATAGATGACAGTTGACGCACCTAGACAGTTGAAAGTGATACATTATTTGTTCTATAGATGATAGCTGACAAACCTAGACAGTTGAAATTAATATATTATTTATTCCATAGATGACAACTGACGCAACTAGACAGTTGAAATTGATACATTATTTATCCCATAGATGACAGTTCACGCACCTAGACAGTTGAAAGTGATACATTATTTGTTCTATAAATGACAGCTGACAAACCTAGACAGTTGAAATTAATTATTTATTTATTCCATGGATGACAACTGACGCAACTAGACAGTTGAAATTGATACATTATTTATCCCATAGATGACAGTTGACGCACCTAGACAGTTGAAAGTGATACATTATTTGTTCTATAGATGACAGCTGACAAACCTAGACAGTTGAAATTAATATATTATTTATTCCATAGATGACAACTGACGCAACTAGACAGTTGAAATTGATACATTAATTATCCCATAGATGACAGTTGACGCACCTCGACAACTGAAACTGATACATTATTTATTCTATAGATGACAGCTGACAAACCTAGACAGTTGAAATAAATACATTATTTATTCCATAAATGACACTATATGCCATGAACCGTTTATTACCAGTGGCGAAATATTTCAGTGTCAAGTAAGGAACTTTTGGAAATACCGCCATATGTGGGAAATAAATGAAAAAAATGTGTAAATATGCATCAATAATCACTTTACTTTTAATTAAGAAGTTGATACAGTAACAAAATCAATAATTTCGTATCAAACTCATACTCATTTTCGAATAGTTCTATTAGAAAAACTTGAGTTAATTTTTAGTGTTCCTGTTAGCACACTAAATTTGGACATGTAATCTTTCTGTTCACGTCAGATTCAGTAAATAGAAACAAATTTACTTGATAGCATACAGTTTTGAAATGCGTAATAACAGATCTTGACAGAATCGTGAGTATATTTCATACACGGATGAAAACAAAACAAATATTATAAGAAAATTTTAATTTATTACTTTGCGTTGATAACAAACAAAATTATATGTAAGTATTATTTTTCTTAGAATATCCATTCATATTATAACACGGAAACAATAGGATTTAAAAAGTATACGTCAACGAAACGTTCCTACATACATCTCGCTCATATACATAAGCATGTAAAATATTTCCTGACTAAAACGCAACCAAGTGTGGAAGAGACAAAATGCAATAACATATATGCAGGAATGCAGTTTTGTCATGTAATTACACCTATTTAACGGCTTTTATAACATAACTACTAAATACTAAACTGCTTTTTAATGGCTCTATGTATGCGGTGACTCGTGAAGGACCCTGTACATTATATTACTGTCCTAATGTCTTTCAAATCTTCTTTTATTTAAAAGAGAAAAAAATGTCTCTTTTTTTATCAATGTCATTTTCTCGAAATTGTCATCTTAAAAAAAAAAATTCACAATAGCTATCTAAATGAAATATATACTGGATATAACGTTCTTAATTGAGACAATATGTTCTCGTATTACAATTAGAGATAGATGCAAAATATGGTGACTAAAACTGCTTACAAGAAGAATCGTGTTAGTTTAAATGGGTTTCTGTCATTTGTTTTCAACTAAAATGACTGATCAATCACTCTGCTCTCTTGTTGAACTTTTTAATTCCCATTATTTTTTGAGTGCCTTACATTTGTTTTCTCATCAATGAGCCCACTGAATTATGCAATAAAAAAAGTGATCATGCTACGAAAGGTCGTTACCATTATGCTTATTCTATTGATATGAAAAGGGTATTTTGATAAGAGGTGGTGTTTGGGTTTACTTCTAAAAATTAAAAATAAATAGATAAATAAAAACCTTCTAATCACTCATCTCAGATTAATTTTTCACTTCCTTACGACATTCTCTCGATTAATGTATTTTCACATTCTGGTGTTCCTCAAGGATATGCTTTGTTTCCTTTACTATACTTTACTTTTGTTCCCGATTTTCTATCACTTTCCTGCTATAGGATAATTTTTACAACACTGTATCTGTTGGAACTTTGAAATCATTCACAAACTAAATGTTCATATGTATACTGCTATTTATACTTTCGCCGAATAGATCATATTATGGCGTCTACAAGATCAAACCATCTAAAACAGGCATGAATTTTCATATCAGAACAAAGGGGCGCGCCATTTAAGCTTCGTCTTGCTGCTCAAGACATACGCTGACACGCAAAAAGACTTATTTGTTTTGCTTTTGACACCTAGGTAGCTCTAATTTGACCTTCCAATTGCGAAAGGTTTTGATTCCACTATTCATCTTCCCTACACCTGTCTATTTTATCCATACTAAATCCAGTGTTTTGATTAATGTTTAAAGATGTACCTCAATAAAAAGAAGATAACCTAAAGTTTTGACACAAATACATCTCTTAGAACATCTACCTTCATATAACACAATGAAAAATAACAAAAATCTCTATCGAAGGTTGAATTCCCTGTGGGATCACAAGTAGTGGTTCGGATCCTACTTTAATATGTAGGGCTAGTAGAAAATAGTCTCGGTGTTGAAGAGAGACTTTAAATTCCAATGAGTCATTCAATCTGCTAATGATTGATATAATAAAATCGACAAGAAATCTACAGACTGCAATAAACAGTTCCTTTCTTGTTTCCTTATTGTGATGAACAAGCAGCTTCAACTCAACATTTGAAGGTGGCCATGTGTTAGATCCAGCACACGCTTGTAAGATACCCCATTCTAGATATATACCTCAAAAATATGACTAATCAAACAACTCACTCTACAATATAAGCCTGAAGAATATTAGTCAATACCTCACTTCAAGAATATTACTAATTAAATACCCCACTCTACAATGTAGGCCTCAAGAATTTTACTAAGGGTACAGAAAAATGTGGCTTCGAGTAGAGATGTGCACGAGACAAGATTTGTGGCTGTCTCGTCTCGAACATGTGCTGTAAAAGTGATGTCTCGACTCGAAAAATGTACATTTCTCTAATTGGAAGAGCAGTGTCTCGACTCGAATTTTGTCAGGAAAATCCTGTCTCGACTCATCTCGTGCGCATCCCTAGTTTCGAGGAAGTTCAGCATCCTCCCTACAGTCCAGATTTAGCACTGTAGCCTTAGCAACAGCAGCTATGTCGATTAAAGCATTGTCATGCAGTATGCAAGATCAAAGAACTGTGATTGATTCAAATGAGCTGACAGAACTAGAGGGAAACTAATATATTATTTCTTCTGTAGATGGTACAATGTCACAAACGGCTTGCTATCACCATTAGCCTAATACTTTTGGAAATACCCTCATATTGTGTCCCTTTTTAATAAATAAATAAATAAATAAATAAATCATAAACCCAAGATAAGATGAAAAATGTTTATGGTCTACGTTAAATCAAAGATTTTTCTCTCTACTAGCGTTATCTACTACTGCCACACCTTAAGTTGAATTCAACTTCTAAGAAAATGCTACAAATTCAACAGAAAACTCATTCTACTGGAGTAACATAGCAGATGGTAGTTTGATTAACTAACTAACTAACTTACTAACTAACTAACTAAATAACTGTGCCTTTATTTTTTTCTCTTTTCTTTTTCTTATTTTTTTTCTGTCAAAATATGCCAAAAGTTGAGATGTTGCTAGTTGTGCAGAAGGTCTCAAACCAGAGAAAGGCTTTAATATTAAGTTGTCCTCACTCACACACCCTTCTTCTTCCAACCCATCACTTTGGAAGATCTTGACTTCGCAAACTTTGAGGATCATTTTAAACTTTATGTTTTCTGAAATTGGGAAGCTTGGTTGGTTAAGTAAGTGAGTGAATGAGTAAGAGAGGGAGGACCAATTTTCATCTTTCTCTCTCTCTCTCCTCGTGCCGGTACCTCATGAATTAATGATTTTCATTTTAACCCTTTCTTTACAAAGGATAGAAAAAAAAGAAAAGATAATGTAATGTCAAGTGTTACATGGGCAAAAGATCTGTTGAAATCTAAAATAACGAAATTTCGTTCAGTTAGCAATTGTGCTTTAAAAGGGCTCGATGTATAAATAATTGTACGATGTTCATTTGTCTGTCTACAACCGCATGACTTGATGAAAGCCAAAAATAAAGGGGAAAGGGAGGGGAGTATCTTACTGACATTGCTAATTTTCTACTCTGCTCTTCCATTAACTTAATACATACTGTAGGAAGAGGCATTAGTGAAAAAAAAAAAAAAAACATTCATAGATCAAAAAGTGAAGAGAAATGTCACGATTTTAGGTTTGGAACGCTATAGCTCTATGAAACAAGGGTTTATAGCATTATTTTACTATTTTTGCTCACTTTGCAAGATCCTTAAGGGTTACAAGTATTTATGCGCGTTAGTGTTGGGGAATGTGTATCACCATTAGCCCAAAAAACCGAGCCCAAAAGGTATTGGTAACCACTCTTCACCTATAGAGTTGACCGTGAGCCATCTGATTGACGGAAGTTCTGAGTTTTACGTTTTGGAATTTTAGATTAGTTTTCGCGAAAATATTGCATTTAGTTTAGATACAAGTTCTTCATCACAAATTCCCATTGTATGAGATCGAACCAGGAACACTCGCATCAAAGGTAAGCGTTCCACAACTTAATCAACGAGGGTCCCTTGTTCATTATACTAAGGGGAGGCGTTTATGGCGTTTAAAAGCGAAGCTCCGAGTTCACTTTAAACACTATTAGCAAATGAGAGGGCTGCGGTGTTGCCACATCTTTATACATATTTACGTCAGTTTATGCACGAAATAAGATATTTATCATTCATTTTCTTTTGCTTAGCCTCATCTTTTAACCACACAGCAATGTCGCGTTACAGTCTTCGTTTCATTCGTCCAGGCAACATGCCATCGACTCTGTTCTACGCTTTAGTTTTACAGGCAGTTGAAAAATGAACTACCAATATTGGCTACTAGAAACAAATAGGCATCTAATTATGGGTGCGTACAGAGTTGTTCTTGGAGAGAGAGAAGAGCCATGGATACATAAATCATAAGCATACGTAGGATATCTTTTTTTTGTTTTTCAGAGGCAAAGCGGTAGGGGTATATGTGAAACAAGAACAATATGATACAGCATGAGTGAAAGACAACCGACTTACACGAAGCCCATTAAAACAAAAATGGAAAACTAATAGAAGGAAATTTGGATTTAATTTGAGTTTAGCGTCCCTTTCGGCAGCGAGGTTACCGTTGAATACGAATATACTATAAGAATGAATTCTCGCTGAGAATCACCCACACCAAAGGTTAATAGAAGAAAATTGGAGAGATTAAGTATATGACATGTTATTTCAAACATTTTCGAGTTTCTTCCCTCCCCCTCCCCACCACCACCACCAAAAAAAAGTACGAACTTATTATTATTGAATATACGTATATGAAGAAGCTGAACTTAGTGTCTTTCCTAAGCTTACGTCTAACTTTTTTTTTTCGAAATTTAGTGTATAATTTAATGATAACAAAAGATCTGGAAATAAATTAGTTGAAAATCTATGTTGATGAAAATGAATGTAATCACGGACTTTGAATAAAGTACCTTCCTCGAACTGTTTTTCATCCTTTTTTTTTTTTTAATGATGTCACATTAAAATGCATGTAGTAGAAGAGGAAGCGTGTTCAAATCTTATCCCAAAAACAGCTTATTTCAAGCCGCAACAATAAATTTATTAAATTATTACATTTAAATATTATCCGTTTTTCATTGTTAAACGACACAACATATTTTCCATTGTCTAACGTAAATTTTTAACATAAATTACACAATGTCCAATTTTCCTCCCTAAGCTGAGGAAACAAATCAACTTAGAAAGGAAAATTAGGTATGCTATGTCCAACGACAGACTAAGAACCTCACAGGAAGAGGAAATGGCACGGAAGTGGTTAAACAACTAGGGAAGGCAGTAAACATATTTAGTACTTGAGTCGAGTTGGGATCCCATCATTACATTTCGATTGAAATACATATCGTAAGAGATAACGAGGGGTTCATACACACTTTTTAAATAGGTTTGTTTCCCATAAACTTATTTTCCCCGTGGGAAGAACGGACATTTACCTAGTTATCAACAACTGAATAAAATGAATGACAATACTTTAAAACACCTACCACAAATTTTCAAAATATATACAGGATCAAAAGTGGATCTGAAAAGGTAGGGGAACACATGACGTCATGCCGTCCCCCGTGTTTATTTTAGGATGTAGAGGGATGCCATAGATATTTTTGGAAGTGGGAGACGACGGTCCGAGCGTTACCCCTGGAAAATATGTAATCTTAATTCTTTGAAGGGGAAAGAGTTGATCCTTTCCAAATTCTAATTTACCAGTTTTAAAAAGCATTTTAGCTGGAAAACTAAGATTTACTCAAAGTGCTTCTTAAGACTAAAAGAATATATATATATATATATATATATATATATATATATATATATATATATATATATATATATATATATATATATATATATATATATATTCTATCAATAGATAGATAGATAGATAGATAGATATAGATATGTATTCTATTGAAATGTATACCAATTTCTGTTCTGTGCTGATACAAAGATTTTTTTTTTTTTTTTTTTTTTTTTTTTTTTAGAGCGTGGGAAAAATTACCACTGATCTTAAATTTAACAATACAGCAAATGCACAAATTCGATGTGTGCATTTTTAGATACGTGGGAATAAAGTAAACTATTTCAAGGTTTCCTTTACCATATTAAAAAAAGAAATATTTCCTAAAAATTTTGCATGATTTTTTAATGGTTATAACGCAGATTGCAGGGGAAAAAAATATTTGATCTGTGCAACACCTAGTTGAGGATGACAAATTGCCTAGATTGCATGCAAGATAAGTTACTAACTATGGATGAAAGATGTGTGATAATAGTTTATTGATAAGTGGATTCTCCATTGATAAGTAGTATAAAAAATTATGCAATATATATGGATAAACGTAAACAATAGTATAGGTAGATTATGTGAAATCATGATGTTTTGAACAAATCTTGATATTTTGTATTCAGTTTCGTAAAAGGTCAGTTCAAAATGTGTTAATACATTGTGCACGAATGATTCTTAGCAGGAAATATATCCCGGAAATGATAGAAATTCCCGAAGGGAAAAAATTGACCTTGATTTTTTGGTAGTGTTTGTTTGTTACTCATTTCTCTTAAAAAAAAAAAAAAAAAAAAAAAAACATCTAGTTCATTTTCTGACGGGAAAGAAAAGTTACAGGATGAATACGATAAATTTCCTATTTGTATCAAAACTGACGTACTGTGTTTTAAAATGATGTCAATGGGTTAAGCCGTTTGACTATGATGCGATCGAAAACAAAATTACATTTATTTTTATTAAAATACCAGTTGTTTACCTAACCCTTCGGTAGGTTGGCAAATTGCTTGCTCTCTTTCTCTAGCGACATCTCTTGGCGTCAAGTAGAAGGAAGCACAGCTAGTGACAATTGTTAGCCTGACTGCCACAGCTGGAACTATTGTGATTGGCAGACTGAGACATCTATAATAAAGGTTAAGAATATTTAAATATTTTCGCCTATTAAGCATAGATGAAATATTCAGCTTCCAGCATGCATATTTTTTTCACGATCGACTCTAGCCATACGAACTAAATACACGTTTCTGATTGGTTGTAGTTTGCGATTATCCAAACCTTCTGGTGCATATATTGGTATTATAGTACTAGAAGAAAATTGTCACTTTGTATGTTGATAAAAATAAAAATGAGGTATAATTATGGTTGGGTTACATTTCGTAAGAACATGAGGCACATTTTTTTTTTCAAGTGCTCGCCTTAAAAAAATATCCATTTTGGTCACAAGGAAGCGGGTGAGGTTCGAAGTTGGACTACCCGAGTGTGACGTAATGTCATGTGGTATTATCAAAGGGGTAAAGGTGGAACAAAACGAGACCTGCAGAGCTTCTAACCTTCTTCGTTCGCTCAGCTGTGTTTCGTAACGTGAATGAATCACTTTTTATGCATTATATATAGTATGTACAAGGGCAAATGGGTATCATATTTATATTATTTTAATGATAAAAGTGTCAGGAAAATTTTAAAAAGTTAAAAACTTTCAGAGGGTTGAATTTGAACCCATGCCAAAAGCGATTTATCATTACTAGGCCGTTGCGCTAGCGTGCTCGGCCACGAGGACCGACGCTAGCAGGCCTTTGATTTCTGCTAAATGTATGCTACGTGACGAGAAACAGATAACTTCAACTAACCAGAACGGCGTATTTAGCTTCTATGGCTAGAATCAAGCGTGATTTAAAAATATACTTGCAGCATTATTTATTTTCGCTAAATTTATTAGTAAGTGAAATTGCTATGGTACGTAGCAAACGGTCTAAAAATATAAACGAGCAATTTGAGGAAATCCGAACTTTTATCAGTTTGCCGCGAAACGGACGATCATGAACTATTCGAACGAGATTAAAATATGGTTAGAGGTGTGTCGTTACTCCACAGCAAGTCCACTAGGAGGAAGGTTCTAGAACTGAGGATTATCTGCTTTCTTTAAAGAAGCCTTTTCATTCAGTTTCTAAAATTTGTGGAAAAAAGACTTTTATCTTATCCTGTATACTCATATTCGAAATATCCATACCTTCTTAATGCCAAAATAATAATAATTTGCAAGCATAATACTAAAATAATAAACTAACTTTCATTTGAGAAAATGACTAAATTTTGATACTAAGAAAATGTTTTTTGTAGTTTTTCAATTTACTTGACCTAGTTACTTTTTTTCTTCCAAGTGTATGCCACAATAATAGTAAGATGAAGGAATAAACAAAATATCATTTAGGTTACGCTAAACATTATTTACGTGAGAAATGTGTTAACATTGAAACATTAGATGTCTCGGCATTAAGACTTATGTTGCTTCTCAAGCTTCTAATATTGTTTTAAAAGGAAATTGCCATTAGTATGATTATCACGCTGTTCTTCTACCTTGGAGCTACGGAATATGTATATTAGCTACAAATGAAAATAGACAAAAGGTGATGAAACAGAAATAAGCGAGAACTCACGGGAAAGAACCTTCAGATATATTTAAATAATTCAATCGAAACATAAATAAGCATAGTTGTGTACTCAAGTTGTATCCGGGTAAATTGCAATCCTGTCTTAACTATACTGATGATGTCTAATGGACTGTAGATGGTAACGTTAAGAGTCTTTATCCCGGCGAAATTAAAATACCGCTAATTTTACATTAATTATGTGATATCTCCAAATAGATAAAAGATAATCGAAATATGGAAAAAGAGCGCCCTAGACAATATCATTTTACATGAGAAACCGTTATCACGACTCACTTATCTGCTTTCGATTTCGAGCCATTTTGAAAATCGTCATTTATTTTCGCGTTTCTAAACAGCTGAAAACATAAAGCCACTAGGTGACTTGTGATAACGGTACCTCACGCAAAATAATATTGTCTAGGGCGCTCTTGTTTCACATTTCAACTATCTTTTATCTATTTGAAGATATCACATAATTACTGTAAAATTAGCGGTATTTTAATTTCGCCGGGATGAAGACTCTCTTAAGTACATTTAACAGTACAATTGCTGGGAGAAATAGCATGCACTTGTTTCAAAAGAACCAAGGAGCTTGGGGTATGCTAGATCCGAGCGGCACGTTAACATAAGAGTTTCCAAAAATCATAATGTATTATAATATAAAACTCTTGTTCTTCGTTACCGACGATCAAGGACATACACAAGAATTTATTTCGGAGGGTCCAAAGATTTCAGGAAGTCCAAACTCACTACGAGAATAAATTATATTAAAGTAAAATTGCCCCAAAAATTAGATTAAATTTACAGAAAAGTTGTGATTTCGGGGGGAGGGTTACGGAGTCCCCAGGGTCTAACCCCCTGCATATATCCCTGTTGACGATCGCTGTATATATTGTATATGTCTCCGAAACTTACTATAACTTGTTACGTAATGGTTAATGACATGATCCGTGCGTTTTTGCTGCAAACATACAATGATTCTGAAAATAACAACCATGATGATACTGGACAGATGCTAAGAGTATTACAGACTAAACCCGGATAAAGCACCTTCAGAAGAGAGCTCATTTTCTGACATATCTGAAGATAGACTTGAGGGAAAAAAAACAAACTATTCTACCCAAATTTTATTATGGTAGAAAAATGTTTCAAGTAGAATAAAAATCCACCTGCACAACGATCTAGAACCCGTACACATAACATTGTGCTACGTTGGCCTGGCCCTAACGGAGATACAAGAAACATGGATTCTGATAATATACAAGATGTGTAGAGTTCGTTTTTCACTGCACATACGTATGTTGCAAAACGTATTATTGACAATAGCAACATGAAGATAGAGACAATGAAAAAGAAATACAAGAGGTCTTACCCTACTTACACAAAAGATTTGGAGGTGGTAGTACTCAAGACTAACATAGGACTTCTTTATTTGTAAGGACAGGGGAAACGAAGAAGTGCGTAGTACAACTTACATTAACGTATCTGCTCTTTGTATTGAACTATTGCGTGATTTTTCCCCCTAAAGAACTTAATAGACTAGAGATAGCCTATTTAATGAAATGTGTTTATGACCGACGGTAAATAGATGCTCTTAATCAATACTACCTGTACTCATTCAGTGGCACATTGGTTCAATTTCCGGCAGGAGCTCATGTGGTTCGTATTCCTCGTTAATCAGTAGGTTCCGTCTCATATAGCCTCACTACTACAAGTTACGTTAAACTCAAAATCAAATCAAATCCATTCAGAAGCGCCGATATCCATATAACTTTTTATTATTGGTGAGGGAAGATTCGGCTTTGTCACTGTATAGTCTAACGAGAAATCAAGGATGATTATAATACAGATGTAGGTAAAACAGAGCAAACTTCTCGGGAGCTCGCACCCCAAGTTTGGTGTTCATCAGAAGGTAACTATCCCCCCTGAGTTTGAGATATGTATATATTTTAATCAACAATATAGCCTACTAATAAAAAAATGAAAATTCACTAATATCGGAGAGTTTTGCCTCTTCCAAAGCAAAATCTGAAATAACGCTACTGGCACCGCGAATCCACTCCCGCTCCTCTTAAACTCTAATCATTAAATTCTGTTTCCTAATTGGCTGTCCTAATACCTCTGGTTACTATTCCACCCTCTGGTACGATATCTAGGTTCGATTCCTGAATAAGTTCAGATGATTCGCATTTAAATTGTTGGTCCACGTCTCATACAGCATCGGTACTAAAAATAAATCTCACAACCCCAAACAGCAAACAGAGAAGAGTTTTTTTCTTTCTTAACACATTCAACAGAAGACATATAAAGTAGATGCAATTGTTAGGAGTTGCTTATCCCTTTCTTTTCAATTTTAGAAAGGTGATAACTAGGGCCGTGCCGTGGAAAATCAGCACCCGGGGCGAGAGTATACGACGGCGCCCCCATACATATATTCCAAGCAATTTTTCCTATATTTTTTATTTTTTCTCCCGAATTTTTCGCTCCCCTTACTTCGGCACCCGGGGCCGTTGCCCCGCTCCCACCCCCACGGCACGGGCCTGGTGATAACAGTCAAAGCTAACAATTTCATCTACTTTAGATGTCTTAAATTGGAAGTAAAAATTGTTCTGCGTGGGGATATGATGAAACAATAAGTTCCTTAGAATTTTGCAAGGCTTTAGTGTTATCCTCTTCGTTCGCTAGACAATTTGTCTATTAAACCAATCCTATTAGCCTAATGATGAACATTACAAGAAATCAACATAAAGGAACATCTTTTTAAGAAATGTGCCCAAAATATCCAAATACGTATATGAACGTCTTCTATCCAGTTAATATTGCTCTAACAGGCTACAACTATAGCTTCGTATTGTGGCTATATGGTTAACGTACGAGCTTCCGGTATGACAGTTTGGGTTCGTTTCCCAGTGAGAAATCATAAGGTTCGGAGTCCACGTTATACAGAGTGGCCTAAAAACTAGATATACAGTACCGTACTGATAAGCTCATTGTAGCATATATATCATCAGGTAGACTTAGTTTCTTTGTTATTTGTTCGTAATGTGTTTTTACTTACATCTTAAGCTCGGAAGAGTCGAAGCAAATAAACCCATAAAATAGAATGTTGTATTTGATCAATGCAGGGGCGTATACCTACTTTTGGGCCACCCTGTATAGAGTGCGGCGCTGAAAGGTACGGTAAGCTCTAGGTCTCATATGGCCTGGAGCTGAAAGGTATGTTAAGCTATAGGTTTCATGCACCCTGGTACTAAAAGGGACATTAAGCTGTCCCATTTAGCCTTGTCTTGAAAGGGACATAATACACTATTTGTTTTGAACTTCAATAGTAATAATAATAATAATAATAATAATAATAATAATAATAATAATAATAATAATAATAATAATAATAATAATAATAATAATAATAATAATAACATGCAGTTCCCATACCTTGAAATCGTGTCTTATCTACGGGAAAATTTATATAAAGTACATGGATTGACTCGGTTGGAGGTAATTATATATATATAAGAACAAAGATTTCTGCTGATATTGCTGTAATAATACTTGGTAATTATATTCTCCATAAAGAATAATTTACTTTGTTTTATTTAGCCTTTAGTTTATCTCTTGTAAACCCGGGACAAAGAGCCTGGGCAAAATTACTACGTTAAGTACAGTATGTTAGGTCTATTTGCATTTACAAGTACATATTGTAAAACCAGTGTAAGTAAAACTGTGTAAAAAATATCTGTTAGCAATAACAAGGAACTGCTCCAAAAGTGTTCAAAATATTCCTATCCTAAACTTTTGATGTGTTCAATGAAACTATTTTTTTAAACGATGTTAGGACACTCTACACATTACCATTTGCACATTTACAAGTCGTTTCTGCCCATAACACATCTGGAACCCAAATACATTTCGAACACTCTTAGGGCAGTTTCTATCACCGTTAGGACGCATTCTAGACACTTTTTGTTCACTGGTAGAATACTTCAAAACAATCACTAAAAGTAATTTCAAAAACGTGTTGAAGCACTTATTTATTTATTTATTTATTTATTTATTACGGAAGACTTCCAAAATATGGTGACTCAATGTTCAAGTTCAATTTTAAGACGAATGAAGTTGGAGGATACGAAAAATAGTTCCAAATCTATTCTTGCGACGTTCAATCAAAATGGGAAATAGTTTCTCGCTATATCTTAGTATTCGTTCTACTGTATGGGAGGCAATTCTGAAACCAAAAGTTGTGTGGTATATTTTTACCACTTCAGCTTTTAGCAGAAAGATAAGAGCGGAGAAGGTACTTATTCTTGTAAATTGAAAAAATGGATCTCGCTATCATTGTTTTTGCTCTAGAGTGATCAATAATGTTCATGGTGGCTTAGAGAGGGTTCCTGGTTCGATCTCCGCCCAAGTAAATTTGTGGTGAACAACATCGTGTCTGATAGTTTTCTCGGAGTACTCCCGTTACCTCCCTGATTATCATTCCGGAAATTCATTTATCACCATTCACTTGCCTTGACCATCCGTCTCCCTTAGACTAACGGGGATAACGTGGGACGTTAAAGTGAAGGATTTTATTTGTACCATATAGTGATCAGTGTTGAATCCACGAACGGTAGACTTCTTACACTTACGATTTGAAGAGATGGATAATGGTGGATATCGAATCTATCCTTGCACCACTGAATTCATATAGAAAAAAATCTCGGTATCCGTTACCGTTTCTATTCTAAGAAGATAAATATTGAAACTAGAAATAGGAGTAGATTTCTAACACTAATGGTTTAAAGATAGGGACATATGTTAATTTTGTCCACGAGACGAGACAAGGCGAAAAATAAAGTTTTCTCGTTTTGACTAGTAGATTTTGTAAAGGTCTTGATTATCGGGGGGGGGAGGGGGATTTTCTCGTCTCGTCTCGTTTAGCAAATTTATGTACAAAATGTATGTCCTGATGTTTTCTTTCTCAATTTCATCTAGAAGTTACCTGATTCCTTCAGTGTCACGAAAGGTATGATATAGTATAACAACATTTAAACTATTTATCATTGGAAAATATCGTGAAATAACTTGTGAATCTTTAAACGTTGATAAATGATTTTCATTATGTGTGTACAATCACTTTCTCAGTGTATAGTTTCTGTACCATGAATCAAGTAACACTAAAACAGTGTTTGAGATACGCATAACGCGGGTAAATTGTGTCGCCCACCGTTCCTCAGGATGCTCGAAAATATTATAATACACTGCGAAAAATAAATCAGTATTTATACATGATATGGACATTTAAAAAGAAAAACTATTTTTGGCATTTGTTTAACATGTGCAGAAATATCCTAATACTTTATCAGTAAACAAAAAATGTCTACAATGCCTCTTAACATTATGATTAATAGAAATTGCTCTTGTAAGAGTGTTCAAAATTTAACTGAACATCAGATGTGTTCAATGAGTATATAGGCACAGAAACGACTTCGAAGGAGTAGTAGGACACCATACACATTACCATTTATACATTTATAAGTTGTTTCTGCTCATAGTATACATCGGACACATCACAAGTTAGGAACACACTTACAGCACAAGAACTGCTCCAAAAGTGTTCAAAATATTCCTATCCTAAACTTTTGATGTGTTCAATGAAACTATTTTTTAAACGATGTTAGGACACTCTACACATTACCATTTAGACATTTACAATTCGTTTCTGCCCATAACCACTCTTAAGATGCATTCTAGACACTTTTTGTTCACAGACACAACACTTCAAGACATTTTTGGACATCTTAAGCAACGACCATTTCTAAAAAATGTCCAAATACTTATTTATTCTTTGCGATGTAATAATAATAATAATAATAATAATAATAATAATAATAATAATAATAATAATAATAATAATAATAATAATAATAATAATAATAATAATATAAACTTTAATGGCTGTATTATAAACTGCTTCAAACAGAACTGCGGTTTATAATTAATATCTTTGAGTACATAATCCATGATTTGAGAATGAATTTATTCTATACCACTACTCTGCAACCCGTACAACAAACACTCTTCTCTGATATGCATATATACTATATACTTATGTTTATAAAGATATATTCCTACGTCATAATCAACAGACATGTCTTAACCAAAAAGAGATCTCTATATGCATACAACATAGATCTATGTATATATACATAGAATGCATTATGTAACGTCCTACATGTGGATCTCGAACGAGTTACAGTACTAACTTCGTATTGTTCATAGTCAAAGGCATTACACTTTACAAATAATCTGTAGCGGAGATTTCTTGCTTTGATTTTTATTATATAAAACCATACAGGCATAGGAAAGAAAAGTCGTCTTTCGCAAACAAAGTTTAAGAAAAAAAAAGAGGATCATAATAAGACACACACACATACATTTATAATATATGTACACATGTTGTCTTCATATATAGTTATCCTATATACTGTATTATAAACTGCTTTCATACTTTTTTTAAAGGAAGATTTTATTGTTAAGATACGCTTTTTTAACATTTAAGTCCTACTATATACTCTAGTCGAGAGCTTGATTACAATATACTCTATGACCGAAAGCAAAGGTTTTTGTGTAAGATATATGGCTTTCTTTCAAAGTCATTTTATCACGAAATATGAACCCTATAGTCATGGTTGACGCCCGTCTATATTATAGAGAAGAGGACGCCAGTAATAATTTTAAAGTTCTGTTGGGACTCATGTACAAGGTTTGCAAAGTGTTGCAAAAGACTATATATCTATCTACACGACACAATTTCTGATTACACGCTTTGAGTATTTTATATCTTTATGTGATAATAAGCTGCTTGACTAGCATATACAACACGAGTCTTCCTTCCATATGCGATTCTTCTTTTAATTATTGCTAGCTTATTATTATTATTATTATTATTATTATTATTATTATTATTATTATTATTATTATTATTATTATTATTATTATTATTATTATTACTCTTTGGGTTCGGTAGTAATACTCAGTTAAGCAGTTTTATACATAGTCCTCATCATATAGCCTATTATATCTATAAAAGTACTAACTCCATTATTGGTAAACTCAAATACGTTACTTCAATATGAGCTTATTATGTATACTAATAAAATAGCGTCAATTACCCGCTTTGCTGGGTTAAAATAGGAAAAATTAGTAATATGTTTCGTTAGTCAGTCACTTTCTGGTATCACTGAAGCACTCTCTGATATCTTGTTATTTTCAAACATTTTTATATATCTCCGTTTCCGCCTTTCCCAAGTTTCGGGGCTGAATTTGGATTTAAGTGTCACTGTTCACCTAAGAGACCCTGTAAACTATGGATTCGACACTTATATCGGTCATTTTTGATCACACACACACACACACACACACACACACACACATATATATATATATATATATATATATATATATATATATATATATATATATATATATATATATATATATATATCCCTCCTCCCCCTCCCCTAAGTTGCACCGGCAAAGTGAAAGGATAACAACCATCCCAGGCCCGAACCTAATCTATGTTCGAGATCAGTGGGGTGGTTCAAGAGTTATTACGTCGCAAACAGTCACTTTCTTTTTTATATATCTAGGTATATTATTTTTTTCTACATCTCCCCCTCCCCCCGGTCCCTAAGTTACAGTGTCAGAGTGAAATGATAAAAACCATCCCAGGCTCAAACCTCATCGATGTTGATAATTTCATCGAGATCAGTCGGATGATTCAAAAGCTATTAAGTCACAAACACAATTACTTTAATTTTTATTTATATGGATTCTACAATATTATGGGTTTAATGAGGATAAAAAATCCTTCAAAGACGAGGTATATACCTATCAACACATATAATTAAACTGAATAAAATGATATATGTCAGTATATAGAAGCTCATGTGTAGTTTTCGAGAAATCAAACTTTTCGAGAATATCGATATATATATCGATAGATCACATCGAGTTGAATAAAATAGCATAATTGGGAGGCAAATTCTCATGCGTAGATTTCGATAAAAACGAATTTTTTTATGGTGCTGAAAAGTGTGTCGTTCGTTGCCAATTTGACGTACTTGAAAAATTTTTATTCTGTTTGCGTGAATTATTTATTTATGTACTGTATATATTTCTATATATATAAAAATTACACTATTAACTAGCAGATTATATGTACTGTTTGACTTCTCAACAGTGATACTTATATCTATATCTATATCTATATCTATATCTATATCTATATCTATCTATCTATCTATATATATATATATATATATATATATATATATATATATATATATCTATCTATCTATCTATATATATATATATATATATATATATATATATATATATATATATATATATTCATTTTGGGAAACAGAATTTGGTCAAGAAGAGACAAAAATAATGTTTGTGAGCAATTACGATGTCCACATGTAAACTAATGTTTATAGTAACGAAAAAAATCGTGTTTCAAGGTTCAATATATTCTCATAAATCTAATACTCTTATATAATTTCCTTATAATGAAAACTTCTAATAATAAAAAAAAAATAGAATATTAAAATCGAAACAATCTAATACCCTTAAATCATTTTTGCGCAACTGTTATTTTGTTATGTTGTTTTAAGATTCGAATGATTCTCTTCATACAATAGAGTTACCTAATAGATCGTATCGTTCCATTAACACAATATTATTTAAGTTTTATATAGTAAGCAATCTTTACTACAGCTGACTGCGGATTCAACGAATTATCGTCCTTATATATTTTTATTTAATGTTATAAATATTGTTTTTCATACAGAAAAAGCAATGAAGATATCTTACCGTATACAAATATTAATCCTATTACCGGATACAAGTATTAATACTCGTAAAAATAATAAGAAAAGTATTGCTGTTAAAAATATGCTGATATGAATTCAATGTAGACTTAAATCGTATACTATCTTTCTCCTATTTTACTTTATTATTATTATTATTATTATTATTATTATTATTATTATTATTATTATTATTATTATTATTATTATTATTTAGTAAATTGCAAAATCTTTGTTTATTCTTAACCCTCATTTGCAATGAACTATAAGAATTCTACAGTTAAATAGTAATAATATTAACATCTGAAATTTCATTTTATATTAAGCGAAATAAAAGTCCCTAGAGATAAAAGTACGAATAATCTACGAAAGTAGATTAACTAATTTCTTTTCAACTTAGAATCATAGTCAAATATTTTATAAAATAAATTTTACTATTTGTTTGCGACATAAACAAGATCATTTTGAGAGAGGTAAACTACTTGAATATTCGTAATATAAGAAATGTTTAAATATGAATACACATTCAGTCTACAGCAACTGTTTATATTTTATATTATTCTGCTTGTTATAATTTAGACTTTATATTAATTCTTGACATCGTACTATAACTAGTTTAGGCAGTTTGGCCTGAGCGTTATAATTCACTCAGGACGTATTTTGTATATAGAAATTTATTGTTTATTTGTTAAATGATTCAACAAATAAAAGAAAACAAGAATTTTAGGAATGATCAAGAAAATGGATCAAAAGATTGCGATCTTGGCCAAGAATTAGTTTTTGGATCAGGGACCACAAAATATTTCGGTCCCTAAATAGAGTTTTCTTATTTCCTACGGAATAAGCACATCATACTGAGTTAAGTGATAGTTTGGGTTTAGCTACACTATATGTAGTTCTCCAGATATAAGGTGTACAAGAAAAATTTTGTTAATTGAAATATTGATTGATCTTTGGATCCAATAAGTTTGATATTTTGTTAAAGTTGTATGGATCATAGTGACCTTTGAACTTTTTTTTGTTGATCTTAATTTTCTTATCGAGTTTGAGTTATTCATACCAAAGTTCAAGAAACGTTTATGAGTTCATAAATTATTATTTAACGAAAACCTTTTTGGATTTTATTTTTTATTAAGAAGTTACGTATTTAAGTACTTATGAAAGAGAAAGGACGTTGTTTCACCTGCATGATTTCTTTTCTTTAATCAAAATTTCGATTTGACCAATAAAATCCGGTTTTATTTTTTAATATTATACACATTTTTACTGAAGTTGATCTGGAGTAAACTAAAAAGTTATTTTATCATCTTTTTTTTTAAAAAAAATATTTTTTTTATTTCTCTTAACCAAACACACACACACTAAAATAATAAAGAGGAAAAATTTAAATTACAATTTAAGAGAGATTTTGAAAATAGGAATAATTTGGGTATTGATATCCCTGAGTGTTATACTTTAAACAAAATTCTTGTAAAAAAAAAAATGCAATTTATGTCCAATGTTTAAAGCCAAAACTTTAACAATATTTGTTGGTGTAATGAATAAAGAATGTTCATATAACTTTAAACGAAATAAATCTAGATTTTACTTCTTTCGTGTCACAATGTGCACTTTTTTTATTATTTCACAAATTCATAAATCTATATTAGTTTTTTTTATATGAATTAACATATAAATACAAGAAAATCAGTTGATCTTTTATTTATTGAAAAAAATAAGAATTATAAAATAATTTTGATTTGAATTTTGTAATAGAACTAAATAATGTTTTAAGAGACAATATTGTTAATAGTATTCGAATATTTAGTGCAACAACTTCCCTCTCTTTGTCTGAATAGTAACAATATTCGTCATTTTAATAAGTATTCATACCTTTTTTATTATTCAAATAATTCGTAGTTCGTTAGCTAGGAATTATCTATATATGAAAGGCAAAGGCACAATCCTACCATTTGTCTGGTGACGTGGAAGGAAAAATAAACCTCAATGATAGGAGGCAGCGAAATTCGAAAGCAAAGCTTTCTCAATCACAAATCGTTCATTGATTTTACCTGAACCTGTTCCATTATTAAATATCTCAAGTGGAAGAATACAAAATGATCTCTACTTTCTGTGACACAATTGTCACCAAAATATTTCATTTGCCATAACGGATAAATCAACATAACAAAGCTTGGAAGAAATAATTTCTATTTCCAAAATTTTAAATTACATTTGAGCGAAAAAAAAAAAAAAAAAACTTTTTAACAAGAGTATTACCTAAAAGACATTTCTTCGGCATGCACTCATAAACATCTGGAGGTTTCATTAGAGCATTGGGTGGAATTCTTAGTAGTATATGTACACTCATGTCCAAAATGATTGTTGCATATCTATAACTGTCTTCTCGTAAGAATATAATTTGATAATAATTTTGCAGGATACTTTTAATACTTATACTATGTGTATAATCGAAAAATGTATATTTGTTGTAAATTTCATAGGAAAAGAATTATAAATACGAAAATTAGAATAACTAAAACAAAATGTTGCTAAATGGACAATGCAATTATTTTCGTTTTATTGTTCTTATTTACTGCTCTTTTGACATGAAATTTGTCCCATGCATGTCTTTGCCGATTATACACATACTAACATTATAAGAAATGCCGGGTGAATTCGTTATCAAATTACATATATTCCTTCAACAACATATTTAAAGACATGCGACAATAATTTTGGAGATGAGTGTACATCCTTGCCGGTGTCACGCCTAAATTTAATTAAGATCAAAACTGCCTCAAGAATAAAATTGAATCTCCCACTGAATGATTAAGTTGACATACTCTACTTTGCTACCTGATTCTTTGAACTATCAAAGATATTGTGTTCGAGCGTCCTCAATATCATTTTCTCTAAAGGTAATATTTTATAGCCCTATTTTTTTCTGTAATTTATAAATCCTTTATACGTCATTCAAAACAAATTTTAATCTAATACGAATATTTACCACCAGCAGCTACCAAGGGCGCCGATTCCGGGGGGAAAGGGGGCCCGGGCCCCCCAAAGCTCATGTGAGCCACCCACATTGTATTGTGAATATACAATATTTGGCATAATTTGAATGCAATTTGTCTTAAAAATCCTCATATGTGTCTTCTGCATCTGAATGCCACCCGCCCCCAAATTTACAAAGAAATCGGCGCCCTTGGCAGCTACTCTTTTTTAGTGTACTGGGATCTATTACAATTTTTTACGAAAAAATACAATTTTCGAAATTGACATGCATATTATGAAGTCTTAAAAGAAGACTCTTTAGAGAGGGTCGATCTGATTTTCGCTGCACTCTTAGTACCGGCTAATACTACCTGACCTAAAATCGATATATTATAATCCAAGATTGATTCTTTTTAAGTTTGAAAATCCAATATTTTAAACATTTATCTATAATTATTTTTCATAATACACTAAGATCACGGTTAATGCAAGAAAAGAATTGTAAAAGACGTATGACTCAAGTACTCAATCAATATGCTATACTTTTGTATCAAAATTAACATCAATCTAATAAAACTTAAAGAGCACGGTATACATGTTAGTATGTATAATATGATCTGAATGATCAAAACCTACTGGACCAGTTTCCATTACCAGATGAAACCATCATCAATGTCTTCACTGGAATTTCGGAATATTTATCACCTACCTATAATTATGATTTTACTCCATAGAAAACTGACTAAGGTAGGACATGGTGTAAGAAAAACTGGTTGTTACATGGTAAAATTTAGAAGAGTCTACTAAATATTTACTTGTGCGAACTCGAAAGGGTGAATACTGGGGAAAGAGAATTAGTATATAGAAATGGATTACAAACACAAAACTTGATAATATGGGAATTAGTTGATTAATAGCAGATGAATATCGACATCACTTGCACGATTTTTGGAAATTCTAGTATGAAGTAATTGCTAAATTTAAAAGTTACCAGGACTGCAAGTTTCTTCGAGGCCATCCGACGTACAAAGGCATACGATTTGATGAGTTCGCTTTCAAATATCTTATTCACTTGCACGAATTTGGAAAACTTCAGACTGAAGTTATTGCGGAATTTAAAAAGCTACCACATGTGTCTTCAAAACGTCGAACATTATATGAAGTTACGGAATTTAATTAATTTTCTATTAAGTGTCACATTTATTTGCACGAATTTTTGGACACTCTAACTTGAAGCTGTAAGAAAATTTAATTATGTGTTTCTTTGGAGCCATTCGGTATACAAAGGCGTGCAATTTACTGTATGGGAGGCAATGTTTAATTCACTTGCACTAATTTGGAAACCACGGCCTGAATGAATGGCATGTTTCTTCGAAGACGTTGACGAACAAAAGTATGCAATTGGATGAATTTTCTTTTAATTATCCCATTCGCTTGCACAAAATTTGGAAACTGTAGCTTGAATGTATATAGAAATTTAATTGTTACTATGTATTTCTTCAGAGCCGTTGGGCATACAAAGGAAGCAATTCATTATATGGGAATTTTTAATATTTAATTCACTTGCATGGATTTGTGAAACTCCAATTCGAAGTTACTACGGAATTCAACAGTTACCACATGTTTCTTAGAAGCTGTTGGATGTAGTTGCTGGGTATGCAATTTAATGAGTTTTCTTTTAAATATGTTTTTAATTTGCACGAATTTTGAAAACTTTAGCTTAAAGATATAAGGAAATTTCATTGTTATTATTTATTCTTTGAAATCGTTGGACATACAAATGCAAGGAATTTACGTAGCATATGGGGGTTTCCTTTTAATACACAATCCTTTGCCTAATCTTGCAAACTCCAGTAGCCAATAGACATAGAAAGGCATGTAATTTGATCCATGAACGTATATTAATATATCATTCACTTGCACGAATTTTGTAAACGTCAGTCCGAAGATATGGGAAAATTTACTTGTTATTATATGTTTGTTCGGAACAGTTGGGTACATATATTATACAAATGCATGTACGGAGTATATGTAATTTAGTAATGGGAACTCTTTTTTTTAAAACATATTTAATTCACTTGCACGAATTCTGTAAATTCCATTTCAAAGAGAGATGGTGAGGAGAAATATGCTTCTTTAGAAATACTGGACACAACGTAAAGAAATCTGGAAAATGAGTGCTCTTTGACGTACAGCACATGAATCTCTCACTTGAACTTGCATTGTTAGAAACTGTACCATGAAGTGATTTCCCAATTAAATAGGTCAAACGATCATTTATGTATTTTAAATTTGTAGTGGAATAGAAAAAAATTCTAGTATATTTATAGATACTTATGAATTCTTTTTTATTTTTCTTTAACTTTTCTCTGAAAACTTAAATAATAAGAACATTTAATTACTTCTTTATTTACAAGTATACGACGTACAAAGACGTGTGGTGCACTCGCACTAAGTTTATGTACGTTCTACAAATGTTCAATGTGTGTGCCCTTGGTCACACAGCACACATCCAAGCGGCAATCTAGCTCCGTCTATACGTTCATTAGCCTGTTTCTGTCAATGTCTATAACAGCAGTAGTTCTTGCAGCGTTGTTGGCATTCGGAGTACATAAACTTTGTCCTTAACATAACCCCACAGGAAGAAATCATATGACGTGAGACATAGCTACATGGAGGGCCACGGCACCAGAGGAACATCACTCAGACCAGCGCGCCCTATCCATCGATGTGACAGTTCTTTGTTGAGAATGGTGCGGGAGGACAATTGTGCTCCAGTGAGGTAAAGCCCCGTCCTGTTGAAAGATGAAAGCTGAGGAGTCAGGAGTCAGTTGTGGCAACGATCACAACTGCAACATATCCCGGTAAATGGAACATACCACCGTCTGCTCGATGAAGAAAAAGATGCCATACACCTTTATCTTGTATATGACACAGAAGACATTAACTTTTGGCAAATCCCTTTCCAACTTCACTAGGCATGCGGCAAATTAGTACCCCACTCTCCCACATTGTGACGATTCGTCTTACCCGACAGGTGGAAAGTCGCCTTGTCGCTGAATATCAATATCCCCATAAAATTATCATCATCTTCCATGTTGCATTCGGGTACAAAACTCCAATCGGCGGACATAAGCATCTGAAGTCAGGTGTTGTAACAGTTACAAACGATAGGGTTTGAAATGCAATCGCCGCAAAACATTTCACACTGTTTTCTGCGGAAAGCCCAATTCAAGGCTTGCACGAACGGTTGATTTTGTGCGCTGTGCACAAACCTCTGTCTCACACGCTTCACGATTTAATCTCAGATACACGATCGCCCGAGCACAGACAACCAGTATCACGAAAATGGCGAAACCAACGCAACATGATCTGGTGACCAGGTGCAGCTTTTCCGTATTTGCGTACGAATGCACGCAGAACGCTCGTAATCGACGAACACTTCGCATATTCTAACACACGAAAACTCTTCTGCAATGCCGCCATCCTATAGAGTGCCGTATAGGCCTGCCATCTAGCGTGCACTCAAGCCACGAGGCGGGCTTTTTAAATTTGGTGAGTGTATTTATCTTTTCATGTAGCATGTCTTTACCCATCGTATACTTGTCATTACACAGTGTTTTGAAACCCGTTGAACCCATTTAGACTAACCTGCATTAGAATCTACTATCGGCTAATACTCAGGCATGAGATTTTCATAAATTACTCGATTTTTAGAATGTATCTACATGTTATGTTTTATGAAAGAAAAGTTAAATAATGGAGAATTAATCATACTCATGTTATCATAAGGCGAACAAATACGGCAACAGGGGAGAGGATAAAGCTTTCAAAACTTTGATAAAAAGAACTATACCTCTATAGCCCTATTAAGATCCTTGTATCCGACGGGGTTATGAAATGCCGTACATCATTCAATTATTGACAAACTTCGCCTTTATGCGTTGCCTAATTTATCCTAGGAGTGAATTCGCTGTACTTTTTTGACTTACATTATTATGCGTTACATAACTCATTATGTGGCAACATCACACACACCTCACAAAGATTGATTGTTATAAGGATAGCCCAAATATACTCTCACCGAAGATTGAGCTCAATTTTTTTCGCTCAAACCATACAAATAAATCATCATTAAATAATTGAGGAAAAAATAAAATAAAATAAAAAAATAATTTGAGACAAAGGGAATGTCCCCGATAAAATCTATAGAGACGACATTCATTTACTAAAAAAATATATTACTAGGGATCAAGCCTGAATGATTCTGAAATTTTTGAGCAGCGTATTATCTATAGATAATCGGCTTCTTAACCATTAGAAACAGAATTAATCTTGTCATTTATCAGAATCAACGTCAAACAAAAAAGGTAATAAACGATGTCCCATAAAGAACACAACTTTTGAAATGCCCGCCGTATCTGGGCACTGAACGTAAGTTGGCAGCACTGGACGTAACACAATTTTCATCTGCTGTCTTTGTGGTTAGCAATTACGGAGCGCCAAATAGTGCATCATTGTCATCTGTTTTCTTTAGCGTAGGAATTCAGAACATTAACCACTTTCATAATAAATTGTCAGTAATGACAACACGCTGTTACGTCGTGAATACGGATGGCCATAAAGTTCCGGTTCCGCGAGGAACCGGTTCTTGGAGATTCGGTTTTCAGAACCAGTTCCGGAGTCGGTTCCAGACCTGGAACCGAAAACCTGGTTCCAAAATCGGATCTTGGGAACCGGTTCTAGACTTGGATCTGAAAAACAGGTTCGGGAACCGGACCTTGGGAGCCGCTCCCAGATCTGGATCTAAAAAACCGGTTCCGGAACCGGGTCTTCTAGAACCAGATCCGTTCAGAGCCGAAAACCGCCGGTTCTGGCCACCCTAGTCGTGAAGCCCTCCATTCCTACCTGTACAGAAAAAAGATGATCATGCGCTATTGGGCGCTCCGTGACTACTAAATAACTACGAAGACAACAGATCAAAATCGTGTAAGGTTCAGTGCTACCAACTTCTTAGAACAGAAATCGCAGATATTTCAAAGTTGTGTGGTAAATGGGACACTCTTTACAAGAATTCAGATCGATCTGTATCGATCTGTTATATACAGTTGTATAGCGTCTTACCAATAGAACATAGGACGTTACTACGAACTAGATCGATAAAAGTTTTGGACATGGTTATTTTCAACTTATAGAAATATGATTTGATCACCTTGTGAGGTCATAAAATTCTTATATCATATTTCTAACCTGAAAATAACGTGTTCAAAATTTTATCAGTCAATAGAATACATGAACTACTTTCGAATAAATGACATGCACAAGTGGAAGTTTCAAGGTTTTAAACCCCTTTGAGAAAGATATTAGGGTCTATGGAAAAATAAACATTTACTAGAATATAAAACTATATAAAAAAAACTCACTATTGAAAAAAAAAAATGAGATTGCATGCTTGAAGCTCATCCCCTCGATGAAATTCTGTGTACACCATTATTAAAATGGACTGATAGAAGCAGTGGCGGATCCAGGATATGATCAAGGGAGGGGCTAAACCAGTTTGCCGCTTTATCCAGTGTAAAGCAGGATTGATGTCCATTTTATCCAGTGTATACCTGAGCTAGCCCCTATAGCCCCCTTGGATCCACACTGGATAGAAGTTTTGAACTTGCTATTTTAAACTAAAAAAAAAAAAGTATTATAATGTTATGAGATCATAAAATTATTGTCACATTTCTCATATGAAAATTAGACGCACAAGAACTTTTATCAGTCAATATAAAACAGGACGTACCCTGGAATAATGATAAAAGTTTTGGACATGTTATTTGCATTTTAGAAACATGATAAGATCGTGTTTTGAGGTGATAAAATTATCATGTTATTTTTCTAACAGTAAGCTGAAAATAATCTGTCGAAATCTTTTATCAGTCCATACCGGTGATTGCCAAACCGTCGATCGCGAGCTATTACTAGGGATTCGCACGAGACGAGTCGAGACAGGATTTTCCTGACAAAATTTGAGTCGAGGCACGGCTCTTCCAATAGAGAAATATACATTCTTCGAGTCGAGACATCACTTTTACAGCACATTTTCGAGACGAGACAGCCACAAATCTTTTCTCATGCGCATCCCTAGCTATTAGTAGCTCGCGGGGATATTTTGGGTAGATCACGATAACGCTTCGGTTGGCAAACTTTGATCAGTGTTGCCAATTTGGGGTAAAAATCGCCTAATCTAGGAAATTCGACTTAAAGAATAGCGACAAAACGTAAAGTTTGTTATATATTATTATTTTTTTTTAATTTTCAGTTTCTTTTTTGTTATATACAGTTTAATTAAAATTGATTTCATATTTACTAAGTTTATAGGCAATAAACAAAGGTAAGATTTTTTATGAACAAAAGTTGGTAGTTCTTTCGTTGGTAGCTCACAGTATGATTTAAAAACGGTACAGTAGTTCAAAAGCTTCATAAGTTTAGCAACCATTGGTCTATACAATAGTACTTCCTAATGTTCGATTGGTAAGACGCTAAATTCTCTAAATTTTAGTGCTTTGTTTGACATACCGGTATATTTTGAGAAAGAAAATTACCTCGACCTCGAATGACCTGTAAAAGAAATAATGGTAGAGCCTATAGTATGCACAAAAGATGCAATAGCTAAAGTATAATTTCAGAGCCGTTAAAATTTCGTGAAAAAATTGCATCAGAAAAGGGGTGGAAAATGTTGGTATAGGTAACAGTGAAAACAAAGGACATTTTCTGAACAAATTATTACGATAGAGACATACAAATTCCATATATTTACCAGATGATGGTATAATAAATATATAAATTTTAATAATATTCTTCAAATTTGGCTAGCAGTGGCGGCTCTTAAGGGAGTTACGAAGGTAAAAAAAAAATACAATTGCTAGAACTTAAAGGAAGAAAACTTAATATTCTAAAAAGGATTAGTACAATAGGTAAGTTTTCTTCCTTTGGCTTATAACAGTAAAACTGTAATTTTGACGATGTCATTTTCCTCAGAAGCCGCCACTTCTAGCCAAATTTAAAGAATACAATTTTAAAACATGGATTTATTATACCATCTTCTGTTAAAGATGTTAAATTTTTATGTCTCTATTGTAAGAGTTTGTTTAGAAAATGTTCCTTGTTTTCATTGTTACCAAAAAATAATTAATAGAAATGTTCTATATTGAACCCACCCTTTCCTGATGCAATTTTTCACGAAATATTCATGGCTGTAAAATTATGCTTTAGCTCTTCCATCTTTTGTACATAATATGCCATTGTTTCTTTTAAAGGTCATTCGAGGTAATTTTCTTTCTCAAAATATATGTTAGAATTTACTCAGAATATTTCTAAAATTTGGAAACCAATAAAGTTACCCTATACATGTCGCTATGTCATCATTTTATTGATGCATTGAACATGTATGTTTCTACCGTAACATTTTATAGGAAATGTCCTGTAATATTTTATTGTTATAAGTTTGGGTGAGAAAAAAGTTCCGCTTTTTCTTAAAAATTGCTCTTTTCTTGCTGCGGTACTATGCGAAATATTTGCTTCCCCTTCCACAAGATGAAGATAATCTAAGGTTCTCACCATGGTGGAAAGACTACACCATGGTTCTCACTAGGGATGCGCACGAGACAAGATTTGAGACTGTCTCGTCTCGAAAATGTGCTGTAAAAGTGATGTCTCGAATCGAAAAATATATATTTTTCTATTAGAAGAGCTGTGTCTCGACTCGAATTTTGTCAGGAAAATTCTCTCAACTCGAGCGCATCCCTAGTTCTCACATTACCAACAGTTCGTACCAAATCTTTCGAAGCCCTCTCAGTAACGAAGTTAGATTTGTGAACATTATGGAATTACGCATTACATACTTACTATGTTGCTTGTTGTAAGTATATATTCTCTTTTTATATATAATTAGTGCATTAATATTCTGGACATTGATGCAATAACAAAATTTTTGTTTAATTCTGCTGCTAATTTTTATATTATCAAGGTGTCAAAATAATATACCTAAACGACGTAATGCATTAATGACACAAGAAGAACAGGTAATATTATTGAACCAACAGAATACCTTAATATATATTTACAGAGTTTTGTTTTCTGCGATTGAATGTATCTGGAATTTACGCGCATTGATTTCATCCCTTAATTTACATCAAATTGTTCAAATGAATAAGTTATTGAAAATAATATTTTCTCCAATACTTAACAAGAAATTCTTGTAATTCTAAAAACTTATTTAAAATTAAAGTTAACGAGAATTTTAGGCTATACCTAATTAACCATATTATACATTACTATCATCTTCCTAGTGTAATAATGAAAGAATTAATGTGGGTATATTTTAATATCAATTTCACCTTATTAGTTGGAATGCTTTTGAGCCTGTTATTGGTGGCCATGGATGACAAATGACATTTTTTTTTCAAAAACTACACATGAAGATTTATCTTCAAACATGTTATTTTAATATGCACGTTGAGACTGGACGTTTTCCTTCTATATACGCTATTTTTTTTCTTTCATATAGGCACTGACTCCACACGTAGATGAAGTTATTGGAGATTATCAGTGCGGATTTAGGCGAAATCGATCAACTATAGACCAGATATTTAATATATATATATCATTCAACAAATACTTGAAAAGAACTGGGAACAGGATACCGGTACCCCGGTACATCGATCATTTATCGATTTTAGAAAGGGTTACGAATCGGTTTGGTGGGGAAACATTGTACAACATTCTTGCAGCATTTGGAATTCCGAAAAAGCTAATTAGATTAAGATATGTTTGAATGAATCCCAAAGTAAAGTAAGAGTAGGAAAATTCTTGTCCACGAGCTTTGATGTCGAGAATGGCCTGAAACAAGGAGGTGTATTGTTGCCATTGTTATTCAACTTTATTCTGGAGTATGCTATAAGGAAAATAAAAAACAGCAACCAGTGTCCAGAGTTGAATATTCCCTAGGTTCTATTATTATTCACTAGGTAATGGCGTATGCCAATGACAAATATAATAGAGGATGATAGGAGAACAATAGAAAGGAATGCAATAGGTCTTATTAAACGCTTGTCTTAGGGACATCGTTTTAGAAGTAAATGCAGAGAAAACTAAATACATGGAAGTTTGTTGGGATACTATGCAAAATATGGATATATTAAAGTACCAAATAATTGTTTCGACAAAGCGGATATATGCTTTCAAATATCTAGCATCAATATTAACAGACAAAAACCATATTCATGATGAAATTAAATGTCGACTAAAAACAGGGAATTTGTTTTATTATTCAGTTCAAAATCTTTTGTAATCGCGAATAGTGTCGAGGAATTTGAAACTTGAAGTATATAAAACGATAATCATGCCTGTTGTGTTGTATGGTTGCGAAACATGGTCCCTTACTCTGAGGAATTTGAGAACAAGATCCTAAGACGAATATTCGAACCCATGAGGAACGGGAGTGGGGAATGGCTGAAACTCCATAATGAGGAACTACATAATTTATACCGTTTTCCAAACATTATTAAGATAATCAAGTTTAGGAGGCTCAGGTGGGCAGGTCGTGTAGCTAGAACGGAAAAAAAGTAGGAACGCTCTCCAAGTTTTAACTGGAAATCTGATCGGAGAACGACCAATAAGAAGACCTAGGAGCAAACCGGAGGACAATATTAAGAGGTATCTCGTAGAAACAGAAATCCAAAGTAGAAACTGAATCCAGTTGAGTAATGACAGAAGTCAACGGATAGCTTTTGTGAATGCGGATTGAACCTTCGGGTTTCATAGGCCATAGAGTTAGTAATAGGTCTAGACATTAATTGACAGTGTTGTAAAATTCAGTTCGATTAGAAGATTCGTGTTGTTCTTTTTTTACAATCTACAATCTAGTATCAGGTACTTATGTTTTTCGAAAATATAATAGTAAAATGAGAAGTATAATAATAATAATAATAATAATAATAATAATAATAATAATAATAATAATAATAATAATAATAATAATAATAATAATATAAAGTACTTATTTTATGTTTCTAGCCATTTTCTTTGGAGAGCAATGATTGCCTGTATTCAGTGGTGTAGCCAAGGGGGCTCAAGGAAACTCGATCCGCTTCAATTTATAAATGGTTTACCTTATACGGCTAGTACAGTTGATAGTCTTTATACTAATTTTTGGTGTATGCCAAGAGGTCTTTCATGTTAGTTGTCTTCCCATAACATGTTATTCTGGCTATGCTACTATCTCTATTAACCGCTCAAAACACAATAATGAAATAACTTTTAAATTTAAGAACAATGATAAATTTCATAAGATCACGAATTTAAGTACGGAAAAATGTAGTGAAATTTGTTTCAACGAAAACGTTCAAGTTATGTAAGCAACTTCCTGCAACGTAATAATAATAGAGTTAAACTTATTTTAAATTGGCACTCGTGATTTCACAGAAAAATGTCCAGACGGAGTGATAATAACGTACGTACAGCAATGCCTCTAGCCTATACAATATTTCGTCAGATATAGTATATGGCAAAATTAATCACAAATGAACAATTTGACAGATTTTATTGTGTATGTGTTATGCCTAATTTTATGAAAGTAGTCTTGTCAACGAGACGAGAAATTTCTCATCTTGTCTCGATTCTCGTCTTGAAAAAATGAGACACGAATTTTATTATCTACTGCGAGAGGAGATGAGAAACATTAGATAAAATTCTCATCTCGTTTTCGAGATAAGTCTAGAAATTTCTTGATTCTCGTGGGCAACACTAGTTTACCCAAATCTTATACCTCAAACACTATTTTAGTGTTAGACCTACATGATTCAAAGTAAAAGAACTAAAATTGATGAAGTGGTTGTACAAACACAATGAGGAGTAGGATATTTATCAACGTTTCAAAGATACGCAAGACATTACAAATATATTTCAATTATAGAATAAGTATGGTTCAAATGTTGCTATATTATACCTTTCCTAAACCTCTCGGGACAATCGTGATGTGACGAGAATTCGACAAAAATTTTAAGAAACAAGACGAGAAAATCTTATTTGTTGTCTCATTTCGTCTCGTACGCAACACTTCATAAAAGAGAATAAGAGACTTAAGTTATAATGGTCTTGTAAGTTTTCATTATATTCAAGGAGTTTCTCTAATCGAAAACAAACCCATTTCCTCAACAATGTACCCATACTAGGGGCTTAAAAACGAAAAGATATGTAGAATCCAGTAAATTCGGAAAATATCAGTGCAGGCTGACTGTCCATCTTTTCATATTTGCATTCCTTTCGAAAATATTTCAGGTCGGAGTAAAATGAAACACCCCATATATATCTTTTAAATATAAACGCTATCATATATGCATGTTTTTGATAGTCAAGTTGTGGATTTATTATTTTGTGAACAACTTCCGGGAAAAAGATAATTTTAAGAAATCAAAACATAACTATATACAGGGTCTATATACATAAAACCATTGAGTATAATTTTGCTTTTGTCAAGAGATCCCGACTACGGGGAATAAATCCTAACAAACAACTGTTGTGATAATATATACATTCAGTAAATTTTAATTGTATTTCTATAAACTTGAAATCTTTTTGCTGATATAGGTACATTAATTCTAATACAGAAGACAAAACTTAGCACCGTAGCAAACCTTTATATTTTTAGAAGACCCACTGAGTTTGCTTTTCATTCTTTCTTGAAGAAAACACTCGTGTATACAACATAATATTCATTTGGAAGTGATAGTTATATTAGATCAGTGTTAAGACTTCAGACTTTCCACAATAGATAAATTAAAATATCATAAAGAATTGTTACTGTTTAATCTAAAAAAACAAAGCATCACTATGCACAAAATATATGCTGTGTTTTATTTTTTAAAAAAATGCATAAAATTGATATTTGATTTTATTGTATAGGAAATAATTAAAAAGTGTAAAACGAACAATTTTGTTAATTTTAGCTTTTGGGCTCAAACAACATAGTTGATCCGAATAAACCGGAAAAATAACACCGAAAATGTGTAAATAAATTATTAATTCATTGATAATGAAGTCAAGCGTTTCCACTGCAATAGAAAAAAAATTATAAGGACTACAAACTTTTAGATATATATCGGGTACTGCTGAAAGTGCGTCATTTGACATGTATTAATAATCTAACGCATATTTTAGTGCTTTATCGTGTATTCTATTGCCTTTTTCCAGTGATTTTCTTTTATTTATGCAAATTAACGTAGCACTAGATTAAAAAATATAATTTGAACACGGAACTCGACATACCATACTTTAAATGTGAAGTATCTTCTTATACACTGTACTAACTTTTGTCAAGAATCAACTTCCTGACAGTGTAAGAGACAGATTTCGTATAATTTCATAAAACCAGAATTAACCAATTCTTAATCATACGTACATTTTATATCTAATCCTGATATTTATTTCTACCTCTTCGTTTCGGCTCTCCATATCATACAGGCTCTTTTGTATAATCAATGGGTAAAGAAACTGGCCATACTGACCCATAATTTCTTAGGGTGAGAGGACTAGAACTTTATTTCAAGCAAAATATTTGTATGAAAATATGTGTTTTAATTTATGTTTCAACTGTTCTTTACTGCGTGCATACAGTTTCAATTTATCTACAAGCAACACTGTTTTAATCTATACGGATAGTGCATATATCAAATATAGCATAACTATAGAAGTGGGAGAGGGTGGAATGAATATTGAGAAAAATATTGGATTGGATAATTTTTCTCTTCAGTTTTGCGTGCACAGTTATGTCGTCACTTCAGTGGTAAGGCTTTTGATGCTATGTTATACTCTATTTTCTATATGATTTAAAGGATTTTTAAATTTAACTATGGAGGGAAGATCGTTTATAAATTAACATAAACAAAGCACGTATTATGATAGTGTGTTATTAGAAGATTATGGTTGCGCACGAGACGAGACGAGATTTTTTGCCATTCTCAATTCTTGTCTCGTGCGCATCCTTAGAATACAGAAAATAAAAACGTTTAGTTTCAAGTAGTTATTTATAGATATTTAATACATTTGCTAGCTATTAACAGTATAAAGAACATTATAAAAAGCGTCAGGAAAGGAATAATACTGATTTAACTGATACCGTAAACCCAACAGTAAACTAAAGTAAAACAACGTAAAGAAGTAGCTCATTTACTATTTCATACCATAATTATTTTTTTAAAAAAAATCCCCTCTTCTAAACATAGTTTATAATATTGAGGAAACTTCTGTGCATAAACAAATGTTTCTAAGAAAACAATGCATGCACAATTAATCGAATAATAATTAGTAAATTTAGATGGTTAGAGAACATTAAATGTTTTTAATTTTTTTTATTCATCTGGAAACAGAGGGAACAAATTTTAAATCTTGTAAGTTTATTTGTAAGAAAAACGAAATGTGAATATTTTATAACTAACTTATACTTTTATACACAATTAATTATATTAAATTAAAGCTTTATTTATCTATTTTCGTTTCTGATAATTGTTACACTATGTAGAGAATGCTTTAAAGTTGTTATAGATGAACGGTATAAAACCATTTGATTTATTTAATTTAGTGAGTAAAAATAACTTACTAAAAAAAGTTGTGTGATTAAAACACTCATATCTATATCTATTTAGCTAAAATGTTTGTTATACTATTTGTATTTATATAATTCTCGCTGATAAATTTTATATGTATTATCTATTCGTTCTATTTTCTAAAATAGATTCATACTTAAAGGAAGGAACATGTTATTTAACAAATATTCCAAACTAAATCCAAATAGAATTATACATGCAAGCTAGAATATATTTAAGAACAGTTTATACATACTTTTTTAAATAGAATTTGGATTTGCACGTATATCCTTTATTTGGATTTAACAATAATAAAATAATGAACAAACCTTTTCAACCATTTTTTTAAAATCAAAGTATTCTTATAAAGTAACGTGGAACATGGGAGTTATCTTTTTTTTTTAAATTCTTTTGAACACGAAACTATTTACTTCTGCGTGTGGTAGTGCGTAACTGGCTTTTAGCTTAGTAAAACAGGTGATATATTTTTTTTAAATGACTACACAAAAGTTTAATACATCGATATTTTTCTGTACATATATTTACGCATAGCAATTTATATCTACTTCAATTTCGACATTAATAGTTAACATCGTTATTAGAAAATTGATATATTTAATTTTCATCTGTTAACTAATTAAATTTAATATCTCAAAGAGAAGCAATAAAAGTTCGCAACTTTTTAATACTGAGTAAAATAATTATAACTGAATTTGTATGCAGAGCAGCAACAAACAAACATAAATATTGCCTGTAATAACCTATGCCACTCGCACTCCGGGGTCTTACCGTGCGCCTGAAACGATTAGCCATCAACCGGCTTTCCTATTAGCCGTTTATTGGCCTCACAACTTCCCCTTGCTACAGAGATGCAAAGCGCAGTTTCATGTTTCTCTGGGTATGCAGTTAGTCTTTTTTATTATTATTATTATATTCTTTAAATTCAACTACGTAATACAATTCACAATTTTCTAGTAATAATCTTCTTTAATACTTTCTTATATAAAATAATTAATTCACCTAGGTATTTACAGTCCGAAATTTTTCGTATCGATATTAGATATTTTTTTTCCAATTTTTAAATTCAATCAAGTACCAGATAAACGTTATATACATGTCAAATTGTAAATAGTATTATTTTTTTTACTAAGGATTTAAACACAATAATTTTGAATATGGTATAAAATTTAGAGAAATGATCTGTGGATAGAAATCATGTGAAAGATATTTGAAAAATATTTTAATTTAAATATGATACTAGCTATAGTTCAGTTTTGTAGTGTAAGATTAATGCTTAAATCATTAACATATTCTAGTGCCAGTAAATAACACAATATACTTAATGTATAGTAATATTACGCAATAGTTTCGGTTTGTCAGTTTTTAGTTACTTTTATCGTTATATTTTTATTTGGAAATACATTTATAAGCACATAAAAATTAAAACACTTGTATTAAGCTATTTCACAGTATTAAATCAAGCAATATTTACTCTGAAATTAGGAAACTATATATTTTCTAAATCACTAACAGTAAACGTCATTCAATATAATTACTTATTCTCTGAATTGTATTTATGCTTGACTTTCTAATAAGCGCCCTCTACCGAACACCTAAATCAGCAATCAAGATAAAAAATATATACGTATAACCTAAATTTTCTTATAAAATTTTACAAGAAAAAAATGAATAGGGTCTGTACATATCAGCAATTACACTTATTCTAGGCCTACCTTTTAAAAATTTAACACTATGGAAAATAAAGTAACTTATTGCTTTAAAAAAGAAAAAAGTAATTTTTTGACTTACCTAGTGTAGAGACCGATTCACGGGTCTTGGTTCGTGCCTCACCCCTGGCCATAATCGCTGCAATAGAGAAATCGGTGGCCCGGGGTTTCATTGTGGCCATCACCGGGCTATTATCTTCCATGGTCCCGAGAAACATCAGGATAAAATAATCCAAATCAGACTTTTTAATTTTTAAAATAATAGTATTAATACTAATAAAAAACACTGTCAACTATAGCACCGTTAAATCCGTAGCAGATAGAAAAGGGCAATGTAAATAAATAAATTAATACGGAAACAGTTATCTGTTAAGACTAAAGCGTTTGTAGTTTTTTTTTATTTAGTTGTTTCTTTCAGGCCGATTTTCCTAGCGAAGCCACCCACCCAGTAACCGCCCGGCTAAGGAATGGGTACTTTGCCGCCTGCCCCGTGCGGGAGGATTCGGCCTTCTCAACAACGTCGAGTATTGCTGGTGTTGGCTGGAGCTACACTACAACAAGGTGCGAAAAAACAGTGTTTGACCCTCACATGGACCAAACGGTCCAACTTTGGTCTTTGGGTCATATCACCAATAAAATAGAGCATCCAAACAACACAACACAAAAACGGTTCTTGAGTTTAGTTAAGCGGAAAAACGTTAAAATCGCAGTCCCTTCTTCTGTTCTCACCAACCGGCCACACTACCATAGACTGACACCTTCAACGAGCTGGCCACTTAATGTTTCCACCATTCCACCAAGAGATGGCAGCACTTCCGGAGCAAGAGGCGGAGTCCCATTGTGGTGATTGACAAATAATGCTTTGAGAGGGGTGGTGTAATTTACACTGATATGACGTCACGGAGGCGTGGTCTTGCGAACAAGCAAAGCAATTGGGCAGCCTATTATTGGTTGATTTTAGCGGAAGCGTTGTATCTAGCAAGACGAGAGGGTGAACTTAACAAGTAGAGGAACTAAAGTCGACGAATGGTCTGGTGTAACACTTCAATATAGCAATAGACCTGTCATCATGTGTTTCGTTTAAAGTAGATGTCGGCCTCGCTTTAATAATAAATGCACGGCACAGAAAAAAATAAGCACTATTTACACTATCAAATAAATAAAATTAAAAATAAACATTAAACAATAGTTAATTAAATTATCTAATTTGTTTATGAGAATTTACACATATACAATTGTGAATACAATAAATACGTTTATCTGGATAAAATGTTTTAACTTTTCAGTACATTAAAATAAAATGTTGGAAGTAATGGGTTAAAATGCATACTGCATTTACATAATCTGTTTTGGAATCTTCTATCTTCAATAATAATAATAATAATAATAATAATAATAATAATAGTAATAATAATAATACACCATCCCCTAATAAGTAACAGTATCTTTACAAAAGGATAAAATATCTGTTGTAGTGTTTAGGTGAGTGGTTCTCAATCTTTTTTGACAGACGACCCACTTTTCTGAACGTCCAGAGGACATCACAACACACTTGTTTGATATCTTTCTATTATAAATAATAATATCTATTATAATAGTGAAACCAATTAGTTTTAATAATGACTCTATAAATAGCACTGAGCATTATTGCTACCGCTGGAGGTGTTGACTGGTACAATCTGTCTCGATTTTAACTAATTATTATTAAATTCTTCATCATTTTTTAAATTCTAAAATTTCGGGACACACCCTAGGGCAGGGCGCAAAATCTCAAACTCAGACGTACTCGCCTATTCAAAAATGATGGTCGCCAGTGTATCTCACGTATAAATTATGAGAGGTACTTTCCCCACATTTGGTTGGACAAAGAAAGAGATTACATCAGGGCATAAAATTTCAAAACCAGACAATTAGATTCAGGATAATGAAATTTTGAGTTGGTGTAACTCTCTCTCTCTCTCTCTGCACTGAAGTACCAGTTGTCGATTGCAGTTTTCGGATCAAAGTCCTTAACATTGTCAGCAAATCATCCAGTTTGTCAGTCTTCAGTGAATTCCTGTAGGCAGTCTTAACTCTGTTGAGACTACTGAAGCCTCTCTCACATGAAGTGGTACTCACAGGTAAAATTGCACAAAATGTGACAATTGGAAACAAATTTTGGAATCTCATAAGGCAGGAATCCAGTAGACAAACAATGTCGATAGAAGTTTTGATGGGAACGTTGTGAAGACTTCACATTCCGTGTTTTCTCACACTCAGTGACAATTATTTTCGTGCGAAACAGAAACTGCGCAGCGTTCTGAGTCTAGGAAGAAACCATTTCTAGTGAACACTGGTTGCCAGCTCTAAATTTCTATTCGCCAATGGCGACCGGAAATTTTGCGCCCTGCCCTAGGGGACTGCGTTAAACACCAATGTGTCGCGACCATTGGTTGAAAACCATTGTTTTAGATAGAAGTAGAGTTGGGCTCCAATCCGTAGAAATAAACGCAAACTGATGATAAATAAATTTTACAATATTATTAACATAAATCTCCAAAAATGAGACGTGTACAAATCAATTGATTTCATTGAACTTAAAATAAATTATAGGCTATATAGGTAAGCCTAAATCTCACGTGTAGTTTTCGAAAAAAAGATTTTTTTTTGTAAAACTGATACACTAATAAAGCATAAAGATTAAACTGATAAAAATTAAGTTGTACACTAATGAAGCATTCCAATATGACGCTAGCAAGAAGAGAATCTATATAGTAGATCTATAGTTAATGTAGTATAGCCCAAAAATATGATCAAACCTTAAACATTAATTTTTACGTAGGGTATAACTCTAACATTGTACAAAGTGAAGACACTATATAGGGTATCCATCAATCAATCGATCGATTGGAGTTGAACAAAATGAAATGGTGAAAGATAATAAATTCTCATGCGTAGAGTTTTAGAAAATGGTGAAAAACAAATTTTATGGAGTTAAAATGTATGTCATTCATTACCAATAATATTTGTTATTATTACTATTATTATTCTTATTCTGCTCGGTTATTTGTATGCTGGATATGTGAAATATATCTAAATATAATGTTAAGTAGAAGATGGTATCTTTTGGTGCCAGGGGAGATCCAGAACGGACTCCTGAAGAGGTGGTGGTGGTAAAAGATTCCTTCATTGACCTGAAACCATCGTAGATTACTACTTAACTAAAATACCAGGACTGTGCCACTCTGCTGTGAAGGAGGAGAGTTGGATCCGCCTATAATTGAAGTTTCATTTCTTTTAAGAGCAACAGAGATACTACTTGCGAAATAAAGAATCAAGGAACCTATATAGGGTTTATGGAGGAAAAGAGACGAACTGAGATAAAGGAAGAAAGAGAAGGACGAAACGTATACATTGAGAAACCTTCGTACATAATAGAAAATTCTACAAAATATAAATTCGTTGCCAAATATAGATAATGTGACTAATAAAATCAAGACTCAAGCGTTTCTAAGACGGATAAACACGTCACTAGAAATTGTATGTTATGAATAGAATGTTAGTTGGATAGTCTATGGTAAAAGACTTTTGGGTAGGTTTAATTCAAGGTGGAAGTTGGATCCTAAGGAATAATCTTTAAAAAAACGAAACAAAACAAAACTTAATTTTCTCATGAAATGATGACAATAGAGTTGTCAAAACATCACCGTACATTTTAAGCAAACTCAATTGCCACATTTTCCACCGTAAAATTTGATACACTTCTTTTTCTTCTTCTTCTTTTTTTTTTTAAATTAATGAGTGGAATTAATAAAGCTTTTGTAACAATCTTGATTGTATTCGTGTGAATGTGATCACTAGCGCTGTTTCCTGACCTGAAATTTAAATCTCCGTAAGTCATAGAGTATTATTCAATGTTAGTTTTCATAAATGTTTGAATTTATTATCAGGATGGAACGTGTTTAAACTCAAAAAAAAAAAAAAAAAAAAAAAACGAAAACATTACTATAACTTTATACTTTACCACGTCGAATTACACAGAAATACAGTAATGGTAAAAATAATGGAATAAATTCTGAAGAGCTAAAAGAGCCTCATGATTTTAGTCTTTCGATAAAATCTTCGCAGGAAAGCTGATTCAGCCCCGAGTAATAACCAACAAAGACTGATATTTTGTTTAGTATAAATTAGTTATCGAATGCTATTAGATGAAAAAATGCTAAACTGGTTGTTTAGCTTGATACGTTTTATACTTCGAGGGCTAAGATATTAACGAAGGGACACTGAAAGTGTGATATCTATCTTCTATATATATAAAAGAGAACGCACAAATCCTTTGTTCCCTCATCACGCTAATACGGCTGAACCAATTTCTTTCATTTTTGGGGGGTTATTAGGATTTGGACCCTAGATGGTTTTTATCATATCACTTTAATTTTTAATTACCAGTGTCTTGAGATAATTGACCATTCAAGTGTCCATAACGTACAAATCCTTTGTTAGTTCATCATAGGTAAAAATAAACGTATTTATATGCAACCCGCATGACCGTGTCACTCGGCGGGTTAACATAAATGACAGGCGATATAATGTTAACATTTACTGCAATCTACTATGGTTTTTATCATATCACTTGAAAGCGAAAAAGTAAAAATTATCTAAGTAACAAAGTTTATTGCGTTCCGGGGTGACCGCAGCGAAGCGGGGCGGGTTAACATAAATGACAGGCGATATAATGTTAACATTTACTGCAATCTTCTATGGTTTTTATCATATCACTTGAAAGCGAAAAAGTAAAAATTATCTAAGTAACAAAGTTTATTGCGTTCCGGGGTGACCGCAGCGAAGCGGGGTGAACGCTGCTAGTCTCAAATAAATTATAATGCTCAATTAGTAGAAAAATACTTTTGTTTAACCTTTATTTTCCACACTTCCTAGGGAAATACACACACTCTTTAATTTCTCTACACAACTATTCTATAGTTGATTCTATAGTTGATTGAATCCATCTAAATAATTTAATATAATATTTCTAATAACTAATTATCTTTATTGTATTGGGTTAACCCATCAGTTCTGGCGTTTTGCTTTTCATTGAATCTTTCCCATCGAGTGAAGTTGATGCTCACGGTATTGTGGGAGGATTCCATTATCTATACTACGCTAATTCCCTTGTTGTTTGTCATGGATCTTCTTGAATAAGCGGATTCAGTAGCTCCTCATTGAACTGAACGAAGTGTCCGGTGCAATACACGTCTTTGAGTCTTTGAATCGCTTAAACCAATTTTGAGCAGTCCTAAAAGGCATGCATCAATTCTTCGCCATACATTTCACAAAGTTTTCGAGCAACCTCTGTGGCTTTGGCACCTCGATTAAACGCAAAAAGCAGAAGATATCGAAAATGCTGTTTTTTGTCTACTTGAAATTTTATTTTAATGACCTGAAAACAAAAAAAAAAAAAAAAAAAAGTACAGCATAAAAAAAGAAAACTAAAACTATTTTGTACAGCACATAATTCTAGAAAACTAAAACTATTTTGTACAGCACATAATTCTCTTATCGAATAACATAAAACGCATTCCAAAGCATTTTATTTTTTATGCAAAATTTTCACTTCAAACAAAAACGTCAGGACAGGAAATATAATCTTTCAGTCTGTTTACAGGCTATCCTCGTAACGACAGCTATCAACCGGTGTGTACACTTTCCTATGACACTTTCTGCCCCTACTCTACTCTTTTAACATCGAAGAATGCAAATGTACTCTGTCCAACTAAATATTTCGTAGTCTGCATGAATACAACATTAATATACGAATATGAAATATGCACAAAGTTAGTTTCTCTTTATTGCTTGATTTTCAACAGGGTTTCCTACGAGAAATCACCTTGGGAAAATAATAGAAGTTAAAATTCGTATTAACCAAAGTAGTAGAGCCTAAAAGAAAGACATAGCACTAAACTTTCCTCATTCCTAATTGAACGATGGATCATACTATCATACTACACTTTGAAATTACTTCTGAAATATAAATTTATGAAACATGAAGAAAAATTAGTGTTGCTCACGAGAGAGAAATTTATCATCTCGTCTCAATTCTTGTCTCGAAAGCGAGTTGAAAAGTACATTTTAAATTGGAGGCGAGCCAATAAACGATCATTCGCGTCTCTTCTCGAAATTTCTCAAGTCTCATGGACAACACTAATTTACCTAAGTCTTGGATCTCGAACACCATTTTAGTGTTACATGATTGACAGTGTACCAAATATGAATTGATAAAGTGACCGTACGAACACAAAGAAGCGCATTTATCAACGTTTAAAGATACGCAAGTCTTTATACAATACACTCTAATCATAAATATGGTTTAAATATTGTAATATGAGTCCTCTCATTAACCTTTCGTGACGTGAAAGATTCTGAAATTGAAGAAGAAAATTTTTTTTAACAAATCCAGGATTAAATTTTGTGCGCAATTTCAGAAAACGAAAAGAGAAATTTCCGAGGCGAGAAAAGAAAAGCTTTTTCACGAATCGAGACGAGACGCAACGAGAAAATCTTATTTCTCATCTTGTGGGCACTACTAAGAAAAATGTTAGATGTTCTCGAAAAATTTCCTTCCGAAGAAAACTAACCATATATATTAATACACTGCTCTTTCTGAATTTGATTTTATACGTAGCAAATTCGAGAAGAAATGGTTTGTGGTTAGGGTTAGTAACAAAATGATACGAGACGAAAGAAACGAACAGAAAGAATAATTCTTACTTTACTATTACATTTTTAATGTCACGATTAAATATTCTTTGTTCCAAGAAAAATAAGTAGAAATTTTTAAGAGAAACTTTCAATTTTATGTATGTATTTGACTGGAATCTAGGCATTACACGAGGAACATACATTGCAGTTTCTCCTTTACATAGGGTATACAGGCAACACTATAAAAAAAAATCCCAAATTCTTATATTTTCATCATAAGAGAATCTGAAATTTGGTCAGTTTTTAGATTTGTAACTCTTTTCAATATATAGAATATGTCCAAAAAGTGTTGAAACGTCCAAATAAAGGCAGGACTTTTAAAGAAATGCAAAAGTAAGACAATAAGTTAGTAGTATAGGTGGGAGAAATCTTTCGGGGTACGTGATGTTGATGGTCGCCATCTTGAAATCCGCCATTTTGAATTCACTTTTATTTTATTAAATGTAAACAATTCGTCGTGATATCTTGTTCTTATCTGAAATTTTCTCAGTAATTCAATGCTATGTTTGCTTTTGCTTTATCACTTACCATAATGAAGTTTTGGCTTTTTTTTTTCTTGCTATCATTTCAGGTCACTAACTAACTAACTCTAACTCTATGGCCTATGGAACCCGGAGGTTCAGTACCGCGTTCACAAAAGCTCTCCACTGACTTCTATCCTTAGCTAATTGCATCCAGTTTCTACTTTGTATTCCTATCTCTGCGAGATCCATCTTAATATTGTCCTCCCATCTGCGCCTAGGTCTTCCTAATGGTCGTTTTCCTATGGGTCTACCAGTCAAGACTTTGAAAGCGTTTCTACTTTCTTCCATTCTAGCTACATGACCTGCCCACCTAAGCCTCCTAGACTTGACGACCCTAACAATGTTGGGTAAACCGTATAAACTATGTAGTTCCTCGTTATGAAGCTTCCGCCATTCCCCATTCTCGTTCCTCTTGGGTCCGAATATTCTTCTCAGGATCCTGTTCTCAAATACTTTCTTCCCTCAGAGCAAGCGACCATGTTTCACAACCATACAGAACAACAGGCATGATTATCGTTTTATATATTTTAAGCTTCAAATTCCTCGACAGAATTCGCGACGACAAGAGATTTTGAACCGAATAGTAACACGAATTCCCTGCTTTTAGTCGACATTATTAATTTCTTCGTGAATATGATTTTCGTCTGTTAATATTGATCCTAAATATTTGAAAGTATCCACTTTATCAAAAGTATTATTTAATATTTTAACGCCTCCACAATTTGCCGTATTACGGTCCCGACGCACTTCCATGTATTTAGTTTTCTCTGCATTTACTTCTAAACCCATGTCCCTGCAAGCGTTTAATAAGATCTCTGCATTTATTTCTACTGTTCTCCTATCATCCCCTATTAAATTTACATCATCAGCATATGCCATAACCTGGTGAATGCCGTTCAACTCTAGGCCCTGGTTGCTATCTTTGATTTTCCTTATGGCGTATTCCAGCACAAAGTTAAATAATAATGGCGACAACGCATCTCCTTGTTTCAGGCCATTTTCGACGTGGAAGCTCGTGGACAAAATTTTCCTACCCGGACTTTACTTTGGGATTCACTTAAACATATCTTAATTAATCTAATTAGCTTTCTCGGTATTCCAAGTTCTGTAAGAACGTTGTATAATGTTTCTCTCCTAACGGAGTCGTAAGCCTTTCTAAAATCAATAAATAGTTGATGTACCGGGGTATTGTATTCCCACTTCTTTTCGAGTATTTGGCGAATGGTAAATATTTGGTCGATAGTTGATCGATTTCGTCTAAATCCGCATTGATAATCTCCAATAATTTCATCTGCGTATGGAGTCAATCTTGCTAACAGAATATTTGAAAGGATTTTATAGGATGTTGACAGAAGAGAAATGCCTCGATAATTATTACAGTCAGTTTTGTCGCCTTTCTTGTGAATTGGAACAATGATTGATTCTTTCCACTCTTGTGGCAATTCTTCCTTGTTCCAGATAAGGAGAATGAGTTTGTGTATCTTGTTCCACAATTTTTCGCCTCCAGCTAAAATTAACTCAGCCGGAATTTCATCTACACCCGGAGATTTTTGTTTCTTCAATTTCTTTATAGCGGCTTCCACTTCTATTCGATTGGGTTCTGGAATATACGGTTCTGCGGTGTGTATCTCCTTTTCTCCACGCACATTAGTTTTTGGCTGCTTGTTCAGCAAATCGTCAAAGAAATCTTTCCATCTATTTAAGAGGCTATCCGTATCGGTGAGAACTGTTCCGTCAGATTTCTTTAATATATAAGCACGAGGTTGATAGCCTTTCTTAAATTCGCTGATCCCCTTATACATGTCCCGAATATTTTTATTTTTACTATTATCTTCAAGTTCCTTAATTTTAGCTTTCAAAAAATCCCGTTTCTTTGTTCTAAAAGTTTTGGAAGTTTCCCGCCTGGTATCTGCGAAATTTTGTGTAGTTGTTTCATTCGGATTTTGTAGCCACCGTAATTTTGCCTGTTTTCTCTTCTCTGCTAGTTTAATGCATTCTTGGTCGAACCATGGTTTGTTCCTACGTATTTCCGCGTGTCCCAATTTTTCTATTGCTGAACTTTTAATGCTATCTCTAATTTCAATCCAAGTATCCTCAACACTAGTGCACTCCGAGTCTTCTAAAACCGCGAATCTATTCGAAACTTCAATCTGGTATTCCTCTCTTACCTGGCTCTCTTCTAATTTCTTTAAATTAAATCTCTCCGTTTTCGGACATTGAATATTACCTTTATTCAACGATAATCTCTCCCGTATTATCGCTACTACCAGGTAGTGATCAGTGTCACAATCAGCCCCTCTAAACGACCGGACGTCAATTATGCTAGATTGTCTTCTTCTATCTACTAAAACGTGATCAATTTGATTATGTGTTTTTCCGTCTGGTGATGTCCAAGTGTATTTATGAACGTCGCGATGTGGGAATTTTGTACTCTTCACGATTAGGTTTTTGGATGTTGCAAAGTTCACGAGTCTAATACCGTTGTCATTACTTTCCTTATGCAAACTTTCGTTCCCTATAATCGGTTTGAAAATATCCTCTCGTCCTACCTTCGCATTGAAATCCCCTAATAGAATCTTCATATGGTATCGCGGGAGTTGGTCAAATATCCGTTCCACTTCTTCGTAAAAACTATCTTTTATATCGTCACCCTTATCTTCAGTTGGAGCATGTACATTTAAAACAATAATATCACACCACCGTCCCTTAAGAGTAATAAAAGAAAGTCTGTCAGTAACAAATTCAACCCGTTTAATTGCTGGTAATATTCGTTTGTGAACGAAAAACCCTGTTCCTAACTGGTGATTTTTAGTTCCTTCCCCGTAAAAAAACGTAAAATTTCCGGAATTCTCAGATCCATTTCCTTCCCACCTAACTTCCTGAACTCCTACTAGGTCCATCCTGTATTTCTCTAACTCACTCGTTACAGATTTTAACGCGCCTGCCCTATAAAGACTTCTAATATTCCATGTTCCAAATCTCATGTCCATTTTCTTTTGCTGATGTCGTGCCAAGTTATCAGTCCTTGTCCGAGGCTTTTGTGAATGTTTCTGAACAAGTACCTTTTTTTACAGGATGAGGGTGTTAGCCTTACCCAAACCCCCAAGCTGGAGGACCACTCCTAGTCGTCTGTCCGCGACTGCTTATTCAGTATATTCGCAGCTAACCTCTATATCTAGAGGCCTTCTCCTCGATCCGCAACCTGAGGACGCGCCATGCCGTGGTGACAGGAACCCACGTTACACGGCATTTCAGGTCACTAAGATAACATTTCTGTGGCGCGCGCAGAACACATTGAGATTATTTTGATGTCAGGAGAGCGTAGCACAGGTGTCGTTGCTGACGCACCAGTACCTTTAGGGGATGATTCTGATCGGCGTTTGGAGTTCGTGGAATGGGCAACAGAGCATATACTCCAAAATCTCCGTTTCTCCTAGGACGTCTTATTCACAGATAAGGCCAACTTTTACGTTTCTTGTGAGGTACACAAATAGAATGTTGCACATCAATTCTCATTGGTGTGAAGCATCTGCTGGCATTCCTGAAAAAGTTATGGTGTGGTGTGCTGTGTGGAGACCCGTATTTTGGATCCTTTGTTTATCAATGGTACCTTAACAGCAATCGAATATCGTCTAATTTTGGAAGAATATTTGAATGTTTAGTTTCTCAACTCGTGGATCGGTAGAGCTGGTGCAGTGTAGTGGCCACTACGGTTTCCTGACCTCACTCTCCTAGATATTTATCTTTGGGAACACCTCAAGTTCATTGTGTATTGAACGAAAATTGACCACCTAAAGGAACGCATAATAAATTTGTGTGCAAGAATACTGGAAAGCACTTTGATGAAGGTTTCGGATAAACGGGAAAAAAAGAATGAACCTCACAATTCATCGAAGTGGACAACACGTTGAACACATCTTTCAATTAGGAGAAATGTATGGTATGATACTGATACTGTGAAGAAAACAATCATTAGTTCGTTATGGTAAGTGATAAAGCAAGAACAAACACTGCATTGTATTCCTGACAAAATTTTAGATGAGAACAAGGTATCACAATATATGGGTTCCATTTAAGAAAACGATAGTGAATTCAATAGGTGGATTTCAAGATGGCGACCATCAACATCACATGTCCTAAAAGTTTTATCTCCCACCTGTACTACTAATATACAGTGTTACTTTTGCAATTCTTTTTAAAATCCCGCCTTTTATTGAGTGTTTCCACAATATTTGACCACTGCCAGATATAGACCCTTCAAATTCACGAACAATGTTTATAGAATACGAACATTAAGACACATTAACAAAGTACTTATAAGCAATACTTGGTACTCCGGTAATATGTCAATGATAATACTTTAGTGTACAGAAAAATACTGCTAAGCCAATAATACATATGTACCTGCATTCTGTTACAAATAGAGCAGCGTTTCCCAACCTTTTTCAATTTGCGGCACATTTCAGGGTAACTTGAATTCTCGCGGCACACATATTATTATTATTATTATTATTATTATTATTATTATTATTATTATTAGCCTATTATTATTATTATTATTATTATTATTATTATTATTATTATTATTATTATTATTATTATTATTATTATTATTATTATTATTATTAGAAAATATAAAATACTGTAGTATTTTTTTCTGATTACTGACATCCTTCTCACAGAGAAGAAAGCTCGATCACTGGTTTTTCCCCGTCGTAAATCATTATGATATGCTTATTTTTCATTTTCATTTAAAAATAGAAAAGAATTGCAATCAGATATAGGATTCAAGTTGTTAAAAATAAGCTTTCTTTTTCGAAAACTGTATCCAACCTTTCATTAAGAAGAAGAATCACTAAATAACGAACGAACAAACAAATCTCTTGTACTCTTAAAACACAAATATAGGTAATTCGTATGCATGTTTACTTTGCCGGAAGGATTGAATAATATTTTAAAATTTCAAGTTACGAAATAGTCTGCAACAATAAAGAAGTAATAATGATCATAACAATTATAACAAATGCTTTTTTTCAAAATTAGAAATGTACAGAAAAATGTTCTACAGAAAATTAAAAATGTTCTACAGAAAAGTAACACAGTATGAAACTTTAAATTTCAGATTCATAGTAGTAATGTGAAATACAAATATACCTTTTTCTCTAGATCTTGCAATTTGATTGCTATAGAATTAATAATCTTGTTTCGATTTCCTCGCGGTACACCAGCGACCCGTTCGCGGCACACCACTGTGCCGCGGCACACCGGTTGGGAAACGCTGAAATAGAGTCTATGAAGACATTCATGATGTGCCTTACAACATATTTTCAGTGTAAATTCTTGCTTTGACACAGACAAACATGTCAGTAAATTATGTTTCGTGTGAGAGGGGTGACAGTTAAGGAGTACCTACGTATTATTAGAGATAATGAACTGCGGTCTAGAACAGTTTTTTTTTTTTTAAATTGACGGTCTGCTTTAGCGGGTGGTCAGCTTTGGTGTATGATATGGTGCTGTCTCATCTATGACACTTTCTTTTCATATATAAGTCTCAGTTCCAGTTCAGTAACGAAGTCAATAAATCAGTTTCAGTTATCTGTGATTGAAGAATATCCTGACCTCAGCAGAAAACCTTTCAAATCTTAAAGTAACTTTTTTCAACTTCAGATTTAAGTGAAACAACTTTTTCTATCTGTGCCATTAAGACAAAATTCAGGAACCAGCTAAATGTTTGATGCTGCTCCACGTCTTGCAGTTTCAACATTGAATCCATGAATTGAAGGAATTTTGGCTAATAAACAGCAGAAAATATCACATTGAATCCATGAAAAATAACTTTTCAGAGAAAATAGATTGAATACGGCACCTATGGAATTAAAAAATAAAAAAAAACTAAAATACTAGGAGTAAAACACAATTGGTTCTAAAATCTGTGATTCTTACATTCATTGCTTTAATAATAATAAATAGTAATAATAATAATAATAATTCATTATTTTAGCAATAAATAATGGAAGATACGCTAAATATTCTCGCTCTAATTTCTTAAACTAAATGGAGTCATAATGGCTCAGTGGTAGAGCGTTCATCTCTGATGTATGGAGTCCCTGGCTCGATCCCAGCTCGCACAAATGGGTTTTGTGGTGGACAAACACCGCGTTCGTGGATTCTCTAGAGGTTGTTCCTTTTCCTCCCATTTTCTTCATTCCACCGTTGCATTCATTTCTGATCACCACCGTCTCCTTTAGCCTAACCGGCATAAGCGTAGGACGTAAAACTGAAAGATTTCATTTTTTCCCCTTTAATCTAAATCATGTTAAGCTGTGGTTATTAATGAAACATTTTCTTGTGAAATATGAATAAAATTTCGGAAAACTCCTCCCGAAGAAATCTCATCGCTAAAAGTAGACCATGATTTGTATATTTTTAGTAAGAAGTGACCTTACAGTATCCTCGCGTGTTGCTCACCATCACCCCAAATAAATAATATTGTTACACGGTGCTTGCGTTACTTTGATAACTACAAAATTTAATTCATTACAATTATTATAAATTTTTATTTATGTACGATAGGTGGTAGCCAGGGCCGGATTTAGGGAGTGCACCTTTGCACCCCCCTTCACTTCGTTGTAAATATATACTACCTAAAATGAGAAACTAGCAATGAAAATAGCAACACTTTCCGAAACTATCTGCCATCATTTTTCCGTTTGGGGCTTAAAACAAAGCAGATCTTTGCAAAAGCAACAGTTTAGGGTCTAAGTCGATTTTCGAAAAGTTGAAGGAAAAGGATTCACCAAGTAAAACAATGTAGCATTTGTCAAATAGGGAAGAAAACAGAAGCCAGCAGAAGAGAAGAACTTTTTTTCCTGCATAACATATATGCTACCCTCTTTAAAATACTTTCCTAGGTTCTATGCATCAGTATTGTTAGGGATAAAGAATATTTCATATGTAACTTTGAAGAGTTTCAGTGTGATTGGTTATTTTGATAGATATTGGTGCACCGCCACCCTCTCAGACAACCCTAAATCCGGCCCTGATTCTGATATGGAACATACCTGTATTTATTATAGTATAAGGGAAAGTAGGTTATCATTCAAAGTATAGCCTCTCGTGTTGAACTATCTGCGGCCACCTTCATGCTAGTTCCCCGTCGATTCCACGTCTCGTCCTTACAGGCAAAGAGATCAGTCACTGCTGATTCCACCTCCGAGTCAGCATCGTGATTTCATAAATGAATCCTTTCAGTTTAACTTCCCATGTTATGCTCCTTAGGCTAAGGAAGATTAAGAGTCTTCATCCCGGCGAAATTAAAATACCGCTAATTTTACAGTAATTATATGATATCTTCAAATAGATAAAAGATAATCGAAATGTGGAACAAGAGCGCCCTAGACAATATTATTTCACATGAGAAACCGTTATCACGATTCACTTATCTGCTTTCAATTTCCAGCCATTTAGAAAATCGGCATTTATTTTCGCGTTTATAAATGGCTGCAAACGGAAAGCTACTAGGTGATTCGTGATTACGGTACCTCATGCAAAATAACATTGTCTAGGATGCTCTTGTTCCACACCATCATATTTTATATATTGGAAGATATCACATTAATTACTGTAAAATTAGCGGTATTTTAATTTCGCCGGGATGAAGACTCTTAAGGCATGTGAATGATGATGGAAAAATCGGTGGAATGAGAATGTGAGAGGAAACCGGAGTACTCTGAGAGAACCTACATTCACAATGTTGTCCACCATAAATTTACTTGGCCGAGGATTGAACCAGAGATCCCATGTATCAGAGATAAGCACATTACCATTGAGCCACCATTGTCCCTGTTGTGATTTCAGTAAGTATGCCATAGACCAAAACAGGTAGCAATCCGAAAGAGCGAGGTCAGCACTATATGCCGGCTGTGACATCAGTTCCAGGCTATCAAGTTTCAGAATGTTTGTTTCGTCTTTTGAGCCAAGTGTGGTTTTTACGTTATTCTGTTGCAGTATGACGCGCTTTCGGCTCACTAATGTAGGATATTTTAGCGTAGTAAAGCATACATACACTCTGACTATTCGTATTAAGGGTTATCATTAATAGTATAAATGTTAGGAACAAACTCGAAGCGAATTATCCCCTTGTAGTTCCACCACACAGAGAACATGATTTTATGATCGAAACGGCCCTATTTGAAGATCGATTCTGGAATTTGATCCTTACTTAACCACTGTTTTTAAACATTTGGATTTCGAAAAAAAAAAAAAATGTCCTACTTGTAGTCGCATGTGACAATCCGTTTCAGAAAACGAACATCACGATGATTTTTCAGCAGTTGTTGGCACACATCTACTCTCCTCACGTTCTTCCTGTTCCCCTTCATATTCTTTCTCGCCGCCGCCTCTGTCCCCTTACATTAGGGCTGCCAATCGCATAATAGTAATAATAATAATAATAATAATAATAATAATAATAATAATAATAATAATAATAATAATAATAATAATAATAATAATAATAATAATAATAATAATAAACATTACCCTGGAGACCTGAACATAAATTCATGCCATTTCAATTTCGATTAAGTGGCTTGCTACCAGTGGCGTATTTATGATTTTGTTTCGGGGGGGCTTTGCTTTGTTTCTGGAAACGTGAAAATTCTGCAAAAAATCATTTACTTTAATGTAGTAAATAAGATTTCGGGGGGCTTAAGCCCGGAAGCCCCCTTAAATACGCCACTGCTTGCTACTATGTACAGTAGTTTGCTTGCATTAATGCTCTTATATGTAGTAATAATTGTTCACCGTATTAAATGTTACAAACACCGAAAAAAATAACACCTGCAGAGCCGCACCTAAAATTTGCCAACCTAGCATGCTGTGTAAGTTCCCCTGTATAGGCTTATACGGGCCGGCTTTGCTAGGAACTATTTAACCACATTATGCTTACTATTTCTGTATTTTCAATTCATAAAAGTTATTTAATAACGCAAGAGAAGAAAGTGTTAGTATAACTTCGATTACTTTCTGTCCTGCTAGATTTTAACAATAGTTACACATCATAATACTGCCATTAGTGAAATCCAAAACATCAGTGCGATAAAAAGCTACGTGTGTGGTCTAACACGAAAGATAACAACTAACCAACCACTTTGAGCACTGTCATACAGAGTTCTATCACGAGAAAGACATGGGCGCGACAAAAGATCGTAGATTTTTTTGTCCCTATAATTAATTCCGAAATGTTTTCAGGGAGTTTATCTATAGACTACTAGTTATATAAGGGCGAAGACCATTTGAAGACTCATATGATGCATCCAGAAAGTCATAAGTGACACCTATTGTTCCTTGAGAGCTTAAATCAACCGTGTCATAACTCTTCTTCACGCTGCATTGTTGGATTTAAACGTTGCCTATATAGCTATATTTATTATTTAAATTATCTAACAGTATTTTTATACGAGGGTTGGGCATTTTAGAAGTCCGGTCTCTCTGATAGTTCATAAGGGCGGTGTAACAAGTTATGAACGGGGAATAATTTCTCCTTCTACGTTTCTGAGCACTAGAGTTACATTACTACATTAGGCTCAAATATACAGTAGTTTATAAAAGCTTTTTTTTTAGGGTTGGGATTTTCATATTCACCTCTTTTTCTGACGACTTTCCATTACTTTTCTTTTTCATTTACTTTCTTTTTAATTTCTTCCCACTCCACCATCCATATTTCAAAGACTTCTACAGTACATTCCTTCGATAAGTAATAAATGTTCTTGGTTTTGGAGTAGTAGATTTGGATTCGAACCTCGGTTGAGATATATCTTGTTTCCATTAAACTTTAAGTATAGGCCTACCCTATGTATGGGAGTGGGGTGGGGGACGTAAGTGACTGTAGTGTATAATGGATATTGTAATAAATTCATGAGCAAAACATTGGTTTCCTTTATCACTATAACTTACACCGGGGCTTCAAGTTTCGCCTATTCAAGATTCGCCTAATATCTCCAAGCTATGCAAACACCAATTAAAACGATGACACAGAGTTAATTTTCTTATTAAAAGTTGAAGTTTTTTAAAACTTCGTTTAGCTCGCATACATTGGTACTCCTGCATAGGTATCTTTCCTTTCAAAACAGGAAAGATACCTATTACACTGAAAAAAAAAACTTCAAAGTATTTATAAAAGTAACGTATAATTCAAGAGTATTTCAACAGTAAGATAAAGCCAACTTGTCACTTTCATCCATTTTTTTTTTTTTTTTTTTTTTTTATGTGATTTCCCTACAATTAATGCATATGTCTTAGTAAAACAATCTCGAATACGAACAGTTGGACTAACAATAAGTACATGAAAGTTTTATATTTGCAATACACCAGCTTCAGAAAAAAGTTCGGTTATGGTATGTCCAAAATAGTAATTGGGCCTCATTCTTCATTTTCTCCTCCGATCCCCAACCAATTGCTGCAATATCTTGCTCCAGCCAAATTTATTCCTGATGATATACTTTCAACACGTGTTGTCTGCTCGCACTTGCTCTTATAGGTAAACCTAAGGGTCACCATCATGCGATGTACAAAAGTGTAATTTGAATGTTATCCCACTTTTACTAGTTCTTCAGGATCAACAGTTCAGTAGATTTGTTGAATAGACTCACAACCTGTTGCAATTATCTCTCGAATAGTTTCCAACAAGGTTTCTTACGTTTCTTGAACAGACGAAGTCGTGTCACTTCATGAAATTTCATGTAAAAGCAGTATATACCACGTCATCCATATTTCCTCCTGTATGTTTACGTATTTAAATATTTTGGCTGATTGATGAAATCTGCTCTCTTTATGAAAGAATCTATAACATAAAAAAAAAAACATTTCTAATGCCGATGCTCGATGTCAAGCGTATACTATCTATTCATATACCGTAATGTGCTTATACTGATTCTTAGTGCTTTGTTTAATTTTATTTTATGATTTGTGCAAGCTCTTGTAGAATTTATGTTACTTCATTTTATGTTTTCCGTAATACATTTTGTAACTTCACATAACATTTTCATATTAAGTCATATAGTGTAAGTGTGCTTATACTGTTTTAATATATATTTTTAATTTTTTTTTTTTAAATTTATAAACTACAAATTTTTGTGTCATTTCTTGTCAGTATTACCAACATAATTTTGCAATAGTTGAATCTTGAATTCAAGATTCGCCTACACTTTCTCTTGAGTTTACATCTGTAAATTCCTTTGCCTGAAGTTATTAGGCAAATCTTGAATAGCCGAAAGTTGAAGTCACCCTGTTAATATTGAATGAAGCTCTGACTTACGTTTGTCTTTTTTTCTTTTTTAAAAGATGACTTACACCACTGCAATTTTAATCCGTTCATATACGAGGGTCATCCAGAAAACAAAGACCAATTCATTATACAAAATGAAAAGTACAATATTTAATGAAAAAAACAATCCTATTTCATACCTGAAGCTTCCCTCAGTTCTCTCTGTTCACGAGCGTCAGAATTCACTCCGCTAGTTCATTAAGCCAGATGGTCGTGTCATTTTTGCGCACTCTTACTTTCCATCCGAAAACTGGAAACTTTTTTTTTTTTTTTTTTTTAACATAGAGTGCTTTACCAGTGTAGAGCCCTATTGGCTGGTGCGATTAAGAAAAATACACCATTTTAGATTAAAATCTACCTATTTCCAACAACATGCCTTTTTTTCATTTGTTTCGAAGTGTTACTACTAACGGAGTTGATCTAAGACCCCGGACTTTTGATATATCCGGTATAATATATAAAAATGAAGTCGCCATTGTTTGTCTCATAAATTGTTTAAAATGATTTTTTTGAATATACGAGGCACGTTCTGAAAGTAACCTCTGATTGATCACTAAACTTGAAGTAGTGTAGCCAGCGCTACCATTTTTACACAGACGTGCGCGGTAGATCAGTCTGCATCCAGCCGTGGTAGAGTGAAGGTTGTCTAATCACTAGTTCCACTTGTGTGGCGACTTAAAATGTATGTTGCAATAGAAAACCTCGCCAAGTGGGAGGTGTGAGTTGTTATATGTTTTCTTAATTCGGCAGCAAAAACATATTCGCCAGCAGCTGTTCACCGGGAACTCTGTGTCGTGTATGGACCAAGTGTGACGAGTGAAGGAGTTGTTCGTGAATTGATTCGTTCATTTAAAAGTGGACGAAAACAAACATTCATGACGAAGAGAGGAGTGACAGGCCATCACTGGTCACTGATGAACTCGTTCAGAAAATTGATAGAAAAGTTCGAGAAAATCGACGTTTCACAATCTCGGATTTGGCATCCAGCAATTATAATCTCTTCATGCATATGAAGAAGTGGCATGGATCTCAGCGCTTTGGTGATGATTAGGGCAACCCAAAAGCATAAAAAGCATAACAGCAATTTACACATATAGTTGGTACCTTGAACATGGCTGTGGTTGTCTAAGGGCCCAGAAGAAACTAATTTTAAAAGCATAAGAAAGCATAATTTTAGAAAATAAAGCATAAAGCATAATTTAAAATATATAGCACAATTCTTAGAAAATTCAGTTTAACAGCAAGCTTAACGTACTGTATTAATATTTTGTACAACCAATATTTACGATGCAAAATCTTTGAGAACATAACAATGCAACAATGAAAACCTTATTTTTATTTCTGTAAACTTTTTGGTGCAATCCTTTGAAGTGGAGAAAAGAAAGAAAGGAAAAGAAGAAGAAAACTTTCCGCCAACAATGAATAGTACACAAGAACTCCACACTATATTGTTATGTGTAGCTCTTGAACTTAAGTACTTTTTGTACCTTTTGGTGGCATCTTTTACTTTCCCTTTCTGTATATATGCACCTCTAAGGCGCACACAAGTGATAAAGAAACTGACTCGAGTAAAGCATATCTCTTTATAAGTGCATTAAGTCGAAAGTGCGTTAAATATGAAAGAAATTGGTTGCATAAAATATTAATAAATAGATCAAGATGTTTAGAATATTTAATATATAGTAAATATTATAAATTATACACGATTAATGTAAAACAATGACTGAAATTAAGAATAAAGCATAATCAAGCATAATTTGGAAAAAAGCATAATTAAATAAAAAATAAAGCATAATGTGGGTTGCTCTAGTAATGATGATGATGAGCTGAAAGATGCGGTCACAGGCTGGCTCAAAATACAGGCGGGACACTGTTATGCTGATGAAGTTTCTATGCTAGTGCAGAGATATGATAAATGCTTGAATGTTTATGAAAATTATGTTGAAAAATAGAGCAAAAAACTAGTTTTCAGATATATATAATAAATACTTCTTATTTTCTTTAGTGCTTCGTTTTCAACCAAACGGAGGTTACTTTCCGAATGGCCCTCGTAGTTAATACTTCGAATTGAGATTTTATTATGCTAGTTTGAATAAAGTGTGTATCTTAAGGAGGAAAAAAAGGGTTCAAAATGTATCCCCCCCTCAAAGAAAGTATCTCAGGAGCTCTTTAAGTTAGAGACACGAAACTTGGTACATACATCAGTAATCAAAAATAAGCGGATATGTGATTCAGAAAAGGAGAGTGAAAATTTCTAATCTTTCCCCTTTCACGCTCAAATCGACGTTGTCTGTACCATCATCACGGGAAAACAGTGAACCGTTTGAAATTAATTTTTGAACATAATTATCACTGTTCTCGAGCCGAGATTTTGTCACGTTACTTGTTTTTAATTGTGTATCGTAAGGAGGTGCTTTAAACTGCATGTAAAAAATAAAGTATCCCACGATCCTTTCATGTCAGGAAGGTAAAATTGTATATATATCATCTCCTTATTAAAAATAAGATGTCTTGACACGTGACCTAACCTTTTAGAAAGGGCTGGGAAGAGGCAATTTCGATATTTTCGACGTTGTCTGTTTCATCACGATCATGGGGAAGCAGAAAGATCTTTGAAATGAATTTTGGAAAACAGTTAGCACTTAACACGAACCGCGCTTTTTAAAAATTATGTAATTTTCACTAAAATTTTTGAGGGGCCGCGGTGGCTCACTGGTAGAGCGTTTACCTCTGGTACATGGGTTTCTTTGGTTCGATTCCAGCTCGCACCAAGTGAGCTTTGTGGTGAACAAACACCGTGAACGTGAATTTTCTAGAGGTTTTCCCTTTTCCTCCCACTTTCTTCATTACACCATTTTCATTCATTTCTCACCATCATAGTCTCCGTTAGCCTAGCCGGCATAATCGTGGGACGTAAAACAAAGATTTCATTCCATTTTATTTCATTTCATTAAAATTTGTACCCTAAAGGGAGGAGAGAGGTTTCAAACGTACTTTTGAGACATTTTTCGTTTAACTGTTTTTCTGTTACCACGAACAAGCATTTCAGTTATATTATTATAAAAAGAGTTAGAAGTCTTGACGACTACAGTGAATACCCAATGGAACTAAAGTTTTGAAAATCTGTGATAAATTTTACCGTACATGCACAGTTATTTGTATTATTACTTGTATTATATTTATATTATTTTTTTGATATCATACGTCAAATGAAAATAATTCGTATTGGTAGCCTAACACATCAAAAGAGAAACAAAAACCATCTTGTATAAACATATTTTGTTGAGTGACACATTTGCTTGATGTCTTGTTTCCCCATTTGGTAACATTTAACGTTACCTTACGACAACTCGTTAGTCTTTCATTAATCACGTGAATGATTGCGGTATTTCCTTTTCAGGATTTTGAACACAGAAGTTTTATTTTTCTTTCGTAATCAAACGCAAACATAGAAATATATAATATATACACACAAGTCTTTGTAAACATTGTTATTGCGATAAAATATTACCCTGGTCATTACATTTGTATACAATCCGAAATATGAAGTAATAAGAAAAACATCTGCAGATTACTATTGTTATAGGATGATAAACAGGTACATGTGTTAAAATGATTGATAAACGGCATATTTTATCACACACACACACATGCGTACAATAGTATATAGTTACTTATTTTTTCTTCTCTTTCTTTTGCTTACAGTCCAATATCTTAACCAATAGAATTTGCCCTAAACCGGTATTAGCAATGCGTTTTGTAGCGTGGACTCAATACCTAATTCACGCATACAGACTTCATTCAAGTACGGTAGAGTTCATTTAAAGAGAACTCGAGGTCTAGGCTAATTTGCTCATGAATTTCAAGCATCTGTTGCTTAACGGCATCTAAAACAGTAAACAGAAGTTTACACGGAACAGGAACGCACAATTAGATACAGTGAAATTCCCAGAATTACACAAATAACTCACAGATTACATAAGAAATGTTTAGAATTACTGAACTTACAAGATTTCACAAGAAATACACAATTAGACTAGACATGAAGTACACCGCATTACATACGGAATGCAAGAAGGAACACAAGAAATGCGCTAGTAGACACAGAGCATTCGGAGGGGATTTCGGTGGCTCAATAATAGAACTCTCATCTCTAGTGTAGGATAGGGTAGGGTTCGATAACAGGACATGTGAAATTGTGGTAGACAACATCGTGTCCAAGGATTTTTCCGTTTTTTTCCCGTTTCTTCCCATATTCTTATTCACCAAATCATTCACAATTACACACATTCATTCATTACTCGTCTCCTTTAGCCTTAAAAGACATAAACATGGGAAACCTAAAATGTTCATTTGAAAGTTCCATTTCTACAACAGAATACTCAGAATGAGACAAATAACATAGGGTTAGATACAAAATACACTAAGTTACATAAGGAAAATCTTCAGAATTACGTATGAGCTCCATGAACTCAAAATTTCACAAACAAACAATTGCACACGGAACACAGAATTATAATATAAGCGAGTACCGCTACATAGAAATATACCATTTTACATAAATAACACATAATTTTTAGGCATCCAGCATACAGTTTCAAGGAGGAATACACAAATTGTACAAATTTATACATAAAAGAATTATACTAATAAAAAATAGATTCACATTTAGATATGAAACTTCAAGTTTCGTAACAAACACTTAGTCACACAAAGAAACAATGCACATAAAACACTCACGTTTCACATGCGACACAAAATTAGAAACTGAACACAGAGTTGTACACATAGAAGACATTCGAATACACTTACATATACAGGGTGTTTCAAAACAACACCGACAACAGTTAGGAGGTGAAGATAACACAAAAAGTATAGACCCACCTGGGTACACAAATGCTTCCTTTCGGAGTTATAGGCTCCGAAAATATGAAAATATAAAAAAAGGAATTTAAAGGTTCATAGCTCCAAAACTATGGGACCTATTGTAGTTATCAAATACCTTATTACCGTTTCACAGCTCAGTGTTTAATTGACACTTTATAACACGAACTTCCTGAACCTTGTGGTGGGAGCTACGGCACTGGGCAGGCCGGTAGCCAGCTCAAAAATGTAGGGGGGGGGGGAGATGCAAAGACGTAAGCAGAAATTTATTTCGGGAGCGGGGGTCCAAAACTTTTCAGGTAGTCCAAATTCAATATGAAGACAAATTGTATTAAAATTTGTAAAATCGCCCCCAAAATTAGGTGAACTTTACAGAAAAGTCGGGATTTCAAGGAGGGGAGTTTGAACTGGCAGGATCCACCTCCTGCGCGTCCCTGAAGTCATGCATCTTTTCATTTCTATATATTTGGGCTCAAATAGTTCAAATCCACTCCTTCTAGAGCACAGACACGATACTTTTTGATTTTCGGATCTGGCAACACTGACTCAATGATTTAAATCAACACAATGTGAGGACCAGCATTTGGTCTAGCTTGATTTCAGTTCGGGTAATCCCGAGTTCGATTTCCGGTGGGGGTACAATTGAACAACTGGAGTGGTTCGGATTCCACTATAATCAATAGCTCATCGTCTCCTTTATCGTATAGTCTCCTTATTATTATTATTATTATTATTATTATTATTATTATTATTATTATTATTATTATTATTATTATTAGTAGTAGTAGTAGTAGTAGTAGTAGTAGTAGTAGTAGTAGTAGTAGTAGTAATATAAAGATGTTATATTGTTGTTTAACTACACAGGAGACAAAATAATCTAAAGAACTACTTGGTGAATCATGTATTTTGGCTAAGTCGTAGAAAATCAAAAACTAGAAACATAATTTATTCATGAAAGTGACATTCAAACCAAATGTAGGTAGAAATGAATTAGTTTTGGTTTTCATGTTGATCACTACAGAGCAAAAACGATAATAGATAGCGAGAAACGGTTTCCAGCAATCGATTAAGAGTCGCAAGAATTTATTCAGTGCCGGATTTACGTATAAGCTATATAAGCTATAGCTTAGGGTCCCACTGTCTTGGGGATCCAAAAAATTACAGAAAAAAATGGATGTAGATTTCCAAGGATAAAAAAAGACAAGTTATAAAACTTACATACATCAACAATATTCTGTGTTGTGCAGGCTCCTATGACGTAAGTAATGGGGCCCTTCTTGCTAGTCTGTTGTCAAGGCTGCTTACGTTCTCTATGGACTGGCAACATGCAGGATGCATGCAGATAATTTGTCATTGACACTGGACAGCTGGACATATAAGGGGCCCCCATTACTTTCAATAGCTTAGGGCTTCATTAAATATAAATCCGATTCTGAATATATTGCATCTTCATCTTTAACTCTCTTCTAAAACCGAAAGTGACAGAAATTCACTATAACTTCCAGCTACATATAGCAAAAAAAAAAAAAAAAAAAAAAAAAAAAAAAAAAAAAATCCGATAAGAGATAACGAGACGTGTCTTTTTTCGTTTTGAATCGATTAAGCGTTCTAGTAGTACGTATTATCTATCTCCTCTCTTAATTCTCTGTTCAAATTGAAATGAAATGAAATCTTTGAGTTTGATGTCCCACGATTATGCCGGTTAGGCTAAAGGAGACGGTGAGGATGAGTAATGAATGAAATGGTGGAATGAAGAAAGTGGGTGGAAACGGGAGAACCCCGAGAAAATCCACGCACACGGTGTTTGTCCACCACAAAGTTCGCTTGGGGGGGGGGGCTGGGATCGAACCCGGGACCCCAAGCACCAGAGGTTAACACTCTACCACTGAGCCACTGCGGCCCTCTCTGCTCAAATTGGAAGTGGCAGAAATCAACCACTTCCCGGGTTTAACGTTGATCGCTATAGAGTGAAATCGGCAATAGATAGCAAGAAGGTTTTTCTGCAATCAATTAAGTGTCCCAAGAATATATTCCATCTCCACTCTATTCTCTCTACTGAAACCAAATATGAATAATAATTCACCAAATATCATCCAACTCCTTTACGTGGTGTGCACGTGGATCTCTTATTTGTTTTTAAAATTATGTAGGCTCTATGTTTAATTAATAGTGCTGAGTGGATTCTTATAACCAGAATGTTATCACTTCTATACGTACAATTTTAGATACGTGGCTCGGGTTTCATTTAGGATAAGGCCAGAGGTATTTCCACGTGAACCCTGTATAGAGAGGCAATTGATGAGGTGGTTAAATGAAGATATTATTCAAATGTTAGGAATTCACACCACAAGGCCCATAACCGAGCCTCTCATCAATTCTACTGACATCTTCTCCATTAAAGTAATATCTACCCTTAAATTTTCTCTGTGGTTAACAGATTTAATATCGCGTAAGTGACATTTCACCAATTTTACATGAGACAAAAGAACTGTTTAAAAACTAGCTTCAGCCTCATTATACGCGGTATTACTTTCAGGGAATAATAGAGCCATTTATCTTGATATAGGTGATCTTGATACCACTTACCCAGATTGTGCATCATCCTATAATGATTCTAATAGTATCAAAAACTCAAATTCGTCAACATTGGAGATACGCGGTGTGAAATCTCAGACTACGATATATAACTCCTTTAGCCTCTACCTAGTTAAAATGTATAAATTAATCTCTTGGGGTGCCACAGTGCTGAGTGGTAGAACGCTCACCTCTGTTGTGAAGTGCTCTTGGTTCGATCCCAGCTTATTAGAGTTTGTAATGGACAACAACGTGTCTGTGGACTTTTTTTCGAGGTTTCCCATCCTTCCACCCTTTCTCATACATCATTTTCATTCCACCAATTGTCTCATGATTATTTACTTTCATTAACCATCTGTGTGCTTTTTAGACTACAGGGCTAACTGCGAGACTTAAAAAAAAGAAAGAAAAAAAACTAATATTCTCGCAACCCTCTAACATTTCAGTGAAACACTTTGCACCGCAACTCTTCCCACTTCCTCGTTGGCACTTCTGCAGAAATTAATTTCTGGAAGACTGGATGTCTTGTTTTGTATCTGTAGCAATTAATCAACCTTCCTGAAGATAGCGCCATGCACATGAACACTAATTATAACACATACGCCTAAAATTAGTGGTGACGATACTGCATACAAAAAAAAAAAAAAAAAAAAAAAAAAAAAAAAAAAATTAGTGCTTTTATCAGAAAGAGAGTATTTCACATTCACATCTTAAGTCAGTCCCACTCCTTTTCATTAACGAAGCACTAATTTTGGAAAGTATCTATGCCAAAAAAAAAAAAAAAAAGTTCTATATTAGTGCTGACGATACTGTATAGAAAGAAAGTACTGTCTATCTCATAATGAAAATGAGATCAATCTTAATTGATTTCTTTGACGAGGCTGCTATTATAGATATTTTTATAAAAAGGCCTTGTGTCCATCTTAAACACAAATTAAACATAACTTTCTTACAAGACTGTCTATATTCTTTATTATAAATTAACGAGAAATGTTACAGTTTCAGAAGTATATCACTTCCTTCTTCAGACTACTATTCCAACTGAAATCATAGATAACAAATTATGTTACGTTATCTATGATTTCAGTTGGAATAGTAGTCTGAAGAAGGAAGTGATATACTTCCGAAACTGTAACATTTCTCGTTAATTTATAATAAAGAATATAGACAGCCTTGTAAGAAAGAGGCTGCTATTAGAGAATTTCTGCTAAAAGTAATAAATTTTTCTTCTGTCTGGTATCGTCAGCACTAATTTTTGATGTGTATGTGAATCTTCACGGAAGTAATCATTCAACTTTCTGATTTCTGAAGCCATAGAGCTAGTTGAAGTCAATTTTAAAAAGTAGTAGCCTAATTGGCCAATCTTACATGTATTAATCCATAAATCTAATTGTTTTGAACAAATAGACATGCTGAAGGTAAATCCATTTTTTTTGAGAAAATCGATTTTTTATGCTAATAAAAGATATTCATATCCATTAATAACCAGCTATTAAAAAAGATATAGCTACAGTTGGAAGTCGAAAATCCGAACTAATTGGAACCAGAGGTAGTTCGAATTTTCGAAAATGACCAAGAAAATGCCATTTAGGCTTAAATATAATGTACGGTATGCTCTTTTATTGATATAGTGGTTATGCAGTACTTACAGTAATTACAATACCGTACGTGAGGCTACTTACATTTAATTTTCCTGAAGAACCTGCTCGTACACTAAATTATAGTTTTCTTGTAACTCACACTTAAAATTTAACTTATATAGGCCTAAGGGAAAATAAAAATATGTATGACAAACAGTTACATATGAATGAGCTTTTCTAAAAACACAGACTTCACACAAAGCCGAAGGACAACGCTATTCTTTGTTTATCGCTAACGCTAAGACAAAATGTAAAAAGCTTCTAAGGACTACGTTTGGATTTTTGACGCTTCGGATTTTTGACGTCCTACTGTATGTTAAGATGGCACAGTACTAAAATATACTCCATCAATCCTTCGACGGCGAAAGTGCAAAACCTAGTAACTCATCGAAACCAAACTTTTCAGGAGGGCAAAAAAACCGTTCTGTTTTTACATTATCTTATATAAGATATGAGGTTTTAAAATTAGCTTTTTCGCGTTTTCTATTGGGTTTTCGTTTAGGAGCTTTTGCACACACGTAGATTCAGTTTGTGGGGAATTAAATTCAACCAGAATCTAAAATTCCATTAAAACAATGGAGATACAAAGTTTTGCACTTTCGCCATTCTTAGTTTACACTATGATTAATAAGATATAATAACCTAACACTATCATTAACCATTAAACTTTAATTTTAAAAATCTCTCAGTTAATGTTACCTATACATATTTGGTATAGATAAAAACCAGGCACGTACGCAGGAATTTATTTCGTGAAGGGTTCAAAGATTTGGGAGGATGTAAAAGGCCTATCCGGTTTGTCATAAGGACCAGACTGTGACATATGATCAGGTCGAAAGTTACTTTGCGTGCTAAATCGAGTCTGGAGATTCCAAATCGAGATGTGAGATATTTCAAGCATGTAACCTCGAGTGGATACGCCCTAGGTAATTCGCAGAAGATGCATATCCTTTATCATTATTATAGATTTTACTCAAACAATTTGACTTTTGACAATGTTTCATGCATATTTACCTTACGTGTTATACATCGTTTTTAAGCTTTCCATTATGTTTTTGCAATAAGCTCTCAATTAGTCTTTCCTTATAGTTTTTGATATATATATATATATGAACGACTTCAGTTTTTTTTATTTTCCATTGACATTAATGTTAATGTCTCGTGCTTTTTGACTATGTTCTATCCATTTTAAAACAATTTAGTTTTGGAATATAGAATCTATATAGCCTCTTCTACCTTTGAGCTGAGTTTCAGCCATCTCCCCGAAAGTCTGTTCACAAAATGGCCTGTAATATGAGGATTAATTATATTAAAATTTGTAATATCAACCCCTAAAATTAGACTAAATTTACAGAAAAGTTGGGATTTCGGGGCATTGTTGCGAATTCCTAGAACCCACTCTCTGCATACGTCCCTGATAAAAGCATTTAAAAATGTAAAAAAAAAAAAAAAAAAAATCCCACAAAATATTTCATTTAGAAGTATATTTTAGTTTTTTCCCGTTTATAACTTTATTTTGTCTAAGAAAAATAAATAAATAAATAAATTCAGTATAGTGGTAACATGATATGGCTCAAGTGCACATTGTTCACACTGTGAAACATAGTTTATAGAAAAAGTGTCATCATTCTGAAAGGTGTTGGAGCTACCATGCGGAACATCGCAGGTTGTCATATACCAAACGTATACATATATACACCACCATCATATATATATATATATATATATATATATATATATATATATATATATATATATATATATATATATATATATATATATATATATATATATATATAAAGCACAGTATACATTTTATGGGATGGATAGTAACAGGTTCGTAAATATGTCATCTAACAACTTGCGTTTTTTATGTTTCTGACACTTCAGCCGGGCAACAAAGATGGAAGAAACCGTGAAACCGTCAAGAAATGTAGTCATAAAAATGAAAACCACAAAATGTGTTGTATAAAAATGTGATGGAAGGGGAGAAGATGGAATTTTTAGTTCCTTCCAAGGTGAGCAGTAAAAAGCAATTGTACAGTAGCAATAAGGAAACAGAGAAGGGCATTCAAGTTCATATATTCGTTCTCTCTCTGTCTCTCTTTTTATTATTATTATTATTCTTGAAGGTTTTCATACTTCTTTAAGCTATCTTCTAAGATCTCATCTTTCTATTTCGTTTCGTCTTCATACACACACACGCACACATATATAAAAAATAACTGACTCTGACATATTTTTGGTCTATTTTACATAAAATTTGGGATGAAAGTTATATTATTTTTTTTGTATGCTCCTTTAGGCTAAAGAAAACGGATGATTAATGAAAATAGAGTTGCCTATAAGACAAAACTTTCTTCTGAAGGCGATCTCGTCTACAAAAGAGTGCCATGAGAGTTTGTTCAAGTTTAGCACCTCTTTCCAGCACCAAGGCTATATGTTGACGTACATGTACAGTTTAAGGTGGAATCAGGTTGAACTTAACCCTTTGCGTACCAGTAACATCTATATGGATGTCATGAAAACGTATCTCTTATTAAGGGACGTATTAACTCTGGAGATGATGAAATTTTTTAGTGGATGCAAGACTTAAGTTAGTTCTACTATTTCTCCCTAGGTGACAGCACCTTACTGACAGAAAATATAAAAATCTTTTGTCTCAGTAGATGGCAGGCCTAAGGGAGCATTCAATTACGACACACATGTGTTTGATTTGACGATAAATAATAAACAACTTCGAGATCGGAAAAGGAAAACCTTTGTCTTTGATCTCCGGTCAGTGTTGCTAACCTGAAACAACATAAAATTCCTTCAGAACATAAGAATTTCCCTGTTTCAGTCGAAATGTTCCACAGTGCAAATTATTCTTTTTATCAGTAATATGAATGCTCTCCTCACATGCTCACAATAACTATGCTGTGTATAATGCTCTAGACAGTCTTCTAACAGTAAATGAAACTGGTATTACAGCACGCACATAGGAAAATGACACCTGGAACGCAGGAGGTTAATTCAAGATACGATATGAGACAGATACAATTTCCGAGACGAAACACCACTTTCATGACACCTATCCGCTCAACATCTTGTCAAAGTCTTGTGCTAAGGTAGCAATCAATAGTTTAATCGTAAAATAAAAGAACATTTCTTTCCTGATCAAAAATTTTAACTAAACTTTTTCTATCACATAGAACTAGTCTTTATTATAGCATACACCAAACATTTTAGCATAATAGATAAACACAAATGGCGACTAGTTTGGAAAACTGGTCTCGCGAAAAAGTCCGCTCAATTATTCGATTTCTGTGGACGAAACATGTAACCGCGGCTAGTATTCATCGGCAGCTGGTAGAAGTTTACTAAGAGACTGTAATGCCTCATCAGCATGTCACAGAATGGTATCGAAAGTTTGCAGCTCTTAGAGAAAAGACACCGACGAGGAGCGCAGTGACCGACCCAGCACGGCAGAAACAGATTTGAACACAGCTCGCGTGGAGAAACTGATTCCGGACAACAGGAGGACCACAGCACGGCATCTGACGGTAGAATTGAGAATGTCGTTTGAAAGCGTTCGTCACATTGTGTATAGACGAAGAGATGAAACTCTTCATGACAACATGACTGAACACGCAAGGACACAATTTTTACCACGAGGGAATCTTCAAACCTATCCCACGATGTGACTACTCCCTCAACCTATATGAAGATTACGTCGAAAAATAACCTAATGTATGCACTATCTATTGGCTGTATTAGTTGTATGAAATACTTTTCACTGCAGGCTTTGTATGTAATTTTACTTTCTGATCACTCCTATTTAAAAGCATATAGTTTTGCTTTCTTTTACAGTTTATATTTTTCTTCTACAGGAATCAATGGAAGTTGCAGTTGATTTCAGCCGCTTCCGATTTCAGTGGAGTAAGGAGGTGTCTATATGTTTTTTAGATGCTGAATCCATATCAGAAAATATTTCTCGTTATCTTTTATCGTTGCTGCTCTGATACCAACCAACAAACAGACGGATGGAGGGACATAGACGTACTATAAGACTTTCCATACTCATTCATTGCATAGTTTGGAAATCTAAAGAATATACTGCAATTAGGCAACGCATAGGAAATAACGTCAGCAGTTGTAAGAATTACGTTTTTTTTACATGCACTCCATATTTTATAAATACAACCAGAAAATTATTATAATGATGTTTTATTAATAGAAGTTGTTCGAATTGGTGTTATTTGATACTATTTTACACTATTTTTTCTAACAAAAATCTAGAACTCGTTAAGAGAGATTTTCTTTAAAAAAAACAAACACCATTGTATTTGCATATAAAACAAAATAAAGAATAAAACTAGATCTAGACATATAAATTATAGCTTAACTGCCGCCCTGACTTGTACTCTTTTTTAGCTCTATCTGGTAAAATTTTACACGAACAAGAACAGTAAAGATTATCCTCTTTTTTACGAATTACTTTTGCTGTAATTAGAGCTTCTTCGAGAGCCTTAACCTTTTGCCTTAAACGAATAATCTCCTTTTGGTGTATTCGTCGTAGCTTCTTATCAAATTCTAATTCAGTATGGCAGCTAATCATATCAGTTTGAACAGATTTTGTGTTATTTAGCAATTTATTTTCTTTTTGTTCTCGTCGTTGCGCCAGAAAGAGTTCTTGTAAAGAGGTCATTCGTTTTAATTCTTTCTGAGTGCTAAAAAGTGTCTTTTCGAGTTGTTCGGCGTTGTTTCTCGCCGTAATCAGCGCTGCTTTCAGGTCAGCACACTGCTTTTTCAGCGATGACTTTTCAGCTTGTAATTGCCTAATTTGATCTTTTAATTGGTCAATCTCTGTTTTCATCTTAGACAGTTTTTCTTGAGCATAATTTTTATTGTCATTTTCTGTTTGTTTGCTACGAACTTCCGGTTTAGTTGCTTGTTTCATATCTTTACTATCTTGACCACTTCTCAGGTCAACAGTTTTGCTTTGTATGTCCACTTTTGTAGCAGCCTGTTTACGTGTGGTGGTGTCCCCTTTTGTAGCTTGTTTACGTACCTTGGTGTCCATTTTTGTAGCCTGTTTATGCAATTCCTCGTCACCTTTTAGTTTTCGCTTCAGCTGCTCAATTTCCCGTTCTAATTGCTTTCTAGTTTTAATTTCTGTTTTAAGTTCTGATTGAGTTCTAATCATCGTATCTAATTTACTTAAGTTCTCTGACTCAATAAATATTATTTTCTCTTGCATTTCATTGAGTTTAAGTTGAAGTTCTTTCCTTTGTTCTTCCAATGATGTGCATTTATTATACAATACCTCATTATTATGCTCTATTTCAACGATTAAGCTTTCTTGATTCTTCAATTTTTCGATCAGCTTACATTCGCACTCTTTACCTGCTTCGACCAGATTTTCCTTCGGAGGATGTTCAGCTTCTTTGGTTGTTATACAAGAAGACAGATGTTCACTTTCATTTGTTGTGGAAGGAGGACAAGAGGAAGGAATTTTGATTTCGTCTTGACAAGTTTTCATACTTCTATGAGAAGCACAGACATCAGGTTCAGTTGGTCGTGATGTCTTTTTAGGAGACGAAATTGGTTTACTTTTAATTTTACTTTTGTTTTCATTAGATATGACATTTGTTTTCTTGTGATGTTGATTCTCGACTTCACGTATAACATTACCTTTAGTTGCTTCGGTTTTATTTTTATGTACTACTGTTGTTGGTTTCTGTAATATTACGGTGTTTTTCCTATTAAAAATGCCTTTACTCTCTTTTTTAGTTTGTTGAGTCTTATTGACAATCTCCGGTTTATGGCTCTTCTTTTCTTGAGTAGATTTCTCATTTCTAGGGGTGACTTGAGAAGTAACTATCGGAACTTTCTTTGTATTATTAGCAACAAGGCTTGAATCAACATTTTTAGATTGTGGTATTTCAGGTTCAACTGATGCCTCACAAATATTTGGTGATTCTCTTTCGAATTTCCTTTTGTTGCTAGACGACACTGGCTGAAAATTTTCCTCCTTCGCTGATTCAAACAGCAAAGCTTTCATATTCTTGATTTCTGGCTCTTGTGTTGTATCAGCAAACAAATCTTCATTACTATACGCAATTACTTCTAAACCAGTAACTTGGTTATTCTCATTAGGACAACTCAACTTTTTCTCAGAGAGGGTGGCAAGCTCTTGTAATATGCATCTAGTTCTTCGCAAAATTTCTTGTTCAATAAGGTGCCATTTGAGAACAGAACTGAATGTTTCTTTTTGGTACAGGTTTTCTTGAATGTTTTTGAGTGTTTCTTCCGGAGTATATTTTTCCGAAAAGAAAAGGGGAACAGTCGACTTCTGACTCTTTGATTCAGGACTTCCAAAAGTTCCTTTAATTATTTCCCCATCACTTTGTGAGCTCCCAAGATTCAATTTCCCAAAACTTTCAAATTGTGTTTGACCATCGCGAGGACAAACAATTTCTAAAGAAGATTCTTTTAGTTGTCCCTCGGCACGTTTTAATATTATAACCGAAGAAACGAGATTGTTCAGTAGGAAATTCTGTTCTCCACCATAAGCCTTTTGGATATCTTTTTTAGCATTTTTGTTCAGCACTAATAATTCTTCTATATTGCCTGAAGGTATTCTGTGGTGCTGATCAATTGCTTCTTCGTTGTCTCTTACTGTGACAGTGTTCCAAACGTTAATCGCTGCATCCTGCTCAAGGTTATTCGTTATTATTCGGGCATCTTCTGCATCATTTGTTGTATCTGTGGTATTTTCTATTGCTTCGACGTTATCAATACTAACTGCTAAACCTTCATGGCTAGTATGGATCTTAAAAGAGTCGTCTAGAGATGGTGGTTGCAACAATTTTACAAAAGCAAAGTCACCATCGGTATCATATGCCGAGGAAACCTCTGAAACTGCTCTTCTTAACTCATTTATTTCTCTATATTCTTCATCAGTTGAAAATTCACCCGTAAAACTAACGAGATCTTCTATCACAGGCATTTCCATTTCGGTAATACCTTCATAACTTTCTGAATCATCGTCTGTCAGGCTCAAACGTATGAGATTAGAGTCTTCAGACAAATTCATTGTTCCTATCGGTGATGGTGGAGTATCTGTAAGTGATCCTAGTTCATTACTGTCTATATTATTTCGCATTCTAGCAATATATGTTGGATTATCACCTTCAACTGAATCGTTTTTGTCAATTTTCTGCAAGTGTTCATTTCTATCATCAATCAGTGATTCATTTAGCTTATCACCGAAATCACCACACATGTCAGAAGCGTAACCTTTCTTTTCCAGCTGTTTCGAATCACAAATGGAAGCTCGTTCATTTGCTGTACATTTTTTCCCTCGATTATTAGCAGTAATAAAACTTCCCTTCGCGCCTACGATATTATCAACTCTCGATAAAATTTGTGCCCCTTGAATAGAATCACAGTTATTTTCTTCCTTTGACGGCATCTCTTTAGAAAATAATCCATTGAAGGTTCTCCAAAATAAGTTAGCATTACTCCTCACCATTCGGTATACGATTTCGGTGATTCTACTATATCAATCACTCAAACATTTGAATACGATTTCTCCATCGCTATCAATATTTGTTGAAACTGCTCCGTGAAAAAAAAAATGTCTTCTGTAAACCTAAGGTGTTTATTCTTCCTATCAGCAGCCCCAATATTTAATAGTGACACTTTACAGCATAAACTGAACAGTGATGTATTTTCAAAGGCGCAGAAATTCAAACGTGTCTACAAGATGCTCATTTCGACATCGAAGAAAATCTGGAAAACAGATGAAGGATATATTAGCTTTGGGATATATTTTATTTTGGGATATACTAGGATATATTAACATTAACTCAGCTCAGGAAGTAATACTAGATCATTAACCATGGAAGTTTTGCAACAGAAACCACGATAATCGTGTTCTTCATCGTCTCACTGCTTTTTCAGTTATGCTTTCCCTATTTTGTAAATGATAGTGTCATTTCTTAATACGAACCTGACCTCGATAAAAAATAAATAAATAATTAAATAAAACACCGACAAACTTTTAATTTGGCTAACTCTTTGCACACGGGATAAATAGGACCGCGAAAATCACAGATACGAAACATGTAGTACTAAAGGAAATATCTGACTCTTAACCACTCTGTTCTACCCATTCCCTCAATACTGCCATTCTTCTAGAGGCAGAAAACTTCGACACGGGGAAAGATCATTTACCAACATCTCAGACAAGGAGGATTTCGTAGGGACGTAAAGAGAATTGAGGCTTATCAATTCTTCTCGATACAAGGTATAAGGAAAATAGAACCATAAAATTCAGTCTACCATTTAAGGTGATTATTTCCCTGGATATGTCGAATTTTACCTCTAAAATTTTCTTTTTTCCCTTAATTTTGCTACAGACTTTTATCTAGATTAGGAGAATTTTTCCTTTAATCTACGAAGAAGTACTGAGTATTGTCCTCAAAAACTATGCATTTCAGAGGTAAGCATTCCCCAAGTATTCTGATTGATCTGCTACCTGTTCCCTAATGGTGTTGCAGCCAGAGCTGTGCTCTTATCGACTTGCTTGTCATATTAAGAGGTTAAAATGGACAGATAGTAATACATAGTTAACGACTAGAGGCTTAAATTAAGATGGTCAAGTCAGACAGATGGCAAACTTATCAGGTTTTACTGTCCTAGTTTTCTAGATACATTTCATTTTGGAAGAAGACTACTGCCTACTGACTTGTAATTGACCAAGATAACTGTCTGTCTTATCTACCTTTCTACGCTTTTAGTAGATTACGAATAAGACTACTCTATGGTCGGGGAAAAGTGGTGACTAGCAGATAGATGCACATGCTGTAAACAAAACAAAGTGGAAGGTTGTTCTCCAGCCATTGTTTTTTTTTTTTTTTTTTTTCTAAATAGTGTATCAAATATGTCAAGTACTGTATTTTTTAATTTATAAATATAAGGTACTAGCAGCGTTCACCCCGCTTCGCTGCGGTCACCCCGGAACGCAATAAACTTTGTTACTTAGATAATTTTTACTTTTTCGCTTTCAAATTGCAGTAAATGTTAACATTATATCGCCTGTCATTTATGTTAACCCGCCGAGTGACACGGTCATGCGGGTTGCATATAAATACGTTTATTTTTACCTATGATGAACTAATAACAAAGGATTTGTACGTATGGACACCTGATTGGTCAATTATCTCAAGACACTGGTAATTAAAAATTAAAGTGATATGATAAAAACCATCTAGGGTCCAAATCCTAACAACCCCCCAAAAATGAAAGAAATCGGTTCAGCCGTATTAGCGTGATGAGCGGACAAAGGATTTTGTGCGTTCTCTTTTATATATATAGATAAACTATGCTGTCATATTATTTCAATTATAGAATTAGGACTTATATCCTAACCAATATCCTAAGTTTTTTTTTTTTTTTTTTTTTTTTTTTTTACCACACCTGCTGTCCCTATTGTTGCAAAACCTTCGGTAACATCACCTGAAACATATCATGAGTTATCTTTAACTGTCAGACGCCAATTTTCCTTAACCTCACACCAATCTTCAGTGTGTTCAGATTTTAGTCTGCGAACTACAGAGGAGGTTAAAAGTATCTAGGTATTTGAAAAATCCTGTAAGTTCTGTAATATTGATTCTTATTTATTAAAAAAACAATACATGTCCTTTGTTAGATAAGAAAACAAAAGAATACGTTAACTCTCAACATAGGAGAGTATTTTGTTAACTAGCTTTCTCAAACAACCAGGAATACAATTGACACTTTTCTGAAGAAAATCTGGATTTAGAAGTTACTGTCCATGTTCATCACTGAGGCTATATGAGACATAAAAATACAGCTTAACATGAAATCCGATCTACATGAACTCTCAGTGGGAATCGAACCTCGGGTCACCTGTGCCGAATGCAAATTTTGTGCACAATTGTAAAGTTTCAATTCAATTACCTTAAGGTCAGAGGAGCAAGTTGGTTCGTCAGTGGAGTACTCACGTCTGGTGCCAAGGTTCTTAATTTCCAAACCAAGTGAATTTTCTGAATATAGCTATCATAATCTTAGTTTTTTTTTCTTATGGTCTTCCCGGGTTCTTCAACTTTTTCCTCTCTCAATTATTCCACCATAAGCCATTTATTATTGCTGTTTTATAGTGTACCGAAGAGCTTAAGCGAATGATTTAATTTGAAAAAACAACATCCTACACATTTGTCAGTTTTGGTATAGCGATAACTAATTACAGATAGACTAAACATGGAAGAGAAATATAACGAAAGTAAGTAGAGGTAAGGCTTTCTCAAGTTATTTCATACCTGGAACCCTTTGATCATAACTTTTAAGTGTGTAGCCTCCTTTATTTACACTTTTATTCCAATTATATTTTAAACAATTCTTTAATTAAAATTTTATTCGGTATGATATATTGTATCTGACATAAGGCCTAGGTATAGACATAAAAATAGGCCTATGTCTATCAAAATAAGAAATTAAAAATAGTCTTTGAAAATTTATTTTTCCGCTACTATATCTCGTTCGCGACCCCCAGGTTGAGAAACCTTGGTATATGTAGGCTCAGTGGCGGATCTAAGGAGGGACTATAGGGGCTATAGACTCCAACCTTGAAGCTCAGGTATACACTGGATAAAATGGGCTTCAATCCTGCTTTACACTGAATAAAATAGCAAACTATGGTTTAGTCCCTCCCTTAATCATATCCTGGATCCGCCACTGTATAGGCTTTCCCATTAACACCAATTTAACCAACTACATACACATGGTACTTTGTAGATATGTCAATGATGAATTTTTCAATAGAGACTACCTAAGATTGCTGGACGATATTTTCAATGCCAATATTCATTCAATATTTAGTACATCAAAATCTAATCCTAAAATAGAATATCAGATTTAAATACCTTCTGGTATCAAGATAACATTGATTGAGGGTCAACTCGCCTCCCGCCGACCATATAAGAACTTAATCCCTGGACTCTATTCTTAAAGTAATTTGACAATTGAAACTACATTAAAAGTAGCCTAGATTAGCTATAATTTAAATTGTAATCAATACTATTTGACAAATGCCAAAGAGCAGTGTCATTTTTCGAAATAATTCAGAATAGACATTGGGGGAAGAAGTGAAACGCAGTACATATGCAATAGAGACATTGTGCCATTATTCTAATGGAAAATGATACAGATTGCGCAACATGGAAAAAGAAGAAAAGGAAGAAAACGAAAAAAGAAAAAGATGCTGTTTGGGGCATGTCCAAACAGCCACGCAAAATGGGTCTTTCTGCCAGAAGGACAAAGATATGAGTACCTCAGTAAGATGTGTGATCTCCTCGGACACTAATGCACATTCTTAATCTGTTATTCATGCTGCCCTAGTCCTTGGGGAATATTGTCCCACTCTTCTCGCAAGGCATTTGTCAGTTCTTGCACAGTTCGGGAGAAGAGTTCGTTGAGAAACACGTCTGCCAAGGACATTCTAGGCATGCCAATAGGATTAAGGTCTGGAGAGTTTGTAGACCCTTGCATACGTGTAATATTTTCATGTTCAAGTGTATCCGATAGTTCAACGGTCCTGTGTGGAAACACATTATCGTTCATAAACAGAAAGTCTGGACCAATCGCAACCCGAAAACGACGAATATGATTCAGAAGAATCTTTCTGTAATACTACTGCTGCCCCACTCAAAGATATAAAGCGGAGTTCTGACATTGTGCGTAATGTCTGCCCACACCATCACACCTTGGCCATAGCGATCACATTCATGAGCATTCGTTGTGCATAGCATGTTCCCCGCTCCCTCCGCAGTAACTAGTGGCCAGAATCACTTGTGACAGTAAAACTGGATTCGTCGGAGAACACACCTCTGGACCACTTTTGCTGATCCCAACCAACATGTTTCTGACACCACTGTAACCGTTCGCGACGTTGGCGTGATTGAAGTGGGATGCATTTAACAGGCTTCTGTGCATACAAACCAACTTGATTTAAGCACCGCGAAGTGGTTCTGGCGGATACATGTGTACCGGTAGCGGTTGCAAGGTCTGCAGTTATCTGACGCGAAGTGCACTGTCAGTTCCTTTTCGCTATTATGGATACATATCGATCGTCTTGAGCTGTGGGCTTTCTTCGACAATCACAGGCATGCTTTCGCATCGCATTTCCACTTTCCGCGGTCTTTTTCACTCGTGAGATGACATTCCCATTGCTGTCGCCACAGTAGCGACATTTTGATCAGCTTATGGCTTTCCAACTGCACGTTCACGATCGTACACACTCAAATATTGTCTTGAAGCCAATTGTAGTTAATTATTGTCCCATCACACTGAACTGAGAACTGAGTTCCACCATCTACGGAGCTATTTACGTCGAACACCTCATTGCATGCACTTTCGACTGAATACAGAGCTTTCGCGCATTGCCTTTTATACTGATAACAGGTAATGCTCAACTACGCCCTTTGCATTGCATTTGACTGTAAAATGGTAGGCTGGTGGGAATGCTACGTGGCACAAATCAGTTTAAGATATCAGTAAAATTTAGAGCCAAAGCACAAAACTGAACTTGGAATTATCCAATTGATATTGGTAGTAGTCAGGAATGTAATGGGCACTATACGGCAGTACACCTAATATCATTACAGTCCAACACCCGTAACACACCATGCGTTCTCTTTAAATCTGTATAGTCCACTTAATGTCTTTATACATTTTACTTTTTGAAAACGATCTAGAGTATATGGACCAAAACATTACACCACAAGTCATAGCATTGGCATATTATTGTATCACAACTTTATCAATGTATTTTTGTATATGCAGAATGCTATATAGCCTGGAGACGATGAGAGAACTAAAGACGAAACACATTAGCCAAATGATAAACGTGATTCATATGTCCTCCACAAGTCTTGATTATAATTCCTCATTACGTTCTACAATGATCTGTGAGTTCTTTTCAACACATGAGAGTTCAAAGCAATCGTTACAGTGGCTATCCTGGGCCAGTAATGATGGTTTGCACAGCATATGCTTCAGATTTCAAAATTCCCACGCATGCCCAAGTATAAGGGATTATGGTTAGGTTCCATAACTTGGTCATGTTTTCTTAGAGTCATCTGTAGTCAGAAACTGTATCTCCATTGTCTCCAGACTCTATAGACACCCTATAAATAAATCAAAGACAGAGACAAACAAGGCAAAAGTGAAGAAAAAATTACCAGGTAACGATATATCATAGACTACGTCGAAGCCCATTACATAATAATAGAAACTGGCTTCATATTTGGTAGTGAAAATACCTCCTGTGGGGGCCTTACCAGGAAGATATACGATGTTTGAGCAGGATTTGTGTTCACTACATAGAGTAACTCACTTCTATGGAGTTTTGTCCACGAAATTCGTATCATAATTGTTGCGTTTTCATGTTCTTAGCAACAATATTATTGAAAATTTTTGTTCTTAACTTTCTTGTAGACAGTAATTAATTTTGATAAATTAAGTGGCAAACTAATCTGATAAGACGGACAATCAGAAGTAACGAGTTTTAAGAATTAGACAGTTGACAAAAGTTTCTCAAGAATGTTCTTTTCGTTTACCTGAACACGTCAATTCCAGATCTCAGACGTGGCGATTTAAATTTCTGGCTGGATGAACTACATAACATAACATTAGGCATATGGCAGTTCTATTTCTTAATATGGAAAAGCACATGTAGCATACATCGCTCTTGTATCCTTGTATGTAATTGGGATCCTACTGTAAGTTTCCGTCTCATATAGCATCAGAGTAGAAAGGGACGCTAGACTTCATTCCGTCCATGGTATCAGCTCGTATTGTCAGCAAGTGGTTGCAGGAAGTGGACAACCGCCAATCCACTTTCATAATTGTAACAAATTTCTCCACGTAGCAGTGCTTGATTCAACATTTTTTAAAATTATTTGTGGCAAGTGACAGAGAAGTGTATGAAAAAATGGGAAAATGAATGAACAACAAAAACACAAACACCATTTGAAAAATAAACCAGTATGAGTGCAGTACAGTGGTGGTGATATACTATAAAACTAAAATTGAGTTATTTTCACGTAAGTAGGGGGAATGAGATTTTAAAATCTTTCGAGTCTGTTTTTAACCCTCTTTGATCTTACATTGTTGATATTATGTTTATTGTAACTGTGCCTAGAAAATGTTGTACTGCTCTTGTTCTTATATTTGAATTATATTTATAATGAAATAGAATATACGTAACAATTGAAATGTACTTTATGTTACGTATGTTTCTGGACTATTCTAAATCGTGCGATTATATGTCGTCCTCAAAAACTCTCTTCCCGTGAAAATTTCTCGAATGTTTGCACGAGGAAAGGACAAAAATCCCTCAAGTCAAAATCACAGAATTCATTAATTCCATGCCCCAACAACTTAAATACTTGGCTTCATGCAGAAGGTTGATTAACGAGATGTCCGTCTGTATCCTTTCGTTTCTGTAACAAGTGGATGTAAAATCTTTAAGTTTAACGTCCCATGGTTATGCCGGTTAGGCTAAAGGAGACGGTGATAATGAGAAATGAGTGAAATGGTGGAATGAAGAAAGTGGGAGGATACGGGAGAACCCCGAGAAAACCCACGAGCACGGTGTTTGTCCACCACAAAGTCCACACGGCGCGAGCTGGGATCGAACCAGGGACCCCAAGCACCGGAGGTGAACGCTCTACCACTGAGCGACCGCGCCCCCACAAGTGGATGTAGTTCAATAAGGGAAGAAGTTCATAAATAGAGGTGCTATTTATTTATAACATGTCCCTATACGCAAGAGTAAAAGTGAATATGAAAAGGTGGGGGGACGGTAGGTAGCGGCATGACGTCACGCCGTTCCCCCTTCCTATCTTTGCCCATTGTATATTTTTAGGAACTGGGGGGACGCCGTACATATTTTTTGGAAGTAGGGTTCCGGCGTCCCCCCACGTTCCCCGTCACTTTTACCCCTGCCTATACGGTATATGATATATTTCATTTAACTAGAGTTTAATAAGATCAATGAAACAACTCTTTACACTACGAGATTTTCGTAGCTGATAAAGCAATGTGCAACAATGAAATGTGACGAGTGGTAATGGTTTTGTGTTATTCAGTTAAAAGCAGTAGTGTCGTAAAATAGAGGAGGAAAATGGAAACCTCATTACAATGTTTCGGAAAGACGAATAACTTGCGTGGAACAACATTAAAGTGACACGTGGGAGCAGTGCACAACAATGTTCTCAGGGACTTCGTAACGACCTTTTCGGCAAAATGATAGAATCATATCAGGGGAAAACCCTACGACACAAGATAAACCGTCATTCGTGCACTGAGAAAAATTCGTTATCCAGACAGCGATATGTTGTGCAAATATACAGAATCCTTATGTTTACTAAGGAAATCTGTACGGAACATACGTTATCCATATGCAACAAACGTACTACCCTCTTCCCTCATGCTGCTGCAGAATGTTTGACAATCTTCCGTATTTTACATACGTCAGCTAAATGTTATATAGGCTACGTCCATTTGTATGTGAGATCCTGACTGCCTATATACTGCTCTTTCTTTCGTACGCAAAGCACGTTTATTCGGAATACTTATACGTAAAGTACGTATAAAATATACTATTTCTGCAAAATGTTATACATAATCGCACGTTAAGTCCAGAAACTACAGGATTTACGCATGTAACCTATCTTTTTACGTAGACCACATATTTTTTTCTCAGTGTGATGGTTCCTCCAGTACATCGACAAAAATTCACTGTTGATGGAATACGACGCCTTCCACACGTGTGACAAAAGGTAGAGATCTGGGGCTGGCCGGGCTTGGGTGGGCCGACACTGAGTTCTCTTCAGGTCGGGCCGGGCTGGGACCGATTAATTGCAATTCTTTAATAATTAATGACTTTAGTTAAACGATAATTGGAATAAAGCCAAACGTTGAAGTGTGCCCATGAAAAATGTTACCAAGAATGCAATAGCTATTTACAGTTTGTGTTGCTTATTAGCGGCTCCACTTTCACTATAGAGGATTGCAGGCACTGCGCGGTAAATTGAGCTCTGACCTTGACCTTCACTGAACCCAAAATATGACAAGAAGGGGTAGGAAAGTTTTGCCTGTCCCATATCAATATTGCCATCTTCACTTTATGCTAAAAATCAATTAAGTTAGATTTTTGCTACAGGAAATGGAGTTTTTGTTCTCTCGATGACAGGCGAAATTCTAGGAGGCAATGGTACCATTTGGGAGGCAAGCGTCAGGTTGTGAACCAGAGTTTAGAAAATTTTCCTGAGGGTTAGGTCAAGTTTAATACTAAATTTTGAGAAAGATTGGGGCTCGAGCGAATTTTTTAAAAAATTTATCGGGCCGGGGTCGGGACAAAAACTTTTAAAATTTATCGGGCCCAGGCCGGGCTTGGGTTAAGAATTAAAAAAAATTATGGGGCCGGGCCAGGCTCGGGCCGAAAATCTCCAAAACTTTTCGGGCCCGGGCTGGGCCGGGCCTAGGCACATTCGGGCTGGATTGGGCTTGGGCCGAAAAATTCGGCCCTTGCAGGTCTATAACAGAAGGTAATAGAGAAGGGAGGCGATTCCGCTGAAGATATGTAACATTGTTCTTCTATGCATAAAGTCAGATACGAATTATAACAATGTTGCATTACTTTATATGCAGCTCTTGTATTGCAAAAAAACATAATTCAGAAATTCGCTTTTGCTCGAGAGTTATCGTGGTGGAGTAACGGACGGACGGACATAGTAACATTATCCAATCAAACACGGCCCACTAGCGTGGTACTAAACATAATTCTGACGTAACTAAAGCATGGGTTGATTAGAATAACTAAATCTTTTATTGTTATCAAAAGTAAGCAAGCATGCATAATTAATGTAAAATCAGTTAAAAAAAAGTGAAAATTTGAATTCAAAACCTGATCTCAAAACACACACAGGTAAACAGAGAAAGGAAGTTAAATTAAAACGTATTTTAAGAAGATGCCACCTGCTTTATGCTACTAATACTTGCGTTACGTTGTTCACCTCTACAGAAAAGATCTTGCAAGAAATTCGTTACACATTTTAGTAAATTAAGTCTCCGTGTTTGTGTGTGTATGTGGTTGTACTTTAAAATCACATACCGTTTGACACTTTACAAAATTAAGAAAAAAGAAGTATACAGCAGAACATAATTATTAATATCCTAAACATTCTACAAGCATTTTTATAAACATTTCCTTTTCAGCATTAATTTTCACGGTAAAATCGCCCATGTCCTGTGGTCTCTTTTTTTCTTTTTTTCATACACGGAGCTACAAGCGTAGGGCGAAAAATGCGATATAACTTGTAGTTAACAGGTATAAAAAAAGAAGAAAAAAAACCTCTTGAAACAGGTAGCAAGAAATTCTGTCGTCAAAAGTGAATGAAGCAACTGTGCTAGTTTTTATTTTTTTTAAAACTTGCTTTATTTTCCAGATCGTAATATTTCTCTCTCTCTTACTCTTTCATTTTTACAGACTCTTTTGTCTGTACGACTGTTCTCTATATGCTACTGTGAGTTCTCCACCTTTCCTTTTTCTTTCTTTTATCTCCCTCCCTCCCTCTCGCTCTCTCTCTCTGTGTGTGTTGTATGTGTGTGTTCCTTTTGTTACTAATTCTTTGGTCTTCTCTCTTCACACATCCTCTTCTTCCCTTTCGTACTTTACATACTCTCTCTTATATAAGCGTACAGGTTTCTTTTCTTTCCTGACAGACACAATATATGTGCGGCTCATTTTTTGTAGTGTTCATTGAGGATATACAGTGCATATATATATTACCACCACATACTATGCCACGACCAAACTCCCGCCTATTTAATACCGTCAACTTCACAATGTCGAAATGGGTCTGACACCTTCTTATTCAACTGATGGGATTTTGCTCCTCTACGTAATCATTTGAGTCAGTGTTGCTCATAGTTGCTATATTTCCTAATATACTGTATCTTGACTCTTCTTTTTATTATTATCTTTTAATTAAAAAGAAACATTAAGATAAAATATATGTGTTTAGTACAGAGGTTCCCCACCAAGGGGAGTCAAGAGCGAACAAGGTTGGGGCAAGCTACTGAAAAATAAACTACAATGTAATCTTTGATTTTTACGTCCCACGTTATGTCGGCTAGGCTAAAGGAGACGGTGATGAGAAATAATTGAAATGGTGGAACGAATAAAGTGGGAGGAAACGGGAGAATCCCGAGTAAACCCCCCACACAGTCCACTACAAAGTTCATTTGGCGTGAGCTGGTTCGATCCGATGGACTCCGTGCACCAGAGGTGAACGCTCTACCACTGAGCTACCGCGGCCCCACAAATAAACTACAATCGTAATTATTAGAAATATTGCGAATGTTGTAAAAAAAAGAAGAAGAAGAAGTGTTAAATTAAATAAGAGTACAAACACAAAATAACTATTAAATTAAAAAAATAACACTTCATTAAAATGGTATGCACAACTTTCCCTGGAAATAAATAAAAATTGCGGATAGTTACTTTTATTATTGTTGAAGATTTAAGAATTGAATGTTGCTTTTGAAATTAAAAGAGGTAGGAGGTGAGTATGAAGTATGCAGAGTTCATGAAGGGGAGAACGGAGTATGCGGGGTTTACGAAGGAATGCTAGGTAAACAAGGTTGAAAACCACTAATATAATAAGATTTGAGGATGACGTCACATTTTGTTACAATACAAACCAAATTTGAATTTCTTTCGTTCTATAGGACAACAGACGTCAAAAAATTTTATGTAGGAAGATAGGGCTACATCATTCCGTTTAATAGAAGAAACACAACTTAAAATCATAAACATTTTGAGTCGGCAGAGCGATTTTTATATTTACACTGCTCCCTTGAGGAAAAATGTGTATCTTCACTTACAATGTTTTTACACAAAACTCTTCTAGATTTTAGAACTAATTTTCAAGATCATATTTCAATAATACCCATTTTTGAGTTGTGTCACTATCATATTAAAGAAACTATAAACAACGGATGAGAGGACGATATTATGGTGGATCTAGGAGAAATAGGAATACAAAATAGAAACAGAATTTAGTTGGCTAATTACAGAAGTCAAAATAGAAAGCTTCAGCAAACGTGGTATTAAATTTTGCAGTTCCATAGGCAAGGGCGCCCATCAGGGGGACAAGGTGGGCCCCCTATAGGAAATTGTACTTGGGAATATAGAAAACCCAATAGAATTTTTAAACTAGTTACTGCAAAAGTTGAAACTATATTTGAAATATCGCTTATACTTGCCACCCCCCTTGGAAACCTCAACATGGGCGCCCTTGTCGATCGGCCATTGAGTTAGTTTAGTTAAATACAACAAATCTTGTGTATAACATACCTCCCTAACAGTACTTTTGTTTTCAGAGTATTCACAATGCAAATATTTAATGTGTCATTTTTATTTTAGTTCCTCGTTTGTTGAAATAACAAACCTAATCTATTAGAAACGAATGACTGAAAAGGTCAAGAAGTTTTTAACCCGTGACTCGGACAGACCCGGGGATTTAGGAAGATCCGGAACTCACCAAATGTTGTTATAGGCCTATATATATAAGAATGCTAACGTAATTTTAACAAGAAATAAATTGCACCTACCATCACTTTTTTGAGTATCAGTTTTCGATCAGATTCTTGAATTCCTACTGGATGTTCTTACGATGCAATTTTATTCTAGTATATACCCTTTGCACATTGAAAATTAAATTTCTGTGAACATATGTGAAGAAATTTGAGTTCACTTTACTGTAGCATTCTTAATTTACAACACTGTGGTATTGTAAGTTTTCGTTTTACATGTAGATTCGAAATATGTAATAATATAATGTGCTATTTAAACAATTTTATGTTGAGTTGGCAACACTGTTAACATGGTAGTATTACAGAGTAGATTAAACAATGTTCTCCTGTCTACATTTACATCGTACGAAACTTCAGCATTATGTACCTATTAGTTTAAAAGTTGTAAGACCGTATCAAGGTTAATGGTCCATCCTGTATACATATACAGTATATGGTGAAAGGAAATTATATTTCTACAAGTATAATTTGTCTTACATTAGCCATGTTTCCTTACATTTTCTCCAGTAACAATGCAATGTTTTCTATGTTTTTTTTTTTTTTTTTTTTTTTTTTTTTTAATATGAGCCTTACACTCTTCATCCTCCAACAGAAAAGGATTAAGGAACGTTTTTTGTCCGACTTTTTCTAAAGGAATCTAAATCCGTATAAAAAAATGAAATGAAATTTTTGAGTTTTACGTCCTACGGTTATGCCGGTTAGACTAAAGGAGACGATTATTATTATTATTATTATTATTATTATTATTATTATTATTATTATTATTATTATTATTATTATTATTATTATTTGTAGTAACCTTGCGTAACCTAATCGCTAAAGCTCTCGTCTTTGGTGCAAGCGGTCCCGGGTTAGATTCCCGGTGGGGACACTCGCTTGAAAAAGTGTAAACGCTTTTTCAGGATAGCAATTCTGAGTGAGGTATTCCTTGGTTTTCCCCATTCACACCAGACAAATGCTGGAATGATTCCTATCTTCCTCCCTTTTCTTCGGATAGTGTGATCGCCGGGGTACGTCATGCCTCATACGTGACGGGCTAACATGGTTCATAGATGCTGAAAGCCCCGAAGTCTAATTCCTAATTCTAATCGTATTATTTATAAGAAAAAAGTCTGAACTTTTGATATTTGTTAAATTCTTAACGGCTTTTGTTCACTAATGGGCGATTCTCAGCGTGACGCACGGGACATTTGTACACAAAAACTGCTTTTCTAAACAAAAATGTATTTTCAAATAAAATAAAAAGTATGTCAAAATTAGGGGGGAAATTATTAGTGCATAGTTAAATAAAATGAAACACTCAAAACAATTGCAAATTTGAGTTATAAGCCAAAATTAAGCGTTACGCACGGGACTCAGACAAAAAGCTCTTTTGACAATCTCAATTTCATTGGATATTCTCTGCGATTTATGGCAGCATTTTCATTTTATATGCCATTACTTATATTCTACATTCATTCTCCGTACTATGCATTATATTTTTAAATTGGAAAATAGAATTTAATTAGCTTCACATTATGTTTTCTTTTTCGACTCACCGTTACGCACGGGACAGAAAAGTAACCATGCATTTGTTTGGTAGTTCTAAGACTGTTATTATGCAATATCCTTACTAAAGAGATTGATATTTTAAGATTAACATTTGGACATTAACAAGCATAAAAAAATTGCATCCATAATTTAATTTAAATGAATTAAATTACATTTCAAAGTATCAAAGTCGAACTTTGCTAGGCAACTCGCTTAGTGTTATTACCATGTCTTTGGGGTATTCGTCTGAGTGCTGATTGATGGCGTTCAAACCACATAATGTTGTTCAACTGTTGTGCTGCTCGATCCTCTGTAGTACCTACCAAACGTTGAGTCGTTTGAACGCTGCCATTATCAGATGAAATGCTGGAAAGTGAATTGAAGGGAGACAGTTGGTTTTTGGTTATTTGGTATGATTGATTGTTACTCCACAGTGAAGGTTTGCTTTAGTGTGAGTTTTTTAAGTAAGTAATATGGATTCACAGCCAAGTAACTCTGTTCCAAGTAATATTGTCAGAAATGAACTAAATCGATCATCAAAAGCAATGAGTGGCGCTGAAAAGGCAAGAAGATGTAGACTTAAACATAGCAACAAGATGAGACTGAAAAATAAAGTGAGGATGCAGCGTTATAGGCAAGTTAAAGGATTAACTCTTTTCCTCTTATGTTCCTTTTGCGAAACTCATTCCACATTGTTTCGTTGTTGACCATTTAGAAGAGGAAAACACTCTAAAATGTGAAGAAGAACAAGGTAATTCAAGTTAGATTGGTTCAAGTAAAACAAAAAGAGTGCCAGTGTACAGAATAATATATTCATCAAGTGATGAGAGCGACATTAATTCAGAATACAACTTTGAACACGATGTTCATAATGATATTCGAACTCTCCAACTGTCGAGCTCAGAATGTGCAATATTAGAGCAGGTGTATTTCTCCTAGTGAAATTTGATTGGGGTTCTTCCAAAACTAAGATTAAACATCGGTATGTATGTGTGTCTGAAAGTGATGTAGAAGAAAATGGGGACATTATAGAGTAACAAATCTGAAATACATGTACAACAGTTGTATATACAAAGTTTTGTTTTGATGAAAAGAACAGATCTTATGTCTCATTCGATCAAGTTTTAAATATACTTCAAGCACCTAATTTGCTGATAAAGGATGAAAGAATATACTATAAAGTTTCAGAACCAATAACCGTTTTTGTAAAGAACTAAAAAGTTTTGAAGCGAATCCATTTGCACCCCCCCCCTACAAGACTGTCAAACCAACTTAGATAACTTTCTTTCTAATGAAAAGAAAAAAATGTGATTTATCATGATAATTTGTTTCTAAGCCTAGTGGTAAATGTTTCTATGTAACGTAGACGTTTTTGAGAGTTATGTCTAGTTATATTTGATTTAGTTTCTCTCAGCAAATTCATGTTTCTTTGAGTTAATATAAAAGTTTATTGTTCATTATTTAACCTCAATAACAATAAACAGGTATTGAAATCTTAATAACTTAATTTTATTCACTTCCTTGCATAAATCTGTAAATGTCCCGTGCATAACGTTACGCACGGAACAACATTTCTATACCTCATGAAATAAATAAGGAGGATAATAAACAAATTTAATAAGTACCACTAACAAGCTAATAATAATTCTACTTTGGAGCAAAAGTTTCAATACTTTATCTTCTATAATTACAAAGGAAACACGAAAAATACATGTTTTCCGTTACGCACGGGACAGCAAAACATGACATGAGAAAACTACGATTTCTGCCTACCAGAATCAAACATTAATTAAAACAAAATTGTCAATTTTTTGCCAAAGGTCCACTTCATATTTTTTGCTATTGTTCATATAATTACAGATTTAGAATTTAGTTTGAAAATTATTTGAAAATTGGGATACGTGAACAGCATTGAGCATGGTGTAGAACAGACAAAGTTTATGTGGTCAAAACCTAGTAAATATATTTTACAAAAAGATTTTAAATGTCTCAGTATATAGTTACACTATTTCTTAATAGAAAAACATAAACATCATAGTTTCAAATTAATTTTGAAAATTTACTGACAATGGACCACTTGCCAGAGAATTGCCCTAATAAGAAAAAAAGTCTCACAGGTTATGAAATCGCAAACGTCCCTAAAAAATTAGTCTATCGCCCCCCATTCACCTCTTCCTGGTAACTGTAGCGCCCCATTTGGAAACAAGAACCCCTCCTAAGGGGCGTTAAGTCCCACGTTGAGTACCACTGGTGTAGGTAATGTAGATTGAGAGACAGCCAATGAAATTAAGGTTATTTAGGCTTGACGGTGATCTGCCTTGAGTGCAGTATAGAAGTTGAGTACAAGTGACCAGTGAGTTGATTAGTGGTTTATCATTTTGTAACTCAGCCCAACTCATAAGGTAACAATTGTGTGTAAGTAGATAGTTATATCACCCCTCCCCTTGCGGAAAGTACAAGTTAAATCTGGTGAATTATACTAGAAGCTGAAACTTATTTTTTAAAAAAATCGAAGGCAGTTTTTCAATTTTCTAAAATTGTTTTAAGATTTTCTTAGTATGTTTCTGTTCTTTCGTTTACGAATTCTGTGGTCTTCTCTTATATTTAGTTCTTTGGATTCATACTCCAGAAGAATTATCAGGGTAAAAATAGGTATAAATACGTAAACGACTGTTGATATAAAACAATAAAGTCCATCACAATAAAATTGCTTAATGAAACAATTTACGGCTCTGTTTTAGACAGCAACAATCTTTTATACTCCTTTTGACCCAATTCAAAGAATATTTTTCCTTTGATAACACATAGCAGTAATGCAGTTGAGTTATAAGCAAAAGTAAAGGTGAACTCTTAAGAAAAATGCAAATAGTTTTAATAATACTGTAAGTTTAACAGCTCTAAACTACTACGGTGCAGCGTTCGCTGTGCTAGATTTACTAAACTGAAAAATCCCAAAAATTCCAATGAGACACTTCATACATACCTGGCAACACCTTTCTAATGTGTCCCAGGTATTTTTTGTCATTCTTTTCCCCCTCTCTCTCTACTTCTTTGTGACTGTACCTGACAAACAGTTCTCCCTCAGCGCCTTTTTTCTTCTTTTTCTAAAGAGTATTCTTCACTAAAGATGTGTGTATATGCTATGTTGACCTAATCTGAAGATTTATATTTCTTAAAAGGTTCGTTTATCCAAAACCTCAAATTGTTGTGAGTATCTTTATGTACGTAATAGTAAATATATGGGGAAGGAGGAGGCAGGGATGAGGATGGAAAAAAAAAAAAAAAAACTCGCGTAAAATTATCGGCTAATCATTCTAAAGCACTTGACGTTTAGTTGAAAACGAAAAAAAAAAAAAAGAAAGTCCTCACAAACGAAATGTACGGCGTACAGAATAAGAAAAGAAATAGTGGTGAAGAAGGTGTATCTATTGCAGAGAAGTCACTACGCTTGTTAGTTGCTTAATGGAGTAGGTGTATCATTTATCATCTTAAAGCATCTTCGTTGGCGAGAAGGGGGGAGGATTCGGATGTAAAGGAAGGTGTTTGCCTCCCATCGCCATATCTCGAAGAAAAAAGAGCTGTTTTGTGAAAGAGTCCAAAATGATAGGACAGCACGGTGGTCTACCAGTTGAAGTTGGTCACAAAAAAAAAAAAAAAACTACTTTTGCTTCAATGATTTGGTGGACCTTGGTCCTTACTTCAAACTATCAATGGCAGTCTCCCTCTCTTTCTCTCTTTCTCTCTCTCTTTTGCCTGTGTCAAAAGAATACCATAATTTATCCTCCCCGTATATATATTTCTCTCTCTATGTACACACACATACATACATGCAGGTATTCGGCGATTAATCATAGCTTAATAAATGATGGGCTAGTGTAAACAAGTCTTTATCACATTATCGTCACTTGGGAGCCTCTAAGAATGGTCCTTCATGCCTAAAGTGGTTAAGAAAAGGCCAACTAACCAGCTTCTGCTGCTAGAATTGATGGCCACACAAACAGAAGAGGAAAAAGAAAAGTTAAAAATAATAATAATAATAATAAAGTTCGGCCATTTTGCGGCTTCACTTCTTCTTCTGTAACCTATTGCTATAGCTTTCACGCATCTGTGCGTGTGTGAATGTGTATACGAGGGTGAATTGTAAGCATATATGTGTAAATGTGTGTGTGTGTGAGCTAACAATTGTCTTTAATTAGCGGTTGAAAGGCTAGGACCCACCAGGCTGACTTGTCACCATAAGCTTGTTAGCTTTCATTTTCACTTCACTTCAGATTTTTTCCTTTCTTTCTTTTTTTCTTTCCTTTTTTTTGCCAGGTCAGAAAACTAAACCCCCTGCTGACAAGCCAAAAGAAATGAACGTGCTAATAAGATACCCCCTCCCCTTTCTTTCCTTCACTCACTCTCAAAAACATAACGGATACAAACAAGAATTGCTTCAGTTCAATAAAGACTCTTCAGCAAAAATTATAATAAAACATCGCCACATTTCCTCCAATCATTCTAATTTAACATTACTATAATGATTATTTTTAAAATACTACAGAACTCGTTTGACCTGAACTAAACTTGGCATAATACTAATTCTATCGTGATCAAACTTGACAGTGAGGTAAACCTTGAACTATAATGCCTATATGAAATACTTTCCTGGTTCCGGACTTACGATCCATCAAATACCGAAATGTGGTTTTTATGAACTTAGATTTTCGCGAAAAAAAATCACACCATTTTCTATCCTTGTAATATGCCATTACAGTCTAATGAGATTATGGTTTTTAATAGGAGGGTGCCCGAAATTTTTTGCACCGACTGTACTTGACGTTTAACAAAACATTTCTGGCTGTCCTATAATTCGTAATATTGTTTGTTATTCTATTTCAAATTAACATGGAAAACTGTAAAAAATTTATTGGGAATTATAGTTTTGGGAATCAATATCTTTATTTATATTTTAAATTAGTTACAAGTCTTGTATATGGATATGTAAATGGATTATTACAATTCTTACGGTGTCAGTGCTATCTGAAAACATAGGTCCACTATTGGACGGAACTTTCCAGATCAAATAACCAATCTAAAATTCGACAGAATTTTCAGGACCACCCTTCACCTCTCTTTTAGATACCTAGGTCCTTCTAAAATCTAGTTTAATCCAGATTTTACCAAATTTTATTCGTTTCAAAGCCCCACCGCCAAAAATGCTTTGTTTTGATTGGATGATTTACCCACGCTATGATATTAGAGCGCGATTATTCCATTCCATGCCGGGAAATTTTACTGACAACAGCCAGATTCAGATCTTCCAGCGCAGAAAGGAAAAAAGGAGCTAGAAAAGCTGCAGTAAAAGGTAAAACTAATATAATAGTTGAATAACTACCAAGCAGGAAGCTAAGGAGCCATAAATTTGCTAGATTTACATAGTAAAAACCGGACTGAGGAACTAAAATAGGAAGCATAACTCGGTGACGCCATGTTTTGCCGATGTAATTAGTGGTGGACAGGTTCTGTGAAGTGCATCAGTTTGCGAGTTGTTTTCAGGGATCCACAAACAGTTTCGGAGGAGTAGTGTTTTCTCCCTTAAAATATTTTTATCCTTAAAATCTATTTCTTTTCGAGTTACGTAAGGCCTGCCCCACTACCTTTGTTTTCGTGTATGTAGCGGATGTAATTTCTTTTGTATTTATTCATTAGTAACATGGCGGTATTTAATTTCGTTGTAGTTAAGATAGGTAGAATAATGCATGTGTAAATTTACAGTAAGGGCTCCTATCTGACTCCCAAATTGGGAGTACGGCTTCCAGCGGGATGAGTTGAACATGTAGTTTGTTCCGGGTTCCTGCCCCTTCAGGGCAGGGGTCCTATTGTTAGTTAATACTTCGATATGTCCCCTCAGGGCATTGATTAAACAGGTTGAGTAAAGAATGTGATTTAGTAAATATAAGGGCCAGTTGGCCCTGTTCATTTCTTTCCTTTTCCTTTCGAGCCGATTTAACATGGTAAAATATGAATGTTTTCTGTGTATATTTATTAGTATAACATGTATTAATGTAGTGTGTAGTATGAATGTGGCATGTATGTGTTCGTAATGTAGAAACATGTTCTAGTAGTAGTAATTGTGATAGTTAAGTGATGAAAGAGTGTGTGAGATAATTAAATATGGACAGTGTAGTATTTACTATGCGATAAATTTTTTATTATTCCGTCATTAAGTGAACGTAATATAGTATAATAATTCCGTGTACAAGGTCACATTCAGTTGTTCAAGGGTTGATTATATCGTCGCTAGCCCTAGTGTCAAAAGTCAGTACTAACCGCCATTCTTCGGTCGAGGTGCTTAGTGATTTAGTTTTCATGAAATTGACCTTTCTTTCCGAAATAAAACCTAGAAGGTATAATTCACAGCCCATATGAATGTACAGTTAGGTCAAGTGACCCAAAATTAATATATTCTGAAAATTTCAACATTCTGCCTAGTCTAGAAATCGAGATATTTAAGTAAATAAACAATACGTAAATTTTTAACAGAAGTCGGGCGATATGATGCTAGTTCTTCGCTTTGAAATTATAATAAATGTCCATTTTTCCTTCGTGGCTGCAGAAGTTCATTGTTGCTGCAGAATTTCATAAACATTAAACATTATCGCAGATAATTCTAATTTCAGTGAACATACGTAGGATTTTTTTTTCGTTCTTAATAAAGCTACCAGGTATTACATAGTACAGTATAACCTCGTTAACACGAACTCGCTTAAGCCGAACACTCGGTTAGGACGAACAAAATTTCGGTCCCGGCATCGCTGTACGTTATCTTATAGGAAGTTTTATCGGTTAACACGAATTTCGGTTAGCACGAATTACGAACTAATTTTTAGTCCCTTGAGTCAGTAAAGGTCTTGATTTAACACGAACTTTCAATCCTTTTTTTTTTCACATCATTTTTCTTATTTCAGATTTCACTCCAGATCAGTTTTTGTCATACAATATTTATACAGACGAAAATTGCCTCGTAAATAAGAGAAAAACCAGAAACAGGTATCCTTCCTCTCTATGAGGTGTTGATTCTGTCCTCCGTCAAGCGCTGAACATGCAGGTGCTTGGCACACGAGATGGCGACAGCTCGAGACAAAACATCTCTCCCCTGTAAGGCCAAACTGGTGACAGCAATCATAAATACCTTTCCGTTACTAGCGGTACTCACCCTGCTAGCGGAGTTATCAATTTTATAACTTGACCTGAATTTTCTGCGTGGAAACTTTTTTTTAATCTTCGAAGATAGGACAATAAACTTACTGTAGTGTTTTCACTTTTCAGAGGATGGTACCGAGACCGATACTAGTCTCGATCTCGATCTTAACTCGAATTTGAGACCGAGGACTGCTTTTCGAAATCGAGACGAGACCGAAACTTTGTCTCGTCTCGAATTTGGAACCGAGACGAGACCGAGACTACTCAGTCTCGTCTCGATACCATCTCTAGTGTTTTCTATGACATACATAATATACTGTAGTGGTATGTATAGTCTGTATACTGTAGTGCTTATGTATGGAGAAAATGTATTCGAATAATAAAATTTGGGTCCCCGGTTAACACGAATTCTTTTAACACGAACTCCTGATTTTTCAGTCCCTTGGAATTCGTGTTAACGAGGGTTTACTGTATTGTGTGTGTGGTGAAAGAGTCTTGAGTTCGAGTGAGGTTGTCGTGCGGTGATCGGAATGGGAAATGTTTGTAGTGATTATAGATTTTAAAGTATTATGATGAAATATGTATATAGGCTGGGCGTAGATAGAGGAAACAGGGTGTTTGTAAAATATAGCGTCTTAGTAAATGAAAGGAATGATGATATGAATATTAATATGAATATGAATATGAAAGAATATGAATATTGTAGTAAATAAATATAGAAGATAGGACACCCATATAGTTAAATATATATATATAGTAGCCCAGTGAATACTTCGCCGCGTGTTGATATATAGATATTGAATAGATACGTGTAGCTACAAACATCTCGGGTTCTGACCCCTGCACCATGATATCACGCGGACAGGAGGGCGATATATATATTCGGACTATGGTAATACTTTGTAGTTTTATGTGTTATAATAATAATCAACCATAGTAATACCATCTGATAGAATGGGTAGCATCATATAATCGTTGACTAGACATATTGAATAATAAATTATGAAAAGACAATAGTAGTTATACAACAGGGCTGTAGTGAATCATATCTTCTGGTCGGTTTTAAAAATAGAATGTACCACTCCGTGAGATTTTTTTTTCCTTCACGTTACCTACTCAGGCTAGCTTACAATGTTCATGGAGGCGACAGTTCTGACAGGGTTACAGAATCAAAACAATTAGTTATTGAAATTTATTTTACCGTACCCGGGCATCGACCTCTTCCCCCTTGAATATTTTCGTTTTCTTTTCTTAGTTTCCAAACTAGATAGTGATGGAAATTAATCGATGCCTCAGAATTTAGCGCATTCTGCGAAGGGGAACTATCGGTGAGGTTTGGCAATAGAAATCACCGATCCAAAATCCAGTTTATTTAATATTTTTTTTTTATTTTGGCAAATCATTAATTAGGGATATCTTAGCTATTACTTTTACTCTAGTTTCATTACTGTCCTAGAACCTCCTTAGTTCTTCTGAGGGGTCGAATGTTTTTTTTCTTACTTAGAGATTTCAAAATTGGGGACGCAGTTACCTGGTCCCTTCCCCCTCTCCTTTTATCCTGCTGGTTTGGGCCGGATACGGGGCTCGGATTTCAATCTTACAACCAAACTCTTGTGGGATTGGGATCTGATGGACACAGAACTTGCATCCTTGGCAGCAGGGCGCCCCTTGAGTCTACGTATTTGAGTAGACCACCCTTTTGGCATATTAAGAATATTTTGGCTATGGATTTGTTGAGAGCGAAATTCGACTTCTATCTTTGTAGCGTTAGTTATTTCTCACTTAAGTCTTTGACGCCCCTATTCTTCGTCTTCCTTCTTCTCTATCTCTCTCTCTGTCTTCATTTCTTCAAGTTTTTTTTTTAATTTTTCAACCTCCCCCCCCGATTTTGAACTTGTTGCTTACGATTTATTTAACGTACAACTCTGATCTGAAATTACCAGCTGAGACGTTGCAAGACACGATTCATGAATGGAGTAGATAATGATTGGGTCCTCCATCACATTTTGACCTATCGCTGAAATGAACAAAGACTTAGTATTTGACGACACTTCGATTACGTTCTTTCACCGTCGTTCCTCTTAAGTTTTTTTTTTGATCCATTGGTCACTTTCCTTTCTGTTTTGGTTTTCGATTACCTTGTAGTTGATCTGGGCCCAGAAATTGTACTTTGGTTTATCTAGTTATATCTTTAGAAATGCTCTGTGTTACGTGCCTGCCTCACAAAGTTTTTTTTTTCATGATTTATGCACGAATTGATTATATAAAAGTGAAAAATTTATAGATGCGCGGTATCAGGTAGAAAAGCGATTTTCTTTTTCATATGTAATGTCGGAAGTCATTTGTTTTGGACAATGTTGCAACCTTTTCAGAAATTATTGTTGGGGTGATTAATTTAAATGTGTGCGCATTTATTATAAATATATATATACATAGAAATGAATACGTCGAAATGTATATGTACTTAGTATGTGAATATGATTTTAAAGTGAAAGTATGATATTAAATATATTATATGAATATATGTAAGAGCGCTCGTGTCTGTCCCCCTAAACGTGTGTTGGTTGCTATAGTTTACCAGTAAGTTCTCCGACGAATGTAAGAATGTAGATTTTGTTAAGAATACCGCCGTGCACTCAAGTAATTTTCCTTTTCTTTTGAATAAATGTAAATGATACCTTATGTAATTATGTAATGGCATGTATTGGAAAGTAACGGCAGGTCTAAACGTAACTCACATCATAACGAATATTATCCCTGAACGACTAACCAAAAACCATTGTGGAAAGTGTACCTTGAATCCTTCTCACCTGCATATGTATCCTGTGACTTGACCAGTTTTTTTTTTTATCCTCAATTTAAACCTTCATACTCCGTACACCTGCGGGAGATCGTTTTTAAAATCCGAATCATATATACATATATACGAAAGTGATCCTAAAGAAAGGTCTCATGACGTGTCCCAGTGTTAAATAAATAACTTAAAACTATTCAAATAATAAGTTTGGAAATGGATCGTCTAAGAGGAGAAACATCCTCTAGTGAAAGTTATTTTCTCAAAATCCCTAGATGGGTAAAGCGTCGTAGTGTGCGATTGCAGACATAAACTGTTAAGAGTTACAAACCAAATATAGACGATGAATGGTTTTTGTAAACCAATAGTTAGATATATATATAGATATATAAATAAACACAAACTAAGTTAAATGGAGCGAAATGTTTTGGACACTGTACGAGTAGTGCGTGATTTGTGATTTGAACGCTCAAAATCATTAATATTTTATTACCCAATGTGAGGTAGAGACTCATATAAGTTTTAATACACCTAAAAGTTTTTTTTCTTTCTTTCCTCTTTGTCCATATTTTTTTTTAAAGTGAAATAAGTGTCTCCTTTGCGTATGTGGCAAATCATAAATTTGCTTTAGCATGCCTAAGATATGATACATGTAAATAATTTTTTTTCTTTCCATTTGTCAATATGATTGAATATATAAAAATTTACTAAAATATAACACTATGTACTCTAATAATATATAACCAAGAACTTGTGCTTTTAAGATCTTCGTTGTAATTAATTTTTTTTTCACTATGAATGTAATAAACTATTTGTATCTTTGTAGTTAGTCGGTTTCCTTTAAACATATATACACTGTCCTGAGTGAGTGAGCGTGTGAATGCATGATGGATTTAATTTAAGTAATTTGTGTGATATCATTTGTCATATTAACATCTGCAATATATGTGTCATGTTTTAACATATGTGTTAAGGTAAATAACCTAGGTCATGAAGGACCGTCACTAACGGTTTAAATCGGCTCTAGGAGTGAAACAAAAGTAGCAGGATGAGCCTAAAGACGACATCTTTCTTCCAGGAAGCTGAGACTCTTATTGATACAATACATAAATTTATATTGAGTTTATAAGTTTGATTTTTTTTCTCTTTTTTCTTGGCTAATTCATATGTGTGGTCGATCCTAGAGAACAGAGTTCAGATCCTGTCACGGTCGCCAATATTGAAAGAAAACTTAAAAAAAAATATGTGTCTATTCCGAAGCATTCCAAAATTGATTAGTCGTTAATAACATTTAGAATGATTCATCTTTCTAGGACTTTCCCGACCTTTTACTATATTTCCGGAATTATCCAGTAATCTGTTTCTTATTAAAATACCCTACTTCTTTTTCTTTCTTCTTTTTCTACCTCCTTCTTTTACCCTTCTACTTTCTTCTCTTTCTTTCCTATTTCTAAATGAAAGAAAACGGAGTCATGATTGAGAGTAGTCGCTATTGACACGGTCAATAAGTTGTTTAGCTGAGTTTTCTTCGGGAGTCCGATATGGGATAATTAACAATAACCAAAAGTTTAATTGAAATTTACTTTATTAGAGAATAATCTGGATTTCAATTAGTAGGCGATGTTTGGTAATCGCCCTCGTTCAAAGAGAATTAATTTTAGCGACTCCAGTACATTGCACTATTTTCTTCGTTTACTACATATTTTTTTTAAGTTTTCTTTCATCCTTATGATCTACAAATCCAATCTTGACCAAATTTGACTTTTCAGTGGACATTACCATGGTTAGTAAGCATACGAAGCATTTTCCTGCGTAGACCTTCTGTTCCCGAATTATTGACTATCAAATTTGGAAGTTTAGACAGTCAAATTTTCACGAAAAGAAAAAAAGTAAATCACTTACTGCTATTTAGTACAATAAATTGATGAAAATGAGTGAAACAGAAGTATTAAACGTTAACTTATTTGCCATCACGGGAGGATATTTGACAATAATGCAAGTAACCAGTGTGGGTATCAAACATTCTCAGCCTTTGAAGACGAGGCATTGAAGTAAATTTTAAGTTTCTCGTGAACATTATCCATAAACTGGAATTCCAGGTGGAGGATTGCACCCTTAGGGTTTATCCCGATGAAAATAAACCATATTGGTAAATCTATAAATACAGTGTATACTTATAATAAAGATCTGCAGAAATCAATTAAGGGCGGATTTTTTCTAATATAAACTCAAAACATGTAATAGCTATATACAGTGGCGTATTTAGGATTTTGTTTCGGGGGGGGCTATGCACAACACGTGAATAAGCTCTTATATTTTTCCTTTTGGATTCTGACAAATTTTAATGAAGTTGTGCATATAACAAATTTATTTCGGGGGGCGGCTTGAGCACTATAGCCCACCCCCTAAATACGCCACTGGTTATATACCACAATTTCATGTTATTTTTGACATATTTTTACCTGGGCGTTTTGACAGAATAATTGACAGTCATTAGTTTCAATTTCATTGGAAATTCTTTATAGGTAAGGAGCTTGTTTACTATAAGGGCAATTCAATAAGTAAAAGATCGCATTTGATTTAATTGCAGTCCACAATAGGTACATGGTTTATTATGAAACTGTTTTTTTGTGAGATCATCCCCCTTTTTAATGCTTTTCCATCTTTCTATTAATTTTTCTTTTTCTGCAAGAAACAGTTTGAGTGTGACCAGGACCGGATTAACCCATTTGGAGGCTAGTTATGCGCACAAGACAAGATTTGAAGCTGTCTCGTCTCGAAAATGTTCTGCAAAAGCGATGTCTCGACTCGGAAAAATGTATATTTCTCTATTGGAAGAGCTTTGTCTCGACTCGAATTTTGTGAGAAAAATTCTATCTCGACTCGTCTCGTGCGCACTCCTACTGGAGGCTTGGGGCTACAAAAAATATGTGGCCCCTATAAGAGAATATGTTTGATATACGTATTTGGTCATATTTTATTTTATGATGATGACTATCTTTATGATTCTTTTTAGATAGTAAGTAATTTTGAGATTTTGATCAGAGTAGAGGCCCCTGTCCACCTGGAGGCTCGGGGCTACAGCCAGGCCCGTATCCAGGGGGTCTATGGGGGTCGGGCCCCCCTAAATTGTTGCTGGCCCCCTAAAATGTTCACGGTAGGCTTGCAAATGAACTATAATATGGTGATGAACTATAATATGGTTGGATCGCCCCCCCCCCCAAACTTCAGCCGGCCCCCCTACTCAGAGCCCTTTTAACCCGGCTCTGAGTGTGACGGAAGAAATGCATCTGGAAACTTTTTTAAAAAAAGTTTTTTGTAGCCACTGATACCTTTTTGTTTCACTCATACGACTTGCACCAATAATGTTGGATCATTCTGCTCTATTCTTTCTTGCTATCGTCTCATCATGTGAACATAAGAGTAACTTAGGAGAATCGTTTACAGTAAATTTTTAAGATTTTGACACTACGTATAACCTTACCTTTAAATATACTTGACAAACAGTAGAAAGATACACAATTTTGTCTATTTTGTTAACAGATACGAAAAATATGGACTTCTGAGTCAGAAAAAGGAAATCTTTTTTGTGTGTGTGTTTGTCGGGATGTCTTCAAAAGAGGGGCGTGATGTTTGAAGACACACACACACATAGAAATACAAACACAAACGGACACCTGGTCTTCAGCACACATATATCATTTACTCAGTTTTCAAAGGAAAGAAGAGCCCTCAATTGAAAAAGGTTTTTGCGGAAGACATTTTCTTCTCTTCTTCTGAAATGTGACTTTCGTTTCCCCCATCTTCTTTCATAACCTCTCCCCTTTCTTCCCCGCACGCACACCCAAATCGTACGTTTCTCTTATTTAAAAGGTTCATATGTTGAGGTTCGAATAGCGTAATTTGTAGGATCCATAGCGCCTCGTGGGTGGTTTCAAACAGGGTGGTCTTCTCCCTCCCCTTTTTTTTTTACTTTTCAAGCTCACCAATCCTCCCTCCCTCATATTTCATGTCTTTTCTCCTTTTTGTATAAAATACGATCTGTATTCCTCTTTTCTGTGTATAAAGATCTAATTATCCCCACATTGAATGACACTTCGAGTCTTTGGATACCGGTACACTACAAAACTTGTACTTTTCGTAAATTTACTGTGTCAAACTTTAGTGTTTTAATAAAATGTTCAGTTTTTTATTTCAATTTTCTTTACGAAAATTGATCACAAGGGCTAGTGCATTATATGTGAAGTAAACGAAACTTTTGCGATCTTGATGAGGCTTGATATGGTTGTAGACAGGGACGTACGAAGGGCATAAGGTCCTGGGGATCAAGATCCCCCCGAAATCCTGACTTTTCTGTGAATTTAGTCTAATTTTAGGGCTGAGTTTACAAATTTTAATAATTTATCCTCATATTGAATTTGAATCCCCCCACCCGAAGTTTTTGAACCTCCTTTCAAAATTAATTCCTGTGTACGTGCCTGGTAGTAGTCCGAGTAGACCGAGCTTAGCAAACATACGAAATGATGTGGTCTACAGTCCTTTGATTCCAGAGTTACAGGTCATCAAAGTTGGGAGTTGGACTAAAGACGGAGTAGTGATGAGCAAAACCAGTTTTTATATTAAAAAAAAAAAAAAAACGGAAACTGGTTTCTAGAAAAACCGAAATCCGAAAAACCAACATTTCGGTTTTCTTCAAAACCAGTTTCGGTTTTCTCCAAAACCGGTAGGGCTTTCTAAAAAAAAGTTTCGGCTTCGGCAAAAATCGCACTGGTTTTAGTAAAAACTAGAAAAGCAAAGCTGTTTTGGAAAACACAAAACTATTTCTGTGAAACGGAATCGTTTTCCGGAGAACAAACGAAACATATTCTGGTCAGAAATAGAGTCAGTTTTGGAAAAACTGAAACCGGTTTCGATGAAAAACTGAACCGGTTTTGGAGGAAAAGAAAGTGGTTTCGGTGAAAACCGGTTTCGGTTTTCCTAAAAACCGGAAACCAACAAGCCGCTTTTTGTGCCCACCACTAAGACGGAATGAACCAGTGGGCCGTGGGTCAATACTTCGTGACCCACTCCGACCCACCACCTACTGTGACTCACTATGATTAATTCTGCCCAAACATGATTCACTCTGACCGAACATAACTCACTCTGACCGTACATAACTCACTCTGACCTACCATCCACCATGATTTACTCTGACATACTACCTACTGTGACCCACCATGACTCATTCTGACACATGAACCCACCATGATTCACTCTGACCTACCACTCATTTTGATCCATCGACCCACTGTGAATCAGTCAGACCCACTGACCTACTACCTAATATTGAAACACTCCACTATGGCAATTAAACAAAAGCCGAAACTAGATCGTGGAAGATTTGTATGAATTACTGGTATCCATTAAACTTTTCTTAGAGGACTTACTGATTTAATCTTCCACTTCCGTCTGTTCCTTAATAACGTTCCTTGAAATATATATAAATTACTAAAATGAAGAGTAAAAAGTATGCTGGATTTAAAATAACATCATTGCGCTCGATATGGTATCACTGTTCCTGAAACATTTTTGCAAATATCTTTCTGCCGGGTTGTTTCAGCAAGTGTGAAGCTCACGTAGCTAGATGAGCGCGTTACTTTCAAATGGGAACTCCACTGGTCTATTTCAGCCATATTGAGACATATTTCTTGATATTTCTCTTGTAGGCTGTTTGACGGAGACACAACTTTTCTTCCCCAGTTTTGTAAAATAAAGTTACAGTATTCAGAAATTTTGAATCTACCACTATTGCTTTTATATATTTTTGTAGAACATGAAATGTATATTGATTCTTACTATAATAAGCAAATTCTAAAACTACGTTCGTTTAATTTGAAATGGTAGACAGTGTCTTATAGCACAATGCGCTACTGCCGAGGAGTCCCTGTACCCTAAGTTTGAGTATCACAGGGAACAATGTCGGTGTAATTTTAGTTGTGGTAATGGTAACTGTATCATGTTGTTTTGAACTACTTTTTAAATAACATTATTATTTAATTTTAATAATTGCATGTTAAAACTATTTTGTTTATTACAAACTAAATACAACTATTATTTAAAAAGTAGTTTACAGGATTCCAAGACAACATGATATTTAATCAAATGCAGTTGAGTTCGTTCCTGTAGTCGCTGCCTTAACTTAGATTTTTGGGGAAAATGTTATTCTGGCAACACTGTAATTTCTATGGATGGCAACATTGAAAATTCTTCAGTTCATATTTTGAGTTGAGTTGATTTTAGTTTAGCGTCCCTTTTAGCAGCTATGCGATAAGAGATGTGGACCTACTGATTAATGTGGAATCCGAACCACATGGGCTCTCGCCGGGAATCGAACCCGGGTCTCCCACGCCAAAGGCGCGTATAGTTTCATATTTTCTGTTGTAGATTAACATTATCTATGATTGTGGTAAGTTGCATTTCATTATCTCCTTTCACTTATGAAAAACAAGCAAAAGAAAAATTTAAAAAATTGTATTACTGTACTTTTAGTACGGTATGTCATGCGCTCGGCCAATGCTATTCAACCGGGGGTACGCGTACACCTCGGAGTACGCAATAATTTTCCTGGGGGTACGTAATTTCGAATATTTATTGAATGATCGGTGCTATTTCACAACTTCTCCCATTTCAATTAACATATTTGTGTGAACAAGGTTTCTCTGCATTAACATCAGTACAAACGAAACACAAAAATTGCTTGAATCCAGAAGCAGCTCCGATTCTCACACTCTCGAAGATTCGACTAAGAATCGAGGAGCTGGCGACCTGGAAACGAGCTGTCATCTCATTAATAGCTTAGTTCTTAAATTACTTTTAGATTTTGAATTTGTAATATTGTCCTCAGTGTGCGAGGAGGATGAGGGGAAAATCCCGGCAGTAGAACTGGATGTTTCCCATAAGTTTTGGAATTTCTGATGTTAAGTTTTTGGGATGTGCAATTTATCTCCCTGTAAATAGTCTTTTGATTGGCACTTTGATTGTCCTTTGTTGGGTCTCTATTTGTCCCCTTTTTAATCAACAGAACATATGTATTAAGTTTAATAAGTTCATTTCGATTTAATTTCTTTTGAACAGCTTCAGGGGCACATAATTGGATTGCGCAGTGTGTCTAGGGGTATGCGAACTCGAGAATAAAAGTTGAGTAACACTACTCTAGGCTACTGGTTCTCCAACAATTCCCCCCCCCCCTATGAAATGGTCCCCACGATGCCTTGACGTTACAGCACCTGCGAAAGTATGGAGGAAGTCTTTCGAAAGAGAACTCATCAGATGCTCTACAGCAGGCCCGTAGCCAGCCTGATTGCTTAGGGCGGGCAATGATGAATACTGAGGGGGCAATAGCAGGGACCTCAAGGAACACAAAAATTCTTTCTCTCTCTAATACATATTATATATATAGTTTTTCTTCCTTGAGGCTCTTGTCGTTGTCAATGTCTATGTTCATTTATATATTTATTCATTATTTATGGAATCTATAAGAAAGTTGAAACACTTTATTATGCTGATAAATATTGCAGTACCAAATCCACGACTATCAAATATCATCATTAACATTTTTTGTTAAAATGATGGTATATAATTCAATATATATTTTAATATACTAAGTAGTACTAAAAGTAAAAAAAATAATAATAATAATTTATTTTAGGAACATTTATTAACTGTTATCTAAATTATAGTATTTTGGAACTACAATACTTTTATTACAAGTAGATTATGGAATATTTTTATGTATAAAAATTAAAAAACAATCCTGACATAAGTAAAATAAATATTTTTTAGTCCTCATGTAAGTAATTACATCAAAAGGAGTTTACGTGAGCACTTCGCAAATTCAATTACAAGCTGGTCTAGATCTAGTGCACGCAGTATCTTTGTTGTAAGCCAGAAGAACGAGGTCCGATTTTCTTTCATGTCCCATAGACAGACGTTGAGGTCGAAGGAGAGCTGTCAGATGTGAGAAGCAGTTTTCGACCGTGGACGTGCAGCTTCTGTAAGCATCTTTAGGCCCGGGAAAGCCTCGCCGTATGTTCCAATTTGTTTTGTGAGCTGTTCCAGAGATGATGTCTTGTTGATCAGTCGATTTGCTAGATCTATTTCCTGCTTCAAATTCTGAAGCACTTTGCAATGCAGGTCTTTGTACTTTACAACATCACACAGAGGTTTCAAATTTTCTTCACTTTTTTTCTCGCTCAGTAAGTGGTGAATGGCACCAATCACAGCTGTCCCTGTCTCACTGAATCTGCTCCGAATTTCTTCGACGGAGATATCGAGAACTTCGCAGAATAATCTTTACAGCTCCTTCTCGTCTTCCTTTCCCTTCTCCAAATTTATGCCTTCCAAATCAACAACCGAATCAGCTAAGCGACTGGGGAGTGTGCATTTGCGTTTCGATGGTTGCTGAATCGAAGTGTTTAAGGCATATGCCTTCATTGCATCGTGAAGGATATTTTCAAATATTCCTTCGTCTTGCCGACAAGACCTGAGCTGTTCCGTTACCGATCCTATTAACTTCACAGCGGCATCAATGCCCAAATCTTTTCTTTGTAGCAGTGCATTTGTCGGTTTTAGATATCCAAGAACCCTGAACATGAGCGCAGTAAGGAAACAGAAAGTCTTAGTGGAGATCTGATGTAGTAAACCGGTAGCTTCAACTGTCATTGAGGCGTGTTCTTCACAGAAAATTTGAATTGCCATCCGTGCGCTTAATATGTGAAACCTGTCGTCATGAATTGCAGTCACTGTATCAAGATGTCCAGTTCAACGTTGTTCCAACAATCGCTTTAAACTCCTTCCTGCGTAATCTGCTGCAACGCGTCCTTTTCTGAAAAAGTAATATAGTTGGTGACAAATATCAAAGAACTCTTTCAATTCAGGAATTGTGTCAATGGCTCTACAAATAACTAACTGTAATTGGTGATTGAAACAGTGAACAAACAAAATGTTCCTCTTCAAATCCTCAGACAAAAGAGCTTGCATTCCATTTTTCTGTCCACTCATGACAGGTGCTCCATCGTAGCACTGTGCTATTATCGTGTCGGTTTTGAATTCTACTTTTCTTAAAAAATCTAAAATGGCATTCTTAATGCTGACAGCGTCTTGTTTGTCCAACTTCAGTATAGCTACGCATCTTTCTTGCACTTTAAATTTCACAAGGTACCTAATTGCGACAGACAAATCTTCGATTCGTTGCTTGTCTCTGGTTTCATCTGCAAGTAATGAACAAAATGTACTTTCATTTGCTTCATTTACTAATTTCCTCTTAACAGATTCTGCCATGAAATGAATTATCTCATTCTGAATATCCGGACTAGTGTATTTTGCATTGGCAGGGATAGTTTTGACAATTTCTGCCAATTTCGTATCTTTACGAATACTAAATTCAAACAAATTTAAGAACAAACCACTTGATTGTTTTCCGAGTTGCTCACACCCAGAATCTCCCCTAAAGGACAACTGATTCACAGCCAAGAATTTAATAACTTCCGTCACACTTTTCACATAATACCTATTATTCATAATTTCATCACTACACACCTTCTTCACGGCCGTTTCGCCCGAGTCCTCACGTTTCCGCTGCTCCAAGTAGCAAGCCACAGCGTGCCTATGAGTTTCAGAATCGGCGTGACGATAAAATCCCTTATTTTTCTCGGTTGCATGCTTCCAGTCTCTGAAATCATTCTGCACAACTAAGGGATCACTGTTTCTTGACGGATATTTCCGGCATGAGAAGCAAAAGGCAGCATCTAACATAACAGAATACTCGAGCCAACCCTACGTTTTGCACCATATTGGACGAAATCGTCGAATTGAACCAGAAATGCTGGAACCTGGAAAATTTGCAAGATGCGGCTGAGCAGGTTTGGTATCGCCAAGGTCTGATACATGGTGGAAATCAGATGTTTGACGTTTAGTTTCTTCCTGACCTTCTACACATGTTGATACAGATGACCCTGCTTCTGAATTAGTTTCATTTTCGATAACTTTTGCACCAAAAAATGACTTAGTGGATGCCTGCTTCATATTTATGGCGGCGTTATAATAGTCAGTAGAGTAATTGGAAACGTCTGGCGATGCACATTTGCCTGTAGTCCATTTTCTACTGTTTTTGTTTCCTTCTGGAAATTCGCTAAGCACTCTGCTACTTATTATTGCGCGCAATTACAGGTGTATAATGGTGTGTGACAAAATCTTTTTAAAATAATAGGTTCGGTGTTCTGCTGCCGTCTTGATTTTTTTTTCTCTGAGTGCATATAAGGAATTAACGTTCTCTTCATTGTAAACAAATTGTGAAACAAATGGTTCGGGGCTACTCAGAAAACACAAAGTGAGCCGATGCAAACTGCTATTTAGAAACATTTTACAATCATTGATTTATTTTCGTGGGTGCTCCCCGCAAAGATTCAAATCACGTGAAAAACAGCATTGTTGCCGCTTTTACAATAAACAAAACTTCCGAATTCCCCACTGATTTTTTTTTTTTTTTTTTTTTTTTTTTATCTGACTATTCTAGAGGCGCATGTACGTTTTTCCAGACATCACAGTTTCGGTACCAGTTTCATATATGAGACATGCGTTTTCCTTGCACTGTAAGGAACATGAATATGTTGCATGTTTTACACGTTAATTACAGGCACACGTGGGACATGTACTGTCAAGTCGGCAAAACAAATGTTTTTACCTGCAATGTTACACATACACAAGCCAGGCACTCACATTCATGTAACATAGCCTGTTTTCGGGTCAATTTTCATATGGGTATTCTTTGGAAGGGCATCTTGTCCAACGCCTTGCATGCTTGTTGTGGTTGTGATTCTTCAAACTCTTGGAATGAGGAAAAGCAATTCATGGGAGATTATTGAGTAGCTATATCTAGCAATAAGAATAACTGTTGTTTTTCGTAGAAATATACGCCACGTTCAATTTCATTTGTTAGTAGTAGTAAATGCGCGCTAAGTTCAATTTTATTTAGTAAATAAAATCACAAGATTTTCCTATTTGGGATTTGCTGAAACAATTTGAAACTTCTGGACAACGCCCTTTTTAGAGCGGAAAAAAATATTTTAGAGCGGGCAAAAAATATTCTAGAGCGGGCAATGCCCGCTCTAGCCCCTCCCTGGCCACGGGCCTGCTTTACAGCATTCACTGGATACACAACTCCTATATGTAATTACCCAACTACAGTATGAATTTAATTTAATTTAATTTAATTTAATTAGAATTACACTGACATTGTTCTTTGTTACATTCAAACCTAGAGATACAAGATCTTCTCGGACACCCTATATATGCAAACCTAGGATAGGTTGCAGAAGTAAGCTAATATATAAATTTTGATAGCTTCTAAATAATTGAGCTAATGAATTATTCAATGTCGTGTCCTCAAACATATTCGGGGAGGATTTGTCTTTTCTTTTTTTAATAATTAAAAAGGCTAAGCTTACGATTTTGAGGAGTAATCTCTATGGATATGTCTTTTCCTATCACTGGACCGGAAAAGTGCATTGCACGTGTCTTAATTTGAAGTGTCTCTCCGTAAGCGACAATTTAATGTTTATAATTCATTGACCGTAAACAGAGAACAAGTACACGGAAAACAGAAAAAGAAAGAAAAACACGTGCACACACATACACAAACATACACACGCACCCACACAGAGAACACACACTTCGTAGGTCATAATAAAAAAAAAATTGTCAGGAGATTATTATAGACTATGTTTATAATTAATTTGACCGAATAATTATATATCGTACTTACCACAATTATTTTTATGTATTGTCTTCGGCGATTGTATTGCAATTATTCTGGAAATTTCGTACATTTCATTTCGCAATAATGTGACGCTCATCTGACTCCACAAAACTTTTGTTGCTGCTGTTTTGTAATGCACACGAAAGGCCTCCAATTAACACTTATTAAAACTTTCCTTAGCAACCTCATCACAGTCACGAATAAAGTTGAGACAAAAAGACGAGAGATTCTTGAAGAATAAGAAGCCAACAACTTTGTTGTTCTTTCTAAAGATCTGAATGACCCATAAGAGCAGTTCTCGGTCTTATTTATTTAAGGTTTGTTTTGGCATATACAGGGTCTTCGAGAAACCCCTACTTTTAAAATTATCTTCCAACATGATGAAGCACTCCTTCACTTTGTTCTTATTGTTTTGAAGGTTTGTTTTGGATATCAATGGATAGGCCATCGAGAACCAATTACTTGTCCCAGCAATAATCTCCGACCTCACATCACTGGACTTTTTCTTGTAGGGTTTTATCAGACATTGTGCACCTTGTTAAAATCGATACGTAGAGTGAGCCACTTGAAATCAAGAATTAGAGGCAATTGGTACTATTACGTCAGACATGCTCAACAGGATCTGGGTGTGTGTTATGCTGTGAATAGTGCACACATAGAAACATACTGACACGCAAATGCACTTTAACTTCTTTTTAGTCACACTATAGTGGACTCAGGTGCTCTGGAATTGCTTTTGCACTGAAAAAACTACAATTTGAATTACCAAACTGAACTATAACTCACTCAAGTGTCATTCATCACTCCTGTACAATAGTCTCACGAAACCTCAACCACTATTTTTTAAAGATCCTGTATATGCTTTTGAATACTAGCAGAAACATAGAAGAGTTTGTGGCCAGAAGGGTTCTGGCATAGAAACTCAATGAATAGGAGAAAATGCCAAAGCCAATTGAAGGATAGTGTTATTGTATTTATTTTGAAAAAGAAATGAGATATACAGGATGGAAACACACACACACACAAATGAAATGAAATCTTTGAGTTTTACGTCCAACAGTTATGCCGGCTAGGCTAAAGGAGACGGTGATTATGAGAAATGAATGAAATGGTGGAATGAAGAAAGTGGGAGGAAATGGGAGAACCCGGAGGAAACCCACGCACACGATGTTTGTGATGGAAACACAAATACAGGAGGAAACCAAATAAAGAACAATTTGGATTTATATCTGGAAAGAGTATAACGCACGCAATTTTTATATTAAGACAAACTATGGAAAAACAGTACGAAAACAAAAGATGCGTATGGCATTTATTGATTTAGAAAAAACCTGCAACAGAGAACCACGTCAAGAAGTAACCCAGATGTCTGAGGAAGAAAGGAGTGACAGAGAATTAGAACAGGATTATTCAAGATATGTATACAGGAGGTACGACTTAAGTTAGAAGTAGTATGTGAGTACCAAGCCAAATCCCTATTACGGTTTTATTACAACAAAGTTCAGCCTTAAGCCCGTACCTCTTTCAACATTGTCATGGATGTTGTAACTCAAACTATGAGGAATGAACTCCATGATGTTGGATGTTTTCATATGTCAATTATACTATGCAATACAAAAAGGAAAGAAATTGAAAGGAAAGTAGAGAGTTGGAGAAAGTCTTTGGAAGATAGAGGTCTAAAGATTCATCATCATCATCACCATCATAGGTATTCTGACATTATTGACAGGTCACTTGCTCCAACTAAGAAGCTTCTATGCTCCACGGTCTTCCGCTAACCTCTTCGTCTTCACGTACAATTTTTCTGTTTTGATATCGTTCATTAATTGTAGTCCCCTTCATCCCCTCCTTTCTTTACTGCCAGCATACGCTCTAGCACGCCCCTCATGATACAATTCCTTTTTATCCAATGACCCAACCAGTTTCTCTTCTTAATAATATCTAAAATTATTCTTTTGTGCCCAACATTTCTAACACCCTCTCATTCGTTTTCCGCCCAACTTAGCTAAATCTGTTCATTCTTCTCCACACTCACATTCTTCTTCACACTCACAGTTGTTTTTCATCATTTTTACGTGATGTCCATGTTTCTAACCCATACAGTACAATACTCCACACGAAGTGTTTTATGAGTCTTTTTCTGAACTCTTTATACTCTCCAAAGAAGGAAATGGGAAAAATAAGCCTGGAAAGACAACAACGGAATGAAGTGAAAACTTTTTAAAAATTTTTAGGCTCATCTTTCGCCAAGAATGATGGTTTGGACGTGGAAACAACACACGTAATGTAAAAGGTATGGCGAAATTAAAAGAAAGAGTGACGTTCTGTGTGTTTACAGAATGATGATAAAGAATGAAAGGATGATGTAGGAAACAGTGGTTAGACCAGCAATGACATATACTACTAGCATACGATAAAAGAACAAAGAAAACACAGGAAAAAAAGATTGAATGTTACCGAAACGCGAATGCTGCAAAAGATGTGTAGAATAACAAGAAGAAAATGAAAATGAAATATTTCAGTTTAACGTCCCACGATTATGCCTCTTAGCCTAAGGAAGACGGATGAATTAAGGCAAGTGAATAATGATGAAAATAAGAAACGATAGAGTGAGGAATGAGAGATTAAAAGAAACAACTAAGATTATAGATATATCTAAGAAGATCCAGAAAAGAAGACTGCACTAAAATGGTTTAACTGAAAGAATTTCAGGACAGGGTTTTTTCTTTTTCTTTTTCTTTCTTTCTTTCTTTTCTTTTTTTTTTTGGACAAGACACATCACAAACTTTGACCCCACATAAATGGGAAAAACGGAGAAAAAGAAGACTATCATTATTTAAATAGTTGATATACCCCTTTCTTGAGTTAAGGTGAAATTGTGATCATAATGTCAGTACCTGAAAAGGCCTATATGTGTTTCGACACACTTAATGATATTTTTACATGAACTGAAATCAAGCGAAGTTTGGACATCTCTATTGGCCAGAGTTGGCGTGGTTCAATGAAAACTTGACCAACGACCCACTGACCCACCACCCACCGTGGCCCACTCCGACCTACGACCCACCATGATCCACTCTGACCCACCACCCACCGTGACCCATCACCCACCATGAATCACTCTCGTCCACTGTTACCTATCCACTGTGACTCACCAAAATCCATCGTCATCAACTCTGAACACGATCCACGACCTCTTCTGTACTGACTAAAGAGTTACACTTGTAATAAAACAAGACTGTGAAATTGTCACTAATCGGAGTTTGAATTTCTAGGCAATCGCTCAAGCACCACTCTGTTACAATAACGGTGGATCTGACCTTTACGATATAAAATGGTAAAGTCTTGGCCAGTGAGGAAATTGAAACAGTTCGAGGTGGGGGAAATTAGTGTGTGCCTAAAATATACTTATACTAAGAGAGTGTTCTTGCAACTGTTAATTTCTCAACGCATTCCAAAAGAAACTTCTATTCGCAGGAAAATACACTTCTACAATATGGAAAAGGTTATGATTTCTCAGTTCACAGTATTTTTCTCCAAAAGACTTGAAAAATCAGTTTTTCATAGTGTATAAAGGTGCTCGGGTACCCTATATGAGAGCATCTCCATAAAGTATGCTCATAATTGTAATTTGTGTAATCACTAAAACACTATGTTAAATTTAAGTTACAAATATGCATATTTGCAATTATTATTCAAAGTAGTTTACCTAAAGCAAAGAAGAGACTTACTACAAATTAGGTACAAAGTTGAATAACACAAATAAGCCATTAGTAATACAAGTATACATTTTCCGTAACTCGTAATTTTCCACTTTAAAACAAGTCTGAAATCGAGTTTATTTCCTGTTGGTAACTTTTTCGTGGTAAATCATCCACAGCGGAATGATGTCCATTCTTCAGCCAAGAAATAACTAGCTCGTCTACTTTGAGCTTGTCTAGCGGTGGGCCATTAACATTGATGAACAACAAGTTAGACAATGTTTGAGCACTTTGTCTATTTCTAATATCAGTCATCTGTAAATTCATAAGGGGGAATCCCCGTTCGCACTCTGTCGTTGAGATTGATAATACTTCTACCCGATTTCTGCAACTCCTCATCGACAATCTGCTTGTTAGATTTAAGTCTGATAACGATTTTTCTTGGTCAGTTTTGAAATATTCAGCAAGAAGTATCATCTCTCTATCACCATACAACATCTTTTCCATATCGACCATGTCAGTTGGCAATGTCGACTCATGGACAACAGAAACTTCATCTACCACGCCTTCGATAGGGAATCTTGTGAATAAATTATCAATTAAAGCCTGATAAACTGATGATTTCTTATTTGTTTATAAATTTAATTTTTGGAATTACACATGAAGGTTTCATGTTATTACCAAGTTCCCTCCCCCGTCTAGAAAGCGAAAGGGAACGAGGTTCCTGGAAAGTGTTCAGAGGTGAATGGGAATTTCCCTCCTTCTTCCCCTTCAATTACCACACTGCTGTTTGCCATGTGCCAAATTACGAGGAATTTCAATTAAATTATCATAGAATAATTATTTCCTTGTTGAATTATCAATACTTTTCAGTGGAAAAAAGGATGAAATTTGAAAGTTCTAAATCAAGGTAAGTAGACCAACATAAAGGGGGAAAAAAGTGTAAAATTTTCCATATAATTATGCGTACAATCCAAACTTAAAAATTCAATGTAATTAAACTTACAGTACAAATTTTATGCCTATTTTTCTCACAACTTTATGGGTTGATTGCCCTGTGCTGTAAGCACTGCATATAATAAACATAAATTTCAGCAATTATTATAGTAGAAAGGAATGGATATATGAAGCCAAGCACTGTATTTTTTGTTTCTGATTTTTTTTCTTAAATAACATCGATCGTTTTCAATCATTTTTACAAACCAACTCACTACCAATTTTCCATATATAGAAAGTCCCCCCCCCCCAAATAAAGGAGAATTTTAAAAAATGCTAGGACACATTCTGTTTATTTTCAATAAAGAGTTAATACACTGAATTTCAGCTCCGTAAGCTTAACTGCTTGCGAGGTACTCATTTTTTTTTCGTAAAAATTCGGATCCCCACTACCTCCTTAGGATATTATGCATTATAATAAAAGCAATATAATATCCCAGTTTGGATTAAGGTCTAACTATGTACCAAAAAGTAATTTCATTTGACTTTGCAATTTGACCGTGATGATCAAGCACAAATAGTTACATTCAATTTTTTATATAATAATTTATATATTAGAGTTATTCAAAAATGTTTTTTCCAGTAGTTAGCCCCTCTAAAAACTCATAGGTCTTCAAAGCCAAGTAGTAGTACAAGTCCTATTGCTATTATTACAATTAAAAATATCAATATCCAAAAGTTCCGGAAGTTCTTTTTTCACTTGGTTAGATATACTCACCTCAGGTAAGTCAACAGAAACAAGTGGAAAAGGAAGGGAAATGGATGTCTTGAAAGTAAAACGAAGACAAATTTACCAGTCTTCAGAAGATACTGTCTACAATGCAGTGAGCAGAGAGGGTCGGTAGATCAGACTGAGTCGGTGGGTCGCAGTGGGTCATGGTGAGTGGTGGGTCACAGTGGGTCATGGTGGGTAATGGGTCGCAGGGTGTCACGGTGAGTGGTGGGCCACAGTGGGTCACATGCTGTTAACCAACGACCCACTGACCCACTCCATCTCTGCTATTGGCGCTTCAGCTAGATCTCATAGGTCTAAATTTTAAGTTACGGCGCTTCAAACACTGATTTTTTTCTTCGTTCATACTTTTTAAAATTTTCTTTTGCATCTTACAGTTTTGTAAGGAAGCTTTTATAAACTGATATTTACTGAATTTTTTCTTTCGTTTGGTGTAAGGAACCACATTTTAAAATCTAGCAGTAAAGTTGCCTGTCTTCGACCTGCATAATTGTATGCACGTCTTTTTTGAATCACAAGAGCTGGTAAAAAAAAAAATGATTAGATGCGTTATCTTTGGTGTGGAAGACCCGGGTTCGTCTTCCAGGTGGGAACATATATAGTTTGGATTCCACATTAAGCTGAAAGTCCACGTCTCATATAGTCTCACTGCTGAAAATGGACGTTAAAATTCAAATTAACCAACCAAACAATCTGTCTGAATCACATTTGTAAATTTCGTGTCCATGTTATGTGTTTGCCTAAGTAGATAAGAGTACACGATTTGTTAAATTTTTACCATCTCTCTCTCTCTCTCTCTCTCTCTCTCTCTCTCTCTCTCTATATATATATATATATATATATATATATATATATATATATATATATATATATATATATATATATATATATATATATATATATATATATATATATATACAGGGTGAAAGGTAACTACGTGGACAAACTTGGACGGATGATAATACATCTAAAAAGAAGCAAAAAAGTATAAGTGAACACGGGGGATATTCCGTCCCGTTTAGGAGAGACGGAGTGTCTAAAGCGTGGGAACATGAACTTCAGAGAACAACAGCCTAAAAACAATACGTCGTGGAGAGTGCGGTTAAAAACGTCACTTAGAAAGTCATGCCTACTCTATTGAAAAATGCATGTTTGAAAACGCAGCTACGTGTGCGCACGGGATTAACAACATGTGACACTTCTTTCCTTTACAGCATGTTCGGTAATCCCTCTGTTCCTTTGGGGAATCCATTGTTTTTAAGCTGTTGGCCTCTGAAGTTCATGTTCCTACGCTTTCGACACTGTGTCACTCCTAAACGGGATGGAATTTCCCCCATGTTGACTAGGACCATTTTTGCTTCTTTTTAGATGTACTATCATCCGTCCAAGTTTGTCCACGTAGTTACCGTTCACCCTGTATATATATATATATATATATATATATATATATATATATATATATACAGTGGAGTCTCGTTAATTCGAACTTGGATAATTCGAAATATTGGATAATTCGAAGAGAAGTCAATTCCCATTAAAACCTGTATTGATAACAATAGTAAAAAATCTTGGATAAATCGAACTTTTCAACCAATGTTTTGAATAATTCGAAGTAAATACACCGTGTACAGTTGAAAATTTTTAATGTTGGACAGATGTAAACAGAGAAATGCAGTTTTAACTTGTTTTCAGTTATCCAGATGCAGCCATAGGGAAGAGAAATACAAAAGATAATTAGTAAATCTATGTAATGATAAAGATGAAGGTGAGTTGGGGAAGAAGTAAAGATAGAGAACGTGTGCCAATCTCATCTTGTTTCAGAATTGGTTGAAAATTTAAGATGAATTATTGATAAAGTCAACCAAATGTTATTAATATCGTATTCCACGCAATATATGAAATTCAAGATTCATTGACCGTACAAAAACAATCAAATTTAAGCAAATTAGGTTTACGACTTCTTAAAAGTGAGAACAGAATATTCAAATTGTTACTGGTGTTTAATTGTTTGGGCTATTCAATGTATGTTGTAGTGTTGTACCTAAATATATTTTCCATTGTACACGTACTCGCCGTTTGTTAGTTTGAGGTATTCGATCACGCAAATAATAAGCTACTTTAAAGGTAAAGTCTACACCATATGAATATGTTTTTGATGCACAGTACTTTGGTTGTTTGTTGTTATATACGTGAAAATGAATGTTGTTGGATAATTCGAAGTTTTTTCGTGTCCCCTTAGACTTCTAACTAATATATATATATATATATATATATATATATATGTGTGTGTGTGTGTGTGTGTGTGTGTGTGTGTTAATTTAGAGGAAGAATACGTAGGAAGGTATAGTTAATGCAAGCTACACTGCACACGGATATGAAGGATTTTTTAAATCATGCAAGCTTATGGCGCCAGAGAAATACTGCATTCTACACATCCGTTGTCATAGTGAAAATAGAGACGTCTATTTATTTTTTTTAAAACTTCATGATTGTATTACAACTTATTGTGTAATATATATATAACAAACAAGTTACAGGAACTCATCCTTTTTATTAAAAAAAAAAAACAAAAAAAAAACAGAAAAAATAAAAATACAATGTAAGAGCGAAGCATGACAATAATTGTGTGCACTTGCACTGTTATTTTATTTAATTTTTCGTTTTTCCTCTGGCCTCCGAGGGGCAGAGAAGAGCGTATGTGGTTATGGAAAAAAGGTTTAGCGGGAGGAGGGAAAATCTAAAAGATACTGCACTAGTGTCCTCTGTGTGTACAAAGAGTTGTGTCGACAATATGTCTCCACGAAATTGGCATTGTACTATATAACAATTGTTCTTTGTTTGATATTGTGTGTTTACAGCTAGATGGCAACGTTTTCGTGCAGCCAGATTCTTATTGTGCCTTTTTTTTTTTTTTTTGCATGTGTCAATGTCAGCAAGCATATCCGTAGCATTGTGTTCATCACACTGCAGACAAGTAGTAATATCATTATTAAAAAAAAAAAAAAATCTCGTTATCACTAACACTACAGGGAATTTATACATATAGTATGTATGTATGTATGTACAGTATGTGTCTTCATAAGAACCAAAACCGTTTAAAAATATGAATTTAACCACGTGCCAAGTAGTTGCGTAGAGTGGGGTCACATACGACGGCAACACGTGCCATTCCTTTGTTTGAATTACTGTCACGCATTAAAGTTTTTCCTTGGGTGTCTTAACACTGATGAGTACACTCTTTACCAAATAGTACAGTACTTTTCGCTTTATCGCCTTCCGCTTTATTAGCAGGACAGTGCTTTTTAACTGAAGTGGGGGGGAGGGGAGGGAAGAGGGTTGAAACGACACAAAGACCCTAAGAAGAAAATTCTGTTAATATATTATGTTTGAATGCCGTTATACTTGCGTTCACATTATGATGACAAAGGAGACATTTTAATAACCATATTTCAGTTGTAGAGACTATACAGTTTATGCTAACTTAGTTTAATGCAACGTGGTGGTATTGACATATTTATTTATTTATTTATTTATTGACTAGATGCACAAGGTGACCAGAACTTTTACTTTCAAAAACGGGACGCATACGAATCGGCGACGGGGGGGGGGGGTGACTTCCACATTGCATTTTGGGACTCAGCAGTGTTTTCAATTTACAAAATACACAAGTAAGAATAATAACACAACGTTTCTAACTTAAGTATCTACTACCCAAAAAAATAACTACTTTAACACTCAGAATTCCCACTCAATTCCCACTTGAACCACAGAACACTCAATTCTCATTTGAATATTTAGAAGTTCTAGGCACGGCTGAATCTTCCCAATGAGTGTTAGTACATAAGAGTGTAGAAATAACATTGACTATTTATATTTTGAATAATAATTACAGGACACCTGGGTCATGTTTGCTTAAAAACGGGACATTTAGGCGTCCCGTTCGAGAATCAGAAAAAAAACGGGACAACGGTTGAAAATAAAGGACTGTCCCGGCTAAAACGGGACGTCTGGTCACCTTGTAGAAGCATCATTTATCGAACATGCGCAGATTGTCGGTTCGTCATGCCTAAACTTGTAATTGGAACAGTTTATTAAGAATAATAAATAGAAATACATTCAAAATAGTGAAAATTACAATGAAACTTTAAAATAAAAAAAGACAGAAATTCGAGACGAGACAAAATAAGAGGGGGAGACCGAAAAAAACGGACTTTTGTTATAAAAAAAATATTAAGTTTATTACAAAATACTTTCAGTCTCCTTCAAAGTAATCTCCATTAGATGCGATGCAATACTCTAGTCTTTTTTTTTCTCACTGTTTGAAGCATCTCTGGAACTCTTCAGCTTTGATATCGTCCTCTGCTAAGCTCTTTTTTTTTTTTTTTTTTTTTTTTTTTTTTTTACACTTTCAACATCATCAAAACGCCTCAGTTTTAGATTTTTTCATTCTTGGGAATAGAAAAAAAAAGTCTCACGGGTCTAGGCCTGGCAAATACGGAGGGTAGAGAACGATAGCCTACTCTTGAGAGTCCAAATATCCAGATCCTGTGTGAGCAGGCGAGAAACAAACTTACCAACAAAGCGTCTCTTTTGCAAATCCTTATTGAAATTCCGCTGGCACAATCTCCAACTTACTTCTTTCTGTTCTGAAATTCTGTTGATCGTGAAACAACGATCCTTGTTGATTTTTTGGGGCCGGTTTTTTCCATTTTTTTTTTTTTTTTTTTTTTTTTTGTCGTTTTGAGATGATGAAGAGCGCCCAGAACAAGCATGATCTTCAACATTGATCTTATCATGTTCAAACCGCTCAAACCACTCGAAAGCTTGTTTGTACTCATAGCATCCTTCTTGAAAGCCTCTTAAAGCATTTGGTAAGCTTCCGTTGCAAGCAACACGCAAATTTTCTAACAGTTTTTGTTCCTTTAAATCTCTCACAACGATTTCGCAGACGGTAAACGAGAACAGTTGAGAAAAACATCACACTCTGCTGGCAATCAGAAAGTCAAGGACTGTTTCATTTATCATATTTTTGGAAAGTTTTCTTTCTAAACAGACCTCCCTATGCATAACACCATCATAGTTCAACCTCATGAGATCATAGTTCATCTTCATTACCACTCCATCAATATATCAGGGTTCCCACATACAGAGATGGACGGGGACAGTGGGTCGTGGACCAAGATTTGTGAGTGGATCAGTGGGTCGTGGGTCAATAGGACTTGATCCACTGCGATCCACCGACCTATTCTACTTAGTGCATTGTAGACAGCATCTTCTGAACACTGGTGAATTTGTCTACGTTTTACTTTGAAGGTCTTCATTTTTCTTACTTTTTTATTTGCTTTTATTTACTTTTATTTACTTACCTGAGATGAGTGTTTCTAAATGAACAAAAAACTTCAGGCACTTTTGGGTATTGATATTTGTAATTGTACTAATAGCAATAAGACTTATTACTAGGCTTTCGAATTTTACACTGTTTTTCCTTTACGTTGGTTTACTTTACCTTGATTTGAGACTTTCATACTTCACCTATTTTCCACTGAAAAGTATCTGTAATTCAACAAGGAAATAATCATATATGACAATCAAACTGAAATTCATGGTAGTATGGCCCATGGCAAACACTATATCATTTTATATCGTGAAGGTCAAATCCAGTGTTATTGTAACAGAGCAGTGCTTGAGCGATTGACCGTAGAAATTCAAACTCCGATCAGTGATAACTTTACAGCCTCGTTTTATTACAAGAGTAAACTCTTTAGTTAGTGGAGAGGAGGGTGTGGATCATGAATCAGGGTTAATGACGATGGGTTTTGGTGGATGGTGGATCTCAGAGTGGGTCAGGGCAGTCGCTCTTTCAGAAAAAAATATTCCCGGAGGCATCCTTAGTATTCCGGAGGGCACTGCTGGTACTATTCTATTTATTATTATATCATAGATGTAGGGCTATTATTTTGGTCCGCTCCGGGGGTAGGGGGCGGTGCCCCTCAAAAACATGTCTGGAAGAAACACTGAGTCACGGTGGGTGGTGGATCATGGGTCAAATTTTCATTGACTCACTCCATCTTTGCCCACATAACATATGTATCCTACAGGTACCTTATTATCACAAGAAATTCAGTAAAAACTTTAAAGATAATGGAAATGTCCATGAGATTCCTGTTGGCTTTCAGTAGAATGTGCCTTCAAGGAACATATTTTCATCCACAAAAGTCGTCGTCCTGTCAGTATTCCACAAAGAACCCAGAAAGGCTCCATAAGAATCCCAACAGGAAGTCCCGTTTCCGTGGCATAAGCTCAGAACTGAATTTCCATGGGATAGTCACTAGATATCCAAAGGTTACAGTGGGACGTTCCTTGGACCCTGAGGAGGAAGTCCCACGATATACATCTCTGTTCTAGGTGTGGAGTGTGCTGACGTCCCCATTAAACCTCCATTAATCAATCAATAGGTGTGGAGGAGGAACAAGTATTAAGGACAAGTCATGGTTGGTTGATTTGGAGATCAGCGTCACTTTTGAGCACCGAGGCTATATGAGACATGGATATCCAGCTTAACGTGTACTGCAAAATTTAAATCGTGTTTCAACATTTTTGTAGAAACGGCCTTTTAGATATTGTTTAACGTTTTCAAAAATGTCCTGAAGTTTTCTATTAGTGTACAAAATATGTCTAGAATGCAACCTAACAGTGTTTAAGAGGAACTACCGTAAGAGTGTTCAAAAAGCACCTAAACTTCTAATGAGTCCAAGAAGTTTACGGGCACAGAAATGACTTTTGAACAGTGTCAGGAGACTTTAAGAATAACCATTTACACATTTACAAGTCGTTTCTGCCAGTGACACATCTTAAATTCAGGTTCATTTCTGACACTCTTGCGGCACTTCTTAACCACTGTTAGGATGTATTTTAGACACATTTTGTTCACAGAGAGAACACTTCATGACATTTTTGGAAACGTATGACCAAAAGTCATTTTAAAAAAAATCTCAAAACACTGATTTATTTTTTGTAATGCAGAACTCAAAGCTCCCACCGGGGAATCAAACTCAGACGTCCGCACAAAGACCAAGACCAAGACTGGATGTGCAAGACCAATACCAAGACTACCCGGGTCTTGATCTTGGTCATGCATTTGTTCATCACTACAACGTGAAGATTACCTGAATATGTACGAGACCTCCACAGTCTCACTGATATTGGAGATCGAATCCGGACTTTCAGTATTAAAGGCAAATAAATTAACCGTTTATCCACTAAGAATCTCACTGTTGTAAAAGAATATGCACCCTCCAAAACTGAAGCCAACTTACTAATAAGTTTACCCATATGTGCTTCCAGAATTAATCGAATTAGAAATCAGTAAATAATTTTATGAAAATAGGAGCTGAACTGAGCTGATCTAACAAGATTATATTTTTATAGCTAAACCGTAACTATCTTGTTTAAACCGTGCGTCAGCCTGTGTATTATCTTTCACTGATGCTGAAGAAATGGGAGGGGGGAGCATAGAAATTAGAAAGGGGATGATAGCAGAGGCGGATCTATGTTGATCCTATTAATTCTTCTCTGATAGAAACTACCCATCAGCACCGTTAAGGTGCATATAATTGCGAAAGAGATCACTGATTTGCTTTTACTACGGCGAATTAGGATTAAGTCGCTCTGTTGCAGAGTAGCATCATCCCTCCTGCCTTGTCTCTCCGCCCCCTTCGACGATTTGTCATCTCCACCCACCCTTTCTATCTTGTCTGCAGCCCTACCACAACTGTATATATTCCTTCAGGTTCAGGATAATACAAGAGAGAAAAAAAATATATTGGCGGGAAGAGGGAGCGAACCCATTCACATTGTCTATGTACTCACCGTAACGGCCTTTTCTCTTGTCTTTCTGCTTCTCCCCCCAGTTTCTCTCACTGATTTTCCTTCCGCAAACAAACGACAGGATCTCTGGTTTTAGCGTATGTAGATGAGGCACTGAAGGAGAAACCCCTAATCCTCATTCAGTGTATCCATCCTTTTCCGAAGCAAAGTGTACTTTCAAGATATTTTCATTTTAAAAAAAGGACTTTTTAAAATAAAATTATTTCGAACTATTGATTTTTTTGTCAAAGAATCTTTATTAAAACAGAACGAAACTTTACTCAAGGAACAGTGTTGATATGAAATTATTTTTAAAAAAGGTTGCTATCTTAATATCAATAATTATTATTTTGATATTAATATCATTTTTCATTTTACGCTTGGTTGTATCTTTATTTGATGCTATGAAACATATCTGTCAGTCATTCGGTGTAATTTTACTTGAAAAATTACTGTAACACCATTCTAGCAGAGAATGGTTATCAGTACATTTTAAAATTAAGTTTATTATTTTTCTTTCAAAGAATTTATGATCATTAGCTAGTTTTAATCCTCAAATCCTATCTATTAGTCAAAGTAAACGATCGTGGTCGCTACTTGCACGGGCCTCACTTGGATCATACTTTAAATTTGAAAATAAAACAGGCATATTTCTGGGGTCTTTGCACGTTGTTTGAAAGAGCATCTCCAAATGTATAGAAGCTCCTCATCTTTGGAAACAAACGGGACAGAAAAGTTCAATTTATAAAATAAAGAGAAATTTCCGGAGCTTTTTGCTAATTAAGTTCTAATTTTGCTCGGACTCGAACAAGGATTGAAGTGAGCGTCAGATTTTTAAAATCATAAACAAGGAGTTATCTGACTTTGAGTAGAGCATTGTGTTATGAATGACGTTTGTTATGAAAGAAAATTTCAATTTCTTGTGCGGTTTGTCGCTGTATAGAGAAATTTAAAAGAGAAAATGATAACACCGTTTCACGTTTAAGTTAGACATATCTTTAGATATCGGAAAATTTTCTGCGCCCCCCTTCTTAATCAATTCTGTAAAAAATGTGCATACTCATTAACATACATAGTTAAGAGTATAATTTGAAACGGATACAAAAACTAGGTAATAGTGAAAGGTAATTAACTTCATTTTTCGTATATGTACAACGGTATGTTGTCGTATGTTGTATATGTTATTATTATGTTGTACTATTATCTATCTGTACTGGTCTTAGGAATAAGATCAGAGGTGCAATAACGGAGCATATTTTGTAAAGGAAGAAAAGGAAATTGTAATGAGTATTATTGTTCCTTAGTTACGGTATTAAATTAAAAATAAATAGAAGGATGATAGTTGGAAGATTAGGAAGTCCTCAGAACTATTTGATGTTAAAGGAATTATAAGTTTTTATCCTGAACACTAAGCGAAGGTAAAAATAAATAATATTTACGTTTTAATGTTCTTTTATATATATTGAGGCTCAAATAATATTTATTAAGAACCACGGGAAAGGAACAAAATATAGAATTACTGTTCCATACGTATTTATTTACTTCTAAAATATAGACACGATGATATTTTCATGTGCATTAAAACAAATATGCATTCAATTTCGGTCGTTTCAAAAGCAAATAAATAATTCTTTTGACTAATTATTTTCAGCACCGAGACGTAGACCAACTTTCTAACGTAGACTCTGAATCACACGTGTTTCTATCGAGAATCGAACCTTGCAGCCCATGTTGAAAACACGTTTGCAAACTATATACATCCGAGGAAGCTTCAAACTATGCATGGAAATCCGCAAGTCTACTGGGGATCGAATTTACCGACTCCTGTAACTGATGTCTGCATTAAACCTAACCTACATGACTTGAGTACTCTCTGCTTATTGCTATTTTATAGTTTTGAATTACAACTGTAGCACATACATATTTGTCTGTGGCTTCGCATGTCTGCTTTCACAACAGCAGTATCATTCTAGATTTTGTTTGGGGTGAGACCCTAGATGTCAGTAGATTTTCAGGCATTTCACTGATATATTATTATCCTATAGATTATAATGCATATAAATGTCGAACTCTGTAGCCCTAAATGACTCTTCTATTTCAAAGTAATATTTCAGTGGTATATCAATTTGAAATAAAGTGCAAGAATATTCATTCATTTCCTAAATACTTTTTTTTTTTTTTAAAAAAAAGGTACGTAAATATAACATCCAATTCCAAAACAGTAAAATAAGTATTCTTATTTTTTTCCTTCATAAAAATTTTAAAACATGAGTGTTGCAAATTAACAATGATTCCAAATTATGCTTCTCGTTTACCATACAAGATGGGTCATTCTTTTGTATGTGCGCAAGAAGTGGAACAAAACCATCTTACTTCTCTTGGGTTGAGTGAATCAGGACAGTGAGAGAACTTAGGCTGCGCGGTATTTCTTCTCCCCCGGTCCCGTATGCCGGCCTGAAACAGATTCTTTCTTGCAATCACGAAAAATGTGTGATAGCATTGTTCATAAGGGTAGGCTTTTAAAAGGACGCTCTGTGAAGCACGCGATAGCTAGAAAGAACCAAGCTATCACACATAAACAGGGAGTAACATCAAGCATCGTGACTTACACTAAGTTGCCAAATCTCTCATAGACATCAATAAGGGTTGCAAACTCCATATTAAAACAATTAATTTTTTCTTCAGTCGTTCTTCATTTGTATATACGAATACATGTCCATATTTTTCTTGTTTTTCTTTTTATTAATTGGGAAGGTACGTGACTTTGTGACCGCATTATTGACCCGTCTCTGTGTACGAATTACATTAACTTCGTAGATATGTTACTTATTTCGTTTATTTCCAGACGTTTCTGCTTGATTCGCTTAAAAAAAAAAAAAAAACATAGATTATAGATATGTGAGAAGAAGACTAATTAACGAGAAGTTTTGAATGAAGTCATAAGCCTTACTTTGAAAGAAGTGTTTTTTTCGAGGGTCTTTCATTTATGTGTTCCCATTCCATCAATTCTTCTCTAATTACTAACTTCTGTTTACAGTTCGTCTCTTTTATCATAAATGACATAACCGTAGAGTGGAAAACTAAACACCAAAGTTCATTAGTTCCCTTTCTCAAAGAACCAAACACTGCCATTAGCATAAAGTGCCCACGCTTTGCATATATTTCTAATTGAGGTTTTTGTATTAATTTGAGGATGCTGAATCTAATAGAAGTGTTTTTAAACCAGGGGTGTAGCCAGCAGGTTTATCTAGGAGGGGCCCGTCGTTTTTCAGGGGGGGGGGGCAGCTACAAAGCAAAAAGAAATTATGTTGCAGCTAGTGTTTTTGAGGCCTGAAAAAAGGAAAATTTTGGTTTCCTTCCGGGAAACTAAAAAACACTGCTTTCTAGATTATTATTATTATTATTATTATTCGCTTTTTCTCCATAAATTATATTCCAGGTATTTTTTATTATGTTTAACCAATAATTACTGTCCCGGGCCAAACATACCTTTGTGCATAACTATTTTAGTTTAAGCAATTGTACACAGGCCCTCAATCCACATAAAGCTGATTTTCTTTGAAATTTCACTTATTTTCTTTAAGATTTCCTGACAAATATATTTATTTATTATTCGTGACTAAAAGAAAAAACATTATTTTATTAACATCTATGTCTCATTTCCCCGGCGGGAGCTCATGTGGTTCGGATTCCACGTTAATCAGTAGGTCCACGTCTCATATAGCCTTGCTGCTGAACGGGACGTAAAACTCAAAATCAATCAATCAAATGTCTCATTTCCTGCTCTAGTGGCCATCCACATATTATGTAACGCTATTTTTGACCAATTTTTACCCCCTCCCTCCTGCTTGTCACATTTCGTAACGCAAGGCCGAACCCCTCCCCTTTGTTACGTAACACTTTTTGATTTTTGTTTTTTTCATTATTTTGATTATTTTAGGGGCTATTATAATAAAAACTATTTTTAATGGTGGAACTTTTTATTACAAAATGCTTGTATTATTGTGAATATATTTGTAGCGTTTTTCGCCAACAAATCAAAGTATTAGAAAATGGTAGACTCGTAATAATATTTTATCAACATAAGGTTGTTTAATTAACCAATCATAATTCTTCAGTACTACTGTCGTTTCCCCAAGGAGATCGCACCCATCATTTTAGGTCACTGGTGATTGGCAAGGAGAAAGTACTGCGGAAGATGCAGTTAAAACAGGATTTAAAGAAATAACATCGACCTCTTCTTCCGAGATCCAGGATGCTTGGTGCATTTGAAGTTCGCCAGTGTCAACGGTGCGAAGTTCTGTTCCTCCTTGACCATAGATTCGAAGTGGCTGAACACGTGAAGGAGCAGGACATCTCGTTTGTGAACAAGCTTTCGAGCATCTTTTTTGGACTTCGGACTTCAGTTTACCACTTTACAAATTCTTTTTTTCCTAAATCAGTGCGAGGGAGAATGTGAATTAACTCGATTTCTTCAGAAATATTCAAATCCAAAAATAATAATAATAAAGTAGTACAACATTAATATCCGACGAATTAGGTTTTTAATATCCTTAGGTCTGCAAATCGTGCATCGTTCCGTCGCGGAAAATATTATTTCACGAAAAAGTGTTTCTCCTGTTTCACATGCGAAACTTCTTCGAAGAAAAGAGTGGGTAATGATTCGCATCAGAAGTTTTAAATAATATTATCAGAAATAGCGATAAAAGTGGGAACGGGAAGGAATTTTAAAACGGTGGTTACGATCACTAACAACCAACTCCAGAAACGCGTGTGGCGTGAATGCAATGCTGCGATAGCCACAAAACGGAGTTTTATTGTATTGTAATACACACAGGGTTCTTCACCAGTCATGCTGGCGTCTAGTGCGTCTTCGAATCCCTTCTGTATGATTCAATTTATATAGGCTATAGTTCGCAACTTTTCAAAATAATGGAGATATTTATCTATCTATATATCTATATATACAGGGTGAACGGTAACTACGTGGACGAACTTGACGGGTGATAGTATATCTTAAAAAAAGCAAAAAAGTCCTAGTGAACATGGGGGAAATCCCGTCCCGTTTAAGAATGACAGAGTGTTGAAAGCGTGGGAACATGAACTTCAAGAGGCCAACAGCTTAGAAACAACACATCGTAGAGAGTGCGGTTAAAAACGTCATTTAGAAAGTCGTACCTACTCTATTGAAAAATGCATATTTGAAAAGTCAGCTACGTGTACGCACGGAATTAACAACCTGTGACACTTCTTTCCTTTACAGCATATCCGGGAAGCCCTCCGTTCCTTTGGGGAATCCCGTGCGCATGCATAGCTATTAGTACCATTATCTTATGGTAGTATTTATAGTACCTTGTTGAAACGTTTGTCTTCAAAGTGTCAAATACGAATCGCAGTAAATTGTGTAATCTGCTGTAAAAAAAAAAAAAAAATAAATAAAAATAAAAAATAAAATAAAAAAATAAATAAATAAATAAAAAATAAACCTACTGTTTTCCGATTGGTATAAGGAGATACCATACTATTTTTAGATTGGTATGGCAAAATAGTATTTTTCCATACTATTTTACCGTTATTAATTATAGGTAAACTTTGTTATTTTTAAGTGACTGAAGAGAGGTAATCTTACAATGATGTTTTAAAAGCTGGTCATTTGGGGGACCTGGCCCCGATGCCCCCCCCCGTGGCTACACTCCTGCTTTAAACACTCGTCCATGAAGTCACGAGAAAAATTATCTCAAAGTTGGGATATTTATATTTATTTATCCCTTTACCCTAAATTGAGGTCAGGAGAAAAATTATCTCAAAGTTGGGATATTTATTTATCCTTATATCCCAAATTGGGGTCACGAAAAAAAATGATCTCAAAGTTGGGATATTTATATTTGTTTATCCCTATATCCCAAACTGTGGTGATGAGAAAAAAATTATCTCGAAGTTGGTATATTTATATTTATTTATCCCTATACCCCAAGTTGGGATCATGAGAAACATGATCTCAGAGTTGGGATAATATTTATTTTTCCCTATACCACAAATTAGGGTCGCGAGAAAGATCTCAAGTTGGGATGTGAATGTTTATTTATACCCCAAATTTGAGACTTCTTTTCTAGGCATCCAATTGATGCGTGGAAATAGTTTCGTTTGCATCAGCGTCCTAAAATTAGCACAAAAAGTGCAAATACAAATATATATATATATACCGTATTTACTCGCGTAATTTTCGCACTTTTTTAGACGAAAAAAGTTGTTTTGAAACAAGGGTGCGTAAATTATGCGGGGAAAAAAATTGGCCACATCGGTGATCATCTATTTTTTTCCCCCAGTCAAAATAACACGAAAATACCGATACACATTTTCTTTGTAGCAAGAATTGACGACAAACAACTAATTCTAAATTTGTAGAAAAATAACATTAAAAAATTGATTAAGAAGTCGTGTGGTTTCTCACTTTACAACAATGGCTTTGCTGTGTTGCCAATTGTTCATTAGCTACCGTAATTGATTCCTGGAAAAATGTTGTTTCACAAAAAGTTTCCGCGTGCGCAAATTACGCGAGGAAAATAAAATATACAGAAAATGCCCTTCAAAATTGGGATGCGAAAATTATGCGAGGGCGAAAATTACGCGCGTATTTACCGTATATATATATATATATATATATATATATATATATATATATATATATATATATATATATATATATATATATATATATATATATATATATATACAAGCCTGAGCACTTTTACTATTAACATAAAATACTTCAAAGGTCCCAACTTTGAGGTTATTTTTCTAGTGACCTCATGGTGGAGACTTTTAAAAATAGTTTTATTGTATTCGCCATCCTGAAATTAGTACAAAAACCGTAATTAGAAATTTATCTAGAAGTGGGCACTTTTTCTAATGGCGTGGTCGTTAGTTGTTTAACTAACTTTTACTTTCATAAACCATAAAACAGTGATTTCTGTATTGTTCTTCCAAACTACGACTCCATACTACCAATTTTTTTTTTTCTTATTTTCACAATATCTTTCCTTGTGATAAAGAACGTCAAACATGATAGATTTGAAGAAATCTCGATTTTGACTCGTATTGATGCGATAGCTGCGTCACGTAATACTAGAAAACTCGTCTTAACAGTTTTTAAAAAAGTATTTTCTCTTATTGTTATTTAAAAAAAGAAAGTAGATTCTAGCTGCAACTATTATGTATATGGCAACACTAAATCACAAGGGTATTTTTCAGAATGGTATGGCATACCACCCTCTCTCTTCACAGATACAGTCAAGGCGTTTCTTCATTATCTTTACTGTTGAAGAAAGACGCGGATGGCGCATCTGCCGTTTCCTAAGATACAATTCTCCCGCCCTTACACTTCGTCTTGAGTTAAGTTGAAAAGCATGCCCATTTACTTTATATACACTTCGGAGGATTCCTTGTTGTACTTACAAATAGGCCTTTCTGTAAGAAATGTCGGTCTGTATTTTATATCTCTTCTTTTCACACTATTCCCCCCTTCAAGTCAGCCCTTTTACCCGAGGCAAGCTGTTCAAGCTTAATGGGGGGTAATTATCATTAAACCATCTAAATGCTAATTAATGCGCCTATTTTCACGATGAACAGTAGCTCTTTCCTTGCATGCAAATGAGGTACTCTCAACTCCAGTTCTTTCTATTTTTTTTTAATCTCCCTCTAACACCCACTCCCCTTACCAGTCTCCAGTACCCGAGGAAAGAAAAGTTAGATTGTCTCTCTCTTCTCTTTCCGGAACAGCAGCATCGTGGTAAGAAGATGGCCGAAGCGGCAATTGCACGTCGACGCCTGTCGTTATTCTTCTGTCTGCGCCATTACAGATACGGTGATCACTCCCTTTCGCCATTCCATCTATCGTATCCTCATCCTTTCCTTTTTTTTCCTTTCTTTCTCTCTACCTACCTAATTTCTCCTCTTCAAACTACGCGTTCTTTTTCTATATTTTTTGTACTTTTGGGGGGAGGTATAAAAGAAAGATTAGATGACTTCGTTTACTGTAAAATATTCTTTTTTTCAAGAACATTTTATAGTAAAAAATAAAAAATTCAAAATGGACGTAGAAATTAGGGTTATCTATGATCTTCTCAAAATTTTATAGCACAAAAATATTTATGCAACACGGATGACTTCCAAACCCGTTACTAACTGTTTGTTTTGGTCCTAATATACGTGTGTATTCAGTATAGACCAATAATTATCATATTATATCAAGAACCAGTGGCGTATTTAGGGGGGGTGGCTTCCGGGCTTAAGCCCCCCAAGAAATCTTACTTAGTATAGTAAAGTAAATGAAATTTCTTCCAGAATTTTCACATTTCCAGGCAAAGCCCCTCCCCCCAAAGTTAGCAAAGCCCCTCCCGAAACAAAATCGTAAATACGCCACTGTCAAGAACTAATATTCATACTATAGAGGAACATTCTAGTTGAGTGCCTAGAGCATCCAATTTTCGGCGTCCACCCAACGTCGTGAAGCAAACTGGGGAGCTATGTGAAAACAAGACGTGGCGGCTACTAGGTTCAGGAAGCTCCTGATGCGCCTGATAGGAACAGGGCGTTACAGCGCCCTGACCGCTTGCTCGCCATTATACTGGACGTACGATAGTTCAGCAGGTTATTAGTGGATCGCGCTGATGCAGGCTCGGGTCCACATAATACGCTGTTACGCTAAGTGGGTTGTTTTAATGCTCATACTATGAATATAAATATTAGTTTTTGATATAATTCAAGTTGTTCATAAGTTGAAATTAGTATTTCTTTTAAAAAAAAAAAATAGTTCCAAAAATATAGAAGTAAAATGGTTCTGACGACAAATTGAGTAGTCCTGGAGCGACTTCTACACTTGAATAGATTTTATTACCCTCTTAATTGCTTTTATTGCTTTTATGACTGTGTAGATTTGATGTCAATATGGCCGTGTCGGCCTTGGGGAGGTTTTAGGGGGAGGTGGTTTTATTACCCTGTTTGTTAGGTGGTTAGACGGGTTCCTGGAAAAAGGTTGCGTGTTAGGAGGGATGGAGTAGTTTCTAGAAAAGAGGTTGAAGGACATGATTTTGATAGGGTTGTTTCTAACAGCTATGCTATGATCAAATTAATTATTCTTTTATTTGTATTTTCTTAATAAATTAATCGGAACAATTGTATTGGTTCGCTTGCTAAGCAAGCTCCTTATTTATTAGATCGCTTTTTCCCAAATCGTATGCTAAAGCATACTCTGCTTATTTATTGGATCGTTTGCTGTGCAAACTCCTTATTTATTGAATCATATGCTAAAGCATACTCCATAGAACAATCTCTGATTGTGATTATATTAATTAATTCTTTTAATAAATTAATTGGAACAATTTGTATTGGATTGCTTGCTAAGCAAGCTCCTTATTTATTGGATCGCTTCATTAGAAGCTTATTATAAAAATATTATGTTCGAACAATATGTGAGCATACTAGAAACGCTCGTTGTTAAATTTGATTGTGATTATATTAATTAATTTGACCATTTGCATTCATATTAAAATGGTGGAGGGAATAAACTTTATTCATGCGGGACTTTTTAATTTGACGGATCGTATGCATAGCATACTCGGTGAGCATACTAGAAATTTCGTGTATAGAATATGTATACTTCGGTACGATAAGCATTGCTGGTACATATACAGAGCGTGGTTCTCGTACGTCTTTCGCTGGTGAACTTAAGACATGAACTGAACTTTTCGCGCGTTTTTTTGGAAACTGGTTGTGCAACAGGGAAAGATGGCGTTGTTGGGTAACAGGCGCGTGTTAAAACATGAAGACAAATACAAAGGAAAACCGACGACACGTTTAGTACACATCACAGAGTACCGACAGAGTAATAAAAACAAGTTTGGCGCCAGGGTAGGTGAACACAACACATTGTCGGCGAAGAATACAAAGAAGATTGAGGTTGTGGCAGGTAAACATGTTGAATCATGCCCCTATGCTAATTGGTAATAGAAAAGAAGTTTTGCGTGGCGAATGATGAACACGTGATTGCCTTGTGGCTATGAAAATACTTTAAATACGAGTCATAGCGGAAAATATATATAGAGACACCATGCATCTCTTTGAGAAAGAAGAACACTACGAGGTTAACACCGAAGCAATATCCGATGCTGAAACAGAAATATACGAATCATCGTCAGATGAAGAATATGATTTTGATGCAATAGATTCACCAGTGCTAACAACAGTTTCACCAACACCACCGTCATCACCAGCAGTATTATCAAGAACATCACGATTTTGGGGTTTAGATTGCTGTTGTAATAGTCAAAAGGTGGACCGTGAATGTATAAAGAAGGCTATTGAAAAATGGGATTTCAACGATACATTAATTTGCGATGGTTGTAGAGAAGGATCCCCTCATGATTTTGCGCATGATTGTATGAATGTACACCCAGAGTCATTGGAAACCCGTGCATGGAGTATTATTGCAAGTCCTAGTGTTGAAGAAGATGTGTTTTACTTGTATGCAAACACCCATATTATTGGAATATTAACAAGAGAAAAATTCTATGAAACGTATGTGGAATTATTAAGTGATACAGACTATCTTCCGGAATTACTGGACATTTTTATAAGAAAAGACAAACGGAAAGCGAATATTTCAGATTGAGAAAATGTATTCGAATAGAGTTAGTGTTTCATGTGTGTTATGCAGTGATGAAAACATTAATGTGAACTGTGTATTAAAAACTATAAAAGTATACTTACGTAACACCAATCCAATTGAATGCATGGAATGCAAGTTAAATCTTCCTCATGATTGTACTCATCTTCATAATACTGGAACATTTGCAACGAAGTACTTATCTCTTGATAAAACTCTTAGTGAACTTTTTGAAGTTTTTGAACAAGAACATAGTGAAATCTCATTTATATGGTTTATGCGTAAAATTTGTGATCTTTTAAAAAATACAGAATTTGTTGGACAAATTATTCCGTTTTTCATTTATCACACAAATGAAATTTCACCATGTGTAAATCAATATATTATCGATATTCAAGGTTTTAAAATGTCTGATAATGAATTTATCATTCGTGAGTTTTGTTTAACTGCATGCGATGATACAGTAAATTTCCATTGCTTGGTAAAATCACCAATAGATTATAATTTATTATCATTAGGATGTCAAAAACAAATTGATTGGTTAACTTCAAATTTACACGGTTTGAAATGGAATAGCAAAACTGGATATACTGTATCATGCATACGAAACCTTGTATATCAATTATGTTCAAAGAATTCATCCTTTTATTGTAAAGGTTTAGAGAAATCTCTTTGGATTAAAAGAATATTTGCATTAGATAATGTCATTGATTTAGAAACAAAACATTGTCCACCATTAAGTGAATTATGTGCAAACACATTTAATGATTATTGTAATTTTCATACAAATATTGTAAAGAAATCAGGATGTGCATATCGTAATGCACAACAGTTGAATTATTGGTGGAAATATGAAAGATCAACAGCATTAACTAATGCATTATCAAGATTGTAATGTTTTTCTTAGGAATTGTAAATAAAATGCAGGAATGTAAGTTTAAAAAAATTTATTGAAAATTTAAGAAAAAAAAATTGTATATATGATAAAAAAAATTAAAAAAAATTGTAAACATATAATAAGAAAAAATAAAAAAATAAAAAAAATTATTTCTGTTTTCTTTTTTTAAAAAATTTGTTCACATGTTTATAAACGATATCATCATTCTTTTTCAAATTTTTCTTGTTAAACATTTTTAAACACTTTTGAAATGATTGAGTGCGGATAATATGATGCAAAAAGAACAAGACAAAATACCCGCACAACACAGAATTATCATGTTGATATTGATGATTATTCGTAAAGTACATTTTAGTATTTTTCGACAAAAAGTTTTTTATTTCTTTGGGAATGTCCATAGCAAGACTGTCAAAGTAGTACCCATGTTTTTTCTTATTGATATACACTGCGACCCAGTGGGAACCAGCAGAATCAGATGTATCAAGATTAATCACAAGTGCAGCAGGAGGTTCTACCGTTACAGGAAGTCTGTCAATAGGGTAAATTCCAGTAACACTTGCACCAGTCACTTTATCACTTAGTAACACTTTTAACAATTCGTCACTATACATGATGAAGATTATTATTTTTAATTGTAGTAGGTATGTAACTATCACTGTTATTCACGTGTAACACATAGTCATACACTTTTACATATTCACTATACAGTAATGCTTCATGAACACTGCACCTATATTGTCCGAAACGATGCTTATTATGTGCACACCGATGAACGTGAAAACTTAATGCAGTATACTTTGGACAGTTTATTTCTTCTAAATTTGTAACTTCTCTTTGAAGAATTTCTTGAAGAAAACACTTTCTATTTATTCCGTAGGTATATATTGTTGTAGTATTTGAACAATATGATTGAAGTATTTCCTTAAGATGGGAATATTCTACATCGCCTTCGTGCCAGGTAATGCCATACACATTCTCACCTAGATATTTGTTTGTACTTACGATCGGCTCAGCTAACTTATTTAAAGGAAATGGTGGTTTAAAAATCCAATTTTGGAAAAAGGGAACGTCAGGATTTACAATGGCTAATTCTTTTACAATAAAGTCATCTTCGTTATCATGATACGCCGAGAAGTGTACAACAACCCTCATCCTACTCAACTGAATAAATTAGAAGGTGTTATCAGTATAAATATTTCTATCTTTGTCTACTTGTGCTAAAGAATCGAATTGTGCGTACACAATGCATGTAACAGGTTCAGTTAAAGTTTCTGAAAATGATACTTTTAAATTTACAGGGGAATCGCGTACCACATCCCACGTGTTATCGTCTAAAGTTCCTGTTGGAGATAGAATAAAAGCATACAGAGCATATCCGTTTGGATACTCATCAAGAGTAACAGTATGTGAATAATTTTGATAATATATACCAGTACCTGAAATCAAAGTATAGTAACTTAGAAGATATAAATTGTTATTAAAATCAGGAGTGAGGGGGTTGGGAGGAAATGATTTTGAGCCGACTTGTAATTGCAGTTTGTTAACGTTAAAGTTTCGAAATTCAAAGGGATTAAGATGTGATTTCCCATTGAAGGCTGTGTTGGAGATGAAACCAATAACCAGGCCTTTAGGAACATTACCCAGGAAAAGATTATCAATGTTGTAAGACTTTACTTGTGCAGGTATAGTATAAGATCTTGTCTCCACTCTCGTCAGAGGTAACTTGGCCGTTTCCGAACCCATTCGTGTATTTAATTGCATAGCTAAATCTGCAGCTACATCAATACGTCGTACATGAAGAATAACTTCCTCAAGTGCAACTTTATAACTTGTATTTTCAGGGGACATTAAGCAAAAATTATCTTTACTACGATGTAGTTTTACACGTAAACTTACTTTGTTAGGAAGCATACGATCTAAACTTACAATATCAGTATGAAGACGTCCATACATTTCAAAAGATTTACTATTTTTCACCTTATTAGCACGTTTTTGAAAACCAGCATTTGTATTATCAAATTTATTAAAATTTTTTGCAGTATCTTTATGCCACAACCCACATGCTAAATGTGTTTGAGAAGCGTCATAAGAATAATTTAATAATGTTTCAATGTATGCACGATAAGGATAAGATCCTGATGAGGAACTAATTAATTTATCATTTAACGAAATATCAATTTGACTAAATAAAGAATGTAAGAAATTATTTACTGGTGCAACAGTATCATCATTAGCTAAAGTTGTACCATCAGCTTTAGTAATTTTACAACGTACATAAAGATATAGATATGCAGGATGAATAAATTCCCCTGTTTCTCCTGGAATAACAAATTCAATAGGTCCTTCTGAGGTTAATGTGGAAATAGGACGATATTCAGCATTTGTAGTTGCTTCAATAGCTGTTTGTGTCATTGGTATAGAAAAGAAATCAAATTCATTGGTACAACATTCAAAACTACTTGAATTTAGGAGCGCCATTATGAAAAGATGTCGTGTATATGTTTACGTTTTGTTGGTGGTCCAAACTTTACAATTGCAGGAGCTTTCCTCTTGCGTGACCGTCTCTTGCCGTTACCAGTTAGCAACTGTCCAACTTTATTAATTGCTTTTGTCTTTAAACTATTACCAGCTTCTTTTACACGCGCACGAACAGATTCTTTAAATGGTCGATTTTCTAATACATCACCCGCAACTTGCATACCGGTTTGTAATGCTTGACGTCCTACAGTTTTTGCACCTTGTTTAAGAAATGGTAAAGCAAAACGAAATAATCCTTTAAAGAAACTACCTATACCATGTCCCCTTTGATATACAGGTCCTGAAAAATATGGTATTCCACGTCCACGGTGATAAGTAACACGTCTTGCTCTCATCTTTTTCCTATAATTATTATTTAGCAGATGCAGGAGAGCGTTTAAAATGTAGTGTTACGGTCAGTGTCCCAGAACGAAATGGCAAATTTCGCCCTGCATGATCTTTTAATAGTATTTCAATTGTGTTAAAACAAAATTTTGCAAGTGGCATATAATGAATATCTTCAAAGGTAATTGTTTGAACTTTTCCGTATTTAATATCAGAGATTGTTGCTATACGTAATAATGGTGCTTTTGTATCACCTAAAAATTGATATTGTATAATATCTGTATAAATAAAAATTTGATGTGGATATCCGATATCTACATATGGTTGTTTGAATCCACGAGATTCTTTAACAAGATCTGATTTTTCAGAAAAACCTAATTGTAAAGCTAATGTAGGCGACAATGTAACTGATTCTACACGTTCATCACATTCAACATGCACAACATTTGAAAAACTAAATTTTATAAAACTTGATATTACGTTTAATTCCTCTAGTAAATGATGAATGGATGGATAATATCCAACAAGAATTTTACTTTTCATAGGTTCTGCATTTTTAAATTTGTACCATATAACATTTTCACCATCGGTAACATTATAACATGTTAATGGAATATGTACTTCACTTAATCCTACATACCAATCGGATTCTGATAAACGAATATTATTTTTTAATTGATTAATAAAATGTGTTGGACTATTTGTAGGATATACATCTGCACTAGCATTTGAAACTAGTGTAATGTAAAAACTATCATCAATACTTTCAGAAATCATTTTCGTTTAAAGTGAAGTGTTAGGTTTGAAGTTCCAAAACGAAATGGTAATTTTAACCCGTGTTCATCTTTTAAGTTTACTTCTATCGTATCAAAATATTTCTTTTCAACTTTAACATAATGTGGTGAGTGAAACACAAAAGATTTTACATGACCGTGTTGTACATTATATACACTAAGTTTTCGAACTAATGGTCCTATATTTTGTTGTTGTTTTACAATATCAATGCAAACATTAATTGTATTGGGAATATTATAATCTAAATCACATGGAAATTTTCCACGTGCTAATATTAAATCAACATTTCTAACTTTTGTGTATACAACTTTTTTAACATCATACGTATTTTCATTAATAAATCCGAAAATGTGTTGTAATCCTGGTGTAACACCAATCATACATTGATCTTCTAATTTCAAAGAATGTTTAATAACAATTTGATTTTTATTTTTTAAATAGTGTAACATACGAGCATTTTCAGGAATTAATTGTAGAATAGATTCAATTGATGAATAATATCCAGGTGTTATTGGAACATGGTGGCGTTCAACTTTACCATCGATAACACTAGTAATTATAATTTCTTCATTTTCACCAACATTGTAAAAACTCCACGGAATATTAATTTGTGTTAATGCAACACCCCATTCCCCATCACGTAAATCAATAGGTTGTGCCAATTTAACTCGAAATGATGATGTTGTATTATTATCAAAAAGATTGCTACTTGCATTTGAAGGAAGAGTAACGTAAAAGTCGTGTGTAAAGTTCGAATTCATTTTGCAGACTGAATAGAATCTGATCTAATCCACGAATTCATACTTGATGGATATCCTAACCATTTTACATACATCCACCCATTTTTACGTTTCAATACTTTTTCAATAAGATATGTTTTCTTTGAATTTATAATTACTTTTTGTAATTCTTCTGCATAAAATATTCCTTTAATTTCTTCACCGTTCCAATCTTTTAATTTGTAAGTGACAGGATCTGACTTTATACATTTGTCAACAATAAATATTTCTTGTGACCATTTAGGTAAATATCCTTTTTCTAATTTATGTTTATACTTACTAACACGAACATAATCACCCGAACTAAATTTACAAGTTATATTTTTCTTATTCTTTTTATTTCCGTATAATGTTTCCCACACTTGATTCACATTGGAATCATTTACTTGTGCAGGTGCCATTTTAATACTTGAATGGTATGAATGATTATAATTTTTCACAATTTGATCTAATATATTAATATAACGATAAGTATTCTTTGCAGTAAAATAACGATACAATCTTTCTTTTAATGTACGTATAAAGCGTTCTGCTAACGCACACTTAATTTCGGAATGAACACTATAATGATTAATTTCATATTCTTTAAACAATTGTTTTACATGCCGATTATAAAATTCACCACCTAAATCTGTTTGTACGTTAAACACAGGTAACTTGAAATTTTTAAAAATTTTTGTTATTGCTTTTACCATTTCAGGACCTTTCTTTGTTTTTAACGGAACACAATATGCATAACGTGAAAAAATGTCAATACAACATAATATATATTTATAATTATTATTATACTTTGCAATATTTTGCATATCTGCTAAATCCATTTGTAATGTTTCATTTGGTGCACTAACATAATACTTTTTACGTTCAAAAACTTTACGAGCTGGTGCATGTAATGTATAAGCATCTTGAGAAGCTAACCATTTTTTAATTTTCTTTTTAGATAACTTTGTTTTGCGTTGTAATGTTTGTATACTTGATAAAGAATCAGGATTTGAATAATCATAATATATTTTTGATAATTTTGTCATTTTACATACTATATTCTTTCCAATGTTTAAATAAATTAGCTACTACTGCAGGACTAGGAGATTTTCTTACTTTACGAATACGTTGTCTACTACTACTACTACTACTACTACTACTTTTCACTTTTGATGCTGGCGTGCTAATAGGTGTACCAATAAATTCTTTAGGAACATTAAGATCTTCTAATAAATTTTTAAATTCATGAATACCTATAGGATTTCTTGAATATTTTCTTGTACGAACAACATCATTTACTAAATCTATAATATTTGAACCTGGTATTGTTTTTTCATGAATACGTACTGTACCAGACTTATCCCACTGAATTTTATTACAACTTGTCAACTGTTTTAATAATAGATCTGTTTTCCTACGAAGTGTTTTCGGTACTGATTGTAAAATGTCTGATACAAATGGTAAAATAGAAGTATTGCTATCTTGTTTGGAAGTTGATGATGATGATGATGATTTTTCTTCTTCTTCTTCTTGAATGATAGGTAAAGTAATAGGTTTATGTGAAGAAGATGTATACTGTAAATAACGATGCAAAGCTTGTTGATATAATTTCCACTTTTGTTGTACACTAAGATCACGACGTTTTAAGATGTTATTCATTTCTTCATCTAAACGTGACTGATGCGAATCTATGGATTTAAGATTCGATTGAATTTCATGTACAGCATTTTCAGGAACTAAAATCATCTTACGTAATTCTGACATACTTAACGACTAAAAATACTGCTTCCCACTGCTGCAAGAAGTGGTCCCAAGATTAACGGTAAAAGAGCACCACCTTTCTGTAGTAACAACTTTTTCTTTTTATTCAATGCAGTACGTTGCTGAGATAGAGCACGTAAGATCTTTTTATGTCTACGTAAACGTTGCTTCTGACGAGAATTTAAAGGGATGTTTCCTTTTATTGTGTTCTTAGCTACTTGAGATATTGTTCTTATTAAATCCCCTGAAGCATTTTGTAAAATTTGTTTTCGTTTGGTATTCTTGCATTTGCACAGCGCACGGAGCGTGCTGTAGTGTTGTTTCACCTTCAACATCTTGATGCAGACTAAACAAAAATTTCTGTATGCATGTCTTTTACGTTAGCGTACACATACATGATTTCATTCGGAAAAATATTTGTACGTATTCGCAATGCATCGTTTGTTTTTTGTGTCAAGTCAAATAATAAATAAGTGTGAGGCTCTCGTGTTACTTCTTCGAACACACTCACGACTTCTTTACTATACCGAGGCATAATTTGCCTTGCTAAATATTGTATTTGTAATTTATCACGTGGATTTTTAAATACTATAATATAATGTGCATTTAAACTAATATCACGTGCATGTTTTCCTTTTGGAAATAAATTTTGAATAATAAATATTACAGTTAACTTTTTGTGATGTGCATACTTTGTAAATAAATTAGCAACATCACCATTAGTTTCTGACATTAAATCATCAAGTATTAATAATGAATTTTCTTTGATTTCAAAATTATTCATGTCAGGTATTCCCTCTACAAAACGTATTTTTGCATTTGCATCTAATTTTGGTATTACTGCACCATAACACCAAACAATATCATTAAACTTTATACTAAACATTTGATCATGTTCATTAAGTAAACGATTTACAAAACAAGTTTTACCAGCCCTTGAAGGACCAGCGATTAAAATAGTAGAGGGATGTTGAAACTTTAACATCTTGTAATCAAATGAATGCATACAATAGAGACTCTGCTTTATATACACACACTCACACTCACACATTGAATATCAAGTTTCCAAGGGAATTTTAATATTTTCACAATCGTTGATTGTTCGGAGTATACATAGTAATGAAATGGATAAAAAATCACTGGGATATAAAATTAAAGCTGAAGTGACTAGTTTATACATTGTTTGCACAGCAAACGAAAATATAAAAAGAATAAAATAAATTAAGAATAAATTAAATAAATTAGGAATAAATTAAATAAATTAGGAATAAATTAAGAATAAATTAAAAATAAATATTTTTACAATCGATGATGGTTCGGGGTTTCATTACATGAAAGAGACACTCATACAAGTCACATTCACTCATCCGCGGGCCTATAACCGTAAGGTACACTTGCACGTTTTCGTATTGGTTCATCGTCGGTCATGTCAGGTTCGTCAATCCGTTTTCGTTTTTTGTTGACCTCACGGTGTGTCTTTGTCTCTCTACAGCTAAAGATACGGAACCCCGGTCTACGAACGATGCTATTTGGGTTTTCTATTACTGTGGACTCTAATTGTCCAGACACTAATTTATAGAAACTCTCAAAGTTAATTTTCTGAGAGGTCCTATCATTTAGTGTTATCCCCCTAATTTTGTATATATGCCGAACATCCCCATGGGCGTTTGTTAGCCGCATAGCATAATTTTTACAGCCAAGACCAATAAAGGTTGTAAACTCCCAACCTTCAGGAATTTCATTCGTCAGATCACCCAAATAGTTTCCGAGCGGTAACAAGGGTTCCTCATCTTTTTTCTGTAAGTACATGATACTGTCAGTGTCACAGTAGATTACTCTGTCAGGTCCTACAGTCGTCAGTAGTTCGTAAAGTCTAAGTCTAGCCCACGAAGTAATAAATGCGGCTAGTATCACATTGGAAAACTCCAACGGAACGTTTTCATTTTCAATGTCTCTGTACGTGAGAATGAGATGGTCACCATCAATTGGCACCACACTTTGAATTTCATACCTTGCCGTAGTTAAATACCTAAGAAAGGTAACCTCATCACTAACGATTATACTCTGCGACATGTCTGTGCGTTGCCCCCACTTACCATACAATGAATTGAGGTATAGCTTCGCACACTGCCTCAATCCCGGGTTCATCCTAATATTGTCATAATTTAATCGTATGCCTTCATGGGCATAATATTCTTCGATATATTTTTGTTTGTCTTCTTCAGTGGTACAGTAAGCAGGAAAACCAGAGGCTTCCTGCTTCATCTGAAGGAAGGAATTCACGTAGGTCCCGAACAGCCCTCCTGAATTCCCCTCTTCAGGATCTAAAAGTTCAAATTCCCATATCTCATGTATATCGATTATTTTGTAACCTTTTTTAAGAGCAAGGTGTAACTCTGGTGTACAAAATGTTCCTGTGAGAGCACACTCAGCATCGCTATGGGTACATTCGTTAGTGTTTTCTTCTTCCATGCATGTACGGCAAAGGCCGAAAAGTAATCGACCTCCCGCAACGTATGGTAAGATCGGAAAGTAGAGGTCCTTTGGAGGGACGATTGTGCATTTGACTACACCGTGAATACTTTCCACATCTGGAAAGTCCGGTCCCGTGTGAATCTTAGGTGATTTAACCGGCATACGTGCCATCACCCACGGGTATAACGATGTTACATCGGCGTAGGAAATTCGCTCATCACTCGCACAATTGACGTAGGAACGAAAGACCTCCGTGCGACCACCGTTGTAACAGTTCTTAGGAATAAGAAAATCAGGTAGATTAGTACAACGTTCTTGAACAAACTTTTGCACTTCCTTATCCATCTTTACCTTATTGTCCCAAGAACATTCCCATATTTCGTATAGGTTTACACCGATACTTTTCAGGTACCTACGGCGGCGCATGGTTTGCTCATATCGTTTCTCCATCGTATTGTACGAGTCCTGGGCATCGTGCAAAACCGCGTCACGGTTAAAGGGGAAGCAAAGGCGGCAGGCATGGAAATAACATCCGTAAAAGTCGAAGGCAGCGTTGAGTCCTTCGTGCCATCCATCGACCTTGTACCTACCAATATACTTTTCCCCACCTCTCCTAGCATGCTGGATTTCTATCCCTAATTGGTCTTCCATATACATAAGCCATTGCATAGCTTTTGTACTATACTTGGTCTTATGATGAAATCCCAACGCGGGAATGATAGGAATAGTATTCTCCGGTAAGTGCAAGGTACGATATGTCCGCATCGCAAGACTTGCAATGGTAGATGATGTTATGAAACATTGCAAACCCTCCGTTTTCTCTTCGATGATAGCGCTAAACTTAATGACCGGTTCTGTTAGAATTCTAACATCATTCTCACAATAAGCCAACATATCCCTCTGCAGGTTAAACTCCTCGCCACTTTCCGCACGTTCTTGGTGCCAGGCTTCCAGTTGTTTTCTTTCTTCTGTGCTTCGCCCTTCAGGGTCATAGTACTCAATCGGAGGGTAGGGACCAACATAATTTTGATTTTCTTCAGTATTGAATAAATATGGGAAATCTCCCTTCTTTAAATTTTGACTAAGGCCTAACGTTTTTGGTAATTTGGATAATTTTGCGCCAATAAAAAGGAAAGAGTCGCGGAAAAAGATACGATTACCTATGCTGATATTAAAAATCTTTTGACCCTGAATAAGGACACTAGGTACAATATGCTGGTCTTCTATTAGAGTTCTAAGACAGAAGAGGCCATCGTAGCGACTACCATTATGGGCGATTGCCACGATCTTCTGAAAGACAGGACGCTCCACTAACACATGGTTAATAAAAGCCGTCATTGTCTTAAAAGAAAACGAACGATTTCCAACATTGTCACCGCACGTTTTACAGGGCTCATCGATACCTTTTCTTATACAGGCGTGACAAACATGACGACAGCACACCAGTACAACTTCGTGTTCCCTTTCACCGCGATCATTCGGTGCCTTCAACATCGTCTCTACATCATAGGTGATGTACATAAACCTTTTCGTATGAACAGGTCGCTGTCTCTGAACAAAACATGTATGGTTTGTATCAACATACGCACGGCACATTGAACAATAATGTTCACCACACATGTGATCAGATTTTCGACCTCTCTTATCAAAGATGACGCCGCAATTGATGCAGAGCTTTACATTATCACATACAGATCTAGCCGATTTATTAACTGTTACATGATTATTAAAGCATTCACCTTCAGCAAACTCTCTATTGCATGCATTGCATTTAATTCTGTTTGCAGTATAATCGCGTTCGTGAGTATGTTCGCAATAAGTACAACGAGTTTTACACTTGTGTGCACGTGACCTTTCATCATAAGCTTCCAAACAATAATAACAATACTTTCGTGCCTTGAGGAAAGTTCTAATGTTGCGAATAGGTTCGAAATGACCAATAGTGTTACCTCTCCGATAAAGGATAAAAATCTTATTTTCTGCCGGTTCTCCCGGGTAACGTACTATATATTCCCGGTTATTCTTTTCATGCTCCTCATAAACTACGATTTGATATTCCCCTTTCAAATATGCTTGAAAGAGTTCCAGATCGGAAAAGTCACAACCTTGCTTACTTTCAACGTTAACACCTGCCATCTCGCAGAGAACTTCTGCTTTAAGAAGCCATGTATCTTGGTTTCTTGTTCTTAAATTACACAAAGTCTGACTGCTTGATGTATGCTTGGTTATCCAGTATACTATGGCCATAGGGAGACAGTAAATATTTCTATTTTCAATACGAATTAATCGTTTTTCTAAGTAATCTTGATATTTTGCATATTTGTCAACGGCACTCGTTGCATTATTTCTTCCCTGGCCGTGCATACTCTCAGCGATATGGAATCGAAACAATAGTTCTTGCCCCAAAAGGAACACTTCATTCGAATTTAATACACGTTCGATTGAAGTGAGGACTGTCCTAGCAGAGAAATTGCCCTTTCTTCTAAATGGAACGTACACTGGTTTGTTGTTGGTACTATTACTACTCTCTATGTATAAGCCAATGTAGTCCGAGGGGCGTGCATTGGAGATCACATGTTCCAACGCAAAATTAACTAAGCTTTCGATATAAGCCTCTGGGTTATTAATATTCCTTTCATCACCCACAGGTCTGACGGCAATTTCATGTCCCGTAAGATGGAACTTACGAAACCTTTGTCTGCTTTCTCTTACAACTTCGAAATTACTATTTCTTTGATTATCCCCGCCATTATTATTATCACTACCACTACCACCTGTACTACCACTATTAGGACTACTAGTAGTACCAGTTGTACTATTGTTGTTGTTTATGTTACCATGTCCAACCATTGCTGGAACATTGGCATATGACGGGTTAGGCTGAGGAGTAAAAATCATTTGGTCCCCATAGTCATGATTATCCTGTACACAGTATTCAGGCGGATTGTATACAGGATTTTCTCCCTGGACTTGTTGCGTGGGTATATCCACAGCATTGTCCTCGTTTTGAACCAAACTCCTCATTTCTTCAGCTGGTATTTCATCGGAATTTTGAGTGCCAATCCCATTTACTTCATCCAAGAAAGCTAAATCTTCATTTGTTAATTGATATAGATTATTAGAACTCAAGTTATGATTTTCTTGAGGGGGCATGACTATGGCATTATTTGTGGATGGGATTAAGCACGGTTCCGAAACAAAGCGCGTGCCAAAATCAAAAAAGTCAGATAACTCTGTATCTTTTATCCTATCCACCTGACCTTCCCCACATGATAATAAATAAAAGAGTTTTGACTGCGCCGATTCGTAAGTATCACATGTACGGAAAAATCCATACAAAAATAAATCTAATATATCAGCACTGCTTACGCAGTGCTGGAGAAGTAATGTATCATTACCTTCGAAGGCACGAAGGGCGCGTAGGAGTGCATCGCATCTCCCCGAGCCCCGATATCCCAGCCTGTTCAATTCCATGATGGCTTTCCAGGTACTGAAGACCCTCGGGTACTCGTTGAAACCGCGCACCAATTCCTGGAGATAAATTTCATCAACCATATTCAATTCTTCGGATGGGCAGAAGAAATCCATCTGAAAGAAATAAGACAAAGAAAAAACTATTTTGAGTTATCAAGTTGACGTTAATATATCACTTGAATATAAAAGAGAGAGAGCACATTCAATTACTTTCAACCTATAGTTACATTTTAATGATATGTAAATAAAAAGCATTCACTTATTTTCAATCTATAGTCAAATAATGATATGTAAATAGAAAACAATTTGTTCAATTTATGAAAAAAAAAATCAGTAAAATATATTCACTTATATTCAGATGTAATCTATTCTTTTAAAATATCCAGACACAATAAGTCTCTCTCTGTTCATTAATATTGGTTAAATACAGCTCAAATATGTATAATTTCTTTCTTTTAAAAACAATAAGTGAAAAAATACACACCTTTTAAGCCTTTAGTTGTTCGTTCACAACACCAGAAAAAGAAGAAAAAATGTCGACTCTGTGTCGCTGTAAGTCTAAACAATAATGTCTGGGTGTTCTATTTGTGCTGCTACCACCACTCAAGGTCCGGCAAAGCTTCAATGTCTGGAATACAATAGGCTTGAATCAATTTCTTTATACTTTATTTAATAGTATTAAAACTATATAGTTAATTAATTAAGATGCGCTAAAGCTTGTCCTTGATCTTACACGTACGCTGCCGTAAAAGGAAATGATACCCCCACACGCCAAATTCAAGTTATATCATGTCCTATCATGTATTGCACAATCACTACTACTAGTGACACCTATCGGCAAAAGTCATAATTAAAGATTAGTTGTGCGTTGAAAGTCCCGTAGTGCTGACGCGTGTGTAACTGAGTTCCGTATATTTCTCAGGTGAGTATAGTATATATGTTTTCATTGTGTACACAATGAAAATAAACCATAGCACATGCTTGTATATTCTGTTGGTCTTAATATTCTATCAAAGTATTGAAGATCAAACGCGTATAAGTAAAACTATTGGGTTAAATAAGGAATATAAATCCAAGTCTTTCAGTGACAAGCAAACATTTACTTAAGTGCTGCGGTACCGCATCATTTCAGGGGGATGAACCCCAGTCTTTCAGTGAGGGACCCCTCTACTAGTACTGCTGCATACGTTTACATTGAAATCCTAGTGCCTCACTGCAAAATCCATGTATAACATTTATTACTCTTACTACATTACTCTTAAAGACCGGTATAGCCCCTTTTCTCTACGCAAAAAAGAGTGCATTCAGTAATTAAAAGTTGTGAGGGGGAATTCAGTCCGGGCATAGTGTCCCCTCTTCTCCACGCAACAGAGCGCGTTCACTATTTGGAAAAAGTTATGAGGGGAAATTCACTCCGGGTATAGCCCCCCCTTTTCCTCCACGCAAAAGAGCGCGTTCACACTGCATTGGATTCTCTTTCTGCATCCCCTAACAAGATATTTCGTATTTCATTTCATTTTTACAAAGCCAATATTTATTTTTTCTCACTCATTACCTTGCTTAATATAGAGTTAGTATGTACAAAAACCATGTGACTACCATATGATTAAGATTCTGAATACTGCAACACATGTTAAAAATACGCAAGTTCATTTTTCAAATATATTCCCAACACTTCTCACTCAATTATATTCGTTTATTCCTCATGTCTTGGAAAAAGATCCATTTGAGTATTCACTACGTTTCGTGATAGCCAAGCTATTCTAACACGAATTCAAAGGGAAAAGTCCGTTGCTATGATTCAAAATGATTCAATGAACGTAGTTCTTTTCTTTCGAGTCTAACTGTGGGAAAGAAAAGTCTACACATTTACGTAAAATTGCAATATTCACATGTGTCTTGGAAATTGCATCCACTACAACTAAGAACTCTTTATATAAGTACATTTTTCAGTGTGAAAACACATTAAAACACTTTTTCGCGGATCTAAACACTTTTTTGTTCACTTCTGAACACTTTGTGAATACATCTGTACACTTAATACTGACTGATTTTCTAAATATTGGGGATACAAGCAAGACAAATGTCTATCTTTTCTGTTGAACTTAATTATTTTACACTAAACAATATATTTTGAACATTATCTGTAGTAAATATTGAATATGTATGTGTTCTAAAAGTGTTCTTTATGTGTAAATTGCTTATTTTCCGAAAAGACAATCCAATATGAATACAGATTCATGACAAATCATTCAGACACAATGTATTTATATAAAATCTACCATCAACATACTGGACAGTACGCAATTCTGTTTAATCACAATTTCAGTTATAAAGATTCAAAGAAATTGCACACTTGATTTTTTGCCGTAAAGTCCATCAGTGGCGGTTCTTAAGGGATGTCACCACGCATTTCTAAAACTATAAAGTATCTCATTGACGGTTCTTAAGGGATGTCACCACGCATTTATAAAACTATAAGTCCAACCGTCATTGGCGGTTCTTAAGGGATGTCACCACGCATTTCTAAAACTATAAGCCCGTCCTTCATTGGCGGTTCTTAAGGGATGTCACCACGCATTTCTAAAACTATAAGTCCATCCGTCATTGGCGTTTTCTTAAGGGATGTCGCCATGCATTTTTCTCTAAAAAGATTAACACTGCCAAGATATTTTTCGTGTCCCCACATATTCTTAACTATAATAATAATAATGCTAATTCCATTCTTCACTCTTTCCTGTGGTTAACTTGTCCAAAAAACGCAACCGAAACGGAATCAAAACTCAAACATAGTCTTCAAACAATTTAAAAAAAAAAAAAAAACAAATATTTCGTTCCTTCGTGCTGACCGTTCAGGAAGCTAGCTTTTCCGGTGTTGGTAAACCCACTGTTTGGCAACACAAAAGGCGATATAAGTCGGACTCGATTCCCTCAGGTTTGGGGGGCTATGCCCCCATGTATGCTTCCCCATCGGTTTTCGGTAAACACATAAGGCGTTATAAGTCAAACGCGGTTCCCACAGGTTTGGGGGGCTATGCCCCCCCCCCCATGTATGGTTTCCCCTGTTTGGCAAACACGTAAGGGAATGTAAGTCAGACGCGAATCCCTAAGGTTCGGGGCGTTATGCTCCCCACAAGTTAAAACATATTGGCAAAGTCATAGCTCGTTTCTACACCGTGTTAATTATTTTCATAAGAAAAACAATATGTGTTAATTTTCTAGGAGGAGTCCCACCATTCGATACTTATGCAAATATATCTAATCAATTATAATGATATAAAACTTACTTGAATATATTATCTTCTTCTTTGAACAAAACACAGAAAAAATCCAGAAAAACACTTTAAAGAAGCAAGGCAGAAGCAAGGCAGAAGCCTTCACGAGCAAAATTGTTAATACAGGAAATGTGTACTCCATTTATATAATATATTTTTTATTTATTCATTAACATAAGGGGAATGGAATAGGGGGAGAAAAAATAAAGTAAATGAATTTGCCTTGTAATACAGCATTGCCTCGCTCTGCAAAGAATCAGAAAAGAATTCCTTTGTCGGTCTCTTGCCGAATCGAAGGAAATATTTCTTTTCTATAGAGGTAATACCAAGGAATTTTCACACAATGCCTAAAGTTTGAAAAACATCGCCAGCATGTCTCAATTCATACCTTAAAGACGCCAAATTGTCGTATTTTTCACAGCAAATAGTTGTTTACCAAGCAATAAAATTCGTTAGTTGGGTTCAGCCGACAATGTTCCTAAATTTTAAAATTCCGGCTTTATTCAGTAAGCTAGATAGCTATCATTTCAACAACTGTTTCAATAACCTGTATCTTGCCGAAAAGAACAGGACAATTATTGTATGTTGTAATTCTACAGGTTCTTTTTTGTGTGTGTGTTGTTTTGCAGTAGTCAAAATGAAGGACAACCATTTATTCATCAGGTTATTGGCAATGAGCACAAGGACATCCTGCTTGTTTGTTTGTCTGAATGGGCGGGGAAAAGGTTGTTGTTTTCCAGAACCATCCACCACAAGTGGTTTGAAGAAAACATCCTTTGTGAGGAAAAATGTGTCAGTTGTCGCCGTTGGGGGTAGAGAGGGTATAAGCATGTTCACACAAGATGCGGGCAAAGAGAGGCAGTGAAGGGTGGGGAGAAAAATGTATGTCACTTGTTGCGGGTGGGAAGAGAGGGTGGGGAGCGGGTAGAAACTTGTTCACACAAGACATTGATGATGGAAAGAGAGGCGGGGACGGGTGGGTTCTCCCGTTCACTCAAACTAGAGGGAATGATTGGCCCCCATGGTTAAACATTGGAGGCGGAGCAAACTGGTTTTTCCTGGCCAATCATATCGCAAGGTTGTTTGCATAGGGTGTGAGAAACTGAACTTCAATCTTCACCCTCAGTATTGCAATGGCAGTTGAAGAAAGAACACATCAGTCTGCAAATTTCGTACTGAACAACGCTGAAAAATAGCAAAGTTAAGTCTGTCATTTAAGAACCACGCAAGCTAAACGAAAGAAGTGCAGTTCGCAACAAGAAAAATAAATGAAAATAAATAAATATTTCTTCCTTTCCTTCCTTTTTCCCTCCCATCTTAATACTTTACTCCGTAAAACAAAGCACCATTAAAAATCGTTGCTAAACATTGGAGCTTAAAGGGTGTAATCATATTCATTATTCATAATTTTCTAGTTCAAATAAGAGTGTTCAATTAGTTACGAGCTTTACAAGTCAGATCATAATTAAATTAATGGGGAAAAACCTTGTGGGAACTAGGGACCGCGTTTTAAGCCATATACTGAAGTTCTAATTATCTAAATCATAGTTTTAATTCTAATTTAATTATAATTTCAATTCAAGAAACGTATTAAATCATGTTTAAAGCTAGGAACACCGTTCAAAGTCGTATCCTCAATCAAAAACCGTGTTGTTTCATGTTTGAAGCTAGGGATCGCGTTCAATGACGTATACCATTGCTCTAATTATCTAAATCATGGTTTTAATTCTAATTTGAATATAATTTCGATTCAAGAAACGTATTAAATCATGTTTAAAGCTAGGAACAGCATTCAAAGCCGTATCCTCAATCAAAAATCGTGTTGGATCGCATTCAAAGCCGTATACCAATGCTCTAATTATCTAAATCATAGTTTTAATTCTAATTTGATTATAATTTCGATTCAAGAATCGTATAGGAGCGTGTTTCAACAAGAAAGGAGGTCATTCCACTTTTCCAAACAACCTCTATTGCACAAGTAATAAAACCACTTCCCCCAAGCCCGGGGCCGGTCTCCCCAAGGCCGACACGGCCATATTGACATCAAATCTACACAGTCATAAAAGCAATAAAAGCAATTAAGAGGGTAATAAAATCTATTCAAGTGTAGAAGTCGCTCCAGGACTACTAAATTGTAGAATATTTTTTTAAAATTGTAAGAAATATAGACTTATACAACTCTTGAAAACATTAATTAAAAAGCGAAAGTTTAAATTTTAATAATAATTTTATATTATTATATCTCACTGATCCTACTTTGTGCTGTCTTCTTGTTAGTATCATACTGAAAGACTTGGCCGTGTTTAGCGTCGTATTAGGAGTTTGACTAACTTCCGCCGTGAAGTTAGCTTCCGTATTTAGAAATCGACTTTTCCACAGGATTGTCAGAAGAGGAGAAACCAAAAGTATTTCACTCCAATCTTGATTTCAGGTAATGTACTTGGACAACCC